>NC_088245.1:70517989-72917989 GCF_036013445.1 Caloenas nicobarica | reverse complement strand
TCATCTTGGAGATGTGATGATAACCCTAGGAAAGCTTGCCAGTAAGTTTCCCAGGTCTCCTGAAAACACAATCTCTGCTTCTTCCCAGTGTATCTGACCACGGAAAAGGCCACCTACTTGGATGCCACATTTCAGAGATAAAGTCTTTAAAAAGTGGAAAGAAACAGTGCATTATTACAGTGCATTATTTCAAAGTGAAGTAAATAAAAGCTAAACAAACAGGGACTGTATTTAAGAACTAGCATAATTTTTCATTTTTATAATTTTTCTTTGATAAAATTAATGCTTCTGATTGGGTGAGATACTACAGCCACAGGAACAGGGTTTTTAAAGAAAGCTTTAAGCACCTTTTTCTTCTTCCCAGTTTAATATTAAATACATGCAAAAATATGCATGAAACTCAGTTTATATTACATTAATCCTCACACTTCATATATCTGTGTATATTCATGCACATGTATACACACTCATACATGCAAACACACAGAAGACAATACAGGGTGAGCAGATTCAAGAACTCCTATACCATCAACAGCATTGCTAAGTACAAATCTTTGCATTTGTGAAAGCCCATCAAAGGGATTTCAGAAGTGTCACTGATGGCCTACTAGTAGTTTAGCCTACAGGATCTTTATTATAGTGAAAGAATAGCTCGCAGCTTGACACTCAGGGCCCCAGCTGAGCTCCTGCAGCCAGTGACTAGAATAGAAACAGCATTCTGCTTGTAAATGGCACATATTTGATAGAGAAATCTTTGTCTGTCAGCCTGTACAAGTTTTATATATATATATAAATTTTTAATTTTTCAAATAAGTACAATTTAAGGTTTAGAGTTTATACATTTTCTTTGTGTGCTAGTTGAGACAAAAGCTTGAAATTACCCCCTCACTCTAAATTATGTGAAACTCCATATACATATACTTAAGATTTTTGGGTGGGTTTAGGGTAATCCATAAGAAATGGTTCTTGTATTGTCTAAACAGCCTCAAATGGACGAGCTTGAAGAAGTCAGAGATGGAAACAAAACAAGGCAGTAATTTCCTCCTAATTCCCCTCCTTCAGAAGAAATCAGGACTACAGAACTTTCTCTAATGTATTACCAAGTTTAAGTATTACCATGAGGCTGACTCTTTGAACCTGATGCACAACTGAACAAGCCTCATTTTTAGAGAGAAAAGCTATTTATTTGTGAAATAAAGCAAAGAAAATCACCTGACTGTGATTCAAAAGCACTTGATAATGGCCTGTTCCAACTGGCAAAATTTACCCCAATCTCATTGGGAGCAAGTTTTGAAAAAGAAGTTCCTGTTCAGATTTGATGGTCACTACTATTAAAATGAGAGACAGAACAACATGAAACCTGGCTTTAATGAAAAAATACAGTGTGAAAAGGTGCAAATCCATAGACTGAGATATGTAGCTGTGTTATATTAATTGCCCCTATAAATCCATAAGGAGCACAGCAGCTCTAGATGACAGAGAGCAGCTGCAGATGAATTAAAGTCCCTGCTCTGTATCATAAGCAGAGCTGTCCTCCCAGTGGGGGGTTGAGGCAGCGTGGCTGCCTGTGATCCTAAACATTTTTGGAGATGTTACCTGATTTTCATAGTTACCTAGCACTGATGTCCAGAATGGATAATTACATCTATTACTGGCTGGGTTACATTTATCCCTGTATTTAGCCCAATGCATTTATTCTGATAATCCTTATATTTTAGCCCAAAAATTTGGATTGGGCAAAAACTTTTCAGCCTGGAGGGTGTCTGTGTGTTATGTTCCAGGAGCATATGACTGTAGAAAACAAAAGGCCAGAGGTGCTTTAGGTCATGCTTTAGTAATCCCCAGAAGAAACACAACACCGCTTGCAGTGAACCTCTGAGATATTTTGAGACATGCAACTCATGAAACAATAACCTAGGGTGTTGTGGTGGACACTATACTTGCACACTCTTTCCATGTGGTATTTTCTACTGACAGAAGACAGAAATGGACAGTTTATTGACAAACAATGGAGTCCTTTCCCATCTTTTAACCTAAACAACAGGTAAGAAGGTTTTGTTAAAACCTTTCCCGAAAAGACTATAAAGGAGAACAAAATGACAAGAACAAGATTAGGTGGTCAGGGTTCTGGAAAGTTATGAGCACATTAAGAAATTAATAATGGAATTTTGTAACATCTGTAACTACAATGGATACCATGAAACGTCTACTGAAATAACATATACTTGGATCCATTAGATGATACCAACATCATCTATAACTATGTCCTCAAGTGGGACCCAAGCCTTGGACACGTTTGCAAAACAGCATGTATTCCTTACCTCTCTGTTATTTGATTGCTCAGAAGGATGCTTGGTTTTAAAAGCAGTCAAAACTATCCTCAACTACAATGAGTCTTTCCTAGTTTGGCTGGTGCACTCCTGGGCTGTCACATCCCTGTGGTAGGGCAGGGAAAAAGAAGGGCAGGTGGAGGGCCTGGAACACATTTTTTAACAAGCAGGACCCAGCCTGATACGGTGCTGAGTAACTCTCCAGCAACTGTTTGAGTGGATGAGGAAGAAAGGGGCCCCTTTTTGCTGGCTGGCTTGACCTTCTCCTCTGCAGGTTTTGAGTCTGCCTATGTGGCTGCAGAGCCCAGTGGGACGGTGGTGTGCTGAGGAGGTGTTGCAGCCCCAGGTTTGCTCCTATGCTTGTGGCTCAGAGAGCACTGTGAAAACTCATTACTTTTAGCTTAAAACACTTGGATGCATTAAAGACTTTTTCTTTGTTTGTTGGTTTTTTGGGTTTTTTTTTTCAACTGCACAAAGGCAGTAGCTTAAGCCAAAGAAGCCAAACATTTTCAGTTGAAAATAACTGAACCAGAGGAGAAAAGAGAGATGATCAAATCCAAATTGACTCTGGAAACTATCCACAGGGATTTTTTAAAATTTTATTTTATACAGTACTCTGTTTGTTAAAAGCTTGTGTTGGCCAGTTCAGACCTACTTCTTTTCTTCTTTTGTATGGAGTTCGACAACTTTCAGCTTAATGTGCTTTGGAACAGCCAGGGAATATTTTAAGTGAAAAACAGATATGGAAATGGACCCTAAACCCAGGCAAAGTTACAACAATTCCAGGCCATGCTGAGGCACAGCTCAGGTCTCCACACAAGCCTGTTATCAGTGTGATGCACCTTTTAGTCCAGAAGCATTTTTTAATCATTAGAGTTGACTTCAGTGTAGAGATAAGGAGAAGGACTTTATTCAGGCTGCACTGCAAGATGGCAGCAGATAGTGGAATATGCATTCCAGGCTGCTTTTCCTGCCATTTATTCAGGTGTCATGAATTAGAAGAGTTATTCGGTGTAATGTAATTACTTTGATCATGAACTGTGGAAAATAAAGGCCACTTCAGCAAGGTCAATTATAGCTCTCTGTCCCAGTTTGCAAAACTGGTTTGAGGATATATGCTTACAATACTTGTATTACTGCTGAGCTTTATTTATTTGTTATCTTTTGATTCCTTAGCAGCAAAATGCATATAAAGTCACACTAACTATATTTTAATACTGGTCATTGGATAATGTTGTAGCTCCTGCCCAGAGTAAAATACATCATCATCTCTTCCAGGGTTGTTCATCTTGTCAGCACAGTGACTAAGTCAGTGATGGCAACTGAAGTGTAAAGAAGTTATTTCAGAAGCTCAGCCCTCCATCTGTCTTTATGTTTTCCCATCACATTTGATTAAGAGTATTCACTTTCTGGCTATGCTTCTGAGAAAAAACTTTGATTCTCAGTCATAACTTTAATTTTTCTCATGCACACTTATCTCAAATGGGTTGGTATTTTGTTAGGTAAAATATAAAGCAAGCCTTATTTGCACTGAAAGCATTACCAGAATCAGTGGTAAAACATGAGTGTTGGCATTACAGGATACTTTTTGTCTCCAGATGTACATAGCATAGGCCACTCATTTTCAGAAGTGAGATTTTTCATTAAACTGCAGAATCCCACTGTTAGTGAAGGGCAACATTTAGCAGAGAAGAATATCATCTATATTCAAGTGTAGCTAAACTGTGTAATTATCCCATCATATAGACAGCATGCAACAATAAATTGTTGGAGGAGAAGGAGGGTGGGAAAACAGAAATAATAAAGGATAAAACTAGAGAGTTTATTACAGAAAGGTGCAGCAGTTAGTCCATCTATAGTCACACACAGTATGTGGATCTTCTATTGATGGAGACAAGTGGTGGAAAGAGATGGTTCTCATCACAAGAACCATAAAGAAAAGAGGCTTATATAATGTGTTTTAAATGGCGAGGGAATTTACAACGTCCAAATGAAAAATCTTCCTACCAATAAATGAAAAGAAAATCAGTACTGCCTTCAGCTAAGTGAAGCCAGACAAAATGCCTTGAGCCTTTTAAACTGCTCAAGTTAAGATTTCAGCTTGAACCTGACATGCAAACACCTGAAAATGTCAGGCAATGGTTCTGATTCCAGAGCTCACCCCAAGTCAGGAGCAGCAGAGAAGTACAACATAAATGTAACAGACGAGGTTTCCAGACTTGTAACATTTCACCACAGCCTTGTGAAGATCAGATACTTCTGGACAATTTTCACCACTTACATGATGGAAATTTTATAACATGTCATTTGCACTGAAACATGACAGAACATTTCCGAAAACGTTGGCACAACTTTATTTTTGCCATTATTCGTAATCAGAATCCCACCTTAAACCTACCACATCTCCATTCAAACCACATTCTTATCTGAACTTTTTCTTTTCAAGGCCACATTTGGCTCAAAACCATAGATTTTCTTCTCTCAAAAGGGAGCAGCCTGGAGGCCTATTTGGCTTCACCAAGCTCAGCCTCAATTTATGAAGGAACGCTGCAGATTCTGCAAATTCCTCCTCAGCAGGTACAGTCCCAGGCAAATTAGGAAAGAGTACAGAAGTGACATGTTCCTGAGGGGCTATATTCTGGCACTTGGTGATTTTGCTGAAGATTTTGTGGCATTGGTCTCTCCATCCATCCATCCATCCATCCATCCACCCATCCACCCATCCCCATATACATTGATGCCTCTCTGAATTCATTCCAGAATGCAATTAATTGCCTCTGCTTCTACTTGCCTCTCTAACTTGGCCTTCCCTGAAGTGCATAAGAAAGCAGATTTCCTACAGCAGTGCTCCTAGGGATTGTGGCAGGGAAGACAGTACAGGGACAGAAGAACAGCTCTGAGGAGAAACACTGTTAGAAGAGGGAGAACTACGACATCATTTATAGGGAGCAACTGGCCAGACAATATATTGGCAGAAACACTGCTGGGAGAAGACGCAGGGCAGGGTGTTTTCTTTATGTTGTCTTTGAACAAAATAAAGTAGAAAGCTCCTGAAAATAATCAGAGGTACATGTAACCTGCTCACTGAATGTGAATTAATGAGGAAGAAAACGCCTTGAACTTTGAGTTGTTTTTCTCAACTCAGTTGGAGTCTTCAGTTACAAGTTTGTTCCGTAATATTACAAAGTGGGTTTATTGAGAAAGTGAGAGAAAAGCTCTGTGTTCATCCCTTGCTAATTAAAATGCATAATTAAAATGAGTAATTAAGCTTACTACAGAATGCTCTTGTGTCTAGAAGCCCAACTGCCCTTGAACAACAATTTATCAGCTGAACTGTCTCTGAGAGTTAAGTAACCATTGGATATTTTGGTTACATCTTTCCTCTATGTTTTGTTGGCAGCAAAATAAAAGATCTGGGGCTATTTTCTGCCATTTTATTTCTTCCATTCTTCCTGCAGTGTCAGAACAAACAAGATGATGTCATAGGGATGTCTTTCAGTGTGGAAATACAAATACAGAAAGATTTATTTTTTTTTTCCTGAGCAAACTGCTGCTAGAAATTCCCACAATAACTTCTTGTACTCACTGTACCATAACTACTTCTGGTCCCAGAATAGGTGAAATGCTCTTTTCTCTACACTGGTACTCATTTGCTTAGAAAACAATATCTAGCCACAACTACCTTCTTGGGAAGTGGACAAATGCCATCAGACAATGACACATTTTAACCCCACATATTACAGCAGCCACTGATCCTGGCAGATAAAGGTATTTTTTCACTTCTCTCTCTTTAAGGCTTGGTCTTCATCAATTCGCCTTTTAAAAAATGCCAACAGAACTGAATGCTGAGCTAGTAAAAGGCACCAGACAGTCAGCCCATCACCAAGTCCAAACGACCTCCCAGCAGAGGAGGTGCCTTTCTGGAACACGAATAGCATTCACGGCCATGCAGGGGGAACTAGAATGCTATAGCCTTATTTAGTGAGCTCTGGTTTGCTCACTTTAAAAAATGCCACAATTCAAATTAATGAACTTTAAGACTTCATTTTCTTCTTCACTGTATTCAGCATTTATGGGAACAACGTGGTGTTGTTAATATACACCAATGACTGAGCACTGTATTTATGCCTCAATGATTTTCTGTCATGAGAATATAATGCCTGGCAAAGACTGATTCTCTGAAATACCAGTTTGTTTGAGGTCATTAATCTTAATTCCTATCTTGCCTGAATAAAAACTGGGTAACAGTCAAGACTAGGAATAGTTCTGAGAATTAAATCTTCAATGGCTTTCAGGCTGCCCAAGGCTTTACATTTCTATTAAAAATAAGTAATTAATTAATCTGCACCAAGTACTAGGGAGAGACCCAGTGGAATAGAGTAAAATGCTTCTCATGGTTTTAAAAAACAAAAACCAGTGGCTTTTGGCAGGATCTTTCCTTAGTAGCTCTTGTGATTTAGTAGTTACAGCAGGGGCTATGGAAACATAACTTCTGGGTTCTTGAATTGATTGATTTAACTGTCCTTTGTCTCTCTGGGTTATCTTGTGCATGTCCTTTTACCTGGCTATTCTCTAGTTTATATGTTTATGAAGTAAGTGACCTGTTTAAGTCACCGAGGTATCATGAGGCTTACTTCACGGAGGATTTTAAGACAATTGGCGGTCCCAAATGAAGACATATTTTATTTATAGAATGACTCAGCAGAAAAAAAAAAAAAAAGTGACAATATGTATTTCTCTTAATGATGATAAGGAAAAAGGGGGACTTATCTGCAGGCTTGGGGTAAACTGCCATGTCACTGCCTCCTAAGCAGAGACTGTTTTCCAAGGTATTCTCCCTTCTCCACTTTCACAACCTCTGCTCCCCTTCTCCTGAGCATCTGAGCCATCTATTGGGGAATTAGTCCTTGTTCACCAGATGCTCAGCAATGCAAGACATGCACAGCATCTGAAGCCAAACAGGACCATTACATCATGAAGGTGACCTGCTCAACAGTGGAGGGGAATGCACTGCACACAGCTGCCCTTGTCCTGAGCCAAAAACTTTGTGTAGGACTAAAGTAACTTTCCAGAAAGGCATCTGGCCTTGATATAAAGACCTCTATATACTATTAAAAAGTGCATGATTTTTTATTTAAATTTGTCAGTGTTCAGCTTCTAGGCTCCTCTCTCCAACTGGACTAGCAGCAATTTTAGCCTTTTCAAGCCCTGTCTTTCTACCAGGGACATTCAGGGGTGCCAGATGCACTGCATCTGGCCTGGCAGGGAGACCAGGCTCTGGTGTAGGGAAGAGAATGCACTGTTCTCTTCAAAATTGCATGAATGAAGAGGAGAATGAAATCCCAAACCATTTTTTTTTTTTTTGCCTGTGGTTTAAGCCATGCTGTCAAGTAACTACAGAGATGCATAATGGAAATGCTTAGACTGGCAGGAATGGAGAATGAGTGGGAAGGTTTGCCATGTGAAAGTGTTGGAAAGGGAAAAACAAACAGCACAAAAAGCCATATGAGGATGGCAGGTGCTTGTGTGAGCACACAGAACAGAGTACAGTCAGGAACTGCCTACACTGAAAAAAGGACTCCAGCCTCTAAGAGGTGATGGTGGGAAAACACAGAACAGGGCTGGAGTCTTAAGACACCCTGAAAGTCTTAAGACACTCTGAGAGAGGACAGATCATAAATCCTAATGATACACAGAGGTGCGAGAGCATGGAAAGGTAGAAGATCCTGATCACTGTCAGCTCCCAAAAGCAAGAAAGTTTCACTGGCACCTGGTCACCATCCTGAGGAGATCCCAGCAGACACGATGAAGACTGAACAGAGCATCACTTGAGCCTCCATGCTGTCACAAAAATATCTTGAGACCCCCACCTGGATATGTGCAGCTGGGATCCAGGCATGGTGGGCAGGCTGCTTGGATACACACGTTTCTGTGTACGTGATTATGACAGTGTGAACCACTGAAACCAGCTGTTTTAAAATAAAATAACCTTACCCTCCTCTGATGCCTTGTATTGAGCTTTGGTACACAATAAACACTTTATACCAGCAGAAAAGATCTGCAAAAGCTAGCTCTAAAGGTGACTTACAATCTGATCAACTTCAAATTTTCCTTTAAAAGGTTTTGTCAAAAACACGTATAGTCTCACAATGGCCCTGCAAACTCCCATCACAAAGCCACAGCCTGCTTTTGAGCTCCAGCACCAGTTCTTACAAACCCATGTACCAAGAGAGAATATCACTTTACCATTAGAGGAACTGGCATTTCAAAACCAGACAAAAATAATGACCCCCTTTTTTGTTGTGGTTTTTTGGTTGGTTGGTTGGTTGGTTTGGTTTTTTGTTTTGTTTTGTTTTGCTTGCTTGGTTGGTTTTGTTTGTTTGTTTGTTAATTTTAGTGTCCATAGACTACATTGAAGACAACAGTGATAGTACTCACAGAACCTCACAGGAACTCTATGTGGCCTCAGAAACTGATTATTTTTCTACCCTCTATTTAATGTAAGAATGTACACAAAAATCTTACGGGTCTTACTTGTCTAATACTGAAAAACATGCAGTGCTTATCAATGGTTTACTACAGAAATATCTTACTAAATGTTGCAAGCATTGCTTGTGCAAAACTATCACTCAAAGCAGTTTTGCTGAGCTTCTTACTTCAAGATATATCACTTGCTTATTGAGAACTTACTTTCTGTTCAAAGATTCTGCATTTTTTCTTTATCTTCAGGAAAAGATGCTATCTCTTGGCATTTTTTTTCCTGGCAGACCTTTAGATCAGCCAGTAGATGAACAGTAGGAAAGTGTTCATATACCAATTGGTCATGAGTCGCTATTAAAGAACAGGAAAAATTCTTTTTGCAAAATAAGTGAGGAAATCTCTGTCCTCATGCTCTGGGGAATTCTGATTTTCCTGTCTTTGTTCCCATTCTAACTCACAGGAAAAATATTTCAAAAGTCATTATGAAACAAAAGATGCTAAAAGTATTTGAGCCTGAAATGATAATATGTTTCATTTTGTCCTGTTTTAATATACATTTGTTTCCAAAAAGGAAACATTTTATTCTCTTATGAAATTAATGCATTTTATCTGGTTTGCCCCTTTCTCGTCCCAGTAACTGGGACTCTACCCTGAAGACATATACTCTACACTGCATGATCTGGTGCAGAATGAAGACCACGGGCCTTAGAGAAGACATAAACTGGTTTACAGGATACTATTAAAGAATGGCACAACCAAGCTGTGGATCCTACGAAACAGCACACCATGCTGGGCAGATGCTGTTTAAAGATTGATACAGACTTCCACAATTTTCCACTAACCACAGTGTTCTGAACTGTGGCTGCATCAAATGATTTTGTTTAACTCCTTCTGTTATAAAATCAAATTAATAAAACTCCCTCTCCCACTCAAAGTTCTCTCATGGAAAAACTCCATTTTAAAGAATTCTTTTCCACTTGAAAGATCATCAGATCTATGTTCACTGAAGTTGCAAATGGAGGTCTAATAGAAGCAAAAGATATCTATTTAGTATTGAGTACATATAAGGGGATCTAATTAACAGGATAATAGCTATTAGGATCAGTGCTTCACAGTCTCAACCTTTGGGCTTTGATTTTTTTGTGTGTTATGTTTGGTGTGGGTTTTTTTGTTTTGTTTTGTTTTGTTTTTTTTTTGTTGTTGTTGATTTTTTTGTTTTGTTGTTTTGGGGTTTTTTTCTTTAATTGGGCCTTGAGAATGCCAGTATAGCAATCAAAAGTGTTTCTAAATAATTATGTACTCATTTAAGTGGCTAACTACCTGAATTGCTGTAATTAGAACACATAATACAAGCAATTAATTATGTCAGCAATGATGAGGGCTGTTTTTAGGATCTAGATACAGAAATAAGCTCAAAGAAAAAAAAAATAATCCAAAGGGATCTTTATTTCATGTGACGCATTTCCACTGTTCTCTGACAACAATCAGAGAAGTCTTCTTGGAAGTTCTGTATAAGAAGGAAATAAAAACTGGGAACCATACTATTGAGACTCCCACTGAAGCAGAATTTATTTTTTTATCCCAGGAACAGACATATAGATGTTGCCTCAAATTAGCTTTATCTTGTCCATTAGCAATTGGTTTTATTCTGGATCTGAAGGAACTTACTGCAAAGATGAGGCAGCAGCTCAAGTATTCATATACTCAAGACCTAAATTTCAGTGCTCAAGAATGTGAAACAGGTCACGACTATCTGTCCATTTGAAGTTGAAATAAGGACATGTTTCTTCTCTTACTTCTAAAACTTCATAAATTTATAAACTTCAACCCCATTCCAAAGGAGCTCTGACTCAATTTATCTTTTTGCTTGGAAATTATGCAAATCGAAATTATGCAAAATCTGAGGTTTGGCATGGCTTTGAAGAAAAACCACTTAAAACACTGCAATTTAAAGCAAATTTACTTTGACAATTTCAGTATGTCTAAACCTGAAGCTCAAAGCAAACCTCAGGGTAGAAGTATAAAACCAGAACAGATAGAAATCAACAAACATTTACACAGAACTCCGTGAAACAAAAATACTTGACTTCACATGACATGAAGCAGAGGCTGGCAAACAAGGAATCAGACAGGAACATTTTAACACAATGATAGTTCATCTCTGCTATTATGAGCCTTCTCAACCATGAAACCTTAGTCTCAAATTTTAAGCCTCCCTCCCCATCTTAAAATTCATATTATCATCACTTGAATTTTCGTGTTTCTCATGCACACAGGATATAATACATTTTTCAAGCCTCATGCTGCGAGAACTATAGAGGAAATAAAACCATTTTATACTACTCAAAAATATCTTTAAATTTGTCCTCAGTAGAACACTGACATGTGGCTAACAACCTGGTGAACCAGTTGGATCTGAGTGATAGCTGATAATTTCCCTGAACTGTAGAGTGTTGCAAGTGATAATCAACATAACCTGATACTACCATTTATCTGAAGCAAAATACCTTTTTTTCAAGGGAACAGATCGGGGCAAATAGTTCGTAAATATCAGGTTGGTTTTTTTTCTCCTTTTTCTTATGTGGCAATTTTTGGTCAAAGAGATGGACAGTTTCAAGCGCAGAATCTTTAAAGCAGCTCTTTACAAACAGAGAGAGTTTGTTTCCCTAGCACATCAGAGGCAATGTTCAGTTTGATCCACAGCACAACACAGTCCACTCCATTCCTGGCTACCAAAATTGCTCATGTACACATCAACATCATACACTCCTCAGGCCTCTCAACTTGTGCAGACCATGCAGAAAGCTAACGACAGAATAAAGAACTAATTTTTAGTATTCTCCAAGATGAATGGAAAGTAAGAAAATAGCTCTTCAAAACTGGCATATATATACATATTTGTACATTATGATATGCTTACGCTGCATCTGTTATTAGCTCCTATGCATTCTCACTCTAAAAACCATTCATGACAGAATGAACAATATTCTGCTCAAGACATTAAATGACATATTTTCTATGCATCATTAATTTTATAGAGCACATTGGGAGAGCGCACAATTATTTGCAAATTCAGAATGTAAGGAACTGGGACATAGCAGGGAAAATATTCACAGAACTGTGAAGATGATTTTTGTCTAACAAACTAGCACATAAAATGGCCATCTACCCAGGATTTTGTTTAATGCCATTTTTTAAGATCTCTTATGTTTAACACCTTCCTCTTTCTACTACTCTTTCCTCACTTGTGAGGAAGAGAGCCTTGGCACCTGAGGCTCTGCCCTTCTCCTCTGAGCTGGACTTGCCCCACTGTGCATCAAATAACTAAATGTTTCCCGAGCCAAAAAAGTGTAAGTGACTCTCCAGCCTTGTGGTTAAAACACTCACTGGCTGATGCAAGAAGAGGTTGTTTAAGTCCCTCTCCCTGTGGGTGTTTCCTTTCATGATGGACGAGCATGAATGTGACACCTAGTCTTGGCCTCCAAACCCAGCATATTCTGTGATCTGGTGGTGGGGTGTGCTTCTGGAGAAAAAGAGGCTCAGATCCCTTAAAACTGAGGAAATAATTGAACCTAAGCATCTCACAATGTGGATCCATCATGATATTAAATGACAGAGGGACCTGTTCTATGAGCTTCATAATCCTAATCCTCTGCTATTTTTGCATGTCTGCAAGAGAAAAAGGTTTCTTTTTAAGTTAAATAAAGAATCTAATCCAACAGGAAACACATTTTTAGTTTTGTGAAAAAATGTTCATTTTCCTTCAAACAAAAGAGTTTTTTTTTCCAAATATTTGGATCAGAAGCTGCAATGGAAAAAAAAAAAAATCAATTTTCAGCTGAGCTCTGGTGGGCATACAAAGTCAACAAGTATCACCCAAACTAGTTCCTACTAAGTAAATGCAAATTAATCATTAGAGTAATCTAAATTACGTGATAAATTATCTGTGACAGTCTTTACATTAAGACTGCAGCATCCTGTTGAAGACTGGCTGATCAGAGTGCAGCTCCAGTCTATGTTATGTCGAGACCTAAAATGGTCTAAAAAAAATTAAAATGCATTCAAACACTGAGCTTATGAACACAGTGTGGAGATGCTTCCTTCTGGATTAGAGACTGTAGGAATTAATTACTGCCTGACATGAAAGAAGTTTTCAAAGATGGAAGTTTTTAGAAAGCTCTATTGAGGATATTGTTTCTGTCCAAAGCAACTCCCATCAACTTGTGTTTCTATGTGAGGCATCCTGGAGACACAACTATTGCAGACTACAGAGACTGTTGAAAACTCTTTTTGCCCTACTGAGCTACTGAAAATGCATAGGAATTTTTAAAAATGCTATGCATATTGTTTTTCAAAGATCTCAGGTCATATTGTGGAACTGTAGTTTTCCATTCCTGGAAGCCACACAACTAAACCTTGAAAATGTTTACACACCTACACGCCTCTGCTTTACCTTCAGAAACAGCTTCTTAATGGAAGTGCCTAGAGAAGAAGGAACTAGCTAACTTACCAAATGTCTGATGAGAAATACTTGCATAGGCAAAGATCTGATCAGAATTAATGAAGGGTTTGTGCAAACCCACATCTAAGTAATTCTCTACGTGGGTTGCAGACAATTATGAAGCTATGTTCCAAATTAAGGTTTGCAAAATGATACCCTAATTATGCAATTAAAAGCAGTGTTGAGGAAACGTTATTCAGTTATTTATTCTCGATATTTTTGCACATGTGCAAAATGGGACAAATATTGTCAACGATGTATGTTGTCAGCAACACATAGTGCTCTGTCGTGCCTTCACTGCCGAACACAGATAGAGCTGATCCTGTACCTGAGTAAGGACTACAGAATCTCTCAAGCAGTAATAGGTAGCTGACACCATCCTACAGGATTCTTACTGCTCCACCTTATCAGCTATAACTTGCTGATCTATATTGCATATATTCATTTTATTCACAAGAAAACCGGACATCTTGGAGACACACACGTATAAATAAACACAGTTATTACACTTCCATGAATTAAGCTGAACTGTTTGGTAAATTTCAGAAAATAATTAAATGCGCATTAAAGTATGTGTATAGCTCTAGGTTGTGAGCATATTTATTTCCATATTTATATGGAAAAATACAAACCTGATTTATAAGCTCAAAAAGATCTCAACAGTGATTTAGCTATAGTTTTAACAGCATGAAAATGACTAATTTAAGGTCAAGAGTAATTTAGTTTTGACTGACTTGGCAATCCTTTGTTCTCTGGGTCATGTAAGTGTTGAGTAAATTATAAACCTGTAATTCTATCTTGAGGTCAAGGGACTTAAGAATTTATTTGATATATTGGTCTCCTGGAAAGTTCTTCCAAGGCCAGTGCCCTCTAAACTGTGTTTATGAGTTGACTGCATTAATAACTAATAGAGTCATAAAATATTAGCAGAGGTGAAATTAACCCTTTCAAAGAAGAATATGCTCAAATGCAGGATTTTTAAATGAGGGACAGAAAAATCAAATATATCTGCAAGAAGTCAAGTTTCTACAGAGTATTGAAAAACTAACATGAATGTAAAAAGCTGTAGATATCTGCCTTCAGGAACAAAATCAGACTGTATCATGAACATTATTTGGAATAATCCTAGGTTTGCAAAACAAAACCTATTATCTTGATATCTTATATGGGGGGGGAATAAAAAAAAAAGAAAGAAAACAGAAGCTACTCCGACACACTATGTAAGCAGCATAAATACATTAAAAAAAATCAGCAGCTGCTCATTTAATGTAGGCTTTGCTCTGTCCCCTAACATTTACCATTGAACAACTGAGATGGGAAGTAAACTGAGATGTTTTCCATACAAGATTTAAGTGTGCATTACAGCAGCACTTATTAATTTTGAACCTTTTAATGTTTCCAAATGGAAGTCACCACACTACTACAAAAATACACTGTAAAGCCTAGACATACTGCCTGGACTATTCTTTCGTCACCAAGCAAGCATTAAAGTTAATGGTCCTCAAAGCATTTAGGGTTATTTCTTTTGCCCAACGTCACAGTCTTGAACTCATTAGTAAAAGGGATATTCAGATTAGCCTGTTCAGTTCTGATTTAAAAGAAGCTCAACAGTAATCTCAATTTGAAATCTTCAAATCATTAGGAATAACCTAGTGTTCTCATTGAGTGACCCTGTGAAAAATTAGAAGTAGTTTCCCCTCACCTCCCAGGCTGTAGGTTTCATGTGAATATGAATATCTCCTGGTATCTGTGGAGTACTGGGAGATGGTTGCCCTGGACAGTCCTTGGCTATCTCCTTTCACTGCTTTCAAATTCCTAGCAAGAGCACTAACTTTGCTGTATGCTTTTACATTTACAGTAATCCCTGTATAAAAATCCAGCTGTTGGTTAGATTAATGATCCATAAACACATATCAGGGTTAAAGAAATATCAGCATCAGAATTAAAACTGCAACAGCTCTTACCACAACGGATGACAGCATATGACCTGGTCACACAGTAGGAACGGATTTGAAGGAAAGAATCACAGCTGCTTGGTAAATAACACAACACAGGAACATACCCAAAGACCATTGAATGTCACAGCATACATTAAAATAGCCTTTCTTTTGCAACTTAAAGGGACCTTTGAACAGGTTTTTAATGGATATTAAAGATATAAGCCAAAATTCAGAGGGGTGTTTCACAATCAGCTTAGGTCAAGCTTTTGACCGTACCTCCTGAGAGGAGGCAGACTTACTCCCTGCGTGGTCAGCAGATCACACCACCTGCTTGCACCCAGGACCTCACAGTTGCACACTGAGTCAGGTCAGGATGTTAGTTTGTCAGAAAACTAACCCCGAAGGGGAAGAAAAAAAGAGCATTTTCTGAGCAAAACCACCTTTGCAGGGCAGGTGACAGCAGCGGATAGTGGGGGGACAGAGAGGGGAAGGAGGAAGATGTGTTTTGCAGTAGCTCAGATGTCAACTGGTTCAAGTTGTCAAGACATATACCCTCCGTCCTAGCACTCGAGGTCCACCTGCCAAGTTTGTAACAAGATTTTGTGTCCAAATGTGCATTTCCAAACTGGGTAATTAAATAAGAAGAATGCTAGCACATAGCAAAATTCTGACTGAATAGCCTTAATTAGAATCACTTTGTGAAAGCCATTCACCATTTCAGGGCCTTGAAGACACAAAGAGGTCTTAGTGCCCCTGATCAGCCTCATTTGGAACTCCTCTCAGCCCTGTGTGTGCACTGAGAAGCCCCATTTCAGCCCAGACCCAGCCAGAGCTGTGCTGTAGGTGCATTTGTCTCTGGTCCTGTCTCCTGCATGGACCTCAGACCCACATTGTAGCCTTGTCCCCAATCGTATCTCTGACTCTGTTTCCTTTGGATTCTGGACCTGGCTCTTTCCTTGCCTGTGACTGTCAATGGACTCATCATTAGCCCCCAGTTCTGCCCACTGTTTGGACCCTGAGGGTCTACACCCTATTGGCGAGGGAACCGATCATGCCGGAGTCACCCATGGATCCCAGGTCACCCTCCCAGCCACACCTTGCTTTTCTGTGACACACCATACTAGTACAACCTAATTGGGTAGTAAGATGGAAAGAGAGCAAATTTTTATGCTTGTCTTCGTCAACACGTTGTTCTTATTCTTTTTGCATATAGTCATGGTTCTGCTCATCCATAGTCATCTACTAGTTATGTACTAGAGTTATGTTAAAAAAACGCTACCATAACTTCTTTTTTTCCTTTAAGAATGGCAGTTGCCTCTCCCCTCCTCAGGCTCATTAAGCCAATTCACTGCGCTGACCTGGCAGAAACAGTCCATAAGATTTGTCAGACTGCTCTTGGGCTGATGTGGCTCTCTGAACAATATCACACCATAATCGGCAGAGGAGGGAGGAAAGGGATGTGCTGGAGCACGACCTGCTCCCCTCAGTAGCGGTGAGCTGTTCTGTTGGCTCAGCCTCAGACTGACTTGTTACTTCTACTCAGTGGCTCTGCATGCTACAGCAAGCACTTGACAGCTTGTGAAAAAACGGGTGAACCTTGGCAGATTTGAGAACCAAGTGTTGTCTTGTAACTGCAGCTGCCAGAGAAGGATGGCAAATTAGCAGGGAAAACAGCCTACACTGTTTGGAGAATGAGGGCACTTGAACTGGTTGCCTGTAAGCTTACTTATTTAAGCACTATTTATGCTATACATAAATGTAAGGTAGGCTTCATCTCCTTGTGCTGAACTCTGGGCTGCTGGAAAGTTTCTAGCTGAGGATCAGAGGGACTTAAACTCAGGTTTAGGTTTTAACAACATCATCAGGTGATGGGCTAAGGCTTGAATCAGGGATTCAGAGCTGGGTTTAACTTGCATTGCAAACTTCCCCTCAAATACTCAGTGAGCCGGAGCCTATGACTGTTCACTATAAAAAGCAATAGGTTTGAATGGATTACATGTAGGACGGAAGATTTAGTGAGTAAAGGTAAAAGCTATCCTGTGTAACACACAGAGTGCCTACAGATGCAGTCACTGAGACATTATCTAACCTCCCCCATCAAAAGTATCTCCTTAGTCCTTTATCTGGGTTTCTTGGTTTATCACTACTCCAAAATAAAATTTCTGTTTGCTAACAATTATTAGCTGCATTTTAAATCAGAGTTGTTTTCTTAGAGATCCTAAAAGAAACTTCTCTCTTCTCCTATTTTAGATACCATATACTGTACGGGAAGTATATGCTGTATTGTATATTTTCTGTAAAAACCTTACATTTTTAACTTCCCTAGGACCATGTATATAAATATTTGTACATGAAATTATATGATAGGCTTTGAAATTTATGCCATACATTTCTGTTCATGTTCTAAAAATATTTGTTCAGGCAAATGAAATTTCAGTAAAATATTTTACTACAGATCAGTCAAAGGTTCTCACAACTCTGTCTTCCTAAAAAACAATATTTCAAGCTATAAAACAAAGTTCCATTTCAGATATTTAAAGGCAAATTTAACCAGCTTGATTTGCTTAATACCAAGTAATTTAACATCTTTTTGAACACCATGGTGTAAAGGTGAAATAAAGAGGTAAGCATTTTCTTTTCTTACATATATGATTTAATTTTATTTTCCAGAAACTGACATTGTTGGAGCTAAATTGCCTAGGTAGTATATGGGGAGTTATGTGCATATTTCCTATTGCCATTAACAATAATGAGAGCAAGGTGTGTTGCCCAGCACACAAAGCTTCAAGTATACAAATTGTCGATAAATCTGACTCTTTACAAAACAGAAAATTTATGCCGTATTCAGGGTGATGTGTGGTCCAAGATATATTTTCAAACATACTGCTTCACGTGCCCCAAAAACTTAATCACAAGCTCGGCAGCCATCTGGTAACTCCCAATTGCTTACCACCCACTGTGGAAGCCTCCTGGGTAGCTGAGTAAGAGCCCTGTTCTGCACCACCTTTTCTGCTCACACAGAAGTCCCTTTAATGGCAGTAATTTTTGCCTCAGGAAGGTTCTAAACAGCCTCCAAATCATATGCACAATCTTAGGAGTTTTCCTAGGCGGTGCATGGGGAAGAATCTGTGCGTCTTCATGAAAAGCTGGTTTTCCCCCTTCTTCCTTCCCTAGATCCCCACCAAAAGACCTATGGTCAGGTGAGCTTGAATCACTACCAGCTCACAGTTAGTTTTACCATGTGCTCTGCATACCTGCAGACACCTCTTTAGCAAACCTCACACCTAAGTCACAACATTTTGTTCCTCTTGGCTGGATCCCAGCTCCACGAGAGCAGGTTCCTCACCATACACCTGCAGCTCCTACTCAGCTCACGCTGTCTGGCCTCAGCCACCTCCAAATGCCAGTTGCCAAAGCTGGTTCGGCAGTCTTCTCTGCAGGTCTGCTCTGCAGAAATCCCTCACACCTGGTTGCTAATCTCCCTTCAAAGGTGTCAATAGTGCAAACGCTAAATAGCCGCCCAGCAGCGAGTGGATCTTTCACATAATGAGTGTCAGGGGAACAGCACAGAGAAATTCATGGTCTGTGGGCATAGACTCAAGTTGAAGAATTTAAACCATCAATCCACTCATCCCCATGAATCTTTTAGTTGTGCCCAAATACTTTTTGCCGTCACAGCATTAGCATGTTGCCCAGCAGATGGAAATGGTTTTTCTTCCTCTCATTCATGTCAGAAGTGAGGAACAACTCAATGTGTATTGAGTTCATATCAATTTTACAACATCTTTTTGGTTTTTTGGTAGGGAGCATATTTTTATTCTTCTTTTCAGATTTAACACTATTTTCTTGTAGTTCATATGTCACTTCTAAACATAGTAATCTAATGGTCATCTCAGTAGTTCCTTGAAATAAAGGAATCAAGAACACCAGCAACCACACTTATATTGCCTTATATTTCGAGACAGATCTCTAAATAACAGATCTCTACATAAAGTTCCTTATTTTCCAACACAACGGACTCTGGTGAGCCAGGAAAGAGAAAAGACCGTGATGTATTCAGCAATAAATGTTCATCCACTTCTGATTTGGGCTATATGAAGCCTACCTATTTCTTTCACACACATACACACACAATAGATGTTAGGAGATTTTGCTTGTTCATTCATCTGTTTTGTTGTATTTATGACCCTGAGAAATACAGAGTGCAGACATGTGTCTCTCAGAAGACTATGGAGGCATAAAGAGAGAGAGATGTAGAGTTAGAGAGAAGAGGATAGAGCCATCTGACAAAAGTAAACTAGACCAGATCTGAGGTAGAGAGGATAGACTGTGACGAGGAACCTGCAATGGGGAAGATACAAAAAATATTTGGAGAAAATACAGGGACAGAAGCTAGGGAAGGGGAGTGAAACGGCTGGTAGAAATGTTTGTTATATAATATATGTCTGAACCTCTTCTGGTGTTGGCCTGGGTAGCAGTTTTACAACTGAAGTCTGAAATCAAGGATAAGAAGCCACTGCGTCATTACTGTTAGGGTAAAACATAATATCAGTGTGGTAACATCAGCCAAGAATGATTAGGAAATGCTGTCTGTTAGGTACCTTCACAAACTTAATTTAGGCCTCTGTGCATGCGCATAATAGTAGGATTACTTGAGTTTTCATAATGAGTGAAAATACATTCAGATATTACCTACCTCACGATATTCAGCAAAGAATGAAGAAAGTTCACACATTACCATGTATTCATCAATACAGTATCTTTTACCTGATTTAGCTCGCCTTTTGCAATAAATTTCAGGTGACAGCAACTTTTGTGGGGTTTTATGTAAAGAAAATACAGTGCAGTAAAATAGCATCACGTAGGGAAGCTTTAGTTATTTTATTTGTTTAAAATCTGGGTCACTGCACAGCCATTAAAATAATCCTAAACCAAATAGACTGCCCATTCTTACAGCTGAAGAAAGGTGGTAGGAAATTAATTGTCTAGGCTGAACTAACAAAGATGGGAGACTGAAACACTTAAAGGTGGACTAGCCACACGGTTCAGCTACTAACCAGCCTCAACTCTGAAGGAAAATCTGAAGCAACCAATGGTGTGCCTTTCTTCACACATGGTAGTACATTGCAGAGTCAGCTCCAAGAAAACTGGAAACTTTACTTTTTAAAAGTCTGAACTAATGTGCACATGGTAAATTCAATGTAAGAACAAACTTTGTACAAACCTGACAGACTAGCGATTTAGATAAATGTCTGTGCAACTTTCCCGGTGATCTTGGCTACTTTGGGTTTCCTCTGCCCTCAAAGGCCTTACTTTTCTCCAAGAAGCTGAATGTAAACTAAATGAACAGCAAAAGAAGTTGCAAGGAACTACAGATGATATACTTTCGCACTCTATAAAAAGCCAAAAGCATCGAAGAAGAAACTTAGTACAAAAGCTTTCTATTCATGCAACATCACTGTAGGTGTTTTTTAGATCTGCAGAATTCAGATAGCTCAACTCAGAGTTCCCAGAAAAATTAAATTTCAGCTTTTTTTTTTTTTCCCCTCGTACATGGGCTCATAGTTTGCCAAGTTAAGCCATGGTACTGCAATGAGATGAATTTGTATCAGAACTTTAGAATCTAAACTTCCAACTTTCTCAGACATTAAGGGTCAGGTCCTCAGTAGCAAATCAGGACAGGAGACAGACACAAAAGCTAAAAATGTCATGAAAAATGCAACAAAACAGCCAAGTTTAGAGTTGCTGTGGAAACCCTACTGCTGAAACTTCTGACTTTTGTGCATTTGACTTCTTGATCATAAGGTTTCACTAAAGGAGTTTGCGTTGAATATATTTTCTTTTACTTCTTTTTGGAGATGGATTTGCATGAAAATGATATCTTTGTTTCCTGGGATTCCATCTGCTCCCACTGCTTGTTGCTCACCTGAAGCCATAATCCTCTGTGTGAGACTGCACAAATGGCTATTGTGGATACAACTAAGGGCTTCAGGGGGGAACGGTTACCAGAGTAAGATGAACTCTTAGATAAAAAAGGTTTCCTTTTCATGCAAACTTTCTTGATAACAAAGAATGAGAGAGGGAAAAAAACCAGAACAGAATACATGGCAGTGACGGAAGTGTTTCTAAAGAAAGTGTTCTTCTGAAGTTTTTCATCAGAAAAGTTCCTGCTTACATGAGCAGCTGCTAATACCAGCAACATCTCATATGTAAGTGAATGGGGAAGACTGTGGCTGGTAGACAGCATTCCCTTCTCCCTCTGTGTCAGGTTTACGTATCTGCTGCATAGGTATGGCATCTTTTATGCAACATATTTTCAAGTCCCTAAAGACAAGGTGAGGAACATTGGTAAGGCTACCAGAACATAGAAAGGTGAGCAGTGTCAGTGCTTTCTCCAAATTGCCAGAGAAAAAAAGTTGTGGGTCTACCCAGGAAGTTAAGCTAAAGGACTTCACTTGAGTTTGCAGCTCTCCCTCAGGCCGTCTTTATAGACAATAAAGGCAAAGTGAAAACATGGATTAAGCTGTTTGCAGATGCTGTGTTGAAAGAACAGGTAACATAAAACTCCCTCAGAATAAGACAATGTTCTGCCAAAGCTGTAAAATAGTCTGAGAACAAAGTGGCTTAGTCACCATTAAAACCAGAATCATACACTCATCCAGATTCGAAGTACACTTCAATCCCTTTCTAGTACAGGGCTAATGTTAAACTTAGGTCAAGTTGCTCAAGTTTTGAAAATCTTTGGTAAAGAATCTCCTGTTACCAGATAATAATAATACCAGAGGCCCAGCAGGCAGGCAAGCTGTATTCCAACATCATATAAACGAGCTGAAAATCATGACAATGACATGCAAAATTATCTACAATCTGTGCAATTTCAGAGCAACACACTATGTGATCTCAGTAAAAACAAAAAACCAAACAAACAAAATTCCCCTTAATTCCTGACTAGAATTCTTTTAAAAAACCAACAAAACAGTGAATGAAATCGGACTTGTGATCAACATAATCTTACTGGGGATGCTAAGGGATATTGAAGATGGCTCAAAATCAGGTAAGTGACTTCAATTAACACTGCAAGTGAGGTACATTCAGGTGGATCGCAATTCAGGACATCCTAAAATAAACAGATCTTCTACCTGACGAAAACAGTGCTGCTGTCAACATCTGTATGCGGCAAGTTTACAGCAAGGACAGAGGGAGGAAGAGCTCAGTCAGCAGCTCTATCTGGAAATTGTGCAACAGGCACCAGCAGTGGCACAACGTTATTATCTATAAGAAACAGTAATTCACAAGAGAAAGGCTTTGCTTTTGATGAAGCTGGATTTTTATGACAAAAGGAATGTCACATTTACAGTTTGTTAACATGAATATACAAAAGCAGGGATCAGCTTTGTGGCAAGCAGATCACCATCACACTACACACAAATCCAAGTAAGGGTAACATTACAACTGTAAATGTTTAAGAAGATTTCTATTACCATATGAGAGGTGTATGTAAGAGACTCTGGAAGGGTGGCAGAAAGACCAGCTTCTTTCCCAAAAACTACTAATGAACTGCTGTGTGACCTCAGGCAAAATCACTTCAGTGCTCCATTCTTGTGCTTCCTTTCCTACTGGGGGTATTTAGACTATAAGTGCTTGAGGGGATAGGGACTGTCTCTCCCTTTCTATTTGTACATTGTCTAGCACAGCGAGCCCCTGATCTTGCCTGAGATCTATAGATGCTATTGCATTACAAAAAAATAACAATAGTAACAATGAAGATGTAACTAAATTAGACAAAAACAAGAAGGTTTGCTCATGAGAAGCTTTACTGGATCTTTTTTTAAAGAGTGTATTACAACATTCGATTTTAATGCACAGTAAATACAGCAGGCAAAGCCAACAATGAGAATGTGTGTAGGTGAACAATTATACGAACAAGGCTGATAATCAACTCTGGGTCTGTTAAAGAGACCTATAGTTAGCCTGTTATAGCTAATTTTTGTCATATGTGATATAGCAGATTTTTTTATTATAATTTTCAAAATGTGAAGATGTTTAACAGATTTGAGAGGCAGAAAACGGTTATCAGTGATCGTGTCTGTTAGTGAAATTTCACCCAGTTATCCCTCATAATGACACCAATAACTTGTTTTTTATTAACCGTTATCTTCAGGAGGATCTTCTTTATTTTTCAAGCTCTAAAAAAACATGTGTAATGAGTTTTTGCCATTATCCTGGATTTCTTTTCAAAAGAGATGACTTTTGTCCCCATTTCAATCCTGTACGAACTACTAATCTGCTGAAGTCCATAAGAATTTTATTGTTGACTCCAGCAGAATTTTTAGCTCCTTCCCAGGGACACTTCTAAGAAGAAGGAAGAATCTACTGATGCCTGGAGAACCATTCATTTATTTTTTTATGTCAAGGAAGAAAGCAGTCTCAGAAGGAGGTAGCAGATAGTAAGCAAACAGATTAAGTGGCCTTGCTGCAAATATTTATATTTTCTTCCTAAAATACATTTTAGGATTATATGATTTAGTATGCAAACTAATAACACTTGAAATGAGAGGTGAAGAATGATATCTTTGGTATTTCTCTATGGGGAATGTTTTTGGAGACACCTTATACTTGGGACAGTCTACTCCATTTCAAAAGCAAGTATTTGCTCTTGAGAAGTAACCTCTGCTAATGGATGCAAACCTAGCAAGGCAGAAAAATCACTTTGATCTCTCTTTCAAAATGTTTTTGGAATTTATCCATTGCCAGGGAATGAGTTTCTTTTTCTGGAAAGCACTGAACCCTTATACTGATTATACCCCTTGACCAACAAAGTTAAATCTTAACATTTTAGACTTACAATATGATTTGTATTGATACAGTCCCCAAAAATGTCTTCACCATGTAAATATTCCAAAGATTTCTAGGTCCCTTCCTATTCTATTCTAATTCAGAGAGTTATTGACAGCAGTATTTCAGTACTTAACATTAGTCAATTCTATCTCAGTGTGAGTTTTATAAACAAGAAACTGTGCAGAAACTGCACAATTAACCGGGTATAATTTTTTAAAAAATACTGTACATCATGTCAAAAGTTACCACAAGTAGGTTTGGTTTTGGTTTGGGGTTTTTTTGTGTGTGTGGTTTTGTTGTTGTTGTGGGGTGGTTTTTTGTTGTTGTTTTTGGTTTTTTTGTACAATGGAGTACATGTGAGAAGATACTTGAAGTGCTGGATATCTGTAGCTTTCAATACTATTAAATGATTTACTCATGGACAAAGTTCTGCATAATTTCTGATAAAAATAACTAGAATACAGACGAAATCAAATCTGATATACTTTGGACTTCTAATACAGTTTGATGAGGAAGTTTATACTCCCTGCTATATGGAATTCTAAAATCTCAGGGAAAAAAACTTAAAAATATCACACTATCTGGAATTTGTTTGCTTTGTATTTTTTCATTAAAGCAATTATTTTTATTGTACTGCTGTTTTGCTTGTATTTACACAAGCCAGAACTGAAGAGCTATATTCAGTGAGCTTTTTATCTTTGGTAAAGTCTCTTGGTATAAATGTTTTTCCCACAGATTTAATCTAGTACACTAAATTTTTAAGGACTTAATAAAAGAACAAAAGCAATACAGAACAGTGCAAATTTCAAAGGTAACTGACAGCAGATTAAATACCCTACACTAAACCAATTGCTTTGTATCCATTGAAGAGCCAGTGAAAATCAGACTGTATTAAAAAAATTACAGTCCACAAGGCAGAGGCTAGAACATGAACTCTTGAGTCTGGTCTCCTACTTTTGTATAGTTTACAAAGGTCAAACTGAGTCCAAAAGGCAAGTGGAAAAAACAAAGTATTGTACTAGCAGTTTAAAAGGTGAGAATTCAGTTATGTTTTATCTTTGTTTTGCTTTCTAGTATTAAAGCTATTATTATTAGCTTGTTACCAATGTATAACAACAAATACTCATCCAAGAGAAATATTAATAATAATAAATACAGGATTACAGAATAATTTGATCAATCCAATAAATAAACAAACTATAACTATCCAGTACACTATATATAATGACATAAAAGAAACTAGAGTAATTAAATTATGTATTTTAAACATTACCGGATATATGACCAAGTCATACAATATACATCAAGATGAAGATCTGACTTTCCCTGCTCTTGATTCAGATTTCGACAATAGCATTATGCAAACACAACGTTTGACTTCAGAATTTTCTTGGAAATAGTAGATACTGAGTTCTGATTGAAACCCATTTTGAAATATCACACAGACTGAGCTTTTGGTTCTTGATGGATGATTTTTATGGTATTTAAAATACGTTTTATTATTTGATCTAGACAGATGAAGTCAGGTTTATTCAACCTGGACTGAATGTAACTAATAGGTCTTCTCAAAGATGTAATGTCGCCCAAGTACCGGTCAGAAGACTGACTGGTGGAAGCAAACCAGCCCATGGCTTAATTTTGAATTATTACAATTACACCTTTGAGATAAACACCATATTTACCATGTTTGCTGAACAAGCAAGTAAATTCTAAGAAACACCCACACAAATAATTGGGCACTATCAGACATGAATGTTTAAGGAATTTGTGTTTGAGGGAAAAAAAAATGGCAAAGTGAGCTCTCAATGTTAGGACTGAAAAAAAAAAAAAGAATCTGAATAAAAAATAAAGCAATATTATATTTCTTACTGCTTTGGAAGAAAAGAGGAAGCAGGAAAAAACCTTATTATGCAATATTTGCATTTTTAAAGTGAATAGAGACAACATTTCTCAAAGAGTGGCTTAACACCTCCTTTGAAATAACCAACATCGGGAAAAGAGAGAAAGAAATCTCACAGCTTCTGCTAGCTAATGTTGCAAAAGAGGCACTGTTACCAAAACCTCCTCCATCTCTAACTGGTAGAAAGTGGGACTGCTCCTGGATTTGCCATTGCCCGCTGTGCACATCACTATTTCTGACGTGTGCAAGGGAAAACCCGCTTGTTCTAATCAAAGGCAGGAGCACGAGTGCTGAGTGCACAGAGTCTCTGAGCACCAACATGTGCTGACTTCAACTGCAGAATGCCTTTCTACAACACTGTAGAGACACTTGACTTCCTATCGGGGAAGTGTGGCTTTCTTTCTAAACAATGGGCCAAATGGTTTTCATAATGGAGATAAACGCTCCCTGCCGTGAACTGTAATAGAAAAACATGTCAAACAACCAACAATAAAAAGAAGCACAGCCAAAAGACTGGCTTTTCCTGTTTTTATGTGCAGCACAGAGGAAATGAAGCACGTGAACTGCACTTGCTCCTTACAAGTCAAAATATCACTTCTTTTAAATGAGAAGAGGAAAAATGCAACTCATTTCTGACTCTTTTTTTCTCTCCGAAGTGCAGACATGAAAACTGAACCCATTAGCACTTATTTACCAGAGGTTATTATGAAACCTCTGAATGTGAAAGTCAGATGCTTTATTAAAAAAGAGGAGTGATTATTCAGCTGGGATTTTTTCACCCCTTTAAAAGCTGTTATAGTTATGAGTGATAAGGATGTTCAGCTGCAATTCTTATGATCTCATGATATTGTATAGATTTATGTTCTCTGCTTTTGCTGACAAAAGAACACTTGCTTTAAAATCCCCACTTCTTCCATTCCATCATCTGTTCACTTTTGTCTGCCCTGCCTGTTTATCTTCTTCATTGTCTTACTTTATGCTGACTACCTTTTACAGCCTGATAGTTTTATTTTGGCATTTCTCATTAATTAGATCTGTGAAATTTCACTCTAAGTTTTCAATGAAAATCACTGATCCTATAATCTCACCTTATCCATTTGGCATATTCGCAGTGTACCTTTCGTTTTCTTGCTGTCCTCATCTGTTTAAGCTGGAAGAAGCCAACAATGAGGACTTTTCAGTGAGCATGGATGATTCTGCAAATTATTAGTTAATATTAGACCTTCTCACTTTGGATTAGATTGTGTAGAATGCAGTAAGATGATTGTGGTCATAGTCATTTGATCTCTTTGACCTCAGATGCATACAAAGCCATGGCTCAAAACAGTCCTAGTTTATGATACACCTCTCATAATAGTTGATGACCAGGTATCTAAAGTGACATCTGTAGACTGAATAGCTGCCTACAGTGCTGAGAGTCATTTTGATAGGAGTGAGTTTTTGACAGTCCTGCTTTGACAAGAGTAAACACAGATGATTGTTAGTGCCTGTGTTCTTTCCTCAAGCAGAGGTGTATTTTGTTCTCTTTTTCTGTTTCTCTTGTTTGTTATCTGCACCAGACTTCTAGAAAGAAATATTGGTGCATGTGCCAGGCACACTGAGCTTCATAAGCAGCAGACCTGCAGTACTCAACTTGTAAGCACTACAAGGAACACCAGCGCACATACAGGAAAGCTGATACCTCCAGGTCTCAAAAGACTTCATTGAGCATACCTAGATTAACTACATGTGTATTTGGATACACCTGACTCCCTGCATGTATATTAATAGAATTAATATTTGCTTGGGAACTGAGTAACTTCTAAGCCACAGGTGCTGGGAAGCTGAGCTGGGTTATCGACATCACTGGCCGGTGACTAGGCTGGATGGACTTCTGATCCACTATGCTCTTAGGGCTTCAGCAGTCCTGTCGGTGTGAATCATGCTGGTGACAGATGGTGACAGAAGGGCTAAATCCTCTTAGGTCCCTCTAATGTTTAGCATTTTAGCCACTCTGTATGGTACTTTTTGTTACCTGTGATTCTACACAATGAGCCTATTGCTGTTTGATTTTAAAGCAAGCATTTCAAAAAGGCAAAAATAACAGTGACTTCAGAGAATCATAGAATGGTTTGGGTTGGAAGTGACCTCAAAGATCATTGAGTTCCAACCCCTCTGCCATGGGCAGGGACAGCTTCCACTAGACCAGGTTGCTCAAAGCCCCATCCAGCCTGGTCTTGAACTCTTCCAGGGGTGGGGCTTCTCTGGGCAACCTGTTCCAGTGTCTCACCACCCTTACAGTAAAGAATTTCTTCCTTATATCTAATCTAAATCTGCCCTGTCCCAGTTTAAAGACATTAACCCTGGTCCTACCACTAAATGTTCTTGTAAAAAGTCCCTCTCCAGCTTTTTTCGTAGGTGTCTTTTAGGTACTGAAATGTTGCTATAAGGTCTCCCCAAAGCTGTCTCTTCTCCAGGCTGAACAACCCCAACACCCTCAGCCTTTCCTCACAGAAGAGGTGCTCCAACCCTCTGATCATCTTTGTGGCCCTCCTCTAGACTTGCTCCAACAAGCACCTGCCCTTCTTATGCTGGGGGTCCCAGAGCTGGATGCAGTACTCCAGGCGGAGTCTCATGAGAATAGAGGAGGAGAATAATTTCCCTCAACCTGCTGGTCATGCTTCTTTTGATGCAATTAATGCTCATTAAATGTTGCTGTTCGTGTCCTATATTTTAAGTTCAATGCTGCCTTGCTCCACATACAAAGCCAGCACCTCACACCTGGAAGTTATTGTTATCTTAATCGCAAACTCTGAATCTCCTGGAGTGTAAGAGGATTCCTCATTCACTTGCATGGTGGATGCCTGTGGTTTGGGAGCAGAAGGTGCTGGGCTCTGTCTGTCTTTATAAATGTGACATTCCAGACAAGCGCAAATTCTGAGATTAGAAATAATAGATTAGAGAATGCAAGATGTTTGTTACTGTAATAAGGATGATTAGACTGTGGCTGGGTTGTGAGTGAAATGGAAGAGGTCAGGGAAAAAGCAAGGGAGAAGAGTCAGAATGGGAGGCCTTGAATGTGTGGTTATCAGGAAGGCTGCTTCCACCGTGCTCTGGTTTCTGTTAGTAAGACCACGGCTCGAAACCCATCTGAAGACTGAAATATAAATGCATTAAGGTACATTAGCTACTGTGGCTATAAAGAACCTTAGAGTCATGACATTATCAGATATGCAGGACAAAGAACAGGTTCTCAGAGCAGCCAGAGAAAGCAAACAATTAATTACAAGAATAGCCTGCTCACATGTTGATCTTCCCCGACCTGAGCATGATACTAAAAATTCAAAAGGCATAAATTAGATTTGAAAATACTTGTAATCAACGGAGATGCTGAAACTCACTTTCATTTTACATAGACTGAAGTATCCTACAAAGGACAGACATATACTGTTCGTGCTGGGTGTGGGAAAAAAAAAAAAGAAAGAAATTATATACTTGGAAGCATAATGATAATCAGGATCTCTGTGACATTGGAGAAGATCTAGGAAAAGGAGTAGATGCTGGAGGATCTCTTGAGCCAATATACTTGTGCTGCGGTAGAAAGGAGAAAAAGAGGCAAGAATAAAGCACAGTTTATAGATGGCTTAAATTATCTCTCTCCTCAAGTAACAACTGTCAACTATTCCATATGGAATCTTAGAATTAATGTGATACGTAGGAAAAAAAAAATCACATCATTATATTAAATGTTGAAAACTCCCAGTATTCTGAGTAGGCCCACCTGCTCTCACACTTGTATTGGCAATATTAACTACCTTTCTGTTCACATACCAGATTTGTGACTTTTGAAATGTAAAAGAAACAGACATTGTCTTTCTGAGGGTTTATATCATATCAGAGAGCCAATGAGTGACATCTTGTAGTGATTGGATAGTTTCCATCTGCCATTAATGAAGAGAGAGAAGAGTTTTTTTCCAGGTAGAAGTGTAGACATTTTGTTCCTAGTGATCATGAATACTTTTACTGAATTGGAGACAAATGTGAGCTGTAAGAAATGTTATCAGTTGGAAGGATGTTATCATCTATACCATGAAATTAAGTTTGCAATATTTAAATTCAGTGAATAGATGTAAATATTCCTCTGCAAAGGAGTGGAAATAACCAGCTGGTTGTGCTACATTATACTTGAGAATAGAAATGGAAATTCAGTGAGAATAAAGAAAAGGAGAACTGGCTAATTTAAGTTCTTGAATGCCAACAAAGAGCAAAATGGAAACTTGAGATTTTTTTTTACATATTCCAAACTTTTGACAGTCAAATTTAAGCACCTGCTCAGGACTTTATTATTAATAAATCTTAAAACTGAAGGTAGTAGAGATGTTTGCTAATTCAGGTTGCCCAGGAGTCCCTTTCTGACAAAACTTGCCCTGAAAGTACTTGTCAGAGTTGCAATTAAGCACGATATTGGTGTGGCCGGCACAGATGGGTATCTTCCACAGTACTTGATCAATGCCACAAACACCATTGCTAGACAAAAGAAAGAAGGGACATTTAACTTGTTGTTAAGTTTAACCCTAGGTTAATGCTCTGAAGAGCTGGTCCATGCAAGTCAGGACAAGTTCTGGCTACTGAAATATAGCACTGAGGCTTAATATTTTACCAATATTAATCACTTGGATACCTCTCAGTAGTGATTAAATTTTGATTCATGTGTGCCAAGTTTTTTTTCTTTCCCATCCCATGTTTAAACTACTTCACTGAACTTCTACATGGTGTAAAAATGTATCTACAAAGGAAACAGGGGAAGACACGGCTCCTAGAGACAAATAAGTCATGTGGAGTCAGTTTTTCAGGCCCAGACCTGCTCACTCCCAGTTTCATGCACGAGTAACATTATTGCTTTCAATGGCACTTCTTGCAAATCTAGACTGATGTTTGATGGATAGAGATCTATGCCACATAACTATAAATTTCCTACTCATATGCATAAAAGCCTTCTGTGCTAAAATAAAGAAATAAATTTTTATTTTTTACTTTTTACTATGAAGGTCTTAACTGTGGGAGAGCTCTGATGATTAATACTGTATGAGAAGCATCATTCCAATGTGTATAACTAGTTCTGTTACAAAACATGCTTGTTAGATGTTGAGAATGAAGTCAAATATTTAAAAAAATATTTTATAATTTTTTTTACAAAACCCCTGTACAATATGTGGCCTTATTGCGTATCTACTCTTTTTTTATTATTACTACTTTAAAATCTCAATCTGTCAGAGTTGTGATTCTAAACCAATTTGAAAACGGGGCAGTAACAATGTCTGTGTTTTGCTTCTTTTCACAGTGGAAACACAGTAAAAATGTTTATAATTAACCGTGCAGTGACACACAGTTGCCATGTCTTTATTTTAGTTTGCATGAGTTATCTGCGCTCTATAGTATTTCCTGTTACATGTATGTTTGCATTCTACCGTTTTCATCACATGTGCTAAAAAAAAATGCAGAATCTGTTGATATCTGTGCTGCAGGGACTACCTATAGCCCAGGGATATAGTCTGTAGTTCAGCAAAGCACTTAATGATAAGATTAATTTCTTTGTACTCAGCAAAGCAATTTAAGTGTACAGTTGAGCATTATGCTGAAAATGGATGTAATGATTATTACTTGGTTCTAAAACTGTGTTTAGTAGTATTTCTTGCCTAGGTAATCAAATAATTAAAGGATGAACCCGTAGCTCTAGCTATAGTTTAAGCTCTTGGTGAAAAATTACAAAGAAATCAGGGTAGTTTTCTCAGCTCTATTTTCTTCTGGATGGTAAGCACAATAAACTATGCTGTGATAGCAGACACAAACAATTGAAGGAAAATGTGTTTATAACCCAGTACACCATTTTGCATGTTCAAATGCAGAGAGACACTAAATGTTTCAGCTGTGTTTATAAATTGGCATTTTACGGCATTTGTAGTGAACCTGGTGATTATAAATGCATATTTAACTTATTTAAGCCAGTCTTTCATTAACAATACGTATTCAAAAATGTAATCCTTGTATTTAATTGCACATCCTAGTAAAAATGTGAACACATTAGAACTATGCTGATGTTCCCCTTTCAGTATTGTTAAAATATATTTCCGTCACAGATTGCACTTCTTTTTTTCTCTTACACTCTTCTGAACACAGGTCTGTCTTTGAAAGAAAAGTGAGTAGTCAAATGACTTTCCATTTTCTCTGTTACTTCTGTCACATGGTTGGTTTTGTCATCCTACATGTCAATCCAGACACTCACTCTTCTGGGTGTGGGAGAAGTTTCCGATACCACAGTTTACCAACATTTGCACTCCGAGAGATTCTGTACTGGTTATTTGCATTCAATACCTCCTGCTCTAAACAGTCTTAAGCCATGCTTGTTTAAGAGAGATCGGTCAAGATGTGCCTAAGCATTCGTATCCGAAGTACATGATCATGCATGGGCAAAAGAGAAAAAGCCCCACGTAAAGACAGGGCTCAAATACCAAATACCCTCCAGGATAAATCCATACAGCTCATGCATCTTCAGAGTAGACCAAGCAATGACCAAAAGAGATATGACACTTTTATTCTTATGTCTAGCAATGCATTTACATGCCCACACTGACATTTCCAGTGCAAATGTTTATGTTCATGGCAGAGAGTAGAAGAGGAAGGGAAGGAAACGATTCCACTCCATGCGGAATGCAAATCAGAAAATTTATGGAGTGAAATCTCAGATACATCCCTGAAATGGGACAGAAAATCAGATTAATCTAGTATTTTCTGTGTGAATTTTTTTAAAATACTTTTTTTTTTTAATGTAAATTTGGGGAGTTTATTCTACATGCTAAGGACACCAATTTAGTAATTTGAGATAAAATACTGCATTTAGATATGCAGATAGTCAGAAGACATTTTACGTCACCTATTCTAAGAAAGTTCTAGTCTCAGATGTATCCTTTCACTGCTCTAATGATGCTTTTACTACTTTATACTACCGTTCTTACAGTAGATTGTTCACAAAATATTCAATGCGCCTATTGCTCATGAAACTTGGATTTCAGTATTTTAAGTATGACAGGATACATCCTCACGCTCTTAACCCCTTAATGGAAAAGTAAATACCTAATACATAGTAAAATACCTAGTTTTTAATAGATTTACATACCAATTGTGAAGCTGATGTTCTTTTTCCTTTCTATTCCTTATTATTCACATGGAATTAAATTTTCATGGAGGTAAATGTTTGGTAGTGAACAAAGATGGAATCAATACAATCCACTAGACTTTACAATAAAATTTGAATATTCACCAAATTGTTTTTCTCAGAGGAAAGGAGAAAAAGGAGGAAAGAGAAGAGGGGAGAAATTATTTAACCAGCTCTGGGCCTAGCCATAGAATTTTTAACTCTATTTCTTTTTAATTACATTCTTCCTCTAAGTAACTCTCTCATTTTATTTTGATAAGCAGTTCAGACAAATATCACAAACTCATGATATTGCTGGAAAAATATCTTCCTACAAGAAGTGGTAAACTTTATGCTCTCTTTAGTATATGTTATTGGAAAGTACAATGGCCTCATTTAAGCACACGAGTAACCTCATAAATAGTGCAAGTGCATTATGTAAGAGTTAGCAGATCCCAGCCTGATATGCAAGACCTCAATCTGTTCATTAGCTGTTGCTTTGAGCCCTGAGGGAATCTACACAGCAACTTCTCCTGTCGTTTGCAGACTTCATGGAGTCTCTTTAGCCTGGAAGTTTGGTAAACTCAAACCTTCCAAGATCCTTTGAAAACTTGGTTTTGCCTTTTCTTTTTCTTTTTTTTTTTTTTTTTTTTCTTTTAATCAATGATTATTTAACAACAGAAAATCTGATAACTGCTGTGGCTTGTGATACCATCGCTCTCCCACACACAGAATGCCATTTTAAGACGGGAGAGAAGCAAGCTTCAAGGAAGAATTATTTCTTGTATTTAGGGGTAAATAGAGAGCCCATTAAAGAGGAGGAGCATTTCATTTTAAGCACGGCAGGGTCTTCTGCACAACTTTCTCCCTGGCGTCCCTGCCAATGCCAATGCCCTTCACCTCCTATTATTGCAGCTCTGGGCCTCTGCGCACCTCTGCCAAAACACCTCCATCCTGACTTGTGCTATCCCAGTCCTGGGGCTCCCAAAAGGTTCTGCCAAGACCTCCTTTCCAACCTGCACCATGTTCCCTGCTCTACCTCTCCCCAAGCCACCGCGCAGCTTTGTGCAATGGCTGCTCTAGTGCCCGGCAGAACCTCCTGTGATGGTGCAGCCCTGGGCCCCTCCGTAGCTCTGTAAAGGAGCCCCCATCCTGACCTGCAGCAACCCTTGCTGTTAGGATCCAGGGGTCTCTTCTGAGTAGAGCCTGTCAATCATTTCAGACCACTGCTTAGGGAGACTGGGGAGGTGGGGGGTAGATTTGTATTCCTTTTTTTTTTCTTTTTGGTAGGGAGGATAGAGAGAGGGAGAGGGAAAGGGCTGTTTTTAAAGCTTAATAGAATCAACGAAGAATTTAAAGAATACAGTTTCAACATGTTATGAAAACAAAGGCTTTGCTCTGGTTCACTGCAGCAAAAGCATGTGAAATGACACTTTTCGACTGGTGGGAACACAACGTGGACTGAAATAGAAGGAACGAGCGCACAGGAAAGGATTAGCCAGAATCAGTCAAAGATCCTGACAGACAAAAGAAAAACATAAATTTCCTTGAGTGTAACTAGAGGTGCAGCTCAGCTCTGACTCCTTGTAGCATTTGCTACCGATTTCCCACATTCAGCATTTTTGCTCTCCCTCATCTTTTCGTATCTTTGCCCACGTGGACTGTAACCCAGTAAGAGCTGATGTGTGCTGAGTCTCACTGAGTTCAAGGGGATTGGTTCACATATCTAACATAACTCGTGACTGAGGAGACCAGCAAATTTTGAGGACTCAGACAGTGAAGTGTTAGAGACAATGATTTGCAAGTTTGGCCTGTAGAACGTTATATAAAAATATGCATCAAGAGTTATGCTGTCTTCAATCGTGTTTGTGTACGAGATGTCAAACTTTAAACACGTAAATCAGCTTTTAGTAATGAGATAACTCTTGTTACTCCATAGTTCAGGATGCAGACGTGCCTTCTTTCTGTCTTTTGTAAATACTTGCACTGCAATCTTAAAATCTTAGATCTCAATCTGGATTTCCCTCCCCCTCTAATAACTTCTTACAGCTGAAGCATTTTCTTGTTTCTGAAACAACGTAGTTTTTGCACACTCTCCCTCTTCCCCTCCAACAGGCTCAATGCTTTTGGCTTCTTCACATCACCAGGAAAACTTGTTTGCTGATAGCTGTTGCTTTCCTCTTTTTTATTTTATTTTTTTTTAAATTTTTAACTGTGTACATTTAGGAAGAGAGATTAAAGTTGTAACTTGTTTTGAGTTATTTCAGAATTCATTAAATGTTTGTACTATGATACATCTGCGGACTGATCTATTTGATAACTTGCTGGAAGCATCATCTCATAGTTTAGATAACAGCTACAAATCATTAGAGACAAAAATGTTTGTTCAGAAATTTCAAGGATTTCTAGGATAACTCTAGAGTCTACAACATGATGTATCGGGCAGAAAAGTAATTTTAGACCTGCAAGAATACTGCTGAACTGAGCAAAAAAAGGAAAATGTTTCATGTCTCTATAAAATTACTTTTTAAAATGAGATTTACCTATACATCTAAACAGGAATCTGTTCAAAATTTAAGTCAAATGCTCATGTTACTATTGATACAATTAATTAATACGAATCTCAAAGAAATAATTTTGTTTAGTTTTAATTTGGCCAAAAGAAATAAATTCAAGCTGGTTTCAGGCACAGTTTAAGTTCAGCCAAAAAGACATGCCATCTGAAATACTTAATTGGATATTGCAACAGGTAATCTTCCCTGTACTCAGTACAGTAATTCTAGCTCTAGTTTAGGTTCACTTTGAGTTCACAGGTCACACACATTGAAACTCAGGGTCCCAGATAAATCACCAGTGAAAAAAAAGTCCTCTGAAAGTCACTACTGAACACTGTTCCACCCTCAAATCCTGCTCTGCAGTAGTTGCTTGGGGAAAGCAGGTGTTCGTTTTCCCCATCTGCTCCACACCTCAAATTGTCTTTCCTAGTGTGATTAGACCCACAATGATCCAGTGGCACCTGAGAAGTCTCCAGTCTGTCCTCAGGAAGACTCAGAAGAGAGAAGTTCATAGGACAACCAGTCTTGATAGGTAACTATATAAAGATGTAGGCTCAGCCGTATTCACAAGAGGGAGCTTAATAACTCCGTAGATCTGCAACAGTTTTGAGCTCTGGCTATTGTTGGGTAAGGACACCACCATAAAAAAATAAACATAAGACTGTTTTCTAGATGAAATTTTTTGAGACTTTCTGACCAGCTTGATTGATTCTAACCTCCAGGTTTCATTTTTGACTACCATATATGACAAACATTTTGGTTTTTCTTGAGAAAAATATATCCCTGAGCAGCTCGTATTGTGTTTTATAAGGAAAGAGAGCTGACACAGAAAGATTATTTCTAAAATGTCTTGTAGGTAGGGGAAAATACACTCATTAAAAGAAATTGAATTCTTTATTGCATAAAGCCCTAAAAAAAATTAAATTCATAGACAGGCATGACACAAATGTGTCATGCATTATAAATGAATTCCCCTTAAAAGACCTAGTTAAATTAAATATACTTAACACATCTTAAATAGTATTTAGAGATGTCATGATGGCAGGAGAGATGGCAAGAAAACAAAACAGATCTCAGACTAGATACGAGACATTTATGGCATGTATTCTGAAATACAATCCTTTGAATTCCCAGATTTAGATTTTCATTTTACGACTAGAAGCCCAACCAGGACAGGGTAATGAGGATCTAAGCTACAGCAGGGGAGCCCAGAAGGAACACTAGCGAGGCAGCTAACATCCCTCCAGGAGGAATGGATGACTTCTAGCCCCAGTGACCTGGCTGCTGATGTCTCATATTCTGTCCGTCACCACAACATGCCCGGTGACTCTGCGCACATTTAATCAACTTTCTGAGACTGTTTCAGGGAACTGGACCCCAGGTTGTATGAAATCCTCACAGTGTGAGGCAAAGAAGTATGGTTTCTCACGTTCCCTCCTCCTCCTCCTGTATAGTCAGGTACTGCCTGACCCACAGTTTGCCAACGAAAGAAAATGAACAAAACTTAACTCTGCTGTTACTCAGCCAGTTTTCATGAGAGTTTCACAGAATCGCAGAATCACAGAATGTCAGGGATTGGAAGGGACCTCAAAAGATCATCTAGTCCAATCCCCCTGCCAGAACAGGAACACCCAGATGAGGTTACACAGGAAGGCGTCCAGGCGGGTTTTGAATGTCTCCAGAGAAGGAGACTCCACAACCTCCCTGGGCAGCCTGTTCCAGTGCTCTGGCACCCTCACTGAGAAGAAGTTTCTTCTCAAATTTAAGTGGAACCTCTTGTGTTCCAGCTTGAACCCATTACCCCTTGTCTTACTGTTGGTTGTCACCGAGAAGAGCTATTGCTAGAAAACTCTTTCCCTGTGCCCCAGCTCTCTCTCAGCACTATAACGATCTTCTCCTGATGGTGTCATCAGCTTGACACTGACTGTTAATTTGCACAACACCATCTGAAATGGCTCTACCTCATTTCTGCTGCACGAATAGTAACAAATCCACAGATCATAGCAGGGACTCAAGAGAGGTGCTGCCCGCTGGGAGCTGCCATTTCTGCAGGTTGCCCTACCACATTACCAAAGGCTAGACCCTAAGTAACTTAATCTGCTTTATGCAGATGTGATGCATTTCAAAAGTCACAGAAATTTGGTGAATGTAGTGCTTCAATGGTGAAAAATGTGAGTATTTAATGAGACTTATGTTTCACAACATGAGGAGAAAACAACAGATATGCTACTATTATAGGTGCACCTGAAGAAGAAATGTGACTTGACAGTTCACATTACAACATTAACTTAACAAGGTCTTAAATCTGTCTTGCATTACCTTCCGAAAGTGCACAGCCAGAATGTAGGTACAGAAACGTGCAGGCTGGTTTTTAAACAAGCTAATTCAGCCTTTACTTTCCTCACCAGGGTTTGTAGCGGCCGTAACATAAACCTTGTTGAGCACAGTCAACATGGGAGGAGGGGGTGGGGGAAGGGAGGTGGAAAAATCAGTCATGCTAGGGACTGTGTGACTAAAATAAGGTATTGAATTTCTGGTTTTCACAATGAAACACTCCAGAACAAATGAGGTGCTGAAGCAGGTTTTATAATACATTGAGTAATAGGATTTTGTACTGTTTAGCAGGATTAGGCATGTTAAAGAAAGACCTATTTATTTCAGTCTGACAATGGATGAGAAAAGTGTATAGTGCTCTTCGTTGTTATTTTAAGCAATTTACAGGATTACTTAGTAGTGGATGCCCTGTGCTCCCCTTATCTGTAATGTGTCACAGTAATGGTGATATTTGTATAATTGCAGTTTCTCTATGTAGGTTTAGAATCACAGCAGTTGAGGGATCAAAGGTGTGAAGGTTGGTGGAGGGGAGGAAGGAGGGAGGGATGTCAGGGGAGAAAAAGTAGAAACTAATTAAAACACTCCCTTATTAGGACCATGACCTTGGTGACCTCAGACCTCCAAGTCTTTGGAACAGCATGCTCTGTGCCTTAATGGTTTGTTTCGGGAGTTTTATGCTAAAGTGCTGACTGTGCTTTCTCCAATGATGTCTGCCGTTGATGTGGCAAGGGACTGAAAACTCTCTTGCAAAGTGGTTGGCGCGGAGGAAGAAGTTGTTTTTCATTAACACTTAGGATGGGATTTCCTGTTACAGACATTATTTTGTTCCTTCCTGCTCCTCTCTTTTGAAAAAAAAAAAAAAAAGAAAAAAAAGGCTGCACAGCTTTCTTACTTTATAATTTCTTAATATTCTATGGTTTTCATGCAGTTATTTACTTCTGTTGGCAATTGTGGAATCAAAACTCTAATCACACCTGACCTAAGTTTTCAGAGCAAAAGACATGTGCAGAGAAAGTGGGATTTTTCCCAACAGAGTGCTCATTCTAAAGCACATGCATGAAATGGCAGCTTGTGTCAGGAAAGTGAAGTTGAGTGCCCAGATTATTCCTTGGGAATCTGAAATGCTGCTTAGTTAAAGCAGTATTACAACCTTTTTCATAACATAGTGGTTAATCATGGCCATTTTCTTTCTGAATTTAAAACATTTAAGGCAGTTTTAAAAATGACATCCTTTCTCTCTAGAAATTCAGATGGCCAAACTATACTGCCAATTAGTTTAAAGAATTCCTCTGGAAATCTGCAGAGGCTGCATAGCTCTAGGTAATTTTAACCCAGAAAATAAGCCACAGTGTCATGATCACTTTGCTCTCAAAACTCTAGAGCTCTGCTGTGAGCAACAGAAGGACCATTTTCCTTCTGGCAACACCATTATTACTGAAGAAACTGGAAAACTAGGTGCTAAAAGGAGGTGATTTTCTGTTGAACACTGAATTAAAAACGTAACATGCAGAAAATGAAAATCTGCTTTTTATTCTTCCTAGTAAACCAACCATGAGACTATTTACAGCATGAGAAAATAGCTAATTGAAAATAACAACAATATTTTAAATCTTTATGCCACGAGTTCATCTACTGAACTGAGGTGTTTTCGTCATTTAACTATTGATGCATATTCTGCTTTCGGAACAGAGTCCCAACGGCAATAGATGACCACCTTATTTCCCCTTCTACCTCAAGTAACAGGAAAACATATTAAAAAATCTTCCACAGAACAAATAAAATTTTATGCATGTACCTATTTTAAGCGGCACCTGCAGAAAGTGATCACATTCTCATGGTCTCCATAGAAAGAATGGAATTACCTTCCAGTTAGGAACTGATTGAACTTGTGGCAGCTATAACAAAAAAATCTGCAAGCTTAGTTATTCTCACAATTTGAAAGCAGGTATTAAATATTTGACAATGCTAATCATCACGTGGCAGAATCAATTAAAAAACAACCCCTTGAAAATTAGTCATTAGCACAGTTAGAGACGAAACAGAGGGGGGTCAATATTCTAACAAAATGGTCATTAGCATCAGTTTAGTACTTGGATTTGACTAGATTCTTGCTAGCCTCCAAAACAATAGGTTACCCAGCAACAAATAATAAAAATAAGGTCATAAAAATATATTCATGCTATCTGGCGACAAACACTAATTCAAAGAACTGGACAAATTATTTTGGACCACAGAACTGATGGTCAGATTAATGTTTTCTGCTCACAAAATCTTTCATTGAGACATGAAACCCTTTTTCAAACAGTAATTATGCCTCAGAGAATTCCTGGAAAGTTTATATGCCAAATTCTAAAAGCAGTCTGTATGCTAGCCATGTCAGAGAGAAGTATATAAAATATTGCAGATAAAAAGCGAATTCGGGCACTCATTCTGGATGTGCTTCTTTGCAGATGTGAGATTAGACCTCTGAAGTAACTAATGAACATTCACTCTTGTGACTTCATAGAGAATCTCATCATAATTTGTAACTTTCTTCTCAGAACCTCAGGCCACTGGCAGCAAGGGATTATGTAAGAATTAATGCTTTCTTTAAAGGAAACGTCCAGTTCCCAGGGCTCTAGAAAAACCTGTGGGCACCATGTTCAAGATTCATAACTTGGAATGAAATGTGGAAGACTTTAAAATCAATCATAATAATGTAATATTTTGTGATTTTTGAGGTTTCTGGCTTGTAGTTTCAGAATGTCCTGGAATGGCAATATTGGCTGAACTTTATGCTATGCTTCTTGTTAAATAAAATAAGAGTCTATAAGTAAATTACGAGAGGCGGAAGAGCTGAAATTATTATTATCTACTGGTTCTGTGCATCAACTTCAAATTATATTTAGAATCCAAACCACAAAACAGCCCCACCATGTCATATTTCATTAAAGGGCATACTTAAAATGTCAGGTTAGAAGTTATATTATGAAATTGGATTTTTACACTTCAGATTTTTAATCTGTTTCAAGTTGTAGAAAACTATTATTATTACTGTTCGATGTTCTGAGAAATGTCCACATCATACTGTTTTATATTGACCCATTTTGACCAGCGAGTAAAAGTGGTTAATGAGCAGACAACCAAATCCATCAAAATTATGTTTAAAAAGAACCCTAAACAATTATTCGCTTTAGCCCCATTTGTGCTGCAAGTGGTGTGTGCTCAAAAGCAGATTGAGAGGTCGCACCTGAAACGTGTTTCAATCCAGTTGATAGGAACAGCAATTGTGAACGGCACAGATGCGTTCCATCACCTACAACATAATGTCAGAATGATGTGAAATGTGCTTTGAGGAGTAAGGGCATTTCCAAACTTAACATAGAGCACTTCATCAGAAATGAGCCCACATATGTATGCTCGGTAACTACACTGGAAAACTATCGAGTCAAAGTTTTTCCATTCATTGTCTTTTATATGATCATACCTGGAACTATCTTTTAATGCACTGATTCTTTAACTTGCATTATATTACAATATCTTGGATAGCTATTTTATTTAAAAGATAGTTTGGGATACCAGCCCATGAAACTTTGCTCCTCCTACTGACACACACGTCATCAGCAATCCAAAGCCTTGCAAACCAACCTTCCTAGGATCAGAAGACAAACGCTGTTAGAAGTTTTTAAACTAACTAGTTTAGAACTAATTTTTGTGCTTTCTACTCTTGGGCTTGTCAAGTTGATGTCAAATTTTTCAGGATTTTTTTCCCTGCAGTTATTTTACCTGAAATATATTTCAAAATACAACAAAAACTGAAGCTATAATCTAACCTGTTTATCACCAGTATTCCCTGTTTCTACCTATGTATTCCCTTAGCAGAGTACAAAATATTGTCTGAGCCCTAATAAAATTACAAAACAATCACACATCACAGTGCAATACAGCCTAATCTGTGGAGCCTTTTAAATCAGTAATTTTCAGCTTGTGATATGCAAATACTTCACTGTCCTTGAACTACTTCTGAAGAATCTGTACAGGAAAGCAACCCTATTATCAGTGCAGTTAAATTCACTATGCAGAGCTCTGCCTCTCCACTGAAACGTAACTACCAAACAAACAAAACCCTATACTCTCTAGTGTCTGCAAAACTATTGGGAATGAAATTTACTGTGCCAGATTCGATTTGGATCTGAAATGAAAACTAATGCATGGTTTTGCATGGCTTTGCACTCTTCACCTTCAGCTGGAGACTGTAAATTTTATCTATTAAGACAAATATTTTTGAAATAAATTATTTGAAGGTCTTATAAACAGATTTCCTATTTGAGAAGAGAGTATCTTTAGTCGCCCTAAGCCAAACCTCAATCACAGAAGCAGATCTCATTATCTCACTCACACACAGCACATATGTAATGTTCACAGGATTTGGCCAGCCCTCCGTAAGAAAGATGCTGCTACTCTTAATGAGTGCATAAGATTTTTCGGTGTATCTTGGAGTAAGCAAACCATAAATTATTGTTGAGCTCAGTGAAGCTCAGTATCAAATACTTCTTTATTTAATGATAAACCAATAATGAAATACAGTGCAAACAACTGAAGAATGACTGCAAATGTTTCATTAAGTTCTGCTTAGATAAAGTAACACTCATACTCTTCTGAGCCACCAGTCCCCAAAGAATAGTTCTGATAGATACAAGTTGCAGTACTTTTTCAAAATATTTGCTAAAAAAACCTAGTGTTTCAGTTCTGCAAACTCAAAACACCTGTCTATATAGTCAAAGCAAATTAATTACAAACTAAAATCTACTGCAAGGCAACATGAGATTAAAATGCGGATTCAGAAAACTGTCTTTAGTTTTAGGAAGTAAACCAGGACAGGCTTCTGAAACACAGAACAAAAGCAGAGTATACTTTAAACATAGGTATTAGGAAGGTATTTGTTACTACATAGCTGCTATCTTCTTTCAAGAGATGTAAAATATTAACTTCCCACTGCTGTTAGAACTAATTTAAACCCTGACAAGGATCCAAAGGATGTGTAAATTCTCTATCCCACTACTGAGGAAAAGGAATGGAAATAATAGCACAGCCATGGTAAAAGAGCACAATCCCACACGTGCAATTTGCCATGACGACATGGTAATGCGTGTCCTGCATGCTCTACAGTAGAGCTGAGGGTTCTGCAACAGAGCTGGTGTTATTTTATCTTGTTCAAATACTGCAATGTCAACAAAAATCTCAACAGGAAAAGGCTCAGTTCTGTGATGCCTCAAACACCTTAATTCTATCAAAGTCTGCTTTGGCATGAGTTTGATAGGCCATTAACGTCATAACAGTGGGCAGCTCTAGGATTGCAATAATATACTAATGAGTTGATCCCTTTGCTGTGAAACAGAGTAAATATTTACTTTCTTGTGTCATTTACCAGACTTAAACTCTGTTTTTTCATTATGTCTAGCACAATGACACCCCGATGTCTTGTAACACAAATCATAAACAGCCTAATGTGATCCCTATTGAAGGGCATGTATTCATTATATTATTTTTTTCACTGGTTACACAAGAGAGATTTTTTTAAAAGTGAATATGTGAGTACCTGTGCACAGCTGAAACAGCAATTCTTCCAAAACCCAGTGACACATGTTTGTTCTTTCCATCCCTTGGAAGCCTGAAGTAGGACATTTTTTCTAATGACAGATGAACCACAGCTTCCAGACGTCAAGTTTCGTTAAGATGTCAGCTTAGGTACCCAGCATCATTAGTCATTTTTTAAGATGTTAGTCCTTTTCACTGTGGCACTGGATGTAGATGAGTCCACCCAGGAAGAAATCTGATTACCTGTTTAAATTAAATACAGTGTGTTTCTGCAGTAATGACACTGAATAGCAGAGTGACCTTCCTAAGTGTAACAAATGCTTATCCATTTAGTAAAATGTAATGCTTTGACCTTCTTTCCCCTCAAGAATCACCGTTGCTTATAAGGCAACCAAGAGACATTTTTATCATCTAGTGTGTAAAGAAAAAGATTAAGAAGACTGTTACAGTTTTGATAGGGTTGTATATTACAGCCTCTAGAGGAGAGAGAATGCCATGTATGCTGAAAACCAGGGTGAACTACTTCACAGAGTTTAGAGAGGTAACAATACAAACTGGACTGCACGACGTTACTTGCTAAAACAGAAACCAGATTTTGTGATGAGACACATGCATCATAAGGATTGGAATCTTTCCAAATGAAATAATCAACATACCCGAATCATGTGCTGCAATCACTGTTACTACTTTCTCTTTTTCATATTTAAAATCATTGAAACTTTATGGTGGGGTTTTTTTGTGGAAAGAAGGCAGTTCTATCTCAAGTACTACTTCAACAAAAAATACTGTACTGTTGCATTATGACAGATGTAAGCTACTGTTTAAAATAATTCAATTTAGAAATTCATACCAAAATAAAGGCATTAAAAACAGGAAATAGAAAGGGTATGGTTATAAAATACCACTTTCCTTTTATTGCTTCTAATTTATTCCTAATTCTGATTTTATTATTTTTTTTACAAAGTCAAAAAAACCACTAGTGTAATTCTAGCCTTTATTTCTGTTGGGGATAAATATCAAGACTGATTCATTCTTACTACTTTTCAAAATGTAACTAATCTGGCTAAGGATCTAATATTCTTACCAAAATGTTTATATGCGTATAAGCCTTCACGTAAGCATAATTGTACCACTGTAAAGGTTCCTTGTACTGTTAAACTGGTAATTCCCTTATACATCTATGAATGTGCACATCTCTAAATCTAGATGAGGATTGCTTATACTGAAGTACTATATCAGCCAAGTTAAACTACTTGACTGTATGAATTAAGACCATTGTTTCCTCCAATTTCATGGTATCAAACTAAATAGTCACGAGAGCGGGAGAATGAATTCCTACGTAACTTCTCAGTGACTCTTCTGAGCACTACCCCTCCAACTCTCCAAATCATTTTTACATGTGTGGTACTGCACTGAATACACTTTCCTGATACTGGGCTGCTTTTCATTTCAGACTCTAAGCACTAGTGTTATTGTACTAAATTTAATTTATAGAGCTATGGACGTAAGTATTGCCAGGGCTAACGTGCCAAGCTAACAAACAACATGTGACAGAATTTAGTCACACTGCATGGTGCAGATCTGGGAGCCAATGTGATACCAGGACCTGCACAGGATGGAAAACTGAATTTAGTATTTTGCAACTACAGGAAAGATCAGTTGAGGAAACAGCTTTTTCTCAGCTAACTGTCCAATAGTAATTTTTAGAGCTATATTTATCACAAATTACAACCAGCATGTTGGAGTCTTTTAGTGTTGTTCACACACAGTAGTAGTGAAGTACTATTATAAACGTAGCAAAAGGTTTGGGATATTTTTTGTAAAGATTTTCTGTTGTTTAAAAAAGTTATTATAAATGTGTAAACTGAATCTTTTGCCAGCTCTACTTTCTGTGTGTCCATGGTTCAAAATACAGCTGGAACTCATGCTGTGCCTCTGAAGTGAGGAACAGCAAGAGCTCTTTGCGGGGTATTATTTTAGAAACTTGCAGGAGTCATAAACTCCCCATGCAGCAGCACTTAGTGGTGTTCCTCAGCAGCATCTACCAGTCCCCTGTTGGTGTGAAGACATGGATAGATGCAACAGTGAAGAAAGGGATACAGTGGGAATGTATTACAATTCTGCCCTCCGAAACCAACTACAGAATCTTTCTGGCTTTGTTCCTTACCCTAAAGGATGTATTCTCCCAACGTGCCAAAGAGCAAACTCAAAACCATGTACCCTCAGGCTATGAGCTCTACACCTGAGCGCCACCTTCTTTTGACTTAATCAAAACCAGAAACCTTTTGGCAGCTTGTTTCACCCTTTAAATAGCACGGTCTCTTTGTCTCCGTAATCTGTTTCACAGTCTGGAGGGGAGGTGCTGACAGTCTGAACAAGTTACGGGTTGCCCTGTCTGCTGGATGCAGCAGGGAGCTGGTTCCATGCACTTAGCTGTGCTATTCTGGAGATACGACCACACTTAAAGTTACTCGGAATGAATGCAGGAAGATATTTCTTTGTCACCTAAAGCCATTTAAAACTTGGTGGGTACAAATCTCCTCGCAGTTGCTTGGTTCTAAACTATTCCTTCACTGCTGCTTCTGTCTTCAACACAAAGCCAGATGATCCATCCTCCAGACCTGTCTTTTTGTTACTTGTGAGCACATTTTTCTGATAAGGTAAATTACCGAACAAAGGGAAACACACTGCTTCAGCCCTCCCCCCCTCCTTTAATTATCAGTGGCTAGAGACACAATTAATTTCGGAATTACGACTGTCTGCTTTCATAAAAACATATCCTTCCTTGTCTGGCTACGCTTTTTTTGTGTGTGTGTGTTCAAGCAATGTTAGCAATTATGTTCTGGGTCGCCTCGCAGTTGTCAATAGGCTGTTTGTGTGCAGTGTTGGTTCTGCAGTGTTTATAACAACAGGTTGTTTGTGGCACATTGTGGCACAGCCTGGAAGCTGACTGAGGGAGAAAAAAAAAAATCAAAATACTTCAGCAAGGCTGCAGAGGCTGATATTACGGAGTAATTACAGATGTCATACAACCTGATAACATCTTTGAAACATAGGGCCTCCTAATGAGCATGATAAAACTTAAAGCAATTGTTTCAAGTCTCAAATGTGGCATAATTATAAAAACCACCACCTCTGAGCTAACTAAATCCCTGACTAAACGGCATGGATTTCACAAGCTTTTTTTTTTTTAAAAAAAAAAGCCTTAGAAAATGTCATCACTACCCACTCTGCATGATCCTATGGGAAGGCATAGGGAACATATGGTGACATAGACATGGGTAAAGCTGAGTGTGTCAGCAGCGCAGGGAGTTTCTGTTGCTAAAATGTGCTGTGTTGATAACTCTGAAGATTAGAGTTCTTCACATAAAAATCTCTGCTCAGACTGGAAGGAACCACGCCTAAGGCAGGTGGTGATAGGATAATTTTGTCTTCATATGGTTGACTTTGGTCCTTGATCTGCCCTTGAAGGTGTCCCCAAGGCTGACTGTCACAGTAGCCTGGCCCCCAGAATAAGTTCCAAAAATGAAGGCTGGAACTGGAATTATAATAATTTACTCAACTAAACTGTGGGTGTGTTGTAAATTGGTAACATGAGATAAAGCAGGATGCTATCAATGAAAACATACTAACACACCACTACTGACCAGTAAGTCCCTTTCTATCTTGTTTTAATTTCAGAAATGCCGCTACTATATCCTAATTGTGCCTCTCTGAATTACACCTTCAGTGGTGGTCTTTTACCTTTGAATCTGGACAGAGGAAGGAACATTTTCAGAAGAGAGACAAATATGGGATGCTGGGAACCAAAAATTCCTTTTCTCATACAAAATGAGCACTTGGCTGGCCTAGGAATCCCATAAATTTCTTATTTGTGGTTCCTGTTGACCAGCACAGGCTCTCTTACCAGACTACAATGTCAGAATATCATTCCTCAGTTTCAGTTTGTGATACAGTGATTAAGTGTAGTTCACTTGCTTGTAATACAAAGCTTCTAGAAATACTGGCTTATTCATTGGTGCTCATGATTTTATGATCTAATTTTGCATCTTTTGTGTTTCTTCATATTTGAATTTCTAGAAAGCCATCTAATGAACTACTCCACTATTTATAACTCGATTTTAAACTAATGAGTTTCTCTTTCTCGTAGATGCTTATGTGCTAGAGAACAACCCAAGGGCAAGTTAAAAACATAAACAAATATGGTAATGCAAACGTATCTGCTGTCCTCCTTCAGAAAGATCGGTTTATTTACCTTCCATAGAACTGGCGTTTGCTTTTGGAGATACTTCATGTGACAGGCACTTCCCCTGCAAAGATGGTAGTTGGAGCCATCTGACTGTGACACCTGGAGCTTGGCTACCCTAAGTGACAGCCAGCACGGGGGAATTGAATAAGGCTGGAGAGTTATGGTAGTACAAGCAATAAAGCAAGGAAGTAATTTGCATTTCAGCTTCCCACGTCATCCCTTTAGTTGTGGAATGTCAGTCAGTTCTTGTGTTCTCAGTGCTTTATATTACCACGGTCTGGCTGTTGCCAATGGGGAGCGCGCGTGTGTGTATGTGTACTAACTGCAGTGAGAACTTCATTAGAGTTCAGTGACAGAGCAAAAGGTGAGCTGGTATGGCTGAAAACAAGTTTGGGGTTAGTACAGGGTGAACCTGAGTGAGCAGAGAGCACCTCCATCAGCAGAACCCAGTCTGGCCTGGGTGCTGTCAGTCCCATTAACTGTAAGGTGTTAAACAACTCACAGTGATTATACATAGCACTGTTCACAGATATGTAAAAATTGCAAATAAAGTCACTGCACTGCATATGGGGTTCAATATACTGATTCTTGACCGTACATTGTGGCCAACATCTTTCAAGGTAATTTTCTTTTTATTTATCCTTTCAGTTACAGTTCTATTCTAATCTGCCAAAAATAGACCCACTAAAATTCAGTTTCCTTTAAAAATTACACAGCTTTCAATTCTAGATCTAGCTGAAAATAATCATATTAATCTGCAGACGTTAAGGAACTTTAAAAAATTGGTAATTAATATTATCTCAATTTTGTAGGTGAAAAAAGGTTACACAACTTTTCCCAGAACAGCAGCAGAACAAAGTGAAATGTCAAGTAAGCTGTCTACATGTGATATAACCTCTTGACCACAGTAGCACTATTTTTTTTAAAGATACAGCAATATGTATACTGTCAAGAATGTATAAAACTCAGAACAGTATTCAGTACAACGGAAAATTCACGTGTCTGAAAAAACTCATCACAAGAGGAGTCATGACTCCCTGGTCTATAAGGTGTATTTTCTTTTTAAACTTTCCCACCAAGGAATGCCCATGCAGGCAAAGATGACTGATGATGCCATTAGTGCCTCTACTTATAGATCTGCCCTTTGACAAGTTAGATTACAAAGTGGTTAAAAGACTGAAAACCAATTCTATTTTACATGAACTATTTTCTGAGAACCTATCCAAATAAGAAATACTTTGTTTAACATGTGTTGTTTGAGGAAAATCAAACTGCTGAAAACAATGAATAAGTTTTTTTTTTTTTTTTTTAATAAAGTGATGGAGTTAATTGTACAAGCCAAAACCAGTGAGCACAAAGGACTACAAGTTTTGAACTTAGAAGGCCTAAGAAATGTGCATGATTAAAAGGACATAAGCCACACGTGCTCTTGCATATAAAGCACATGCAAAATCTAGAAGAATTATTAAAAAAATGCAGTTTCACAAAAGCCTGAAGAACACTTCAACAAACTTGTGCTGGAAGAAATATTGCTATAAATGTAAGATGGAAAGAGGGATTATCCTTCAGTGTAGAGGTCTATGCAGACTCACCGAAGGAACAGATAAACCAAAGGATGAAGCACATTGAGCACATGGTAATGTGTGTTCAGGGGAAGGGAAGCAGATGGCCAGAAATAATTTATCAAAGACCAGCAAGAACAGACACATTTCAGCAGAGTATCAGGTAGATGCACACCTAACAGACATTTTGAAAGTTTTGGTGAAGTTAATCCAGCAGATTCTAGAGGGTAACTGTAATGTGCATTTTAATTTTGGAGGGTTTCAGAACACCCATGGGCAGTGAAAACCAGGTACAGAGCACACGTTTTGTACTGAGATGCCCACGCTGTGACTGCATTGCAACGCTAGTAAAAGAGCACAGGAAAATTTGAAAAAGCACTTGCCTTGAGAAGAAAAGGCTCGAGGGGATTTTATCCATGTGTATACATGCCTGATGGAAGGCTATAAAGAAAATAGAGCCACATGCTTCCCAGTGGCTTCTGGTGGAGGGAAGAGAGCCAGAAATACAGGATAGCCCATTTCAACACAAGGAAAAGCTTTTTTACTGCGAGGCTGCTTGAACACTGGCACGGGTTGTCAGGAGAGGTTGTAGAGTCTCCATCCCTGGTGATATTCACAACCCAACTGGAGAAGGCCCTGATCAGCCTCTCTCGCTGACTCTGCTTTGAATGAGGGTTAGACTAGATTATCTCTTAAGGTTTCTTCCAGCCACAAACGATTTTGTGATATCTGAATGAAGTGTGGAACTGAGGTAACTATTCAAATAGGAGTCTGATGAGACAGCTGAATTTGACATTTCCATCAGGAGCATCATGTAATTTGTAGGTATCCTACAAAGTGAAGTATTCCATTAAGAAGCTATCAACAGGAGCATCTCAAGCAGGTTGTTTCATCCAGTGCCCTACTGAACAGGGGCTCCTTGATCAAAAGAAAGCATTCAACCTTATTCAATTCCCAGCACTGCTCTTCTCTGCAAAGCCTGTGTATTCAGTACTTAGCCTTGTTAACATTAGAAGACAGTTACCTTGCAAGTAATTCATGGCCCCTCTGGGGCCCCCAGCATAAGAAAGGCATTGACCTGCTTGAGTCAGTCCAGAGGAGGGTCATGAAGATGATCAGAGGGCTGGAGCATCTGCCCTATGAGGGTAGGCTGAAAGAGTTGGGGTTGTTCAGCCTAAAGAACAAAAGGCTCCCGTGAGACCTTATAGCAGCCTTCTAGTACCTAAAGGGGGCCTACAAAAAAGCTGGAGAGGGACTTTTCATAAGGACATGTAGTGGTAGGACAATGGCGTTAAACTGAAGGAGGGTAGATTTAGATTAGACAGGAGGCAGAAATTCTTTACTCTTATGGATGCTGAGACACTGGAACAGGTTGCCCAGAGAAGCTGTGGATGCCCCATCCCTGGAGTGTTCAAGGCCATTTCGGATGGGGCTTTGAGCAACCTGGTCTAGTGGAAGGTGTCCCTGCTTATGGCAGGGGGGTTGGACCTAGATGATCTTTAAGATCCCTTCCAACTCAAACCATTCTGTGATTCTATTCTATAGCCTCTGTGGAGTCCATTGCCACTTAACATTTGCCAACCATTCAAATCAAAGCAAAGAAGGAATAGTTTTTCAATAAAGGAGCATGCAGTAGAAGACAACGACACAACAATAAGGTAAATAGTTCAGTCTTCCTGCTAAAATGCAAAAAATGCATTCAACTAAGTCAGCACTAACAAAAAAAACAGGAAAGAAAATATTGTTTTGTCTAATGAAAACAGTCATGCTTAACCTGTAGCATCTTCTATTGCATCATATCTGAAATTAAATGGAGGTTTATAAATGCCAAGCTGAAACAGAATAATGTCTTGCCTTAAAATCAGAGCTTAATTAGCCCAAGGGAGAACACACAATTGGGCAGATTCCTTCTGCAAATGATGATTAGTTCTCATTATTTCAGGTTGTTTTCTAGGCCACGTAGCAGAATAAAGGAAGACGATCAGGGAAATGGTTTACTTCAATGACAGCGCCTGCCAATGCAAGTCATGATTCAACCTCATAGGACAGCACAGGTTATTCAAATTCCAGCACAGTAAGACATCAAATGTAGACAGTGAAGTTCAAAGAGGTCAATCAAATAAAACGTAGGCAGAATTGGGCACTTTGAAAAAAGAAAGAGGAAGAATTTTACTGTGAGCAGCAATCATTGCAGCATTAGTTTTATGTCTGTCCAAAATATTGTATTTGCTAAGGTATGGCAACACCTTTCACAAAGAAAGTACAATTTTTAGACATATAGATGGGCAGAGGAGGAAAAAAGTTATTTTTACAAATAATTTCATAAAAGTATCTGACCTTGTACCTATAGTAACAAGGAACCACATCTATTTGTCAAAGATGATCCTTCTGATGAATAAAATACAACTGCTCCTTTCATGTGAGCAAAACTATTTGTTCTCTGTTATTCCAGTTACTGATGTAACTCACTGCCACAACAGATTCTTGGAAACAGAGTTGAAAAAATGTGATCAAGTTCAATGACTACATTTTAAGCAAAGGACACTGATTTGCCTAGCAAAGTAAGACTGTATATTCCCAACCTATGAGAGAGGAAAATACTTCTTTAGCACCAAGTCCCATGAAGTGAGGAACCATCTGGGCACAGGAGAGATTCTCTGTGACTGGAGGGTCGATCTACACATAATCAAAATACAGTCTCTGATATCTGCAGAGCTAAGATGTATTTAGATTTAGACTTTGCACATTAAGATCAGCTCAAAGAATGGAAGATAAGCCCAGCAAAAGAGCTTAAGCTCCACTGGCAAAGTATGGAAGAACAGTTACTATGTCGCATCTAAAGGTCCAAGTTGGAGTATCTGAGCCTTGAATACATGGAGAACAATGAGAAAAGCAATACAATGTTTTACAAAACTCAGCAACATTACACAATTATTAAGGCTAGGAATGAATTTCAGAGCCAAATGCAATTGCACCAGAGGTAAAGGAAAATCTACAATGCAATCATTCAAGCAGGAGTTTGGCCAGGCCACCAGGATTAACACTTTCAGCTTCTGCAAATACATCATAGGAACTTTAAGAACCACAACTGCTCAGCACTTTTTTTTTCATCTCTTGGGCAAACATGCTACTTCATGAGTCAACAGCAGAGTTTTGAATAAATCAAGTTTACCTACACTGTCTTCTAGAAGACCAATCAACAAGGGTTGCAACAGTTAATCCTAGATGTTATCAAAGGAGTTTCAGTTCAGTTCAATCCTTTTATTTTGCAACATTTGGCATTCAGCCAAATAGTTGTGACTTAATAGGATCTGCAAATTAAAATTAAAATCCTGCATGCCTGTCTGTTTAAGTTCTTGTCCCACACTTCCTCTTTGGCTAAAACCTTTATTACTGCTGTACCCAGCACCTGTGTTTTGTCTCTGGTCTCCTTTAACTTGTCACAACCCCTACCTAACAAAGATCCAAACATACTATAGTATAACTGTTTGGGAATAGTTATATATTCTTTAAAGTCTCCAAAGAACTTTGGTTCAGGACCTTAGAAGCAAAAAAAAGAGACAATGCACAAGCTCAGCAGACGTAGAGACAGAGCCTTGGAGGTACATGGAAGACATTATATACCCTACGCCTGAATACAGTAAATAGCACCTAAGAGAAAGCATAGGGCCAAAATGCCCAATTTAGAAATTTTTTTTGGTTTAAGATACTGGATTCTCTTACTTCAAATAACAAATGTAGAGGATTCTGATACCTGTTCAACTGAGGGATTAGAAATAATGAAAAACTGCTGTGTTTGTATGTTATTTTTACTACATGGAAAGGAAACAATTTATGTTATGTAGCATAGGCCAGCACTTACTAAAAAATACTTACATGCACTCCAACTATGAGGACACCTCTGAAAGACATCAGAGGTAAAAATAATTCACAGATCAAGTGTGAATTTTTCCTTCACTTTTTAATTTACATTCCTTTTCTTCTTTCAGGCTTTTTCTTTCCTTCATCTTTTTCCCCCCTCACATTTCTATTCAAACAAGACTGCCAAATGTTTTAAACAATAAAATGTGTAGTGAATTCAGCATCTAGCAGTTCCCTGTCAGTTTGCACAATGAATATATACTGCGTTTTCTACCGCGGCCTCAAGGATTTGCAGACTTGAGAATTACTCTACATTTGAAAACCAATGAAAATAAATACACATGTATTTTAAAAATGATCCAGTTGCTCTCAGAAGACTTTATAACCAAAATACTTTCCAGCTTTATAGTCTCCAGTAAACAAAACAAAGATCAAAGTTCTAAGCAGAGAAATGCTGAGACTGATGTTTCTAAAAATGCGCTATTGAATAGTTCTTAAGTACATATGTAACATTCATTATTCCCTATGAATGCTGTATAAGGAAAAGTTCAACAAATATGTTAGAAATTCTTATTTTAAGATGTACACACTTCGTACACTTCTGTTGATAACAAGTTTTTATCCTTGATTACTTTTCTGTGTTACTGGAGTGCTCCTACTGTGATTTGCACAAGACATTTCACAAGACATTTATCTACAAGAGAAAGGAATAGGAAGAAATTCAGGCAGAGTGATTAAACCTGATGTCTCCTTTCTAAAGACACGTGCACAGGCTTAATCAATCTGACGCCAGCAGTCTCCACTTTCACATTGCCTGCTGGCTTCATGCCCGACAGATTCCACCTACTGTACATCTTTGTAGGCAGAATAAAGATGTGAGATAAAGAAAGTGAAGAGAGCCAGCAGAGCAGGCTGCATAAATTGCATGCCACTAGTCTAAGCTGCGTGAGGCTCTGATCCCTGCGACTGTTGCTGTCTCAGCCACCCTGCAGTGCAAATAGAGTGTTTATGAAGAGTATGTTTGCTCTTGAAAGCCAAAGCTTGCAAAAAGTTAGGCTTACTCTAGTTTTTTCCAAACTGTGAATGGTAATGCTTTCAACATTAAATAGTCTGCCTCCTTTAAGTGTTGAGTTGTCCATCTACACATACTACATTAGTCAAATAGGAAACATATTGCCATAATGGAAGTTCTTATGAGAATTTACCAATTCATCTTAGACACACTGACATAAGAGGATTTTTTTAAGCAACACCTATTAGGCTTGCTATATGAAAACAGTGACTGTTTCAGCCCAGAATTTTCCTAAGGGGCAAAAACCAAACAAAAATCTGTAACTAAATCTCTAGCATTCCCTCTCACCAATGAAAAATGCCAACAATGTTGCAATTTGAAATTCAGTAAGAAAAACAGTTAGCATAACGAGTTGCTCTGGGCTTTATTTGTCCTCGCTAAGGGTAATATTGGGTTCTCCCCTAAACAAAAACATCCCTTGAGGATGAAATGCTAGGACAGTAAATATTGTGTTTTAAGAGGAGAAGAGGCTGACCAGCCAGCTGTCTTACACAGAAATCCAGGAAAAAAAAGAAATCCATATATATCTCTCTATATATTTAATTTAATATTTCAAGGCCCAATGAGGGGCAATATTTGTGCAAAAGATGCAAAGAAAGGCACTGAAGAAAATGAATGAATGTGGGAAACTTTAAATACCTCAGATAATATATTCTAGGATCAAAAAAGCAAAGAACATCTAGTTGCAGATTTATAACCTAAAATGTTTACAATAATAAGAATATTCCAAAAGCATAAGAGAGGAGTAAGAAGTTAAAATTCAGATGAGTATCTGAAGTTAAAATTCATCCCTTTATCATGATGTGCATCACAGAGGTATGTTTCATTAATAGCAATAAATCTCACTGTTATCAAAGTATTACAAGTCGATTGGGAAAAAAGATACATACAGAAACAGAACACACACCAAGCTATTATAAGTCAGTCATACTCCCGATGGCATGGGCCAAAATTGTTGAATTCTAATTCACTAGAGTTCTATGATAAAAATAATTAAATACTTAATGAGAAAAGTTATTTTCAAACAGATGTGTAATATGTTGTAAATAACTTCTGTATGGCTGGAAATTTCCCTTTCGTTTCATGGAAGTAGATGGTTATGTGAAGGGTATCTGTTCTTGACGATAAAACATACAGAGTATCCTTAGATCAGGAAAAGCAAGATAAAGAAAAAGGCTCCTGAGAATTTCAGACCTCCACAAAAAATCCTGGTATAAAAGAGATCATTCACTCAAATGCAAGAGAAGAAAGACAAGAACAACAGGGTGTCTTGACCCTAGTGTTTTAATAGTGGTCATATGGAAAGAGCCAGATGGACAATCCTGTTCTAACAAAACCTAACAAAAGGTTCATTTGAATTCTGCCTGTTAAGATTTAAAAAAAATTTAAAAGGACAATGTCAAAGCTGGTACTGTAGACCTGAAAAATAGACATCACATCTTCCATACCCCTGTGTTCTGCTCTCATGAATGTAAAGTCAAGAGGATTCTTGTAAATACAAATATTCTTCCTGTACTCATAGCGGAGAGAGGACAGACACCTCAGAAAGAATACTACATGTAGAGGTCTACGGTTGAGATGTCCGTCCACTGCCACAGTCAACTCAGTCATACTCTGAGATGAAATTATCACGTATTTTAAAATGAACCTTTTTGGAGTGCTGGTATTTTTTATACTGTCAAAACTATGCCATTTTAAATAAAATATTATCATTACTGATTAGAGTTAACTGATGTATATTCCACCAGTCTAAAGAAAGCAGGAAGGCATAACATTTCACCTAAAATATCTTGAACACCAAGTGATGTTATATGTAAACAGGAAATATAGCGAGATATATGCATAAGACATGGCCTGCCAGGATATTTCCTAGGTCTCTTTTGAGTCTTTTGGATGGTTAGAAAATTTGTTGTGTTTGGGTTTTTTTTAAACAAAAAAACCCAAACACATAAAAATGGGGAAATCATGTTTTCCCCTATTTTTTCTCAAGTCTCAGTTGACAGCTGAGTCCTAAAATTTACAAGCTGCTATTTCTGCCATTGAGTAACAGTCCTGGATTTGAGACACTGGAATTTATTACCCATGAAATAACTGCATTAATGATATCAATACAATTCAGATTTGCCACAAGTGGATCAAATGGGAAAGCACAAGCACAAAAAGCAAGAGAACTCTGAGTTTCCACTGATGTTTTCAATAAACAGATGAACAGAGAGCTAAATTTTGAAAAACGAACAAAAAAATTTCTGTTTAAAGAGTGATACTGTCACCTTGGTAAGTGTGTAAGGGGGAGATTATTTTCTTTCCAGTCAAGAACTGGGGAGTCACCATGGCTGAGTCTGCCTAGGAGTAATAACTACACTTATCCTTCTGCTTTTTTAAAGTTTTATTTCCATGAGAACATACCCTTCACAGACCTACTGCCCTTTGCACCTGAGACACCCTTTTATCTGCTATCCTTTTAGGTGGTCAAGTTTTTTGTAACAGGCTCAAAAGACAGGGTGCAGAAGGCAGAGTCCCTCCTCTGGATCCCTCCAACCCCTTCTCTGTGGAATCAGCACAGTTTCACTCAGATCTGCCTCACCCCGTGGCAGACAGGATTTACATCTGGCACGTCTGAAAGCTTTCTCGGGTATGAAAATCCTTCTTTAGAAAGAATGAAGCAGTAGAAACTACCTAAGTAAAACGGGCCAAAGGCTGAGGCATGTGATTTAACTGGGGATGTATTTAGGCTAACAGGAAATGCCACTGATAAGAAGTTAAGGACTAAATGGACAATGTCTGCTAAGGTATTTCAAATTCTTTGATGGGCCTGTAAGGCAGAAGTCCTCTAACAGTCTATGCTGCAACCAGAGTTAAATATGGATTTATATATGTGGAGAAAAGTCTTGATAGTTATCTGCAATAAGCCTAAATTGGAGAAAGACAACCTGAGGTCAGAGAAGTTATTGGTCTGCCACAGAGAACTTGTACTGAATCCAGAAAAAGGAGAGGAGGGAAAACCAAACCAAAACAAAAATACCACACACACAAAAAAGCCAATAACAACCAAAAAAACCACCCGAAACCTCAAACCCACTCTCCCTTCCTTCCCAAATTGAAGTAACACTGCCTTCATCATCCTCACTTCCTAGCTGACATATAAAAATCAAGGTTTCCTCTTTCATAGTATCTGTAAAATTTACTTCACCCTTTCCATGCAAAGTACTTTAACAACTACTCTGTTACCATGCTGTCACAAAGTCACAAATGAAGCAGTCAGTTGAAAATGTGGGTGGTATCTGGAACGCAGGAATTTTTCAGGATATCACCTTGTTCTGAAGATTGAGATGATTTTTCTCATATACAGAAAAAAAAAGGGTGCTTGGCAGCCAAAAGCAAGTATTCTCACTCCTTCAGGCAGCCAGTACTATACCTAGCTGAGCTTCTGCTGCCCTGCCAGAGGACAGAGATTATGGTTTAAAAGAGCTCTAGTCATGACAAAAAAGTGCTAGAAAAGCTCTGCAGGTAGAGGACTGAATGCCCAGTTTTCTATGTTGTCATAAATGTGGTATCTAAGAATGAACAAACTATTTACCATGGGGATCTGTAACTTGATTTGCTATATGCATGTTAAATTGAATTAAAAGTCTTGCCTTTCCAAAAAGTTACTTTACTGCATGTTCAAAGATGCAGTTTAATCAGCTGACTTTGATTTCACCAGAGACCTACATTAAAAGCATTGTGTCTGCCAAACCTTCACGAAAAAAATTGTATTTAAGTGCCTGTACTAAAAGGGAAAAAAAAGTTCAATCTTCCTGGCTTCAAATGTACATTCTGAAGTATAATTCACTTGCATACTGAGGCTTTTTAATCCAAGCAGCACTCGCAGATTTCACGCAAAAGGCTGAGAATACACAGATCCCAGCCTGGAACCACATGGCCCTTGTCGCATACAAATCCCAACCCACTGCACCACAGAAGTGTGGGCCTCCGGCTTTACTGAAAACTTCAAGAGGTTTTCTGAGGCATGCTGATGTGAAAGCCACATGCAACTGCATGGTTGCTTCTTATCATAGGAGCTGCACTTCATGGAGCCCCTGCATGGATGAACATTTTTAGAATCATAGAATTATTTTGGTTGGAAGAGACCCTCAAGATCATTGAATCCAACCGTTAACCTAACCCCAGCACTAAACCCATGCCCCTAAGAACCTCATCTACATACATGTCTTTTAAACACCTCCAGGGATGGTGATTTAACCCCTTCCCTGGAAGTGGTTATCCATCAACTTTGAACAGAGAAGTGATGGGTAGTTATCAAGGGAGGAAGTTAGACAAAAATATTAACAAAATTTCTGAGTCATTTGACCTGATATCTTATATATGGGTTTGGACAACTGTTTTTGAAAGGTTGCCGAGCACAGAGCAGAGAATACCTTCAATGGTACAGATGTAGCAAAACAAATGGTATCAAATTATTTTATGACAAACAGTATTATTTCTGTTTCCAGATCTCCCTACTTTACTGCAGGTCTAGTTTCCTCTTGAAGCCCCAGTTCTTGTAACCATGTTTGTGCCTTCATTAAATACTAGAAAAGGTTGGAGACCAAATAATATATGAGCCAGTAAAGTAAGTACCACTTAATTCTCCCAGCCTCTGAGCTGTTTAGGTGCAAGTCAGCTCTGATCCAAAAGCTCTTTGACCAATGTAATGCTAAATAGGACTGCATAATGCTGGCGACACGGTAGGGCTCACAGGCTGGGCTCAACACTGTTCTCGCAATCCACTGTTCTGCATGTAGAAACTGCCTTCTTTTCTACTACTATTTACAGTGATGAGTGCTAGGATCAACATTTTGATTCTTGCAACCATGCAAAATTCTGAAGTGCCAATGCTTAGGTGACCTTTGAACACTCAGGCAATACTAGGACAGGATTCTTACTTTTGCCTAAGTAAAGAGAAACTTGAGGAGGCAGAACTCTGTGCCATGCTGAGCTTAGGGTTGTTTATGTTGAGGACAAGTACTGCCCTGCAGAGTATAAAGTTTTCCTTTGCAGATCCCTACTAATTGCTCTTCAGAGTTTTCCTTTCCAAAGGCAAAAGTGATGCTCCTCTCTTTCGCTTTTAGTGAAGGGCATGATTTCAATTTGAGTTATGAGTAGGATAAAATATATCTTTAAGTAAGCAGGTGAGTAGAAGTAACTGAAGAGCCTGGTTTTATAGATCAAAAGTTTCTGAGCAGTGAGACTGCAAGAAAATGTGCTTCCATGAGAAACATGTGTGCTGAATATTAGGCAAAATACTTTTGTTTCCAATACTGCCAGATATTTGAAATCAACCATTCATATTAAGGTCATTAAGCTAAATGAGAATGCTACCTAAAGACACCATTCCTAACATGAAAAAATATTTTTTGTAACCTATAAGCCTGAGTTTTCATCTTCCTGTAGTTAGCTGTTTATATAACGAAGGGGAACTTATTTTCATTTCAGGAAATATCTACACCTCTATAAAGTCTTCATCTAAGACTGAAATGTTGATTTCATCTGTCACTAAGAAATTATACCAAGGTTTGTACAAATCTATTTATAAACCTTGTAAGTCTCATAATTGATAGGATTTAAAATGCAGTCAATTTAAGACCCTTCACATTTCTTGTGAAGTATAGGGTAAGAATGAATAACAGAAATCAAATACCTGCTTCAGCCTTTGATTTGGAAAAATTGATGCCGAACTGTAGGGGCATTCTCATACATTTTGGAAATGCCAGCTGGACTACAAAGACACTTTACACATTTGCAAAGATGTCTGTATTTTTTAATGCCAGGAACCAACACCAGATTTTTACCATACTTAACACGAGTATATAAAATGTTGTTTCCGATCTCTTCACTGGATCTACATTACAAAACTCATCTGAATAATTCTAATGCCAGTATGCACTTCTAACACTCAACAGCAATAATTGAGAAAGCACAACTCAAAAGGAGGATATTTCAACTAAAAAATCTGCACTACTTCCTGACGCAATTATAATAGTATTTCCTTCATGATTTCTCAGTCCAGGCTTAGCTTGGCTTAGCTTATGATACCCGTTAAGCCACAGTAAATGGCACAGTACAGATGTTGGATAAGGAAACTCTCTTCCTACGTTTTTTAGTGCCATGATTCCTTTCCTTTAATTTATCAATGGCTACATAAGAAAAGAGCAAAGAAAAGAAACAAAAAGTGTTTTATAGCTGAGTGAGAATGGAAAATCTTAACCTCTAGCATACTGTTGTTTAAAACTAATATACCAACAACAACCAGGTTTGTAATAAATGCATAACAGCACAACTAGTAAGAGATAGTGACTGCTGTTATTGTAAATGAGAAACGCTTAAAAGTAGCACACACAAAAATTGAGAATGTAATAAAAATTACAGACTAATTTGCAGATCTTGTTTGCCTCTTTCTACCATACACAGTTCTGTCATTTAATTCAGAAAAAGTCAGTGTACAGGTGGTGAGTCAAGTCTCTGACCTCACTTAAATTTCTAGCTAATCTTATGATTAGGGTATTTCCTTATGGCTATTCTAATTTGTGAGTGATGATATTATGATTTTGTTATTTTAAGATGTCCTTTCAAAACATGTATTTGGATTAGCTACAATTTATAGACACTTATTCAAATTTAGGAAATGTCTTTGAAAGTAAGCAAATTATTTCTTGCAGACATATATTTTAATTAAAAAGAGAATTATCTGTAATCCAGCTCATCGTGAGAAAGAACAGAAAACTATCGGTATAAAAATTGGCATACAGGTAGAAAATGTATGATTAAGATTGCCTGGTATTTACCATTACAATATCCTAATTTCATTTCCTTGCAACTTTGCCAACTTCACAAAAATTATACAATAGTTTCTGAGAATTTCAGGAGAAAACAAGTGCTTATGTGCATGTAACAAACAAAAGTACTTAAAAAAATCCCCTGTCCAGTCAGTGACAGTGTCAGTCAAAAGATCTAATAGTATTCTACTTTAAAGCAGAAAGCTAATACTTGACAGAAGCTTCACACTTCTGTCAGAAATGCGCTTTTTGCTTTTCTCAAAAAATCTCCCAAATTTGACCCAACTATAAGTCTCTGAAATACCCAAGTTTACAGTTGCTCAGCAGAGATTTCTTACAGTTTGACAGCTCAATGAGCTAATGATGCCACTTTTACCAAACAAGCAGCAGTTCTACAGAGCCTTCACATGACATATATACAGACACAGGACACGTTGAGACTGAGGACTGCAAGTGGAAATGGGAGTTTCTTTATAATTGCTCCTTACAGTTAACGGCAAGGGCTGCAATACTGGGAACCAGCAATAAGAGCACAGAATGATCTGCAGGTGCTGCTAGAAGATCCAGCCTTTACTGACAGCTCGTCATACAATAACTAACACAGAGGAACATGGCTGCAGTAACACTGGTATAATTACATGGACACATTGCAGCATGAGAAAGCAATATGAGTCAATAGATATCTCATAGCCAAACATGTTAACATGGGAATTTTATGCGCTAAATATCTCCATGTTGCCCCCAAAATAAAGGTAAAATCTGTAGAATATTTTCCTGAATATTTTTAGTAATTAAAAATCCATTAATTGCCTTCTAGGTAATGTCCTAGGTAGTAGAACATTAAGGAAACTATAGGGCTTTTATTTTATGATGGCTACAGGAGAGTCATCCATGACTTTTGTTGCAAAAACTTCTCCTGGACAAACATGGTACCTGTTCACAGTGGCTACATCGTTTTCTAAAATATGTCCAACCTACTCCACAGCGCCTTAGTAAGTTTGAATGTCTCATATTAAGCTAATTGCTGATTTTCTTTGTTGCATAAAATATCACTCTGCTTCCAGTGCATCACAGAACGATTAAGGTTGGAAGGGACTCACTGAGGTCATCTAATCCAGTCTCCTGTTCAGCAGGGTCAGCTTAGACCAGATAGCTCAGGGCTTTGTCCAATCAAGTTCTGAGTATCTCCAAGGATGGAGATTCCACACTCCCTGTGATCAGCTCTCCCAGTTACTGATCACCTTTATGATGAAAAAAACCCACCAAACATTTCTCTCTATCCAGAATTTCCCGTTTTCTATCCTGGACCTGTTGCTTCCTGTTCTGTCAACTGTACGCATCTTATCTACAAGCTTCCATCAAGTGGTTGCAGACAGCAACAGGAGCCTTCTCTTCTTAAGGCTGAACAAACCCAGTTCTCTCAGTGTCTTCTTGTATGTCTTGTACTCCAGCCCCCTAAACATCTTGGTGGTACTCTGTTAGTTCAACAACTGAAGTCAGAGGGAATAGGTACAGATTAAAATGTCAAGTGAAGAAATATATTAGAATCTGACTAAGGAGAAAATAAGTAGAAGTTTCAAAGTACTAAGAACAGAGAATTTATTTCAGAAAGGAAAAGGGCCCATCGTACCTCAGTGTTCTCGCATCCTAGAAAATTACTTGTGTATCATCAGTATTTCTGTGTCACATCTTAGGCATACCTGGATCTTAGGAAAGACCTTTCAAAAGGCATCATTATTCAGTGTTACACAGTAGAAGTTACAAGCTGTAATACTTAGAACAACGAGCTCACAAACAACATACACCTCCTACATTTGAGCAGGCAACTGAGGCACACAGACCTTGCAGGTGAACCTTCATCCAGCATGAGATCAGAAAAATAGCATTAGCTGAAAATGAAGAATCCATAGGTAACTGAAGAGGAACATCCTAATGCAGCAGAAACTTATATTTTGTGGTACACTACACTGTTTTGGATTCATCACATACAGACTAGGGACGTATATAGAGGCAGCAATAGATATACAGGTACACAAGAATAGTTTTAGAAACATCTAGAGTGTCTAGAAAAACCTGATTATTTGCTATTGCTTGTAATCTTTCTCTCACAAACGTAACCTTTGCTAATGCGGCTTAACCACACACAATCACACAGCTCTATCACATCAAAGCTTCCTAAACAACCAACCATTCTCTGCACCATATCTCAGAAATTAACAGTAATATGAACTATCTGTTAATGGCCCAGGTAGTGCACTCAGTCACAACAATACAACATATCTATTACCATTAATAATTATTTAATTAGTTTTGAAGATAAAAAAATAGTATTTTAACTTTTCTATAAAGCCTCATAAACAAGCAAATTTTCCTTAAATTATTCATATTTAGCAGCTGTGTTGCTGAAAACCTTAGGAGTTCCACACACTAAACTCTCAATTTAACAACAAAACAACAAAAAAAATCCCACACCACAACAGAAAAATTCCACTGGAGAAACCGTCCCTGTTTTATTCTAAAAGATGAATGCAGTTATGATATTTATACCAGATTTTAATTTCTGTAGAATGGAGACAAAATGGTGCTTATTAGCAGTTTGGTCACTTGTTTTGAAGTTACCAGCATCTCCCCAGGACATGAATAACTACAGTGGGACACTCAGAGAGACTTTGATAATTTCAAAGTTTTTCTGTACTTGGATAAAGCCTGGAGCCTTTTAGATATCTAAATTCATCATTATTACATTCTTCTCTTCCTCCTAGGTAATTGATCTTAAGATTCTATCAAAATGATCACAGTTGCTTAATTAGCCTCAGATTTTAGAAAAAGAGCTTGATCAGTAGTTATGCATTTTAATAGTATGCTGAATGTTTTATGATCACCTCCAACCTGTTGTAATTTGTCAGCTGCAGCATGACAAATGTCACAATCAGGTCAGCATTATAAGACAGAGTCAATGGTACTTGATTTTAAAATATGTATTTAGAGGAGAATTTTAATGAAAATATCAGAGACATATGTCTATTCATGACCAAAGATTCAGAATTACAATATTACAATGTTGAAGTCAAAAGAATGTGTATTGCTTCCTATAGAAATTCAAACAGAATTTTCTTCTCTAGCTGCACATGACATGGACACAAAATACTTCCAACAGCTACCTTTATATAAATAGCTTTGGCAATACATTTCAGTGACTTTATCTGGGCCATTAGGAGCTAGCTCATATTACTGTTAATTTCCAAGCTATAGAGTAATGTTATGCATTTAAGCTTAAATGCTTAATAGCTCAGTTTTTCACAATTCAGTATTTTCACAGAATCGCAAAATGGTTAGGGTTGGAAGGGACCTCTGGAGATCATCTAGTCCAACCCACCTGCTAAAGCAGGTTCACCCAGAGCAGATCACACAGGAATGTGTCCAGGTGGGTTTTGAATGTCTCCAGAGAAGGAAACTCCACAACCTCTCTGGGCAGCCTGTTCCAGTGCTCTGGCAGCTTCAAGGTAAACAAGTTTTTCCTTATATTCAGATGGAACCTCCTATGCTTTAGTCTGTGCCTATTGCCCCTCATCCTATCATTTGGCATCACTGAAAGGAGTTTGGTCCCATCCTCTTGACACCAACGCTCGAGATATTTATAAACATTGATGAGATGCCCTAGCAACCCTCACTTCTCCAGGCTGAACAGACCCAGCTCTCTCAGTCTCTCCTCAGAAGAAAAGTGCTCTGGGCCCCTAATCATCTTTGTAGTCCACCACTGGAGTCCCTCCAGTAATTCCTTGTCCTTCTTAAACTGGAGAGCCCAGAACTGGATGCAGTACTCCAGACGCAGCCTCACCAGGGCAGAGTAGAGGGGGAGAATAATCTCCCTCGACCTGCTGATCACACTCTTCTTAATGGGCCCCAGGATACCATTTGCCTTCTTGGCCACAAGAACACATTGTTGACTTATGGTCAACTTGTTGTCAACCAGAACTTCCAGGTCTTTCTCTGCAGTGCTGCTTTCCACCAAGTCAATCCCTAATCTATACTGGAGCCTGGGGTTATTCCTCCCCAGGTATAGGACCCTACACTTGCCCTGATTGAACTTCATTAGGTTTTTCTCTGCCCAGTCATTCAGCCTGTCCAGGTCTTGCTGAATGGCAACACAGCCTACTGGTGTGTCAGCTCTTACTCCCTTCCTCTATTTTGTCAATTATTGCATACAGTTTTAAAAGGCATTTAGGGATACCACACCCTTAATGAAAAATCATTTAAGCCTGTTGAACTGCAAATTCAGTTTCTCCTGAGGGGGGTCACAATTCAGTACCTTCTTGTATTTTTTTCTCTTTATCAAAGATAGTCCAACCATACAACTCCTAATGCATCTAGTTTTCATAGACTGCAGACTTCCTAGGGAATGGAATGTGAAGTATTAGGGGATTTCTTGCCCCTAGAAGTATGATAAGAATCTCCAGTTTCCCTGCTGGAAAGCAGTGAGTTTTCAAAAATAAAGTATGATGTAGACAATGTGTTATGTTTAGGGGCCTGTTCCACTGCTATATACAAGGATGCACCTTGTGTTAATAGTATGTTAAAAGTGTGCTTCCAGCATTGCAGCTGAGCAAGTCCTCTAGGTTAGGCAACATACACTCACTATACAAACTGGTGGGCAAGTGACCACACTGAGCTGCAATATGCAGAATCACCCAAAGGCTGGAAGAGGGAAAACCTCTGGAAGTTTCTCAGTCCAGCCTCTCATTCAAATTACATAAAGTTGTTCATATCTCAAGTGAGCAAGGTCCTGAGCATCTCTAGGGATGGAGATCACACATCTACTTTGGACAGCTGTGCCAGTGCTTAATCACCCTCAATGTGAAGAGCTTTTTCCTTCTGCATATTTGGAAATTCCCTTGGCTGCAAGTTGCATCTGCAGTGTCCTGGGTTTTCTTGTTGTGCACCTAAAAGAACTGTTTGACTTTACACATGCAGTGATTTCTCTTAGTCTCCTGAACAACTACTGGTCAGCAGTAAAAACAGCCATTTCATATATAATGCTGTTTAAGTTACTACTGTGACAGACAAAACACCTGCATGATATAAAATGTGATATTCAGTGATATTTGCACTGTAGTCATGAAACCCAGATGCTGCAACCCCTGAGGTTTCTCTGATGATGTCACTGGATATAGACACTACTTGGACTGAAGGCTCATTTCCTTTAAATCAAGTTTCTCGAAAGCTATATTTTAATAAAACTATTCTGTGACATTAGCACAGTAAAAAGGTAACTCTGCCTAAATATAACTTCCTTCGACATAAGAGTACATGGAGGTCATATATAGACGTCTTTCTAAATGTGTGTGTGAACAATAAGATATAGGAGTTTCCACAGTAACTGAAGACTGACATAACGATTTATTGTGAACAGCAACTGTGTAGACAGATACAGCAACGTGGATTTCGCATGCCTCAGAAAAGAAACTGCCAGTGCACAGTCTGAATATAAAACTAAAACTTCATTTAGAGTAAGTGATGCCAGACCCACTGTCAGCTTCACTTTAGCTGATCTTCAGCGCCTTCCATTAATGTTTGCTTATTTTTAGGATATGTAAGTCTTCAGTAAGATGTCCTTTAGCTTTTTCACTTAACAGATGTATTTCTATCATTCCATCCATGTCTTGTTTTGTATACATAGTAATGAGAGGTCATGAGTGCACTATAAAACAGAACCCTCAGGTCAGGAGGCCTTGAACAAAGGCAAATATTGCAAAAGGCAACATGCCCTTAACTGCTAAGTGAGGGGAACTAGAAAAACACCACATTGTCATAATCAGAATATTTTTGCCTCCAGCAGCTGGGACTTTTCAACTGAACTATTACTGAAATAGAGTGGTATAGCAATGTTTTTATCAATTTACATGGATAGCTACTCTCTACAAGCTGTGATTAGGCTGTTGCAGTGTAGGTGTGCTGGCAAGAGGATTACTGGAAGCAGCTGGTATTTGGAAAAGACACATGCCCGTGGACACTTGTTTGAGTCAGACGTTTCAGTCTCTGTAGCTAGTCTATGCCAGATTTGCTTAATTTTTTTTTAACAAACAATAATTTCTGTCAATGTTAAAAAAAAAAAAAACCTATAACAATCTGTGATAGTTAATTTGATTAAGCAAGAACTGGCTATGCGTAATGGTCAAAGCACAGTTTATCTTCAGGAATGCTTAGTTACCCTAGAAGCAAAAAAGAAGAGAACATTGTGTTCTTTGTGATTTTATCCAAGTAAGTTTTCTGGAGATTCAAGCTATCTGGCTGTCTCCTACAGCAGATGTAATTTTGGTAGGAATTTACATTTATGTTTAAACACCAGATACTTCCCAGAGAATTATAAATCAGGCTCCAAATCATCAGTAATAGAAATAACTACTATGTACAAATGGTGTCTTTATCTTCTTTGAAACACTGTAGCCACAGCATCTTACCCTAAGACCACACAAAGCAGGCAAGTTTGCAGTCTCCTGATCTGCAATGCTAACAGGGATCATGCGCATACCTTCTTGCTCCTATATAAAGGTCCAAAAGCCATTTTGCACATTTCAGTCGTAACTCAGTTTTAGGTCTAACTCTGTGTTCTTAAAGCCTACCAAAAACAATGTGGAAGATCCATTTTGATTACATCATCCCAAAAAGCCATCCATTACGGCAAGCATATTCTTCAAATATATGATTATGTGACTCTTTCTGGGATGAACTTGGCAGTTAAAATCAGTATATTCAACTTAATTGTTCTAGTCATGACTGAACATCTTTCTCATGTCGGTCAAGGTCTCCTCATATGTCAAACCCCTAGTATTTAACTGTGGTTAAGGTACTATACTAAATTACTGTTTTGTGCCATGGCTGAAATCTGCTTTGACATTTTGAGAAACAAAGGTCACAATTACTCTTACGTAGAAAACCACTTTATGATCCACTAAAGTACTTAAGATGGTCTAAAATTTTTGTCTTATCATAGTCAAAGATTAAATATCAAAAACATATACACAATATGTAGGAAGAAGGCTAGCAGTTTAATTAGGTTATGTTCTGAGATTGCCATTTGGATGGATGTAAAATAAGATTTCAAAGTGACCTTTTCCAAAGGAAGTCATGACACTGAACTCACTGAGAGCACACGGTGAGGTCAGAGCAGAAGGAAAACCATAGCAAAGTCCTCTTACTTTGTTCAGCAAGGCAAAATTTTGTTCACTGGAAACGTTAGGAGTTTTAACAGGACAATACTGAGAGCCCTTGTAAAAGACAGGTCTGAACCATTGTCCCTTGAAGAATCTCAGCACCTAACGAGTTAGAACACCAGCCAAAATACCACTATGTGGCAATCATAATTCAAGACTGAATTAGAAAAATAAACTTTAGACTACAGTCATATCACCTTGTGTAGGTGATTAATTTAGGTATCACAGCAACCAAGATTTAAACACTCAGCCCCAGCAAGATATTTTCTTTTAAATGTTCAGAACAGTCTGGAGACATTTAGTCACCTTTGACAGGAGGTATCTCGTCATTTACCACAGTGGCTGAGTCTAGCAGCTCACTCTGTACTGAAGGGGATATTCTTGAACTGGTTACTATGCTTTCCTGTATTGACAGTGCCTGCTTCAAACACTCACAGATTTTCATGAGTTCTTAAAATGACATAAGGTTATTTGATTCTGGTAGGAGAGCTGATGCTCTGATGCAAGTTCTGAAGGTGGCCTGTATTTGTACTTCTGCCAGCTAGCTCTACCAGTCTGGCTAGGAATAACAATGAAAGCTTTGTCCCCACACCAGTTCATCCAACATGCAGGGCAGATTGGTGCTTAGATGTATGTGAAGTGGACCACAATCTACTCAATAGAACCACTGTAGCTCATTCATTGCAAAGATATGATCCAGCAGTGACCAAGTCCGGAAGCAAAAGACAACCGTTTGTTTGTCAAGTATTATCCACCAGTCTTAGAAGGGAAGGGTTTACAATGACAAGACATAAAATAGTGTCCAGCACAGATGTAGGAATAGAATTCTTGTGGATTTGTCATGTCTTAAGTACCTAAACACAAGTGGACAGAAGTTTCCTCCATTGTCTCTTTCTTTGGAGCTACTCATGTAAGACTTGCGAGAGGTGACATTGGTCTAACTGGCCCATATCCAGCAGTGACTTAGCAACAACCACATCAGCTGTCATTGTAGACATCAAGCTCATCTCTTTAACTATTTTACTTTTGCTGTACAAACATTCATTAATGCCTACTTATGTTTAGAAAAAAAATGAGACCATTAGCATGAAAGCCACAGACAAAAAAAAAAAAAAAGACCAAAAAAAATCTGCTGTCCTATTTTTTAAACCTTTAACTACAAACAAACACCAGCAAGTTTGTTTTGTTTCTATGATTATCCTGAGAAGTAACGGCTATTTTCCAGTATGTTTTCCCAAGTATCTGTATTGTAAAGATGTTTCCTTTGAATACACACACACACAGATCAGAAGGGCTGCTCCAGCATTCCCATGGGAAAGTCTAAACTTGTGAAATAAATGTTTTCATTGGCTGTGCTAAATCGCAGTTTAATTTTTTTTAAAACCAAGTGCAATTTACAACGCACATTATTACTGCTATTTTGTCAAAAATATGTGGATTCAAGAGAGTAAAAATTGAATTGGTCCTAAGGGTTTGTAGTTAATGGCTGAGGGACATACAGCAGCATTGTTATTTGTTCACAGATGGATAGCTAGAGTACTTACTCTAAAGGCTAGCAGTGGTTAAATGTTTAAACAAACAACTTCTAGAAGTAATTGACTGTTCAATTGCTTTTACTTCTGGATAATATCAACTCTCTCATTTCCAGTATTTCTGCCTGTCTTGGCAGACCCTGCTGGTACTGGATTTGTTCTTCTCCTTAGAAGTCCTGAGGCACTTGTATCCATTATCATCAGTCACTCTAATAATTTTTTTTTTGCTTTGATGGCAACCTATATTATCATATTAAAGCATTATCTGAATTTTGTACACCATCACGTAAATACCAGTGCCCATTCATGTTTTACTTAGGAAAAAAAAGAAAAGAAAACAATATAATGCTTGAAAGGCCAACCCAATTTTTAGCCCTTGTCCTAAGGAAATTTAAGCAATCATACACTCTGCATAATTTTACATCTTTGTTGGTTTTCCATCTTACTATGCCTGAGATGGACTTTTAAAACCAATTTGGCAGAGGAGCAATGATCATAACTATGTTTTGTTCTAATAAACTTAATGAAAGTAAGAGGCAAAGAAGATAAAAAGCCCCCATTAGTGGTGCCCCATGAACAGGAAAGACTGCAATATAAGCTCCCTTTTTATTAGACACTGGAGAATCCAGGCACACAAGAGGCCCTGTAAATACCCCAGCTGTGGGAAAAGCTTCAATTGGAACTTCAATTTTACTGGACATCAGGGAGTCCAACCATGAAACTCAAATCCATAGGAAACCAGGCTTCATTAGTTTCAATACTCACAGACAATATGTTAGTAAATAGAGATTTATCAGAGATTTAATTCTATTTTATTCCCACTTGTGTACATGCAAATGTCAATAAATTCAATTAGCATGCACATAGCCTGCAGGAGATACTGTCTGTTTGCAAGAACAAAGCACTGAAAATTTGGCTGTCTTCCTGATTCTTTCACCAGCCTTCAATGTCTGATCTCAGCGGTTAAAAAAAAAAAAAAAAAAAAAAAAAATTCATTCCCATGGGTCTGGCTTCCTTTATCCATATATGTTTATATTCATGTAGCACTTTCTGATTCCCAGCTAAAAGGTGCTTTATGAAAGAGAGGAAGTTTGGGAGTGCTGCTAGAACGATGATGCTCTTTTTCCTACCAAATGCACTTGACTCAGATGCCTTTACAACATTCATGTTATTTCTACAGTAACTTCTTCAGCTATAGAGTCCCTTCTCAAATACAATATAAAACAATAACAAGACCAAACAAACAAAACACAAACCAACTAAAACAGCTTTTTCCCACTCAAGTCTCCACCTCTCAGGTTTCCCCCTTGCTTGACCTCCATGCCAGAATATTTGAATCCTAAGTTCCTTTGTACCCAAGCTTTGCCCACCACTGTTTTGCGTCCACTAACTGCAGCTGAATTAACCTCCACTAGTTCACATCCTCCAAGCCCAGGCTCCCTCTGCCCCACAGCCCTTCTCAGTGCCTCAAGACCCCCCGTCTGCCCAAACCATACACTTTGACTTCCCGTTTGACCTCTCCCTGCCTGGGAGTCCCTTGTATTTCACTCGTACCCACCCAGTTCCTTTCCTTCTCATTCTTCCTCCTCCTCCCTCAGTTAACCCTGCTGTTTGTAAAACCAGTCCAGCACAGCAAGAGACACCATTGCTAGATAGAGATGAGATGCAGCTTCTTCTGGGCGCTATTTCCACCCTCAACAGCCACAACATCTCTATGGGGGTGTGAAGCAGTGTCACTGTGGCCACTGGCATCCTTTCTGCATCTGGGGAGACATTTAGTTCCTGAGAGTCACCAGGCAGCTGACCCTGTCTTGTACACAGCCAGGTAATAGAAGCTGAGGATTTGAACATATGGACTAGTGGGCAGGCAGAGGTCACCCTCCTAGATGAAATGGTAGCTTTTGAACTGGCATATTCTGACAAAACAAGAGTTTAAATGAGCTTAGATATTAGCATCTTGTTTAACTAGGACTGCTGCTTTTGCTGTTATGGCCAAAAGCACTGGTTAGAAATTTTAGGAAATGTGTAGTGGACCCAAAGCCATACAGCCTAAAACTTCTACTGCTGGCACATTTCTTTCCAGTAACAGCTGAAATAAATGGAAGGTTCCTGCTCTCCCTATCCTGTAACTCTCTCCTATATGAAAGTAAAGAAAGATGCATATTAAATTACTCCTCATGCATCCCCAGAATGAAGAAAAACCCATAGGCTGTAGATGCATGTGTTAGAAGCTTCTTGACCTTTTTTCCCCCCCTCTAGGTATGTGAAAGAATTTATTATCAAACTATGGGCCTTCCCATTTTGATTTCCAGACTGAGAAAGCGCTTATTTCATTTTACATACTTTCAGTAGACCATGCTTTGCCCAGCTAGAAAAGTTAGCAGAAGAAAATTTTTTGTCTATGCTAAAAGGCAAAGGTCATAGTGAATGTACCAGAAAAGTATTATTATTTGAAGGATATCTCATGAGGCCCCTACATTATCTAGTCAGTCAAGTCATGTTTTAAATGACACAGTACTCAGGTTGCAAAAGAAACCAAATGGTATTTTCAATGTTTTGACTTAAACCATCAATTGCTCTTCAACAATGCCCTCCATGTTACAGCAGGTAAACTGACTCATACTTAGTGCCACTGCATATTTATAATAAAATAGTGGAGTTTAACTTGGAAACAGAGAATATTATGGGATAGAATGATGTTTCAAGCCTTTCCTTAGTTCCACTGGAGTCATATATACCTGACCAAAAAATCCTTACAAACCAAACAAAGGATGCAAATGTCGGTGCAGTAAACTAGAAGATTAAAGGAAAATAAATAAGTTGGAAAGTAGATAATCTTATTCTCAAATTGAATCTGTCATGTGGAGTTCATAACTTCCTTGCAAAATGTGTCCTAGAGCTATACTAAAAAATTAACTCCTTTGCCAAAGTTTTATAGATTATCTCTGGATTCTTAACAGTACTGCTATAATTCAAGTCTTCTAGGGCCTACCTTACTTTGGAGTTTAATGATGAAACGAGTAAGCAAAATGAAAGCAAAGTTTAGTTCAAAAATTAAAGTCAATGCAATTGGCAAAAAAAAAACAACTTTCAGAGTCTCCTTGGTGAGGGCAATTTATCAAAATGTCCTTTTCTCATCCTTCTTTCATCACAGTCAATTATTGGGAAGAGCTCACTGTGAGGAAGAAAGTCTTTAGAGTTTGAAATGCCATATGGACTTGATTTAAGTTATTGGGCCTTGGCACCACAATACGGATGGGTAAAACAGGAATAAGAGGGTCACGTACATTTTTTTAATTAGTGATAAAATTTTCCTTTTACTCTTGTCACAAGACACAATACTGAAAAACTTGGGGAGAATGCAGGCACAACCAGAGCATATGCACAAACACAGAGGTATTAATGTGCCATGAATGTGGACTCACTTCATGGGGTATTTTGTCGTGCAATGCACAACACAGTAGATCTATCACATCCCATGTATGCCCACTGTCTTGTAAGGCTGTTACCAATAGCCTTGTTTCAAATGAGGGACTGCACACTCCACTGGCTCATGCCTTAAGACATCATGGCTCACGTTGCTTCAAATGTCAAGCGTTCTTCATAAAAATCAAATAACAATGGACTTCGAAGTGAAAGAAATTATTCTGTGCTCTCTCTGAGAACACACTGAATTTTAATGCTTGCATAATATATGATAGTAGAAATATGCATTTTTTTTTGTAGAAGTACTTGCAAGATAAGCATTTAAAATTGTGTCTTTTGATGCACTTCCTAACTAATGTAATACTTCATGATTTTTACATGATTCTCTTATTCTTAAAGAAGGAAATTATTTTAAAACACTTCCAACTTGCAGCTTGTATGACCAACATAAGAACAAATAAACCACGTCAAAGAATAGCAGGAAAACAGAGTTCAATAAATACTGTTCTGAAACTACCAAAGTGTAATTATAAAGAACCATTAAACTAACAATATTGTGACAGTATCATTTTTAAACAGACTGATGGAAGGATAAGTTACTAGATAAACATTTGTTTTTACAACTTCACTTTTTTCTTGTTCTTTTGTTAAAGCTGTAGTCAAAACCCTTCTCTGGAGCGTCTCCAGGTAAGGCAAGGGAATTACAGCAGGGGTTATACCTAAGTTTTTGGCAAGCGATCCTTTCAAAAGTCATAATGTGACAACAGGAGTTTTACGAAGCCAAATTATTTTATGTCTGGAATGCCTTTCTCTACTAATCTTTCCAACCCCAGTGAGGAGACCTACCCAATTAAAATGAAATGCAGTTTAACAGACTATAAAAGTGTAACAACATATTAAAAGCCACATAGACTGTTTACTATAAGGGCAGAAAATTCTGTAAGAGCCAGATGAAAATAACTCTGGTTTTTTGTTTGGTTTTTTTTTTTTTTTAAAGTTATTTTCAGAATTGTTTTCTTAAAGGATCTGCCAAGGCAGCTATTCAAGAGGAATAAATTCTACACGTCAAGAATCACTAAAGCAAAGGTTTTACCCTGCCAATCAAAGCTGTGAGACTCAACCCCTTTTAAAATGAATGCCATCTCAAAAACTCTAAAAAAGCAGGTCTCGGATATCTTAAAACATTTCTTTGTGCTTGAGACATGTCTCTTAAAAGCCATTTTTAAAAATCAAACCACTAGATTTTTTTCAGAAAGTCAACATAAAGCAGGCAGAGGGGTAATTTGATCACAGCATTTCAGCACAGTGAGGTAGGCGTGCACTCTCTGCTCTCTCCAGTTCAGTGGTGGAGCCGAGCTGCAAACACAACTAAGAAAGAATTACAATAAGGGAGTCTTGTGGTCACCAGGGCATATGTACCGCCTTTGAGAGGTCATCCCAGGATACACATGGGTGAAGTCTGTGCAAACTGCGCAGCTGAAAGAGGGATTTCTGCAGCCCTGACACACGGTTTTCCATGGAAAGGGTGCGGTCAAGGATAACACCATGTTTCTCAAGTGAGCTCACTGCTTCTCAGCATAACCCTTTCAAAAAGTGGGAAGAGGCAGGAAAAGCAGCCAACTCGCTCCTACTTCCCTTCTTCTGTCCTTTCAAACCCCGCTTCTCTCTTGCACAGTTCTCTACCTTTCCACTACCAACATAACACCAATTTATAACTTACACTGAACAAGAAGCCAGGAAATAGGCTTACTGGCACATCCAGTTTGTCTGCCTGTTCTACAGGCACCGCCAGTGGAAGCTCATAACAAGCAGGAAGTGTTTCAGTGTTGTGACTGTGACAGAAAAAGCAAGGGTTTACCTAAAGTAACATTGGCAAAGCTACTATTAATATAGTGCATAGTCATTTAATGAGGTCATCTCTAGACCATCGTAGTGCTTTTTTGTTTGCCCCGAGACTGATGTCTGACCTCAGCAGTCACCAGAGAGGAAAACAAAAAGTCCATGACAACACAGCTAATAACATACAAAACCCAACTGTTTGTGTTGGTCTTTTATTAACAAAGGTTACACTGCAGCTGACTTCCACTACAGAAGTTATAACAACAAACCAAACATAACCTAGACACAGGCTGAATTAATGTTATGACAGAGTAATGGAACTGAATAATGACTTTAACAGTTCGTCAAAATTATTCTTTCTGGCAATGGTAATATATCTGCCCAACTCCAGGCCGATGTTATGATTTTGTATGGTTGGCTATTCGTGAATTGTCTATCATTACTATGTGAACAAAAGCCACAGTCTTTCCAACGTAATGGGTAAGAACCTTGCCCACTGATAGCTCTTCGAATAGAACTGATAATTGATGTGTTGAAATGTTCCCAAAGTCCTTTATTATATTTTACTGCACAGGGCCAACAGATAATCAGGGGAGAATATTAGCAAAACCCAAGAAGTCTGCTGGGCCAACAAGTGCTAATGTAATTTTTTACCACAATATATAAATAACACCCCCCCAGGTTCCTCTGATAAGATTATGTGCTAAAAGGAGCATGCAAAGGTTATTTCACACAACTCTCCTGTTGCCTTAGAATAATTAATAAAAGGTTCCAGGGCTCTAGCTAACAAAAATGTGAATCCTACATTTACTTTGACAGTTAGACACCAATATTAAGTTACTAAAGTAACTGAACTTTAATAGAAAATGAGTGAACTGAGGGAATCATGCTAAAAGGTGAAAGATGAGAGGAACAAGATGTTGTGAAAATTTAACACCATGATTAGACAGTTATACTGTTTTGCCCTTCTTTTCAGGATGGTCTCCAGATTTCTGTACCAATATGAGACCATCTGCATGGAAATAAACCCAATGCAGAAGTGCTTACAAAATAATCTTTTCCAGCTATGTTTTTCTGCACAAAAGTTGCTGCTTTGACTTGACCACATGTAATTAATTTTTATCTGATATGACTTAATGAGTTAATTCAGGTTACTTCCTCATCTGGATTCACAACATGTTCTCCCAAGTGTCATGATCTAAATACTGCAGTTTTTGTGGCTGTACCATAACTACTAAGCATGTGTATAATATAATACAAGAATAGGAATTGCATTGGAGGAGTGCAATAGTAGGCAAGAAGGTAAGTGATGGATCATTGGCTACAAACAAAAACCTCAGCTGACTCCCTACATCATAGCTATGCTAACTATCCTAACTATTCTTTTCTGCACTAAGAAGCTTTTATATTCCAAATCTACAATCAAAATACTTCAAGGAGATTACTGCTTATATCAGGCAAAGCTCATCTATTTCTTTTACCTCGTACTTTTAAGGTGATCATAAATATCAAGAAAACCAGAAAGAATTAAAATTTTTCACGGACTGTTTATGAAGGCCAAAGGCCTTTACTTGCATTTCTATCATTATCAACATTGATAAATTTCAATATTTTTAAAACAAAAGCACCTCATTTCAATTTCTTGAGCTGACACAAAACACTTCAGATGAATTAATATCAACATTAAAAACGCATTTCCCATTGCAATAGAGAGGTCCAGTTCAGATCCTATTCATATTAGGCTTTCTACACCTCCCATAATAAATTCCAGTTGCATAACCCCATGATGCATTACAAAGAAGACTGGTTAAAGTGGAAACTGTTACTTTACAGCAGAAATGCTCCTCTGGTCAGTTCAGACAACATGAGACATAGGGAGGTTGAATTTCAGGCCCCAGAGAGAAGTGTGCTAGTTGGAAAATGCAGGTAAGTTGTTTTAAAATTAAATGTTTGCAACCATTCAACTAAATTCTAGTGTGCACCAAACTGAGCTGAAACAATATACCGCAATTTGGGTTTCCTGCTGTGTTTTGGCATTATTTCAGACTTTCAGATGGAAAAAGTAACTTTGTAGACACTGGATTTTCCACCAGACAATGATTCTCCAACAGGTCATGTCAGTAACTGAAATGTATTCAGTATTTCAGAGTATATGATACACACCTCCATCCCTTACTCCCCTTACCGCTCAACACTCCTCCCTACCCCACCCTCCTGCCTTCTCCCTCCCAAAAAAGGCAAAAAGAGTGATACCGGTGAATAGTAAGGGTAAGAGACATGTAAATCACATCAGATATCACATGGCTCTCTTGGATTTCTCAATTCTATTTTCAAGGTCCCCCATCATTTCTTCCTTCAGTTATGTAGCAAACACTATGATTGGTCCTAAAAAAATCATTCATCACATCAGGCTGTGACTCCAAGGAAATCTGCCAGGCATCCATACAGAATCTCTTCTTCTTCTGGAAATGTTTTCCTTTTTCTGGACATCTCACAAAGGACAACTCTATATCACAGGTCAGCCTGAAAACTGGAAATACTGTTGGCCATAAAGAAATGTCACCGACGAGCTAATCAGTGTCAGTTTACTATTAACCTCTGCTTGATGGGAGTTGAGACGATCTGGCCTTGACCAGCTCAAAGTAACAACTGAGGCCATCTCATTAATATACATAATACCCCACAATAAATGTGAATATGACAGTACACAGAGGGTTACATACCTCTAGAGTATTAATTATTTTAATATGGAGCATAATGGGCCATTGGAAACTCAGCTTCCCAATCAGTAAGACAGTGTTCAAAATATGAAGCAAAGGAAAATGTCACCACAAGGTTTAGTTCTTGCAACCATTGATTACATGAAATCTATGTATGTAAACATTCAATTCCTAGAGCACTGGTTCTACATCCTGGTGACAATTTGTAGCCATGCAATTAAATGTTTCACTGCCCACAGAGAACTATGGTTGCAGGTGGAAGGGTAACAGCAATCTAGTACACAGAGGCTAAGGTAAAGAAAAAAGAAATTACACTGTGCCTCCAATTTCTCCACTTCCACAGAGGTTTGAAGTAACTTTTGCAGCAGAGAAAAAGGAGGTTCACCTCATTCACATTAACAAAAATCTATCAATAGTAAAAATTTAGAAATAACAAAATGAAAACAGCCTCACCTATCACATGGGCTGTTCAGAGCACCAACTCTCATGTCTCTACCAGTAAAAAAACTCAAGCTTCACCTAGATGTCCATTACATGGCAGCTGACCCTTACCAACACAATAACTCACAAGAAGCTGGAAGCCAAAGTTTCAGTTTCATGGCAAACAGATCATAACAACAAACACCTAAGAATTTGTTATTATGCCAGCCTTAAGAGAAGTGAAACAAAATTCTTTAGGTAATTTTTTTACCTCCTCTAAAGAGAGGTTAAGGCTTTATCGCAAATTAACTTTAAACATCCTTTTAAAATTATTTTTCTTCAATACCCTCAACTGGACTTCATATCCCAAGGGAGAAATGTTCTACGCCAACTCAATTATATGAAAATATTATGGTTGAATAGCCTAGTTTGCCAGTGATATCAATTTGCAATAGCAGTAGTGATTTTTTTTGAAATTTTAATAAAAAAATAAATTTTACTGTGCCAAAAAACCCTCTTATGCCTGAAATTATAAAACAGATTTAGTTGTCTGAGGAAGCGCTGCTCATATAAGTGGAAATAATGCAATATACCAGTAGAGCTTGCAAACAAGCCATTTACAGGATAATTTCTGTATGAGATGTTTCACATTTAAAAGGGAGAATGGAAGATTATCTTCTGTCTCAAGACACTACAGCACAAAGTAAACAGCTTATGATGTTTCAAAGGCTTTCGGATACTCCTTTGGGTGGAGTACACCTGACGTTGTTCCACTGATGCCAGTACATTTAGAAACACGTAGTTACGGAATATTACAACACAGATGCATGCTTCTTAAGTAACTTGCCTTAAAGCACAGGCCTGCTTAGCAATTAATACTCTATAATGTGGCAGAAAGAAAATGTTCTCTGTAGTTGCATCTTTTGGGGGTACAGGGTAGCTATGCTAAAACAGACCTCGCACCTAAATGATAGACAGAGTGTTGAGATGGTTCTGCCAACATTTTCCCCACGTAATGTCTGACAGGCTTTAAAATAAAAATAAGAGAGAAGGAAAAAAGCTTCTCTCTCATCTACTGGAGTATTCTTGCTCCATTCGTGGGTTTAATGAAATTGGTGACTCTGAGTGGCAGCAAACTCCACCCAGTCCCCTCTGATTACCAGGGGAATTGGTCACTACAGTGAGCATCTGCTCCTTCCTCCTCATCACAACCTGTCTCCAAGCAGAGACTGGATTTTATTGCCACAACTCCCCCTTAACGTATTCCATGAGCTCTCAGGCTTCAATATGCTCACTCACTTGAAGAAACACAACACAAACCAAACAGTTACTCTTTACCACTAGAGAAGTAAACTACAGTTTGCACCTACCAGACAGTCTTTATGTTTCTGGAACACAAGAGAGGATTCAAATGATTCTGGACTTCAGCAGTATGAAAGAGGAAAAAAACTCCCCTCTGGCAATTCAAACCACAAGTTCCTGTTCAGCTAGAGAGCCTACAGTAGGAAAGAACACTCTTTACCATCTATTCTCTTGCTGTTATCCTTACTTTCATTTAAAGGAAGAAGAACAACAATAGTTGAAACATTACATTTCTGTGTCATGCAAATAAATCCATTTTTGAGATCAAGCTGAATGCAAAGGCACCAGGACTACATTGGCTGGAGTAATGAATAGATCTCTCCTTCCATTGTGCTTCTACACAAGCACCTACTTTGTGAAACTGGGAACCTCCCTGTGTGCTACCTGGACAACACCAACAGACAGTCAGGTTCTACTCAGTACCCCAAGACATTGAGGTTGAATGTGTTATGACTAGAAAACTTCTCTGTTGGGTTTTTTGGGGGTGGTTTGGGTTGTCTGGATATTTTAAAAACCATCCAGTTAACAATACTTGTTAGGAACCAGAAACTGCAGCATTGAAATAAGTGGGAATTCAATCATGAGTTTCAATGAAATGTGATTGGGACAACCATAGTTACTGGGAATTACATTTTAAAACAAACACATACATAAAAGCACCTCTGCAAAGGTAAAGCTGTGGTATCAAAGCCAAGTCTTTCAGAAATGCGTAGATATGCCTTAAGAATGTGTGTTGCAATATAACCTGAAGCAAACATACTATTGACAAATATTAACTAATTCTGTTATTTAAGACTGGGTTACAGACATGAAGTTGGACATAAGGTAAAATTCCAGCTTCTGAATTAATATATTTGAACCACTGATATCCTTTTAATGCCAGTTTTGATATGTAATAAGTATGCATTCTCCATCTACGTGTATATGAAAACATTTGTAAAATGCCCAGATTTACTGCATTAAAAAAAAAAAAAAAAAAAAAAATCCACGCAGCAAAGAGATATCTGGAAGAAATTTCAAACTAAAAATTGTGGTCACTTCACGCAAGAGAATGGGTTTCTGCAAAATGAGGTGTACGGAAAAAGGCTCTTTTAGAAAGGTAGCACTTTTATACACTTGTACAGTTCTAACTACCATGGATACTGGAGTACTGTGTACCAACATCAGAGAAAATAGGAATTACAGAAAAAAGAGAACATAACAGAAACAATAAATCATATCTGACTTGAATAAGTATTATACAATGTACTCAAGAGATGTAATGTTTCTACTTCGAATATAGCATTTCTGGGCAATATGCTGAAAAGAAATACACAGCATTTATAAGGACACAGCTACATTTAAAAAATTGATATCAGATCCCATGGCAATTGTGAGAACATGCCGAGAATTCTGAGAGAATACACTCAACTACTACAAAAAAGAATCAAGTACAGACAATCAGTTGCTCTCATTTGAGTCTCTGCAGAGCTTCCACAATGCAAAAGCTTATTTAAAACCACACCCGAAACCACTCAGGAAATACTTCTCAAAAAAATAACTTGTATGAAAAAGGAAAAAAAAAATCATAATAAGGACAACATCAACTCGGCTCAGTGAAACTGGGAAAATTAGTAGGCGACATACTGGAAGAACAACTTAGAAGAACTAAAGTGGAATAAATAGAAATTTTTCTGCCTTTCAGAATTCTTCATTTGCTTTTGCTCCCTGTCTGCAAGTGCAATTCTCAATGACTTGGACAAAAGGTGTGACACAGTCTGCAGATATGTCAGGTCCTTGTGACAGGACCGTTTTGTTTTACTGAGCATCAAAAGAAACTTCTGTTCAGTGACAGCAGCTTTAGCCGTGCCATTACTTGATATAGGGAACTGGACACTCTCTCCTTATTATACAAAATCTGTATACCAACAAAGGGTCTATCCTGTTTTCAAAAGAACTATACTGACTTGTTAGATAATGTTACATCTAGAGGCCTGTAACCTAGACTAAACAACACGAATTTGAAAACTAAAGCATGTGGCAACGAAACAAGCAGTTTTGACTTATGAGTGCTGTGAGGCTGAAACTGAGTTTAGTACCAGTGAATAATAAAGTGCCTGATTCAGCACTCCTGGTACTGAAAATATATCACCAGGTTTCATGTATGTCTCTAAGAAGTCAAGAAAATAATACATTATAAGAAGAGGAATTCAATTCAGAGGGAAGACTTAATTGCTAGGTGAAAAAAACCCAAACCAAACCAAAAAAAAAACCAAACCCAACCAACCCAAACAAAAAAACCCCACCAACAAATGCCACTGTTCCTCAGTGACAACAGGCTTTATCAGTGACTTAACATGACCTTCCCAAAGCCTCTGCCTCTCTTTATCAGCTTAACCTTGAACAGGGACAAGAGGGACATGTACATCATTTACTGTGCATTAAAAGATAAAAGCCCAGGTTGTCAAAGAAATACAAATATGAAGCTTTGAAAAGGACCCATTTTCTTTTATTCTCATATTTAGCTGAAATCAAACAACATTCAACTGAAAGAAAAACTCTCCCATGATAACTCATCCTTTCCAGTGCCATTGGAAAGATCACATTTGAGGGCACCTACTTGGGCCAGGGTAATCCACATGGTAAGGCAGGAGGTTGAATTGTCCAGACTCCTTTGCAATATGTCTGACCAGCACAGGTAGGTGTGTGAGGTTCTGTAAGTCTTCACTGCTGGACTTGCCTGGGACAGGGACCAAAAGGACTGCAGCATGACAAACTGAAGGCAACGATAGCTTCTTGGCATCTAACCACTCTCAAGTGTCCCAGCACTGTGAGCAGCAGCTGCCCAAGCAAGGTTGTTTGAAAGTCTCTGGTACGCAGGAGTTTTAGCTGCTGGAGCTGGCACAAATATCACTTTGCAGTAACTATGCTGTTGAGCTACCTTGACCACCCATTCCTTCTGAGATAGTAGCGGCTCCTGCTGAGCCATACTCTCTTGACTGAAGTAAGCAGAAAGTATTCATCTCCTTACTGTTAGGTCAGATGCAATAAACGTGCAGGCTGGAAGTTGCCAGTTGGAATTTGCACATAATATAAATGATGAAATTTGGTTTTAATTGGAACAGAGTAAATAACTTAGGTAGGGAGGAGAAACATCGCTTTTCAAAGCGTAATAGTGGTGCCACCAATGAGACTCCAGCATCTTTACACTTTAAAAGACAAAATGGGTTTAGAGATGGTACTGATGAAAGCAATTTCCATGCACAATTCCTGGAGACCCTCAACTTGCCATGTCATTTTGGTTTTGCTTGTACTCATATCCTTCCTGGTTTTCACTGAATTAGCCATCAATGACAGCATATGTGGATTAGTCAAATATAAGCAGAAAAAGAGTTTACCTCTTAATTTGTGGAAGCTATTTCGCATCCAAATACATGTAATTTTATTTGGATTAAGAATGACCTAAGTGAAGCAATTTGGTCCTGTAGTTTTCCGAGCTGATGATGGTTTGCCATGGCTATAGCATGCAACGACACTACGTTCACATAGAATAACTGGACTGAACTGATTCTTTAGAAAACGGGAAGATAGGACTTTTAAGTTCTATTACATTTATTATTGCATTTTGAAAGAAGGTTTGTTTTTCTTTGAGTTTTTCAAAAACGCTGTCCACAATTTTCCTATTGCTTCTTTGAATTATTGACATCATCGCCACTTTCTAAATAATTAAAAAAAACCAACCAAACAAAAAACAACAAAAAAACCCCACCTCAGACCCAGAGGAACATAATCACTTTCTTTCTTCCAAAACAAAGCCTTTTGTTTCAGTGCTTCCAGGCCATAAAAATTATTTTTGCAATAGTTTCTTGCTAAAATACCACAAGCATCACCATGATCCAGCTGACAAGTACCATTCAAGGGGAGGGGAAAAAAAAAAAAAAAAAAGAAAAAAAAATCTTATGTCTTTGAGGTCCGACACTGCTTAAATCAAGATCTGTAAGGGAAAGTAGTTACCTTCATGCTTCGTCATTAATTTATGATATTGATATTAAAAATAAATTTATAGTATTATTCTCACTAAGGCATGAACTAGTGAAACAGTAATGATAGATATACCACTGGTGAAGTTCAGAATCTTTCAGTGAACAGCAACTGAAGTAAATATTAAATAGTTCATTGCAGAGGATAACATTCAGTATGGTACAATGCTATTGAAGAAATTAATCTCAAATGAAAACTTTTATGCTAACCTCAGTTAATTTGCAGATCTATTGGGCACAGAAGGTGATGTCAGTATAAATTCCTAGAGCCTGAAACCTTTATTCTCTGGTGGTTAATATTAATTTTTCAGATATATCTAGTAAGTACACACTGAAAAATTAAATATCAAAATACAGAAAACGGTCAAAAGACACTGTTTATTTAAATATATTTAGTAATGCCATTTCAAATATGAGTCAGGAAAGGATACCAAATAAACAAACATACACATTGAATCAATAAAAGTAATTAAGGTGTTTTCTGAGTTTGTTGTTGTTGTGCATTTGTTTCTTTGTTTGTTTGGTTTTTTTTTTCTATATTACTGGTGCGAACATCAGAAACCCTCTGATTCTTTTGAGACTATCATTCACAGAAGGACTCAAAAAGTAAAAAGTCATTCCCTGAGAGAGTTCCCCTGGACGTCTTTCTACAAGAATTTTGCATTTTGTTTTGTGTCTTCACATAGGACAAACATAATGCTAAATATGATAGAACTTTTTCCAATATGTTTTGAAAAATTTTACCCTTTAATTAAGTTTCAACTTTTTTGCTGGTACCACATTCTGGATATTGTGCTAACATACAACTTTCATCATTTTATTTAAAGACACACAAATCAGCAATGCCATGTCTTGTACTAATAATATTGGAGTTGACATGAAATAGGTGTTATACCAAAACCAGATTTAAATTGTCTATGTAACTATACTTTCCCACCAAGGTATTCAATTTTCAATATTTTTGACATTATTTGGCAACAGAGATACTGGATGGGGAAGATCCATACAAATCCTGGGCACTTCAAGTCTGAATATCAGAAATACATTTTTTAAGAGCCTGGATTGAACCATACTATTTAAAAAGCTTGTGTATTTAGAGGCTTTCCTATCCATTAGATTGACTAAAAAGAAAAAAAAAATCCTACATTCTTCAATCCATAAGTAGACGGTTTTCTCCATTCATCACTTAAAAAATTATAAAAGCAAATTCAGGAGTTTAATGAGTTTCAAAGGGGATATAAAGACAAATAATATATGCAACTACACAACCAGACATGCAGTAGCATGGGTTAGACACAAACAATGAGCCTGAGTTTCAGAAAGGATATTGATTTTCCAGCTTTGGTCATGAGTCAGACTGCACACTGAGAATGATTTGTTCTTGGGGTTTGATTATCACTCAGACTGCCTTCCTTAGTGTTTCTGCTTTGGAAGTCACACAGCTACTGACAGAAATGGGACACTAGCCCAGAGAGACCACTGTTTCAAACTTGTGTGGCAAAATATCTGTATTCTTATTTGGCTGGGAGAAGAGGAGAAAGGCCAAAGTATACATTTTTAATAGAATTTGAATGAATATCTATTGGAAAACCCACAGCGGGGTTGCTGGAAGGGGGAGCCAAAACCAGAATTCAAAGGGGACAGGAGGGTAAACCAATGAAAGGAACTATTTCCCATTTCCTAAAATATGCAAAGCTGAGGGAGAGGAAATCAACATACTAAGAGTACAAAAGTGAACATATAAATTCTTTAATCTATGACTGTCCTCTGCAGTCACTGCTGCTGTCACAGAAAAGGCACCATATGAGAAGAACAACTGGAGAAAGAGCCAGCAAGCGTTGATGGTAAGCCTCAACTTTTCCTTTTAGAACAGCTTAATGGCACAACAGCTTTGAGAAACACTAGTTGAAACAGTAACCTACTTTCTCAAAAAAGGAAATGTTTCACCAGCCCAGACAAAAAGTACCTATTTCTTTGCTCACCTGTCATTATACACCTTTAAAATAAAAAAACCCAAAACCTTCCACACACAAAAACCCACAAAGCAGAACTGCATATTGTGTACACATGTCAGGAAGAGGTGGCATGATTACCAGATGTTTAGGTCCATCTTAGCAATCAGACACCATGCAGACTTGAATAATAGGTAAAGAACTGTTTTCCCCATAATGACATACGCTTCCTTGAAAGACAACAGATCAGTTCAGCTGTGGTGAAAGTGATTCATCACTTTATAATGACAAAGTAGAAACCTCATGAGAAACATGCTGCTCACCCTGTTCTTTATTTTTCCATGGGTGGAGAACAAAGTGGCATCAATTAATTATTAATTACAAAGATCTTTTTACATGTAGGGTGGTAAATTATTGTGCTTTGCTAACAATAGTTAATTTGTTTCTGAGCAAGACTTCTGAAATATATGAGCAATTTTCTTCATGTTATATACAAAGATTTGAGAGATTAATTGTCCAGATGTTTCCTTGGGTTTTGTTCTCTCTTTCTCACATAATAAAAATCTTTCAGCACATTTTTTTCCCCAATAAACTGACAGTCCATCTGTTATACTTTGCTGGAGACATAAAACAGCACTACATGTGTGTTACAATCATTCTAAAAAGTAAATCTTCACCATTTTCTTTTACAAATAAGGTGAAAGACTCCATTTTTATTTGTTAGGTAATGTCTTGATATGTTGCCCTTTGCCCTAAAACACCAGCTCTCTTCACTAATACCTTCACCTTTGCTTCTAATGTCATGGGCTGAAATCTTCAAATCCCAAGTCAGACCATCAAGTATTTCTAGCTCTTTCACAACAGAAACTCTTGAAAAATACAGCAGAGCAAGTCTTTTAACAATTATCACCTATTTAAATACAGCAAAACTCCTTCAGAACAGTTTAGAATGTATCTATCTCAGAATGTCATGAGTAAAGTGAATAACGAGAGTATGCATTTTTATTTCTGTATTACAGAAGAGTTTGTTCTGTAAACTGAACAAGTAAAAATACTGGCTAAAATGTAAGTGTCGAAACCTACTTCTTAGATTGCTGCTACAAAATGACAGCCCTGAAGTAGAATTGATAAAGAATTTTTTAGCTGTAACCATGTAAAATTGGTAGTTTTAAAACCTGGTTTCCCAACATACTTTTAGGAGGCAAAATTTGAAAACAGCTATTGACTTTCATTTCAGCTGATAATATATATTAAAAAAACCCACCACCAACAAAAAACCCCACAGAAATCTCTCATGTCTAGTCCTTCAAAGTCTCACACCAAAGGAAAACAGAACATTTAATAAAATAGTAAGGTAAGACCACGTCAAGAAGACGTACGTCAGCAGAGGTGCTGTAGTCAGAACTTTGACAGATTTGAAGGAAATCTTTATGTAAAAACAGCATTTTGTCTAGGCAGATGAGACTTGAAGTGGTATCTAATATTTGTTGGATTATTTCAGAGCCTTGAAGGTTTACAAAGTCTCAAACAGGCTTCACACAGGGCTAAGTACAAATTGCTAACAGTTTGCAAGAGCATTGATGAATCTTTTTCAGAGGGCATTTCAGGGTTTCCTCAAGTCTTGTAAGAGTCAAGAATCTTTGTTAAGCCCTGTGCTAAATAAAGTAATACTGTGAAAAAGGCTGGCATGATGCATCACCAGCGTTCCCCAGCTGAACAGTATTCATTGAAAGCAAGCTGCAAAGTCTGCTAAAGTTATTGGGAAGAACTGCTTTGGTTTCAATTAACTCCGAATCCCTCTGAGAGTGACCTGTGAAGATGTGGGGGTGTCCTGGTTTTGTTGTAAACAAGACCAGTATTCTTTTGGTGAGTTTTCCTTTCAGCTAAGTTCTTCAAAGTACCTTCTAAGTAACTGCACTTTTCTGAATTTAGCTACATGTTTTTTGAAACGCTGTTCCCTCCAGACTGAAAAGAGTGACCAAAGGAATGCAGAAGCAGCTCATGTTTAGATTTATTGCTATAACAACTAAGAATTCTTATAACATCCCACAACTGAAGGAGGCGTATTTGCAAGGAGGGGCGGACAGAACAAGTGACTAAAACTGACCAACTGAGTATTCCATCCCATGCACATCATACACCCTATAAAAAAGGGAGATCACAAGGGTCTCGCTCTCTTTGACCATGGCCAGCATCCGAAGAGGACCCTGCCTGTCGTCCCTGCAATCCAAGGCCTGAGCCCCTGCATCCCTGAATCCCAGTTCTGGTTTGTTGTGAAGTCCAGCCCAGGACTTTTGGGTGCCTGCCCTGCAGCTCCTGGAGCCACGCCACCTCCCAGCTCCACCTCCACTGGAGTGATGTCAACTCCACATTGGGCAACCCTGTGGTACCTGGGATATTCAACATTGGTTTTGTATATTTGATATTATTTTCTCTATTTATTAGTAGCATTAGTAAAGCATTTTTAAACTTTTTTTTCTTTCCAACTTGCAAAGCCTCCCTTCCTCCTTATCATCTTTCCTATTCAGGGAGGGTGAGTGAGGGAGTAACAGAGAGCATCTGTCATGGTTTATTGTCATCTTGCAATTAAACCTGGATGGGTGGAAACGGCATCAGGAGACTCATGGAAGGGGGTGATGCTAGATATGGATTCAAAGCCAAAGGTATGAATGTGTGCCCCCAAAGGAAAATTTAGATAAACTTGAGTGTGTTCAGCAGAGGGGGACTTAGATGGGGGAAGGGAAAGTTGTCATTTGAGAAGACTCCAAGGGAGAAGGCCTCTTGCCCAAAGTCCTTAAGATGTTACCAGAAGTGGATGTGTAAAACCTGGTTTCTTCAAGAAAAAGCTGGACAAAAGGTGTGGAGGAGAGCTGACTGCAGTGACCAAAGGGAAGGTGTGAGTATCAGTAGCTGGTAGATGTGTGGCATTGGGGAAATTGCAGGAGCAGGTACTGACGAAGACACACAAGTACTTGGCAGCTGCAGTTGCTGTGGGAGACTGAATGGAAAACTCCAGTGGGAACAGACTTCTGGCAAGCTGTGGGTCAAGGAACTGGAAGAAAAAGGGCAACAGATGTATGATGTACAAGGCTCAAGGTGAGAATGAGCTGGGACTACTAAGGGACACCTCTTCAAACCAACTCTTTTAAATAGGACCTTGAGTCATAGCTGGGTATAGGCACACATACCCAGTATGAACACATAACAGGGAAGCTATCTGGGCACTTAATTTTTCCTCTTTTCTGCTGTTGAAAATGCATGGACCTGGGTTTGCTCATCGAATGAGAAAAGACAGCCTTCCCCATACACATGAAATATGGTATTCTCCCTGAAATAACAAACCACGCTCATCTGAGTAAAACAACCAACTGCATTAATTAGTAAAAAATAACAAAAGATCATTTGTTTAAATGTTTATATAAACACTATTTAATGTGTGCCAAAAAGATAATAAAAATACAGCTAACATTAAAAAGCACTTCAAAGAGTAGGCAATGAGTGAGTTATTTGGATTTTTATCTTCATTAGATGTCTAAGAGATTACTTATATTACCTTATACCTTACTTTTAAAACTACATTTCATTCAAAAATGTGCATCCCAGCATCAGCCGTATCCTTCGAGGATACAGGTGCTCATCTCTACCAAGTTATGGAACTGGTCTTTTTCACATTTCAAGATACACAAATGGTGATGTTGTAGTCAGTAAGCAGTATCTGATTTTCTAGAGATGCCTCCCTTGCAAGATTTTTACTTCCACTATTCTACCCTAACACCAACTGGTTTCAGTCTCTATCCTCAACACAATGGCAAAAATGTGCTTTCAGATATCAAGGAAGAAACAGAATTTAGCTCAAGATTACCAGTTATGATCCGATTTGAACAACCATTTCTAAGAAACCACTGTTTTAAGAGAAAGGTGATTTAGTTCAATCAAGCAGTACACTCAAATCCATAGTTGTTCTTGTCTAAGATTTAACATGGAGATATTGTAATGGCTCCTTGGTTTTCCAACTGTTGCCTGCAGAAATCTGGAGTCTGTAGACTATTTATAAGAGGCTAGGAAATATGCTAAAGGAAAGCAAATTCATCTATGCTGTGCATATTTGTGAAATTTCTAAAGAGGTTTCCATACCCACTGGAAAATATTTAGGATCTGTAAACTAAAACACATTGAAAAACCACTACTCATGTCTTTGTTTTCTGTAAATCTGGTGGTAACCAGCTCTTGGAAAGTGATGACACTGTTTCAGAAGGGCATTTGTTTTCCTGGAAAAGCATGGCAGGAGCATAAGGAAGGAGGCAGGAGAAGAGGTAATATAACTTGCTTCCTCTTTGCAAGTACAGAGTTCCTCTTGTGCTTAGGAGTCAGAAATGAAGAAAAGGTGAGAAAATGAGAAAGCGGGATGAAGTTGAGTCAAAGTCCAGAAATCAAAATTCATATGCAACTCAGGCTGATTCTCATCCTGGAGGGCCAGTCCTTTGGACTCATCGTGACGTGTTTTAAATGGCATTGTCAGCACAATGCAAACACCGCAACCTGATATCAGGATGCCAGCTGACCATGACCACTCAGCATTTGTGGCACTCAGCATTTTTAATCAACACAGCCAGTTCTCAGGTTTTTCAAGGCTGAGTACTATTGCACATTTGAACCTTAAAAAAAAAAAAAAAAAGCCAAGAAGTTTCAGTGAGCTATGCTGCTTTTTTAGAGTAACAAAGACTATGATTTACATCCTTCTCTTATCACTGTAAGCTAGTCATTATCTCAGCCAGCATGTGCTGAAGTCAAACAATCTTCAGTCACAAAGGAAAGAACAAAGAAAGAAAAGAATTTTCCTCATAAAGGCATTCAAAATTACAAATGTCACCTGTTAATGTCTGTGCTGCTGCCAGAATTCCAAAGTTGGCACGGAAGTTTTCATTTATGTATACTAACACAGGTTCAAACTTTTTATGTTATTATAGAAATAACACTATATAAATAAATGCTTACCAAAAAAAGCAGCTGAAAGCTGGATACTGCCATCTTCCCCTGGCTTTTGGTGTCTCTGAAGGGATGCTGTAATGTGAGCTTTCTAATAATGCTTAATAAGCATTTAGCAACATCTATTATAGATGGTGGGTATCATATGCAGAGCTGGGTGGGGTCTTCTTTACAGCAACTCGCCATATGGTGTCCCTATGAATGTGGCACTGATAGAAGTAATCTGTTGAACCTGAACAACTTACTCTGCTGCTGTAGCATTAAATTACTTTCCTTCCTCTTCCCCCATTCACTTGCACCAGGAGTAAAGTTGATTCACCTGTCTATCTCACATTGTAGCTACCATGTTCTCCAGCTGCTTGTATCACCAGGACTTATAATACACTCTGTTACATTATTCTATTTGCATTTGTTTTGCGGAGTGTGAGCAGAGAAAGGAACAAAATACATGGGTTAGTGTTGAAAGAATCAAACTGAAGGACTGAATCCTACACCCTTCTCTCAGCTGCCACTACTCTAAGGAGGCTACAAAACTTTTACCTGAGTAAGGATTGATGAGTCAGAGTGAATGATTAGAATTCAGTCACCCCTGCATTTCTCCATTTCCTTTTGTGTGTGTAGAGCACCTGATTTCACTGAAGAGGCACAACAGGGCACTGCATCTGGCCTGAGATCATTGGAAGTGAATAGAGGAACAAACAAACGATCTCTCCATATGTGATCTATGTAGAGCAGGTAACCTAGCCCCCTTAAATTGGATCTTACATATAACTACATGAAAAACACCTGTTTCATGGATAGTGTCTCTAATAAAAGCTCAATTCCTATCTTCTGTCCCCCACATTCTTCTTTCCATTGTAACCATTTCTTACCTTTAGGGGCTTTCTGTCAGCCAAGAGACACTACCATTGTGGCTGATCTGGATCTACCTATGTTTCTTGGGAACCACATGCCTGTGTCGACTTGACTGACAGGCTCCTGTCAAACTATTTAATAGCCACATTTTGCTTTTAGTTCAGTAGAGGCCTTAACTTCAATGTCCTTTTCCCACCAGTGGTGGATCTGCATAAAACATGCAAGACCGTCGTTCTAGGTCTATTAGTTTTGGTTGAAATTTTCCATGGGTTCAAAGTTTTGAGGAGAAAATACTAACAGACAAAAGACAGTGATCTCACCTAAGGCTAAAAGTTAATTATATTCATAGTGGCCCAGGATATATTACCTGGGTGTGTGTATTCTTTCCTCCCTAATTTTTTCTGCTAGTTTTCATAAAGAGAGTTACAGAAAATGTTTAATTTTAATATATACACAAATAAAATAAATCCCTTGATAGTAGGTTTATTAACAGTTTTATAAAAAAAACTTTTAGAAGGCAAAAGAAAATCTATCAGACTACAGCCCCTTCTAAACTATGAGAAAAAGCTTAAACCATGGAAACGTAAAAACGTTCAGGTATCCAGTTACCTCAATTCCATATCTTATCAATAACAAAATTAACACAGTGATATATAACAGCTGTATCATTTCTGTTCCTAGTATTTTTTTCCCCTCTATGCACTAAGTCATACCATGTTCAGTCTTAGGTCCTGAACTTTCAAACATTTAAGTAGTGTATAATTTTATCTAGCTGAGAGGTTCCAATGAAATCAGTGAAGCCATTCACAGGAGCAAATCTATCTCTGTGGTTGGGTGCCTGCAAGATCAGGGCTTAGATAATGAGAATCTGATGGCAGCAGCTTTGTGCTATTTATTTGGACTGTTCAGCCACTAGCATACTTTTGGGCACTGCAAGATGTTAATCTGAATATATTAAAAGATACTGGGAACCACTGTCTGGATTACCAGGAAATTTTAGTTAACCAAATTATAAATATGTGACTTTTAGAACCAGCACACCAGTCACATGGCTTATATTTCAGAACCCTCTCTCCAGTCTCTGCCTTGTTTGCATGGCTGATCATTTCTGGACTGAGACAGTCTAATTCCTTTGTGTGATATGCAATATCAGTCACTAAACATAACATAATAAAAAACAATTAGTATGTATTAGTGGAAGGTTATTTTGTACATGCAACCTTCTTGTGAACAATTCAATGAGTATTTGATATGTGTCACTAATATGTCATCATTCTTATGGACTTCAGTTGCAGAGCAAAAGATAATTTTTCATATCTGTGCAGGTTTAATACAATGAGCTCTTGCCTACTATGCAGACTTCCATATTTTTATAGTGCATTAAAAACAAAGAATAGTAATAAGACGTTTTTCCTTACAGATATATTTGAGGAGGAAAACTTCTTGCTAGAATACATAAAAGTTGCAAGGAGTTATCAGATCCCATAGAAAGGCTGCCTGCTGGATCCAATTACTTGATTGCCACTGAATTCTGTGTGGCAAGATATCACATAAAGAAGTTAGCAGAAGTAATGCCATGTGTTCAACTGTTGCTTTGTATCTTAAAAAGGAAAAGAACAAGGAGAAGCGCAATCAGGAGGCAAAACCCATGAAATGATTCCTACTGTCTGTGCAACATAACTATGCAGGTACATAGATGAGAGAATGAAATACATAGGACACAGAAGACAGCAGTGAAATTGACCCGAAGCTGTGATCTCTAAGTGTCTGTCCCAGTACAAAAGGACTTTGAAGTGTTTACATTCATGATGCAGCACGTAATAGAACAAAAAGCAGCAGAAATGCTGGAAACTACCTGACAAAGGATCCCTTTTGCTGAACCAGCAGAAGCAACAGTGGGAATTTTTGCCACTTAAATTCCACCATGTGGATGCAGATGAAGCCTCATACTAGAAATGAAGACGAGGCATGCATGGGAAACAGAGAGGCCGCTGATGAGGGAAAAAAAGTGCTGAGCCACTGCTGTTTTAGCCGGAGCACTGACAGCAAAACTGCCCCTGGGAAGTTTGGCTGCTGTTTTTGCTATCTTCATTCCGAGCAAACAGGAACTGAGTATATTGTATATTCAGGACAATAGCTACGTGATCCATATAGGATAAACGATGCACCACAGACACTGCACTGGTTCCTCTTTTCACGTGAGTAAGAGGTGCAATGAGTGAAGTGTAGTATGAGTGCTCACAGTTATTAATTGCCTTCCCCATCCTCTGCTGGCAGCACACAGCGTGGCTGCTCGACTCATGCCAGTGGTGCTGCACTTTATGGCAGGGCTCATACATAGAATAAAACTATGATGAAACCTGTAAGAGATGCTGCAGATTGCATCCAGGACATGTATTTTCATCCCTTCAACATTCTGTGCTTTGTTAATACAATTATAGAACAGACAGTGGAAAAAGAAGTTTCAAGAAAGAGAGTTTCATGCACAATAGAAACTAATGAACAAGTTATTGCATTTATTGTGGGCTTTTTCCATGTTATGGTGTTTATGTTCAGAGAATCTCCTCTACATTCCTTAATGTGGTGGGCTTGTGGCATGACTAAACTTAAAGGGGACTTTCTATCTTGCTTTGACCAAGAATTTAAGTTCTCATTTCGTCCAGCTTTTATGTAGATATTATGGATAAAAGAAAACGTAAGATAAAATGGGTGCTGCCTTGAAAATTTCACTAGAAAGCACAAGTATGGATTAATACACATGCACAATAGTAGTATAGCTGTTTGCAGCATTCATGTGGATGTTGCTGATGTATCATATTAGAAAGGAAAGCCAGGAAAGCATTAAAATCACTCAATACTGGTTTTATGTAGTGCACAGCATGAGCTAGTTTTCCCATTTTCTAGGCATTTCTTAGGAAAAGAGGAACTCCACATGGTTTAGCACTTCCTTCTTCTGAAAATGAACGATATTCTTTCCAATCTCTTTTTTTCCACTTCTAGAAATGTGGCAAATGAGTCATACGGATGAAAGAAAAAAACTTCTCCCTGGCATACTGCACCTTAGAAATTTCTCATCAACAGATTCTCTGAGCCAGTCTTTGAGGACATCCCCAGTGTCCCCTTTGCCAGCCTTATGAAGCTTAACCAAAGTTGCAATACAGTGACACAGAGTCAGACATTTCTTACTCTGGTGGGAGTAGCAGTTGCACTGCTATTTGGCCACAGACTTCTGCTCTCTCCAAAGAAGGTAAGTTAGAATGGACAACTATTTTTCAGGAGCCAAGACTCTAGGTCTGCAAAGTCTTGAGCCCCAGCTGTGAGACTTGCTCAGTCCCCTAGTTACTTTTCACTGGTCTCTTCTGAGAAATCACGTTGCAAACTCTGCTGTGATCTACCAACCAGCCAACTCTGTCCTAAGGGATTATAAAAAGAGAGAGAAGCTTCATTGCTGCACTGTGGATAGAAAATATGATCCTAAGATAATAAAGTAGGTACTAGGGCCTAGCAAGAAAGTCCTGTCCATCACCTGCCATATGTCATTTGCTACACTTGGACTTTGAGACTTACACGTGCATCATGTTACAGAGGTCTGAGAGTCTGAGCTCTAAGAGAGATCTTTCTTTGATTTTGTGAGGGGTGAAACTGGACATGCTCAAAGAGAAACAGGTCCATGCAACTCTTTACCAAAGTCCTAGCATAGGACAGGGGAATTTGGATAAGCCGCAAGTTGAATACCAAACTGCTTGTGCTCTTATTCAGATCTGACACAGCAGAATGCCTGATATCAAAAACATATTCATAATAATTCCTGGGGGCAGTAATTAAGAACATTTATTTAAGACAAATGAATCCATACAATCCATCAGTCTGTGAAATTCTGTCTCATCCTGAAAGAAGTATTACACTTTGTCTCTCCCGGTCCATTATTTCATTGCAGCCCATTGTGCTTGCCACAGAAGGTAATGATTTGTTGCTGCCTGATAAGAACTGACTCACGCCTTTTTCATTTGTGTTCTTCACCAAAATGTTATATAATAGTTAGAAACGAGTAGAATATCCAAGGATTTTAGGCAACCAAACCAGCACCTAACTAAAGCTAATGAAGGAGCCATCAAAAGCCAGTCAAGGCCTAAACTGGACTACGGGAATCTAAAGGTACCTGAAGATGTCCAGCACAAGCCTTTCAGCATTTTGAAATACCCGAAAGAAAAATAACTTTAGCATATGACTCCTACTTCTACTTCCTGCCCAATATTCTCCCCTTTCCACATGGCTATAAACTAGGAGAGAAAAAGACTAGTTTGGACTGGATTTGGGTAATATCACCTACAGCTTGATGCTTGTAACTGATTCCTACCTGTTGTTTTTAAAATGGAGCTTGATGACAAGCAGTCAGCTAAAGAGTATGCATGACAGCGTTTTTGGCTCGATAAGAAAACCATCTGTACAAAAGAAAACGGAAAACTGGATCACGGCACAGATTCAACTCACCAAATCAGTATTACTACAGGACTGAGGGGAAGAGGAAGGATGCAGAGTCAAAAGAGGATGACCCTGCTCCTTACACCAACCACATGCTCTTAGTTTCACATCAGTCACTTTGGATCTGCACTATCAGTTTGTTTTTTAAAGCCTTTCCATTGACATAAATACAGCTAGATATGAGATTAAAAGCAACCATCAATTGTTTTAAATAGAGAGGAAAAAGCTTTGTGAGAAGACAATTTAAAGCACGGAGAATTTTTATTTTTTTTAAATTGTCTGTGATGTAGTTTGCACAGCACGCCTCACTACAAAGGAAGAAATCAAATATGAAATAAACACTTGCTATAAAAGAACTTTGCCAATTTTTCCTGTAATCACATTGCCATGTGCTTTCCTTTTCTTCAAGTGTAAGCCATTTGGGGTAGAATTTTGGTTTACTGTGTGTTTCAAGAATTTCTGACTCTGATGGGAGTATAACATATGAATCACTTTCATTACACAGAAACCTCAAAAGTGTTTTTCAAAATCGTTTTTTGAAAACAGAACAAATTCAAAAATGGAAATGAAACTCTGAGTAAATTTAGTATAAATAAAATATAACCATTAAAAAGTAAATATTAAACCCTAAAAAAGTCATGGTAGATTGTCTTGAAATATATTGAAGAACCATAGAAGAGCTACTCAGTATCGAAACACAGCAGCTATTGTATTATAGGAAGAAATGTGTTATCACCAGCACTCACTGATAAATGAATACTAGTCTATTAGTTGTCCATATCCCTCTTATAAGGTTAAGAGTGGAAAACCTTGGGTTTTTTTGAAAATTTCCACTAAATGCATTGCAGAATATGTTTGGGGTTTTTTTCTCTTCTTCTTTTTCACACTTTCCCACATCACACTGGATAAAATAAGTGCTACCCAGGCTGGGATCTCCCACACTTTCGCATCCCCTTATCCCTCTCCCAAGTATTCAAAACTTCCACAACTAGTTTTCTTCCACAGAACTGCTGCTGCAAGCCTGCTCCTCCACATGCCTAGGAAATACTGAACAAAGAGAAACACAAACCAATTTTAAGGACCTGTCGGCAATACAAATAAAACACAAAGTTTCCAGGCTCAAAAGTAGCAATGCAATTTCATGAAAGTAGAAGTAGGAAGCAGCATTTGCAATTCCCGGGCTCTTTTGAAAGTTCTATAAATCAGGTCTCCTCAATTGTTTTATCGTTGCAATTATTGCTTAAATGGAATTTACGAAAACAAACGCCCAACTTCCAATCAAAGTCACAGGAAATCCATCAGCACACTCTAGTTTTCAGCCTCTCTCTCACTATTCTTCCATTTCACAGAGTGTATGGATTTCTTGGTTAAAGACAGAAGGATGGGAATGAGTAGAGCTCAGTTTCACTCTTATCTTTACTAAATTTCAACTGTTTATGCTAGTCCTTAGCTAGTAGAGTATTTAAAATGCACATCAACGTTGTAGTGGCATAGATCTACTCTCCTTTAAAAACAAAACAGTCTGGTAAGCATGATAGTAGACCACAGTATAAAGTTTCAAAACAAATTTATATTTGTTCCATAATGTATATAAAGTATTTACATAACAATATGTATTTAAATTAAAAGTACATACACATTTAAATATGCATTTAAATTTATTTACATTATATAAGCAAAATATTTGACAGAAAGCAGAGATATTATGTAAATAAGCAAGAGGGATTTAGATGTACAGTAATTTTTACTGGTATACAGGATGCTGGGTCATCTAATTACGTTTTAAATTAGGTTTATTTAAAACAATCTGTTGCTTAACTAGTATTTTTCTCTGTAGAAAAGCATTAGCATTGTGATTTGTTGACTGTCATTTTCAGTGAGGGGAAGAAGTTGAGCCAAGAACAAGAGCAGTGTTCCCTATTCATGTGTCCATATAAAGGAAATACATCATAATGCTGAATCAGCATATTGGGCAAAACCACAGGTAATAAGGAAACAGACCTCAGAGAAACAACATTTAGAGCCAGTGAAGGATACTAAACTAGCCATAAGATCAACCTGAAGTCTTAGTAGTAGCCAGGACCTAGAAAGCTGAGAAAACTGCTGGCACTGGTGTCAGGTTCAGCACTGACAGGGGACTTGGGTTTTCCCAAAGGTCATGGCAACAACACTTTGAAAAGAAATTTCTCAGAAGGCATCAGAGAAGTCCACCACCAGCCACTGACTTAGGTTGTAGAAGTCCACTACTAAGAGAAAGGTCTAAGAGCTTGATTCGGTATTTGATGGTTTAGAGAGACAAGACTTCTGCTTATTGATCTCGGGGTTATCTTTGGAAGACTAGACCCATGCACCTGCAGTCAGTTTGCCTTGCACTGCTTATTCTCTCCCAAAATTTTTGACTTGAAATTGCTCTGCACTTTCCCACACCAACCTGTGCACAAACAGTGGAAACATGGACAAGATGCAGGGCAGGGGGAAGCTTGAAAAACAGCAGAAAGCACTTATTCTTCACTGGAGCAGTCCTCACAGAGCAACAGAAAAGGACTGTCAAGCTGGTGAGGGATCATGGATTGTGTTACATAGTCATATTTCTCCATTCCACTCAGGCATGCTACAAATTGCTGCCTTCTACTCACCTAAGTAGGTAACCAAGAACATCTGTGAAAAATTCACAACTAAAATCCTGGAACTAAACTTTTTTTGTCAGTAGCATGTTACAATCAACTTATTTCTAAATAACATTCAAGAACCGAAATAAAATTAAAGATGTCGTTATGATTCCACTTAAATATACCATAAGCTAAAAGAGGCATATAATTAGATTCAGAACAAAATTGTAATTTTTGATGGTAACATTGCATCTCCCTTTAATTAAAGTTTTAAACATAAAATAACTTTCCGAAACTACTCCTTCTATCCAAATATTACAGTATTTGGCATGGAAAATAGATACTTTCTGTTCCGTTACACACCTTGTGAAGAACGGAAGCTGCATTTCTGCCTTCTTTTGTTTAAAGTGCCAAGTATATTCCACTTTGCTCACACCTGACACTCAGAGTGGTTTCACACTTTTTTGTATTGTGACGTGTAAAAGCACGACACATGCCTTTGCAAACTGTTCCGTGCTCAGGAGATCTATGGATGGTGGATACCTTTTTACAAGCCTCCAGAGACCCTGATGGCACCATCATACATCATTATAAACCTGACACAACTCTTATTCCTCAACAAATTTAGTTTTATTTCTGAGGGGAAAGAAAAGTACCATCTGGGTCAGACTTGGCTCAAAGTGATCAGTGAACAGACACTAAATTGGCAACCTCAGTCTTTAACAGCTGCAGTAGTGAGAAATCAGAAATAAAAATGTGTGTCCTGAAATCATGCCAGGTCAAGCTGCGTTTAAGCTGGCATGAAAATATGACAGAGAAGTTGTACAACATCTAAATGTATTTTCTTCAAGCAAAAAGCTGAAAATTACCAGTTCAACAAAAAATTAATATATCCATGGACCACATTGTGAAATTTCTCTATATTAACAAGTAATGAAAAGTATCTTGCATACACAGCATGTATTAAAAAAAGAATTCTTCCTCAGGACTGCAAGTGTTAAAGCAAAATTGCATTTCATAGTTTATAACTTAAGAACTCAAACAGAAGACTGCTTCCAGTATCCTGGCACACGCATTAAGTTATAGTATTACAAATTCCTAACTTACTTAATGTCTTCAATATATTTATGTCTTCGTTGTATCAGCAGGGTAATCTTCCCTGCCTTACTAATGGCACTGCTTAAGGAATCCTGGCACACATTTCTTTAGTAATAAGCACTTCATTTTGTCAATGACTTGACTTAAAAAAAAAAATCTTAGCTTTCCAAGATTTGCTTATTTTTACTGAGCATGAAAATTAAATTAACAAGTCTACCTTATATAAATTCTTTTATCTGCTTGGAAAAAGTGCTGGTCCAAAGTGCTCCACCATTTACATGTCCCAGGTTTGGCTTCAACTGTCTGTGGTTTGCATGTTTGGACTTGTGATATTATTACTGCACTTTTCTTTGTCAATGCCAACTGTTAGCTATTTTCTTTGGTCAGCTGGGTACTCCAACCAACAAATCTCCCTTCTTCTAGTACCAGTAAGATAGCTGTCAGTTAGAGGTTTGGCATGCTTAAGACTCTGTTTCATTACCCAAGATCCCAGAAAAATAAAAGATACAGAGACAGGCCCATAAATCATACGAAGAAAGAAAACATTTGTATTATACTAGGAGCCCAATAACACCACTGAACTTAAGAATCTGGCAGCCTTTATGTTATAACAGAATTTTCAGAGGCCATAAACATTCACACTGGACTGAAACTTGGCATGAAATGATGCCATTTGACTGATCCACATTTTACCCTAAACTCTGTTTCTCATTCACAGGCAGTGATGGTACACAGCACTCTCTATTCATAACAGATTTGTGAGGTTTGCGCCACTGCTACAGCAAACTCTAGTGGCTAGTTAAAAGCAGAGCTCTGGCTGGGAAAAGAAGTTTTGCACTCATGTAAGGAAAATTACTGTGATTTGCTGCAGGCTTTGCCATCCTCTTTTTCTTCTTTATAGAAAAAACAACCTCAAACCAAACAACTTCTATGCAACTCCTCTTCCCTCTAGCTGGACTCATAGATAACAGTGTGCAGTAAATCAGCTTCTGGGAATTTCCAGTTAAGTTTTACAAAGTGCTGTTTTTACCACCCTCTGATTAGCTCTAAACTACTCTGTGAGGTTGATACTGAATTTCAAGACACAGGTGCTTCTCTAATGTATGGTGTAGCACATGCAAATTGATAGACCTATACCTTTACAAGATTCTTGGCAAGACCCTGCTCCTACTAAAATAATTCAGTGTACTTTGAAGGCACAGAAATGAAGACTGCTTGAGATTGCAGACTCATCACAAAATACATAACCTGCCTCAGTTTCAACAAGTGTCATTTTCCTGAAAGTGATCTTGGCTCCATTATTTCTAACCATGAACATTTCTGAAGCCTGATGAGGCAATGTTTTAAAGTAAAAATGACCTCAGGGAGAGCCATTCTCCAAAGCTCTGATACATAGGATTTATTCCAAAAACAAAAGTAGCAGATGATTATTCTTTCCTGCCTTTTTTTGCCAACAGACCAATTTGGCGAGTGCAGTCTAAAAAACCTCTAAAACCTGAAGAGTGGGAAGCTTTTTCTTTTTTCTTTTTTTTCCCAGTTTATAATCCAGAGGCTTAAAATGTTTTCCTTCTTCCCTTTCTTGCTGTTTATTCATCTCTCTACCCGATATAGCAAAAACTTAAAGTCAAAGATAACCTTGACCAAAGGCATTGGCTGGCTATATGGAAGTCTAAAATGAGATGTTTGTAAGTCTGTACAAGTTGATATACTAGGGCCATCAGATTCAACATATTGTCATCAAGGTTGATATTCCACCCTGAGAGCTGGGATTTGGGGAAAAATACACATTGCTGATTATGCTCCAAATAATATACTGTTATCCCAAAAAGTCCATATTTCCAGTCTTTTTAACTGAGCAAGTGGGATTCCGGCCGTTTCCCAGTGAGTTGTAGTTCAGGATTATATTGCACATTGTTGCCATTAAATTGATGCTTAAAAACACCCACTCTTTAATCAAGTGTATGGGGAAAAAAATCTGCAGCTGACAAAGAAAATTAGTATCCTGCTTTTCCCAGAACATCTTAGTATAGCATTTGGTGGCCTTAGGAGGTGAAAGAAGCAAGAAATTAATAACAAGTTAGAAACCACTAAAAGTATCAGCTGAGATGTGAAGGTGTTGAAGAAAATGAAGAAAATACCTAAAATGCATAGATAAATCTAGGTTATTGCTGTTTGGATTGAAAGGATGTTGTCTAAAAAGCAGAGAGAAACTTAGTCATGCTAAGACAAACTTAGCTTCAGTGATAACTTTAAAATCTTTCAGGATGTCAGACCAATGTACTGGAAGCAACTCAGAATTAATATAGACCTAATTCCAACATAAAAAAGTCTGGAATGAGAGATAAGACTTAAGGAACAACCTCAATAAAATGTTTTAGAGAGAAAAATCTCCACACCGTAATGCAAATCAGAAAGTACCAAGTGAAAAATTATCCATGGCTAGCTGATAAGATCATTTGATACAAGACTGGTAGTTAGTTCTTGATGTAACTGAAGCCTTCATTTCTTATCAGTGCTAGAAAATTAATGTACCAATATTAACAAATGTATTAACTAAGCTTGGTTAAACCTTCATTACACTGGGTAAAAATGAATTTAGTTTGGTTCAGTAACTACACATCACACATTTGCAGCCCTTCATAGATTTACCTTGGAACTTTACTTCGAAAGACAAGGTGTCAACACACACACTCTGTGGCGGCAGAAATGTTGGAGGCTGGTTCACAGAAAACGTATAAAGCTACGAGCTTTCTTGATCTGTCCACACATTTGGCATTTAAAGATGTCTCAAAAAAAGATTCTCTTACAAAATGCTGGACTACACTTGCTAAATGTCAGAGCAGAAACATCTTGGGGAGGGATGAGATGGCAACAAGTGCTAATAAATGAAAGGAAGGTGGGTTTTGGGGAAGGTATTTTTTCCCCTATTTATTAGAAGTTAGGAAACTAGACAGGAAACAAATAGTAATATATTGAATAGCTCGCCTGGAATAGTGTTATGACTTACAAATAGCCATGATATGTAAGAAGAGTAACGTGAGTTTAAATACACCACTAAAACCTTTCATCTTAGAACTCAATAAGCAGATTATTAGACATTAATTATTTTTTTTCCAAACAAGCAAGTTTGAGGTAATTCCACAGATGAACTGAAGCAAGCAGAAAATCAGGAGAACAACAGACACGCCATGAGAGGTTGCATACAAATATACAGACCTGCCCATCCATGTGGTGATACTCTGTGTTGACAACCCTAAGAATTAGAGGACAGATTCCAAGGTGTCAAAGACATATTTTTCATATTGCAAGCTACAGGCAAGTCAGCTTGTTTCAGCTTTAAAGCTAGTGTATGGCACTGGGTTGCAGAAATCTGCAACTTCTTGAGCTGAGGACTCAATAAGAGCATCCACTGCCACTGCAGCCCAAGCTTGTCATCTCAGAGCTGGTGGCTCATGAAAGGATTCACCAGCCACCTACGTATAGGTATGCTGCGACACAGCGCAGGGGAGAGGTTGTGGTCCTTTTGAGTAAAGGTATGAGAAGACTGTTTACTTTTTTTTTTTTCTTATTTGAGAAAAAATAGCTTGCTTTTTATCCTAGAGAACTGTGATGGGATACTGTTATTTGGAGGAACTCGTTATCTGGGGCTCTGGAGAATGATTGACTGATTGTCAGAAAGGGAGATTTGAAGTGAGCTAACCATATGTTCAGGAGACAAAAGAGATTTATCATCTGTCTCCCCAAAGGAGGCCAACCTAAGGTTATTGAGTCTGTACAGAAAGTCAAATAATCGCAGTGACATAAAAACTGACTTAATTGTTACAAAAGACACAGAAGACTATGCTGGTTACTGACTAAGTGAAGTAAGCTATCACATATAAAACACTCAAAAAGATCTATTTCTGCAAAACAGAAAAGGATTGTAAGCTGAAATACAGACAGAAGTGTTCTAATGGCAAATTCAAAAAAGTCCCCAAAATTCTATATTGAGAGATTTGATTTCTAAAGTGTACTTCATGTCCTGGCAGCTGAAACAGTACTTCCTTGCTAGGTCATGATTTTCAGCAAGAAAAAGACAATAAAGAAATATGAAGCTGACTAAGCTAATTCCACTTTCTAAGCTGAAATTAACCAAAAATGACCCACAGAACTTCAATAACATAAAGAATACTGGATAACTAAAAACATCAATTTATTCAAAAAAAGTCTTAGCTTTTAATCCTGTTCTTTTAAAAAATAAACAAATAAACTTATTATTAACATATAGTATGAAAATCAGCTTACTATATAAATGGACTTCCATGTTAAAAACTAGTGAATCTAACAATTTCTCTACCAGGGTGATTGTTCTTAACTTACAGCACAGAGGGGAGAGTGGGCACGAGTGAAAAAAAAAGATCTGACACCTATCTACTGAAGCAAGAAGGGAAAAGGAAGGCTAAAAGAGCTGACAACAACATGCTCACCCACAAGAAAACAGGACCGGATAGACTACGTGTTTTGGCCTCCAAGAGAGGAAGAAAAAATTCTTTCTTAAAACAAAGGAAAAATAACACACACACATATATATAGGTATGGAAACTGTGTAGGTAAATGTGTATTCCCACGTACTTCGAGATACTTGTCTGACCTTGAGCTGTTTTAGTTTGCCCCTGCTTAGCCACAAAAGGCAGGAAATCTTCTGGCATTAATATTTTCTTTGTGGATATTTTTGTGCACGTTTCAGGAAGAAACAGTACTGTACAAACAGATTCATCACAGTAGAAAACTGGCTGAAAGTTTTTCAGCTGTTCTGCAGGCAGCCAACAATTTGGCACGCAGTATGTATTACACTGAGTGGTGCAATGAAGCCTGATGACACAACAAAACTAAAAGACTAGCAGTTAGCTGGAGATTTAAATCAGTACACACCTATCGGCGAAAAACAAAGCTGCAGTTGACTTCTACCAACTGTTTGTTTTTTTCAGCTGCACTGTGAGTTTACTTCAGTGTTACTTAAAAATGGTTTCCTTTCGTGTCATTTTAATTGCTATGGAACCTCCAAATCTCAACTACTGCATCCGTACAAGTATTGAATACATCAGGTATCTCTCCCTAATTACCTGTTGTCTGAATGGGCAATAGATATTTCTTCAGCACAGAATGGCTACGTTCTCCTTTGATTTAGCCTGTCATATCCATGTGCAAAGCCACAGCACAGCAACTTGATGCACTGCAGTGGCAGCCAGTCTCTGACCCTGGAGCCACACAAGGTGTTGAGCAGTTGAACCATCTTTCTTTTTCCGGAGTTGTGCTGACTCCTGGGTAGCCCACAACCCTCCTGTGTTTGGAGATGAGGCACCACTATAAGCTAAGACTGACCTCCTAGGTGCATACCCGCCCGGCCCAGGCCTACACTGGAGAAGTGACATCCTGGGGTGGCAAATGTCATTTCTCCTCCATGAAATGCCCTTCAACACTTACAAGGTACATGGATTGCATCTCATGGTCCTCAGCTATACAAAGAATATGTGCTTGTAGTCCTATGAAGATTGGCTACCATTGGGATAAAGTAATACGTCACACAGGAGACAAGAGGTAGCAATGGGATTGCTTCTAATAAAGAAGCACTTTGCATCAGAAGAAAGGATATGGTAGAAAAATAGCAACTGGCAAATGTTTAGGTGTTTCCATTACAATGGTCTGAAACAAACACAGCCGTTGCTTCCACTGCAGAGAATGCAGCACACACAATGAAAGAGAATAAAAGGCAGCCCTAAAAGTATACCACACACCATAGGTATTCTATTTATATTCCTCCACCTTTTTTCCAGCTCCCTGGCATGCAATGCTACAGGTTTCTGGGAAGCTGATACTAGCACTTTCTGTGTCTTTGACAAGAGCACCAGTCAAGAATTTACTGGGTGTCTGAGAATGCAATGAAAAAGTGTCAAAATGCAATCAAAAATCTCAAGAGTAAAAATTAGGTGGCAGCTAAACATAAAAATGAGGAGCTGTGCAGGAATGGGTTAGAGTCCAGAATGGGAGAGTGAAGAAAATACACAGCTGGTTTTTTTCCTTTGAAACAGGAAAAACCCACCAGTTCAGACTGATTCATTTCAACCATTTCTACTAGACAAACTCCCGTGTGGCTTCAAAACTGGACCATTTACCTTCTTCTGGGTCATCATGATGAGATTCCTCCAACAAGTTGTTTGGCACCATTTTATAAATGAGCACCAAAGGGAAAGAATCAGCCTAAGAGTGGCCCCATCCTGACACCCAGATATTGCTGGGAGGTCTGTGTCTGCCTCTGTTGTGTTGGGGTAACACTGATCTGCTCCTGTGAGGGGGTGAGTGTCTCACCACAGGGCTCCCCATTGCTGGAATAAAAACATAATCTAGTCTGGAAGTGGAAGTAAAGAATTCATTAACTACATCCTCACTAAGTGTAACAACTATGTTTTCAATAAAGCCATGAGCATCTCCAGCTCCCTTTGGCTCTGTTCCCCCAGAAATGAATAAGAAATAGTAATCATGCGAGGAAAAAGAATTCTCTCAAATCCTAAAGTTCCCCTTTACTCTTTTTGTGCTCAGAGCAGTAAAATTAGGGAGGTCGTAAACACAACTGGCAAGGGCAGTTCAAATACCATGTTTAACGGACTTAATTTTTTAATTAAATTTCATAATATGAATAAATGCATAGAATTAAATTTCAAAACATTACTGGTCAGATGACTTCAAATTTCTCAACAGAACATAAAGGTATCTGAGAAAGAGCAGAGGAAAAAAACCCAACACAATACAAACCAAAACCCTTTACATTTCAAAAATCTACACAAAAGCCAGACACATCCCAATTAAAAATGTTTTTTACACTAGTGTCGTCCAATCCTGGACCTGGTTAGGGCTTCAGAAATGTATCTAATCAATCCCTTTTCCTAAGGCAGAAGGCTTTATACAAATGGCATTTCTGATATATAGACTCTCTCGGCCTCCTCTCAAAGACCTTCAAGATGGTCTAGTTTAGATCATCTCCTATGATGAGAAAGTTTTAATTAGATTTCTCCTAAAACTATGTTGCTATAGTATATACCATATTTTAAATCCTGTCTGTCAAGGATATGGAGCGTATATCACTTCCTTTCTCCTTACACAAATTTTGTCTAACTTCTAAAAACCTTATAGTCATTGTCAAGCTTCCCTTCTCTGAGTAGAAGAATTGATTTCTCACAGGCGATCTTGTCTAGCTTGCTAATCATTTTCATTGCTCTCCATTAGAGTCTTTCTTAATCTGTTCATTTTTCTCCTGAAACGTTGACCGAAACTGGACACTGTGATTACCTTATGTGTCTTGAAAGTTACATTGCTGTTTATACATCCCAAGATGGTATTTGCTTTCTTGCACCAGCGTGACATTGCCGAGTAATGCTCTGCTCATATACTGAAATAATATCTGTACCCTTTTCTATAAAACGGCTCCTGTTCCCCATCCTTTACTTATGCACTTCATCATTCTTGCATTTGAGCCTAAGCGCTCTGCTGTGAACTTGTCCCTAATAATTTTCATATTTTTATTTTTTCTCAGTAATTTTTGCCATTTTCCAATATAATTCTACCTTAATTCATAGTCTGCCCTACCCACAGCAACCTGCTCTTAGAGCATGATTTCCCGAGCAATTTAGCAGATCTATACAACAGGACCCTCCTGTGGATCACATTTCCTGAGCTTATCTATGTCACAAGAGACAACAACATTTGGAAGTGTGGCTATGATCAGGAGAAGGTTGCATTTTTCCTTCTGTCAAAAGCAAACCACTGGGTCTTTTTCTGAAGAAGTGTGCTCCTCCCTTGATGACTGAAATAGTTTGAATCTCAGGCAGTTATTTGCCTTCACTGTTGTAAAAGCCACGCACTACTGCTCTTCTCTACACATTTGCATTGGGTGCTGGGACAAGTGCCATTTTGACAAAGTCATCACTCAATTTACTGGATGCTTATTGCTATTTGTCCACTGTCACTTTGGAAAAGATTGCAATTCAGCTTTGAATGAAAGTTTTTTTCCACCACTAAAACTAATTAGCACTGACAGTGATGAACAATGGTTTTGTTATTGCTGACACACATTTCTAACTGCATTGCCTCAATTAAACTCCTGATGTCATACACAACACTAAATGAAAGTGGCCTGAATTTCAAAGAACTGATGTAAAGACTTGGTAGGCTTATTTCAGACCTGATGAAAATGTAACGAAAGAGTACATAACTGTTGGTAGAAAATTGGATGGGTTTCACATCACACAGCTTTTAATCAGCATAGGCCTAGGGAATACATAAGAAAATTATGTATTTATTTTTTGGAAGGTAAAATAAATAGGTAATTTATTATTCCACTGCTAACATGAGGATTTTAAAGAGGTCATTCTCTGTTCATATATATGGTCACACAAAGAATATATACATATCTGCTGGAAGCTTTTTCTAAAGTATTCTCAAAAGAAACAAGAATTTTTAAGAGGAATGAGAAAGGTTTGAATAGTCACATGTTGACATGGCGTGAGTAGTCTGCATTCATTTGCCCATATTCAGAGTCAAAACTTTTTGGAACTAAAAAATTATAACAGTAAAATTCATTTTTTTTAAAAAAGCCAAACATGCTATTACAAAGAAACTGTGGGAATGTATTTCTGCATTCCGTACATAAATAAAATATTCACTACTCAGGAAACGTTATGACTTTTCTAATTAAATAAAGAAGTATGGGTATGAAATGTAAACCCACCATTCACTAGTGCCATATCACAGAATCACAGAATGTTAGGGACTGAAAGGGACCTGGAAAGATCATCTAGTCCAATATCCATGCCAAAGCAGGAGCACCTAGATAAGGTTACACAGGAATGTGTCCAGGCGGGTTTTGAATGTCTCCAGAGAAGGAGACTTCACAGCTTCCCTGGGCAGCCTGTTCCAGGGGTCTGGCACCCTCAAAGTAAAGCAGTTTCTTCTCATATTTAAGTGGAACCTCATATGTTCCAGTTTGAACCCGTTTCCCATTGCCTTATCATTGGCTGTCACCGAGACGAGCCTGGCTCCATCCTCCTGACACTCACCCTTTACATATTTATAAACATTGATGAGGTCACCTCTCAGACTCCTCTTCTCCAAGCTAAAGAGACCCAGCTCCCTCAGCCTTTCCTCATAAGGGAGATGCTCCACTCCCTTCATCATCTTTGTTGCCCTGCGCTGGACTCTCTCCAGCAGTTCCCTGTCCTTCTTGAACTGAGGGGCCCAGAACTGGACACAATATTCCAGATGAGGTCTCACCAGGGCAGAGTAGAGGGGAAGGAGAACCTCTCTCGACCTACTAACCACCCCACTTCTAATACACCCCAGGATGCCATTGGCCTTCTTGGCCACAAGGGCACAGTGCTGGCTCATGGTCATCCTGCTGTCCACCAGGACCCCCAGGTCTCTTTCCCCTACACTGCTCTAATTATGCTTAGAATAAAAACTATACCACAGCATGAAAACAGTAATAATAATAGTCAATTTTTGTGACAAAACCTGAATTCTAACAGACGGCGTCATTTCTAAAGACAGAAATCTGTATCTCCATATGTAGTATGAAGAATCCCTAGACAGAGTGTTCCTAACTAGTATTTGACCACAAAGTTTCAGTTTTCAAACGTCTTCCCATTTGCTACCTCTCCAGAGTTATTCCATTTTAATGACAGACCTGTCACTTGCATACAATTGGCCACAAAGTCCTTTCATTTTGGTGAAAGTAGAAATGAAATCATAGCATACTTTTTAACCAATATGTACAAAGACACACTTTTGTTTTGTGAGACCTGATATATTTGCAGGGCAGCAAACTATATCATACCACAGCCAAACTAAAGATGACACATTGCTAATGCTTGTGCAGGAGCTAGACAAAAGATAAGAGTAATATAAGAAGCATAAGCAAGCTGAAGAAAAAGAACGTTTAATTATTCCCAACATCTCCCCCTAAAATCAGTTGTATTAATCGACATTTTGTATGCCATAAATGAAAGGAAAAAATAGAGGTCAAAACTGAAGGCACTGGTCTAAAAATTAGTTTAAACTTCAAATCATGATCATGGTCAGAAAACTTCGCATGGCATAGGGCATTGCTTTAAGAAAAGTGAATTAAATTGAAATTAAAAAGAAGCTTTAACATGCATCTGAAATGCAAAAGTCAAAATAAAACCACCTAAGCTATTATTTGCAAGCTCAAATCCAGAGTTACATATTTTTCAAGTTTATAAACTTATATGTGCAAATTGGTAAAAGCTTAGGTGAACTCCTAAAACTTGCTGCTATATGAAGCTGTGGAGGTCCAAAGTATCAGAAGATTAAAAAATAGATTACATAAAATAAAATTGGTTCATAAACAGGTACAAAAGGTACTTTAAAATTACTAAAAAGGCAGGATGTACTTTTCTAACATTTTTAATAATCCAGCAGTTCTGAATGGTGGAGCAGCACAAAGGCAAAGGACTACAGAAAGTGGCCAAGATACTTCTGTTCTGTCTAAACAGCTTCTGTCTGGATGGTCTGCCCTACTAGGGAATTTCTAATGTTATGTACTCATCCCCAGCATTCTTTGTGGGAGAGGAGCAGAAAACTGAAGAGCACCTTGGAGACTTCAGGTTTCTTCTCCTTAGAGGACCAACGCTGAATTGCCAATGACAACACGGCCTTTACCTTTTAACTGCACTGAACATAAATTGTTACAAAAATGCTCATTCTTCTGTTGTCTCTTGATATCAGCCTTTGGAAACATTGGTGTCTTTACTCCAGCTGTGAATCCACAATAGGGTAAATTAAGGTGAACAACCCTAGTGGCCCCACCAGCCAGTCATCCAGTTTAGCTAGGTAGGAGAAAAGCTGGGCAGCTGCAGATCGTAATGGTGGAAGGATGGGTCCATATCCTCACTAAAGGGTGAAAATTTTTAGTCACCTACTGGGGTAGCAAATGATGGAAGAGGTCACAGCAGAAGAGGCAAAAGTTTTATTAGGGATTTGGAACGAGCTTCTGAAGGGCATTCTTAGTTCCACTCACCTCTTTTTCCCCTCGCCAACAGGATATAATAAGGCTGAGGCAGAGAAGGGAAAGGACTTAACATCAGGATGTGTTTTTCCCCCACTCCAGAAGCTTTTGAGTAGGAGATCACAACTGACAAATCCATGGAATTTCTGACTTCAGCCAATTGCATGTACCTGAACCTTGCCCTGGCCTGTTGGAAGATAAAACCTCAAGAGACACCACTGCACACACGGTTAGAAAAGGCAGTTCTGGAAAATTCTTGTCCTTTGAGCCTCTTCTTGATGTTTACCTCCTGAATTTGCTTTGTTTACTGACTCGTATCTACTGCTACCCACTATGACTTTTACACCTAATGGTGAGCAAAGAAAAATCAGTTTTAAGGATTAAGCACAGTAAATATCCTGATCAAAAATTCCAGAGGACATATTTGTGCACAGATGATCTCAGATCTGCCATGCACACATTCGCTCACTTTTTTTCTGCCTCCAGCAGGTCATCATTTACTCCTGCAGTTCAAGCAAATGTTTCTTCTTCTTTATTTGTGGTGGATATGGGGATAGGATAAGGCTAAAAAATAAAAAGTGCTTGCAGAGGAATCCAAGAAAATAGCAACTCTATAACTATTGTAAGAATGTGCGATCTTATTTGCAATAAAATGAAAAAAGAATGGAGGCGGGGGGCGATGACCTGTACCATATTATTACCAGCTGGGAAAGAGTCAATCCAGAACTGTCTGTGGAAAACAGCTTCCAACAACACTGTTGCATTGAATTTAAAGTTATGTATTCGAGATACTCTTGCCCTAGGAAATTATTGCAATAACATCAAGAAAGGTTTCCTTTGGGAAAATCTTTACTGCACCCACAAATGTATTTATTATTTTATGACATCATAAACATTTGTAACAAGTGACACAAATGAGTAATTGCAGAAAGTGTCAAGTGTTGCTTTTGGTATGACCACTATGAACTGAATGTAATCTAATTTCACTCCTACTGTTTTGTAATATGCTCAGAGCCCTGATTAGTGCTCTCTGAGTGACCTGACATGCTTCAGCATTCATGACATTTCTAGTATAATGATTCACTTTTGAACATTTCTGAGTTAGCTTTACTGCCCATTTGACTAAAAAATACATGTATCACTTGTGTACAAACCTTTTAAATAGTTAACCCCCCAAAAACAGATTTTTAAGATTTTCAAAATGAAAAAAAATACTCCCTTCCCAAGTCCTTACTTTTCTTTTTTCTCATGATTGATACTTAAGTATTTATTAGTATTGTTTTAGTGTGCTCTCCCAGTAGGTGGAAGTTCTGGCTTTCAACCTTTTCTGTCTGATAAAGGAACTGAAACCAGGTCCTACTTCATTAATGTTTCAGTCAGTAATCTGTCATATAGAAAGTGGATACTCTTTTTTTCTTTTTCAATAGTAAAATGAATAAGCCATTTATTCTTCTGAAAACTCATCTTTTAGTATTTGATTGTAAAAGATGATTCCAGACTGCATCTGGTTGAAAAGAAATGAATTCTTCTATGTTAGAATTAGGTTCGAATGGTCCTGGGATACAATTTTGCGCCTTGTCTTGCTCAGTCATATTTTCATTCAAAATGACTGGATGTTACGAATCTATTCTGAGCCACTAAACTCCTGTGCTTTAGGAATGGAAATTAGGCACCCAATATACAGATCTCCTGTGGTTGTTGAGCTGGCCATCAGCCCTAGAGCGCCAGCTATTTCCTCTAGACACCAAAGCTTGGACAATTTGCCAGAAGAGACTTCTGTGGCAGAAGTTACTGTCTTTAATACTGCCACTGCTTTCCCCGTCAGCATTTATCCACAGCATTAAATTCCTCCTTTGCATTTTTTTGAAACCCAGCACTCAAAGCACCAGTTTTCTCCACAAGGAAAAAGCAGAACTTTTTTCACCAACCCTGCAACAATACTGTCCTTCAGGGGAGATGTTCTATTTGCAATATTTTCTGTTCTCCAGTGTTATGTATACAACACTTACTTAGTTCACTGGAAACTGGCTTTCCACATTATATAAGCTCATTAGCACCATATTTTTCACATCTTAAGTAAAACTAACAATCAAATAAAATTACTTAGATAAGTTTTACATTTGATTTTCCTACATCTAAATAAATTTTAAAAAGTAAAGACTCATCTGTCGAAGTACAAAAAGGAATGTATATAAATTGATAGAAAATATTCTATTCCATATATGAGGAAATCTCTGAGAGCCCTCATTCATTATTCAGTAGATGAAAGAGAAGGCAGAGGAACCTGGAAAAGGATAGAGAAAAGTATTATTACTGCACTGGTTTGTAAAATTAACTATTTCAAGCTGCTTAACCTCAGCTCAGAACACTCTATGTTGGACTGGTGCTCTTATGAAGAGGAATCTGCTGCAAATTAAAATCTTGTCTGCTGCTTTTAAAAATGAAAAACTCGAGAATACTTATAAAGTGGAGCCACCTTCTTTCTGCTCTTATTGATTTGAAAATGAGCCACATTTCAAATGCTCATTCCCATGTGTCATCCAGAGAAGACCACCCAAAGCTTTACATTTTGAGCAAACTTTCAGTTCTTCAAACCTTCAGTCGTCCTCAGCACTCATCCCCTCCTGACCTAGTCTATTTGGCTCTCAAACATGAGTGGTAAGCAGGACAAAGAGCCACATGCCCCAGCTTATTTAAAAACACAAAAGGAAAGGGAAAAAAGCCCCTATAATCTCAAGGTGCATTTATTCAAAAAGATCGGTAAGAAAGATGAGAGTTTCCACCAAACCCAAAACACCCCACCCCGCAAAGTCCAGCATCATAAGCCCTGCTACAAAGACAGAGGCCACAGGCTTCAGCTTTAACTAAACTCAACAGGTGGTATAAGTCTTCTGCAGTAATGTTTTCAATTAATACATATCATCAGGAGACATGGGAATTAAATCTTAACACTTAAGCACTTGCAAACCTGCAGTTATGTCTTAATTCCTGCACTATTACTCTTCTAGAAATATATACATGACAACCAGGTGGTTAAGAAGAGTTAGACTTTGGAAAACCTAACTAAAACACTACATTCCACTATACTGTGTTTTTGTTTCTCATAAACGCCTACACTGTACTCCCAAACCTGCTCAGACCAAATAAAAGATTTATGTTTTTTGCTTTCCCACTAGGACACACACTGAACTACCAGTAAATTCATCAAAAGCCATTTCCTCTTTTTGTTGAGCTTTCTTCTTGACTCCAGTTTTCCCATTTGCTTACATTCAGGGATAGCAGTTTAAAGCAGATTGGGTACTTCAGAACTGTTGCACAAAAAACCTCCTAAAACACAAAAGGAATTATTGTTTGGTAATTCTTGAAGTGAAAGTAAATTCATTTGTCTCAGAATACTCCTCTTTGATCTGATATATTTCTCATGTTTATACTAGCCTTTTAGTTCTAACCACTGTGTATATTAAGCTAAGAAACAAAGCTGTGTGCAATTTATTCCTTTACAGTCAAAGAATTTAGCAGATAGCAATTTTTAAGACTTCTGATCAGGTACATTCTGTCTTCCCAAAGCGGGATTACTAGGATTGTTTTCTCTCTATTGTGATGTGAGAAACTGGTATTTCACTACTTGCTTCAGGTGACCTAGCAGAAAATCAGAAAACCACAAATGTTAGAAATCAAAGAGCGTCACTGTGCAATTTAGGCCACAACACTGCAAATGAAGCCCTGCTCAGTATTGAGAACACACAGAGTTTAGAATGGCTCTCATCTTCTGCCATCTTTTGTTTCAAGTTAAAAGAAACATTTCCAAAATAAAATTCAAATGTAAAACAGTCTTCCACTAAGTTCCCAGGAAGATACACTGTTATTAAACTAACCTTAAAACCCTGTTCAGTCCAAGATCATATACTACTCTTTAAATCTTCTCAGATCTATATATATATATATTTGTTTTGTATAATACATATTAGAAAACAAAGCAGCATATCCCCCACTCCCTGAATCTACCTGACACCTCTGCACTTCATTCACAGAAATCTGATTTGAATTACATCTACTACAAAGCATAAATAATGATGGCAACAGGCACTACACTATTTTTCACAAGAGAACTTTTGATTTTAAGGGAACACGACACAGGGATGTACACTCACTTGCAACTAAAATTTCCATCCTACCCTGACTGTGGATCACTCATAAAGCTACACTTTCAGCATACAAGGAGAGGAACATAATTGAGTGTTGCAGTGGGACCATAATAACCTACCCAGGTTTTTATTTCTTAAATAAAAATACAGGGGAAAAAAATGCTGAAGGAAATGGACTCTGAATATTGTGAGACAGTATTTAAACAGGACAGCTTGTGATCCTGTCACAAGATCTTTTAAAAAATGATTGATTCAAGAGAATATAGGAGAGCTAGAAAATGAATTGAATAGCAAGATAAGGATGATAATGGACAATGGAAATTGTGTACAAAACGTGAAAACAGGGACTAAAACCCATGTGTTCCCTTACCTGGAAAGAAAGATTATGAGAAGGACATGACAGGTGTATGTAAAATCATAGATAGTCTTGAGAAAGCAGAGCAGCAACAATTATTCAGTGTTAGGTACATGACAGGAGCAGTCAGTGAAATTGCCAGGCAGGATTGTGGAAGTCATTGCCATGAATGTTTCGGGGGAGGCCCAAATAGAAATGGAAAAAAAAAGGGCAAATTTCAGAAAATAGCTCCATTAGTAACATCAAAGATTATTACCCAGATACAAACTCTGGCTTAGGCAGAGAGCCATGTATTGTTGATGCCAGAAGCAGCACAGGAGGAAAAACAACTTTTTACTCTCTCTGCTGCTTCTTTGTTTTCCCAGGGCCCACTTCCTGGTCATATGTGGAGATGACATGTTGGGGCCTCTGGTCTCATCCACTGCGACCATTCCTTGGTTCTTAAATAAAAAAGGTTCTGAATAAGTTAGAGCCCACAACAAAAGGCTATTTTGAAACTAAAAGAAGAGGAATATCCTTTCCACATCCTGTATTATCTGTTTGCAAATCAAGTGCATGCTCTTGACAGGGAGAACACCACGTTATGGGTGACACAGGAATGCAATGGTGCAGCATGCTGGGCAGCCAAGCCTTCCCAGTGTGGTTTTCCTGAAGAAAGGACTCATTCGTATGTGCCAGTAGCATAAAGAGCATTTAGCTCAAACATTGGCTGATCTTTGCTCCACATGCAGCTTTTTCATTGGAATTAAATCTCAATCAACCGACAACCTGCTAAAACATGTTCATATTTCATTAGACATATTTGGAAGGTTTGGCCCTCTACTAAGTTATTTAATCTATCTCTGTATAACACATTTAGGCAAGACTGATATGACTGTCCATAAACCATTCTTCCATAATATGTTTCATGTGTTGGTTCACACACACACCTTCACTGTTGATGGTTCCTGCTGTCAGCATAGCTAGTTTATCTGTTGCCTAACTATTTTTACTTTTTCTCGATCTAATCTAAAATATGTCTGGTACTGAGTGGCGGGAAGAGAGTCTATATATCTACGTTTGTTATAAAATTTAATTTATTATTTCCTAAGTGATGACTTAAAAAAAAAATCTATTATCACCATGAAAAATGATAATACGAAGCATGCGTTTATTACATTCTGCTTAAAATATAAAGAAAATCAGGTACATTTCAATCATTGCCTATAGAAAGTATCACTACTCATTTACATGGGACTATGGGAATATGACTTAGAACAACTATTAATTAAAATTCAATGAAAAAAATTATAAATCTAACTATTATCAAACATCTATCTGCTAGTCCTATTGTCAACTAATCTGTGCTGTCTTCTTGAAAATAAAATTGAATTCATGTAACGAAGCTTCTGTGCCTGTCTCCACAGGCCAAGAGCAGAATCCCAGTCCAATTTGTTAAATTGTTCAAGCCAAATCATTTAGCGGGCCAGATGAAACAATCTGAGATAGTGTTTTGAAAAATTACTGTGAAGGAGTGTCTTAGATGCATATGCTTTCAGAGAGAACACTTATCCACTTCAAGCTTTTCTCCCAGCTCCCTTGTGTAGGCTTGAAGAAAGTTTCCCTCATTTGCCATCCTGCTCTGGATGAAAATCTTTCTCTGTCATGGCAACAGTCCTGCATTTATGGGACTGTCTGCAGCCCTGCCTGCAGGAGAAGTGCCCTTTGACCCTATGGGACAGAGGCAGATTTGTAGGTTCTGGTCTTCACGGACTTTAAACTCATTTCTACAGCTGGTTTACTTGTAGAGCTAGCTTTACTTGATTTAAAAAAAAAAAAAAAAATCTCTGAAGTCCAGTGCATGATTAATGGCTCTTGGTTTTATCTTCTTGCCCCACGCTCTCCTCCCCTCCCCCGCACACCACATCACTGGCTGTAGCCTAGTTCTGAAACATTCTGGGAACTTCATTTTTCATCTACGACACAATGCATTTGATAGCAAACTGTAATGGCGTCTTTTTAAATTACAGGCAAAGACATTACCAAAATGTGTGTATCATTTTTACACATTCTGTATTCAGCTTCCAAGTGCAAGAAGGGCAGCTTAGCATGGCTGGTGATTCACATCCACACAGAATGACAATGTGTGAGGAACTTTTCACACTTTTCAAAAGCACTTTACAACTCAATCCTTTGAAAAACTAGTCAGAAATGTCAATGAATCACCAACCAATTTAGTGCCAGGAATATTGTCTCAAATTTGTGGTCTCACAAACTTAACAAAAGTTCTTTTAAATGGACAGTACTATACCTTCATATAGTCATAAAATTACTGAAAATACAGAGTACTGCAAACCCACTGAACAGCATTTTCCACACTTGTTTATCCTGAATCACTTCCATTGTTGTTTTCCAAGAAGGTCACACATAACCATGACCTCAGAATTCAGTGTAAAACTGACACTTTAATATAGGCTGAATGGGATAAATTAACTATACATGAAATGTAATGGACTAAAAGTACTCCAGAGAGGACAATGCTCGAATTGTTTAACAACTTATCAGGCAATGTTTTAACCTTTTATATTATAGTTACTGTAGATAATGCATTATCAACTAATCCTATGTCTTTGTAGCAGACAGCATTTTCCTATTACTGTGTCTCTAACAAAAATATTGCAACAATATTTATTTAGCAAGTAGTTTATACATGCTAAACTTAGGTTAGATAAAAGAGATAATTAACTACTTTACTGAGAGAAACTGAAACCTGAAATCAAGTTTTTAAAATACTATCATAAAAATAATATTGATAGCGATAAAAATCCAAGATATTTCATTTCAAGTTCATGTTAACACATTTGCACATTTTTGCAGATTATTAGATGAAATTGTTTGGGCAAATTTGGTGAGGATGCGAATACAGAATTTGCTGCTCTATTACAAACTATGGTAAGTAACCTATCAAAAATAAAGTGTAAGCGGGGCTTCCATGGAAATGTATTCTTACATGTAGAAGTTCAGAACTTTAACATTTCTATTTAAAAGACATATCTATTATCACAGTGAAAGATGTAGCATTTCAAGATAGCATTTATTTAATATAAAAGTTCGAGAACATGCTTGACTTTCACAGAATTGGTTGAAAATGGTAATATTGTTTTGTTTACAAGTTTATACTTTGAGTGGTTTTTATTTTTATTTAAATAATTGTACTTATACAAAAAGGCAAAAGTACAAACTCCTTGTGAAGCTAGGAAGTCTAGGTTACACAAATAGTGAACAGAAAAACAAGTAGAAGAAATTAAAGAAGAGCTGCACACCAAAAGAGAAGTTGCATATATATATTTTTTCATCTCTATTCTACTAGCATAAGTCAGTCATAAAAAAAGATCTATGCACTTTCCAAATGAATCACTGAAATAATGACATTTTCCACATCTCTTCAGTAGTGTGTATAGCAATACTTCTGTTAGCTATGTGCATTATTAATGCGAGAGTAAAATAACGTAAAAACAAGATAAAATTTAAATTTCTTATTCTTGTTGATCCTGACAGTCAAATGGCTAAATTCCCCTGTTAGCCAAATAACTGTAACATCAAAGTGTTAGCTCACTACAAACTAGAAAGGAAATCAGTGTTTGGATTCCCTTAGTACCTTTAATTCCTGTTGTAATGGGAGAAAAATAAACCCTATTTTTACTATAGAAATGTGTATTTTGTGTCCATTTCTGATGAGCTATGGAATCTGACTCTGTACCATTTATACATATTGGTTAGTGTTACAAAGTTATTATTTAAATAAGGCAGAAAACTGATCAGCTTATATTTTTGTTTAGTGAGTTGTATCAGTTCTGTGGTCTGGCTTCACTGGATGGCAGCATGAGTATTACAGTCAACTTCAGGAAAAGAATAGGAATTAATAGACAAGGCCAGGACAAGATCATTTCTCTCAGGAGCATCCTAACATACTTTGCCCTGTAGCAACAGGGAGCCTAAACTAGGTATCAATGGTAGTTATCAATGGGAAACAAAACTTTTTCAAAGGGGGAGCAGGAAGCAGAGAATGGATTCAGAAACAGATTCCTTGCGTTACGTAAGAAGCTCAGGAGAGGAGGGGGAAAGTAACCACCAGTTTTTGGTGTACCAGTTACTGGTGTGACTGACGAGCCACTCCAACTGAGAGAATACAGGATGAGCTGGGAAGATTCAACAATGTAGAAGACAAGTTATAGCCTTCAGGACAGCAATGCTGGAAAACTTCAAAAACCTGAATCCACATAAACAAGGATCTAGACTGGTGACAAAACCACCGCAGGGAAAAGCACATGAGATCGGTTACTTTTTGTCTATATTTAGACATTTCCATTCAGTCAACAACAAAATTGGTTTTGAGTCTGTGGAAAGTACACATATTTGTGGGAGAAAGTACACAATATGTTGCTTTCCATCACCTATTTTTTTGCATTAGCAAAATGCAAGCCAGAAGGGCTAATATCCATGCAGAAACTTCTCAGAAAAGCTGTGCATTATCTTGAGATTCTGCATTGATCCCAAAGAAACTTCAGGCTGTAGGGCTGCCTTTTGAAAGCTATAACACATGGAGTGCCTAACTCTAGGAAACTTGCTTAAAAGGGCTGCGGGCAAAATCACTGACATAAACCTGTAATATCAAGAGTGGGAAATATTAGCACACACAGGCACCACAGCTGTGACCAAATGTTGATGACATGGCTAAGTGGAAATCTGAGAATTTCCAAGAAAACTCAAAAATTTGAAGGCAGACCTGGTTTGGCACAGAAAAAAATGAGCCAGTCTCCAGCTCCCTGCCAGACACCAGCAATCACAACCTTGAAAACCGCCTACTTTAGGCTCAGCAATACAAAACATGAGGTACCTGGTAAACACAGCCGATGTGTTGAATGGCTCAAAAAACATTCTTGGTCAAAACTTCATACATTTCAGAGTCCTAATGACAAAATTCACAATAGCGCGGTCATTCTGGACTTGTGCGTAATTTTTGGAAAACTAATTTTGACAAAGCTTGCAATTTCAAAGCATGGACACCCACAACTTTCTGAAAATAAAAGAAAGACTCTTAATAGGAATCTCAAGTTAAAATCCTATAATTAAGGCAACCAAAATATGTAAACATTTGTAACTGTCTTGGCTTAAACAGCAATTTAATTTTACTTACTCTAAATTTTAGTCATTTTATTTGCTTATTATAAAATAATGCAAGTTCAACCACTTTAACCACACACAGTGCATCAAAAACTATGTAAGGAATTAACTATTACAGGACATTTCTATTTAGCCACTTATCAGTAACTTACTCATGTTGTAAACTCCCAATAAGCTATCTCAAGCTTGACTTGCTGGTTTCTGAAATATTTGCTGTAACAACCCATCTGTCGTTACTTCAGAAAATCTATCACCCTGACGTAGATGGGGGCAAGAAGAATGAAACAGATCATCTCAGAAGGAAAATTCCCAGAGTTTCCTAGTGTTTCCTAACTTCCTTCTCAAGTAGCCGGTTCAAAAACTGGAAGAAGTTTTAGCTGTGTAAGAGCCTAAGTGTGCAACCTTTAGTCAGAAGAACATGTTAAATCACATATACATTAGTGGAATCACATGTACATTTGTGAAAATAATTTCATCACATGAGAAAGCTCAACTCAAGAAAACATCTTTTCTTACCAGAACTCAAAGAGAGTAACATCTAAATGCATAAATCCCACTTCTGAAGTGGGACAGAATCAGGATAGAAACCTAAATCATATTGTCAAAACAAGTTTTTAATAACACTCTTTTTAAAACTGAAGCAAAAATGAGTTTCTGGTTTAATGGAGAGCAGATTCTATCAAAAGAAAAAAAAAGGAGAGAAAAAAAAGAGGCTCTGCATAACTGCCTCTTTAGTAAAAGACACTAAAGTTATTTGTGTTGGCTTTAGTTTGTTTACTTTTGCTTCAGGAATTAACTTCAACAATCTTATATGACACATTGTTGTACAACTACTATTGAAATGGATTAGAAAAATAAATTATTTATTATAATAGTAATATTTCATTTGCTTCTTTCTGAATTTTTTAAAGTAAATTAGTGAAAAATGTTCCACTGATATCTAAAATCTGGGAAGTCACATATGGTAACACTTCCACACTTCATGGTGGGAACTGACTTCCAAGTTAAACTGGTAAAATAGAAATCTAGCTCAGCCTTTTACGTTCAGGAACCATAGTGTATTGCCTGAGTGAGGAATGAAGCATCAAATTGTTACATATACTTATTAAGGAATGCTAAGTTTAGCATAGAGGAATCTGTTTTGCACTTCAATTTATTCCTAGTTTTAAAGAAAATGGCCAAGATTTCCTCAATTCACTCACAAAAGAAAAGCGGTAAAAAGCTGAAAATAAGAGTGTTTGCAAAGGTAGCTTATTCAGGAGGTTTACTGAGAATAATGTCATGCACCACCAGGAATCTCCAAGGCCTTGATTTATTCATGCAGATTGTCCTGCTGTTATGTGAAACCCAAAGATTTATGGAATCTTACTGTAATTTCTATTGGAAGATATTGATAACTAAACTCTATCCTGAGGTGGTAATTAGTAGACATTGACATTTGATGATCTTCATGACTACAACTCTGTAGACATGATTTGTGCCTCAAAATATAAAAAAATGGGAAAGTTCAGAAATAATACTCTGTGTTTCAAGGAGAATGTCAATACTATTATTACCTGACATCAGTATAATTAACTCTACACGCAGGTACTATCCAGGAAAGATCCTTGTGGGGTTGGGAGGGAAGAAAAGTATCAATACAATTGCACCCAATCTTTGGTTGAGATAATTGAGCATTATTGCAAAATCAACCACACTAATCACTGTTATGCAGAAAATTCTGTGCAATTTACATCAGAAAATATGAGCAGTGGCTTTAAGGGTTATCTTTTATGCTAAACTAAATATTGTAACAGTCTTTCCAGTCTCTAAGACTTAATCTTTGGCAAGCTAATATGCAAGCACAGAACATTTGCTATCTGAAAGAAAAATCCCACTTTCATATGAACACCAATTTCTGCAAAGGCTTACCTTCTTTTTCTGTACAGCTTACACACACACCAGCCTCTGAACAGAACAACCATACAAACTTCAATTTTTAGGAAATATGCTGAAAGGTTTCAATTGTATGTTCTAATATACATTTTAGGCTTTCATAATCACAAACATGATAGTGTGATTACTAACACACACTGACTGTATGTCAGAGATGCACACTTTAGGCAAACATTGTACACCAATCCATCCCTGCCAACACACCACTTTGTATTTCTTTTCATATGGATTAGACAACTGCACAGTTAACTCTTCATCTAATTTCCTTCCAATTCACTACATTCATTCCCAAATCAGCAGTCAGCTTCCTTGAATACCATATAAAACTTTTTTTTTTTCTCTCAAATTGTCTTTTTTTTCCCTTGTGAAGGACAAATGAATAATCTGACAAAGCATTACAGTATTTCTACTTCAAACCATAGTGACAACTGTAGTGATCTATTTATGGTTTAAAGACAGTTCTAATTCCTTTTATTCACAACTGCTACACCCAGAGGGGAACAAAATCTATTATAAACATCTCTACATCTGGCCCAACACACATACAGAGGACAGTGTACGCATCCAGTCCATGGGTCCTAAGATCATGCAGAATAAAAACTCTGTGGCAGGAGCATCCCTGCAGGCTCAGAATGCAGCTAAGGTCTGGGTACACCATTGACAGGAGAGGCAGCTGGGGAGGGATGAGCCCTTTCCCCTCCGCTCTGGTTTAAGCACTCCTGTGTCAGATCTCATGATGTGGGACTGTTCCCACAGTGTGGAGCTGCCTGGATGGAGAGGAGACAATATAGCTCATCATCCACATGCAGCCTGATTATGTCGCCTCTCTGCAGCCCTTCCTTGGTTTGGGAAGGACCAGAGAGAAACCATAGAGCTGCATAGCAGCTGGAAGGCTAAGTTCTGCCAGTGCCACAGAAAATGAGGCCTAAACTCTCTTTTCATCTATCTTGAATCAGAATAATCTGCACTTAAGACACAACAACAAATGAGAGACGTGCTTTGATGTATTTCCAGTATTTCAGACCAACAGAAAATGATTTTTCTATTGGGAAACTCTGTTGTTTATAGGAAAGTTATGAAGTTTAGAAACTCAGAATCTGCCTTAGAAAGAAACAAAGGGCTTGTAGTATGATTTAGGAGGACATGTAAGCTTCATTTTGAAATATCTAAATACACCTACCTGTGTAAACACCTTATGTTAAATATCACATAGCAATCACATGTGATAATAACATTCTGTATGTTTATTCACACAGTTACAGTTTTCTTAGTTACCGAACTAGCACAAGTAAGTAGGACTTTCAGACAGCTATTTTTTGCTGCATATCAAAACTAGTATAACACTAAAAGGTCTAGTTTCAGTGGAGATGGAATGTAGTATGAACCCCAAGACACCATTAAACTTGGAGAAAACCAGGTGGACTAAAGCAAAACAAAATTTCCATCCATGCGACACCACTGATGATTAGACTGTCATCAACCATGTAAAAACAGAGTGACCAACACCATTCAGGATGCAAAGTATGTGGATTAGGGTAGACAGACCTTTCCCAGGCTTAATTAACCACTGCTAAAATAATATAGTATGCATCAAATAACATTTTTGAAAGAATATAACATTTTACACCAATTGTCCATATCTGGCACAATGTCCTGGTTTGTGTTCCAAGTATCATTAATGTCCTGAGAAATGCTGAGGTAAACATTTCTGTAGGCTCTCCTTCAGCTTTACAAATGTTCAGCTAAACTCCTGGCCACGCATGGTTTAAGCTGAAAATTCAAACACTTTTAGTGATAAATAGGTTAGGAGAAGTATTCTAGCCTGCTACACTTTGGCTCTATTTACATTAGTAAGTATGGAAGCAAAAAAAGGAGTAGACCCGTAAAGAGATTTTCTGCTAGGGAACTAACATGTGTACTCTATGCATGTCAAATTTTTACCTCTGGCTAGATCTAGTCTAGATTTCTGGTCTAGAGATCTGTTCACGGCTAGGATGCATATTCTTGTTTAACTTCAAAATAAATCCATTTGCATGCTTGGACAGTGCTGTGCAATACATACTGAAGTGCAGTAAAAGGAAGCAGGTCAAATTGCTCTCCCAAAACGAACGGAAATGCTAATGCAGAATCATCTTTTCTTGCAGGCTAAGGATACTACAGACCTACACGATGCATGAAACTCATTAAATCTGCAATATTATTATTGCACTCTTTGGCATCAGCATGTTTTTCAGGCCTCCAAACAATTATGTCATGTTTTTCAGGAATTATTCTTAAGCACCTTTTGACTAGTAGCTAATTCATTAATCTGGTTACATAGATCACATCCATGTACACTAATTGGGTTATTGTCATAAGATGCACGGGGAATTGCAGCTAAGGCAGTTGCCAATAAGCTTTAAATTCACTCAGTCTGTGTGACAGGTAAGCAAAGCTGCAAAAGGGGAATGAAATACCAGGTAGGGAATATTGTTCTTCTTCCTAGACTTTCATGTCTCCCTCAAATGACAGGATAATGCACCATAGACACTCCCAAAAGCACTTATATTTTCTGATGAGGGCAGACAACTCATTGCTCCAAGTTCAGAGGACCAAGCAAAGGATCCAGTCTACTTATTAGACAGAAAGATGGTGGCTATGATACAAGTCTTAATGCAACAAGAACTAAATGATTAAATTTAACCTGTTGGGTTACAACGTACCTGTGAACAAACAGATATTCTGAAAGGAAGAATATAAAAGCCTAGGAAATAACTGCATGCAAAGATCACCAGGAAATTGTTCCATAGTAAGGAATAGTAAACATTGATTCAGTTTAGGTGAATTTTTTAATTGTTTGATGAACTGAGAACAAAATCTATGATTTTCATAAAATGAGTACTTCTCAGGTACAAATGATATAGAACAGCTAACTTATGAACATGGAGTGAGAAAAAGGCAGTATCAACCTGAAATATCAAGATGAACATGTCAGCTTATTTTTGTTTATTATACTAATTGACAAGGACAGAGGAAAAAAAAAAAAAAAGCCTCATCATCATAATCCTGTCTTTATTGAAACAGCCAGTCACAGCATGCCATTATCCCCAGTCTCATGATACTCATTTCCAACAAAAGGACCATGAAATTACAGAAAGAGGTTTGCAGCTCTTTCAGGGTAGGTAGAAAAGATAAACCTACAAGCTTTTCATCTGCAAATCTTCTATTTTAATCTGGTTCAGGTCATGAAAGATATGAGCTTAGTGCTTTCAATCAAATGTTCATATCAATGAGGTACCATACAGATCAACCTCAAAGGCACAGACCAAAAGCTAAAACACCAAAGTTTTTGACAGAATAACAAAAATGTGTTTATCAAGTTATTTGGGGAAACTCACATACTGTTTTTGTATCCTATTCTATGCTTCTGATAGTAGTTTCAGATCCAGATATACATTGCCTGCTGATTTAATGGTGAAGGTGTGCTCAGCCACATGAGTCACATTGTATCTCCATGGGCTGTAACCCACATTTCTAATTCAGAAGTTCGTGTAAAAAGAATCATGAAATTCTGATTGTTATTTTAGGCATGAGTTGCTCGCTGTACTCTACAAATGCCACCCCGTAACACCATGTAATCCTGCAGCCTCTGTAATTTTAATCACAACTTTTTCTGACACGGGACTTTGACTATGTGATCACAAGTGAAGGGCACAGGGCATTTTCAAAATTTGGAATAGGCCTTCAAAAGCCTTTTTTTTAAGTCAACATCAATTTTTCTTCCCTGCTATAACTTAGTGAAAACTGCTCATAGAACTAAGAATCTCTCTGAATAGCGTCTCAGAACTTTATGGTAGAAACAGCGATACTAAGATACTACTTCTTTTTAATTCTGAAAAAAGTCTGTCAGAAGAAAATTAAGGTATATTCATCTCAATTTAAAAAATGAGTCAAACAGCAAAAGAGGCTCCTTTTTTTTTCCTGTATTCTAACTCTAAACCAAAATGAATACTAATGTAATAATGCTACATCAAACACTGTGATGAATTTACACTGGCAAAGGCTTGGTTGTACGATGACAGCACTCCCCCAGTGAGTAAGTGCACGGTGCATTGTCCCTTCTAGAGCTCAACTTCAAAGCCCTTGAAAATCTTCTTTGAGTTTTGAACCTTCCAGATCAAAGCCTTGGAGTTCATTTATACTTTTAGAATCAGATGAAGGGAGTCAGTAAGACAGCTGTGATTTAAAGGATAAATCACTTCAGAACAATGTCTATGAACATTCTCTATGGCATTACACTTGAAACTAGGTTTAGAAAGTAATAAGACACAGGCACATATTTTGTTTCAGGAAAGCTAAAGCAAAATAACATTATTTTATTTTTAACCTTCTCAGTAGAATTTACCCTTCTATTTTGCAAGTTTGTTTACAAAATAATTCCTCACGTAGGTCTAAACACAATGTCTTGATGGTACACAACTCATGTCAATTTATACATAGGTTGGGATTTAATGTATTTTTGTTTGCTGTGTTAGAGAAAAATAAAGATTCCAGTGTTTCAAAAAAATGTACGCAGAAACCTAAAAGAATAAACTTCCCCTCATCAAACAAACAAAAGCCCTCTGGACCAAGCCTGTGGTTTGATGTACATGCAAGCTAGATCAAAGCACTCCTTGTCCAATCCTGCTACATATGCATGGCTGAGAAGTACAAAAATAAGCCCTACAGCAGCTCTCTTCACACTGAACAATGAAATCATGAGTCTAAATATATTATACATATTAATACCAATATTTATAAACTATTCTGGTGTGCTTAAACTTAGGAAAGCAATAATAAACCAAACATGCTGTCCATACTCAAAAGCACTCATATGGGTGATGAAAACGAGTGGTCTAAGGCCTGGATTACTTCTCTTGACTGACCATAAAAAAGATTCAAGTCCATGACAACTGTGGGCTGTGGTCTTGAAGTACAATACCTATTTAGTCTCTGCACAGTTCTAAGTGACTTGATATTGGGAAGTTTGTAGCAGAGCTGAGAAATGTAGCCACAGCTCCAATCCCAACCCCATCCTCTCCTATTCTCTAATGAACACACCATGGTCATCTATAGAGCTTCTGCAAAAAGAGATCATGGCTGCTTCTCTGTTCTTGAAATGTCTAAGTTATCTTTGCACCTTCAGAACACAAATCACATGAAGTGATTTGGTTAAAAGTTGAGACATCATTTCTCTTTCAAAACTAGCAATATTTCTCCTTTTATAAATGCACTGGAGAGTGTATCCTAGTGGGGACTGGACTATAAAGAACAGCAAATACCCAGTCTAAATACCATACTGGGACTTAATTTTGTTGAAGGCATGGTATTGTAATTTTAAAAGCCTACACAGTTATGAAAGCAGTGGAGAAGAATTTGACTTTTCTAGAGTCTCCTCTGGACATTTTGTGAAACCAACTGCACACAGTTGAAAATTTTCAAATGGAAACTTTTGAGATCTAAACAACTAACATTTATGGGGGGTTCTGAGTTTGGAAAAGAGTTTGGTTTTGAGTCATTTGCAAAAACTTGGTCAGGGTAGGGTTGAGCAAAGACTGTATGAGAGTTTGGGGGGGTTTGGAGGGAACTTTGAAGAGATAAATCTACTAAAATAAGATTAAAAAACGCAACATAGTGGTTTTAACTAATTAAACTTGTAGACTATAAAACTACTTAATAAAGTCCAAGCATTACCTTAAATACTTTTTTTGTTTCTTCTTACTGTCAATGATGTGAAATACAACCAACTGATATGCACCCCTCAGTAATAGGAATAAAATGTTCTGTGTGTGCCTCAAAAAAGTCAGTGTGTTCACTCAAGTTTTGATTAGCTGGTCAATACAGAGAAATACTGCTATATGCCCAGAAGATTATGTGTTTCTGATTTGCTTCTTGTCAAATGAAAGCAAAACTTGAAAGAAGCCATGGGACAGCTGAATGGAAAAATGTTATTTTCCTTACTACTCACCCATTAAGTATTTCAAACTGCTGGATGAAGATAGTATGCATAATTTGTTTCTATGTAGAAAAGACAAGGAATTACAAAGATTTCACCTTCTGATTTGACCAACAGAAATACTGGAAACAGATGATGCTGCTGTACTGGAAAATTCTGGTGACATTTTGCCCTATGTTTTAATTGTATGAGCTAGCCTAAGCAAAGAAACTACCCTTCCCTTACAAAGCTCACCTTGAGTAGTCTCCTAGTCACAACTACAATAGTGTGTGTATTCCATATCAATGAACCCTTTCCCTGCCTTTAATTAAGGCAATAGAATAAGTACACTGCATTAGGGAGAGATTTTAGAAATTTTGACTGAATATATACAGATGGAAGCACAGTTAGGCTAACCTGAAACTTGCATGCTTAAGTCCAAGTTCTCCTAATAGCTGATGTTAAATACTAGGACAAGATATTGCTTTATAGAGGAAAGTAAACGATATGTCAGTCTATGGTCACCGGTCCCTTGAACTACCTACTCTCTAAATAAGAATAAATACTGTGAGTAGAGTCCACTTTCTTGTCAACCTTTGTATAGCTCATCTGCTTTGAGATTATCAGGGTTGCTTGTGGTTTTTTTTCTTGTTGCTTTTTGAGATTGTCCCCTCAGATGCAGGAATTCTACAAGGATGTATGGGGTGTTTCAAAAAGGTGGACCCAGTTTCAAAGTAATTTCAATTTGAAATTGGGTCCATCTTTTTGAAACATGCTGTAGAAGGACTTATGAAAGAAAAGCAGTACTGAAAACACAGGTGACAAGCTCTGGTTGTGATGAAACGTTTTAACTTTTAACTAATCGTTAAGACTTGTTGCTTAACTAAATGAAGACTGGGAATCAGTAGTGAAGATATGGGGAGTCCAAGAAGTACCACAGACTCAGGAATATCTAAAAATTGAACAGTTTCCTATCAAAGCAGAGAACTCAACTTTCCTAATGTCTTCTACTTCTACCCCTATCATTCCTGTGCAGAGCAACAACGCCTACCCAATAGCACAGAAGCAAGAGCTGAATCATCTAGTCAAAACCTTGAATTTGTTCAAACTTCCTTAATTACCCAATCTGGAATTTAAATCAGCTTTGAAGAACTCTGCTTCTCAACAACATGGAATGAGGAGAAAGGAAAGGAGAAGAAAGGACAAGAAGAGCCATCTCTGCAGTTGCCTGCTTGGATTTCCTTGCAGGGAAGCTACACATTCATGCCTGTGGACCACAACTAATGTCAGTTAAAATATGTTCCCCCCAAATATTTTGAACTTAACCAACTGCTTTTAATTAAAATTTTATTTTAATTACTTAAATATTTTACTTTGAATCATGTACACATGGATAACAAAATCTATATATAAAATCTATTGGGTCACAACTCCACAGATATAGCCACCTGAAAACAATAAATATTTATTACTATTTGATTACTAAATACTGTGGCACGCTCAGGCAAGGTCTTCCTAAAAATGAACGGGAAAAGATACACATTGACCTTTCATTAATAATTTTGAACAGGGAAATCTAAATTAACCAAACAAGTTGTATGTCAGATCAGGCAACAAACCACAAAAAGAGCACTCTTGCATACTTGACCTCCAAAAACCTTTCCTCTTCTCAGTTGTTAAGTTATGTGCATATCTATACTTCCTGTTGCTCTTCATCCACCTTGAGGATAGGTCTCAGAGTTAGAAATCCTTTGAGAAGAACAGTAGTATTTAAAGCAGAATTCTGTGTAACAGGAAAATGTATGCCAACCATCTGAGAAGAGCACAGAAAGCCTCTGCTTTATCAAAGGCCTTATATTTTACTGCAAGAATTAAGGAAAACGTAATTTCATGGCTGTGTAAAATCAGGAGGTTTAATCAAGTGCTAAAACAGAATTACATTTGTTGGTAGTTTATCTACTAGGAATGGTGGAGGCTGAAGTAGTTCAAAATAGATGGAGTGATCCCCTACCCTTTCCTTTCTCTTACGTCAACAAGGACAGGGAAAAAAAGGAACACATTAGGTGCATGGTTTTAAAGCTAAAACATCTGAAGTAGGCAAAACTCCATCTGCTTAAAGGCAACATAACTATAGCATCTGAATTACAAAGCACAGAATCCCCATCCTACATACTTACTTTTGTAGATACTGTACATGCTTCACTTTCCCTGTATTTGTGTTGTTTTTTCTCTCTCTGAGTACATATAAAAACTAATTTAAGAACTTTATGGATTGTCTATGTCCCACTTCAGATATTGACTTTTGCAAATTAATTTTTTCTCTCAGTGACCTGAGGCAGGCATGGTTGCAAAATAAAATTTTAATGAACATAACATGATCCCATACCTAATAAGAAGATAAGCTCTCACCCCTCCTATATTTTCTTTCTGCTGTTGAACCTCCTTCAAGTATTGGTAACTAATTAGCTCAACTAACCAGTTCAGCTGCTCAGCACAGACATCCGGAAGGCCAAAGAGATAAGGTGTAAGTAGCTCTCTCAGAGCTACTTGTCCCCACGGGGAAGACAGAAGTCTGTAGCCAGTAATGAAGAGTCTTCTGTGCCTTGACCTCAGCGCCGCATGCTAGTGCTGCTGCACTAAGGACTTAAGAGAGGCCTTGAGATCTGAAATCCATCCAACATAACCCTCGTGAGCTCAAGACATCCCAAAGGTCTGTGGCCTGCTATGCTCGTCTGCTACAATCTGCTGATTGGTCACCACCCAAAGCCCAGTGGTTTCAAAAATAAAAAGTTTAGAGATCAAAGGACAAAACAACAGACCTCACAGAAACCCAGAAGGGTGAAGGTGATGAAGAACTGATATAAAACTCTCGTCTCCTAAATACCAGATAAACAATTTAGACATGTTGCAACTCCTTGCCTTCAAATTAGAAGGGTAGTTCTGAGGAGAATACAAACGTGCAAACTCAATTCATCCTTTATTCAACAGATTCATAATTATGATTCACAGATTTCAAGAAAATCTGTGTTTGGATATCACTCCACAATGAATAGAAGTCATGTAGTAAACAAGGAATTTATTTTGACATATTTGAGACCTGGAGATTTTGAGGTAGCATTTTATGGCATTGCTCATGCATAAAATGGTGACTAGATACAGCCAAAAAAACCCCCACCAAACCAAAAAGGAACTGAAAAGAAAGCTTTGAAGTATTTTCACAGCTTTTAAAAGAGATTTATCTTTTCACAAAAAAAAAAAAATTGCATTTTTTGTAGTCTTGAAAAATTAGACTAGCTTCATGTCTGCTGGTAAATGAAGAAATACAGTACCAAACATTTTGGGGCAAATTATTGTTAATTCTTTGCACATCCAAAACCAAAACCTGAACCTAGAAATGTGACATGTCCGGTTATACTCCTGAGAGGTTCACTAGTAAATCTGAGATGCCTGTATATGTGATTGCAAAGTAGATAGTGGTCTTGGGTGAGTAAATTGGATAGTGATTTAAAAAGTGACTCCATGAATTCAAAGTGACTGACATGTTCCTGAAGGATTAAGAATCCTAGTGAGGGCTTTTAAGTACAAAGCACTGTACATCTATCCTGTTTTGATTATGATCTTCTCTAAGCATCTGCTACATACCACAGATGGAGACAGAAGCTAGACAGGCCTTTGGAGTGTATCAGTATTGCCACTGTTCTGTTCACAAGGATGTTGCCCTACATTATTTCCCTATGTATGAGTCCACACACCTCCCTGGGAGCACAGAGTCTAGTTACATACATTTATGTGCTCTGTTTTCCTCTTCTTTCTGCACATATCTTGTTCCATTTACCAACATTTTACAGTACCAGACAACTTAAATATGTTGATATCTGCTATACAAGTGATCTTTCTTATTTGGATTAACATTAATGTGAGAAAATCTGCACATTAGCATTATTATACATACAATTACACTTTAAAAATATTTTCCAGCTTGCAAAGTCATTTAAGTGTAGTGTTAACTGTTTAGTAAGCACTAGTGCTATTTGAGACACTATACGGCATCTGAAATGTTTGCACAGGGCTTACAGACAGGAGGAAAGATCAATTAGGGACTTGGACCCTTCAGAAATAGCAGCTGAGAGCCAGGTGGGATACCTTAGTGTCTCAAATGACAACAGATACACTTAGGTAATGAAATCCCAGCCTGAATGAGAGAATTACAGAAGACCAACACACAAACAGCTTTCTGGTGCATCAACTCCACACCCATTAAAGAAATCATAGCCAGACAGTTAAAGAATTCATTCCTAATTGCTACCAACTTGAAATAAACAGTTTACAGAAACAAATAGTGTTGCTTCAGTCTTGCCAAGGTAACACTTTGACAGGAAAACAGATCTCTTATTTTTTTTTTTTTTGCTAAGATATTTTATATTTCATTAACTATGTCACTACAGAACTCTAAAATATTTAATGCATTCTGAAGTATAAATAAAACATCTGTTACTGAATTATTGACCAACTCTGATCGTTATGCTTATGTGTGCAGTGACTGAATTAATATCACAAAGACAACTATAAATCTTGCATGCCCTGGTTTCCAAACACTTGCCTCCTCAAGTACGTGACTTTAATGTGGTCTTTGTAATGAATGTTACTTATCTTTATACCATCAATAGTGTTCTGTTCACTTCATGGACAAGTTAAGTCATGACCCCTGTCTGCTCCAGACTGTCAGTGGGAATGAGACCTAAAATATTAAATATCAGAAGGTTCAGCTCTGTGCATAAAAATCCCCCTTTAACTCTGAGATAAACAACAGACTGCACAGTTGCTGAGATCAGCTGCTAGTGAGTCATGACCACATAGCCAGGCCTTTTTATTGAAGTTTGGCAGTGTACAGACAACATAAGAAAAGAGAAAAGTTCGACAGCGGACTGTGACAATTAGATTATACTATGTAGCTTGTTCATTCAAATAAAAAATATAATATATATCTCTGTGTGTGTGTGTGTATACATACCATACAGCTGTTGTTATTGCTAAATCCTACCTAGGAAGATAACCCTCAATACAGGCCTCTGAAAACTATGTAAACGTGTCCACTTTTTTCCTCTTTCAAGCCTATGTTTCTCCTGCATTGCTTTGCATCCTTACCACCATCTTTACTAGTTCTGGATGTCTAGCAGCCCATGTCGCAGGATGTTCAAAAACTCTGGGCAAATGGCCACTGCATACAGCCTGAGTGACTCCAGCCCACAGTGGTGCCTGCGGAGCCACCCTGGACGCATCCACTGATTCCCAGAGGCAATGATGTTGGCAAGTAGGAAAACCACTCAGCCTCAGCCAGGGCCTGCACTTGCCATCATAGAACCCCTGAAGTATTATCAATGAACTACATAGGAGAAGAGGCAACTTTTTCTCTCCTCTGAGGAAAAAAGTGGAAAAAATGGTAGCATATATCTGCAAAAGACAGGTTTGGATTGCGGGAGCATTCTATTCTATTCTATTCTATTCTATTCTATTCTATTCTATTCTATTCTATTCTATTTTCCAAGGAGCAACAGGCATTCATATTGAAACTATTTCACCTTCCCAACACATCCTAATACACAGCTTTTTATAAAATATCTACTTTTCGTGTTTGTATATAAGTAGAAACAGAGGATAGAAAATAAAGTTGAGAGCTGACCTCTCAAAGCTCAGCCTGAATGGCTGCTGAAGAGTGCGTGCGTATTCATCCACCAGTTGGCTGGGTGTCACATACACAGGAAGCATGCAGATAATTAAAGAAAATAAATTAATGTCTGACTGCAAAATTTTCCCATAAGTTTCCCACATAATAGCATTTCTGTGATTAATCCTGATGCTAAGTACAACACTTAGTACTCTAAAACCAAACATATCTGCAAACAGCACAACTCATGAAACAATGTCTTTGTTTAGAGCTGCCCCTGTGTGGATTATCTGAGCTTCAAGAAGGATTACATTTACATTGCAAGCCTTGTCCTCATTGGAGGGCAACTCCTTTGAGATTCTCTCCACTACCTGACTGCAAGTATTCACGACACCTCCAGGAATTTAATATATTTCAGGCTGCTCCTCCTCTAGCAAATGTGACTGAACCTGGTCAGTAGGTTCAAAAGTTATAGGTGAGGACGGAGGGAGAGAGGGGGATGGAAGAGGAGACTGACAAAAACAGAGACATGGAGAGAATGTTCTCATAAACCTCGCCTCTTTGGGAAATGATGAAAGTATGATCAGCACAGTTCAATCATGATACATAAGAGCTGGATTAGAATAATGTCTTTTTCTCATTCTTTCACATGCCACAAATATGGAATATTCATTTAAACAGAATCCCTGTTATAGCTTCTGGAAAAACTATGAAATAGATGTTAGTAACTAGAATATATACATATGGGCTGCAGAGCACAAAAGCAGTCCACTCTTACCTTGCAGATCATATCTGTCAGCTCAACAAACACAAACGAAAATCAACTCAGCTTACTTATATGTATATGCACAGGATCAATGGAATGGTGAGTGATCTTTGCAAAGACAAAGATCAAAAAGGGAAAAAGTATAAGAAAGGCCAATGTGCACGCACAAACTGTTTTCATCAAACCCCTATAATGTAGTCATAACAAAACAGATTTTCTTAAGATGTATGACTTGGGATTATGACCCTTCCAAAGGACCACAATCCTGTGGGGTAAAAAAGATTCAAAATAAATTAAAAAAAAAAAAAGTAAGGGAAAAAAAATGCTACCAACTTAAAACATATTGCATATGTGTATTTCTATGTATGCATAATATGGCAAAGTGCTTTTCTCAGCCAGAAAAACAAATTTAAACAGGCTTAAGCTTTAGGAAAATGCTTCTTCCACATAGCAATAGAACTGGGTAACTTCAGCCTCAATGAAAACATTTTGCAAAGCTATAAACATAAAAAAATATGAAAATGAGAGTGAAAATTCAATCCCTCTTCACTCTGGATATTGCTCCATATACCATCTCTAATTATGTAGGCATATTCAAAGACAGATTTTCAAAAAAGCTGACAAACAGCAAGAAGAAACTCGGCACAGACAACTGGAGCTGGAAAAAGTCAATGTCCACTGAACAGAACAGATTTCTTAGTGCTGGATGCTGATCGCATCTGAAAATCTGGCTTAAATAAATAGATGATAGAAAGAAGAAAGAAAACCAAGATACCTTTATTTTGATTAAACCAAGTTCTGAAGCCTACATTTAAGAGAAGAAAGGAAAAAGACAGTTTTGATTATTACACAGGGATGTTGAGGTACAGCAGACAGTAGTCAGGAAATCTCAGGCCAAGTATTAATACTAGAGCTGAGTTTTGGCTTTATGTATCCAAATCCACAAACTTATCAACTTTTAAATATTTTATCAAAGGAAAAATTTACATTTCCAAGCATAATGCTGTCATAATTTTAGATATGGTATACCTAAGGAAGAATGGAATATTTTGTATACAATGTGTGTTTGCTTTCTTACTTAAAATACCATTCAACTATTACAGCCATTTCTGGAGTTCAAGAAAATGCATTACCTTACCTATTCCTTTGAGTAGCTTTCATTCTGGTAAGACAACAAAAACCACCCTGCACCCTCTCCAAATGCAAACAAATCATAGAAACACTGTACCCTGTCTTGAATTTATGCAACACAAGAAAAAAAGATTTACACTTGATCCAAAATATACCTTTACTTGACAGTGTAATCACTTGTTCAGCAATTTTAAAAATAAAATACAGGGCAGTTTACAGAATGTCATGAATACAAATTAAGAAAGTTCAATGCAGCACAAATTCTTTTGGTGTCTGAGCGCCCTCTGCATCCTTTGAGGTGCATATTGGTTTAAATTTCTGCTTTAAACACACTCCAAACTACATTTTTTTCTTCTTGCCAACCCCTCCCAGACAGCATTTTTCTTTTGCTCTCTCTTTTGAGGAGCAGTGGAAAACAAGGAATGCATCTGCTTGCTTTACCTGGGAAGGAAAGAGGTCAGAGAGTGCCCAGGGCCAGAGAACGGAGGGTGGGTTTTTCATTTCTCCTTGGCCCTTTGGTACAGAGTGATGTCTATAAAGTGACCTGGTAGGGGTTTGTGATACTGTTATTTGGCAACGGCTGAATTTAACCCAGAAACTCACACACCGAATGGCGAAGCCTAAAACTGGGCAGGACAAAGGTACAGGATAGTCAGAGCTTTCATCTCAACATACTAACAGAAGCTGTCCGTTCAGTCAAGTTGCTGGCTGTTTTTATCTCCTGGGTCCTATTTCAAACCAAATTGTGTGAGAGAACAACTACTAGCTGGTATTAGCTGGAAGATTTTGCTATTTTATTTTATTTTTTGGAAGACAATTATCTACATCGAGTAGGAGATTACCTGCAATATACATTGTTTGCAAAATATTTCAGCAGTCGGTGAACTGTCTACAGAAGAGGTTTGGGGGGTTTTTATGATGTCCGAATAGCTCTACTCCAGGCCTGCTTTTACTGAACGGCGTTGTAGCAACTGCAGTTTCAGAAGCACTGACACACAGACAAGGATGAAAGATCATCTGCCAGTAAGGACACAGTAAATCCAAAAGGAGCAGGCTCAGTTGTTCTTAAATGGGTTTTAGCTAGGCTTAAAGGGCCACTGACAGACCTTGAGCATGCAGGGTTTCCCCAAAGTTAAAGGAAAAAGAAATATGAGGGCGTTAGGATCACAGAGCAACACTGTTGCCTGCTGTCAACTGTAGAACAAAATGGACAGCTAGGATGATTTTGATCCATGTCTCAGTGAATTTTACTTTACACCAATTTCTATGTCATTGATTCTAGGGCATGCAGGCTTCAATTCTAGAGATTGAGGAAAAGAAATCGTTACTCTGAGCTGCTTAGGATGATGCATAAATTCTTTCTATTCTGAGATGCATCCATAGTGTGTGTATATATATATATACACTGACCCATCCTCCATAACCATCACCTTTGGAATAGAGCTTCAAAAAATATGGTTTGTGGTGATTTTGTGAGAAATCATCATGACCTGAAACAAAAAAATTCTGAAAGGCATGTTCACAGCAGTTATGATATAGCAATTTTCTCAGGCTTAGGAAAAAATCTCTGATAATAAAGAGAATGTGTCCACCCTAATAGCTTACCTGCTATGCCATTTACTGAGTATGTAGCAGGAGATCCAGGTTCATCTGCATGCCCTGCTGACTATGGTGGAGGGACTTGGAACTCAGTTTGCCAGAGTTATATAGAATAATATTCCTTTTTCAGAAAAAAATCACACATAGACATTTTTCCAACCAACAATCCTACTGCACCTTTTTCAGTCATAGTTCTCTCTCCCTTTCAGTCAATCTGCTTTCTGTATTTCTTATCAATCTTAAAAGGAGAAGACATTAAAGATTCAGTCTTTCTTGCAGCATATACTCTGAAGATCATAGTCCATTTATTGCAAGGAGATCCTGGCACCATTCTTAACTGAAGAACACAATGTTCTATTTTGTTTCATTACTTGGAAAATGAGAATCCTTTAGGCGAACCTTGCCGTGCTCCTTACCAAATAACATTTCTGTAAAGCTAAAAGATGACTAGAGAACTGCATGAAAAAATGCATGTGGGGAGATGTTTGTTATTATTATTAACTTCTTTGCAGCTGCAATATGAAATGTAATTGCACCAGTAGATCAGGTGCACAACAGAAATCTTATCCAGCTGCTTACACTTCCAGATCTGTTGTTTTGGAGCCTGCCTTCACCAGCAGAGTCTGGTGCTCTGCAGCTGTTCAGTTGCTAATGTATCTGGGTCATGGTTCTGCTAAGGAAAGCAGCGCAGGTTTTGGATTCAGATCAAGTTCTTCTTGCGAACTGGGGCACACACATGGAAAGGGGGACTGGCTGGAGCAACTGCAATTAAAACTCTTAAACTGAGCTACTTAAACCAGTTAGGAACTAAAGGCATGATCCTGCTATGTCCCACTGCACAAAAGCACCTCGGTTCCTTCTGTCTTCCTTCCCTCCTATATTATATCTCTCTTTTGATGTGGTATGCCTCATTTTGAACCTCATTATTAGCTCTTTGAAGCAAGAACCATGTTTTCCTATAGGTTCATAAAGCGCATAGTACAGCTGAACTTGCAGGGATGTTTCCAATAACAGCTCAGTCATTTAGATAATATTCTTCCAAAACAACTGAGAGCGATGGCAGCCATGTGTTGAGCAATGCTCTCTCTGCCAGTAAATAAGGAACCCAGAAGCTGCATGAAGTCAACTTCCCAGAAAGCCCACAAAAATCAAATTTGGTTTCTTGGCTCCAAGGAGGCAAAGATCTGACATCTGCACTATTAATACTGCAAAAAGCCTCCTCCTGTTTTATCTTGGAGTGCCTGTGGTCCACTTATGTTGCCACATATCAAAAGGGCAATAAACAGCAAAGCTTAGTGATTTTACTACTGCAGTATGTTATGGTGGGACTTAACAAACAGGTAATAAGATAGGCTTCCAGTTGTAGTTTTTAGGGTACTGTTACACACAACTCAGAGCAATGGTGACCCAAGAAACATTACTAAACACATTTGCACTTTTTATTGTTGTGCTTAAATGGAGATTTATGTAGGGGTTTTACAAAGCTAAAATGGCTGTGATAATTTATGACCACAAGATATTGCTTATAGAACAATTTTGAAACTTCTAGGTACCGACTGCCAAAAACTATAAAATCTAGCTCTGAAACCTTGAAGAAAAGAGCAAGAGGCTATTCAGTTTGTGTGCTAAACCACATCTGTGTGCAACATACAGTGCTAAATGATTCCAAGATGAACAACCTGTAAAAAAAAAAGTTTTCCAAACTTTTGCATCTTGTGCTTTATACCACATTGCAAGAAGGACCCTGCTCCAGACCTATAAAGTTATTGTTTTAATAAATCCATGAACATTTCTCGTTAGAAAACCCCCTTATTGGACACCCATGTCCAATCTCCAAAATCCCTGTCAGTAAATATTATGGCAAGCCTTTCCTAATTTTAAGGCAATACCTCTGTTTCTGTCATAAGCCACACTTTCTACCATACAGTAGCACATGAAAATCTCTCTCACAATGGGTACCTGATGCCTGGGAATCAAGATGCAACACTTTACTGAGCCATGAATGGGTTAGACTGACAGGGCTTTCTAATGACAACATTCTTAAAAGCATTAAAATGGTATATAAAAACTGCATTTTAATTGTGATCCTCCTAAACTACATCAACAAAAGGCCAGTCAAGATTTATGGCTTCATAACAAAATAAAGTGGATGTATGTCATCTTGTCCTGCTACTTGTAGAGACAAGGCGGGAGGTCAATGGGAAAATATTTCTCATAAGTAAGTATTAAAAACAAAACAAAAAAAATTACAGTTAATCAGATAAGCTATTTATAAATTACAACATGTAGTAAGGGATGGCAGACATTATGGTGAAAAAAAATCCCCTAATTTATTTTTACTCTGGTGGTCAGCAAAGCGGGGACAGTAGAAAACAGAGTGCAGCAAAGTGTGGCATTCCAACTTCATTCCTACCTTAATAGGCTTGTTGGGGGCCCCCTGTTTGCAACTGGCAAAACTCCAGAAATTACCCCACAATATATGTCTTAGTAGGCTCAGCAGGAGATCTTGCAAATAGTCTTCATCCACTCAAAGCCTTAATTTCAGCTGTCTTTGCCAGACCAAAGGGGACTGCTAGAACTATGATATTTTCAGCACACAATCTAGGGCCACATCAGCTAATCAACTAGTAGCTCTGTAGGGAAGATGCAGTTTTGAATCTCTTCCATTTTACTGACTTGATTGCAAAAATGTATCTTTTTCCCTTAGAAGAGGGGAAAACATTTTTTTTACAGGGTTGGTGATTGTGTGCAAGTATACACCGTGTTTAGCCATGTAGAGCCGTCTTCCAAAAATTTAGAAGCAGTAAATAACTAAAAACCTGCTCAAAAAGCTGGTTCTTTTTCTTTATAAATTTAGAAAAAGTAGTCTTTACAAGAATTAAGGAAAAACAAACAAACAATAAACCATAAATGTAGCAATAGTTACTTTTCCGTAGATTGTCGAATATTGCTAACACTTAGCTTGAGAATAAGATGGTGTGACAGCACTTATTTGTGAAGGAACAAAATTCCAGGAAGAATAATTTAATTATCAGCTCATGGATTACAGTTACAACTACACGAGTTAAAGCTTTTCAGTTATATAAGGTAGGTCGCCTGCTATAAAATGATCATATTTACTCCTTTTACATAGCTTTTAACCATCATAGAATCTATCTTGACTTTCATTACTCACAATTTTCAGCCTGGCAGATTGCTTATTTGAAAAAATAGGTAGGAGATTATAAATCAAAATGAAGAATGTGACTTTTCAAAGTGGAATAGACATGAAGGATCTTATTGTCTACCAGACTTCACAGTCTTTCAGCAAAACACCGTAACACTAAAGCACTAAAAAAAGTTATTATCAATCATAAGTTGTTAGTTCATGCCTAGAAAATAATATTTCCTTGAGTGGAATACAAAGGAAAGAGAAAGAGAAAAGTGATGTGAGCAGTTCATACAGACTATCAATGTCACTAACATATAAGAGAAAAAACCTCCACAGATTATCACCATTACTTGATATTCATTATCACTTAATTCAGCTAAGTTGTTGAAGTGCCTATGTTTTGAAAGGGAAGGAAAAAAAAAGAAAACCTTCCCAGGAGGGAATAAAGCAGACTGCAGTTACACTTGAACAGCAAAAATGTTAAGTATGCTCATGAGATGATGTACGTAATTATTTGCTGGTTAGTTAACTAAATTAGAAACAAGATTTAACTCAGTATAGAGCCAGAGCTTTTATATATTAAACACTTATACAAACTGCAACCAATTCAACTTCAAACTTTTCAGTTTACTGAGCCTGCGCTTTGTATCTCTAAGGAAATCAAATGCAGGGAGCACATTTGTACCTATGTCCTTGCTGACCAGGAAGGAAATATTGGACAACACTGTAGGATCCTTGTTTGACAACTCTCTGAGGAAGCAGCTGAAATTTTTGATATTGTTTTACCTCCTTTTGCATCATGAACACTTTGAAATAGGCCAGGCTCCACTTAGTATAAGCAGTAACGAAAGTGCCAAACTCCACAAAATTTATATATCAACATAGTTATTAACATGGTATTATTTTGACTGTTGAATTGGATTGGAGTAAAAATTCCTTCCTCTGTGAAGGAAATGGAAACAAGTTTGGCATGTAGTAAATTTCATCCAACCAATCCAATATAGATAAATTATCCTGAAGTCAAAACCTTAACCCATGTCAACCTCAGCTCCCCAGCAGCAGTGATGTGGGCACTACGTAGGACCTGTTTGCTTAACCCTAGTTCACACTTAGAACGGATTTACTGAGCTTTGCTTACGTTGATTATGTCCCTTAATGTGTTTCCGAACCCCTACGAACCATCGGTGACTGGTCTGTAATCATACAAAAGACAGCACTTTGCATAGCGAAATCATCAGCATGTGAAACAGCAGAGAAAATATATAATAAAGCAGAGCCACACTTTTAGTACAGGCCAGGGCGTCGGTGAGAGGCTGCTGCCCACAACAACAATGTAGTTCCAGTTCTGCCTTTTACACTCCAGCAGTCTCCCTACAAAGTCTCAACTGGTCTCACAGAAAGGTAACCTCAGCTGACAGATAGATACTATCATTTATACTGCTGTAAGAGACGTGGACGCAGTCCAAGTGGAAGAGACGACGGTTTCTGGCCTGCAGATCTTATAACTTGAAGGACAAAAGAGGGAGAACAAAGGGTAGGCCTAAGTGTTACAATGTGGAATGAGCACTGCCAGGGCAATGGCTAGCACGTGCTCACTTACAACCTTTCATTAAGCACAGACAGTATCATTTCTCAGATGTCTTCCTATTTCACAGGGCAACATAGTGAGAATGAAAAGCAGTTGGCTCAGGATGCTGGTCAGATGCATTGCCGGAAATGAGAAGATCTAACTTCTCCTGTTACTAGACCACCATGGGGTCCACCCCTTTGTCAGGGCAATGCTTGTCTTCTGAAGTCTGCAAGACTCATCACTGACTCCATATGTTCAAAGAGTTTGGAAAAATGTCTTTTACATCTTCTTCAAATCTGCAGAGAAATGTACATATTTCCTTTCAGTTTCATCACTGTGGTCTGTGGTTTTAGGTCTATGGTCTGCGACTGCAGCTCCACGCCTGCAGGTTCAACTGGTAGGGCTGTATTCCCAGTAGGCAGACACACACATATATGCAACAAATATATACATATACACATGGCCAGACACACAGATCAACACAGACAGAAATACTCAGCACTCATGCAAACAGCACCAATGACCTCATCTTGTTCTTCTCACTAGCTGATCAGGATGAAGGTCCATTACAGGAAAACATAAATGTATGTTTACAATATGGATCTCCCCAGTAGCTGGCCTGGACATGCAAGCCCTTGAAGCCCACAGCCCACTCCAGCTGCTGGTAGAGGTCACACTTGCACACACTAGCAGGTGCACAAACACACTATAGATTCCTCCAGTGACAGGTGTTAGACACTCAGTCTACTCAGTAATCAGTCCCTGGAGCCCCTCATCTCCAGTTATCTCACTCACAGAGGCACATATGTATAAACTCACTTGACCTGAGAAAGATGTGCCAGGAGAGGTTTAGGTTGGACATTAGGAAAATGTTCTTCACCCAGAGGGTGGTGGAGCACTGGAACAGGCTCCCCAGGGAGGCAGTCATGGCCCCAAGCCTGACAGTGTTCAAGAAGAGACTGGACAATGCCCTCAGACACATGGTGTGAACTGTGGGGTTGTCATATGCAGGGACAGGAGTTAGACTTGGTGATCCTTGTGGGTCCCTTCCTACTCAGGACATTCTTTGACTCTATGACCTTCAAGCCCTACCATCTCCCTTATAAATGGCTTGATCCCTACAGTTGCCAACTCACAGACCGTCTGGTCTCCACCTGGTTTCCCAAGCCTGCCCACTACTTGGTCTTGCTTCATATTGGCCAGTGATCACACACTAACTTGCAAACACTCATTCACACCAGTTGCAGGCTCCACATATGTACAGCTCCTCCGACTCGTGGCCTAACTCCAGTTGCTGACCTCTATATGAACACAGAATGAGTCCCTCAAAAAAGAGTGGAGCTTAGTGAGAAGACAGGACAGACCGTGCTGATCACAGAACATGGCTGACAAGTAGTGACAATCAACTGCTTACATGTGACCAGCCCCTTTTCTCTCCTTTTCCTTCTGTTTTCCACACTTCTTCCTCCCCAAACCACCTTGAGCTCTCCCTTTCTCCACCTTCATTCCCTCCACTAAATATCCTGTAGTAAATTTTGAATAATCTCATTATGCTCTTCCCCTGCACTCCATAATGAGTCCAATAACCCCAGGCAGTGACCCCTGCCTGTGAGGTTACCTGGAGAGATGTTCCCATTGACTCACCTTGATGGATCATGCTGGACCATGGGGCTGATGCCCACCTGTGACAAGACTGGGACGGCCCAGGGTGAGGACTCCTTCCTCTGTCTGTGTTATACGGGTGCCCCTGCTTGCCGCTGTGTCTGTTTGTGTGGAGATATCACATAACCTAACAGGAATAAATGTTTACCACCAATATCTGCTAAAAGGATGTAAATGTCCCTCCAAAATTGTAACAGGCCAATATCTTAATATTTAAGACAAAAAGTAAGCTGCAGAGGGATGGAGGAATGTTATGGGCAGAAAGTCTGCTTTCCTGAAATTTGACGACAACTCCAGGAACTACATAATCCCTTCTCAAGCCCTCCAAAGCAGCTTCAGCTCCCTTGTCTGCACAGACAAAGCTAACGAGCACTTTTAAAGCTTGAGCCTTACCTAGTCCTCGTGCTCAGAAATGTGGAATATGTAAAACTCCCCCAATAAACCCAGGTTCCAGTGCTGAGCAGGCTTGGCCTCCTAATCCCATTGCATTCAAAAGAAAATTGCTTTGTTTACATAAATTTGGCTTTCAGAGTTTTTCACCAACAATCTGGACAAATTTAAATCAGTAGAAGCTTCAGGTAAAGTTACAGATTTCAGTGCACAGAGAGCCTAGTGTACAGAATCTCCTAACACACAACAGATACTCTTTAAACTGCAAACAAAGGCTAGAGGCTGTTTTGTAAAAAGAAAAATCGCTGCAATAGGTCAAGATTTTCTGGATAATGAGAGTCTCAATAGAATATCCAGCCACAGCTGCCTTGTCTGCCTGTAAGTGATGTTTGAGATATCACTGGACACTGTACAAAACCAGGAGGAATGACTAAAAGAGTAGGTTGCTGGGCTGTAGCTGAGCAGCAGAGAGATGAAGCGTAGCCAGAACACTTAAATTAAGGCAAATAATTTCCAGACTCATAAGTCATAAGGTATCACAGTGTGCTAGGCAGCTAATGCAACTAAAAACACAAGCAGAATATATTATTTTCTTGCATCCCAAGAGCAAATGGAAGTGATAACTGAGAGAATGGCAGGTTTTACTATCGCTGACTTCCAAGTAAGCCAGATCTTTATTTCCTGAAGGAGCCGTGCCTTTATTTCTCAGCAAGATGCTTGTGCAAATGTGTGCTCCTTCCTTCCCTCCTCCCCTCTCCCAGCTTCCCCATGTTACACCAGCCAAAAAATATCCAGCAAGAGGATAAGGGCAAAAGGTGTGGGGGGGAAGAGTTACAATGGAAAAAACCCTCCGGACTACATTCTGTAATCAAATAACCTCCAGGTTTTCCTCCAGGCTAGCCCATTTTTTTTCTCTGGCTGTCGGCTATTCCACCCTGCAGAAAAGAGCTGTTATTGTGCTCCGCACAGGTGCATAGAAAGGCTCCTAAAGAGAGCTTCCAATGAACACAAGGCATAAACAAACTCAAGTGTGGTCTTCTCTTCAAGAAAATAATTCAGCCAATGTGAAACTCCCTCCTTGTAATAAATTAGCTCCTAAGAGTATTCAAAAGCTAACCTTTGACCTCCTCCTGTATTATTCTCATGACCACCAGTAGGAGAGGAGGTCAAGTTGGTCAGTTCTTCTCACCAGTCACTGATGCCTCTTTAGCAAAGGAGGGGTGGGAGAGGAGGGAAAAGAGAAAGAAAAAGAGAGAGAGGGGGGAGAAAAATCAAATTTGCTTCTCCATTGAAACATAGGCATAGTAAGTAAACCAAGGAGGCCCAAGCCTCCCCCGGCAGGCGTCCAATTTTACAACACATTTGTAAGTGTGCTGCTGTCTAAATATACTCAACACAGAGAAATTCCACACCATGGCTACAGCAAACGGGCCAGCGCTCCGCAGCCAGCTGCTGCAGGATTTTTCAGCGTTCAGTCTGCAAACTAAAATCATGGAAAGCTAATGGAAAGGCCGCAACTAGCAGCTTGTTTTGGCCGTCTCACATACATAAGGCTCGTCTCCTGATTGAAAGCATATGAAGAAAGTTAGGGTGCTAAAAATAGAATAATTTGTTAAGTGGCACATTCCACCTACCCGTGGCTGGCACATGCTAAGTTCATTCATAGTCGCAAGACATTCCTTGCCAATCTGTTCTGACATTTTTCACTTAGTGGTTAGTAATTTTTAGAATAACAATAACATGATAATACAGAGTATCGGATAATCTTAGTTAATAAAACCACACGCTAATTTGCTTCCCATGTCACATGCATGAGAAACCCCTCTTTTGATAGGCTGGATAGTTATAGAACTCCTGGTAAATGGAGCTCTCTGGAAAGTATTCCAGCTATCTGTAGCTGGCCAGCACCTGATTTATTTTGCCAGCATATGCACCAGTCTGGACTGTGAAAAGAACCCACTTTTATTTTTATTCGAAGTACAAAAGCTGTTCTGTAGTTTCAGTACCTCCCATTGCCTGGATTCTTCTCTGCCACCTCTGCATTTTGCATTGCTGAGGGGAAAGATTGAGACTTTTGGCAGAGAAATGTATTGAATATTTGCCTTGTCAGAACAATATTCATCTGAAAGTCCATTTCATTACCTCTCAGCAAAGATGAGTGTTTTTATCTCAGTATTCGATAGCCCATAATACATTTCCTTGGTAAATCATCACCTATCCTAGCTCCTCCTTGTAACTCCATGATAAAGCCTTCTGAGAAACTGCTTTGCAATTACTCTGTAAAACTATAAACAAGCAAACACTAGCCACAAAATAACACTGAACTACATCATTCCATTATCTTTCAAAGGATAGTACAGTTAACTGGAGATGAAAGCAGAACATGTAAAAGGTAAGAGATTAAAAAGTCAAGACATTTTCATGCAGACAGAATGTATATAAATGTGGTTTTTTTCAATACTGTTAAAGTTATATTATAATTCCTAAGGAAAAATATATTCTAGGGACAGAAAAAAAACACTGCATGCTCTCTTTTTTTTTTGGTTTTAAGTTGCACAAGTCTTGTAATGGGTTCATATTAAATTTAAGCAATTTTTTCTACTCTTGTTTTATACTCCACAGTTCTCCACAGTTTTGTAGAATATCACTGTACAACGCTAATTTATAATCCTTCATCTATGAAAGTTATATAAATTTCATTATTTAACTACTGAAGCATATGATGCATACTGTTTGTAAGAAATTTCTCTTTCTATGAAATTAAAATGATTCTTATATTCCAGTAAACCAAACAATTTGGTACAAAAGACTGCATTCATTCTAACATTAAATAGTACAGCTATTATCTAATACCTTTCAAATATCGATTTCCACCTCCTTCTCTTTGGAAATAATGCAAGAATATAAACAGATACTGTTGCCTCAGACATGTGACTCATCCCAAATCAAACTCTGATGACTTTTCCAAGACAAAAAAAGGTGATAGTAACATCACACAACTAGCTACTGTAAATTACTCATATGAGTTGTGATGGCAATCAATTAATGTAAAAAATAAAACACAAGTCACAAAGCAGGGTCCAAAAGCACAGAATTTCCTACTTCACTAAGGTGGCAAGTGGTAGACCTAAGCTGCCAGCTTTGTTTTCAGAATCTGAATATTTCAGAATAAATGTGCAGCTGTGATAATTGAAGTGGGAATCTATCCCAGTGCAAGGCTACTGCTGATTTTATAGCTGCTTGATGATATCTGTAAAACAAGCAGTGCGATCATATATCAGCTCTCAACAGATAATTCACAATAAAACACCATTACAAGGGGCCGTGCTTGTATCACGCTGTCAAACAATACAGGTTCTAAAATTTCATGAAGTCTGACATACCTGGCTTAGTCTCTTGCTCAATAGTTTTACAGTCAGATTTCCTACAACTTTTCTCCAGGAGTGCAACTATCTGCTTACACTAGCTATACATAAGCAGGATGACTTCTGGTTCAAGCTGAGAGGCTGAAGAATAAGAGAACTGATGGAGTTTTGAGCAGTACCTTGCCAGGCTGGATGAGAGTAGGCAAGCTTTCATGCCTTCCCACTTTCCAAGTACATTTTGGTGTTTGCCTGCACTAAAGTACGTGACAAAGAACATGCACAGATACCCCTCAGCAAATACACAATCAGATTTCAAAGTGTTTTTGTCATTTTAGAGTTGGGCTACTGACAGTCTCAGATAAAGTTCTTCACACAGGGCTTGACCCCAAAAAGGAAGAAGAACTGGTACGAGACAAAGCAGAGGGCTCAGAACAGGCTCAAAGTCTAATGCATTTTCCCTACACTTCAACTCCAACCAGTAGATTCCCAAGATGCTGAAAGCCTTCAGGTCAATGTCTTTTACCTACTGGAAAAGTGCTTGGCAGCATAGCATGATGACAAAATTACACCACACGAGGGAGAATCTGAAATCATGTACAGACCTATCTGAGCTTTAGACTGAATGCAAAATCTTCCTCGTATTCACCCCTAATGAATTTACTAAGGAGAGATACTGAGTGTCATAAAGTTCACGTGGGGAACACTCTGTCTTTGCTGTTTCATGATTATAGATATTAACCATGAGATCTGTAAGGCCATTAATACCCTTTGAGGTCACTGTAACCCAATGACTGCCCAAACAGGACTCTGCTCTTTCAGCTGATGCTACGGCCTTCCGTGGGAACAGTCTAAGCCTAAGATCCAGGATGGAATTGAGATATTAGCCTCGTAGCTACCCCTTTTCTCTCTCATTCACCTGAAATCTGCTCATAAAATATTGCTCAATGCATAAGAAAAAGCAATAGTAAAAATGGACATTTTCACCCATTAAAGTACAAGAGAAAACTGTTACCCATTCTCATGCACGCGAAGAAGGTGTAGTCATTCATTAGAAGTCCATGTGCCAGAAAAGGAGTCAAATAATAAGAAAATGGAGATGAAGAACTCTGATAAATACACAGAAGGCTCAGGGAAGGAAAAGCCAAAGTGCTCTCATATTTATAAGATTTTTGGCAGTACGAGTAGAACAAAACTTGCCCACCTTGACACAACGAACTTTCTGGATGGCAACAGGCCTGAAGCCGGAGAGTTGCCAGGCAGCATCTCCTGTCACCCAGCATTTCATTTTTGGGTTCAGAACCTTTGTTCTGTGCAGCTCCAGCACAAGCACATTGCTGCTTTCAGGGAGTTGTTGATTTTACTAAGTGCCTTAAAAAAACCTAATTGAATCTAGTATGAAAAAGCAACAGATACATTCCTGTAATGTTTTGAAAGCATTAAAAAGCCATCCTGAATTCAGGCTCAAGTTATTCTTGGCTGATAGTACAGTATTTGAAAAGAAAAAAATGAAAATTAAAAAAAATTTAAAAAAGGAAAAAAGACCAAATAACCCACAACAAAACCAAAACACACCACGACAAGAAAAAGAGATGCGCAGTAGTTAAGCTAGCTAACATTCCAGCAGAATGAAAATTACCTGTGGGGGGTGAGAGGGCCACCAATCTCCTCTAAACCTCACTCAAGTCTTCAAAACAATATTGGAGCAGTCCACAGGGATTTCATCCTACCCATTACCAATTTATTTCTTCCATACTCAGAAAGCCATATATTAAGATTTTGCTGGCTTGACACATGCAAAACATACAGGTGCAAGTCTTCAACATCCTGTACTCCCTGTGTTGTGTCACCAAAAGCCAACAGGATTAATTCCTTAAAAAACTACTCAGATTTTGTCCAGAGATATGAGGTACGGAAGTACAACTTGCACAAAATTGAGGGTCATTTCTAGTTTCGCACTACAAAGATATCCAAATCATTCATTTAAAAGGACACAATTCCTTGTGAATCCTTCTATAGATTCTTCTAGTCATAATTAAAATAAATAGCTTTAATGTAATTTAACTTACTTATATTCAAACATATGGTAAGATCAATCCTTGCATTTTACAGACTTGTTAAAAAGATTTTGAATGTCTTTGCCCTGGAAGTATAAAACTAAAACAGTCCAAACGTTAAATACTTTTAAAAAATCAGTTTAGATTTGATGACAGTTTCATAATTATTTGTGCTTTGTATTTAAATTAGGATTAAAATTACTTTATCTTAATCTACTTATAGAAAATAAGATCACATGAAAAACATTCAATCCATCGGTGGATAATCCATAGTGACTTCAGCAAATTGTTATTTTATAAAGTATAGCTCTATACTATTAGCGAGTGTGTTAAATTGAACCACTGAAAGATTCTCTACACTGGCAAAATTACCCAGCATGTTTTAAGGCAGTACAAAGATTTTTAAAACTTGTTTGTTAGATCTGTAGTGCAGAACTCATACGGTTTTAGTGAACATGACCCGGTTTTAGTGAACATGACCCTCTTTTACCTCCATAACGAGACTAATTCAGTAAAAACAAGGAAGTCTACATGAAAGTGTGTTTTTGTAGTGATTTTTGAAATAAAAAAAATAATATTACAGATTTTAAATGATGCAACGGAACGAATACTCATGACTAAGAAACTAATTGCCAAATCCAGGCCAAATTTGGAGATACTTCTGGTTGCACTGGAGCTGTAGGGTTTGTGGGTTTTTTCAGCTTTCTAATAAAGCAGTCCAGATTACTCAGAGGTTAAGGTTGAGTAGCAGATGTATTTCCAAACTGTGAAATTCTTCAAGATTTTTATTTTGAAATCATCCATAATTGGAATAAAATCTCCTGTGAACCATAGATGGGAAAAAAATAAGAATATTTCATGTACATATTGACTTTTTTCCTCATTTGAATTTGTTTATAATATTTTAAAATGTTTAAGTCAAAAATGAAATAAAAACTGGAATTTAGTTCTTGAACTAAATCAAACTATTTAACAAAAAGGTGATCCATGGTTATTTTAAACATTAACAGATATAACAATCTGTGAAGAAAAACAAAGTTAATGTATGACTTTTGTAGTCTTATAACACAGTTTAGAAAAGCAAAAGGAAGAGTAGATTTGTTCGATTTAAAGCTGCTGTAAGTCACAACTGAACCATGCCATGTTTTCATAAATACCATTATGGATGAAATTCAACCATAAAACATATATTCTCCTCCATTCACTCAGTGCAGATACTCAGATGAAGGATTCATCTTGTGATTAAAAGCATTTTGCCTGAGATCGGTCCAGCTTTGTCACATGTGCACGGATGTACCCCTGGTCAACTAAAGGAGTTGCACATACCCCCTCCTCTGCCATGTAACACAGGGGCCCATTTCATCCTACCTGGTCTAATTCAGAAGCTTAAACTCTTTGGTTCTGGGTAAATTCAGATCTGTTGTCACACAGATCCTTCATAATCTCAGGCAAGCTCCTTAGCATCTTTGCATCTCAGACTTTGAACTACATTTTTTGCTTTTCAAAGAGATAGTGCTTCCTTTCTCCAATCATTTATAACAACTGAGTCCGTTCAGACAATCTCAACTTTGAGGAAAGGATGCACTCCTCTCTCCCAGGCACTCTCTCCCAGCACTAGAACTAACAGCAAGGAATGCCATTTAGCGAATGTGCAAAAAAATAATAATTAAAAAAAAGCAGTTTCTCAAAATTGCATGTTAAATTTTTCAGAAAAAAAATTATTAGTTATTTCTGAAATTTCCATCATACTTAGCTTTGCCACTATGTAATAGTAACAAGGAGTTCTGCCTGGGTTTATAAGCAGTTTGTCAACAGCCTCTGCAACAGGGAACCAGGGCAAATATTTTCTGCTTTGAAGTATCAGTGAAGCCGTGCACTGTCCCTGTTTATGAATGAGTTTAGAACCCAGTGAACTAGAAAACAACTGTGCCGTAACAATCTGAACCAGAAAGAAAAAAATATGGTCTCTTCTGGGTGATCATACCCTCTGTATAATGTTATGCAGTGTTTAACTGCAAATATCTCTGTTACAATTAAGTATAAAGGCTGGTTTATTTTCTGAAGTTCGTAGGATTTTTATACATGCTTTTTTTCCACTGTGGAGTTGTTCTTTTTAGAAGTGTTTGTAGGCAATTCATTTTAAAAGGGCTCCAGGGGGCTTTTCCCTACTGTGTTAAGCTGTTTTGATATTCTTTTACAAGCAGAGTCTTAAAGTTGTTCTCCCAGATGCATTGTCTCACTAATCAGCTTTATGAGGTTCAAGGTCGCCATTCAACATTAATTATTCATTGTACAATTCACAGCTGGTGATGATGCTAAAAATGGCAAATAATATGCATGTTCAAAAATACCCTCATAAAGCATCTTCGTCATAAAACTTCAGATCGTAAGAAATATGAAATCAGAAGAAAAAAATATATAAGATTAGTATGGTACTATGGAAAGCCTGCACTAAGATCACTTCTGTTTTTCCTATCTTTATGCAGACATTTTCCGTTATCTCAAAATTAACTACAGTGGAGAAAAGGCAGGTTGTGGCCACTGGTACCAAAACAGTCCAATGTCTACACTAAGGCAGCCATAACAAAATCACAAAGAGCAAACTAGATGTTTAAAATGCATTGTTCAAAGATTTACAAAGTCAAAATGCTTGAGAAAAACTATCCTTGAATGAAAACTCGTAGCGTGGAAACAGGGTGTAAGTATCTTACAGTTATAGTAGTCATTATATGTGTTTTAAATCTGTGCAGTGTCAATTTTAGAAAGGTTTTCTTCTTCTCCAGGCAAGCCAAGACTTGTCACACATTGACAGTGGTAGGAATGATGTCAGCAGCAAAAAATAAGCCTTTTTTAAAGGGCTATTTAGATTTTGGCAAACTGGTGTGGGCAAGCTGCTACAACAGATTCTGCCTGCTCTCTCCTCTGCTGTACTCATTCCTCAGCTTATTAAGGATTCAAGAACAGTTGAGGCTTTGAAACAGAGCAGAACCAGAGCCAAAAACTTCTATTATAAGTCTAATTATACTCAATTCCTTCCACACACATTCTGACAAACATAGCACTTCTCCGTGTACAATATATTGCTTAACAGAACCCTTTTTAATGATAGCACCATATTAAAGACCTTCTGTTTTCTTTTCCGATGTCCTGTCTTACAGTTAAAATACAAAATACTTGCTGTCTCCACTCAATCACACTTCTGCAATTACTCGGTGTCTCCTGATAGCACTTCAGCAATTATTTTTATCTGCAGTTGGAATGTTTTTCTTTCCTCTGCATGTTAATTTCTTGGTTTGTTTATACAAAATATGTTAAGCTGATTTCAAAAATATGGTTTACAAAGTGCAGGTCAGTGCCAGATGTTATTTAATACTTTCAGGCTGATGCTTCGTGCCCAGGAAAGTGGGTCCTGTGATGACTCTCTTGTCAGTAACTGCTGAGCTGACATTTAACAAATCGATCTGATTCAACACAAATATTGAAACTGATACCTTAATTCTGGCACAAACATATTGTTTAGGTTCTTTTCAAAAGCAAAAGACAGCTTGGTTACGTTTCTAAATATTTGCACTCACACATGTGTGAGTCAATAAGTATGTGCCTTTACATCATCTTATTCCATTATCAGGGATACTGTATTTCTCTTCTTTAATGACAGTTTATGATAGCTCAGGAAAAAATTAAAGCAAGTTTCAATTACACACCTTATACTGGCTGTATGCTATGCTTCTTTTTTTTAACAACTGAATGCTTAAAGCACGAAAATTTGTTGCCAACAAAACAGGCAGTCTATAACCATATAAATACATTTCTTAAAGAAACCTATTTTTACTTCCAGCTCTGTTTTACACAGGAATGAAGAATATGAAAACATAATTTCTCTTGAGCAAACAGACAGTAATTGTTTAAAAAAAATCATTAAGAATGTGAAATGTTATGTCTTTTTATATCCGTTGTAAATCACAAATATTCTGCATTTTCAACTTGTTTCCTAACTTCATCAACTTGTTTAATTTACAGGCAAAACTAACTACAGTGCTTCCCCCCGCCTCTCTCTGAAATATGTATGCTTTCAAAATTCTATCTAGAAGACATGCAGACAGGCTGCAAAATAGCAAATTAAAAATCTCTGCTATCCAATTTTTGGGTTTTGTTTTCCTATTTAGAGTTCTCCCATTTGTTATATGGCATCTGGTAGCATCTCTAACATCCTATGTTACTCTTGTCTAGAAAACAGAGCTGCATTTTAAGCAAAGAATATGGGTGAATAACAGCTGCATCAGCATGCATTTTGAATGCAAACCATACTGATGATTCTAAAGTGTAAGAGAACGACAATGGTTTTGTTTCAGGAGAGCACATCTTTACCTCAGGGTCTTCCACTCGTTTTCACTTAACAGATGTAAGAAAATCTGTACCTCCCACACTCGCACAGAATCATATTAATACATTAGCCTGTGAAGTGTTCCTGACCCTTTACCACTTAGGATCAGGTTTTCTGCCATTAAATTGGAAAAGAAAAAGGAAGCATTGAGTTGTAGCCTGCTCTTGCTAAGCACATCTGCTTATGCAGCCACTCAGTAAAAAGTGTTCATTTAAAAAAAAACCCAAAAAAACAAAAAAAAAAGCTTGAAAACTTTTCTGCATTTTTGGTGCATTTGCAATCTATACTGGACTATGCCATGACCAATGTACAGCTTAACCTTTCTAGTTCAGTTCTTTAGTTTTCCCTTTGATTTCTGTTGACATAAAAGGCATTAAGTGTCTGACTTCAAAAAACAGCCAGTGCAGATATTTGTTGTTCAGCATGGTGGTCTTTCTCAAAGGTCTGCTTCTTTTATGTTTCCTTTCTTCTTTAGTTCACTTACTATATAAACATTATGATCTTAGCCTCCCTGTCTCACTATGCACTTATATAAAAAGATGTACAACCTTGTACAAATTATTTTTGTAGCCAAATGTGATATATTCCCAGAACAGTTTCTATTTCTGTAAAAATAAAAAATCACAATATTTGCAAAATTATTTGTATTCACATCAAACATTATTTTGAAAACTTACAAATGATTAAGACATTATAGTTTTGCTAGCAATTATACTCTCAAGCCTAGAAGGAAATGGAAAACACTTAAGAAGGTTAATTTCCTTTCTAAGCTTTACACCTGAGACTGTCTCTTTAGAAATGAAAAGAAACTTGGCTACTTTCTGACCAAATTCAAGTTGTTGGTTTTGGTTGGTGGGTTTTGTTTTTTTTCTTGTTGTTGGTGGTGGTGGTGGGTACGTTTGTTTGTTTTCACATAGTGATTTTCTTCTGTATTTATGAACCTCATAGAAATTGCATTTAGGATATACATGTCTAAAATATTGCTCCCTTGAGCAAAGCAAGGGGAAAAAAAACCAGAAGCAACTTGATTGCAAAGGCTGAGGTAGGAAGCAGCAGCAACCACTGCTACTGCTAGCAGAGTGCTGTGGATGTCAGCTGTCACTCTTTCACACACTAGACCAGCTGGTGTAAATTAATGCAGCACTCGCAAACTTAATAGAGATGTATTCATTTACACCAGTTGAGAATCTGGGACAGATTTTTCAACCACTGAATCCACAACAGTAAGCAACTCCTCTGCAATAATTACAGATGAAAAGCTCTAGCCTGGGTTCAGGTTGAGTGCGTCTTGTGTATTATAAATAGGTTTCCTCATGGTTCCCTTCCACAAAAATCAGTATAATGCACATCCACAGCACAATCACATCCATCATGCTACCTGGATCATAGGTTAAATGTGACATTCTGTGTTGCACTGAAACCAGGGTGTATACTTATCAGAGCTCCATCTCAAAGATCACTTCTTAAGAGACCATCTACAGGTTGTACAAAGACTTCACTCATGTTGCATGACTGTGGATCCTGGACAAATTCCTGATGCTACCGATACATGTGTACACAGCACTCTGTGTTGGAAAGTTGACAGCACTGTATGCATTCATCAACACTGATGGTTTGAGTGGATTAATAGTACTTATCCTAAATTCCAACTGTAAATTTCTGGAGAAGCTTATGCTGAGGGATGTTAAGTTTTTCACCATTCCAACTTAAAAAAGCACTACAATATCACCAAGTACAACGGACCTTCTTGCACTTCTGGAAAAAGAATACGCAATTTTTCTGGTTAATCCCACTTCTCAGTATCCTTTCTATTGCTGAGGAACCAGAAAAGGTGCCAGAGTGCTTTACTGTTGGGAGACGGCCAAAGTGCAAAAAGGTACTTGGTTTGGTACCATCTTTCCCATCTTATGCTGGTGCTCAGCACAGCCCCTTCCCAGATATAGCAGGTTCTTGCTGGCCTTGCATCTGCAGCTGCGCTCCTCCTCCCTCCTGCTGACATAGAGAAGCCGGGAAAGACATGTAGGGCTATAGTGCAGCTGAACTATGTGCATCAGGGCCAGATTTTTGGCAGAGGGCTGTAACACCAGAGCAGTGTTCTCTGTGAAGAATTTGATAGTACTGTTTGGTGCTGCTTACATTTATAGGAGTATTGGCACATTTCAAAAGGGAAAAAAGGAAATTCTGTAGACAGTGAAGGTAAGCATTATACTTCACTGCAGCACCTCCAGGGAATCTGGTCCATTGTTTTTATAAATGAATTTTCAGTTTCCCAAAGGACTACTTAAGGACTCTGAAGGGACATGTGAAAAGAAAATAATTGCTCTGCATGAGCTGGTATGACCCGTCTGGTAAGAATGGACAAGGTAGCACCAATGGGGACCAAAATAATATGTAGATGATTTGGGACAGACGTTTTAGCAGAGCCTATCACGATATGACAAGAGGTAATGGTTTTAAATTAAAAAAGGGTAGATTCAGACTAGATATAAGGAAGAAATTTTGTTACAGTGAGGGTGGTGAAACACTGGCCCAGGTTGCCCAGGGAGGTGGTAGATGCCCCATCCCTGGAAACATTCAAGGCCAGGCTGGACGGGGCTCTGAGCAACCTGATCTAGTTGAAGATGTCCCTGCTCATTCCAGGAGGGTTGGACTAGATGACCTTTGAAGGTTCCTTCCAACCCAAGCCATCCTATGGTCCCTGTAATATTGTAGGAGTCTAGTTACTTTTATTGCCAGCAGCTTTGCATCCATTTACAAACAAAACAAAAAGATACAGATCTACTTTTGAAAATTAGAAAGGAAAACAACCCTCTTATAATTTTTTTTTCCACTGCTGAACGGCTGTCTCCTTGGAACAGGGAGAAAAGTGGGGAGAAAAATAGAAAGAATGAATACAAGGGAAACTGTGCCAGGTGAGTGAATATGCCCATATACCACAGCCTCTGTGAGTTGGAAAGGCTAAAAGGATGGCATTCCCCTTCCAGTCCTTCCACTGGGTGAATTATACAGGACACGTACCCTCTTTGTGTATCAGATTTTACCTGCAAAATGGAAATAGTATCAGCAATCTCTTCTGTAAAGCATTTTGAGATCTGCTGATGTGGGAAAAAAAACCAAAACCAAAACAAACACAAACAAAAAACAAACAAAAAACCAACCAACCAAAAAAATTCCACAAACAAAAAAACCCTACAAAACCAAAAAAACCCCCACCAAAACCAAAGAAACAACCAAAAAAAACCCTATAAAAACTTAGTTCTTCATGTGAGTTTCATGAGAACAGTGCTCATAAACTTTGCATCAGTGTCATCCTGAATGCTCTCCCTAGTTGATTACAGTATTATTATTATTATTCTACCTGGTCAAGGTGAACTAAAATAACAACCAGTCTTTTTTCATTACTTTTCTGGTTTTTTTTTTCACCAGAAGATCTCAAAACACTGTACAGCACAGACAGTTGATGTTATTTCCATTACAGACCCTTCTCAGGCTGCCCTCATCTTTGAGCAAACAGAAAGCTCAGGCTAAGCAACAAATCGGTGTCAAATTTGGGAACAGAACCTGAGAACTGAGCAGCCTTTTTTGTGCTCTAATCAGAAGAGGAAATATTTATCAAATTGAAAATTAGCATTTCCAAAAGATGAAATACAATGGTCTGTATAGAGAATTTGAGTGATCTATTGCATGAATCAGTATACAGATTTTATAAGTATGTGTAGGTGAACTTATCAGGTACAGAAGGACTTACTATATCATTCTCTCCAAAGGCATACATTCTGATCTATATGGCCTTTAGAAGCAAGCAAGAAAGAAAAACTGGGGTCTTGTTTTTCTTGCATATTTCTCTGCCACTGTCACTTCACTACAATGATTAAGAAAAATACAGAAAATGTAAACTCTGGATAAAAGTCTTCCCTTTCTCCACCCATTTTTTTTTCTCTGCTAGAAGTTCTTTATCAGTTTGCACAGAATTCTAGCCCACAAACTGAGTCAGTTTATTGAGTAATATTATAACTGTTCTAATTACTGAAGGAAGTGAAAAGTCACCACAACAAACATATTCAGTCTGCTAATTTTACTCACAGTTTCTGAAGTGACATAATGCAGCTTCTTTTTAAAGCTTTGTTGAAAAACCAGCAATTTCCTGTGTTTATTTTGTCTTCTTATTTCAGAAAAGTGTCTCTGATTTGTGGCAGCAGATGTGATCAACATGATAGAAAGATTTTTACCAACAAGGGCTTTCAGTTGGTATGATCGCTGGAGAAATAAAACCCTTTGAGTATTACTGCCTTCAGACATTTTTGAACAAATATTACCATATACCTTTCAAATGATTGTCACTTACGGTTTTAAAAAGAATAATCTAAACATTTAGTCACTAGGGCCATTATATAACAGTGAGAGGAGAACTTTTACGTGCCCACCTTATTGAAAGAGGATTTCATGGACAGCATGGAAGCCAAGTGGACTAAATTATGTTAGATTTCACTGTGCTTTTTTGCTGCTTTGACTTCAAGTCAGAATATGCATATTTATAAATGAAACGGTTATTATTTTCAAAACAGGCTCTTGGCCAGAGGGTACAGCCATCTACTAGTAAAAAGATATTTCAGGGATAAATTCTAAATAAACTGCAACTATCAAGTTACAAGCAATGGGGAAAAAAAGTAAGGGAATGTAGACTGAAAAAAACCTGTCAAGTTGCATGAGTTTGCTAAAAGCACAATTTTATAATGAAATATAAGGATTTGCCCTATAAGCATTAAATTCTGAAAAACAATTTTATTCTCAGAGGCAAGAAGAATACAAGGCAGGTGGAAGACTTTCTAGAATTCATCTCACAAAACCAAAACTGAAAGTGTCAGAATTTCATGTAATGAAAGACACTGTCACACTATGTCAGAAATGAGTAAGTATCAATTTAAGAGGAAAAGACAGATGATATACACCAGTTTTATTCACACATGTACCATAGAAAAAATCTCAAAATCTGCTGATATAGTCTTCTTGTGGAGTACACATTGTACTGTAGTTTTCTCGATCCGCAGCTTGATCTTTCAGGTTGAAGAAAGACTCTTCGAATCACATTTAAGACATGAAGCCATGAATAAGGAAAAGACAAGAGTTTAAAGCAATCAAAACTCACATATAAGAATAACTAATACATTTGAAACCATGACAGTCATTTACTGTATTAACTGAGCTCTAACTTTATTTCAATCTGTCTCTAAAAACTATTTATTTTATTTTTCCCTATTCTATAGTATGTAAGCCCTACCAATATTGAGAGAGGAAAAAAGATCAGTAGATTACTCATATCTAGTATACCCAGTTTTATGGCATAAGGAAGAATATACTTGCGCCCTGGCTAAGACAGACTCACCATCCTGGTTACAGCTCTTTTCCCTACCTACACTCTCACTAAATACAGAGCTTCACTGTGAAAATTCTCAAGCTTCTGAATTAGTGGGTTTTTTTCTATGAGTCACATGAGCTTGAAAGAGAAAACCCTCACAACCCAAGGATTTGAAGAGATAAAATGAATGCATAAAAGAAACTTCCCTCTGCTTATTTGCTACTAGAAAGAAAGCAGAAATAGGGATTTTATATAGAACACTCCTGTAGTATTCCGATTCGTACGAGAAACTCCACTTTTTCTCTTTTTTTTGCTTACAGAGTCACAGTTAACTTGAGTGACACCTACTTGAGGGAAAACAAGCTGTTCATTTATTACCAGGATCAAGCAACATAAATCTGCAGATGCTGCACTTACCACCCACAGACTCCTGAAACATGCATACAGGTAAGCACTCATTAAACCAGTGCCTCATGTTTAGGAAGCACAACAGCACTGACAGTTTTACAGCACGTAACAAGGCCCACAGTCACTACACAACGTCTGTCAGGAAAACATGTTGAAATTCTAACAATACAGTCTTTAGGGAGGAAGATTCTCCTGTGATATGAATGCTCCTTATTCTAAAACCTTCAAATACCTATAGTTTCTATGATGGCTAAATACAGACCATAATTTACTTCACCTATTGTTTGGCTCTCTGCTTTCTGAATAGACCGGTAGCCAGTTACTAACTATTTTTGCTGAGAAGTTCACTCTGCTCTTTCTGTAGAAAATGCAAGGAAGTCATGCCTAGAATTATTTGTTACCATTGTGGGTCTACAGAGTTAAATTGCTTTCTCTGCACAAAAGCTCAGTCCCTCTCTGCATTGTCTGCAGAAATCTCTCCTGTTCATAAAGCATTGTAGCCTCTCCCTTAGAGAAATACTCAAAATGGCTTTCCTGTAAAACTCCTGCCCACGGAGGGCTAGGCTTTATCAAACCAGGCACCAGCATCGATTCTATATTGCCACTTTCAAGTAAGAAAAAGAGAGGAAAAGAGGAAAAAAAAAACTGAGAGGAAAAAGGAAGAGGCATTTGTCTCACAGCCACACAAAACTGCAAAACAGACAACTTCTGCAAAACCTGACATGGGAAACTTATCTGGGAACACTGTGCTTTGACACAAAGGCTGCAGATTCAGCATTAACTTAAATACAGTTTTGCCGTGAAAGCTTTACAAATCTTCAGACACCAATACATTCTGCAAAGTTGTACACAAACACCTTAATGTGCTTGAGTTCACTTTAAATTCAGCATACCCTAACTACAAGGAAAAACCTATCCATAGGGGGGAAAAAAGAAAACAAAAAATAAATATGCACACACTTGAACTTCAAAACAAAGCAACAATTTCAGTTTACACACAGACACAGTGAACTAGAGTAAATAGAAACTAGTAGTGATGATGGGTGAATGTCTGGTGAAATATGGGAGCTGGAAGGATTTGTACTTTAAAGAGAAGTTAACACTGCACATTATTGTCTAATAGCTTCTGGTTCAAGTCTCATGCAATATCTCTGGTTTTAATGCCAACCATCTGTACTAAACTCAAAATGTATCAGAACTGCATATCTTTAAGATACAGAAAAAAATGATTTATGCAACTACTGGTCATAAGCCCAATGTCCTTTCTGCCTTATAAGAAACACAAGTTTCTGTTACTGGAAAGATACCCAAACTGTAACATTTTGATTGCCAATGTGAAAAAGGAAGCAATTTTCTCTAGTCATATTAGAAAATATTAAATCACTGACAGATACCTTTAAAAACCTGTTGTACCTTAATTTATATTTGCAAGGCCTAAGAGAAAGAACTAAAGGTTCTGGTACATTTCAGACTTCTACTAGCATAAACAAAGCTTGCTCCTGCCTATTGCTCATTAGTCTAAAAGTTTTTTAACTTTCAGGGCAGAGATGGGAGAGTGAGGAATCCTACCTCTGCAAAACCTATGGACTCAAACTAAAAATAAACCAGTTTCTCCTTTTTCCCTGAAACCCTTTTCTACTTTTGTTTGTTTATTCTGGATTTTATCAGCCTCCTTTTCATGCTAGTGAATCATGTCTCTGTCACAGCTGATTCCATTTATCTATCCTGGGAGAAAACAAAAGCTAAAAATAACTCTTTTGGGGTTTCTGCTGGGTTTTGCACGAAAAGGGACTGAATGTGTTCATTCCAAACTTGTGCGTCAATGTTTTGCTTTATCTTTGCCAGGGTAGATTTAACTAGTACCGTGTTGGGGGGGGGGGGGGGGGGGGGGGAGAAATAAACACCTTTTTGCTGTCCATAAAATTCCAAGTTGGATAAAATTTAACAACATCTGTGGAAAATGAAAAAAGAAAGCTGATTCAACATCCAAGCTAGCACTAGAGTAATTTATTTGCAAGTGGGAGCTTTCTTCCCAAAAGCACTATGCCACTTCTTGTAATGAAGAACAATGAAATACCAGGTTCTATCAGACTGGAGTACTTGTGCTTAAAATATTTTTTCCCTACTTTGAGAGAATCTAACCATGTAAAAACACTCACTAAATTTAAAATATTATTGCAATCAATGATCAGTCTCATACAGTGGAAGACATTTTGTCTGGGCTAGGCTGGAAATCTTGGAGGAACATATATTTCTATGATCTCTTGTGTTTCTTTCTCGCATTTGCATTAGACTTACCTGACTAGCTCACTATGAACACAACCCCATGAGAAGTATTTTGATGTCTGTGGCTTATTCTATGAAGTGCAGCGGGCGTATCTACTTCTGGGCAGTGAGCAATTTTTAGACTAAGTCTAGTATGCGTGCAGACTGAAAGTTCAGGCCAGTATTGCATTTCATTAATTTTATCCATATAATTCTAACCATAGAAATATGATGTTAATTGTTGGGTTACCTCCTTATGCAGCAACTGGGTTCAAGACAGATTTTCAGAAGAACTCACTCTAGTTATAACCAAAACTCAGATTTTCAGAAATCTCACAGCACCTGACATGATTAAGGGTGAGCACTTCAGGCTGTTTTCTCTACATGCAAGTGCCCTGAAAAGTCAGGTTCTTGAAAAACCAAGCTCGATCTTTAGCCTGAAAAATATACATTCAAAATGAACTACACATTGCATGCACCATGCAAGGTTGTGTTCTTCTACCACATCTTAAAATGTAGTATGAATCATTGGACCATGATTGCAGTGCACAGACAGACAAGACAAATTACGGTATCAGGAGCTTAGCCCCAGTATATCTGGTGACTGACCTTTTATCCTAGTTTTGTCTGTTCCATGCTAACTGCTCATCCCAAGCACCCTTTGCATTTGGTACAGGCAGAATAAACCTCTTTAGGGCCTGCAAACTCACCTCAGGAAGATGAGGACCACTTGGGCATGTAGCTACTCTGACCTTTATGATACAACTGAAGCACTGCTGGCAGTACAGACTTCTGGTTTCAAGTTACCTCACAACATGATTGAAATCACAGTTGTTGGTTAGGTTGCTGTAAAATACAGATGAAGCATCTACATGATGAAAAATATATATTAAAAAATCTGGAGATTTTTAAACACATTTGGGGAATGGAGTAGAAAGATGTACCAGGGAAAAAGTAGTGCTATATTTAAAATGAGTGTCTAATTTTCAAAGTTTAACAAGATTAGTGACTGTGACATACATAGTCACTTGCCAAAAGAAAGCAGATAAGCTTTAAGGAATCCAGGAAGAAACAGATTGCCTAGCACAAAAACAGTCCATGGGTAAGAGATATGTCTTTAGGGATCATTAAAAGGTAGTGTTCAAACAAAGAAGGTAGTTTTGAAGATTATTACTTAAATTTTGATACTACTGGAAGTTCTCAGATTTATTTGGTTTTCCTGTTTCCACATCTTTAAAAAAATTCAGACTGAAAGTCATAGGCAATGGACCACAACAAACCAAGCCTACCAGCTTAGATCTTAGGAAAGAATATCGGGGTGGCAGCATTGCATGTTCCGCAAACGACACCTGGAGAGCTCTCTGTGCTGAATACGTCTAAAGGCAATGTCAAAAAGTATGAAGGGATTTCTGAAAACAATATTCATCAATCAACAAAAAGTTACTTCTGCAAGTCACTTGGCAAAACCGCCCATGATATCACCACATTCCAGGCTTCTTACACTGACTGAGCTGGAAGCTTTTAAGTTCATGAACTCCAGCCTCTCATAGCCACTCCTAGTATAGTTATTCTAACTGGGGCCACAATGTCCTTTTCAAAATGTTCCAAAGCCAACCTCGAAGTGAACATGTGATTCTCCCTGAGAAGGAATAGCTTGTTCTTCCTGCCATCTCCCAATAATGCGATTGCTCTCTTCTGTATTACACATTATAATATATGAAGCAGCAGCTTTTTCAGATGTTTCATTGAACACAAATCTAGTGAGGAAGCAGTGGTTACAGCTTCACTGTGTTGTGGTTGTTCAGCTGCAAGCCATCTTGTATTTCAAAATCAAAAACGGACAGCAGAGGAAAAGGAAGAACAAAGTGTTACCTTGTAGAGACAGCAGTAGCAAAATACTGATGAATTACATAATTTTATCACCAGATCCAAGTCAATGGCATTTACAAGGCAAATACGCATAAAGTGTATTTTTTTTAACAACACAAAAAGCTTCATATGTAATTTCCCATTCTATTTGTTCAGATATATTTATTTTGGGTTCAGAAAATATTTGCTCTTAAATCACTGAATATAACTAGGCAAAATATGATTGTGCTGACTTTTCCTTTATGAATCGTTTGCAAGAACGATCTACACAGTTACACTGGAAAATATGTAAACAGCTACTGAAAACAGGAATCATTCATTTTTACTTCTAAAAGTTAAGTTAGGAAGGCTGATACTCAGAAGTTTCACTTCAAAACCGTGAGATGTTTGAACCTAATGTGACACTATCTTCCTCTCATCTTTGAGCATGCACCTGTATTTTAGCTGGAGAACTTTTATAGAACCTCTACAGAGGACGTATAGGTACCCATTCAGAGTGTAGGATGTGGAACAAACACAGCAAGTTCTACCACAGTCATAACACAGGAAACACAACTCTCTAATACTAGTATCATAATCAGTTTTCAAAATTAAAAATGTGTCTACGCACATACGTGCAAGTAGATTATAATTAGAAGCAAAAATAACAAAGCCTGGCATTACTCAGTGACATGCCTCATTGCCAATAACTATCTGCAGAAATGGGAAATGCATAATATAATCAGCAAATATGTATGACTTTCCACTGTTGCCATGGCCAATGCAACATGACATCATTAAAAAAATCCAAGTATTCTTTTTCATCCCTGCAGAGAGCCATAGGTGAGACCAGAGAATTTACTATTGCTGAGGCTTAGTAGGGATGTACGGGAAGAAAATAAGAGGTTTTAATTTAACCTGACCTTTAAAAATCCCTGTTTACTGCATGAGCAACAGCTCTTTCTTCCAGTCCTGACATCACCAGCATCCTAAAAATGAATGCTTGTTATACTGCAGCCTCTATCGTAGTGGGAAGCAGCTGGCACAAAGAAAGTATTAATAGGGCAGGTGGCAAGTCCAAGTGGGCTGTGAAGAAGTGTGGAACTGCCCAGACCTTTTAAGATCAAAAAAACTGTGGCAGAGCAAAACTGCATCTTAAGCTGTGTAGAAAATAAACAGGAATTCAAGAAAAGGTAATACTTTGAGGTAGGACTGAAGTACCTTGAAATTGTCTTGGAAAACAGCTTCTCCCCCACTGCTACTTAAAAAGAAGGGATGCAGGGAAAGAGGAGTATTTTAAGCCTAATAAATATGAAGATTACTCCTTGTCAGCCAGTGCATTGTTGAATGAGTCTTCTTCCTAACTCCAGCCCTCCTCCTGCACACGTACTATTCCTTAGCCTGGGTTCCTCATTCAATCAATCCCAGCATATCCCTGTATGTTCAGTCTTTCTTTTGTACAGTGTTTGCATTTTAGTCAAATGTCTGATTTAATGCTCTGACATTGAACTTTTTTATTCTGGATTTTTCTCTTTAAAATACCCTAGTTGGTGAATTTATAAAATGGTCTTATCGTTCTTAAACACAGATAAATCTGACGTAGGATACCATAGCTGAATATATTATTTTGTTGCTTCATCTCCCACACCTTCAGCAGATATAAAGTTATTTCTCTCAAAGCATGTATTGTAGTTAAACATCTGCTGATGAAAAGACAACAAGATGCTTTGGTGTACATGCTTCAAATGCAACTGCTTGCTTTCACGTTACTATCACAGAATCACAGAATGTTAGGGATTGGAAGGGACCTCAAAAGATCATCTAGTCCAATCCCCCTGCCGGAGCAGGAACTAAGCAGAACTTTGTAAATCAGGAACAGGAAAATATATCAGTCTGAATTTTATATACTTCTGTAGGTCATCTCAGTAGCATCCATTAATCAGAGTATTCTGACCTGGTTCAGCTCCAGATATAGGCAAATAAAATGCTGATCACACCATTAATATACCCATATGTAAAGTGAAACAAGAGGGCTAAGAGTTTTAAAAGTTGAAGAAGAATAGCTCAATAAACCTTGCCAGCCCACATGGAAGAAATTGTCTTCATTATATTCTCAAAGTAAGGAATTGTCGCAAAGTAATGAAGGAGATTTTTTTATATATATATACACATACATATATATATATATATATAAATTCTCAGCCTTTTGTACTGGGTCTTTTTCAGGTATTTAACCAGATAAGTGAACTGTAGTGCTGAAAAGAAAGAAAAAAGCGGAAGCAGAGAAGCAGGAGCACAGAGGGAAGAGGCAGACAAACCTTTCTGGAGGCAGCACAGTAGTAGATCGCTTTAAATTGATTGTGAAACCACAGCCATGGAACTGAGGAACAGTCGGGATTTCAGCAGTGTATCAGTAAGACCTGGAAAGGAGCTCATGCAAGAAAATTAAGTACTTGGTGAGAAATGGGGGGATCTACTCACAACTTTGAAAAAGAGACTTGATGGCAGGCTCTTGGTTTAACTATTGCTTATACTTTTTGACATGCTTTCTTTTTTTTCTGTAACTACGTTGAAGTTACCAACAAAATTTGCTGCCCTAAGTTCTTCAAGTGCTTTTGGAGACTCCTCAACAAGGCGGCTCTTTTACCTAGAGAAACTAGTTTGCTTGAGCCACATCTTCCACAAAACTAGACCTAGAGAAAGCTTCACATATCATTTTTTCTTCAAAATTATCAAAAGGAAAGGCTTTTTATTATTGTTTGTCCAATGTGTCCTACCTTTCATTTGTCTCTACTATAATTCAACTGTAATTGCATCCACTACTCCTCTTGTTTATTGAGACTCAACAGAAATTTCTTAAAATCCTTTTTGTTACCAGTTGGTTTTTAACAGGTCATTTTACATTCCTTCTCTATTCCCATTTTAGTTCTTTTGCATCATGTTTCTTAATTCAGTTCTAAAAAAATATGTGGATGCTACACTGGCCTGTATTTTATTTCAGTTATCATTGTTAATTAAAAAATTCCCCAAGGAAGAGTGAGCTGCTGCTCCACAGCATAGAGCAGTTTGCGTTATCAACCTTCCTTTGCAATGGGAAGAATTCATCTTTCCACAGATAAATGGTTATTTGTATATGACTAGTAAAAATGTGCTTGTTTGCATTTTCTCCGGAGTACTACCTGGTGATTTTTTCTAAAAGTGTCATTTTTTCACATGAAAACCTCAGAGTATGTTGCAGGAATCTGGGAACTTGCAGCAACATCATTGCAGTTCTGAGGTACGCACTCTGTACTTTTATGAATAGACAAAATGAAGCAGAGATTAAACTTCCCAACCATGGAATAATGAAACTCAGTAGTACATTAAATGAAGATCAGAAAGCATGCTACTTTTTTTACAAGTGCTACATCAACTCTTGTACTTTTAGAAGTATTTGATATGATTGTGTGATAGGGCTTGTCTAAATGAGTGTAGTAAGCTTGGACACAAGTAGAGAAGAAACTTGAACCATTGTGATAGACTGTAAGAACTAACATTCTTCCTTTAGCGTGAGTAAACTAACTACATAGTATATCCGAGAATCTCACTAACTAGCTTAATTTTTTTTCTTTAAAGAACATAAATGACTAAGTAAAAATGTTGAATGCCTAAAGGGTATTTCTTGGTATAGGAAAAGGAGAAAAGCGCAAGAAAATCAGACTCAAATTTTCAGTCAGGTGGCCATACATTCTTTTAGTTCACAAAGTTCAGATCTCATTTTTGTTGGCAGATAAACAACAAACTTCTACCGTCATTCACTTGAATTTTTGCCAATGCGCTAAAGCATTTTTCCCCAAAAGAAAACACATTGCCAGCATCATTTACTACTCCCACTAAAAATACTTACAGCACAACATTACATGCATACTTTTGACAATTGTGCTTTTGGAAAACATCATTCTCTGCAACAATAAAAGCCTTTTCATGCCAGAGAGATACTGTTTTAAATACGTGCTACTGACTAAGAACAGACAAACATTAACAAGAACCTTCCTTAAGATAATGTTCATTTCTTGTCTTTATAATCATCAGTGATTTTATTGTCTGGGTAAACCTACAGGCATCTAGCCTTGCAAATCCCAGCCCCCAAATCTTCTTAATATATCAGTGTTTGAAAAGTTTTCTCTTTGTAGGTTAGTCAAGAGAGTAGAAAAACTATTTTTATAACACTCTTATACTAGGGTTTTCTTCTCTTATTCTTGTCCCAAACTAATAATTCCTCTAGCCAAAACTTAACCTTGCTTTATATGTCACATGCTTTTGTAGATGATTGCCATCAAGGAACATAAGAAAAGTCAGGTAATTAAAGTTAAAAAATAAAATCCTGAGGGTCCTATGATTAATACCAGAACAATTTTTACTGTCCTTTGCTTTACTCCATAGATATTATGTAAAATGGCATGCGCAAAAGAGGAAAAATCATGGGATATGCAGAAAATGGAAGCTGACAGAACATTACAATGAACATGATAAGTATAACTTGGCTAAATAGTGATCAAGCACTGTATTTCTATGTCCATAGTCATTTGAAGGAAATGAAGGTAAGGTCTATTTGTTTGTTATTTAAAACTAAGAGATGGATTTTAAGACAGGGAAGATTTAAATTGACGATCAGAATACTTCCTTGACAGAAAAATATATGTTCACAATTCTCATACTTAGTATCGCTGAAGATTACAAAATTTATATACTTCGACAATACCAAATAATATCAAAGGAGAAACCACTTGACCCAAATCCTGTCTCCCATTTGGACTTTGTTGATTTTATTTGTACAAAAGGTGTCTCTCCACAGGTTGCTGTGCAGCAGTCCCAATCCCTTTGCACAGCAAGTCCTCTTTGAAGTGATTCACAACTTTGTGGCAGACACAGGCAAGCACACGACCCTCAGAGCCTGCCTACATAGAAACGGCAACCGGCTAGATAGCGGAATGCAGTCCACAGGCACTCGGCACAAGCTCAGGTGTAAACACCATGGTTTACAACCCATTTAATAACTTGGGTCCAGAGCCTGGATGAATAATTTACTCCATTGCACTCTGAGAATGAGTCAGTCTAATATCCCTTGTCGAGGAGTTCCTCAGATTCCTCCCTGACTCCATGGATTTTCATTGCTGGCTTCATCAGCACGACTGCAGACTTCACCTGCCAGAGCACAGCTGGTTGCTAGTCCAAGACAGGCCAGCTGTGTTTAAATAAAAGAACTCAAATAAGAACTAAGAGTGTAAACCAGAAGACCTTGCATTTAAAGTGCTTCCTTCACTTTCCTACCCCCCAATAAACTGAGGCATTCTAAAACAGGTAGATAAGGAGGCTGTGACAGTACTGTGAAGGATACATCTGAAATAAAGGCAAAGTCACCCACCTGAATTGTCAGAATATTCTATGCTAATTCTTTGTTACCAAACAAGGATATTGAAACCAATGAATAAGCAGAAACCCCTTACCCAGGGAGAAGTATAACTGTTCTCAAACTTTGATACTTGTATTAACCTTGCTCAGACAGGGCTAGAAGAAAAGCCACCTCAGACAAGAAGTAGTGAAGGGAATGGTGATGTCTTCAATAGCAAATTCTATAATGAGCTCATGCCTCTTCTGTTTGTCAAAGAGATAAGCACTTACTGAATCAGGAACAGGCAAAGATAAGATTAAATAACCTTGGTCACAGCTCCAGTTCTTCATTAGCTCATGCATTAAAGCATCACAATTCCTCTGCTGACATCAGAGATTTTAAAAATGTTCATCACTGATGCTTAAATGATACAAATCAAAAAGAGGACAACTTTGTGATACTATGAGGATTTTTTTTCCTCAATTTCTATTACTTTATTGTGTAATACTTATTTGAGACAAAGACTGAATGGGTAAGATAAGGGCATATATTTTAGGGTTTTTTATTTCCTCTTTAGTTACAGAGGTCTGAGATACAGGCTGTGGCAAAGTCTTTAATACACAAAAAAATAAGATTCTCATTTTTAGCACTAGAAGACTCAGAAAGCTTTACAATATGTCTGTGAAAACACCAAAACAATTTTAGGAAGTTTTACATTCATCTGTTGCGATATTTGTTTCTCATGTCAAATAAACCAACTAGTAAAATCTGCTAAACTATGGCTAGGTGTTTATCTATTGAAGGTGAAGAAAGCTGCCCTTGCAAACAAGCACTTAAATTTTATTTTACCCTAGGCCACCCACAGTGTGTTTACTCACCACACACACAGACTTGCTGTAAAGTAAGCAGGAGGATAATTCTGACTTAATTTTCAGGTTTTAATACTATGCATGAGTGATAAAATTAAATTTAGGCTCCAAGTAAATATGCAAGGGTTCAAGCACACAGGTTCGTTAAGAGCTTTCACAACTAGGCAAACAAACAGCAGAAGAAATCTTAAAAGGTGTAACATAATATCATAGAAAAGAGAGACCTCCATAAGACAAAGCCATAGACTGTTTCACAGAAATCCAATAGCTACCTACATGATGATGCCTCTAAACCTATGTTTAATCAACTACATACAGGGTTGGCTGCTCGTTGTAGCAAATGAGTAATTTTGAAAGAAGGGGGTTACCCCTCCACATCCTAGCTCATCAATTATACGTGCACAGCAGGGACCTACTGCAATGTTACTGAAGAGTTGTGTTGATAATGAAAGATAAAGACTTTTCTCCCAGTTTTGCAGATGTAAGACATTCTTCCTAGGAAAATTTGCAGGCCTCTGAGGATACATAAACTCAGATTCCTGATCAGCTAGAAAGACCAAACTCAGATGCTTGATAATTTAAATAGAAGTGAAAGCTCAACCAAGAACAACTTCTCAGCAGAGCAACCAAAATCAAATATTGATGTCCAGGGCTTTCCCCAGACATATGCACACATACTACTCCCACCCCATGAAGGAGAAGCTGGAGGGATTAATGAGATGTTGAGATGGTTATGGATGACACGGGGAGCTGAGTCAGTGCAAACTCTGAAGTGGCCAGCAAAATGTGCAAGGGAGATCTGGGTAAGAGTGAGGGTCCCTTTACTCTTCATCCAGACTACTGTTGTTTTCCCTGCGTCTATTCTCCTCTCTTTTGAGGCATGAACTCCCTATCTCCTGTTGTACACCTCCCTACCACAATTGATAGAACCTGCCCTCACCCCCTAACACTGTACCTAACCAATCCCCCATCCTCAGGAACAGCCATGATTCCTGTGCCCCCAGCATTGCTGGGGGAAAAGGGGGAAAGAGGAGAAGAGGGCACAGGCTCAGCCCATCCCTGTTGTTGAGACAACGTTGATGTCACAGAGCAATTCTCCCTGACAGCAGCAGTGCTGTGTAGAAGCAGCAGGGTTAACTAGGCTTAATAAATTGTACCTTATTTTATTTAGAGGTGACCCTGGGTTTCCCTGCAAGAAGGGCAAAACAAAGGGCTTGCAGTCAAAACTCTCAATGTACCATAGGAGTTCCTTGGCTAGCAAGTTCTCCTTGCCCAGTGCTCATTTAAACTGAACACTAACCGGCTCATTGTCTAAATTAAAATCGCAGAGGAGCTTGCCTAGTGAATAGCGTGAGATTAATATAAGCCTTTCACAAGTCTGACAGAAAAGATTATGCATACAAATCAAATTGAAATAGTTCCTACATTAAAAACAAACAAAACAAAACAATTATTTTTCAAGATGAGAAAGCATGTGAACTTCCACAAATAATGAAATTCTGAGACTATGATGTCCAAAATTTACTGCAGCCACAGCCTAGAAAGAGTAAGCAAAGAACTAAATACATGCTTTGTTTCTCTGAAATGCCTAGTGAATGCTGCAAGTTCCACACATTTCAGTTTAGAAATAGTTTGGGGTTTTTAAAAAAAAAAATAGCTAAGTAAGCACAGGAACATGTAGAAACCTCTAGCAAGGTTGTGTCCAAGAAAACAAATACCAATTACATTGTATTATTGTATTTGCATTACTACAGTGGCAAGTCATAGAACCCATTGGAGGGGATCCTTCAGTAGCTAATGCTGAAGTAAGAGAAATCAGCATAAGAACAGCTTTATTAGCCCTTTGAGTTTTGTTTTCAAACATATTTTAATACTAATGAGCACCACATACATTGTAGACAGCTGACTAAATAAAAAAAGGCCATCAAGATTATCTATTCTTACTAGTCCTTAGGTGTAGGCAGTCTAACTAATGTAAACCAGAGATAAGTATCAGTAACTTATGAAAAATGCCATTACAACATGCTAGAAGGAAAACAGCCATGTGAAATGGGAGGAACAGGACTCAATATAGCGTGCAATGACTGTAAGCTTCAGTGCTCACATACTATGCTTTCTGTACTGTAATGGTCTGATACATTCATTTTGACCCAGAGACCAGAGATAAATTGTCTTAGCAATACAAACAAACAGCTAAGCAATTAGGGCAAAGTTTTTGGAGAACATAGTGATAACATCTAAAAGCATTGTTGGGTGATGGGGAAAAACAGCCGTGGAGATAGGGGGTTTAATCTGAAGTAAAAGAGAGAGTATAATTGTTTCTCTACATTACAGTGCACTAAAAAAGAAGCAGACAAGCAACTGGCACCGATATTTGTCTGGCATCTATTTCAGTGTATCCAACCTGAAAAGTAACTTTCCTTGTCTCACTTGGATTTAATCAAGTTTTGCCTACAAAAAGAAATATTTTACATGTGCAGCTGTGAAAGAGTCAGAGCTAAGAAATCCAAGAGGAACCATCAGGTTTTAAAGAATTTCTGTCACTTAAATTTCCTTTAAGTAACTTATTAAAATAAAATTTCCAAGCACTGAGGTTAACACAGTAGTCAAATGGTCAAAACAACAATTTTATCTATCAACTTCTATGTATATCAGCCCTATTTAGAGGGTCAAACACAGATGTACATTAGTTGCAATACAGAACACAGGCTGCAACAATGTCTATTACCTCCCAGTCACAGAAAGAGAGGTAACTAGTAGGTAACCTAAATTATGTGTTGATTCAGTAATGAGCATTTGGTTATTGATTTAAAACTTTGCACAAAATGTTATCTACATAAAAACAAAGTATTATATAAATTTAGAAATGAGTGAAATATCAGGCCTAGGATACATTCCTTCAATTTGAGTCAGATTATCCAAGAAAATAGGCATAAGCAGATAGAAAATAATCTCAGGACTAATTTTTGTTGTTGTGAATACTCTTGTTGTACACAATAAGATAGTTTTATTAGATGAAGATAGCTGTTCATTGCAAAATATCTAAATTTGACTTTATAGTGCAAAAAATAAAACGCAGAGGAGATAAATCCACATTGTACTTTTACTGCAGCTGAATGACCAGCAGTCTTATAGTGGTCACCTAAGGAAAGAAATTGGTGTTGTTTTTAAATGCATACTGAAATGAAGATGCTTACAACATTTTTTTACTAAAGAATTTATTTCTCCTTGTAAGATTTTTAATTGAAATATATTTAAATAAATCAAGATGACATTTTGAAAGATATAAAACTCAAACATTTATAAGAGGGGTGTTTTTGGAACTGTCATAAATGATCTATAGTTTTAACTCCATCCCACATAACAGAAGTAGCCTCAATAATTCAGATGTGTCATCGGAACACCAATGTAGTTTAATACATTGAAAGCAGGCAGATGTCGCTCCATTGTGTAGTACACTGTAGTATACCAACATTTATAAAAGCTGCCTGAATGAAATGAACAATTAGTTCTATTTCAATAAAGAAAAGCACTTTACTAGTAATTCCAGAATAAGATTGTACAGACATTAGCAAATAAATCAAGACTTCAACATCCCCTCGTAAATAACAAATTAACACTTAAAAACACACAAAAAGGTCTTAATTCTTTTGTCTTGGGGTAAGTGGACAGTCTACCTGCTTTCTGGGTAGAAATAAACTAAAAACTTCCTTATTTTTTTGTTGTTGTTGTTGTTCTTCAAAGTCCACTATGAAACATCTTAAGCAAATTATGCCATTTTAATCTGATTGATATATTATTTTACAGGTTATTTTGAAAGTTTTAAATAGACATTCATAATAGCGTTAATTATGAAATACAAAAGAAATCACCCATAAATAGCATCCCCTAACTACACAACTGTTCCCTGTGCCTATAATAAAATTTTCTTTCCTATCTCTCTTTTCTTCCTCTAAACCGTTTGCTGCAAACTATCTATTAACAACACTGAGCTCCCTTAACTTTCTCTTCCAGTTTATGCATTTTTCTCTGCTTGATACTGCCCCAGAAATAATGTCTGTAGGAGGAACATGTTAGACAGCCAACGTTACTTCTTAAGTAGGCTATGGAGATGAAAAGTCACTCTTTCAACTAAGAGGCAGGATTCTGGCTTGCAAGGATGTGCCATCAACAGAACGCTCAGAAGGACAGCAGTATAACACTCAGATATTAAGGTAAATTTTATACACCATGCCCTAGAGTGAATGTTAGGTTTTTCATCTCAGTTATTCCCTCCACTGCCACAACTTGAACTCACAGGAAAACAGACAGGGTTTTCACGCCTTCAAGGTTTCCTCCACTGTCTCCCCGTAATTGCTCACAGGCTCCCCACCAGCAGAAGTGGGCTTTGGATTCACTGTGACAGGCGAGCTGCCCCACTGTCTGTCACAGGAGCAGCCCAGGGAAGCAGTAGTGGAATGAAAAAGGAATGACAACTGGTACTGGCAACTTCTAAAATATTTTTTCTGTTGGATGCTGCCAAAATAAAAGACATGCATGCTCTCTCTCTCTCTGTGTATATGTGTATATATATATATTATTTTTTTCAGGGAAACAAGTACCATGCTTGGCAGTTTATTTTATTTAGTGTAGCGATGAGAGACTGAAGTGATCTGATGAGAAGGGTTATACTGTCATCTGCACCAAAGAACATACTTTAATGTTACGTCTTTCAAACTTTCTGCATAGATGGATATAAATACAGTTATCAACACTGTCAAGCGTCATGGAGCTCCATGGGCACAATTTATGAGGTGTAATATGAATCTTTAATGGAAAACCTCAACAAATTATTATATAAAACCCAAACAAAGCCTTTATAAAATGATTCCTCTCTTTACTAGTTTCATCCTCATACACACAGACAAAACATGCCAATATTGAAGACTGTGAATCCATTCTAGCTCTTTGCACCCTTTCCAATAAGAAATGAAAGAGCTGTCTTATTTTCATTCTCCCACTTGTTACTGAGATAAATAGTAATTTCTGAATAAAACAAAGCCACAAATGTATCTTTGATCTGAAACTAGAGACACTATTTGTAAACTATTTCTCATACAAGACAGATATTTGCAGCCATATATCCCAGAGTCACCTCATCTCCTCCATGAAAAACTCTCTCTAAAATTTTGTGAAATGACTAGGAAACTCACTAAGAAAAATTATATGAAGTGTCATGTTTTTGTAGAAGATTGTTTCCAAAACCACCTTTTATTTCAGACTTTTCCATCAGATCTGAACCATTTGTTGAATAGAGGCTTACATGATATATGCACTTAGTTGTACTTTGACAGCCTTCAGTGAGCTGTTACAATAGTCTGTTTTCTACAAAATAAAGTATAACCACAAAACCAAGTTTAGCCTTTGGGGGTTAGTTAAGTTTCTCATTAAACTGATGTTCAAGTACATGTAGCATTTTTTCCTTAGTGCGGCAGCTTGCCAATTTAACACTGGGAAAATTCAGATGCTTATAAATTAAGTTTAGAAGTAAGTTTGTTGAAATGACAAGTCAGATTTCGAAAGCTGAAAGAGGAGTTTCTGTCTCTCATTGTGTTATAGTGCAGTGCCCTCCACTGGCCAAAAATCCTCACTTAAAAGAGCAACAAGTTCCCTGAAAAGTTACTCTTCAGACTGAAAACCAAAAAATACCTTCAAAAAAACCTCAGAAGCAGTGTCAAATTATTTGAAAATGTTACTACATAATGGCACCAATTTATCCTAATCCCAGCCTTGCTCTCCTATTACATGGTAAGAGAAATACTTTAGGTGCTGAAATAAATCCTGAAGTAGCCTTTTTAAGGAGTTTGAAATTAGACATGACAATACAAAAATAGATGGTACTGAAAAGTGTAACTTAACACTAGGCCTTAGAATGGTAAAAAGCATACAACCAGATTAGAAATTACTACTATCTGTTAAATTTTCACTGCTTTACGTTTTTCAGTACAGGCCTTCATCTAAATTTGTCTTTGAAGCAATTAATAATACTCTTGAGTGCAGTGGACAGAACTACTTCCATCATTACCACCTATATTAGATGTATCTGAGGGGAAACATTAATAAGCATCAAGAGACAACAGTGCAAGAAGAAAGCTGGAAACAAAATATCTCAAAATGCTCTCCCTTCAGGTTACTGTAGGTTGCCCACTTACTAGCTTTTCATCTCTCCCTCTCACTTCACTTTATATTTGTTTCAAAAATATGAATGAAATGTAAAAGTGGTGACAGTAGGCAAACTGCAACATCTTCAGGAATATTCTGTACTCCAACCAACCTTGCTGCTACCATTTGGCCAACCTACTCCTCTGAGGTGATGTTACCTCTCGGAATACCATTCCCTTCACTAGCTGGTTGATGGACAGTATTGCTTCACAACTTTCCCCGATACCTATATTAGTGCAGTGACAGTATAGACAATATCATGGGTTACATGAAGCGTCTGATCATGTTTTCAAAAATTAACAACTGTATTTTAGAATAATCCATAAACAATACGAAAGGACAACAGGTGATATAATGGACCTAGCTGATGAATAAGGACCCTAGCTGTCCCTATATTAGTAATTAAAAAAGTTATTAGTGAGTTTCCAGTAGATTAAATTATCCAACACAAGATTACTATCTAATTACTAGATCTAATGATATTCAGTGTGATAGATTTGCTGGTGATAAGGTGAGCTGTTTCTTTAATAAGACTAAGAGCAATAAGCTATAGGAGGAAGTTATGACGAAAACACAAAGATAAACAGTGTTTGCACAGATGGACCAAAACTACAGAAAGACTGAATATATGCTTTGTATCAAGAGTTGCACATTGTTGGATTTTTGAGTAGAGCCAAAGAAGATAGACACAAAAATATTCTTAAGTCCTTGATAAAAACCATCATTGACATCTGCATAAGGAGGACAAACTAAAAGGTTGAAACAAATCTGAAAGATGGATTTAATATTCCTTTTTCAAGTACTGACCAATAACCTAAAAAGGGGCACATCTACTTGAGCACCTCTATTGTAAGCTTAAAGACTTAGCATAAGTTCTACAGTTTGTTCTACTCACTTTGTATCATAATGAATATCAGTGGGGAATGGAGGAAACCAGTCATAACTCATATCTGCCAATCCTATGATAAACTACTTCCACCAGGAAAAAAGAAAACCCAGCATTGTTCCTAAACTTGTTTTTAAGGAAGAACTCTAGATGCCAAGACTAATGAAGTATTGGCCTGTGACTATAGATGCATTGATTACTAACAACGGTAGAACTCTCCACTCCAGTGAACAGCAGTTCTGTGTCCCCCTCCAATCTCTGCAGATCCCAGTTCTGTTGAAGTGGGGATCAGCTTTGGTGCTCTGTTCTTCCAGGCAGCCTGGAGTGAGCATAAACACAGACAAGAACAACTTATTTGCCTCATTAAGCCTCAATCTGTTCAGAAGGTTCCGTTCCTCACTGAAAATTAATTTGTGATACTCCTTTTGTATCAGGATTCACCAATGCTGACACAGGGCGAGGCATTCAGTCATCCTCGCCCTCAGAGTCTCAGTTTTCTGTTAGAAGGAAGTGCTACATTGTAGACCTTGAGGTTTTGCAGCCATTGCCTTACCTCAGATCTACCTTTTCACCCCTCCTCAGGGTTCTTTTCATTTTTTATTTATTTAATTTTTTTAAGCAGATATTTCCACTTCCTTTGATTGTGCAATAACCACTTAGTAATGCTGGGTTATTCCAGTAATCATTTTGCAGATAAGATCTCCCTTGTACAGTCTAAAAACTGTTTTTCATACTATGAGCTTGAAAGAAAAAAATTGGAGGCAGGAATGGTGGATACCTGGTTGCTTCCACCTTCAGATATGTATGCTTCTATTAACCCATTTGAAGACCTCTAACTGAAATAGTGACACATTTTCACAGCCATATTACACATAGATCAATATGTAGAAATGTAGCAGAAATAAATAAATGGTTTCTAAAGTTTTGCATCGAATTACAGAATCAGAGAACCATTTTAGCTAGAACTGTATTAAACACACAGTTCCTTAACATGATTTGACTCCATTGTGGACAGGGCTTGAAGAAAGAAAAGCAACTGTTGGTCTCACTCTCAATCCATGAAAAGTAATTAAGATCCCACTTTCCCATGGGGAACAGGTGTAGCTGAAGAGTTATTACTACAGCTGTTCAGCTGACGGCAATTACCATTGATGATGGCCACTGTATATGGATCTCACCTTCCAAAGGTTTCCTCCCAGGAGAGCTGATGTGATGACTGCTGAACTGCAGCTTTACACTGCTTTCTGCTAAGAAACCAACTGACATTTACCTTTACATGACCTTAGTGAGCTACAAAATGCATACTCAACCACAGTTGCTTAACCATGCTGACATACAGAGTTTCTAACTTTTGCTTTTCCTTACAGTGTAAAGAGCTTTAAACACCACAGCTTTAAACCACAGAACTCTGAAAAACAAAAACAGGATGTCTGCTTCTAAAGCTGGTGCTATGTATATTTTTCCTGAAACTGTGCTATCTGGAACCAGGTTGGTGCAATCTTTCAATACAGTCCATTGGCCAAATTCTCTCTTTCCTGCTGGAAGTTTAACTCTGGTGTGTACAACAGAAAATATTTTCATAGCCAAGAGTTGTTGTCATCACAATCTACATAGCAATAGAACCAGCTGGAGATAAAAAAAAATAAGGCTTAAAGTTGTGTTCAGTGGTCTCCTTTACTCTTGCAAAGCTCCAGTGCAACCAGGAAGAACCCAGAAAGAAACAAACATCCTTTGCACAGTTCAGCATGGGAACAATAATAGCAAAAAAGCAAATCACATAGATTAAATGCTCTCCCCGCTCCCAGAAGATGCTCAATGTTCTGAATGCAGCAGAACCTTTGCTCCTTCCTCTCCAGAATTTCTTTTCCCCCTTGGATGATCAATAGGCACCAGATTTATTGCATGTGACAAGTGCAGTTAGCAGCAGGGTGTACAAGCTAATACCCCCTGCCTCCTCCAGCTTATTATGGTTTGAAACATGAAATCAAGGCCAACAAATATGACTCCTATGTAAGAAAAGGAGTAAGCAAAGAAACAAGTAGAGGACTCTAGGCCATCTAAAATAGGATGCCTTAGCAACTTCCACATCAACTTCAAAACCTCACAAGTCTCCCTACATGGTGGGGATGGTTCCTTCCCACCTGAAGGAACTCTCAATTGCCACAGGCTACAGCCTTAGAGCTGCATGTCCCTCAATCAGAGCTACAATAACTTACAGACCTTCCCTAGTCCTATAACCATTCCCTGCAAGCAGCTCTCTCCCTTCCAAGATCCTCTACCCTACACTGTGCTCGCTTCAACCTCACCAAGCTGCTCACTTGTGCCCATCTTTTTAAACACTACTGTTTCTTCTTCTGCAATCATAGGTTTTGATACTGCAAGATAACGTTAGCACACGTCTACAGGACTTGTAGTTGTCTTGCTTGTCAGTCAAGCCACATACCCATCCCCAAAGGCTGTGTTACTTAACACAGCTAAAGCACATCTGAACTGTAATTTCTGGTTTGAACCTGCTGTTGGGAGTGGCTGTCCTCAAATGTTCAGACTAGGAAGAAGGATCAGAAATCCACTAAGGTTTGTCCCTGCTCTCATTCTGATGTGTATTTCTCCTCCTTTCTCCTTTTGTCACTTACCAAATTCACACACACTTTGAGGGGTTTTATTTGCATTTTTGTTGCTTATGGACACTGATCAAGAGTTAGCAAGCTTACTCATTTTACAGACCTCAATAGCATCAGCTCTTTCCTCAAAGACCTTGTGATACAAGTGATAAGGCTGCATCAGGCAGACAAAATAGTCTTGCCAACAATGGATAGGAAACAAGACTTAAAAAACAAGCAAACAAACAGAAATCACAGCCTACCACTTGCTTAATCAGTGCCATTTGGAATAAGCTCTTGCCTCTTTCATTAGTAAACCATCTGTTACAGAGATAAAAGAATTTGCCATGTATTACTTTTACAAGCAAGGCCTAATTCTATACCAGGTCCTCTATCCTTCTGTCAGAACATCTGTGTGCATACAGCAGGAAATAAGAAAGAAAGGGCAAGAAGCGGCACTATGTGTTACGTTGAATCAAGTTGGATGATGGATCCATCTTCAAATCGATTTTATGTCTTCCACCAAAAAAATTAGGTGATATAAAGAGAGTGCTAATGTAAGCAACAAAGAGCAAAGTGAAAAAAATGAACTTTCCATCTCTGGAAGTAACAGTCTCAAGATTTAGACCTTGTCTAATGTGTAACTTAATTCAGATACGATTACAAATATATATAGAAGACCTAATGACCAAGCAAATATGCTGTAATGAGTAAGATATAGTTGTTCTCTTTTTCTAGGTTTCAAAGCACTGACAAAATATCATTTTGCAGTCTGTCTATGCACTGATGGAGTCATCTGCTGACTGCTCAACAGAGAATCTGAAAAACTGAGTAATTACATCAGGCAATAACGTAGTCTAAGCATTCATTATTAAAACCAGAACTACTCATCAACTCGTTGAAATTAACATTTATTTCATCTGTCATATTTGATTAACCTCTAACAACATCATTCTTATTCAACTTTGGACACCTCAGAACCAGTAAAAACAACATAACTCCACTCAGGTCAGCAACCACTTGATATCTTTACCCTGAGAGTCTGGGCCAGAGATATCCAGCAAGAAATTCAGACAAACACAGAATTGTATCTTGAATACGATGCTTTTGTTCCTCATCTCAGGAGGTTGCATTTTTCCACATTTTTGCTCAGATAACTAGTAACAAATATCATTCCAACTATCTAAAGGATCCAAAGCAGCTATATTTCTATAGAAAGATATCTTAAGCTCAATTTTCAAGCTTGATATTTGGTTTTGGTTTTATTGACACTTTCCACCCTCTACCAAGACAGCATACCTTCTCTAAGTTCACGAGGATCGCTAACATCAGAAATACAGTACTGGATATATTCACCACTAAAACCTCAGCAGTGCTGCAAACCCTTGAACTGGTCTGCTTTCACTCAAAATGCATTCTTAAATAGTATATCACCAGTTTCCAAACAGCCTGATAGGTTTTGTTGAGCAATCACTTTAGTTACTGTGAGACTAATGCACATGTGCAGATTGATGCAGGAGATGTTTGTCCAAAGTAGCATGACTGTTTTCCTGGGACAATACCTGCCTTCCCACAAAATGAAGGCGGTCTTGAAGACAGTATAACCAAAAGTAAAGGTTCCTGTCATTAGAGAACATCCCTCTATCATCTGTCTAGCAAAAAGGATTTCAGAAGAATCTACTGTTCACATTACAGAAAGAAAACCTCAAAACTTTACAGCAGATCTGACATTTCACATTTAATAATTAACATAGCAGCTTATAAAGCTTAAAAAATGACCCGTTACTGGCTTTGGAATAAAGTTATACTGTGAGATTGATTTTGATTTTGTAACACATAAGGCTTGTTGAAGACAATGAAAACTTTGCCTTTTGGCAGCTTCACAAAGTTTGAATTCACAAAGTAGTGCTCCATGTGAAACTATAATTATCATAGCATACTACCTTTAAAAGTTATGTGAAAACCATGTTTTCACTTACTTTACAAACTGAGAAGGTTCATTGCCTGTATATACACATTTGGCTGAATTCTAGTCTTGGAAGAACTTTTGCTTAATTCATTGACTGCATTGTGATTCTAGGATGAAGATTTGTCACAGTGGTTATCAGATCCATGTTATTCCCAAACGAGATAAAACAACTTCCAGTTAAGCAGTTCACTCCAAAGGCAGGTAGAGAGTGGGGGGAACAAAGAGGGGAGAAATAAATCTGATTGGTACATAAGTCCAGAAAAGAAAAAATTATTTCCCCATCATGAATTCCAAGTCGCACTAGTGTAAGGAATACATTACTAAGTGCAAAGCAAAAGCCATTCTGTTTTTGAAAGCTCACACACTAAAGCAAGTATAGCACACGTGAAGACTTACCTGGTTATACTTCTGCTAAAAGACAAGATAATAATCACGCTAAGTATATCTAATTTTCATGTAGAAGGCATATATATATATCTCTATATCTATCTCTCAGGTAAATACAGTGTTAATATCTTGCATGAGAAATGTCAATTTAAAACCAAGACCCATTAATATGTCATGTTCTGTGCTTGTCCAATGAAGTTCACAATTTGAATAATGAGATACCATGTTTCTACTCAAGAATCAAGACAACTCTTAAATGAAAGCCTCCTACTAGGTAGAACTACACACACAGAAGATGAGATAAAGGTGAAAACTGGCATGCTTGACTTAGAAGCATAAAACTACATGAAATGGTGTTTTGGCTTTGTTTTTACATATTACCTCTATGGCTTTATATCTATGACTTTTAACCTTATGCTTTCTGTTCCTTTGAAGTTCATTACAAATATTCAAAAGCTAAAATTTATACATACATTATATATAGCAGGTCTACAAATTTAATAATCATTAATTTAGCAATATTTACTTGCAAGATCATTCTGTTTACATGCATTTAAAAGTAAACTAACATTTTGTAGAAATGTCCATGTACAGTTAAATAAGATCAAACTCACAATCACTTCAAGTGCAGCCAGGCAAAGAATACTTTTATTCAGCTACAAGTTTCTCTCATCATCAATCAACATTTATTTTATCAGTTAAAAAGTTATTATTCTACTTACTGTGCCACATCAGATACAGCTGGCAGCGGTGACTCCTCTGATATAAGGTCAATGTCATCTGTGAAGCTGTTAGCCCTTGATATTTCTTGGGTATTCCCTTCCAAACGTCTTTTCACTGCACAGATAATTCAAAGAAATCATAATGCATTAGGGAGATAACACATACAAGCTCTTTCTCTTGCTTAAGATATTGTGCAGTAGATTAAATAAATGGTTCTAATATTAGTCACGGTTTTCTTTTTTGTCAGAATCAGTGAAGTTGATGCTCAGAACATACACCATACAAAAATATATGTTCATATACATAGTTCAAATACACAGGAACCTCTTACAAGAAACTCTTCTTGAGGATTGTCTCCCCATAAGCAGAAATTCACCATACCCATAATTTCAATGTGGACATGAGAACAGAAGGAAACAATCTGATTTCTCTTTCCTCAGTTAATACTATTTGATAATATATAATTTAATTTCTCCACAAAACTCTTTTTAAAAATTTTATTGCTATTATCATATAAACGGCCCTTTTGTTTCAAGTACTCTATTTGGTCAATATATTCACCAGTGTTCAAAAATTCTCACACAGAGCGGGGAAAAAACCCCAGGTGTTTGAAAGCAGTCAGCCCAGCAGGGTAACCATGGTTAATACAAGGCCATACTGTAGCTCAGCTTATGTCCAAAGGCTAAGAAAGCTACGAATTTCATTACAGATTAGGAAGATATATGTGATGGCCAATGAATGAAGGAGTTCACTCACAGACTGCAAAAAACAGAGAAGCGCAGCTAGCCCTGTAACTGATGAAATCTGATTATGTTTTAAAAAGCTCTAGCCCCACTACTCATTTCTATCAAGTATAGGGCTGACTTCCACTATAAATGTGAAGCATACAAGTACCTGTCTTTCCAAGTTCAGCTGCATCAACATTCATAAGCAATTTCTGCTTTAAGATCTTTTCAGTATCCTTTCCTGTATTTATGTTGTTCAAAAGCTAGGAAGTACATCTAACTTCGATTGCTATGGTCTGTAATTTTTTTCATGACTGCTAGCAATCCTAACAGTTTCTAAGGAAGCTCCCTATCTATTTTGGTTCTGATCATTCTTGAAAGCTTGGCACATACAGTTATGAACTCTGAGTTTAACTTGGAAAATACATACGATGATGCATATAAATTGAAGGGAGAAAAAAAAGAGATAAATATTTGCAACGGAGGAATCACTAAAATTAAGTGTCAAACAAAACAAGTGAAAGACTAAGTAGTGTCACTTGCACATGCTGTGGTGGGTAAGAAGAAAAAACGACAACTCACATGACAAATGAGAAGGCTTGTCTCCTTGAAAACTGAATTGTTGAAACACCAAGTTAATTCTAAGACATCATTTGGCTGGACTACATTCAAGCTAAATGCTAAAATGGCACTGAGTGAAAATGAAGTCTATGAAATACGATTATAAAATGGCATAACTGAATGCTGTTAAGGGACATAAATTTACAAAGCTATTTTATTTACATCCAATGCACAACTATGTTTCTGGAGAAAACCCAATCTTTCTGGCACTGGGAACCTGAACTTCTGTGTTCTTCCAATACTACTGAAACATTGCTATTGCTCTGGAGGACCTTTATTTTGAGAGACCTGCCAGTTCTGCACTTGTTCTGATAAAATATTTTTTCTGTAAGTGAAGTATGTAGCCTTATTTCTGGACAAAATCTTGAGATACATTGGTCTGATATTTGAAGTATTGCTTTGGGAAGCACATACAGATTTAGGAACAGGCTTCTTCAATCCGTGTGGTGATATTGTAAGACTCTCTTCTACTCTCAGAGCTACTTGACTCAGTTGGTTCAGGTTTGTGTTTTGTGAAGTATTAAGCCATCATAAAAGAATACTGGTTTTATCCTTGTAACCCTAAAAATAAAAGCTATTTAGTATTAAATCCCTTTATGCTTTTATCATCCATTAATTCTGTGTGTTTCTGCTTTAAAATACTAACCCATTAATAATGTTTTCTGGTCCACACATCGAAATATTAAAGGCAATGTGAATGCAAGTAACATGTCTTCTGTTCTAAATATTTTCTGTCCTTAAGGGGACTGTCAGAGTCATAAGCAGTTATCTTCTTGTTTGAAACACACTTTATGGAAACAACTCAGTTTCTGAAGTTAACTGTCACTTTCCCTGAGTGAACTTCCAAAACTCATTTAGACAGCAATGTTCAGTCATAAATAAAAATTCTCAGAAAAACCACACAAAAAGGAACAAAAATACTTTTTGAATGTCAAGAAGCCATAAGCTTCTGAGCAATGAAGTAACTCATAATAACCATTCATTATAATGTGTTCGTTTTGAGGAAATGTGGAGCATTAAAATACATTCAACACATGGCAGTGATGCTTTCCAGAAATAAAACTCAGAGTTGTAAGGTCCAGCTACTACGTATAGTAATTTTGTAACAGCTGCAGTTCAAGCCAGAACAACTCTATCTTCCCTCTCTATATTTATTTTAATGACCTTTCCTTTTCCAAACTGACTTTAGGGGAATGAAAGCCCAATTTTACTTGTTCCAGAGTAACAAGGAGAAGAGGCAAAGAAATATCAAGGGAAAAGAGAAGTCATCCTTCCTTTCCACATGCTACTACTCATAATATGAAGAAGCTGTAGCAGTTTGGTTGTAAAATATATAATATTTTTGAGCACAAACAGTTGGAAGCAGTAAGTTGAAAATACAGAATAGTGTCTACCACAGTACAAACACCAGTGAATGCCATAGACCTAGGAATCTATGAAAAAAATCAATCCATTAAATGAAGCAGCAAAAGGAAAACTAAGTTTCATATACCTCCATTTTTTTCATTCAGTGTCAGTTTCTAAAACGGTGACAACTAACAATAAACACATCCAAACATAACCCAGACATATTTTTGTAATGCTGCTTAGCTTTATTTGACCTTAGATTCCTTATCTATATTACACAAACTTCTGTCTTTACAGTATGGGGAAAAAGTGAACTCTGAATTTACAACCGAAGTAGAAGGTATGATTGCACATTACCACATTCATCCTCAAACAGGCAATGCTTTCCAATATCAGGACAAAATAACCAGGAAGGTTTTGCACTACTCTCTTCTCAGATAAAGAAGGTGAAGAAAAAAAAAAAAAATAATCAGGTCTCTTGTACTGAAAATAATTCCAACTTACTGTTTTTATTAGGAATTTTTTCATACTCAAAAAAACCCCAACAACAACACAAAGGTAAAGATAATTCATACCATTCCCACAGAGTCTACTTTACAAAAGTCTGCAGAAATTTCAGTGGCTGCTTACGTTATATAAAAAGGTGTCTGCAGTTGCTGCTCTTAGGAATACAAACACCAAAGAACTTAAACGAAAGGAGATATTTGAAATGAACTTAAATGAAAGGAGAAATTAAACTGGGAAAATGCAGGCACATAGCTAGAAATGGACAGTAAACTTGAGACAGTTTAAGATAAAACAGTTCCTGTCATATTAATATATATTTCTCAAATCATTAAGTTATACATTGCGTGAAGACAATGCCAACTACCTGGTGACAGGGGAGAGCTCACAGAGTAGATGGGCCAAGATGACCAGGAAAGCTGTGGAGCTCCACGTGAAAATGCAGGGCTGGAGAAGGGCCAGACAGGACAGAAAGGGTAAGAGCTCAACCAGTCTTCAATCAGCAGTAAAAAGATTAACATGTGGAGAACGCTGATGAGGATAAGGTTTCCTCTACCAGATGAAAGTAAGGGTGGGGGCTTTTCTTTTTGTCTGGGGTTTTTGCTAGTTGGTTGGTTGCTTTTAAAACAGAATGTTATAAAAAGCAGGCTTAAGAGAGCAAAAGTAAATTCCAGTCAGTTCTTCAGAGCCATTGTCTTTTAATAATTTTCACCTATTTCAGTTATTCTCTTTCTTAAGCAAGGACTTCTTACTAGTGCTAGAAAAGTTAACCTACATAGAATAACGCTTAAATGAAATAACCTGTGAGAGAAAAGTAACAAGATACCATTTTGCAAGATATGTTTTTATCACTACTACATACTTAGAAAGAACTTAGTATGAACAGTAAGCTGACAAGAGAAACAGTAAATCCATAACAGACTTCTTGATAATATACACAGTTAAAATGGAAATACACTCCTCTTTTTTTTTTTTACTGAATACATTTGGAATGGGCACATCAAAATTATGACAACTATCCCACTTTGTTACAATACAACTTTAAAAAAATCAAATGAAATATTAAAATAAGAGGGAATTTCACCTGTAAATTTAACTACATGTTTAACAATGAGAAACAAAGCAAGTTTGTCAGCTTATTCACAGTGAGAGCAGTTGACTAGATTTTTTAAATGTGCTTAGAGCCAATTTTCCACTACGAGAGACATTCAGTAATGTTTCCTAAATTCCATATGCACTTGGAAAAAAAAAAATCTCCTCTACAGGCTTCATAGACAGAACATTTCATTTTTTAATTAAACTATTTCTATAGGAATTAACATTTTAAAAGACTGCATGTCCACAATATGCACTATGGGGAACACAGCACTCAAAAAAAGGGAAAACCTCCTAATTTTTGTTCATTCCCACTCTGTGACACATCTAAGACAAAAACCTCTGTTTTCTCTGCAGTCAATGGACAAAGGGAAAAGAAGGCATTTCTGAAGAACGACTGCCAGTCCAATCTCAGACAATGGCATTATACAATATAAACAATGACATTATAATGCACATATCTTGATTTGATGTGCAAGCTAGATGGGATCAATCCTGCCTAAAAGTTTACACTATCAAGTTGACCGCTTACTGACTTTCAAATCTAAAGTTGTTGAAACACACTCTCTCATAACACCAGACTCCGCTGCTCAATGTAATAAATGTCTACGGAGTAAATATATTATTTGCTTAATTTTACACATAAGGCTGCACCTTGACAGAAAATCCATGGGATGACTGTGCTTCCTTTATCCACAGGGAGGAACTACCTGTGAGATAACAGCATTATTTCATGTCTTTTTTCTTCTGGCAGAAGCTCATATCACCTTACTGGCTGAAATGCGGTATTTTTAAAGCTGTATAGATGCAAACTGGTTTGCGGCCTAGACTGAAACATTTCTAAATCCTTAGTTTTCTCCATCAAAAAGGGAAAATTAATGGCTTATGAAAGCTAAGGCACCCATAAGCATCTGACACCTGACCACCAGCCTGCCTTTAAAAGCCTCTTCAACTTACTATTATTATTCTTCTCAGCAGCTAAATGGTATTCAAGCTCATCTGAACAGTCATGTTCAGAGAATATGTCAAAATATGTCATTAGCATAGACTGAATAACTTCTTTATTATTTATATTATGAGAGCTTTTCTACATTACAATTGTGGAACTAAAGTGTCAGGAGTGTACTCAGTACTAGCCTAAATAAGACAGAGTTATCTTTTAGTTTTCTGTAAAAATGTTTGAAAATACTGCGCATCTGAAGCTGGAATTTTAAATCCTAACTAGGTACTCAAATATAAGCCATCTGCAAATGTCAAATACTCAGGTTATCCCATACACAATTCTAAAAGCTACAAGTGCCCAGTACAGTTTAAAAAGCCAGGCCACTTTATGTACCTAATTTTTACACATCTATATTGTCATTAGAGACATGGCTGATACTGCAGTTCTTGTACATTCTCCCTGCATTTGGTTTTGTTGCCAGAAGATCTGCAGAATCAGACCTCAATTAATTAAACAGTAGTCTGCTAGCTGAACAGAAATAAAAGAGTATCTGAATAAGACAAATTGAGGAATAAGAATAAATTTGTATTTGCTGCAAACCTATTGCCAACTATACGCAAAAAATACCAGCACTGTTGCTGCTGTACTCAGTTACATGTTTGGCTGCAAGTGTTTTAGATAAATGTCAACATCTGGTTTCCTGTGTATCTGATTTGAAACAATCAGCACTCAAAATGCACTAATGCTGACTTTATTTGTTGTACATTCTTTTGTTTAGATAAGCCTGCAGGCCAAATTACATACTGACTTACACCCCATGGAACCATAATCACTCATTACATGTCTAATGGGAGAACACGGAGATGTAAATGAATACTAACACACAATCCAAAGACACAAAGGCATGTAGTACTACAAAACATGCAGAGAGAAAACAATGAAACATACTTTTGAATGCATATAAAGATGCTGTTAACCTATGTGACTGCCTGAAAATCCTTGTAAGACCCAGCAAACAAGAAGGATGCAACACATTCACAAAAAAAAAATTACACATCAAAAATTTTCTACAGCATCATTACTATAAGTCAACTTAATAAAAAGAACATTTAGCAAAAAAACAACTTGTTTTCTTTAAATGAAGTGTATCGGCTTGAAATGTTTAGCTAAGTATTTTGTGTGAAATAAATTGTAGAGGGAGCAAACGTCCATACTGCTGAACCAGTGTAATGTTTGGCATTAACTGACAAGCATGTTTGTTGATAGATTCAGAAAAGTGGTCAGGGACCAACTGCACAAAGAGTTGCAGGTACCTCCTCATGCACAGATACGACCTATCAGAAGACAATCAGAGATTAATGGAGCATAGCAGGGAAGCATGCAGTGCTGGTGCCACTCACTGTCTGCTCAGATAGATTTGTAGAATCATTTATATTGGAAAAGACCCTCAAGCTCATTAAGTCCAACCCTTAAACTAACTCTGGCACTAAACCAAGTTCCTAAGAACCTCATCTACATATCTTTTAAACATCTCCAGGCATGGTGACTCCACCACTTCCCTGGGCAGCGTGTTCCAGCGCTTCACAACCCTTTCCGTGAAGAAATTTTTCCTAATATCCAATCTGAACCTCCCCTGGTGCAACTTGAGGCCATTTCCTCTTGTCCTGTCACTTGCTACTCGGGAGAAGAGACCAACACCCTCCATGCTACAACCTCCTTTCAGGTAGTTGTAGACAGCGATAAGGTCTCCCCTCAGCCTCCTTTTCTCCAGGCTAAACAACCACAGGTCCCTCAGCCACTCCCTATCAGACTCACGCTCCAGACCCTTCAACCAGCTTTGTTGCCCTTCTCTGAACTCTCTCCAGCATCTCAATGTCTTTCTTGTAGTGAGGGGCCCAAAACTGAACACAGTATTTGAGACAAGGCCTCACCATCATTGAGTACAGAGGGACAATCGCTTCCCTAGTTCTGCTGGCCACACTGTTCTTGATGCACACCAGGATGGTGTTGGCCTTTTTGGCCACCTGGGCACACCACTGGCTCATGTTCAGCTGTTGATCAAGAGATGAGAGATTTCTATGCATGATTTGGGTTGAAAACAAGAAACCCCTGTAGGGTTCAGTCCAGAAGCCTTCTGTTTCTCTGGCTTCCTTGTCTTTGGGGTCTTCTAGTATGTTTGTCTCAGTAGGATGGAGGACAGAAGTCCATAGAGGACTGGGGCTGTTTAGCCTGGAGAAAAGGAGGCTGAAGGGAGACCTTGTAGCTCTCTACAGCTACCTGAAAGGAGACAATGAAAAAGGCTGCCCAGGGAAGTGATTGAGTCACCATCCCTGAGGGTATTTAAAAGACACATAGATGAGCTTCTTAGGACACGGTTTAGTGCTAGAGCTAGGTTATGGTTGGACTCTATCTTAAGGGTCTCTTCCAACAAAAATGATTCTATGATTCTATAAGATACACAGTGTATCTCAGGTTGCTAGCTCTCCCCAGGTTTCTATGTGGATATAGAAGTTAATATTGACATGTTTGTTTCAACATTTCTCTCTTGGGCTCTATTCCTAAAAAAAGTAACACTTTTATTCTTATGAAAGCTATTTTTCCTAAACACAAAAAATGCAGGATTCCAAACTTAGTCAAATAAATGTGGTTGATATGAATGGTAAGAAGTGGTAAGGCCTGGCAGAGGTTGGAAAACAGATTTTCCTGGTTAGCTAGGGAAGAGGAGCATTCAGAGAAACCCACAGAGTGAAATGCACAGAAGATACAGTTGAGCTATTAAGTTGTGTCACATGGCAGTAGCAAGAGGATTGTGACAGCAGGAAAAATTCAGTAAGTGACATCAATAGAAAAAAAGAACATTTGTCTAAAGCAAAGCATCTACCTATCTATTTTACCTAAAGACTTCCCAGCCTTCAAGTTTATCCTTCTTCAAACGAGGACAGCAGGTACCTCATCTCCTCAAACATCTCCTAGCAAAAAATCACTCTTGAGACCTATTTCAACATGCTTATATTACCGATTCAACATCATGGTCAGTGAGAAATCCCTGTACATCTTTCCTTTGCAGGTTTACTAGCTTACTACTACATAGCCTCGCATTAAACATTTCAATAACTAGGCAAATCTGCAGTCACAGCTTTCTGCAGAATGGCTTTAATTCTGCCACAGTAGTTTACATTTGCTGTTAACACTTGGTGGCCAAAACAGGACAGAATAAGTTGCTGACATATATCGTCAGCAGTGAGCTACTTTTCCTTTATGTTAGGCCCAAATGCTGCCACAACTAGTCCAGGAGGAATGGGAACTTGACACCTTTGTGAAAGAATCTAACAAGACAAATTGTATTCAAATTATATCAAGAAAACAAAGTTTCTCAATGTCCTACAGCAAAGCATTTCAACTCATTTCAGATTTGAAAAATATCTCTTTTTCTCTTAACTGAAGCCTTATTCTGTCTATTTTGCTAATCTGACACAATCCATGTGCCTACAGGTATTTTGAGCACATATTTCAGAGTTGGAGATACTGTCTACAGTTTGTGAATATGTTCAGAGATCAGTTCTCTGTGACTAAATTTGAGTCACCAATGCATTTGACTTTTTAAAACTAGCAGTACTTGACTGTTAGGATCAGTTATTCTGAAGAACAAAACATACAGTAAGAACAAGCAAGCAAAATAAGACAAAAATAACTTCAAAAGTGGTACTTCTCCACTGCTTGGCTTTTTATTATTTTTTGAAGGTCAAGAAGAACTTGACCTTAATATGAAACAATTAATAGCCAGTGAAATGTAATTTGGCAGCTTGTTAGCTCTGCAGAGAGAGCTCTTAACACATACAAACTCTTAGAATTACACATAGGGAATGTATCATGTAATATAAATATATAGAGTTACTTGCCATTATAGGATTCAGAACTGCCATTCTAGTAAAAATGTTTATTTTAAAAAGGAAGTACAGTTTTAGAGTGGTTAGTAAAGAAAATAAACCAGGCTGAAAATGTTTTTGTTTTTCAAGACTGTTAACGGTCAAAACATACAAATTGTAATGACAGTAAAATTAGAAACATCCCCTGAATCGTTATCAATGCTTTGACTCACAAGAACACATAACACAATTCTTGTAATTACAGTGAAATACGACATAATTATTTACTGGTCTAATGCAGCTCTTTGTGTCACACAATTTAATCCTCGTAGAATAATTTCACACTGACCAGCAGTTAATCCTGAATTCATATAGCACTGACTGCAAAAATGCTGTAAGTGAAAGTAAACCTTAATACTAGGGGAAATAGTTGCCATATTTGTCCTAAAACCCAAAGCAAGTTGAGCAAGATAATCTGTAGCTATTGACTGCACTAAATCAAAACTATTCCTACCTGAAGCTCCAGCTGTTATTATCTTGTGTACTACAGGTAAAAAGAAAATGTTTTATAAGAGTGTTCCCTTCCTATTTCAAATACTTTTGCTCTGAATATTTATTTGCTAAATGTAGAATGTGAAGATATTTTGGGTACAGCGGTAATTTGAGTAAAAATCTAAATTACAACTATTAAAAAAGGAATTCAAAATAGTCACTGTTATGTGAACCCAATACTACAAGAATTTTGACTGACAGATCTTCAGATCATCTAATATAAACTGTAACATCTTATAAGCACAACACCCTCCATAATAACTTATCTTCCTAGAAATGCTGCAAACCCATTGATTGCATTTTATTTAAAATTTAACTCATGGTGTCTTCGACCCTGTACTTCACAGCTCAATCAGTACATGCATTCACTACTAATGCTACATTCTAACTTTCTCATATTGCTTATTCAGAATTCTCATTAGGGAATATTTAGATTTTTTTTTCAAGTTCTTCTTAAATTTGTTTTAATTATTAAGATATTGCTGAGCTTTTGCTGCTACAAATAGAACATGACTCTAATCTGATTTTTTGAGACTCAAATTAATAATTAGCTTTAGAAGACCCAGAGTAGTTAGTATTTTACACTTCCAATAGCAACCAAAAATTGTACATGACAAGGGAACAATTATGTTTATAACTGAGATACAGCTCTAAGTTGACATATGCCCTCAGTCAGAGACCTAAAGCCTTTCTTTACTGATGACATAGTGAAAACATATTTGAATGCATCCTGTAGCTCTTGAGGCTTAGAGTGACCTTGATTCTTCCCTGGCAGCAGGCCATGATTTCGCTTGCGGGGGCGGGGAAGAAAAAAAAAAAAAAAAAAAAATCACAGTGACAACCACACTGACAGACATGAGGAGACATACAGCTCTACCATATGTCTCATCTTTCCATCCACCAAAAGACCTGTGTGCCAGAGCATAAAAAAAATAAAATCTCACTCTAAAGTACCCCTTGCACTTCAGCATGACTGACTCACTCTGCCCATAAAACACATTTGCATTGAGCAAAGAGCATTCCTCTTGAAGAGATGGGCAAAGCAGCCCTGAAAAGCAGAGAACAGACATTGCTGCTAGTGCTGAGATTGCCGAATACAATGTTCAGTTCATTATGAACCCAAATGCTAACCCCAAATAGAAATCTGGATGAATGCTGAATTTGAGAGATTGACTTGACTGGGATTATACAAATCACAACAGATACATATTTTCTTACCCCACCAGTCCCATCACGAGGCTTTGTTTCCAACCATGCTTCTTTAAGCCACATTACTGATGACTGAGATAGAAATTCATCTTTGATATATGCAAAGTGACATGGCTAAATTCTCAGTCTTAATGCCACTAATTTAATGATTTATCAGAGTCAATGTTTTTATTTTTATATATATACACAGCTACAGATGTTGAACCCTAACAGAGGCAGCAGGAGAAAAAAAACCACTTCATGATACTGTCTTGATTTCCAAACAAATATTTTTAACTAAAAAAGTAGGCAATTTGTTTTCTAAACATCACTACTGATTTCAGACACATTGGCGAGAGGACTGAAACTGCAAGTGTGACCAGGATAATCTTCTTTGTGCTAGTGACTGACTAAAGAAGTTCTGTTATTTGTTGGTAGACAAACCATAGACTACTCTTGTGGAATATTCCTTTCAGTTTTCTTTGGCGTGAAAGATTCTGATACCACTCAGTCTCTTAATTCAGTTGAAGAATCCAAACAGTGTTTACCAGCTTCCATCTTCTATCTTATAATGCACAGCAGGATCATATGATAACTGTATAAAAACATCTCTAGAATAACTTCGTTAGAGCCCTTGGGTAAATTTTTTCAGCTAGTAAAACTTAACAGGAAGTTTTAAATCTGATTTTTTAATGTAAACCAGCAAATACATTTTTAACTGAAATAAAAGATTACTCAAGACTGAACTTATTCTATGGGAAGAAAAAAAAAGTCAGCCCTAGCAAAGGTTTTCATCAGAACCATTGTTTTAGAAGACACTTTAGACAGCCAAGGAATACTGTTTCCTTTTGGAAGAGCATAAAATACTTGACAGTTGCATCACTACCTTGAAGGGACCTCCCTGAATCACTTTAGCTTCATTTTCCTTACAGCAGATTTCACAGACTTTGCTGTTGCCTGAGTTCTGAGGAGGATCTTTCCGGAAAGCACTGTATTACTCTGCCTGTGTCCCGAGCTAAGAGCCCACCTGACTTGAGTCTGTATTCTGAGCATGGCTACTGGCGCCTTGCCATAGGGAGGTTGTGTTTCAAAGACAAGTAAAAACATTGTGTTTTAAAAAAGAAAAATGCTGTTGCATTCAAAGACTAGGTTAGAATAGAACAGGTGATCCTGCCTCTACATTTGCCTTGGGCAAAGACCAGATATACAGGCTAATTAAATAATGTTTAAGACTTGAAGTGTTCGTTCAGCAATAGTTTGAAGTTATAAAGATTTTGCTTCATCCATTAAATCTGGACAAAACTGGATGATTCACCATATATGTGTTTTGGTAAGAGTAAGTGGAAGGGTAGCAGGATTGCATGGTCATTCAAATGCAAACATAGATGTACCATCCTGGAATGGTTTGAACTTTTAAATAATCACTGAAACAGAAAACACAAAACAAAACAACCAAACCAAACAAAAAAACAGCTGGATTTTCCTAATATCAGATAACAACAGATCAGGACAAAGAACTGTATTATGCACGGCCTTGTCTCCAGAGGTGAAGAACAGATGTACAAGAACAGGACAAATATACACTGCTGCCTTCACAGAGAACTTCCTGTGGTCTGCACCTATGGGACTTTCCAAGTCTGAGGTGGCATCCAAGAATTCTTGACGGGTTTTCTTTTTCAATAAATTTGTTCACACTGATGTTAACACAGATCTGAATGTGCACTGTGCAGTGAATGGAAAAATTCATGCAATGGCCTCAAACACTTTTAATATTGCTATGGAGAAAAATGTGACACTGGTGCAGCACCATGTCACAAACGAAGAAAGGTAAGATATAAGTAAAAAGAATTTTATTCCAATAAACCTTTAAAGGAAAGTATTTCAGACTCTGGAAATAAAGGCATAGCCCAAGAGACGAATTACTTCTTTCAAGAAGATGATGTGAAAACTCTTACTACAATCATAAAGCATTAAGACCCAAGATTTGCACCATCTTTTGGACTCTTGGCATCATAAAGGCTACTGACTATAGTACACAAGGCTTTTGGAGATTTGTTTTCAAACCAGTATGGATCAAATAACACCTTGTTCCCCATCTCCCTCCCACTCCTCCCCTTTTCATCAATACTCTTGCGCAGTTGCTTCTTTGTTCTGAGCATTGATTAGGTTTATCCATTGGGGACCCATCCAAAACCTCCACAAAACCCATGTATTGTGAGTAGGCTTTCAAGATACAAATGCTTTAGTGTTCTCTTGTCCAGATTTGAATATGATCCTTTTTCCATCTGAGAACAGATTAAATTAGGTTGAAGTCTCAAACGAAGGGAAGATCTTCCTGCTTTGTTCAAAGTACTGAGCATTTCTGGTTTTGCAAAGGTGGTTATAACATGGGGGGGTTTTGCTAGCATGGCACAAAAGCACCTTCTTGACATGGATTGGCTTCTCTTATGCCCAGATCTAACCACTCTTATCTGGTATTACAAGGGATTCACAACTGAAACCTTAGAACTCTCCTGTTTGACTTTGAGGTCTTTATAGATTGGCAGTCAGCACAACATACTCTGTTACTTGCAGTTCAACAGGTTAAATGAAAGCTGGCAGCATGGAGACAAAATTCAGCAGCATTATTTACCCTGGAATAGTTGTTCAGTTGCAAGAGTAACTCATCTCAGTGATGAGACCACTGAAACTGAAGAGAACCTTTCTACAACAATTCCTTCATTTTTTCATGGCTAAGACATCAATACCTTTGGAGGGAGTCTCATGGAAAGATTCCACATTTCAGCATTTGAGATGGGACACATCTGCACTACACAAGGGAGGATGTGCAAAGCTAATACATCCTATCTCCCTGCAGCATAGTTTCCTCAGATGGTTGGCAGAGAAGCTAACAAGGTAAACATTTGAAAAATGTCTCAGTCAGTTCCATCTCATGTAGAGAAGAACTGCATGACCCAGTCACGGCAGCATCTAAATGAATGGAGGCAGTGAGAAGACTGTAGATGTGTGATTGTATCCAATGAATTAGGAACATGCTAAGGTCTCTTCAATGCCAGAGAGAGGAAACATGGAGATGGAGGTAGAAGAAGAGAGCATCAGAGGTCTGCTTAGTAAGCCTTATTCTGAATTAAATACTTTAAAATAGTAACCAGCGGACTTGTTCGAATTAATCTTTTTTTAGAAATTGCTACCGATGCAGACTTTGTGAATCCCAAGCTAAATTGCCTTGCTGTCCATTTGCAAGACAGACTCAAGAAGTATTTCTCCCTCAGGCTGCTTCTGCTCCAGCCAGTCCATGTCTGAGTTTGGCCTATACTGGTGCATTTATTTATCTAGCAAAAAACATCTTTACCCCTTTGAGGAGGCTTAAGAGGAAGATAACAAATAGTGTAAATTGAGGATCTTTGCCAGGCAAAGAAATTCCCCATAAAAGCCATCACTGTCTTATCCAAGTAGATCTCTGTCAGATAAAGCTGATGCCATTCATGACATCTGATTAGGCCTGCTGTCTTATGAGTGTGATTTTACCTTATTAGAAACAGTGCAACTACAGAACTTCCAGAGATACCATTTCTGCAACAAGAAAAATCCTATTTAACACTGATATTTTACTATGCTAAAACAAGATTGCATGTACTTTCACATGTACTTCCTGCTCATCAGGCTGCCTAAATTCATGCCTGCAAACCTTAAGCTGCTGGGCCTCCATGTACACCAAAATCTAGTGCACACACTCTCTCTCTTTTACAAGGTTATAGAAAAAGCAGCCAATCTGGGCTCTTCAAATAAACAAGAGAAACTTCTAGACTTCTATCTAGGGCTGCCAGCACACACTTACTTCATGATGGCTCACTCAGTACAAATTAATCTAGGATAGATTCAGGTCAACCTGACCTGAAATGGATCTTAATTGAGTTAGTATAACCAGGCCTAGAGTATCCCATAGCTGTGGTCTGATTCACCCCATTAAAAACAGAATGAAAAATCCACTAGCAACAAACACTGGCATTATGCCGCTTGAGCTTTTTTTGAAAACTAGAATCAAGTTCTGAGAAGTCAGCATAATATAATACTTAAAGGAACACAAAGAGATCCAAAGGGTCAGAAAAAGGTCGCAGTTTACATAGCCATGAGGTATATTCAGGACCAGGTTGTGTGCAAAACAGAATTCCTGGAATTAGTTATCAGAATTGTATTACAAATGCTCTCCCCATAATTCACCTTATTCTAAGACGAAAAAAAAATTCTTTTCCTTTTACAGAGGAGTTTCTAAGTCCATGCCAACTACACACAGCTCTGTCGTTGGCGAGACGACATCTTACAGACCATAGCAAGAATGAAAAAGAGGAAACCCAGGAAGGTTTTTTTTCCCTTGACAGTAGATTGTAATTGGTATTAAGCACCTTTCACCAGTGACAAAAATAATACATAATTTAAAAGGCCGGCAGTGTTGCTTTTTGTTTCCAAACTGGGTACTTTTCTGCCGTGTTGAGTAGCACTGATCAAATCTGTATTTTTTCATAATAGAAGACAGGAGGGTGCCATGTTGTAGCCTCACCCACATTAGCAATGAAGGAAAAGCAAGAGAGCTTCCTAATAGAGAAGCAAAGCAGAGAAGGGATGTCCAAAGTAAAACATCACCCTTCCCTCCAACTCTGCCCCATGGGCCTTACCCCAGAGAAATTCCAATAGAAATTATTGCCAAGTCAGCCAGGATATTCACTGTAAATTTCTCTGCAGGAGAACACTAAGGAGAAAGAGCTTTTCCCAAATCACAGTTTCCAAAGTTTCATTTAAATATAAATGTTCTCCTGTAAGTGAACAGGATTAACATTAAAGAGAGAGTACGTGTTCCCAGTGTATTGCCCACACCAAATATTGCTTAAATGCATCAATTATTTTTCCATATATGTCTGAGTGTCTTAACAACAGTTAGCATTCTATCCAGTATTACTACCCAATTCAGTGACTTCTTCAGTTTTATTTAAAGAAATAGTCAGCTGAAAAGCTGATATCAGTAGCTCACTATAAAAGTCCAACATTCTAATTCTGCAAGAAAGACTAAGAATTTTAAGTAAAACCACTTAGATCATAGGCAGAAGCTTTTCACTTCCTCAAAGTTTGCTCATAATTCAACATCACATTCTATCAAAAAAGTAACAAGGTCAAATTGTTTCATCTGTTGTAGTCAAGCAATGCTAAAGAGTTCAGAATTTGGCCCAATTTTAATCAATACAAATAAGCAGTCTTACTCACTTAGAAATATATTAACTCTGATCAATAGATTTCATACAACAGCTGCACAAAAATCAATGAACAATGCAACCTATACAGAACATTGCAAATGTTTGCTCATTAGGAAATCACTGTTGCTTCCTCTTTTCTTTCCAAAAAGATAACAATATTGCAAAAGATTGTTTAGCCAAGTATTCTCATGCTAAAGGTGCACCAGTTCTATGTACACAGCAGATTACTGGATACTCCAAACTGAAGAGGAATCAGTTCCAGATGTTTTCCACTGATTAAATTTAGTCCAAGCAAGGTTAAGTAAATGACAAGCAGCTGCTTTTCTTTTTTGCAATAGTCATGAAAAATACTCTTACAGTTCTGGCTACCCCTAACTGGCAGACACATGGTGCAGTACCCATTTTCCTAGGTTTTCATGATTAACAGAGTCTGTGGACAGTCTTCAGAACAACTAACTCTTTTCACCTCCAGTCTGTCAGATCTTATGCAGAGCAGAATTACCAGGGAAAAGCACAACAATAAAAAACCCTCTCTCTTTGGAATGTCTTGATTGTGCACATCCCTAAGACACATCCACTCCTGCTGCATATACTACTTTCTACTGGAATAAGTAGAAGTAAAATATGAAAGTGTTCAAGTGCCACTGGATCAGATCATAGCTCAGTACAATACTGGCATCACCAAAATGACTCCTCGCTCAATTTCAAACAGGACAGCAAAGTGCGTTGATTTCATGTTCTCAGACATAGCACTCATGAGAACAGAAGAAAGAAAAGTCAGCCAGCAACAGATGCAGGAGGTTTAAATCCAAAAATTAATCAAGCTTGAAGATTCATGACATAATATCAAATAAGACCACTTCAAATGAAGCAATTGCCTCTGTATCCCTCTCAGAAAGGTTCTTAAATCTTTACTTGCAAAAAACAAAGACCGCTGACTGGAATGTGTCAGCTTTTAACATGTACAAAGGTTGAACCAAAGCTTTATTTCTTAGACTTCTCTCCTATTTATATTCAGACATATAGTGGGTTTTTTTTACACCTGGTAGGATTAAACTGACATAAAGGTATAAAAGTTTCTTGCGCATATATTTTAGGCAAGTTGACAGGCCAGATTTTTCCATCACAACATTTATTCCTGGTGGTGCACAGTATCATTTTCAAAGCACAGAAATAAAAGTAAAGATTACCATGGATTTGTGGCTGAGATAATCTGGAAAGAACACTATACATCCCTGTATTCAGAGTTACTTTCCAAGCACCTTTGATGGGACTGCAAAACATATGCTATGTAAACAGCCATATCAAGCAAACTAAAATCATTTAGAAGGTGGCTAACAGCTAGGTGTCTAAACAGGGAGCAAAACCAAAAAACAGAACACTTAATTTTTTTCTTCTCCATTTGTTAAGTAATTTTGTCACAGACACACAAGTATATATACACACATACACAGCCAAAGAACTAGAGTTTATTTTACTTCCAATTCTGGAATCTTTTCAGATTTCCCTGCTGACATACAGTGTAAAATATATGCTTTTCAAGCCATATAAAATCACATATTCAAGGTGAAAAGCATATTTATTGGCACATACTCTCCCATATAAGCAGAACTAGTCAAAAAAAGTTGTGTTTTTTTTAATTAAACCATGTGCCCTGATCTCCTACAATAATGTTTTGTCATTTCCATCAGAAAGAACAAATTTTTGTGGCTAAAAAGTAGTTTTACATTCTGGATTAAATCACATCTTATTTTTCCCACAGAGCATTTGCTACAGTTTCTGCAAAAAACAGCTTCTCTTCTTGCAAAACCTGACACTCCTGATTACCACTCCTTGTTTATTTATTGTTAGCATAAACAACAAGTAGGTCTATGTTCAATACAGCATTGACTAATAGCATTCTTTACTTCTGTAATGCTGTGTCAGTCTAAAAACACTTCATAAACAATTAAGACTCACTATATCTCTGTGACAGAGACAAGACTTATATTCATTTAACAGATGACACAACCAAAGCACAGCGAGTTAATTGTCTGCCCAAGGTCGCATAGCAAATCAGTAACAGAGCTAGGAACAGGATCCAGGAACACTGACTTGACTCATGCAGCAACCCCTCCCCAACAGGAGAGGAGCCTCTTCCATACAGGCTCAACACCAAAATAGGGTTTCCATTGCAGTCAAACAACCCACAACTACGTGCTTGAATTTTGTCATGATCTTCCATTCCTGTTTTGACAGTCTCTAGCTGCTTCTGCTTCTTTTGTAGAAAATCATTTGAAGCAAAAGCTAACGATCCTTGGCTTTTTAAAAAAACAGTAGACACAAACAAAAACGAAGGGAAAAATGTTTCCCTTATTCCCTTTTATAAGCTGAAGTACCTGTTTCTCTGCTTTCAGTGAGATGGCACTGAGGTGGCTCAAAAAGGCCTCCACTTCCATACAGACAATAGTGAACAGCAATGGAAATCCTCAGACTACAGCACTAGACTTGCTCTGTATGTCACCACTGGCCTAAGTGCTGGTAAAGTTTCCCTTCCCTTCCCCCCTTCTCTTTTCTTTTACACTGGATTGCATGCAGATGTACCTTGCATTCTGAAATTGAATTACTGTTGTTTGGAGTTTGGTCTTTGGCATGTTAGACCAAATATTCTGTATTCTGGGCTATGCTGGAGCGAGACTGTTGCTACCCCACTGGAACATTTAACAAAAAGATGAGATTCTAAAGTAGCAGTACTAAGAAAAAAATCCAGATTGTATAGGACATGCTTATTTATGCATTTAAAGGTACAGTTCATAGACTGTTTCCCCAGGCAACCCCCATTTATGTGTTAGTTTCCCATTCCCTGGTTCACAATCTACATTATGATTTTTAATATTAAGTTTTGACTAGTTAGAAAGGAATTAGAAAATTGTGATCTTAACCAGAGGTCAAGCCCTCCATAAAAAGGGAAACCTTAAATTCTAAATTGCCTATATTTTTTTCCTCCTCTCTCCAAGGTTGCTCTGACTTCCTCAAAATAATTTGGATCGTACAACCTCCAGAAGGGCAGGCGTTGCAGTGCTGTACTGGAAAAGGCTCTGCCTACAAGGGTTCGTTTGAGTTCAATGCATCCCCCAGCACTATGCCGCGAGGGGCTTATCTTTCCCACACTGTGGCACCGTGTACTATGAACAGCTGGTTAATATACCAGAGATCAGGTCAAGCAGCTGCCTTCGTACTTGATATCAAAAGTGTGGGCACAGGTCACTGCAGAGAATTAGTCAGATACAGGATTAGCAGGGGAACAGGAGACAGAATGCAATTGCACGAGTGTTGCTGCCTCTCTGGGAGGCTCACAGGTCCACAGGCTGCCTTCCAAAGTGCTCTCAGACACTTCTGGTTTGATACCAAATGCATGTTGAATAAAAATTCCACCCTGTTGCATTATCTGACCAAATGATGGACTTATTTGATAGCATCAAGCTCAGAAATCTCTCTAAATGCATTTCTCATTTAAATAGTGAACAACTGGTAACCATTTTGTAAATTATCATATTCCAACAAGTTTTCATCCCCCTTACAGTAGCCCAAGCTAATTTTCTAGGCCATCATTCAGATTCTGGTTTTATGCATATATGAGACAGGAAAGAGCGACTAAAATCAGTATGTAAACTGTCTTCTGCCCCTCTCTCCTATATGTAACACATTGCCACATCACATCATGTGGGGTGCTTTTCTGTGATGTGATTGCTCTTGAGCAATTCATGCTGTTACTTATTTCCTTCCTATTGTCCATTTTCTACAAACAGTTTGATTACTTCATAAGTCTTCTAGGAAACAGACTTTCCTAGAAATGGAAATTCCTTCTCCCCTCCCTTTCAAAGCATGCGTTGTGTGCCCTTTTATTATAAACCCATGTATCTCTCCAGCTTCCTGTCAGTCCTGTTAGTGGCTTCTCAGGTTTTTTTCCAGTCACTCCCTTACTCCTCAGTGATTTGCTTTGCAAGCTCAGATAACTGAAAGCAACCTGACTTCAATGTATCCTTCCTAACCATCTCTTCTGCTCTGACTTGATTTGCTGCTTACTGAATCATTACCCAAATAACAGCAAGTGACACAAATTGTAGTGTCAATTGTAGCAAATTCAGTTTTACTTTTCAGTGAAAAGAAAAAGGCATTAACTATTTTGTGACATCATTACTTTCTTTACACTTTATGTTTAATAATTGGGCCTAATTTCCATTCTGCATAGATATTCATCTCAAGTTCAGGTCATTAAAAAAAGCTCACAATTTTAACCAGATTGTTCCTATCTTTCCTGCATTTTGGAAAAGTGACAGCCTGGTATATTCATATGAATTCCCTAAGCAGCTTCTATGTTTCCTGAATTCTTCTATGTTGTCCCATATTAGCACCAGGAATTGGGCCTCAGCTTTGTACTGAGTTTGCAAGACCCAAGAAATGAAGCTCATCAGGCCTGCTCTGTTCAAACTTTCTTGATCTGATATTAAGTGATTTAGCTGTGACAGCAGTTTTTCTAATTGACCAGGTGTCCCTATCTAACTTGTTTTACTTGTGTTTATCTTTGTGTTCTACAACCATAGTTTCATATCTACAGCAGTTATTCTAGTAGAATGAGATATTTACAGCTGAATAATGACATTGTTTATACAGAAATACAGGCTAGGTAGAATGTCAGAGGCTTTGAGAAGTAGAAACACAGGATGCAGCATATAGGAGTACATGCATGAGATAAGAGATGGGGCACAGGCTTGGCACTGAAGATCCCACAGCTATAAACAATTCATTAATGGTCAGTTAAAAAAAAAAAAACACACACAAAAACACACACCAAAAAAAACCCACCACACAACACACACCTTCCTAGAGCAGGATAAAACTGGTTTTAAGGCTAGCAGACCACAAAATATCTCACATACATAAAGGTTAATATATGGGGTAAATTCAGCCGAAACCTGGAGCTGCACACCAATGAAGAAATATGTAAAAGTGCATTAGGAAACATAAACGATCCCAAGTGGCTCCTGGGAAAGCAAGAAGAAACTATCATCAAAAATGTCATATTTCTCCTTGTGAAGGACACCAGATTTCGACAACTTATTGTAACACTTCCCCTTCTCCCCCTACAGCACATAAAACATTAGGACCCAGAGAAGCAGTAGAAGGATAAGCATAAGTGCCAAGAAAACAGGTAGAAATTAAAAAGTACTTTTTACAGTTTTAACTGTATTTTTACCATTATTGCAACTTTTTAAATATGAAAGAAAACCCACAGAGCATTGTTTTTTGTTACAATTAGATCTGGACAAACAGCGATTAGATTTGAAGATTTCAGCTATACTAGCATTAAATCCTAGTTTTACTTTTATAATGTGTGCTTCCTCTTTCTTATAAAGACAACTTTTAGCATAACACTTCTTAGTCTTGGTTCCTGCCATGTGTTATCTATTAACTCTAAGTTTCCATTCTTAAGGTCCAATAACTCTGTTTCACTTCTTTCTTCTTCCCAAGGCTGGCCAAGTCTATAATGTTAGTTACTCTTCAACACGCCTTTCATATTTTTAAACAAACATCTAGCAGTACAACACAAAGGTAGAACAGTCTCTCCTCTACTTTGAGTCTCCATCTTCTGTACCAAGGCTACTGAAAACCTAGCTGAATAATAGGTTTTTTCCAATGCATTCCTTCAGACACAGATGTTGGGAAAAACCCACAAGGTCCTGTATCATGAGAAGATTTTGCTGGTTGCTCAAACATAACAAAAGAAAAACTGATTTCCTGTTTTTATCATTTACAGTTGAATTCTCCCTTGGCATCTCTATGACAGGGTCTTAGATTTTTCTCCCTTCTCTCACCAGGAAAATTACACAGTAAGACTATCATGATATAAATTCTGGATCTGAGAGCAAAAATAATCAGGATCGCATCAGTGCTGTGAAACAGCTTACCCCAAAACACACCAATTCATCAGGTCTATTTAATCTGTCTTTAAAAAGGTGTCTTTGTTTTATCATTAGGCAACATGTTGATTCATAAATACAGTTTATTTCCTTCTCCAATTTTCTACACTTTGTAAGGTTTTAACAGTTATCTGCAATATTAATTTTTACCAACAAAACATCCTATTCTGGGGTATGCTCTCTTTTGAAACTCATAATTATTATTTTTCCCCACTGCTGTGCTGACAGTGTCTTTTTTTCCAGTTGTAATAGTCAACTTGATCAAAACCTCCACTGCCACTAGTCCATGGTGGACAGGACTTCTGTTGTTTTTTTTGTTTGTTTGTTTTTTTTCAAACTCTATAGCACAAAGTTGTCACTTACCATGTGCTTTTCCTACGTCAATTTCATCATAAAGTCTCCTTACCATGCAGAGGAACTTTCTTTTGCTACTGAAGAGCTAAATTCAGTCTTACATCACAACTGAATTTAGTTGGACCATTTCCAACTAAATGAAGTCTCATGTAAATGCACTGTCTCTGAGAAAGCAAAAATGTTTTCTGAATAAAGAAAGTTTAAACTCAGTTTTACTGATAATACTAATCAGAACAAGTCCAAGGGAGCTGCGAATACTTTCTCTCACTATGTACTCTCATGGTCTCTGGGACCATCTGGTACAAAGTCCCTGCTCAAGTCTGGTGTGATTGGTTATCTAAACTCTGGTCTTAAATCAGACAAAATAGGGAGTTGAATAAATGCAGAACAAAACCAAACAGACACAAACAAACAAAACCCGCCACAACAACATACAAAAAAACACACAACACACACACAAGTTAAATCTCAAAAGCTGCCAGATTTAATCAGAACTAAGAGTGAGTTTGGCAGAGGCAGCTGTCCTCTTCCTCTCAGCATCCTTCTCCCTTTATACTATCCCCCACCCCCAATTTTACCATCCACTTTGGTCATGCAAGATAAACCACAGAATTCACTGAAAGTTCTTGCTCAGGACAGCCAGAGCTGAAACAGCAAAGACTTAAAACTTCCTGGTAGAGGCATACAAGTATGTTTCCACGATTCTTACCCACAGGCAAGTACCATTAGCACCTATAAGTCCTGAACTGACTAGTAACTTTAGAAGCTAAACTGCCCTATGCTGAATATAGGTTCTTACTGCAAAACCACCAGCATCTGCTAAACTCACCTTCTTAAGAGCATTACATTTTTCAGAAGCATGGTATCTGGATATTTTCTTTTGCTAATTTGGAACATGTCTTTATATTTATGCTTTTCTGACTTACTGACTGTTATGCGGACCCTCAAAAGCTTTGGTGTTTTCTTTATTCTGTTAATTTTAGCCACATGTTTTTTCTCACCTTTCACTCAGCTTGTCAGCACTGGAATCTATGAATCTACTTCATTTAAAATGTTTGCTTCTTTCTATGTACTGCAGATTGTAATCTATCTACACCACTGAGGGAAAGCAGCCCTTTTTCCCCCCAATGGAAATGCAACTGGTTTCCAGAACAACCAACCCATTACTGGATAGGTGAATTGTGGGATGTCAGGATCCAAACTAACATTACAGACAGAATAAATCAACATTAACACTATTGCACACTTTATGTAAGAGGGCTTACAAAGATATTCTGAGGGGTCATCGAAAAACACAGTTGCCTCCACCCTTCTAGTGAAGAGTTAGTCTTGTGCAGTTTTGCTTTAAATTGGGGGAGGGAGGGGTGGAGGAGATGGGGAAGAACATGTCAGTGTTCAAGAGACTCCAAAAAGCAAACAGAAAAGAATTGTGATGAATAGGGAATTTTAGTTTTACTCCAGCAGAGGTTTATCACTGTGAGAGTCTTGTGACTTTGACAAATTTTACAATAATGAGTTGTGTATACAACCTACAATAACTGACAGAGATTAATACATTCCATCTGCTGATGTCCCAGGAGGATGACCTTCCAGGTCCAAAAACTTAGACATTTTTATAATTCTTCCTCCCTAATAAAAAGCATTATGAAACAGCTATTCCATTCATTTTGACAAGCACACATTGCAGTGAATAGCTATTATTTGAAGATGAAATTCAAGTGCACATAAAACATTTCAGTTACACTCAAGTGTTGTTTTTCTTCTATTTGGATCAGTCTTCATGATCTGCGAATCTCTCTTGCTATCATAACTAACTGCCATCTTGATACTTAAGTGTCTTCTTCAAATCTTACAGGAACATATAGGATGCCAAAGAGTTCATACCTGTCCTGTCATCCTGATAACAGACCCTGCTGCAGGGCAGTATGTATGCAATGGTTGACAGAAGTAGAGGTAAGGATCAGTTTCAAGACTATAGAGAACATTTATGGCTATAATTTCAGGTGAAAATGAAATCACTGAGGGTTTAAAAATCACTAGAGGAATGCATGGTGCAGAACTAAGGAACTGTTTTCCTTTTAGGTTATCAAGTGTTTGTTTCAAGATTCCACCATTTATAGTATGTAAAGATTTAGTTTCTATGTTATGCACTATCCAGTACATGGTTTTTATTACACATACACAGGTATCTCAGAAAATTTAATACTGATCATATCTATGGGCTTTAGAAGGTTTTCCTTTTCTCAAAGCTTCTTCATATAAATGAGAAAAGCATTTTTGCCTAGCTTTGAAAGATATACCTCCTAAGCAACTTTTGAGCAAGCCAGGAGAATGCTGGGTGGACATGGATACTGAACAGGATATCCTAAGAAAAACCTTGTGTTCATACATAAAGGTGCACTCGCAGAATGCAGTTCCCAAATTACGGTAAGTCTCTCCTTTGTCAAGGAAATTTTAACTTAATTCCAGCCTATTTCTGCCCAGAACAAGGAATTTTCTTAGTGAAACTGTTATTCTGTCACCAGCACTTGCCAGGCATTTGTTTTAGGTCTCCCCACGGTCTCTCTTACATCTGACTGGAACAGCAGACCAGAAGAGCTGTTTTAAAGCAACAGCTCTGCTCCTCCTAGGTCAGGCCTATAAAAGTGATCTAATTCAACCTTGAAGTTTGCCATCATCTGTAAAATATCCAGGCCCCATAACCAACAAATAAAATATTCCACTATAGCAACACTGAAATAGATGTTGGCATGGCCCTTTGAGTGCTTTATTTTTATTTTTTTTCTCTGCCTTTTCTACTTTCAGCTTTTAAAAAGAGGAAAAAAAAATACTCCCATTTACAGGCTTGAAGCCTAGCACTTCCACTTCCCAAGAACAGAAGCCTATTAATTCTGGCAAGGAGAACTTCACTGAGAGAAATCAACTTTAAACTTTTGAGAGGTGTCAAGAATGTTCAGTCAATTGAGCAATCAACTTAGCCAACTACATTCCTGGAAGCTTTGCAACAGAAGGAATAAATCAGAAAATCAAATTAAGTGTGACTTACCCCTGACACTGGCTAAGTCAAAATGTGAAAGAAAATGAAAAATAGATAAAAGTTAATTGGTAAGGGAATAATATGCATGGCTGTGTCTCAGAACAATAATAAATTAGACCAGCTATAATAAAAGTACCAGCAGAAAACATTCTCAGAAAAAGTGGAAAAAAATATTTCATTTTCCTCTGTTACCAAGCTGCCAGGCAGAAAAAGATAAAGGCTTTTCTTTTCAATCTCTTCCCTCTAATGCATAGAGCTTTGCTCAGACTATGAACGTTTAAGGAACGTAGCTTAAATGAATAAACGTGCTGGCAGAGTCATAAATACAGACAACAGTCTTCAACATCTTAACTCTCTTTAGTACTGTTCAAAGCTACACACTTTGCTTCTTCTGTCCATCATTGACTGACACTGCAATATCAAAATACACTCAGCAAAATCTATTACACAGTCAGCAAGGTAAGCTGCACAGCTCTAATAAATTTGCTGAGAATGCGCATAGTATTCTGTTAAGAGGCATGTAGTTAAAGCACCAACTTTATTTATAAATCACACCCTTTGTTCCCTTTCCCAGAACTCTATAAAACCATTGGAAATGCCAAACAACAATTAAAATACCACCATTGCTGAAAAGCATTCTGACCTCAAGGTGACAGACATAACATTTATACAAGATTATAAAACATAAGGAAGAACATGAGGGGCAATGGAAACCTTCAGCAGTCGAAGAAAGAAACTCTCCCACAATGGAAGTTCATGGCCATCAGTTGCGGGAAGCAGAAGCTTGAAGGTCTTTCTAAATCCCTGTGTGAACCAGATGCTCCTGGCCCTTATGTGCTTCAATATGCCACAGCTCTCAGCTCCCTGTTATTCCACATTTGACAGACTGCCCTGGCATGAACGACATCGGTTGCATTGACAATACAATACAGCAACTCTGTGAAGTCAGAGCAACCCAGTGAAACTCCTACCTTTGATTCTGTTCAATACAGAAGATGCTACATATTCCCTCTGGGGGCAAAAATATTTCAAGTACTTTTTTATTAAAGAAACCATCATGTCAAGACCACAGCCATTCTTTCTACAGGCTGAAATTTTGTGACAGCTTCAATGTCACAAAAGAGTAGCAATTTTATACAGCATTCATGCTCAAATTTATCAAATACAGATGAAAACCTAAGTCAAAGCACTACATAACATATCTTTGACTAGGGCCAGTGTCTTTGTATACCTCAGTTAACTTGGCAAGGCTTTGCATGCCTTTAGGTATGGAACATAACTCCTCAACTATGAGGAAATAATCTCCTCTTGAGCTAAAGATTTAGCAGATCCAGAACTAGGACAAGTTTCCAAAACGCCATCAGACAAAGGAAATCAACACAAAGGTGGAAAAATTAACCATCCAAAGAAAACTCACTTTATAGTAAACAATACTATTTCATACCCACTTTTCCACTACAAACTTAATTTTAAAAGAATTCTGCAAACAAAGCAGTATTTTAGCTCAGCGGTGATATTCGGCCGGTTTCTAGGTTGAAATACAGACACTTATAGCAACACACAATATTTTAAATGAAGCAAGAAAAAAAAACACTTATCAAAACCTCTTGGTTGTCATAGGCATAAAAATATTCAGCTGTTCCTATTGCAAATTTATTTGCACAACGTTTAAGAGGGTGCTGTAAAAAAGTAAAGATATTTTGCCTGGTTTACTTTTCTTCCTTCAGACTCTACGTGAGGTAAAGTTTAAAGGTCGGGTAGATCTCAGGAAGCTGTTCATCCACCTCTGAGATAATTTTAAAAAAATAGAATTAACAATATATCCAAAATCTTAATTAAGTTAAATTTCGTAAAGGAATAAAGCTCTTTGCTGTTCACACCACATGAATCTAAAGATTTCCTTTAATTTCTGTCCCCTGTTTTTGTTATGTAATTGTCCTTGGTTTGAGGCATCTTGCTTTACTGATTAGTTTTAAATTATTTTTTTTTTTTTACAGAAATTTTACCTTCATCCATTTAATTCACATTAACATTGTCTCTTAAGAAATACTAATCAGAACATAAGCGAAAGTAAATTACCTCCTGGTTCATCAATGTAGAAAGACACATCTTTTTTGTCTTCTTGTTCACCAATGTGATCATAAGTGATCTGTGGAATAGACAAGGCATTCTCTCCTGGGTTTATTACAGGTGCAGAACCATTACCACAGCCTAGTTTCCCTTTTCTTTTGTATCTTCTAGCCTGTGGTAGTAGAAATGGGATGATATCAGAAGATACTATCAAAACCAGAAAGGTACACATATGAACTTCACTACACAGTAAATTCATTTGAGGTTGTATTTTTTTAATTTTTTTTTTTAAGAATGCAATTGAAACTCAGTTAAAGTGCTACATCCTTGATCAGTGTTTTGAAATTGGCTGATTTGGAGTTATCAACTTAAATCTAGGCATCTTCTCTGGAGAATCAAATTCTTAATAGCATTCTGAAAATCAGATCTCAAGTAAAATTTCTCAGGCTGGGTCCGGAACACAAGGCACCCAGAATACGAATCACTTGAGTATGCAACAGCTTGGCTGCAACAGCTTCCTAAAGCTCTAATTAAACATAAGCATAGACTTTGAGCTATGACCTAGACACTGTGCAGCCTTTAAAAAAACCAAAAAGACTAAATAAACACATAGAAGAAGATAAATCCTTCCTCCTGCCTTTAAAGTTGAAGTTCTCCTGATTTTAGAAGCCTAAGAGGCAACCTAATAAAGACCCTAGAATTGGTACTTAAGCATGAAAAATGAAGGCTTGAATTCAATGGGTTCCAAGCAAGGCTGATCTCTGTCTACCTTTGTGACTAGAAGCAACCAACATAACAGCCACTCACATACTGATGACACAGCCTGTGTTGTCTACCTCCTGGATTCTGCTACCACTTAGCTACAAAAATACTACTTCTCACAACATAGTATTTATTTCCAGTCTTTGTGACCACCTACCCTTTGGCTCTGGTCTCACCTGGTTCTTCTACTCACACACCTCAAAACAGACGTAAAAGACACGCTTCAACTTGCCTGATGTTCCAGTTCCTTCTGACAAAGAACTGAGATCTCGGGCTACTGCACTCAATTCTGGAGAGTACTCTGGCCTCTGATGTGACCACCAAGCCTTTTGCAGAAACAAGCATCAGAGAGAGCAAGTACTCACACATCAACACAAACATCTGCAGGCTCAATATATTCACAAATAGCTCAATGTTGCTTGGTCTAAGCAAACCAATTCTATTTTATTATGGTCTGCATTCAGTCTTTCAGAATTCATTCTTCTGTTCAGCTCTGCAGCAATTAAACAAAAGCATGCTTGAAATTAATCAAACAGGTCATGAAAATGGTAGAACTGGGTATTTATTGTGGACATTGGACACACTACCATGACCCTAAATGCTTCTAAAGGCAAAAATTATGGGCTGTCATAGCAGGAAAAGAAACTAGGAATTCTCTGGAGAACAAAATGCTGCAACATGCATAAGATGATCAATATGTATCTAAGTCTTTAAAATAAGAGGCTAGGTAGAGACAGAAAGAACTAATCTCCTTTGACAGGAGAAAATGATCCACTGGTAAGAGATGAAAGAAAACAGAAGGAAAATACTAAGGACACTAAAAACTTCCTATTTTTTTTCTAGTTCTCCCACCATGGATTGCTTGCTGTTCAGCAACACATACTGCTCAGTCTTACTCCAGCCTTACTCCTTTTCTCTTGGTTCTTCTGCCTCTAGCTATGAAGAAGCCAGTCTCATGGCAAAGCTACACTCTGCTCAGCACTGAGCAGATCACACTGCTGCAACACCCAAACATATACATACACACAGATCATGCTAATAGAACTTTATACATGTGCTGTGGGGAAATCGCACTGCAATTCTCTGTTGGGCAACAAGAACCAATGGGATTTCACTGCCTAAAACCTTAGAAAACCTGGATACTTGAGCTAGACCTGCTGCAGACCTGGGCCTTTCCAGAAGGGGTACCAAAGGCTAGGCAAGCTTGTCAGTGAAACTACATAACTATGTTTAGGCAATCCTACCTGTACAGACAAACACTATCTCACTTTCCTGCAGCCACACCTCAGAAATTTGCCCAGATTTCTACGCACAGCTCCAAATAAAAGTACCATGGAGGTAAGTACTTGAGCAAGACAAGCAAAGGTACTGTCAGCCACATGTTGAATGTGAACATAAATTTTTAAACTAGCTTTCTCCTTTCTTCCTGTATGAACTACTACGCAAAATGAATGTAAAATGGGAAAGTGTCATCATTGACTTATACTACCCTTTAAGAAGACAGAGGAGACTTCAGAAGAGATAAAGCAACGGAGAATCACTGTCTGTCATACCACCACAGCAAAATTAAGTTTTCCTTTTCCTCGGGAATATTTTAAGAAAAAAATAAAAAAAAAAATCGTGCTGTGGCATGAGGAAAACAATCAAATGGCCCGTTACAAATGGCTTTCAGCTCTCCAAATTCTTTGGGCACTTCAGAAGGATTTTGTCAAGTTATCCCAATCAAATTAAAAGCAAGAACAGAATAAAACTCTGCCAACTCTCAGTTACCTGTTTTCTCAGACTAGGGCTAGATGGCGCTGGTGATTTTTTGGGATTTTGCACCGGTGATGTAACATAGATCTTCCACGTGGCTGTAGAACTACAGGATTTCTCTGCTGCATAGCATCGCCACAGAGTCTATAACAAAACCCCAAACCAATAATCTCATTGAATAACCAGTCACTGTTGTCCTGCAGGACAGGTAAGTCAGATTTTGCTGCAAACCAAACTGACAGCAAAACGCTAAATCAATGTAAATATGCTGTGAAGAGTTCTGATTGCAGTCACTGTGCTATATACAATACCATGCCTAATAAAATACACTCTGTATATGACTGTGGTGAGTGTAATTTACACCAGGAAACATACGCTCAGCACAGAGATCATAAGTATGCTCTTTGCAGTTTTCTCCCTAGGAGCTGGGGTCTAACCTTACCCACAGTAAAAACAAAAAAAACCCCATGACCACACCCACAAATACCTGCTCCCCTAAAAGCGAATCCCCACAAACATCATATAATACTGCTGCTTCCCTTTTTCTGCTGTGTTCGACACTTTAGCAGTTGTGTGCACCATGCTATTGCATTCTTTATATTAGCATGTAAAGTGTTATGCTGGGACATTTTTCTAAACTGAGGCATATGCATACGTGTATATGTATACACATTCATCACCTCAGGATTTGACAGAGGCACAGGATCTAAAGGAATATAAAAACAACTTAAGAATTAAAAGTTTGTAACAATTTTTTTAATCATTTCACCAAATAACTTGTTGCATCCAGTTAGCATCACTATACTTGTGAATACCAGGCAAATAAAACCTCCCATGCTCACTCATAAGAGGGGGAACGGGCAATTGTCTGATTCTCTATAGTGACTGAAGTGGATCAAAAAGACCAAGCGATTAAACACAAGTGCTAGATTTATTACAAAGTCTAGTAATAGCAATTCTCAGTACTTTAACTACTGGCCCACACTCCCCCTCCAATACTCTCTTGAGTATTTTACTGTTAGGGGCCTTACCTGAATAAGAGACGCTGCAGCTGGGATTTGTCTGTTGAAATGCTTCTGACGTTGCTTCTGCTGTACTTTCAGGGCAAAACCTGACCCCAGAATACCCTAAATATAAGCAAAATTAGTAGTCAGACTGCAATGTGGCCTCACATATCTAAATCAAATACTTCACACACGAAACAAACTCACATTTATAAAAGACTTTGCTAGAAAAAGAAAAGTTCTGAATTTTCAGATGTCCACAGTGATAGAAACCTATTTATTCCAACTAATACATCTGAAATGGAGCGCGTTGATATTGGCATCATGTAACTTCAATAAACAGCACATGCTTATTACTGTGATCTACAAATCACATTAGTCATGGGCATTCATAGAGGTGAATGAGTTCCAAGGGCAACTCTGCACAATGGTGGGAGAAGCAAACGCCAGTGTCACATGACTGATCTACAGCTGTTCTTTGCACTTGATTTTAGTACCTTACCACAAAAAAAATCCCACAACTAAAGCCAGAACCCAGCTTGATTTTCCAGGCAAACTGAGCAAAGAAGCCAAAGATATGTTTTAGAAGTTCTACATTTCTTTTAAAACTGGTAGTTACTGAAGAAATACTTTATCTGCCTTAATTTTTTGGATGTTATCTTTATTTTCACCCCATTCAGTTATTTTAAGATCCAAAAAGCCCAAAGATGCTTTATGTTAATAAAACCATATATGAAAACAGAGCCAGTTTCCTAAACCTCTGCATCATGGCAGCGTTCCTCTTCTCACAGGACCCCAAATTGTTCTTACGTAATCACAAAATAGCAGAAACAAAAGAAGTTTCACCTCTGGCACTGACATGCTGATTCAAAAAAAAAAAAAAAAGTTTCTCTCTCTACCTCACAGAATAGCTTCAGTTCTTTGAGTAGTGAAAATTATTTTTACCTTCTTCCTAAGCCACATCTCTCCAAAGTGACTGCAGTAAAGATACAGCAGTTTCATTCGAGTGCACACAGACAAACATACACTTGAAGATGCGTGTGCACATTCTGAAGCAACACTCATCCGCACTATTTCCTATCAAAGGCACCAATTTAAAACTACCTAATTACAAGCCCAAGCCAAACAGACACTTTAAAAAGTGAATTAAGTTCTACTTACCGCTGGCAGTGCAAAGAAAGATATAGCAAATACTGAAAAACAGGAAGCTACTGTCTTCCCAATCCATGTCTGGGGAACTTTGTCTCCATAACCAATTGTTGTAACTGTTACCTAGTCCAGAAACAAACATCCAATTCACTTTAATGCGGTACCTTTTCTCCCCCAAAATTGGGAAAGAAAAAAAAAAGTACAGGTATATCAGAAGAAACATATAGATCAATAATATTTGGATTTGTGCATAAGGAAACTACAGAAATATGCTAAACATCACTGTAGATTTACCCGATTTTTACATTCTTCAGCAGGCAGTTGCAACTGGCCGCTGTTTTGGATGCAAGAGTAGGCTGGACCTGTGATGACTGTTCTCACAGTTTGTAGCTGGCCACTTCCACCCTGCCAAACTGTAAGGATTGGCCTTGTGGGCTTGAAACCATAGGCTTACAGTTTTTCTACTTTTGCTTTTAAAATGTAGTTTCACAGGGTTAAGAAGAAAGGCTTTGAAGCACTGACTTGCACACAACCAACACACAGACATCCGCCAAACTCTGCAGTCAGGCAGCGACACGGGCTGTGGCAGGGTAAGCAGGACACTGTGCTGGCAGGAAGGGAAAGGGACAGAACTAACACAGTCCCAGCTGAATCTTTATAGCAGGAGGAGAAACACATAACTATTCCAGGACACTTTCTCTCCTAAAGTATATATGCCAGTAGACCAAGAGCTCTCCCACAGATACAGTTCTCTGCCACTCAAAACTGTGTTTGAGCTACAGGATGCATCATATTACTTTACCTGTACCTGCACATTGCTTATCAGGGTGCAGTGAGGGCCAGGTACTCCCTAAAAGATGGGGAGCTCAGAGTCAAGAGAGATAACATAGCCACAAGGGCAGTTCCTTCCAGGCAGGACCCAGTCCCACAGCACACAAACAAAACAGATGTAGTAAGAATAGCCAGGTCCAACCAAGAATCCACATTATAAGGCAATATCACAGCAACAAGGCAGGTCCAACATTAGGCCAGCAAATCCATCCACAGGTCAGGGTTAGGATCAAGTCCAGTGATCAGCAAGTGAGTCCACAGTGATGATGCAGAGCGGAGATACAGCCAGTAAGCCAGCCCTCAGGCTGAGGTCAGGATCAAAGGACTACACAACCTAGCATATGTGCAGTTGAACTAGAGACCAGCTCTCCTAGAGCAGAGTGCTGAGCTTAAACAGAGCCCCTGGGTATGGGTGGAGGCTACAGGGGTTGCTGGTCAGGATTATTAGGCCAATTAGCACCATCAGGGCCTTAATAACAGCCTTCTCAGCAAGCCATGTTCTCACACAGGTCAGCGATCAGTATCACTGTGGGGGTGTCAGCAGCCCTTTCCAGCACACAGAGCCAGAATAGGGACAGTGAACTAGAAAGTGACATTGCATCAATAACTCAGGGCCTGGGCAGGGACAGGCCACCCCTGAAAAACCACAAAGATGAGGAGGGCCTGAGTGGGACAGAGGTTTTGGGCTGTTGCTGATGAGCTCCAGTAGGCTGCGAGACAATTCATTAGGAGCCCAGTGGTCAGTAAAGGCTGGGTGCTGCAGGGCGATTGGAGTCTAAGTGAAGGCTGGTCCATCAGAAGCATATGTAATGTAACGTAACAAGGGCCAGCTGCTCCCCAACAGAAGAGGATCCTAAGGCAAGCCAAGAGAATCCCACAGCTGGCCAGACAGGGGCCTCATCACCCTGAACCCAGCCCCACACCAAGATGGACTCACAGGCAGCAGCCATGGCCAACAAAGAGTCTAAATCATTAGGCAATATCAAGGCGATGAGGTAAGTCTGAGGTTGAGTATGGAAATCAGCCCATAGGTTGAGCTCCAGACCACCAGCCCATGGCTGAGCTGGAGACCAGGTCTCCTCCAGTGCATCTCAGGCAGGGACTAAATACCCAGGACCGAAACTCCATAGAGCCCTTGGGATGTGGGTGGTGGGGGTGGCCTCAGATGTGGTTGGCCAGGGCAGCTAACAGCTTTTTAGCATACTCAGAGCCCTGACACTGTCATAGAATGGTATGACAAAGATGACTTGCACCCCTGAGATGTGGAAAGCTTCTGGTGATGAAATGAAGAATTTCTGTCATCAACACCAACCACTGGGGACAGCTTTAAATAGAAAAAATGTACTTCTATTAGGGAGTACCAGCCCTACACCCAGTCCCACTCCCTTCATTTTGCCTTGAATGGTAGAAGAAATACAGCCAAAACAGACTTAAAAGAATATGTAAATTTACACTGCCTACCGAAGAGGATGTGGAAATACTGCCTTTTATGGAAAAAGTTGCTAACAAATACTTAGATATTATGCAAAAAGGCATGGGAAGAATACTTCGAGAACAGCTCTACAAAGAGCTGCAAGGAAGATTTGCAGGGGAACAAATGACCAGCTACTGTCAAACTGAGTTTTTTCTAAGTTAAAAAAAAAATTAGGCTTGTGTTTATTCATCATTAATTTCTCACTTGATGAAGTCAACTCTGTAGTATCTATATCCTCTAATTAATATTATTATTTTGAACTGCAAACTGCTCTCAGCAGGAGCTCTGTCTTGCCAGGTGTCTGTCCAGATTTAATGTGGCTTGCCTATTAAGTGACTCAGTTGCTGTGTGCTACCAGTAGTACAAACAGATGAGTTTTCCAGTCCCCCAAATTAAACCAGACCCCGCAAACTTTGAAGTGCAGTATGTGTTAGTGGGGAGTGGAGGAAGTTATAGCAGTGCTTCTTTAATGGTACTTCAGCTCCTCAGTACACCCAGATGACCCCTTAAAGTCTGGGATTTTTCCTTCCTTTTCATCTCTTTTTTTTTTTTTTTTTTTCTTATGAAAGGCTTCTTGTTTTTTGTGGGGTTTGGTTTAGGATTTGGTTGGTTTTTTGTTTTTTGTTGTTGTTTTTTCAGTTCTTCAGCACTCAGAACTTAAAAACAAACCGCAGTAATATTAAGCTGCCTTAGCATTACTACGGAAGACAGCATGAAAGCTGAAACCACAGAAAAAATGATTTTCCATCTCCACAGCAGGGATTTGGCCGGCAGATTCCTGCAGGTGCCTGAACATGTCTCAGAAAGTTTCTCCCTGGCTACCTTAAGAGGATTCCTTCTTGGTAATCTAATTAGTGCATTGAAGTATCTGGGAAGAATTATAAATAATGTAATTCTCTTGCTTTCTTAATCACAACCAGAATCTTTTTATACTTGTATATCCAAAAGTTCTTAGTTATCTGCTCAGAAAATGTTTAATAACTAGGCTTTGGAAAACAACACTGGTTTTTTAATACAGATTTGGTATGGCACATTCCAGCTGGTATGCACATGCTCCAACACAGGCTCTGGAAACATATGTACACCTCAAAAAAGGAAGAACTACATTTTAGTAGAAGTCAACAGAGCTTCTCACGTGCTTTAAGATAGGCAGATGTCCTTAAGTCTTAAGAGTCAGAACTGCACTCCTTGAAAAACCATGTTCAATATAAAGGGGTTCAAACTGCTACCTCTAGCATGGAAATTTACTACTGGAAATTCTGAGCAATTGATCCCAAGTACCTCTGGCACTTACCACTGATTTACTGGAGTGACTATTTAACTCAAATTCAATAGTACAAAATAGTCCAGCTTGCAGCAAAATAATAAGCATTACCAATAGCAAGAGACGAGCGTGGAAAGGCCAACAGAAGAGAAGCCTCCCACATGCTCTACTTTCCTCAAGAAAAAATACCCAGGAAGGACAGAAAGACTGCTGTGACATGGGTTACAATTCCGGCAGACTAACAGTGCTGTTGGAAATGCTTTTGCATGTGTTCTAACATGCTATAAGTTCTGAAAGTGGCTTCATATAAAATACCACAAGCCTATGATATGTCTTCGCAGTTTAATCCGTGTGCCTGCCAAACTTAGGTGAAACAACCTTGCGTTTAACTGGAGTGGGTGAACATAGCATTTAATTCCAACTCTCATTCATTCTTTATTTTCTCTTTTATTTATATTTAAATCTTTCAGGCCATATGTATCAAGTTCAGCAAGCTTGCACTTTCTACTTAAAGCAAAATGTTACCCATAATACACTCTGTGGTTTTTGTCAGACGCATAAGACTTTCAAATACTTGCTACCAAGATTTTTTTTCTGTGGTTCTATTTGAGAGGCAAAAGTGAAATCAAATTTCACTCCCTAGTAACTCCACATCTGTGTTTCTATGTTACAGAAAATTTGAAAAGAAAAAGAAACTGATTCACTTTGTCCTTTGTCACTGTTCCCAGCTGTGAACTGCACCTGCACCGTGACTCACTAATGCTGAGGAGGCCTAGAGTCTGGAAAGCTTAAACAATTTGAACAGTGTTCTTCATGTGTCTCACACAGCTAGAGAACGACAAAGCTGATTTTATCTTGCTGTCGCACAAAATGAGTCAAGTTTTAGAACACAACAACAAAACCCACTGAACGCTTCGCAAGGCATATACATACATTTTGAAATACAGATTTGAGGTCATCTATCTCAACAAGGTAAAGTAATGCACATTTGAAACTTGTTGGTCTTCATAACTGAACTTCTTTTAAGTTCCTTAAGTCCAAAATATGAACGATATATGCCTGTATAAACACAACCTGGTTTTTCTGTCCTTATTTTTTTTACTCTTTGCTCAAATCAAGGCTGTATGTCCTAGCATTTAAAAATATTTTGTAATCCATATCTAAACATTCAGTGCAACTCATAAAGCAAGCTCTGGATAACTAGAGCTAGAAAAATAAAAAAGAAGGAAAGGTACAAAAAAGTACACTGGCCTCACATGGAGGTTTTATTACATACAGGAATAACCCATGCATGAATATACTGACAGAAATGGATGCTCAAAACCATAGCTAGTTCTCAAACTGATTGCTGAAAATTGTTTCTTTGTTTTCCACTGTGCCTTGCTACCCTCAGTTTGACAAGGGGTTCTTCTTGCCTCCCACTCAGGTCTGAATTTGGGCATTTCTGGCCTTTTGTGGTTACAGGCCTAGGAATAACTTTAGGAAACGCCAAAGACATTGTGCAGAGCAAACATGAATCATCATCTTTTAATGATTACATATTAAATTAAGACAGCCTTATCAATAAACTATATGCTTTCTTTCACTGGTGTCATTCTAACTCACATGGTGCTACAAACCTCTATGGAGCTTCACTGTGCTAGAAAAAGCTATGAGATATTGCTCACAGATTTAGCCAAACTAGCACAAACTTTTATGGGAGCCCCTAATGCTGCTGAACGTCTCACAAGCAGTTTTTAATTAGATGAATTTCACACACTATTCAGCAAGACCATTAGTAAAACCAGAAAGAATAGCTGTATTCCACTGTGTTTGGTCATTTGAACACTGGTATTTGAGCTGAACTGCTCAAATAATAGCAGAATAAGCAATCCTGTGTACTGGACTGTTATCTTAAAGTAGACATGGGGTATCTTCCATAACATCAATTACACCCTAATTGTTTTGCTTTTAAAATATAGCACAATCTGTGCTTCTGGGATGTTCGTTCCTTTCCTCCACTAGCTAGAGGTTATCTCATGTCTATAACCATGAGGTTTTATGTTCTAAAAAATTTATCATATGTCTATTGAGGACTTTAACAAGTGGTTGTTGTAAGGGCTAGTCCATGGTTTTGTTTCTTCCCAGCACATTAGATAATCAGGCCCATCTGGTCACTTAGTAGATTTTTCTTTTTTGCTAGATTATTTTGGTTTATACTGTTTTGCACAGCCAAAGGTGAAACACCACAAATGAAATGACAACCTAATGACAGGAATTTAATATTTAAAAGATTTTTATACTGAACTACTTGAAAAGTGGTAATTCATGGTACATGTAATATAATCTGTATTTCTGCATACTTCATTGAAGTAGAGGCTTATGGACCATCCAAGCTAAGGATTAGAAACATATATCTAGTAGGAACTTTTTGTCTGTCTTCCCAGGCTTACTCACCAGTTTATTTGGATGCAGATAAGCAATTGGTTTATGGCCCAATAACTATATTGTCATTTTTCAAGTCTACCATCTAAGAACAAATCCAGTTTCTTGTGTTTCAAATTACTCTTGAAATATATCCTTCTCTCTCTGGAGATGGCTCTGCATCTGTTCTGGTCCTCTCATTTTTCTCTGTCACTAACATGGATGTGATGAATCTCCTTGGGTTTATTATAATGAGACAGTCAACTCATAAAATATATGAGGTTCTCTAGTGGGGAAAAGGGACCACAAGAGAAGAAATGGTTCATGCAACAGCTAATAAGGAGGGAAAGTATGAGTCACAGTGAGAAACATAATGAGAAGAGCCATATGAAGGGAGTGTAGAAACCATCTGGTCTCTTATTCTGTTCATAGCTATCTATTCCATCTTCAACTGATTATGGGCATGCACACAATAATTACCACAATGCTTGCATAATCCCAGCAGTGGTATTTTTCTTCATTTCACCAATGATTTACACTGATCCTGACTGATGATTGATACCTAAAGTAGCAGATGAATCTGTGAAGCTTTGACAGCTGCGTAACCCGCGTCAAGGTCTGCATTATTACTGAGAGAGTGAGGTTTACAAAAAAAGATTTTAAAAAAAAAAAGAGTTGTTAACCTAACTTCCACAAATAGAATATACTTTTAAAGTTATGCACCTTTTGCAGATAATTAAGTAGTTTTTAAAATATGTGGAATACGTTTTGGAGGGTATTTATACTCTTTTTTGAAATGTGGATTTCAATGTGGACTTTTGGTATCTGTAAACATTCAAAGCCCTTTGCTAAAGACTTGCTATCAAGTTTTCACAATAAAATTTAATACCAAAATCATTTAATTGCACTTATTATATTTCTTCATGTATATTTTTGAAAAGGTTGTCAAGATTCCCTACAGAAATACATTCTGCAAAGAAAGAAATGCCAGATTTTTTAAAAGGATCACAACTTCAACAGAAAATCTTGTGTACTAAGTTTGTACATGCATTTTGTTGGTAAACTTACCACACCCCACCAAAGGGCATCAGCATAGCTGGAGAAACCTGTCTTTCCATCCTCATCAACTGCATCCTTCTCAGCAAGATAAACAAAATAGGATGAAAAAATTAATCCCAAGAATCCAATGTACAATGTTGTTATGAGTTCCTATTAAAAGAGAAAGTAAACAAGTACATAGGTTCACATCATATATATTCTATAATTATAAAACATTGTAAATATCTGGGGATTGTTTGTATCACAGTAGAAAAAATAATATTTCAGGTATGAAATTTGCTTCCAGTAGAACAGGTAGTTCAATGACTTGCTTTATATTCCTATCAGACCATAGAATTCAAGGAGAATCCATGATTTATACAAAGTTACTTGGAGAGCTAAAAGTAGGGTGGGATATCTCTCCTGGTTTAAGTCTTGTAAATGGGAATAATTCCATTTAACTGTCCATTCAAAATACCAAATATTAATAAATTTCGAAAATAGTAAAACAGCTTTAGAAATGCAGTCTAGGAACAGTACACTAAAATAACAGGGCACGATACAGTGCTTGTGAATGCACCAGTTTCTCTATAGATTTTTGGACAGGAAGGTTGTATCAGGATTGATGCAACTTAGATACAGGATTGTTACAGTCTTCGGGGAAAATGTGCTTGTGCATTTAAACAAGCCAAAATGTGTAGTGTCACAGATGCAAAAATGTGTAAATCTTATAGAAATGGTGCTACATTGTAATCAAACGAGATGTTCATCTACCCTTCAGGAAAATTCAATACCTAGTTATGAGGGAAAATAGCTTATTTTAGTGAGTTAAAGTTTACAGTGCTTCGATAGTTAACACATTATATTCCTTTACTTTCTTTGCATATATTTAGCCATTTTTATTATGCAACTTTGTAGTTCTACATCTTTATCAGCATCTTCCTTAAATTCTTGACAGAGTTATTTTTCTCTCCTTGGATCCAAATCAATACAGAAATTAAAATATTCCCATAAGATAAATTTATAATTAAAACCTGTCTAAGAAGGATTTCCTCTAAAGTATGTCAGGTTTTCACAAGTTTTCTGTAACATTCTACCTACACTTCTTAAACCATTTGAGGGAAGGTTCAGGTTTTATCACCAGACTTTCTTCAGATTTTTTTTTTCTTTCGTTCATTTCACTGCCTTATAAGAGCTTTCTGGGAAAATGTAGCCCTGGTAGCTAGTAACCGCATTCAGCAACAGGAACTATACATACTCTTCCTCCTGCTATAGCACTGATTAAAATCTAGGTTCAGCAAGTTTTTAAGTGATCTTGGCACAAAACTAAGTTGGTGGTTTTTCTGTAGTCGTTTAATAATGACCTAAACAATGAATTTTGATAGTATTTGGTTTTGCCCATAGGCAAGTCTTTTAATCTAAGCCTTAATTCTTTGTTGGCCTGTTAACAAAACAGGGCGGTTGAAAGAGGAAACAAAACTTGGGTTTTCTGTAGTTCAGATTTCTATGCTGGGCACCATTCTTTTCTCATATTTTTTCTCTAATGATAATGGTACACTGTGTACTTGTAGATATGACTTAATTGCGCTGAAAAGTTCCTTACGTTTTCATTTATAGTTGACTATTTGCTTTTCTCTAAGACATACTGCATTTAAGAGGGAGCGCAGATTTTAAAATAATCAAGAAATATGGATAGAGTGGTGTCTATGAATGCCAAATACTATTAATTGATACATGATCTCAAAACAAAGAGAATTTTGCAGAAATCAGGCCTTAAAACTTCACATTGATATGAATTTTTAATAGATAAGGGCTTAAGAATAAAGAGAGGTGCCTAATACAAATGCCTGTTTTCAGCAGGGAGTTTCGGATACATATATGCAAAAGAAACAGCAAGAACAAAAAACAAATATGCACAAAGATAAATTTGAATATTGAGAGACATGAGTCAATGCTGCTTTTAACTTAGGTAGATTTATATTTTCAGTTACAATAAGGACCACAAAAAATAAAATTCAACACTTAGGGAAAAAAAAAAAAAAGAAAACCCCAAATCCAGAACTCATCAGTAACTCCCTCTTCAAAGCAGAAGACCTCACAAAGCAAGGTGAGGAATAAGTAAAACTAAATGAGAGGCTTACGAGCTGGAGCTGGATTGGCTAGCTCACTATTCCAGTAAGCTGCATGATTTTTCCATGTCTTTCCAACACCACATGTGATATTGACTCATGTTTTGTTGCTTTTGGCGAGAAATGCTTGTATAAGCTCAACCTGCTGAAAATAGAAGAGCATCCTAGCCAAATTGGGCCTGAACGAGTGAATACAGCCACATGTAAAATTCCAAAACACATGGAAGTCATTGGTGACAACTTTAGTAAGCTCTTCTGGGCCCGCAGAGGTCCAAGTGATTGTTATTTTCACAGGTCACAAAGACGTGAATTTATTTTCTCACATTGTTTAAGGGTTTAAGGTCTCGTTTTTTCTGAAAGAGTACCAAACTCAACAAATAAATGAGGTCCTTGTACTCTGCCTATAAAGAAAAAGCAGCTGAGGTGGTTTTGTTTTGGTTTGGTTTGGTTTTTTTCAAACAAAAAATTTCTTTAACAGACTGGACAGGAATAAAGGTTCCATTTTCCCTTCCATTTGGTACCATACTAGGATTTCAGCTACACTTGCCCAATGTCAATACAGAACTGTGAGTTTGAATTTTTTTTTATTAATGTGTTAGTGGGTGATCTGCTTTGACAAGTACTACAGATCTGTAGAGTTTTATATATCATCATAATCACTTCTTTGGATTAGTAGAACTTTAGGTTTGTTTATTCATAAATTCACTTCTCCAAGGGTATTTTTTTCCTTTTAAATCATTGAACTTATTTATGTTTGTGACATTTAAGACTTAAATGTTATATTTTGGATATAATATTTCCAGATTCTTGACTAAAACTCTGAACACCCACAGGAAAAAATTCTCTCAAACACCTCTGTCATTAAGGTTAGCAAATGTTGAGAAAGTGTATTTGGATACCAGCTCTGCCCCAGCTAGATATCCAGGTAATGCAACCATAAAAAATGAAGACCACACAGACTTGGAACATTAAAAGTCATCCCGTTGTACAGGATGAAAGTAGGCTTTATACTAGAGTACTTTTAGAAGATTTATTTCAGATTTGAATGTTGGTGTGCATCAATGCTGCACAGCCATCTTGATATAAAATTTCCTACAGTACTGGGGTTGGGGGGGGAAAGGAAGGAAAAGTAACTTTTGATATTAAATTAGTCTTTTGGATTTAGTATCTCACAGCCCTTGCCCCAAAGCCACAGTTTTCTAAACAGCAAATGAAACAATGTCTGTGTAGAAATCTATAACTCTATGTCAATATCTGGAGAAGAAATCTACACTCCTAAACATTAGGTTAAAAAACTACCCTCACAAGTCAGATGTAAAGATTCATAGCACAGTATTTACCCTCCATAATATGGTATGATACACAAGATCTATTATTATGTTCATAAAGCTAAGTTGGCTTTTCATCAAGAGAGTCCACGAAGCCCCAAAATAAAGCCTTCAGCGAGAAATTTTTAAAAGTCTGCACTAAAACATTTAAGCTATTCCTGCTTAATGAACTTTTACACAGAACAACTGTTTCAAAGATTTAGCAGACATGAGTATTTACAGCCAAGTTTACCTCCGTGACTACACCCTAGAAAGAGTAATTTTTCTTGCATACTATCATAACATAGTATTTTTGTTCCTAGAATAGATTAGAAAACTCCTTATTCAGGCAGAGAAAACAGAATGATTTCAATAGTTTACTTGTTCTATTAAGGCTTTTCCACTAGCACTTGTTTTTTCACAGAATAACCAAGCTAGGTACATATCTCCTGTGAAGACAGTGAACAGTATTTGCAAACAGAAAGGCAGCCCACGTCATGGCGTTTAATGAATTGTATTGAAGGATAACATCAAAGAGTACAACAGTTCATTTCCAAAAGAACACTGATGCTTATACCCTGTTAGCCTCTGACCTGAAGTAAAAAATATTGTTCCCATTTTAAAAGTAGAAAGAAATACATCATGGACTCTTAAAGTATTTTTTCCCTTGCAACACTGTTATTTTAAACCAGACTATGATTTGAAGTCCATGAAAAGAATATACTAAAATAAACAAAATGCTGGGGATCTTTAAAGATCTAGCACCTGGCGGTGTATGAAAACAACTGATCCTAGTAGTCGCCAAGTGCCGCCCTGTCGATCTACGTGAAGCATGCGAAGTATCTGGAGAAACCGGATCCCCCTGTAAGAAAAAAATAGGACATTAAATAAAAAACTAATGATTGAAAATAATACTGCTCTATCTACACACAGCTGACTATGCTCGCTAACATACTGCCATATTAGAGAACTCTGATAGCACTGTCCCTGGCTAAACTTGCATCTTACACTCGAGGCATCTCAGTAGACAGTATGCTTAAATCACATTTCGTTATATTCAGAAATATAGAGTAGGACAACAATTACTCAAAAGAAAAAAAAAAACAAAAAGAAAGTCTAAAATGTATGCTCTCACACCCAGAGGAAACTTGCATATTTTACCTAATTATGATGCTCAAATTCTTTCCTTCTAAGCAAAACCAATGCTTCAGGCTTTGATAACATAAATATGAGCAAACTTTTTTCTCTATTTGCCAAAAGCAGATTGTGAACCAAACATGGTATTACTGAAATCCTTTCTGTGTAAGTTATACAAATCATCTAATTGGAAATATAATAGAGTCCTATGTGATTTTAGGACAATAACTGAATCATAAACTCCCAATTTTTTCAACTAAATAAAATAATTATCCATACGGTTCCCCAGCAGAATTTTATTCAATGAAAATATTTCATTCTAGTCACCCTTTCAACAATGAACTTTGTTTTCCTACACTCATCTTACTATCTTATCACTGAAAGAAAACAGTGAAGAGCAGGAAAGGATAAAAAATTTTTCACTAAAAGTATTTTTAGTTCTTTTTAGCTATCCTTAAAATTTTGTTGTCATTGTTGTTGGTTTTGGTTTTTAATTCAGTCTTCTTATTTCAATTCCACTGTGGCTGCATTTTTCTGTGTTACACCAACAGCCAGGAAACTCAACATGGTGCCATCCTCAGTCACTGGAAGTCATGCTGTCTTCTGAAAGACCCAACTTTTCCTTTATTCAGAAATCAGGCTTTCTGAAATTCCACAGCTGACGGTCAAATGATAAAATGCTTGTCATTTTTTTGGAAAACACACAATAATCTTGACTATCAAATTGCATATCAGTGACTGGGTACATGAACATCGCATTTTGCTATTTCTTTGATATGGCATTGGAATAATAACTTTAATTAAATGGAAACATTAAAATATCCACTTAAAACCTGTTAATTAAAACATGAGTCCAAGAAGAATTACAAGGCTACCAAATACTTGAGCACAAATAGACTTATGTAATGTTATAGCTCATTGGTTGCTTATGTCAGAGCACCACATGTATCTCCCCTGTACAATTACTAGACACACCTCTTGATGCCTTGACCCAATGGCAGCTCTTGATTTTTCTGTTTCTGTTGTATCTGAGATGGTTACAGCTCTGTTACTGCCCAGTGCTGACTTACATGTTAAAGGCAGGGAGTTTTACAAATAAAGATTTAAAAAACAAGATTGTGAACAAGAAACTCCAGATACACAGCCTCTGAACACGCACAACCCATTTCCTCTGAAAAGGGAAAATAAATTGCTTGGAAAGAAGACCATTTTTATCAATTTGGTGATCTTAAAACAGTAAGGACAGAAGGCTACAGGACTCTGCTGTGAGCTCTGCAGTGCTACTAGGTTTCAGTCTCACTGGTTGCTGCAGGGATCAAAATGTCAACCTGTCATACCCGATGGGTCTAGAGCTTGCAACTTCAATGTACAAGAAAACAACCTGACATGCATGCACCCATGCTTTCTGGGACTGCTGGGATTTAAGGGAGGTCCAAACAGGACAACAGCAGTATATATTAAAAGCAATAAAAGCAAAGGCAAGGATGTGAAATTCATTCCTTCTTAACTCAGAAACAGCCACTCACATCACAGTCCTGAGGAAACCTGATGGGATTAAGACTTGCCTGACCCAGACAGTTTTTCAATGGGGCAATAACAACACTGCAGAGGCAGGGGTTAAGTTTCTCTAGCAGAAAGCATTCTGAGTTGTAGTACAGAAAGTGTATAATTTAACACCAGGTAAGGCTGCACTGAGCCCGAAGCCACCCAGATTCACATAGAAACACAGAGCAGTCTTCTTCATTAAAGTCCTTCCTACACTTCTACTTAAAGAAAATCTTCAGAATTTTCACATTTGCCCTCCTCCTATATGAGCTGATGAATCACTTCTGTGAGTCTTTATCATCATGTAAAGATTAATGTTCTATGGTAATATTTACCTTAAAATATTTTATACATGTAGTTCCCTCCAGTGTATCTCTATATAGCTAGGCAGTTTAGATAGCACTGTACCTTCTCATTTCCCAGTGATTAGACTGCACTGGAAATCAGAGGCTTGTAACAGAACATGAAGCACATGCTGCAAGTTATGTTAGAAGTGGGAAGAGTGGGAAGTAGATATATTCTGCTTATCATTCCTTTCTTCTATTTACCCACTTTATTTCCCAAAACAAACTTGCAGTACTTGATGAAAGCTGAACACTATAGACATCAAATGTTTCTGGTTCGTGTATGGTACAAGTTACTTGTACTAAACAAATCCACCGAAGCATAATTACTCTTTAAACAAAGTAATTACTTGTACTCAAAAAGTACAGAGTTAAGTGCTGTCTGGATTACTTCTTAAATAAGCTGATATTCTGTAATACTTCTTTTGTCTCAGAAAGAGAGCTGTTTGATGGTTTTTTATAGGACAGAATGTTTCTTTAGTGTTTTTCTGCTTGGCTTCAGCATTCACACCGTTCTTACTATGCCTTGTTTCTGCACTCTTGTTTCCCAACCAGTGACCAAGCACAATAACACACAGTCTGCCACTGTCCAGTGTTTCCATGTAATAATATTTCCCATATTAGGAAAATTATATATAGATCTAATCAGAAGTTGGGAAATTAGATATACACATAATATAACTCTGCTATGTTATTATGAAGAGCTACAGTCACTAGACAAACATACCTTATTGCAGAGGTAGCAAACACCTGTCCATTAGATCCTATGCTCAGAACAATAATTGAGGCTACTACAACAATTAGATCTGTTAAAAAAAAAAAAAAAAAAAAAAAAGAATGTGTTAAGTATTAGCTCTCAGCACTGAAACACACAATAAAGACAGAGGAAAGCACTTTAAAAAATAAATGAAGTTAGCTGAAACTATGGCAATATAGCTGAAACTTAGTGGGCAATAAGTTAAAGTAATACTTTCACATCAAAAAATTTCACATAAAAAAACTAGGTCTATAGTTTCTTCCATGATGAATTTAATAATGTAAATTTTAAAGATCCTGATAGATCAGGGAGCTTGCCACAAAAAAAAAAAAAAAAAGGCAAAGTCATACATACACTCTAGAAATCAATCCACATTTTGGCCCAGGGCTCTTGATTTAAGAGGGGAAGACTTTGCTTCAATCATTAATGAAAGGCATAAAATACAGACAACTATCATATGCAGATACAGACACATACACTTAATTAAAAAATTGTATCATAGCTGTAAAGCCAAACTTTCAAATTTTAGGGAACTGTCAGAACAAACATTGCTAAAAAGAATCATAGTTGTTGGTTTACTTTGTGATATAGTCTTTAATTTCATGAAAAAATAATTGTTTCCAGAGTTCCATTTTTTTTCCCACAACTCCACAGTTCACACAGTTCCAGCATTATACAATGCAAATGATGGATTGTGTTCACAGTGCTAGCATCCCTTATTTTCTCTTATTCTAGTTCAGTGAACAGGCCTATTGCTTTGAATTATTGAACCCTGCTCTAACATTATTCCAACAAGATATTTTTCTAATTTTCTCATGGGCATTTCTGTGATAATCCTCTTCAGAGCACCTAAATGCTTCACTTTGAAATTCTAACCAGAAAATAAAGGATAGTATTATAAAATGATAGCAAATGTAGATAGAATAAGGAAAAGTTTTGGTAAATTTTCCTTGCCAGTTTTAAACAAGCAGTACCTTATTCCTGAGAGCACTTAACATTATACAGCACTTCAATAAAAACAGTGCCTGCTGACTTCACTTGCAGCTGTGAGAGCTCAGAACCTCTGTAACCTGACTTCAAAGACTTCATTTGGACATCCAGAAAATTAGGCACACTTGTGAAAACTGATTTAAATGACTATCACAGAGCTTCCATGTAATGCCTAGGCAAGATGCAGGATTGAATCCAACTTCAGAGGGAACAACAGTTGCCTTCAATGACAGTAACTTTTTTTCCTCTCCTTTAAACATTCTCCTGCCTCATTCACAACCATGTAGTTACTGCAACAAATACTGCATCAGTTTTACAATCGACAGAATCCTTCACTCTCTGACTCAGATTATTTTCCAGTATCAGACTGATTTTTGCTGTAAAAGCAGGATTCCTCCCCAAGGGATAGCAACCAATCCGTTTAAAGACTGTACTACACTAACTGTACATTTATGAAAATGAAAATAAATATAGGGAGGGATAAGTTTAAGATACAGAAAGAGCTGCCATTTTGGGATAATCTAACTTTTGAGTACCTGACCTTCCAAAATTTTTATGCAGTTCTTTTATTATGTACATGTGTGAACATATGTGTGTGAACATACATGTGTAAACACTCAGAATTTAAGAGAGTTTTCTTCCCATCACATCATGATAGAGATCTTTGCCCTTAAGCAAAGGAAGCACCCGATGTCCTCACTAAGTTTTCAGACACATGCATCCAATGACCAGCACTGAAGGAGGAAAAGACTGACACTTAGGAAATTATTTTCAAGCAGGTAATTAGAGTAACACAGATTTTTCATTTGTACTTCCCACTTTTCTGAAAGTGTGTTCTACATGGTAGAGATATTTCAATATTTATTCCCAAAACCTGTTCTTCTATATCTGCTTCTCTCTGTTCCTAGTTTTCATGCCAGTTTCCAGTCTTTAGGCTTCTCATACTAATCCCAGTTTACTGATTCAAACAGTCCTATTTTACACTCTAGGTCTTCAGCATATCCTTCTGCCCTTATGCTGACACTTTTCAAGCTCACGTATTTCAAACCTCCACCTTTTTTTACCTTCAACCTCCTGCTTGCTTAGCAGTCTCTTTATACATCCTCCTCCCAGACCCTTACATCAACATCCCACCTCCTGCCATTTCACCGAGCCTGTATGTCCCAGTCTGTTCCTCCTGCCCCGCTACTTCACCTTGGTATTCAAGCCTGGTATTTTCCCTTTCCATGTGCCCTGGGCAGTTTCAGGAAGAGCAATATAAAACCAAAATCAACAGATTTTTTACTTACAGCCCTGGCACTACTGCTCAGAGAAACCTGAAATTTGAATTGTGCAGGCTAGTGTTTCTCCTTAAAAAAATGCCAGAATTGTTTTATTGATGAAAAGCTTAAATATTTTGCATGAAATATCTCCACAAGACTCAAACTGAAGCAGACACTTGGCCTGGAAAATATCAGGATAAGGTGCCAGTATTTGTTTAAACAACTTTTTCAACTCTAAAAAGTAGTAGTATTTATATTAGCATTACATTAGTATTTATGTCAGTTTTAAAAAAGAAATTGTCAGGAAGACTTGCTAATTTTAAAAATGGAATTCCAGTAATTTATTAACAGTGACACATGGATATCCTTCTCAAACATTCTACCTACTTATGTGTTTGCAAACATGACTGTACATACACATGAGGTGTAGACAGACAAAAATGACATAGTGTCTTCTATATAATATGTGCGTTACACACGTATATGACAGACCTGCACAAACCACATTCCCTGAAATTTAGCATGTGTAGTACACAGATTTGAAAACCTAGTCCACTGCTAGTCCACTCTCCCCATTGCTTACTCATAAGGTTCAAATCCTTGAGAAATTCCAAAGAGCTACCATCTAAAAATCAGCTTTCCAGTGAAACTTTACTTAGTTCTGCATAAACTTTAGCACAACACATAATGCAGCCTACCTAAGTACTGTTTTTTCTGAGCAAACTGCTGATATGTTTCTAATGTTCTCACAAGTTCACTTTCTAGTATGCAATTCTCAACTTTTTGATTAAAAGCAATTAATCCTTTTAGAATTTAAAACAGTAAAAAATTTGTGTTTCTATTTTAATCGTTAGTTGCCATAGTATTTTGCATAATGGAAATAGCCCTCAGCTTCCAGGTGTGTTCTCAGTAGTCTGGAGATAATATTATGTTCATTGGGACTTAAATTAAACAGATTATATGCACATATTTCAATTCGATTTACATAGTATTCTTATTTTGCTGAAACTTTGTGTTCTACTGGCACTGCATAATTTAGGTTTATATGAGGTAACTGGAATTTTAAATACCAGGTGCTGATGCTTTTTCAGAACTGTATACATAACCAATTAAAGGTGCTCATAAATAAAGTTCTACTGCCCTTTCCTTAGGGACAATATGAAATGGACATACATATTGGGTCTTTGCACCAGTAACTTATGTCCTGCTTATGTCTTTCAAACTGCATGCAGTCAAGACTGGAAGAAACAAAAGTTAATTCATAAATTGATTGTTCATGACATTTTCTGCAGCAACAGCAAAAAATAAAACAGCTTGTGAAAGGACATTGTCTTGATTTTGCCTGTGTTTGGTATGCCCCTTTCATAAAAGCCTAATTAGGCTGGGATTTTCAGAAGGATTTAGCTCCTAACTTAACGCTACTGATGTAGTAAGTAATGGAAGTGTTAAACCAATATTTAGGAAGGGTATCACTATTACAGCTGCTACTAGAGTACATGAGCACTGCACAATCTTCAAAGATCCTCATTCTGTAAACTAGGGAATGAAGAAACATAGAGAGGCAAAAAGATTTTTCTAGGGATTCTTGGTATGCTGGAAATCAATTCAATCTATGTCTCCTGACAGGCTATAGAACTGTCTTCTCTCGCTTATATGTAATCACCTATAATATGTCTGCAAAGAGGAGAAAAATTAGGCTAACTTCAGAAAACCTACTTAAGAAATAAAAAAAATTTATTTACATGGTGGAGACATTGCATCATTTTCCATTTTAGATAAAATTTTTAAAGACTATTCAGGAAATAGTGTGTCCCATCTTAACATTTTCCTTCCCCGGTTCTAGAAGTTGCATGTTAACATATTAATTATGTAGCATGGAATGGAATAATGTTAAACAAGTTTATAAAAGAAAGTAATAACTAGCTTGACTACTAAATCTCTTTCAGGTAATAAGCACCAAAATAATTTTTATTTACAATTAGAGAAGGGAGAAAAGGAAAGAGAATAGGAGAAATTTTAAAAGTTAAAAATTGCTACCCAAATTGAACTTTCTAAGAATTAATCCAAATTTTAGTGTGGACAAATACCCATAAAAGAAATCTCTCTGATATCAAAGACATTTCAATGATATTTTCTGATTTTAAAATAAAAACTTTCATATAATACAAAAGTAAAATTAATACCTTATTTTAAAAATTCTGTTCTAATCCTTTAACTTGTTTTTCTAGTGTTTGTACTTTATTCTTGTTGGTTTGGAAATGATAGGTTGAGTCAGGATGATTCGAACTTTCACAGCAAAGGTATTTCCCACGTTTATCTATTTGGAATAGTGTAAACATAGTCCCGCTCCATTTGATATGTAAAAACAAATCTTGACTTTAAATGTATTGTATTCTTACAGGAGTTTTAAATGTAAAAACAGTACTGATATCTTTGAATGCACAATCAGCTGTAATCATTCTTAGCTTTTCTTAACAAAAAAAAAAGACCATGTCTCCTCCAAGGGCTATATAAACATGAATGTTTATTGTGGTAGATGCACAATACCAGTGTACAGAAACACTACCAAGTTGAAATCGCAGTTTAAGGGGACTGCCACATTTTCTCCTCCAGCTGTGTACTCTAATACACCTACCTAAGAAACATTTCTTAATTGAAAGAGAAGTCAAGAACGTGATTAGGAGAAAAGAGTTACATATAGGCTTCATGGTTATATCATGAAACTAGATCAGATCTAGAAGCAGATGAAGAATTTGTTTGTACGTAATGAAACACTTCTTTCTCAATAACCCAAAACTGAGTACAGTACCTCATCCTGTTATTCACTGCCCACATCCACAAGTATGATACATTGTTTCCCAAGTTTTTGCACCAAGTTTCATAAAGTCACAGATGGTTAAGTAAATATCAACTCATTCTCTCCCCTTTTTTACCTCTTGCACTTTGCTCTAATTAAAACTGAATGAGCTGATGTTCGTGTAAGGTAAAATTCGCAGCTCTCCTGGGGTCTATATAAAATCACAGGCTTAAAACAGAAACACTGATTTTATGATCTACTACAATTTTTTCTGAACATCACATTTTATTAATCGCTCATTCACCATTCCAAAGGTTTTGTTAGTCACCTCTCCCCCTAAACTCTCTCTTACTCCAGAGGTGCTACCTACAGTAGTTGCTCAAACAATTTAAACTGCTTAACTTTAGCAATACCCAAGAGAATTTTTCCTGAGTTATACTTTGTATTTCCGTGTTTTTTCCAATTTATGCTCACCTTTGTGTTTGCCTTCTAATTTCCTTAGAAATTCTTTGTAAGGAAGGAATTTGGTTTCAAAATCTTGGCAGTTTTCTCCAGTTACACAAGTGGATTTAGTAGAGATTTCTGCTTTATACAATTTTGCCTTTCTTAAACTGATGTCTGCCTATCTCTCACTGCCATATTTTAAATGTTCAGTTCTAGCAATCCAAAAGAAGAAATAATTGCATAGGTTCAGAAAGCAGATAAATGCTTGAGTGATAGACATAGCTCAGAATAGCAATATGGCCTCTGCAGGAGTTGACATCTTCACTTTAAAATGGATGATAATAGCAAAGTTGAGGAAAAAAAAAAAAAAAGAAAAAAAAAGTTTAAATCTTACCGATAATTGATATGGGTTTTCTGGCAAACCGTATTCTTCCCTGGAAGCCAACATACTTACTCCTGCAGCCTGCAGACCACAATCGGACCACATATTCAGCACCAAAAAACACAACCAGAACTATTTCCTATCAAAATTAAAAGGACAAAATATCAGGTTTTTTTCATTAAAAGAGTGACTACAGTTTAGACATCTTATTCCTATGACTAATACAAATAAGTTTGTTGAGATGAAAGATGCAATAAAAAGGATTGTGCCTAATCTGTTCACTTTTTATATGCATATGCCAGCCAGTATGTAACAGGGAGATATAATCTGTTCCTGAATGTGATTTGCATGAATGAACAGACAGTTTAAGCTCCATTTCATCAGTATATCATATAGAAAAGCACAATATTCTTCTTTTGTTTATTTCCAAATCATAAATTTTTTAAAAATAAGGAACAGAGGGAGGCTACAAGCCTATCATTCCTAAAGCTAACAAGTATATAAAACATTTCTAGATGATCAAACAGAATTTATAAATATAAAACTAGGAAGTGTAATGTCAGTTTTTGTATATACAAAATCAAATCACAGAACATTTCAAGTCAGAGGGATCCAAAAGTGTCACCAAATTCAACTTCCTGCTCCTCGCAGGACTACCTAAATCGTATGACTAAAAGCATCATCCAGACTCTCCTTGAACTCTGACAGGCTTGGTGCCATGGCAACTTCCCTGGGGAACCTGTTCCAGTGACTGACCACCCTCTCAGAGAAGAAACCTTTTCTTGATGTCCAGTCTGGATTTCCCCTGACTCAGCTTCATTCCATTTCCTTGTGTCCTATCGCCGGTCAGCAGGGAGAGCAGATCAGCACCTTCCTCTCCACCGCCCCGCGTGAGGAAGTTGTAGACTGCAGAGAGGTCACCCCTCAGCTTTTTCTTTTCCAAGATGAACAGACCAAGTTACCTCAGCCATTTCTTGTAAGTCTTCCCCTCCAGGCCTTTCACTATCTTAGTCATTGTTGTGGTTCAACCTGGCAGGCACCTAAACACCACACAGTTGTCCACAGACTCCCTGCTTCCCCCAGTGCAATAGGGGAATCAGGAAAAAAGCAAAACCCATAGGTTGAGATAAAGACAGTTTCATAGGACAGCAAAAGAAGGTATAAAAATAGTAGTAATTATAATAACAGTAGTAGAAGTAGTAGTAAGAATACGAATAATAAGAATATATGAAACAAGTGATGCACAATGCAATTATTCACCACCCGCTGACCAATGTCCAGCCCGCTCCCGAGCAGTGATTGTGTCCCCAGCTAGCTTCCCTCAAGTTTATATGCTGAGTATGATGTCGTATGGCGTGAAATATCCCTTTGGCCAGTTTGGGTAAGCTGTTCTGGCTGTGTCCCCTCCCAGCTTCTCATGGACCACCAGCCTCCTTGCTGGGAGGCCAGTATGAGAAACAGAAAAGTCCTCGTCTTAGTACAAACATTCCTTAGCAACAACTAGAACAGCAGCATGTGATCAACATTATTTTCATCCTAAATCCAAAATACAGCACTATACCAGCTCCTAGGAAGAAAATTAACTCTATCCCAGCCAACACTAGGACATTCACCCTCCTCTGGACATAGTCTAAAATTTTTATGTCCTTCATATAATGAGATGCCCAGAACTGCATACAGAACTTGGGGCAGGGCCACACCAGTGCAGTGTAGAGTAGGACAATCACATCCCTTGACCGATCAGCTGTGCTGTTCCTGATGCACCTCAGGACAGAGTTGGCCCTTTTGGCTGCCAGGGCACACGGTTGACTCATATTCAACTTGCCACCAACCCGAACCCCAGATCTCTTTCCAAAGGACTGCTCCTCTCATCCCCCAATTTGTATGTACAACCAGGATCATGATGTGCCAGGTGGAGAATCCAACACTTTCTCTTTTTAAATTTCATATGGCTGGTGATTACCCAGCTCTCTAGTCTATCTAGATCTCACTGTAAGATTTCTCTACCCCTGAGGGAGTCCACAGCTCTTCCCAGTTTAGTATCAACAGCAAACTTACTTAAGGTACATTCAATTCCTGCATCCAGATTATTTATAAAAACATTAAAGAGCACTGGTCCAAAAACTGAGCCCTAGGGAATCCCACTGGTGACTGGCTGCCAGCCTGATGTAACCCCATTTACTACAATTCTTTGAGCTTAACCCATCAGCTGTTGGCTCACCCAGCTTATTATGAACTTGTCTAGCTGTGTGCTGGACAGTTTATGCAGAAGGATACTATGAGAGGCAGTATGAAAAACTTTGTGAAAAACCAAAACCACCACATCCACTGACTTCCCTTGGTCAAGTAGATGGGCGACCTTGTCATAAAAGGAAATTAAGTTGGTTAACCATGATGTTCCCCTCGTGAACCTGTACTGGCTATGAGCTATGACTGTTGTCTCTCAAGTGTTTTTCAAAAACTCCCAGCACAACTTTCTCCATAATTTTTCCAGGCACTGAAGTGAGACTGATAAGCCTGTAATTACCAGAGTCTTCCTTTTTAGCCTTCTTGAAATTTGGAACATTTTCCAGCTTCCAGTCAACTGAGACCTCTCCAGACTCCCAAGACCATTAAAAAGTAATGGAGAGAGGTCCTGTGATGACATCAACCAGCTCTTCCCATATGCTGGGATGAATCCCATTGGGGCTCATAGATTTATGCTCAACCAGCCGGAGCAGAGAGTCTCGAACAAGTTCAAAGTCAGCTGGGAGTTTATCATCCCTCCAGTCACAGTTTTCCGACATAAGGCTCCCGGGTTCCCAGGGCCCGTCATCAGTGTTGAAGAGAGAGGTGAAGAAGGCATTAAACTTCTCCACTTTGTCTACGTCCCTATTTGTGAGGTGATCAACCTCATTGAGCAGTGGCCCGGTGTTATCATTGATTCTCCTTTTGCTATTAAAATACTTCTAAAAGTCCTTTTTGTTGTCCTTCACTGTGCTGTCCACCTTGATCTTGAATCAAGCTTTAGCCACATGAATCTTCTCCCTACAGTGGCTAACAGCTTCTCCTCAGTCCTCCTGTGCTGCCTGTCATTGTTTCCCATGTCCATATGCTTCTCTTACTCACTTAAGTTCAAGAAGAAGATCCCTGCTCAGCCAAGCTAGCCATCTGCTCCACTTGCTTCACTTCTGACACTGTGGAACTGCCGATTTCTGCACTCTTAAGAGATAGCTCTTAAAAAATGACCAGCATACATGGACCCCGGTACCTTCAAAAGCAGATTCCCAGGGGACATTACTAACTAGCTCCTTCAGCAGCCCAAAATCTCCTCTCCAGGGTCAAAGTTTCAGTGGCAGTTTTTCTCCTGTCACCAACCATTTGAAACTCAACTATGTTGTGGCCACTATGACCAAGACAGCCACCAATCACCCCTTCACCCATGAGTCCCTCTCTGTTTACAAACAACGAATCTAGGAGGGCACATTTTAGTCATCTCCCTTAGTACCTGCATCAAGGTGTTATCTTCAACATGCTTCAGAAATTTCCTGGACCTGTTTGTGTCTGCTGTATGATATTCCCATTTGAGGTCTGGGAAGTTAAAACTGCCCATAAGGACAAGAAGTGTTGATCTACAGATATCCCTTAATTCCTTGTAGAAAATTAATCAGTGCCATCATCATGGCTGGGTGGTCAACAGTAAACTCCCACAACAACATCTGCTTTATTTGCTTTCCCCACAGGCTCTCAACCATGTCATCACCAACTGTAAGCACCATACAATACAACCCCTCCCTTATGTACAGTGCCACCCTTGCCGCCTCACCTGCCCTGCTTATCCCTCCTGAAGAGCCTATAACTGTCCATCATGGCACGCCAGTCACAGGAATCATCCCACCAGGTTTCACTTATGCCAGCAATGTCGTAGCTCTGGGACTGGACCAAAGCTTCTAGCTCCTCTTGTTTATTCTTCATGCTGCATGCATCAATATAGACATTTCAAATGTGCTCCAGTGTACTCAGCACATTGTAGAGAAGACTGTAGGACCTTGCTAGCACATCGCTCCTCAGATAGTGTCATACCGCTCCCAACCTTATCTCTAGCAAGTCTGGTTTTATCCCTTTCCCCCTTCAAACCTAGTTTAAAGCTCTTTCAATGAGCTCTGCTAATTCCTGCACAAGGCTCCTTTTCCGTCTTTGAAACCAGCATACCCAATCTGTTGCCAGCAAGCCATGTAAACCAACCCACGATCAAAACACCCAAAATTCTGCTGGAGACACCAGGCTTAGAGGTATTACCTGCTGGTTCTTCCTGTTTCTTGTTTCATCATTCCCTGCAACTGAACAGGTAGAGGAAAACACTACTTGTGCTCCTGATCTTTTACCAGTCATTTCAAGGCCCTGAAGTCTCTCTTGATTGCCCTCTGACTTCTTATTGCAACCTGATCACTGCCTACACGAAAAATCAGTAATGGTTAATAATCCAATTGCTGTATCAGGGCAGGAAATTGTCCCATCATGTCTAACCTGGGTCTGAAGGAAGCAGCAGACTTCCCTAAGAAGTGTGCCAAGTCTGTTCCCCTTGGAAGAAGGTCTTCTATGACAACGACTCATCTTTTTTATTTATGTAAGCAGTTTTCATGCAGGGCATAGGCCAACTTAACCTTGGTGACACCTCCAACCTAAATGAACCACCATCCTCATCATTTGGTTCCATTTGCAGAACCTCGTACCTATTATGCAAGGGCACCTGGGAAGGTGGGGTAGTCGTGGAGGAGACACTCCTGCCATGCTGCACAGCAACTTGTCACCATTCCCCCATATCCCTTAGGTGTTCAGCCAGATGGAGAGAGGATAAAGAATCCTCCACATCATGTGTCCTATCTGCCTGAGAGGCCTTTGCTATGGAAGGTGGGGTGCAGTTCCAGTAGGCAGTCTCAGGCTCCCCAATACTTCTCAACTTACTCACCTCCTCCTCCCAGAGGTCCATCACTAAACGGAGAAGTTCCTCTGCCTGGGCACACCTCCCACAGGGGTGCTCACTGATGCCATCCAGTACTGGCACAAGAGCAGAGCAGACCCTGCAGCCTGGACATCAGCATCTTCTCACCGCAGCTCTGTCTGGGCAGCTGTGTCAGTCGTGGTGGGTGCAGGGCTTACAGAGGACAAGGCCTTCTGCCAGGTGGATACCATTGCTCCCTGGTCAAGCCAGCAGAGCTTCAGCGCCCTTCGGCACAAACTGCTCTGCCACACTCTGGCCACTAGCGCTCCCCAGGGGGTTCTTGTATGGGGGAGGAGGGGAGGTGGGGAGGAAAAGAGGTTCTCTGCCTGGCAGGTCCCTCTGATCCCTGAGGTTTCCTGGCTCAGGACCCATCCCTGTACACCACGCCAGGGTGCTCTGCTGAGGATCATGCCAGCACCCAAACTGCTCCCCTCTGGGACTCAGGTGAGCAGTATATATACAGCATATAAAATAAAAGAATGATCTATATTTTAATATTGCATCCCTCTATAGCACTATATTGTAAAGCACATAAACAAGAACCAGTATACTTTGAGATACTTCTAAAGGAAGCAGATTAGCAAAGATCACAATACGGACAGATTTGCTGAGATTTTTGTTCCTTCCTTCCTTCCTTGTTTTCTTCCACCATTGCAATATGCTAGCACAACCAAAACACAGCTTTTAGGCTTTGTTCCAACCCAAACCGTATCCACTAACTCCAAGTCACCAAACACCTACTATATAAATTACAGCCTTGGAAAATATTTGTATTTTAACTTAGACATGCTTGCAATCTGCACCTGGGCAATTCTAAAGCACTCAGAGAGTAAACACACTTAAATCACAATTTTCACTGAATAACAATATCAATATGTTTTTAAAAGTAACATGGTTGAAATGAACTAATGGTTGAGAAGAGTCCAAATATTTCACAGATTAAAAACAAATAAGAAAAACTCTACACTAATATGCAAAACTTTACGTCAATTTTGATTTTTAACAAAGACAGGTTAACATTTCTGTATTCACTTCTACCACCCTGTTTTGCCTGGATAGCAAATCAAGAAAATATACACAGTTTTCCTCTGTTTTCATGGCACTTTCAGCCTGACTAAAACCAAGGATAAGTAGAAAGAAAGTTTACAGCAGTTTCAAAGCAGAAACACAAGAAAATATGCAACAAATGAACTTCACAAGTTTGATTTTTTTAATTAACGTATTATCTAGAGCTTCAACATGTAATACTTCTAAGTTTGTGCTCCGTCTGAAATCTAGATGCAAACATTTATTCAAGCTTAATAGTCAAAGCACAATTCAAGAACAATACTCAAAGAAAAACAATTCTTGCATTTCAGGGATCTTATTAAATTGTCTACATTTTTAGCAGGTTCCTGGTGTCATCATTCAACAGCATTTGTTTTCAGGTCTGTTATTAAGGATCTCTTATTTCTACCAAAGTAAGTAGAACACTGTCTATATGGACCAAACAGACCTACAGGAGGAATGGCACTGAAGTTTTGCAGTAGACTGTGAAGTCATAAGCACTTATTTCTGTAATTTGGCAGAAAATTCATACCAAAGCTTGAAATAAAGGAGCATTTCTGAAGCAAAACTGTCCCAAGCTCTTTTCTGCAGACTAAAATGTCTTAGCTCCACTATGTTCACAGTCCTAGAAGAAGAAGAAGCTCTGCAGAGAGGGATCTGGGGGTTCTGGTTGACAGCAAGTTGAACATGAGCCAGCAGTGTGCCCTGACAGCCAAGAGGGCAATCGTGTCCTGGGTGCATCCAGCACAGCATTGCCAGCCGGGCGAGGGAGGTGATTGTCCCGCTCTGCTCTGCACTGATGTGGCCTCACCTGGAGCACTCTGTGCAGTTCTGGGTGTCACAGGATAAAAAAGATATAGAGCTACTGGAGAGTGTCCGGAAGAGGGCTATGAAGTTTGGTGAAGGTTTTGGAGAGAAAGCCATATGACGATCAGCTAAAGTCACTTGGTTAGTTCAGCCTGGAGAAGAGGAGACAAAGGGGAGACCTCATGGGGGCTACAGCTTCCTCACAAGGGGAGGAGGAGGGGCAGGAGCTGATCTTTTCTCTTTAGTGACCAATGGCAGAACCCGAGGAAATGGTAGAAAGATGTGCCAGGAGAGGTCTAGGTTGGACATTAGGAAAAGATTCTTCACCCAGAGGGTGGTGGAGCACTGGAACAGGCTCCCCAGGGAAGCAATCACAACCCCAAGCCTGACAGTGTTCAAGAAGTGACTGGACAACACCTTCAGACACATGTTGTGAACTGTGGGGTTGTCCTGTGCAGGGATAGGAGTTGGACTCAATGATCCTTGTGGGTCCCTTCCAACTCAGGACATTCTGTGATTCTATTCTATGATTCTAAGAAACATAATCAGAAAGCATCGCTTACGTGATTTTGTTGACAATGTCCGTAACTTACCCTTTGGCAAGGGAGGATACCCATAGCAATTCAAATGAACATAGACATGCCATCCAGCTGCATCAAAAGCATGCATCTGCCGCTCAGTGGCAGTTCATTCGATGTCGATCCTAACAGACAATGCTGATGGCAGTGGAAGAATCATTTCTACAGGAACTGCATATTAGAATCACTAGATCAGTTAAATAAAAAAATGTGTAGAAAGCAGATGAGCAGATAAGTGCTGAGGCATAAAAAGTTTTTAGACTTAGGTTATTCCTTGTTGAGCCTCCAAGAGGACTTTTAAAAGCTGAAATTTAAACTATATCTGGCCTGAGGGTATTTTATTCCCAAGGCAAATTCCAGAACCTATGATTTTATTTCAGCTACCAACAAGAACCCATCTCAGTTACATCCAGGAAACCCTGCTGAAGTCAGTAAGATCGCACAGTCAATGGGAAGGAAAAATATATTATTAACAAGAAGGAAGAAGAAGGAGAGACCTACATCTTCAATAAATTTGAAATTAATTACTGATCTCAGTTCATTTTGTCCTGGACAGGTGTCCACACTACCAAAACCACAGCAGTTAACACATTTGTTGGCAGCCTCAGACAGGCCAAAGACCAAAAAGCATGGAAACTGGACAAACATCACAGTTCTATAGGTGGTCCCTCCAAAAAAAAAAGAAAAAGAAGGAAGTTTATGAAACTTATGCTGTTGTTGTGTATATTTCTAATGAAAGACAGAAGATATCCATTTCCAGGGCTGTCAAGGCTGATCAAACTCCACTTCAATAAATGTACCATTTAAAAAGCCCTAATCTACCTCCTTTTCCTCCTATACACATAAACACTTTTCAGAACCTTAAATTTATTGCTTTGCATTTACCTTCTGGTAAAAAAACTTCAGTAATTTTCTGGAAAGTCAGAAGAAATAGTTGTTCTCACCAAAATGGCAACAAAAGATGGTGAGGGGTTATTGTGGACAAAACATGAACCTGAAAAAATATGAAAAAAAATCTGCAAATTAAATAGTATGCCAAATATGCTCCTAATTGACATTCATCTGTATGTCAGTTTGAGGTCCTTCTCCAGCTTTCTGAAATTTTCCAGAACCCTTGCTTTCGAAATGATATTATACTCACAAGGATCCCGCAAAACTTTTTTATTTAGGCTCCCAGCAGTACTTTTCCTTTTCTCTTACAAGTGGTGAAGGAAGAACTACATGATGGATCATTGTCAGCTGATTTCATAAACCTGGAAAGCCATTTGGCATCCACAGAAAGCCAAGGATTAACTCCTCTAATGAAATCAAAACCAAAAATAACAAGTAGGAACAAACCATTACGTCATTAAAAAAAAGCGCCACACCAGGCTTGGTCCAAACAGAGCTAATAAATACCCTTGGCTACTCTGTCTAGCAGTCAGCTTTGAGTTTCAGCCTTCCATTTTTCACAGGAGCCCTTCTCTGAACCCCGATGAGGAAAGAAAGGGAAAGCAAAGCTGCAGATCCTTTGAACAGAACAGCTGCCATAAACTGTCAGGACATTTGCCATGACCCATTGAAGGATCAGGAGACAGGGGCGGAAAAACGGAGAGCATCATCCTTCGTCTGGGGCACTGACCCTGCTTCAGAGGCCCAGCCAGAGGCACACTGTACTGACAAATGTACCAGTGGAGAGGGGTTTTTAGGCAGCGCTGCAACTCAAATTATCTTCCAGGAAGCAGAGCACAGAGTAAGGAAACAACAGGACAGACCAGATTCTTCACACTCAGATGTTAGTCTCTTCCTGTTTTGTTAGTTGTAAAGGATACTCCTGGCAATTCAAATTGCCACAGTAATACTGGGGAAAGCATTTAACACGCAATAATTGCCTAACCACTGTAAAGAACTGACACGTAATGTAATTACAGATTTTTAACTGGGTTTGTACTGTCCAATATCTCTGCTAAAGTCAGTAGCAGCATTCCATTATTCTGCACTTGTCCCTGTTCACTGGAAAAAAAAACCAACTATAATATTGTTTTTCTTTTTCTTAAGTCCAGCCACTGCATTAGTTTCTTTTTTCCCCACAAAATAGATAATAAAATAACACATAATCATATTTATGCTGTTCTTAGTGTAATTCCATTTTATTAATTTTACTAAAAATATTTTTTAAAAATAAGCTTAAAGGGAAATATGTATGCAAACATCTTCCATCTGTATCTAATTCAATCAGTCAAATAAGAAACTCTTGTGAAAAAGCAGTAAACTTTTACCCAAGAATGTCAGTGATGACCAAATAGATAAATACTCACATTAACACAGAAAATCAACATTTTATACAGGAGCATGTGTAAGTGAAATATATAGCCTGGAATTTACAATATGTTCCAGTACAGTTATGGATAACTGCATGGGGGAAGTAGGAGAAGCAAAGGAGTTCAGCTGGAGTGATTAAAGTGCACACATGAAAAAGACAAGTATTTTCTCAGCTGCAGCTGTGTTTTAGGTGGAGAGCACACACAAGGCTCTCTTCACTTTTTTTATTGGAATATTTAGGTGCTCGGGTAAAAGGAGGAAGTGGGATGGCTAAATGAATAGTGTGTGTTCATGAAGATTCAATCAAGGAATGGCAGCTCAAAACAATGAAGCCTCAGAAGCAGGCATAAAGGTTTAATAGTCCAAATGTTTGCACACGTGTACTTATGTCCAAAATTTAATCTGATAACCCATCTTCAAGGTTTTCCAGTCCTTAGAGCTGAAAATGTCAGTTTAGTGACCCGTTTAGCTTAATAGCTACTCAGATGCTACGAAAACCTACTGACACTGAAAATACTTATTTCCTACCATCATGCTTGCTCTTATAAAGATGACAAACATCATATATGAAAATATCCAATATATGGAAGAAAAGATGTCAAACACTGCTAAGTGTCCTATAGTATCATTAGCTTATTCAGACTTACATGTCTTAGATTAAACCAATGCATGTAATGTTTAAAAGTTTGTTGTCTGAATACAAATGAATATGTTTAACAACTCTCAGAAAAATGTTTCCACGTGCATCTGCTAAATTTGCTGAATTTGCTGACTTCATACCAGGAGTATCTTTATCTTTCAGTTAATCAACGCTTGCTATTTCTTGTACAGAATGAAGTTGTACCCTAATGAGGGAAGCACATGGTGCTCTAGTCACATTACCTGGTGATAACCACCACTCAAGTCAGTTGGATGAATCAGAGACAAGGATTTACTTTTTAATTCTGCTTAGGCAGGCAACAATTTTTCTACAAAGAAAATTAACTACAGTCTCAATTATTTTTGAGTAGGAGTTTTTTCTAGAATTGCTTAATTCAGAAAGATACCGCTAAGGACAACACTATCAAATAGTGAATCAAGAAGTTCAAGAAGCCAATGCCTAAAGTTCTTCATTCCTCTATAGATGCACCAGTACCCTCCAGGAGCCTTCCAGTTCCCCAACAACACGTCTTGAAGCCTCACCTGAAGGGACCACCTCTGGTAGGAGAGGAAGGATTTAGCATTGCTCCTGGAGTGGAATCTATTCAATATGAATATCCACTTCAGAATTATAAATAAACGTATCCATGTTTCTTAACCTTTTGGTTTGAGAGGGCCTCAAAATTTCGAGGGGATGAATTGGAAAAATCCTGCATGTACCTCTCCACTGTCCTCTCCCTCCCGAGTAAGAAATATTTCTCTATTCTCTTGGGCCACATTCGGACACCACTTTGCACAGGAAACTCTATAGAGCTGGAGTAAGATGTGAGTAAAATTTGACTAAGGGTATTAATAAATCAGCCCTTTGTTAATTTGTCTCAGCCACACTTACTGTGCAATTTCTATTTTAGATAGTTGAAAAGCACACAGCAATCATCCAACCAACATGTTCTGTACTGCATTAGGGCAACCCACAAGGTAATATAAGCCACAAAAATAATCGTAACATAATTCACATCAAGAAGCTTGATAGTTACGTTTGATTCCAGAAAGGCTATGGCAACTCAGCAAGATCAATTAGAAGACAACTTAAGCTTATGGAATGTCTTGAAAGATTTGTGGATTCAGTTTTTTCCTAATATGTTTAATGTATGAAACAATATTCCAGATCTATTTTAATAATGTTTTATATTGTAATAATATAATATTCCTGATGTATTTTTTCATCTTCCTATAGACTAACAAGAAGCTCAGAAAGAAATAGGGGTTCTCCTTCTTGTTTTCTTTCTCACAGGTTTACAAGGAATAAAAGAATAGCGCAAAAGCTGTTGAGTCATGTGGTTATTTTTGTTCAGATGTGTTCTACACTAACATAGTCTGACTCATAGTATGAAAGAAACAGCGTACTTTTCTACTGAAACACTTAACCTGCCAGTTCCTTTAAGGGATAGGACACTTCATTAATGCCCATTATTACACAGACAATATACACTACACAAATATCACAAAATGACACTAAATATTATGGGACCTACTCTGCTTGCCATAACCTGTGAGAAATCCATTATCATCTATAAGAAACAACATGCTGAGGCCAAAATGAGGAGTACCTGTGAACTTCATGTTTTAGATTATCAACATATCAATTTACATAACAGGCCTAGAGAACGCCCTAAGCACTAATGACATGTTGCAAAGCACAGACTTAGAGTGATAGATTGGCACAAAAGCAGAAAACAGATAAAAATTCCACTATTTCTACTTTCTAACACTAGTTGTTTCGATGGGATTGAGAAAATGCCCTCAAACCTGTTAGAATACATACACTTCACTATAAATCATGGAGAAGACTAAATTGAGCTTATATACCATGCAGCCATATTTCTACTCTGCTAACAGTTTAAAGATGACATGGCATTTTATGACACAACCACATAGCTTAAATGGGAGAAGAGACAAAATAATGGAATGAGGCAGCTCCTCCACTGTAGACAGGAAAAATGCGTCCTCTTTTAAAAACATACATTTTGAAAATTGTGTCAACTCACTACTTTCAAAAAAGAAAAGCCGTCCTGAGGTCCATTTCGGAAACAGAGCAGTTAAATACACACATGCCTTAGCTGGCTTAAGTAAGCCAGCTATCACTTGGTACTCTGATGATTGGGTACTCTGAAATGCTTAGCCTATATATAAAGAAGGAGGATGTGTTCATGGCATATGATGCAGAAGAAATCATTGTATAAAGCCAAAACTGAGCAGTGACTGCAGGAAAGACACAGAACAATATGACACATCTGTGGCCTTTAAGTCTTTCATGAGATCCTCCCCTTAAGCCTTGTCTCCTAAATACAGCCGCAGCATGAGCTTCTCTCCTAGAAAGCTAAAGCAGCATCTGATGTGGGAGTTTCTAATCTTACATCTCAGCCTTTTCTCCAACAGGATTTTCAAACAGGGATGTAATTAAAAGCTACATGCTAAATGTAGTCTCGACATGATGATTTCAAGCAACCAAGCAGTGTGAGAGGGCTGTGAGGGCCTAAAATAAAGGCAATGAGTAAGGACCCTGAAAGCAGAGTCTCTAGTACTGTACCACTATGAACTAGAGGTGTTCATGTCCTTGGAAAATATGCTGTTGCTTTTTCCAGCAAAGAAACACGTCAGAGGAAAGAGGATGCGTGAAGTCTGTCTCCCAAAGGAAAAGGTACCAGAGGAGCTGAGCTCATCTAGAAAAACCACTGGAATTAAGGATCCAGCTCTGCTGAAACAGGGAAGGTGATCCCAGCTGAAACACTAAGACTATGCACCTTGTTTGTGGCTCTGCTGCAGAAAGCTTCTAGGACAGCACATGCCCTTTAAAGTCTTGTCCCATAAACCTGAGAATACTACATTGGGAAAACACCCATCAGGAGAATATGACCAGAATTTAGTGACCCCTGGTGAAAGCAAAACAATACTTAGAAGTGCTTTACCTATTTTAACAGACAATGGTTTTGTAAGAAAGTATTCCTTTTTTGCACTGAAAACAGATGACTATCAGAGTTACAACACTGCAATAACTAAGCTTTTGGTCCAATCCAGCACATCAATTCCTACACAGTTTTGCCATTACCACTCAGCCTGCAAATGTTGCAGTGATTTCGCGTTTGGATTATGTGCTCTGAATTGGAAAGCACATTAAGATAAACAATATTTCCTATTCCTCCTTCATTCCAGTTGCAATGACCACAACATTAAATACATCATGGCATACAAGCAGAAATTAAATTAACAAAGTTGAATCAATATGATTTATAGCAAAACCATTCTATTTTCTCAAAGTCAAGAACACTTTTTATATTCTTAAATTTAAAAAGTAATTAACATCAAGATATTAAAACAGAGGAAAATTTCCCTTTCACCTACAACACTGTTGTTATACAAATTGATGATTTATTGTGTTCTGCTACCGGTTTGTAAAAACATCATGTGTATGATAAAAATAATATTTTGTTCTTGTTTTTAGAACAGCACAATTAGTGAAACTACTCCCACAAGCTAAGAAACTCTTTTTGCAAGGTCTTTTACAATAAGAATAAAAATCTGTCTTTTGTAAATTACAATGGTGACCTCTCCTGGTAGAAAAATATACGACCTCTAACCATGAAAATGCTCTATCAGATTAATCCTCAAACGAGGAATTACACCTGGCACACTTTATTTTTTAATGACATATCCTTAGAGATCTAGATCCCGTTTACAACTCAAAACCAGCACATAAATTACTAGATCATTAAGAATACATTACTGTCTCCTGCTGTATAGGCAAAAGGCTATACAAGAGGGTTTGGCAACATTTAAAAAGTGATTTTTCAATAGAATCATCTTAGAGTAAGAAGAAAATTATAACTGTACATATTAGGGAATTAAAATATGGGACAAAGTGGAAAGATTGAATGTTACCTAAAAGTGACACAATGAAGAAAGCCTAAAAAACAGATGGGTGCAAGCATATGCGAAGTATGCTGAATGCATAGCATTTTTTTTCCTTTTCTGGTATAAAAATTTTAAATAAAAATAATAATTTCCACGGGAACTTTAAGTAAAAATACTCCTAGTTTGTTGTTTGTTTGGGTTTTTTTTAATTTCCATCACTTAGCTACTGTGATATTGGACTCAGACAACTTCAAGGTTTGCCTATGGTCACAAAAAAATCTGTGTTACTACATCTTCATGCAACTCTTTGAGAATAGTTCAAGACATTCTTTGCTTTGAAAAACCACCCAACAATATTAACTGATAAAAATATATAAATTTGTTGTATAGTATGCACACCCACCTGAAAGAAAGCTTTATACCTCAGGAAGCAGACATGTCCATGTAAGTTTGACAGCCTCCCAGAGAAGTGGCTGAAGAAGCAGCATAATTTTAAACATGACAGAAAATGAGATTTTAGAGGATCATTCTTCAAATAAGGACTATAAAGGGAAGACTTACATACAAGTTACAAACATTTAAAGTCAAAAAGAACAGTTAAGTAAGCAGATTTTTTGTAATGAAATATATCACAAGCAAGCAGCACTGACTTGATTGATCTGTTGAACTCACAGAGGAAATTTCAACAAGTTGAAGCAAAAAAGAAGGAAAATGGTTAGAACTCTGGGAAATATGGTCAATGGAAATAGATTTGACCTGTGACAGGAAACCAAGGTAATGATAAAGGTGCATATTATTTATTTTAAGAACAAGTAGATTAAAACCAATTCTAATATTTAAAGACTGACTTTTTATTCTTTTAATTATTTATTACAAATTCGTCTGTAAACACATCAGTGAAGGACTTAAGTATGAAATTACTGCAAGCAGGTAGGGTTTCCAATTAAAAAGAAATAATACTATGCCTGTTTTCTTAATTTCTCAGAATATGCATTTTGAAAGAATTTGACGTTAGAAAAAGAAAAATAAGCAATGGGTAAAGATGATGGAACAAAAAGACTGTTGTCAGGTTTTGCCTTCTTCAGGGTTCCTGTCAGAAAAGTGCATGGGGACACAGCTCTGCAGATCAGGAAGAAATCACAAACTCATTCTGCACTCAGTCACGTGGTATTTAAGGAGCACTTACAAAAACCATTGGGAGGGTAGCAAATAAACACAAGTAATAATTAAAACTCGATGCTATCAAAGACAGAAAGTGAACAGTGTTGATTCAAGATTAAGTATTGACTGTAGGAAATCCTGTAGTCACTGCTCTTGACTTGCATTTGGAAGAAGCTATTAAAAAGACAAATGAACTCTGACAAATATCTCCATGAGGGCCAAAAGTGTCTAGATTAATTAAGTAGGGGGAAAAAAACCCCCAAAAAACCAATTAAAAAACCCTACCAAAAAAAAAAAGAACACCAAAAAACAAAAACCAAACCAAACAAAAACCAAACAAAAAAAACCCCAAACAAAACAAAAAAACAAAAACAGACAACAAAAACCAACAACAACAACAAACAAACAAACACACCAAAAAAATCCCCAGCTATTTAAGAGGTTTTTTCTTCCTTGTTTTTGCCAAAAGTATTAATCCATTTTTTAAAAGGAATTTTAAACCACTTCCAAAATTCTGATGCTTACATGCCTATTGGGAGCAAGCTTTACCATGTGGTCCACAAAAAGACAAAAAAGCTACATTTCCTCTCCTATCCTCAAATTGTTATTCTTAGGACAGGGATGTCAAATTCCTTTCCACTGGGGGCCACATCAGCCTCATGGTTGCCTTCAAAGGGCCAAATGTAATTATTACTACAGTTGTTACCACTACTCCTACATTTATACAATCCTAAAATTACATTCAGCCCTCTGAAGGCAATAACGAATCTGATGTGGCCCCCGGTGAAAATGAACTCAACACGCCTGCCTTAGAACATGCCACATGCTGTGGTTACTCATCTTCTGGTAGTCAGGCATGGCAAGATAATTTGTGAGGCTGTATCTCAAGTTCCTAAACACCATCCTGGGCAGGATTATTTCTGAAACTTGGTTTTAGTATACAATAGAATAAGTTCTCTTTTCAGCAGTCCCAGTTACAGAACTGCCCATAGTCATCCCTCATACTGCTCTTTTGGCTCATCATACTGCTCGCTTTTGCCAATTTGTTCTTGTGATCAAAATGAGGGTTTTTTAAGAGATTACTTACTCCAATATTCAGGGCATGAGATAGTGGAAGAAATGCACAGGAACATCAGACAGGGGACTTTAAAAGAGGCATGACAGACTTCTTCCAGAAGTCAGGTATTAAGCACTTAGTGCACCAAATCATGATCTGACAACAGGCTGTTAAAGGTGACATCACGGTGAAAGTTTGTTACAGACCACGTGATCAGGATAAGGCAGCAAACAAAATCTTCTCTAAACAACTCAAGAAAGCTTCTAGATCATGTCCTGGTTCTTACAGAGGACTTTAATTCAGCTAGCACCTATTCAAACAGCAACACAGTGGGATGCAAGCAATCTGAGAGATTTCTGGAGTGTTTCAGGAGTGTCTGTTAGATACTGGTATTGAATGAAAACTGGGAATGAGACACAGCTTGATCTGCTGTTCAGATATACAAGGAAAAACTAGTTGGGGATATAATAATCAGTGAAAATGCCTTGGATGTAGTGTACAAGAAATAATGTAGTTCAAGATCCTGAAGAGAGTACAGACCCTACACTTCAGGAAGGCAAACTTCCAATTATTCAGGGAACTGCTAGGTGGGATCCCATTGGAGACAGCTTTGAAGGGTCAACAAGTTCAGGATAGCTAGCAGGTCTCTAGAGACAACCTCATCCAAATGCAAGGAAGTGATGAAAGCTAACAGGAGAACAAGGGAAGTGATTATTCCCTTTTAAATAGCACTCATTAGGTTGCATCTAGAATACTGCACCTGTTTTTTCCACCACTATAAGAAAGACTTTGATAAACTGGAGCAACCTCCACATAGGGGCCATCAAGGTGGTCAGGGCATAGGTCCATGCCCTATGAGGAAAGACTGAGGGACCTGGACTTGTTCAGCCTGGAGAAATGAATGCATGGGGGATCTCTGAGCTGCCTCCAAATACATAGAAGAGGGTTATTGAGAAGGTGGAACCAGGTTCTTTCCAGCAGTGCATGGCAGGAAGAGGAAAGCAAACAGATCATGGCAGAAGGATGAAAGATGACAAACTAAAACTGAAACAAGAGAAATTCATACTGGGTATAATGAAAACTTTCCTCACCATGAGGGATGATCAGGCATTGGAACAGGCTGCCCTGGAAGGCTACACAGTCTCCATCCTCAGAGGTTTGCAAGACCCAATGGGATAATGCCCTGAGCAACCTGGTCTGGGCTCATCACTGATCCTGTTTTGAGCAGGAGGTTGGACTAGAGACCTCCTGAGGTCCCTTCCAACTCAAATTATTCTATGACTGTATGAAAAGAAGAAACTCCCAATGCATATGGATCCAGAGTTCTGTGAGATCCAGCATTTTCATACAATGACAAGTGGAGATGGTACTCTCTCCCATTATACAGTCTGTAACTAGAGTGGCCACAATTATTTTGGAAAACCCTATTTGCCTTTCCTGCTTGGAAAATTCCAACACCTGCAAGAGCTGAAGAGAAGGACAGACAGTGCAAGTTTAGAAGGCAGATGGTAATGTAGTATTGCCTTCAGTATTGCAAAAAATTTATTCACAACTGTGGCCCATTCCATTGCGCTTTTTTTCCCCAGACATTGTACAAGAATTTTCTCATGCAGAAGATTTTAAATACTGATGGATGGGCAAGTGAAAAAGCTCCTGACAGTACAGCTCCAGGACCAAAGCAAGCATGGGAACTAGAGATTCCTTTTCATACCACACTACACGTAGCAATCTGTATTAAAAACAACCGCAAGTATATTTAAGCTTTGTAAACTGTGAAATAACATGTACATTGTTGTTCTACCTAGAAGTCTTGTGGTTCATTTTAAACACTATTTGAAACTCTAAGCTTCCCTCTGCAAGTATAAAAAATTCAGAAGGAATTATGTTCTTCACTATCTGTTCTGTTGTTTTTTATCAGCATGTTTCGTTGTGCCAGTGCTACTGTCACTTCCCTCATTTGCTGGCTTGCTAAATAGTCAGAGGAGAAAAAGAACAACCAGGAATTAACAAAGATCATACAATGTCTCAAAGATGACAGATTTGCCTTAACATTCAAATGCAGGGCCAGAGAGTCATATTTTTTTTCCTCTAGAATTCACTTGAATTTTCAGAGACTTGAAAACCTATGCTTGGGGGAAGGTGGGAAGACAGGAACTGTTTGGGGCTTTTTTCACTTCAAGTTCCAGCAACTGCTTCTTCAGCCTCCTGTTTCCTTTAAAACTACAAACACTGTTTTGGAGGGCCTTCTTAATACAGTATTCTCTCCTTAGTACGTTCACATAGCTTGTCTGAATGATAGGTTTCACAGTTGACAAGAAATTATCCAACACCACCCAGATGTACTAAGAACATTAAAAAATAAAGTCTTTAAAACGCAAGATTTTAGTGGCTTAGGACACATCTGCTGTTACATTTGTAACTAGCATGCCATATCTGCCCCAGTGACACATACTATCCAAAATTGTGTTTGGCACATCATCTCACCCTCTCTAAGAAAATACAAAAACATTTAAGTGCCCACAAGTATCAAATGCTATCCTTATCAGATCTTACCAGCTTTCAGCATTACAATTTTGAAGCTGATCCTTCACAACTGTTAATCTACCTCAGTATAATGAAAAGCAGTTTTCCACAAGTGACAAAATACCACAATCATCACATACTAGTATTTATTTGCTACTGTCACACTGATAGACCTATGCAAAGAATTGCAGGTTTCTTCAATTAGAAGATAAACAAATCAATTTCATTTTGAACTTGATCTAACAAACGCTTTGGTTCAACTTTGTTTCTCCCCATACCAGCAGTTTACTCTGTTCTCAGACACTTTCTGGAGAGCAGAATGGCACGGAAGGCAAAACACATACGCATGTGTTTTCATATTTTGATGGGAGAAACTCTCTCTGGTTACATGACCAGTCAACTGTGGCGTGAAGTAGATCAGAGTGATGACCTACTACAGAGTAAAAAGGAACATGATCTCCAGGCTTCTGTGGAGTTAGCAGTCTCCTGGTTAAAATGGGAGGTGCAGTTTGAAATTCCTGCAGGTAAAGGTGCTCCGAGCAGGAGTCTAACCATTTAGCTACTAGAAACAAGAAACCTAACAAATCTGTGAAAAAGAACTAATGTCATTAACTCCAAAAGCAATCTTTCAAGTGTTGTAATTGAAGTTGCATTTTTTTCAGAGCAAATTCTAAGATTCACACTTTTAAGACAAATAGATTCTAGGCAAGAGAATCTACAGTAGCCAGCAGAAAAGATAATCTCTGCGCTGACCATTTCTAGGAAGGAAGCTAAGGAAACAGTAGGGAGGAAAGTAAACTCAAGAGAGGTCTCCTCCAGGTTAAGGTTGTAACACAAGGCGGCGAAGAAATTGTTCTAGCGCTGCCACTGACTATGCGTGATTCATTTGTTAGATGATAACATCATTTAAAAATAGCTGGTAATGCTATGTGGGCACTATGTGAACCACACATCTGTCTTCATCTAGTTATTTTTTGTCCAACAATAATATGTGTCTTCACGCGTACATACCATCTACACAAAAACAATCAGCTCAGCATTGAATCCTTGCCAGTATTACTGTTTTGAGTGGTGGTTATACTGACCTATCATCACTCTACGTCTTTCACTGAGTATGAGAAGACTACATACGATTGGCAGAATACTGCATTTTGTTTTACACTGAATATGGCTTAAAGGCCAAGCAGTATTTGATACAGGATTAACATTAATTAAAAACGCAAAATAACTCAGAGATCCTAATGATGGCTTAGTCAATTGCATGCAAAAGCTGAAAACACTAATGTAGTCTAAGCCATAGGAAAACAAGTAAGTAACTTATTTTTGTTTTCAAACAGATGGAAAACCATAATCCATCACATTAGAAGCCACTACTTAGAAAAAAAAAAAAAATCACAATAAGAATACTGAGATTATCAGACATTGAGATCAGAGGATTAGAATGGCTGAAATACAGATATTGTGAACAACTGTTTAAAAGTGATTTAGTCATTTTTTATGAAGGATGCTTCATCTCAATTCTTAACTTTCTACAGGTGAAGAGGGGTGGGGGGGCAGGAACAGAGAAGGAACACTGTCTAATTTGTACTTGTATTTCTCACCTACTTCAAATTAACACTTAAAAATATTGTATGTATGTTGCAAGAGTTTGTAGATGGTTAGAATCATTTCAGTTGGAAGAGACCCTCAGGATCATCAAGTCCAACCACAACCTAACTCTTAGCACTAAACCATGTCCCTAAGTGATCTGAGGCTTTAGTCAAGGCAGGGCCTTTGGCCCCAGAGAGGCAGTACTTCCCTCAGAAGTGGGTCAAGCCTGCATATTGCATACTGAGCTTACTGTTCCCTTTGGAAAGCTCTGTTCCCTTCAGAATGGAGTCTCCTGTGTTCACTTTAGGAAGGGAGCCTCCTGCCTACACAATATCCTGTTCCACACTGCAGAAGAGTGATGAACACCAGTTGTCCACTGTAAGAGCTACAGGGTACAGTTCCATACCTTATGAAAAGGAAGTATATAAAAACTGTTAATCTATCAAGTACTCTCATACTGTAGAGATCTAGAAAATAATCATCCCCGTTAAATTATGGCCTTGAAAGAAGGTAATATTTTAAGTGTCTCGGTAGCATGCTTTGCATGAGGATTTTTAACAGTTCTCTCTCTTGTTCACCTAAAGCAACTTAGATTTAGTCAAACTGACTAAAGTCTTTCCCAAAAAAAAGTTCACTTACCATCCAGAAAAGGGTTCCAGTGGCAAATTCAGAATAATGCTCTATAGTGGATAGTACACTGAATATTAAACAAATCAGCACCAAAAGAAATCTGCAAAAAGAAAACAGCATTTAGTGACTTGTGAAGTTGAACTGTAAATCCAGATCTAGTTTTAGGTGTCTCATTCACATACCTTTTTTCATCACAAGTACTTTGTGTTTAATCAGTTCATTCTTTCTAGTCAAGTGAATATCACCAGTTTACATTCAATAACTTTTAAGAAACATGGAATAAAAATGACAGGAAGGCTGAACAAAGTTAAATCAGTAGGTAAAACTTGCATTATCAAGTATAACTTCCCATAGAAGCTCATCATAGCAGATGTTTCATGTTTCACTGATTGCTGCATAACTGATGTGCTGCAATAGAAAGGTATTATAATTGAAAATGCATTCATTAAAATAGAATTAGACATATGACTGGAGTGGGGAACAGTAACTTCAATGAAAAAATGTTCCATTCAGTGCATTCCATAAATTCAAAACGCCCATGAATACAGAAGAAACAGCTACTACCACAGTATTTCTAGTACCACAATTTAGATCAAGAAAAAAATTCAGAAGTCTCAAAATATATACTCCTGCCTTCAAAAAATAGCTTAAAAAAGCAAAATTTAAAAGTTATGAGAATTGGAAAACAAAACAGGCAATTGAATCCTAGTTGATTAAACACTTACATGCTGGTAGAATGCCCATTACTTTGATGCATTCAATGTCTTGGCCATCTTTCCACCATCGGTAACATGGTAACATTTAAAAAACTGGTGAAAATAAATCATGTATGAAAAACTCTGATGAGCAGACCAGAAATACAGACTTCTGATATGTTTGCACTACAGCTTTCATCATCTCTTAAGGTCATGCAGAAAATAACAGAAAAATCAGAAAACTGAAATTTCTTCCACTAACAGCCAGAAACATTCCCTCTTGTGCCCCAGCTCATCCAGCTGTCATTTTCTGATTTCATGCCAAGAGGCTGTATCTAAACTCCTAAACTCCCAAACTCCCATACCAGCAATTAAAACCTTCAGAGTCCTGTATGTAATGAGACACTTTTTCCAATGAGAAACCTTTCTGAAGAAGATAAACACTACTGACAATGCTAGTTCAAGAATTTCAAAGCAAGCAACAGACTAACAGCACTGGTGGCTGTACTGTTAAAATTGTGAGATTTCAACAAACAGGTAGAAACACACTAAATACACTTAATGTGCTTTTGGTGGCTTTTACATGAAAAATATAGGAGGAAGAGCTTATCTGAAAGGGCAAAAATTCATGTTCAATCTAGAAATCACTGACAAGATGAATTCCTTAGGAGTATATCCAGGGATGTGCCCTGGTCAATATTTTTATCAGTGTTCCAGAAGAGGAAATGAAAAGAACCTCTTCAAGTCCACCCTTGACACAAACCATGGGTTCAGTCAATAAACCTGAGGGCAGAGCCACTGGTTAGAGGTGCCTAGACAGGGTTAAGGAACAAGCCTACAGGAATCTCATAAAACATGGACAAATGTCAAGTCCTGCACACGGTACGGAGCAGGCCCAAACCCACACTGGCTGAAGACTGTCCATATCTTGGGCTGCATTCCATGTAGCCCTGGTTCCCTTTTGCCAGACTACACCTGGGGTGGTGCACACAGATGGGGCACTGGGTACAGGACAGAGGTGACAGACCAGAGGGAGCTTGGCAGCATGAGGACAGCCCTGGCCCAGCATGAGGGACAGATGCCACCACTGTAACGGCAAGGGAAGCCCTATCCCTACGGCCCACCGCGTTCCCGAATGCCCCAAAGTCCTGTACATCTTCCAGACACCTCATCTGTTCCCTTTACCTCTTTCTGCCCTCAGGGGTTGCCATTTTGTAAAACATCATACAGCACTTGTTCACAGATTGCTCTGTGATTGGTTGATAGGATCATCTGCCTCTTCCGGTCTATGTCAGAAAGGTGTCAGAGTGGGATGCTCCTGCCTATGACATATTAGGAGACCCACACTTTTTATGTCATACTTTCATACTTCTCTGTGATTGGGCGGTTGTCATTTTTTTGGTACCATCATACTCAGATGATCTCAGACCACCCTCTGACTGGCCACTCATTTCCTTTGGACCAGGAAGTGCTCATATAAATATATATATACACAGATTTATATATATAGGAATATACATATATAATCTATAGACTACGGAATTGTGGTGGCTTGACCCTGGCTAGATGCCAGATGCCCACCCAGCCACTCTCTCATTCTACTTGACAGAACAATGGTAAAAAATAAGACTAAAAGGCTTGTGGTCCAAGATAAAGATAGGGAGATCCCTTACCGATTATTGTCACGGGAAAACAGATCCAACTTGGGGAAAATGAACTTAAATTATTGGCAGTTGAAACAAATTTGAATAGTAAGAAACAAAGAAAACTAAAACATCACCCGTCTGCTTCCTTTCCCAGGCTCGACTCCTCTCCTTCATTCACAGCTCCTCTACCTTCCTCCCTCACACACACCCTGAGTGGCACAGGGGGATGGGGAATGAGAAGTTGTGGTCAGTCCATAGCACTTTTCCTCCTCTTCACATTGTTCCCCTGCTCCAGCGTGGACTATTCCAGAGGCTGCAGTCCTTCAGGATGAATCTGCTCCAGCATGGTCTCTCCAGGGCCTGCAGGGCAACCTCTGCTCTGGTATCTGGAGCACCTTCACGCCCTCCTCCTGTTCCTCTCACCTCGATGCTCACAAGGCTGTCTCTCACACTTTATTTTTCCCTCTCACCTCACAGCCTATGCTGTGTTTCTGGCTTTTCCTAAATGTTTTTTCCCAGAGGAGCCCAAATGGTGGCTGTGGGGCTCAGCAGTGGCCTGTGGTGGGTCTGCTGGAGCTGGCTGGAATCGTCTGTGTCTGGCATGGGGCAGCTGTGGCCATTCCTCGTAGAGGCTGCCCTGCAGCTCCCTGCCAATCCCTGGGCATCTGCACCCAACAAAAGAATATGTAATATATAATTATATTTATACAGTCCTAAAATTACTTTGGCCCTTTGAAGGCAACTGCAAGGTTGATGTGGCCCCCGGTGAAAATGAGTTTGACACCCCTGCTATAGAATATTTATTACCTGTATATATATATACACAGATGTCAGGGAGCAGCGAGAGTGAGGCTGCTCCACTGAGGTCAGGCACCAACGGTGACAACTGCACAGGCAAGGCCATCCCTTAACTCACCAGGATGCAGATTTGCAATTTGCAATACCTAAGGAGGGCTGAGGTGGTGAGAGAAATCAGCTCCATCAGCCTTTCAGTGGGTTGTCACACGAGGTGAGGTAGGGAGACAGGTCCAGCATCCATTCAAGAAGCACAGGCAAGAACAGCAAGGGACACAACTGCAACATAAGTCCAAGGTCTGCCCAAGAGACCAGGACTGGTATAAGACTGGAGATAAAGCTACCTACAGCATAGATTCAGGTTTAGCTCTTGCAAAGAACTGCTTGTGTATGGAAATACTCAGAATAGATGTTTACATCAGAGGGATGGTAGAATGAACCAACAGTCTTTATGCAGCACATTCAAACCATGACTAGAACAAGGTAAAACTGGAGAATGTTAATATCTATGGGCACACGAAGGCCCTTCAGCTTTCTTTTTCCTCTTGTAGGAATGCTTCAGATTTTCAGTCTGCTCAGGATCCCAAGGACCACTGAACACTAAAAACAATTCTGATTCACATAACTGGCATGCTTGGTCCAGTCATCCACACACTGCAAGTCAACTGGATGTAAGTGCTAACACAGGCAAAGAGGGACAGTTGTTTCTCAGCTGCCACACAGACAATAGCTGACTTTGTTCAAGCCTAAAATTGGATTTGAAGATATGAAAAAATCCTGCTTAATATCTAAAGTCAAAAGGAAAGCATTATCCAAGAAAAACTGAAGCAAACAAACTTCTTACCAGAAAGGTTAGGTTAATATATATATATATATATATATATATATATATATAAAAAATCCCCATGGTGGGGGTTGTGATTATTTCTTGAAAACAACATAGAGTCCAAATTCAGCATATGACCATTTTTAATATAATGGATAATCACACATTACATGAAGCAAATCTACACTTTTACAGAAAAAAGAATATGAAGGAGTCTTTAGTTCAACAAAACCAAGCACCTTATTTAGTATGTTTATAGTTAATATTTCAAAATTTCCCAAGACATTTGAGCATGGACAGCACGTTGAGGGAGGTGAGCCCTCTCCTCTCCTCAGCATTAATGAGACTGTGCTGGGAGAACTGGGCCCCAGTTTGGGCTCCCCAGTGTCTACCGGCAGGGACATGAGGGAGTGAGTCTGGTAGAGGATCCCCAGGACAGAGCCATCTGGAGCACATGACCTGCATCAGAAGGCAAACAGCACTTTCCATGACACAGGGGCAGCCTTTCTCTCTACGAATCCCACTTGCACACTGGCACTGTTTCACCAGGACAGCATGCTGCATCATGGGCACCAGTGACAAGGTTCAGGCCCCCATTGTGTGGCAGGAGGCCATGAACTGCCCTGTGCCCATCACATTCAGTTCCACCTGGCTTGGAAACCAAGAGAGACAACACCGTGGAAAAAAACAGTTCCAAAACTTTACTATTACACGCCAAAATTTCAGCCAATCGGCAAAGTTGATGACACCTTTTCTCCAGCATATTTAAGGAAGACATGAGCAGCCACTCACGGCTGGAGACACTCTCCCTGGGGGAGAGGGCACTGTGTGTCAAAAAGGGCACACACACCCCCCATGGGACTGTGACCCATGGGCAAACCATGCTGGAGGAGATACACCTGTAGAAGGACCGATGCCTATGGACAACCCTGCCATGGCCCTGAGGGCACCAATAGGTCTGAATATCGTTCATGAGTCTCACCTGGGGGGCTCCACCCATGTCCCCTTGCCCAGGGCCCCAAGGGCTACACTTCCATCCCAGACTCTGCCTGAATTATGCGGTGAGTGTACCTGGGCCCAGCCCCATCTCTGACCTTGTCTCCTGAACGGCCCTTGGACCTAAACTAGAGGTAGATTGTTTCCAGTCCTGTCTGTGGCCCTGACTCGTCCTCACAACTTGTCTGGAGCAGCCAGTGGACCCTGTTATCGGCACCCTGCTCTGCTCACTCTATTTGGATGCTGTGGGTGAGACTTGGGCACCTTGGACACTGTCCCTTCTTGTGGTGGGGTCAGCCTCTCCTCCTGGTTTGCTCCCTCTCATGGAGTAGCCCTGAACTTGCTGCACCCTGACAAACTCATAAGAAAGAGCAGCAGAAAAAGATTGTTAAGCAGAGTCACAGGAAGAAATGGTCACATACTACCTCAACCTCCCCCGATGCCTGTCATCTTTCTGAGTTTGGATGGACTGAGTGCAACCTGTGTTGCATATACAGAAAGTTGAGACTAGAGATGGGGGAGGATGGAGGTTTAATGTGTTTGGTTGTTTGTGGTGGTCTTTTTTTTCCAATAACTGAATCAGTGCTCACAAGTTTGTGTTGTTTGGCAACACATCCCACAGAATTCCCTGCCTTGAGACTGTTCTGCCTATGACTCCAAGCTCCTAGCCAGATCATTTGGGTGTTATCCTGAGAGGTGGAAGACATGGGTATGAATCTCCTTAGTCTCAGAAGGACGTTAAGCCCAAGGGCATGTGTGGTTTCTAAGCAGGAGCAGCAAGAGCCCATCATTAACTCCAAGTAGAAAGACAAACATAGAAGAATGATTTCAGTAACACAGTGGTAAGGAGGTGTCTTCAGATTGTGAAACCTGTTCTTACCTAGGCACAGTTTAGGGCTGTTGGTTCTATCCCAAGGTAGAATGAATAAATAAATTAAAAATCATAATACATTAATTTCCAAAGGGGAATTTGAAACAGTTCAGTGTTCAGTGTTTTGGTTTTGGTTTGGTTTTTGTTGTTGGTTGGTTGGTTGTGGGGTTTTAGCTTTTTTTCTGAGAGCTGCTCAAAGGAGACCAAGAGACTTAAAGGAAAAGCTTTTTGAGGTTCCCAACCCCTCAAACAGCAACAATCTTCTGGATGTCTTCAGTAAACCTCTCCTGATGCCCAGCCACTATCTGATTCTCTTGAACTGTGTTCTGAGTATGCCCTGCATTGGCCTTACCTTACCTGAGAGCCAGCTGGTAAAGGCCTGACATTTAGTAGCACTGTGTAAGCCAAACTTGTGCTGCCTGGAGTAAGGGACAGACAGAGCCAACAGGGAAGCATGTTTTTCATGCACACTGAAAATTAAAATCTGATTTCACTGAGTCTCTCATATACAGGAAGCTGTTTCCCCAATTTTGATGGTGTGAACAAAGGAAAATGCGTTCATCGTGGGCATCTTAATGATTTCTAGTTCTTCATTAATGGCAAATACTTGGGGCTGAAATATCTTTAGGAAAAATAAGGCTGAAAGTGAAAAGAGATTCAGAGAACACATCTTAGTCAGGGCTGGTGGTGCTTTTAGCATGGGACAGATCTTGGTCACCGTCTCACAATTCACTAGTTACACAGCCCATCACCTAGTCTTGCTACTTCTTTCACTTCAACATACACAAGTTGCTGAGCATATTATTCAGCAGTTTTACTTCTAGCTCAAAATGTTTATACCTTTGAAAATGGCGGTATATTATAGGGTGTAGAGAGACCTGCCCAAGTCATAAAAAACCTGATACATTGCTTTAAATGGGTCACTACACTGACCAAAGATAAACCAACCAGCAGAGGGGGCAAAAGTCCCACTTTCTTCTCGTAGGCACTATTACTGGAGAGTCATACACCAAAAAACACAACAACAACAACAACAACAAACACGAAGCAAAGCATTGAGAACAGGAGACTATGAAACACAAGCCAGCTTCTGTCAAATGGAAAAGAGCAAGCTGATACAGAGTTTACAGCACAAGTGTGTTGTCAGTGTCCGATACTAGAAGAGTCTAGGCATCGGAAGATGCAAATCTTTACCCTTTCCTTAACATGCCTATTAGGCCTCGGAAAAAGTAACCAAATGTGTAAACCTTAAATAAAGAGATAAATCACGAAAAGGCTGATGCAAGGTGCAAAGATTTATGTGCCTAAGGGAAAACCATTGGTGGCATTTGTTCATTAAAGGGCCTAGAACTGTGCAAAGGCTGCTAATACAGCCTGCAAGTTTTGTAACTTCCAGCTATTTGTCGCTTCCCTCCTGTATTTATTTGTTGAGACCCACTCTCTTTTTTTCCAATTCGAAAACATTGAAACAATCTAAAGGACCCCTTAAATTCACTTAATTTATGGCACTACTTGTTGTGGCCAGTGAGTGTCACTCTTTCCCAGTGAATTACAAAGATTTTTTTTTCTAGCACAGGATAGGATGGACGGTCTATGGATAAGGTATCATTCCTCATATAAAATGTATTTATCTGAAATGTAGCATCGCTGCAGATCACTTTTAGTCATAAAAGATCAAGCCTTGCTCTTAGCAAGAGGGGAAGGGTTAGCTTCAGAGTACCCAGGATATATTCCAGTTTCAATAATCTCCTTTCTCAAATCCAAATCCCAGTATAAAACCCTTCCAGTAATGTCAAGCAGAAAGTTCTTGTCTTTATATACTATATTATTAACAACTTCAAGCACTGTAGTGCCACATCTAGCTTGACACTTTTGTCAATTGCATGATACAACGGAATGATACCTACATAGCATATGACAGTTAAGGCTATCAGTGAAGCCACACTTGAGCATTCAGAGCAAGGCAAGCAAGGACAACATCAGGTCTAAGCAGTACTAGACCATCATACTGTGTTATTCCAAGACAGCTCAAAGTAGGGATGGATGACCTTGAGACTCTCGACCTTGATTCCAAAAAAATGAGATATCATCACAGCCTGTTTATTTGAACCTGGAAGAACAGCAAGCCTTTGCATAAGAACTTTAGGTAATGTCGGGAAGCCTGAGGCTCAGTCTGAATGCCAGAAAGCACAAGGAGATGTTAGCAACTAACATCATGATGGGGAAATGAGCAGCTTCTCTGCCCAAGCGATACAAAGCCATGCTAAGCAGTAGCAAAAGCAGCTCACAGGAGGTGGGTACAGACTAAGTTGCAGTGAGGAAAAGTCAAAGATAACATCAGCCTACTGAGTGAGTAAGGAAATCAAGTTCCCTACAACTACCAATAGCAAGAACAAACAAACAAACAAACAAACAAACAAAATGGAAAAAAAAAAGCAAGCTCAGTTCAAAGACAGTTCACCTAGTCAGTCAGCATGCCATGAACTGTTAGTAAAGATGTTGTTCCAGTAATCTCTAATCACAATAATGCTCACAGATAAAATAGGTTTAGAAGACAATGCAAAAATTTCTATGGAATTAGAGATACATGCTGTAGGAGGAAAGAGCAGGTATCAGTCTTGCACAGCTCAGCAGCAAACTGCAGTGGCAACATTCTTCCAAGTAGCCTGTCACAGGAGAAAGCTGTGATTTATAAAAACAATTTTCTTCTTATTGAGCCCAGCTTGGCTGAAAGATGCAACCAGCAAGTGTCCTCAATTGTAAATCCTAAACCAATCTCAGCGATTTTTCACTTTTATCTGATGTGAAGCACGTATTTATTTTCCCGCTAGGCAATTTATATGGAGAGCGGAAAAAAAGTGTTAATTTACATTAAAACTGCTAATAATTACACAGACAATCATCAGGGCCCTGTGGGCCCTGACCTCAGCCTGTCCCAATCCCCAGGGACTGCTTCTTCAGCTACCACTGGATTAAAGCATTTCTAAAATACATTGTAGCCCACAGCAGAGATGTATTTCCCTTCACATGCATAACCTAAATGAGTGACTGCAGCACATCCATTTCTTGAGCTGAATTAGGGGACATTTTATCAGGAGATCACCCAAACTGCTAATGATCATTTTGCTTCATGATTTCTTAGTGAGAGCACAAATCCCATTATCTGACCCAGTTTTGCCAGTACTGAACGGCTACTACCATGTGACCATTCAGAATGAGAGAATCTTGGGGAATGCGAGACAGACAAACATGTTATGAATCAAGCCTGACTTAGTGGGGCTCAGAAGAAAGCAGCTGAGGACTGTTTCGATTTCAGTTCGTTCATTAAAATGAGAAAAAAAAAAGGCAAAAAGGAAAAGAAATATGCCAGTTGTAGTCTTTGTAACCTTTTTAAGATGGTCATCTTATGTAGAAGGATTTCCATTCTGAACTGTTATTTGATGCTTTTTACATAATTGTGAGCATGTAATATACACTTGGTCAAAGGACTGAAGTGCTACATTTTTGTCTATATGAAGGGAGAGCAATTCCACAAACTCTGGCAAACTATGAGGCAGAATTGCAGGGGGAAGCTAATATGTAAAATGAACAAAGCAAAATAAAACCTCTTTCTTTCTGAAGTGCCTCAAGCAGTCAATTCAGGTTTTGCTCATTTGATAATTTCTTGTGCTTCTGTTGTCTTGTTTTGATGATAAAAATAATTTTCTGTTTATGTTATCTTTTCTCATCTCATTTCCTTCCACAGTTTTTGCAGCTAAAATGCTATTGTCTACAGAGACAGTGAATTCTGGACATCATTTTAGATGCCAAACAGAAGACAACAGGAACCTCTTTTTCAGGTAATATCTGAAGCTCACTTAAATTTCCATTATAACCATAAATCATCATTATTCCTAAAATAAATTATTAAATTTAATATTGACAATACTAACATATCTTTAACTAACGTATCTTTAATTTTTTATTTCGACTACAAGTCATAAACATTTAACATTTAGAAGGTTCTTTATCTGTCTTTTTATTTTTGAGGTTTTAGAGTTGAAACAGTGAAAATTTAAAAATACATAATTAAATTTAAATAGGTGTCCTGTTAATTTAATATTGATTCTAGAAATCAGTACACTAAGAAAGATGTAAAACAGATTCAGATTTTTATGTAGAATATCAAGATAAAATAAATGTAAGAATCCCAAAATAAAACTATTGAAAGTGTCATCAGTTGTAAACAATTTGGATGATGAACACAAACACACTTACTTATATCAAAATAAAGTTAAGCTTCTTACTAGCAAAGGTAAAGGCATCTTGAGAAGCAGATGGCATTAATTGCCTTCTGTATCCAAAGGTCAATTTTTGTGTTCATGAGAGCTCATATTCAAATTAAATGCTGTGTATTTTTATGTACCATAAAAAGTGAGAATTACCTGTTGATTTCCTGATGTGTTAAAAAAAAAAGTGTTTTTCTTGTACATTGCAATATTGCAATGACTATTTCAGAAGCTGTAAAACATGCTGATTCCATCACAGCAGAATTTTCTCCTGAGTTCAGCTCTGCTCCATAACCTCCCACTCAAAACCATAGCATTAAAAATAATATGCTACATGTTACTATTGTACATCTGAATCTACAGAGAACCTGGAAGAATGGAAAGGATGTGTTAGGGTTCTGAGGGCACCAAGAGGCTCTGATTGCCCTGAGATGCATGATGATCAACCCAATACATTAGGTCTTCCTGCTAATGCCTCGTCACCCACCTTCTACCAGCAATACACTCCCCACCTGCAGTCATGGTACAAGGGCATCCAGACTATTATGTGGAACAGATTTTGGTTACTCAACTACTTTGTGGAAAGATTCAATACCTCAACAATTGGCAGAGCTATGGACCACATTAACATTCCTGGGAACAGGTGGACAACATACATAAAGCTAAAACAAGGGCTTTTTACAAGTCCTACTCCAAAACCAGACCTTTGCAAGGCGCAGGAACACACTTTGATAGGAAAAGGGTTGCTCTCAGGACCCTGGGTGAATCAACACACTCTATTTGCTCTGGTCAGCCTTTTGGTACACTCAGTGCCCTGGCAACATGTGTGATTACTTCCCAAATTCACCTCAGGACATGTCTACACAAATGTTACTGGAGCTGAAACTGAGCTAGTTTGAACTGCCTTGCCTGAGAACTGCTGAAGGCAGCATATCTCAGCACAGGTTAGCTGCCTAAAACGCTCGGTGAGCTTTCTAGTCGGCTGTGGTACCAGTATCTGGTCTAGCTAGTTTAAAGTGATTGCATGTGTGCTGCCATGTCCTGGGGCAACATGTCCTCATGAAGCTCAGAAAACCTTCAGTCCAAAAGCTGTGCAGTCTTGTCATCTGTAAGATGTTAAACAAAGCAGTATTTCTGCTCTCAAGCTTCTCTTTACATATGGCATCTCCCTCTCCATCTCCTGCTGCTGTCTGCAGCTGCATGCTGCTCTGTACCTTCCCTGCCACCACCTGAACAGCATATTTATTGCACTCTATATTCCATGTGTGATGCCACAGAACCATACATCTGTGCTATCCCATGGAACCATACAAAAATAATCCTCAACTCTATGAAAATTAATAGCTTCAGCAACTATGCCATTTTTGTAGATGTGTTCCGTGGTCCTTTATATGTGGAACAAACCATTCTGTATTGAAAATAACTGTATTTTATTGTCCATTGCATTTCAGGTATCACTGGGAAATATTGTAGAATATTATCTACATTTCATTCTTTGTATGAATAACATGAAGAAAAAAAAATTGTTCAGCAGGCTTATACAGCTTTAGTTCTTACACAGAAGATCCAGAATTCAGAAACAAATATTTTTTCTAGCGTGTATAATCTCAGTAAAAAGCTCTGTCTTTCCACTACTCTCTATCAGCTCACAGCAGTGAAAAAATGGAGACTCTCAGTTCTGCTGCTCAGGTATGCACTTAACATGATTGTTTTCTGTTGGCTTCCTCCAGGTTCTGTGACGCTCTTATACCATCCCATTTTGAGTCCCACAAGACAGGTACCTCTGAGTGCAAGGGTGCCTCAATTCAACGCCTTCCCAATACCAAGAGCTCCTTTTCGATCACAACTCCCCAAAATGCTGGAAACCTCCTCCACTAACAACGTTTCAAATTTCAAATACAGCTGTTCTTCCTTTTTCCAAGTAGTCCCAAATAGAGGACCTAGATCTGAGATGCTCTAATAATCTTGCAGTACAGTCTGTGGGCTCCTGCCACCTCTAATAGGACAGAAAAGCCTGCTGAAGCTAGTGAGAATGGCAAGTACCTGATTACTGCTCCTCATAACCAACATGAAAGTAGATCTTCCCATTCTTTACTTGAAGTGTTCAGACATTGAAATTGAATCAGATAAGCGAAGCGATAGTTTCTAATATTATCAGTCAGAGTCAGATAGACTGAAAATGGCAAAAGTAACAGGAGCATTTTATAGTAGGTATTATACAAAAACAAATACAAAACTCCAAATGGTACTGCTCCAGGCAGTGATCTTACAGTATATAATTTCCATTTCACTTAAGACAAGTAGCTATTCATGGGTGGACACAACCTCAGTGTGAAGAAGCTGGAACTGCTCTCCTCTCTCACTGGATAAGTGTTTCCTGGAGTGGGAGGCAGGAAAGGGCTTAAGCTGAGACCCCTGAGGTGCCTTTCAGAACGCATGATATACATCGCAGTCCCAGAGACAGGTTTTAGCCACTGCTGGAAATGTTCCTGCCACAGCAGTGGAGCTGTTTGTACTCTCAGTGCACACCACAGGCTGTTGGAAAGAAGCCATGGGGTTGACCTGGGTAAGCAAGCGGTATCTGTGTTATGACAAAAGTGCTGGAGACAAGTAGCAGAAACAAAGGTCAAGTCCTCCCTGCTCTCCAAGTAAATCCATTCCCATAGAAACAAACAATCCTTTTGCACCTTCTTCTCTAGTACAGCAGAACAACATTATCTTCTCCTTGTGATATCTTTAAAACAGTAGTCAGCACACACTGCCTTTATATTTTTTAAGATTATTATCTCTTACTGAGCCATGCAGGAAACTGCAGGTTAGTTTTGAGAAGTCTAAACTTAAAGATAAATGGTTTAATTAATTGCCAAATGATCTGCAGAATCCAACAAGCTACATTTCTGTTGCCTCTTAGGCAATCAGGAAACCTCCTTGTGGATTGCTCTTAACAACCTCTGGGATGCTAAGCATAGTTCTAACCAATGACCTTTTTAAACATACTGGAAAAAAAAAAACCTTGGGTGAGTGCCAATTTCCCTATAAAGAGCAAGATAATAGTTGAATATGTGATACCACATAAAAACCTTTAGCAAGACTCACTACTGATGTGTCTTTAGATCTTGCTTCAAGTTTTTGTTTGAGAAACAAGCTGTTCCCAAGAGTGTAATGGCTAAGTTTACCAGTGTTAACTTGTCAACAAGTGAATACCAGGTCCTGGGTCTCCCGAAATATTTCTGATTAGATTTCTGGGATACTTACAGGTAAGGTAAGTGGATGGGTGTGAGTTTAATATCATTGGCTTGGGCTGAAAGCACTTGAAGCTCATCATGTGCCAATTTCCCTTTCTCCACTGCTGCCAGTTTGACTTTCTCTTGTTCCCTGCTATCTATACTCCCTCCTACAATGAGCAGTTCTCTGTGCTGCAAGGGGGTGAAAACAGGTTGTGATTGTTTACTTGCTTGGGGTAGTCATTTACAACAACAGGGAACAGTCTTGCTTGTTGGTGGCTGTTCAGTTCCTAAAGGGAAGGAGCTGATAAGGAGGAGACATAATAATTATGAACTAGTAGAGTTGGTCTACCCATTACTATCCAGAAAAGAGCTGAGGTGCTGCTTTCTGGTATTTCATAGTCCTCTTTGAGTCTTTCTGTGATTCCCAAGGATGTCAAGCCACAGTTTGAGCTTTTATTTCAGCAAATACTGATAGCTGCTAAAAATAGAGCAGTATTTCCTTTCAAAACACCTGGCTTTCTTTTCCTTCAATTTTTACTTTTGTGAAGACAGAAACTGACCCCTTATCAACTATGTACGAGCTTCTCCTTACTCTCCCTTTAAAAGGAAAAAAAAAAAAAAAAGTTTTACTAATCAGAGGAAAGAGGATTATCTGAGAATTTCTTATTTGATTTTGGATTCCCACTTAAAACAGTTCACGCCAACAGAAGACAGAGTTGCCATGTTTTCCCAAGAGAGGTCTTGCTAATGTACACTAAATTTTAGTATTTCTTTATATCTCCTAAAGTCCATAAGCCTTATGCATACAACAAGAAGAGACTGCTTTTTCATCAATGTTTTTAAATCATCATCCTTAAATCTGTTTCATATGTTAAAAAATTTAAATAGGCAGTACTGGTACATTGGACAGTTGATCAACGGGGGTTAAAGGTAACAAGTGAGTGCCTCTCTGTGTCCTGATCTCCCTAACCATTACTTCATTTGGGAGATAGTGCAACTGTAAACATGTTTCTGTTGTTATTGTAGCCAGGGACAAATTCTGTTTAGTAGATAATTGGCTATGAGTATGTTCTACTGAAGCCTGCAAACACTTGGAACTAGTAGGTTAACTACAACACTGAGAGCAAAATTATGTCAAGTACTTTATCAAGGGTGAACTCTTTCAAGGTCATGCTGTAACAATCTCATTTTTCCATGGAAGACAAGCCTAATGAAAGCTCTTAAAGGAGAAGTATTAATCATTCCTCCTTTTAACTTTTGCATCAAATAATGCCATTTCTAGCAAAGCCTATCTGTGCACGGGGGTTTTGTGTTTATCTGGTGCAGATAAGTGTACTTGAAGTGTTGATGTATGAGATGCTTGTGGGAATGTTATCTCTTGAATAACAAAAAAAGAGATGGGTGAGGAAAGGACAAACTTATAAACTGGTAGGCAGAGATATACTCCTTGGCAACAAAACACAAAACAGTAGCTTTTTGGCCTTTTGGGCTTGCCAAATTTCATTGACTCTGCAAAGCTATGTTTAGAGAAGGAAACATTTTTAGAAAAATGTAAGTTCTACAGCAAAAGAAAATCAGCGAAAGTTATTATAGAAAAGCTGTTGAAACCTATGCATTGTGGTGTTTAGATGCCTTGATCATGGGCCACTGGTGTTTTTAACACATCTAGATATGTCTTTCCCCTGCTGTGTTCCTTCCTTGAAACTGAGCTCCTGTGACTTACTTCACTACGTGAAAGCCCTTCAGCTAGATAAACACAAATGGCTGATATATGTCTCCAGTTTAAATTTTATCCAAAACCTCGTTTTTAATTTCTTAGATAATTTTTTTTATCCTATACACTGTTTGCTCCAGCAAGATGTGAAGTCAAACTGTTCTGTTCTACTAACACATTAGGACAGAAGAAATCCAATTGCTCTAGCTGGAGTTAAATTACAAGAGAAAGAGATTGGATTAATGGTAATATGTCCAATTAAATCTATGTGCAACTACATCCATTGGTGCTTCAGCTTTTTGCTTGATGATAAACTACAGAGTTGTCCAGCAGAGTCAGATAGCTTGAAGACAGCATGTTGTTAGGGAGAATAAATGAGTATAGCCAACATAAAATTCTATGAGGGGCTCCAGAGGCATTGGCTGCTCTTTATTTTAAGTGGTTATTTTGTGGCAAGAACATTATGGAGAGCATGTCCATTTTTTCATGCTATAAAAGTGCGAGATTTTCTAATTCCTGAGTGCATGAAGCACTTAACTTTCTTCTAAATGGGATTATACTGTCTTATGTTGAATAGACACGTGCTTCTACAAAACATTCCTGCTAGTCTGAAGAAAACCTCATTCCTGTTGCTTACATATTTTTGTTATCCAAAAGAATTTCTGACTAAGTCATAAGAGAAGGTTATCCATGTGCCTTTGTAGGCAGTGGGGGGGAGAGGAGGTTAACAATATATCTGCCACGGTTTTATTGTCACCCCGCAATCAAACCATGACACCTAATCAGTTCTTTAAACATAGACAGAAACAGTTCATCATCATGACTTCGTGATCAGTGTTCATGATTCTGATATATTTATCATCAACTTTGACTGTGAGAAAAAAGATCAGTAGGTTTCAGCACATGATCTATGACATCTCCACAGGGACAAGAAATTACTGCCACCATTTACAAAGTAACACAAATCTCTCTGTAGTACTCACATGAATTAATGTTTCAGAGTTCCAGTTTCAAAAAAGGGAAAAAAATAAACAAATATAATGTTGCTGTGCAAATACATTCAGTAATAAGTTAATGTCAGCATGATTATCATGAAGACATCCGAAACACTTTTGTTCTTGAATTCGATACCATGTGGATTCCACAAGTTAATGAGCAATTGTCACGTCAGCATCAAGAAGTATCTTTTTATTTTGATTGTTTCTGTAAGAATAGAGCATTTTTCCACAAAAGCGTAACAAAATTCCATCAACAGCACCATATTAATGCCACACTACAGTATTTATTTTCATTATAGAAACAAATGGTTTCACTATAGAAACAACATTAACCTGTGGGAACACTAATGCGTATTCATTGCAGAGTCCATTACAAAATTGAGCTTCTAAAATAAGATGGATTGAATTTCTTACATAAATGATGGAAAAAGTCATCAATAATTTCAAAAAATGAAAATAAAACTTATGCAGCTGTGGCTTTGTGCTCTGTGGTTAGGTTATTCTCTGCCTAAAGTGAAGTATGCTCAGATCAAAGTTCTTCCTTAGGAACTTTTGTAACATCTCTCTCCTGAAAAGACTCTTTGGTGCCAAACAATCTACTTGAGCTCAAAGTGAAGTATTTTCATCTTTGGGGTTATTAATTTATCTGTCTTCTACCCAAATGCTTATTTTAACAAAACATGAAGAAACTTAATATCTCTGACATGTCTCATCCTCTGTCAATATTAGCTGAAACTTGCCAACTGGCTCAAAAGTTTTTGGTAAGGCACTTTCAGACAGATGCGCTCAGACAGTGTGGTTGCAGAAACCTCATTTCCTTCAGAAAAGAGGCTAAAAATTTATAACTGTCTCCATGTATTTTTAGAACAGTCCAGTCTCCGGACTTTCTAGAATACTAAAGACAATTCTATTTAATATTAGTGCACCTCCATTAGCAACTTAAGCCATTCCACCATATCCAGTTGAACATGCAACCCTAAGTAGTAGTAAGATTATTCCACTTTCATAAAATTAATAGTTCTTGAGTTTATTCCCTTTAATACCACTCGTCTTTTGGTATCCAAAGTTTATCATCATAGACAAGACATCAGCTCAGTACCTCTCTGTATATAGATATACAGACATATAGACATAGCATATAGGCAAAAACTAGCTACTGTAGTTACAAATTGGAAAACTTCTCAGTTCCATTTCTGTATAAAATGTCCAAATAAGTAGTTTTTATGCTGGAAATAAACATCCTGAACCCAATAAGAATAATAAAAAGCCCTAACTTACCCTTATGAAAGTACATCATGTCCAGATCTAAGCTGTGACATCAAGGTCAAAACTAGAATCTTGAAAGCAGTCATATGCTTGCAACTACTCTGAACTTTAGTTGTTGCTCATGTTGGTTACATTACAATCACATCATTGGAAAAAGCAAAATAACTGCTTGCATTCTAGAGATAAATGTGGAAAGGACAGAAATGGGAATTTGATGGTCCCTTTGAGATAAACAGTTATAAACAATGGGCTATAGGTTCCATTCACAGATAAAAACAGAAGCAGGAGAATACTATACTAACTTACTTGCTCTATATATTAGTTTCTCTGAGACCTGTTGTACTCAAAGAATCAAAAGATACACAGGCAAATGTCTCGCATTTTATTTTGGCCCTTTAATGTGCTTTACATCAGCAGTGCTTGTATGCTGAACAAAAATGGAATATCAGCCAGAATGGTGACTCTTAACTTCTTCAATTGCATTAACAGAACATGACTACAGCACTTCTTAATGAAGCTGAGGAAAGTAAAAAAAAAAAATTTTTTAAAAAAAAGAGAGAAAGCACAGTCTGGAGAGAAACAATAACAAAAGAAATATGTAATTTTTAGTTTGTCCCAATGATCTGAACTGTCTTCTTTTTGTATTACTCATGGTGACGCAGACTTCAGTACATAGAATCTTTTGTAAAGGAAAAATCCCTTAGCTGGCCAGCCCTCATTTTACAAACATGTTCTTGATCTTCTGTACTTTCCTCCAAAAGTTATAAGTTAGCAACAATATTGATATTGTTCATACAAATTATTCAACAGTAATTCCTTAGATGAGTTCTTTGCAACAAGCTGCCAGGAGCATATATTTGTGTGTGTATATGTGCCTCCCTGTGAAGAAGCTGTGGGAGTCAGTATGAATGAGGAGAGGGGTAACAAAGCAAACTTATGTTTTCATACACAACTGAGCCAACACGACAGTTCATTGGTGGTCAAGTGGAGAGCTCTCCTGCATCCCATTTCAGTCTTGGCTAACTGGTTAGTACTGTTTCCAGCACCATCAGACCATTTGCTGAGACCCTATAACTCCTTGAGGTATCAAAAGCTACTCACTTTCTTGCTGGGCTAGATCTCTGCAATTACAGTGAGTTGACTCAGCTTAGAAAGGCTCCAGCAAGTGCCAGAAGCAGAACACCCTATGTAGAAGAAATGTGTGGCCAGGAGAGAAGATGGGAAGGTGAGAGAGGGAATCTTCCACTTTTGGTACCAGTAAACTATTATGCCAGCTCTTGTGAAAATATACTCTAAGGAGGACATTCTCCTTTCTTTCCCATGTGGTCAACAGAGAGACAGACAGCATCCCCCAGGAAGGATTCAGAGTAACAGCCATTTTTGTCTCCAAGTCACCATTTGGAGGAGTTGTTTCCCCATAAATCATAAGGGAGCCTGGAGAGCGGACTTTGTTGCTAGGCAAACTCCACATTTGGGAAATGTTTTGCAGTCAAACCAGGTGGTCTGCAGTATTTGCCAGACGATTTGTGGTGTTACTTTGCAATTATTCTGTACAATTTTATATGAAATTTAACAGGTGATTACGATCCACTAGGTGCACTAAGAGAAAAATAGCGGACAGTATTTCAAGAGCTGGATGTGTATTACTAACCTGACGGAAGATCATTCACTTTTCCCTGCTGGCCTAGGTTTCTGCTAGCATAATAAGTTGAACTGGCTCAGTGATCCAAGGATATCCAAGGACAACTGGAGCTGGCAGGACCAAACCGAACTGCAAAGGCAGATGAGGGAAGCAGAACTAGAAGTGGTTTGTTAGCAGCAGGCTGTTAGATTGGCTCGCCCCATCTCATGGGAAGTTATGGGACATAAAGATTGGTCTAACTTTTAAATGAGAACAAGATCTAACACTCATTTAACAAGTGGCTAAACTAGCACTAAGTAACCTGGAACAGCTGTAAGTTCTCACTTAAACTTCCGCAGTGTTACATGACAAGAAAATGGCAGGCCTGAGAACACAATCTGAGAGTCCCTCTCATGGGCCTCCCTCTTGCATTAGACTTGCCTCCCTTTTCAACCAGCCTGTGGTTTCTCTACTGGCTGCCAACAAGCCTTCCAGCTGTGCTAACTCCAGCAGTGATGCTGACATCCGTTTGCTAAGAACTGGACTGAGACCAACAGCTCCTTTTGTATCTCCCCACAGTCATTACTTCTTCACTATTGACTTGGATGAGATTCAAACCAGTTGCCTATGGGTTAAAGGTTCCTTCTCCCATCATGAATTCCATGCTCCCTCTTTCCCGTAGCTTCTAGCTGTCCTCTCCTACCCTTTCTTCCTCCTAGTGGCTCTCTGAGCATTTTGACCATTTTCAGCTGTCCTGCTGTTCCAGTTTTTTGTGCCTATCCAGCCTTCTGATCTCCTAAAGCTGCTAGTCCTTTTCTTCTTTGTCCTTCCTGCTTAAGTCTGCTTCTCTTTGTTCTTCAGATAGCCTGCTCTTGTATTGCTTTTCCCCCATTTTTGGCATCACTGGCACCAGTCACAATTTCTATGACAATCCAGTCAAGCCTTCTGTCTCTCTGTCCCAGGTTCTCCTCTGTTCTCGTTTCACCAGACTCAGTGTAGCCATTTGTTCTGCTTCCTCAATTCTTAGTCCAAGTGCTACCCACTCAGATTACCTTTAAGCTTCTGGCTTTTAACTAAAAAAAAAAAAAAAAAAATCAGTTACCCAGCCAACAGAAGCTGAAAAGACCAAAATTAGAAATCTCTGGATGTTCCAGAGAAATGGAAAAGATAGGACAAGGAGGTTGCATTGCAGCGAGTAAAAACAGCTGGGCGTATCTGAGGAGAAAAGGTACCATGGATCCAGCTTGCTTGCTGAGATATACAGCCAGTTAGTTTCAGTGCAAATCTGCACAATCTTGGGACCTGAGCTGGTGCAGCTGTGCAGCACAGGGCTCTGCTGTGATGCTGGCACAGCCTTAGGCTGACACAAGGTGGCCTCTATTGCTCACACTCAGAACAAATTAACATATGACAGCAAGTAGTTACCTCTTCTCCTTGAACACAAGAGAAAGCATACTCTTTTATTATCAGTCACCCCTTGGGTCTGTGAGTGCACATGGGTGCACATATAGGGATCCTTTTCTTTCAATAGGCTTGAGTTGCACCTTCCTACTTTTCATTCTGTGCCTCTACAAAAGTGGCAGAAAAGCCAGACTATCAATACCTTTTGCCTAGGGTGAATGTGGCCTGCAAAGACTTGGCAGTGTAGTGTTCCCCACTAAAATTACATTCTAGCACTTTGAGCATATACATTGGATTCTGGTTTTGGTTTATGATCATTGTCACCTAGCGTCTAAACAGGGGTCAATAACCTTATCATCAGGAAAACTGTCTGGCTTCACTCCTCCCTATTCAGTTCACACATACGTGAACACAGTATTTTAGCCAAATGAACACAATGTTCTAGACTATAATTGAGCCATTCCAGTTGCAATTAAACATATATACATTTCAGAAATGTAAACTCATCACATGAATAAGGTTCCACTTACAACTAAATAATTTAAATGTGTAGGTTTGCCAAGTAACTTCATTGCCATACATAACTCATCACCAATACATATTGTACTAATCATTCAAAAGATAAAATACGAGGATTACACCCTAATAGCTTGACATATGGGTGTGATTTAAACAAACGCATAGCTGCATTTAGAAATCAAATTCAAGCTATGCACACACTCCTTTTTCTGGACTGAGGACCATATGGCAAATAGGTGGACTTTAACATATATCGATATCCAACATATAGCTGCAAGAACTGGTTGGTCAGGATCAATGTATTGCTATTGCATGTCACAGCTTTTTCTCAAGCCCTCATCTCTTTCTAACTTGTTCTTTACACTGTTCTTAGGTATTTCAGGAGTTAAGTATTCCATAGTACTTCCACCGAAGCTGAAAATTACTTAAATGAGACAGTTTTCAGAACTGGGAAGGAGAATTGTCAAGCAAATCCACTCATCTCTTCAAATATTTTGGTTTTAACCCACAATTTTAGCCCAGAATAACTTCACTAAAATAAGACAAATTTCAGACGTAATTGGGCAAAAATAACTCCCGTTTCTAAAATACCTCATGAAGTTCCTTAAGAAGCATGAGTTTACTCCCTTAAAATAAGCTTGAAGCATCAGGCATACAACAAATGTTACATGAGATGAGATGAGATTATTTTGGTAATTTCAGAATGCAAGAGGAAGGTCACCTCCCGGAGCACTTGCTGTTCCCTTGTGTTGCCTGTTAGGTTCTTTCTAGCAGAACTGGCTCCAGATCAGAACAGACTCCAGTCTCTCTTGGATAGAAACTTCCAACAAGTTTGTACATGAGTTATGTAGTCTTTGTGGCATATGAAGGACAAAAGGACAATGAAGGGATGCTGCACATCCAGCCCCTCCAGGCTACACAAATATCAGCTACATACTTGGAAGACTGGATTTGTTGTTAAAATAGTCATCATCATCATCAGATCAACTCTACATAAATTACCCAAAACACACAGATATAACAAAGGAAGCTTTTTTAAAATAAATTACAGCTTGTTCTCATTATAAAATTAATTCTACTTTAGATTAGCTCTGTATTGCTTTAACAATGTTTAACTTTAATGATACTTAATGTTGAATAGTATGTTCTTTCCAAAACAGAAACCTGTTATATAAATGAACACACCATGTAGTTATTGGGATAATTACTAGGACAAATATACTTAGGACAAAATGCTGGCTAAAACCTATGTTTAAATATTTTGCTTTCAAGCAATCTGAAATGAAAAGCTTTTAAAAGGGGTCAATTTCTGTATTATTTCATCTAAGTTAGGAACCCATCTATTGTTAAAAAAAAATAAAAGAATAGAGTTTTCTGTTTGTAATAGCAATATTTTATCTCATTTTCTAGTATGGCATGTGTGCATGCATATATACTTTTTTTTTTTTAATTTAAATGCCCATAGCAGAATATAAGTACATATTAACGGTCAACCTTAGTCTGAGATAAAAGCAACTCAGATGACGAAACAAATTCATTTTAGCAAGATTAATAAGTTCTAACCTCAAATAGGCTTACATCATGACTATTCACATCTTTAAATCTCACAAATTGCATCTATTTAAGCCTCAGGAATTATTATATACTGTAAGCATAGTCCTTGAAAGAGGCCCTACCCTTTTACTTGGTAAAATTTCATGAACCAAAAAGTCCTTTTAAAAAAATACATACATGATTTTGAGGGGTGAAAGGGCGCAAGTGTTAATAAGACCATCTATTTTATGCCAAATAGAAACATTATGATTCATTATAATTACCATATATTTCTCTGGGCTGTTTCTGACTGCAGTAACTGATAACAGTTTTTCCAAACTGCGGTCAGCCCATCAGTTCATCTGAGACAAACAGAATAATCTCAACACTCTGCATTTCTTCAGGACCTATGATAATTTTATAATAAAAGCAAGGAATTTAGGCTCAGTTTGCATTCACTATAGCCACCAAAACTTGACCTTGCCTCAGCGAGAACACAGTTGGACAATTTCTACAGCTAAGATGACAAATTATTCTGTTAAGCAGCTTTTAAAATAGTAATTGAGGTCTTGCTAAACTTGACAGATACCATAAGGAGTTCAAGGAAAAGCAAAGCAGCTGTATTAATATATTAACCACTGTTTTATAAGAGTAACTGGAAGCCTTAATTTTCTTCTTGCAAGTACTATATGCATGGTATAATGAAAAAAACTTTTTCCTATATTTGTACTCATTATGTGTTCAGAACTGCAAATAATTCAAATTAGTGATGTTATGGATGTTTGTCCAACAAATGACTTCTTTTGGTACTTCAGCATGAGCAAAATGGACCTAAAATGTGACTTACCTGATCACAACCAAACCTTCCACATGACATATAATTGTAAACTGCAGTGTCTGAAGCTAGAACAACATTAAACAGCCAAGGCAGTAATAAAAACTGCCATGAGCATATAGGACTTCACATCAGAAATATTAAATTATACAGCGTACATCTCTGAAGACAAATATTAAGTGAACAATAAAAAGCACTCTTCCCAAAAAGTTAATGGATATAGTGGTTGAGCGTTTGAGAGACTGGCTTTCCCATTGCTTTCAATGGGATCACTCATGCAACAGGTTTTCAGCCTGTGAGCTCAAGTACTGTGACTTCTGGATGATTAAGTGGACGGTTTCAAATTTTTCTTATACCAAAGATTATGTGAAAATGTAGGTACTTACACAGTAAAATGATAGATGAAACACTTCCATCCACTGGGCCTCTCTAGGAAGTTGTAGACATCTCCCTGTGTACTAGTTTTAGTTAAATAACGGCTATGGAAACACTTGGTTGTACACACCCTGTGGACCTCACTTTCCGTTGAGGCTGCAGCCTTCGTGCCTTCCTCAGGGTTGCGGGGAATCCCGGATCCATTATCCATTGGGCTTTCTGGATCTAACGCCACGGAAGAGTAGTGCATCTTACTTATGTTCCCCCCGACTTCCAGCAATGCTGCAGATTTCCTATTTCCACTCAGACTGCTAAGTTGGGAGGTGGAGCCTTGAACCTGTCCGCAGAGGTTATACATTGGGTGCCCAACAGTTTCTTCGCTATCACAGGACATCCTGTAACAATACACAGTTATTAGTAACCCTGATCAATAGTTAAAATTATAAAGAAGGTATTGTATGTCCTCCCTGCCCAGGGTGTTCTCCAGCAGCTGGTAAGATGACTTTCTGCTATTATCAGGGAGCTTCTCTTTGACACGTGTGAGCTGTCAGCCTGTCACCTGCTGTCACTCACAGCTTCTGAAATGAAATCAGAAAAACATACTAGACAACAACACATACTAGACAACAACACATACTAGACAACAACACATACTAGACAACAACACATACTAGACAACAGAAGTAACAGAAGGATGGGAAAGAAAAGAGGTTAAGACTTCTGGAGGAAGAAAGAAAATTATAATTCCAAGTTACACTTGTTAAGAATGAAGCCTAGAACTATCTAAATAGTGCGGCACTAGTACAGCAGCAGAGTTGTCTGAGAGCTCATCCCATGGTATTACCTCAAGCTGAGTAGTTCTTGAGGTGTTCTGATTAGAGATGGAACTGTGAAAATTTCCTGGAATTTATAAACTTGCTGTTGCCCAAAACACACCTGGTTGAGGTTTTGAACTTCAACACCTTCACCTCAAGAGATCTTATCTAGAGTGTCAGTGTTACAGAACAATTTTAAGACTTGAATAAATTATTGTAGTCATCTCGTGGGATCTGATCCTGCAGTCCATGGTACTCAGGAACAAATTTTCTCTAGTGTAAAAAGGAGGATGCCATTAATTCTAACTGTCACTGGGAGGTTAATATTGCTACAAGAGAAAAGATAAAGACCCCTGGCTTGATTCTTTATTTTCTTCCAGCCATTTAATGTTTGTGGCTAATTTGCTAATTTCAAGCAAGTACTTAGATAAAACAGAATAGAAAATAAGGCTCTTATAGATCAATATGTATTTCATGAGGCAGATTTAACTTGCTGCTAATACACACAAATACTTAGCAGCAATATTAATAATTTTGTAGAGACTGAGAGCAGCTGTCTTTCTGAAGTGTCATTTTTGTACTGCTTAATTTCTTACACACTAAGATGAAAAGCTGTCTTATTTAAAACTCTTAGCTAAAGTGAAAATATGAAGATATTATGAAAACATAAAAATACTAAAAATATCATGGAAGGTGACTTTAATTTCAAAGCACTGCTGACTTTAATGTCAAAATTATGTTTCTAATGACATATTGTAATATACTCTGTTATCCACAATATGAATCCTGCACACCTATGAGTTGCAGCTGACTGCTCCTCTGTCACAAGAGACTCATACCCACATTTTAAGTTACTTAAGCCTCAGCAGAATAATTTTGAGAGAGAGAGTTTCAGCCTTCACCCCTCTTTTTTTTAAAAAAAAGCAGCTTATTTTTTGTTGTTTCTTAAATATCCTTATCTGCAGTGAATGAACTACCATTGTAGAACATCTGAACAAAGCCCTCTAAGTTATTCCACAAGATATTTACAAGGACTAGTGCTCTTTTTACAATGTGCTCATTTCTTAACACCGGTCATGGTAGGATGGACCGATACATTTCAACGTTAGGAAGTATCTCTTAATTTGCTGTAATACTATCCCTCATCAGTTCTCTTGGCACTGAAATCTGTAAGGACCAGACATTAAAGCACAAAGTCCTTCATCCAAATCAATCTGCATGACATAAGAAATACACTCCTTCCATATAATTAATTTTAGGGTGCTGAGGCTACCTAGACAAGTGCTTGTAGCAAAAGGCTGACTACCCAGCAGCTGCAAACTCAGCTACCTATTTGCTAGCCTGCTTAACCAAAGCAGGGGATCCCACACAGTCAGACATAAAGCACAGAAAAACCTGCAACCAGCTGGCAAACAGTACATACTTATTCTTGTTGTGAGTCCTTCTGCTCCATCTCGCTGCTGCTCCCTCAGGTCCACACAGAAGCCTCCCGGGAGAGGTAAAGGCAGAGGAGCTGCTGCCTGACTCTGCCCCCAGCTTATCAAGTCCCACCCTGAGTAACGCAGGATCCCTCCCTTTTATCTGCCTTATACGGCTGCCCTTGGAAAAGGCAGAGAAAGAGCTGGGGAACAGTTCTGACAACTTCAGAGAGAAATTACTTGTGCTTCTTCCTGTTGTCAAAACCAGCAATCACAAACAACAGCTTAATTTTGCTGAGGATCATCCTCCTTTCCCTCCCAGTCCTTTTCTTATCTGCATACACTTAATTGAAATGGGTTCACGGTGGCATTTCCTTACTGCACAAGTTTTAAACATTTCCATTAGGTGTTGCTTATAGCTAGCTGGAAGCTTTGCAGCAGCCTTTCATGTTGAGTAAGACTAAACAGGCAGCTTCAGTTGTTTGTTTGGGTTTTTTTCCATCAATGTTGTGGCAAAACAAAAAGCAGCACTTCATTATGTTACATTAAGTAATGGAAAATCAGAGGTTTTCTTTTTACTAATCTGGAGTGGAAGGGAATCCCAAACATAACCATTCCAGCCTCAAATTCCTCATTTTATTGTTGAACTTTCTAATTAGGAAGTAAAGAGCACTACTCTTTCTCTCCTTTTCTGCATTTTGTAACAGAAAATAGAGTATTTTGTGAAATGCCAGCATTTTGAATATAAGTTGTTTCAAACTTTTGCACAGTCATGTGGCTGAGAATGAAACAGAGGTAACCATTTCATCTTTTGTTCTGGCAGTGGGGGAATGATGCCATTGCACACGGTCTTCAGCTTTTATCATAATTGTTCACGGTCCTGAGTGCTCTCATTCCTTGGAAAGCTTATCCCAGAAAGTCACTTTATTAATTTCCCAGTTATATTTTCACATAACTGAAAGAAAAAAACGAAACAAAAAAACCAACCTTGACAAACAAACAAACAAAAAACCCAAACAACCAGAAGAACAACAACAAAAAAAACCACACCACATATTCAGTTCCTTTATTTTTCTGATAAATACATGCTAATCAGTCTTACATTTTTACTTCTCTAAAAATCAGTCCCTCCAGAGCATCGTCCTTTGATGTTGTGTGACTCTCTGTTTACACTTTACACAGAATTGAATATCATATTCCAGATAGTCCTGTAGGTGAACCACTGAGAAGCCATGATACCTTGTTGGAGCCACAGAAGTCCTTCTCCAGGATTTTGCTCATGCTTCTTCCTTGAAATGGCTTCTGCATCTACTAATACATTCCCTGCTGTATTAACTTTCCCAGACAGTAATTTCCTAAATGCAAAAATTGTTGTCTGTTCTCACCTCTGACCTCTCCTGAATATATTTGTTCAAGCTCTAAACAACTAAACCAAGTATATAGGAAAAAAAGCATTTCAAAAAAAAAAAAAAAAAAAATTAACAATCATTATCTTGGACATTTTAAGGTTTATAATCAGTTTGCTTTGAGGGAAAAGTAGTACTCAGCTACACTGCAAACATAGAAATGCACCACAATAGCAGCAGGCCTGAAACCACTTCAGAAATAGAACCCATATAATCTGACTCCTATTTCTTGATCAAGGAAAAGGTAATGATTTAGTGCTTTTATTTGCCTGAACTGTGGAAGAAATGAACTCATTTCTTCAGCCCCCCATGTCCCTCTAAAATGTAGCATATCACATCTTTGAGTCTAACTCTCAAAAGGCAATTAGTTGCCTAACTAATTTATTACATATGCGAAATGGAAATGGATAATTTTAGGAATGTCTAACAACTGAAGTTTTCACTGGTAAAATTATACATGCACATAACACCTTGCAGCTGCATATCTACAAAAGTGTGTTTTTTATGACTGGGCTCACTTCTCATCTCATGTTTAATCCTTATGTGCCTGGTGTAGCCCACATGATCAGAACACCCCTACCACACACTGACAGTACCATATTTAGCACTAGGCAGAGCAAGTATAATAATTTATAAGCAAAAGGTCAGGATGGGAAGGCACAGGGAAAGGTCTGGTTTTCAGATGCAGATTTGAACCATTTTTGACAAGTGGACACTTCTTGGAAGACTACCCTAAAAACAGGACCAAACCCCTTTTCCATTGCCAGCACCATCACTGTCTCGTCCAGGGGTTGTATTTTAGAAGAAAAGCTTTAACCAGTCATGCAAGAAACACACAGGAATAATAAGGAACTCATATACTAGAAAAGATTTTGTATGGTAAATAATAGGTGAGACATGCAAAACATTCTTGCACTCGTCTGTTCATTTCAAATCCCATTCTCAGGACCTAAGCTTTCTGCATGCACTGCTCTCAAACACCTGCTTTGAGTTTGCAAATTCCACTTCCAGAAGCAGGTGCATAGCAGTTACACACTACTGGGTGCCATGTACGTTTCTGGCTTAGCTACAGAATCTTGTTTTAGCAACAGTCCTGCTGGGGCACAAATTCACTATGTTGAATGGTTTGAACTAGTTGTGCCCAGGCTGCCTCTAAGGGGCAAAATGCCAACCCTTGCTTTCTGCTTGAGCTTCCTGGCCTGGAGACCCAATGGCCTTACAAGGGACTGTAAACCAAAGCTCACTGTGGGCAATTAGGGATCTTGGAATGGGGTGTAGGCTTGAGGCCCAAGTTTACATAACAGTACTCCCTGCACCTTTCATTTTTGAACTGCAGATTGAAAATGGGTTAATACCTTTCTTGTAAATATATTAGGTAGTTCGGTTGTCTGTAGAACACTTTACAATCCATGTAATGTGCACCATGAATACCATTATTCTTCTTTGCAAGAATGATGAAGATAAATTAAGATTATCATGACTTGTGTGCTATGTTATTAGGTAAAAACCCAGCAGATTGTGACCCTGGACTTCCATTCAATCCCAAAAGCTTGGCAAGTAAAATATATTGTAGCGTTTTACTACATGGGGGAAGAGCTGAAATGCTAAATTGTCTTTTATGCATGTAGGCACTGCTTCATTATTTTAGTATTAATATAGATAGACTACAAGACTGACTGCTTGACCAGAGTAGTATCTAACAATTCTGTAAATTTCTCATTTCCATGATGGGATTGCTCTAAGAAATTAAGCTGACTCCTTCAATTAAACAGTTTTTTTTCTCACTGTTCAAACTGAAAATAAAATGCTTTACTGGAAAAAATGAAACAGAAAATGCAAGTTCTTCAAGACATGCCTGAAATTAGTAAGAACTGTGATGTGAATAAAATGTCAGTCTCTTAGTATGATATATATCATAGATAGATAGATAGATAGATAGATAGATAGATAGATAGATAGATAGATAGATCGATCGATCTTATACTAGATCTTAGTATTAAGACCTAAGCTAGATCTTCTACTTTAAAACATGATTGTTATGCTGATTCTAATTAAACAAATTCTATCCACCTCGTGGAAACATTGATTAATTAATTAATTCACATGATCATTATGGGGGAACTAGAAGCAACTTTCAGATCAGTTTGTCTGTCCACACCACACCTATCCTTTTCATTTTTTGAAATTTCATCAACATTGCAGGCATGTGAACTGAAAAAGAGAAAAATAGCCAGCTCTTTTAAAATAAAAACCACTGACAACAGACATACAGCAATTCCAAACTGAAACAAACTAATGATATTCCTCCTTTTGCCTATTCTGTTTCATTCATTTTTTCCATTACCCCAACCACCCACTCTATCCAGTCAAACTATTCCATTTTGTGCGATGAAAAGTGAAGAATGCTGGTTTCAGTTGCAGGTACAATAATGCTATTAAATGTTCCATACTAAAGCAGTGGGCAACACGGTGGAAATGCAACCCAAAGGAAAAGGTGAGCTGGCTATCCATGTAAAGTATCCATTGAAAAAAAGAGTGTCTTCATTTGGAGGGTGCAGTTTTCAATCTGAAAATAATAAGAGCATTGTATACACCCAATGGTATTGCCCACAGTCACAGTTCCTGTGGCTGTCCTCGGACTACAGCAATGACAAGAGGGAGAGCGCAACAGCTTGCACATTACTTTGATTTATTCCCACCCAGAGCCAGCTGAATGGCGCTGAACGGATTCAGCACCACGGAGAGCGCCGAGAGGTCCCGCCCAGCGCGCCCCCGCCGCCCCTCCCCGGACCCCGCACCCGCAGTGAACGAAGGGGAACCTTAATCCTCTTAAACTCCCACAGAAACATACAAAGCATTTGACGTGCAGAAGAGCTCCCAGATCACACACCCCACTAAGCAGCAAGGTGCATGCATGGGGTTTTCTTCAGTTAGTTCTGGTAAAAGAAGGCAATTCCTATTTTCAAAATCATTCTTCAGGTTAGGTTGGTTTGGAAATGGGGTCAGCATAGAATCATAGAATCATTGAATCATAGAGGCACAGAGGCATAGAATCATAGAATAGTATGCATTGGAAGGGACCTTCAAAGGTCATCTAGTCCAACCTCAGGTTGCGCCAGGGGAGGTTTAGATTGCATATTAGGAAAAAATTCTCACAGAAGGGGTTGTTAGGCATTGGAACAGGCTGCCCAGGGAAGTGGCGGAGTCACCATCCCTGGAGGTGTTTAAAAGGCGTTTAGATGAGGTTCCTAGTGACATGTTTAGTGCTAGAGTTAGGTTATGGCTGGACTCGATGATCCGGAGGGTCTCTTCCAACTGAAATGATTCTATGATTCTATTATTCTAACCCCTCTGCAATGAGCAGGGACATCTTCAACTAGATCAGGTTGCTCAGAGCCCCGTCCAGTCTGTCCTGGAATGTCTCCAGGGATGGGGCATCTATCATCTCTCTGGGCAACCTGCGCCAGTATTTTACCATCTTCATTGTAAAAAATTTCTTCCTCATATCTATCCTGAATCTCCTCTCTTTTAGTTTAAAACCATTACTCCTTGTCCTGTCAAAACATGCCCTTCTGAAAAGTCTGTCACCGTCCTTCTTATACGCCCCTTTAAAGTACTGAAAGGCTGCAATAAGGTCTCCCCGGAGCCTTCTCTTCCCCAAGCTGAACAACCCCAACTCTCTGAGTCTGTCCTCACAGGAGAGGTGTTCCACCTCTGATCATTTTTGTGACCTCCTCTGGACCTTCTCCAAGGTCTCTGTCCAGGAAGAACAGATACATACAGTTAAGCTTTTCACTCAACCAGATGAAACCCAGGAAAAAAATGTCACCTGTCTCCTTTTGGACAAGTATTATGAGGAACTTGTCTTTTAATGGAACATTTCCAAAGGAGACTTAAAACTTTAGAGGTCGTTGGTTATAAACAGCAGATAATCCATACACTGGGAAGATATGAGAATAGTGAATACCTCTTAAGGTTATATATTTTACCTCCTTATCTTGCCCAATTTACAATTGGTATATGTTTCAGGATGAGAAGAGACAAGCAACAAAAATCATTGGTTTTATTCATTGTTAACACTTCGCTTTTGTGCAAGTTCTCTTGTCACCAGTTAAGTAAAACACCTGCTTCTAAGTCAACACTGTCCTTATTTCATGAAAGACCTTATTTATAATTATCTTCAAGACCTTAGACATCAATTACCCTTAGACCAGCATATTATTTCGAGGCTAGATTTGATACTCTTTATACTCATACAAATGAACATGGTGGTGGGAATGAATTTATCTGTCCATTTGTTCTAATACGAAATATCAGAATTTTTGCAACCTTTATTTCCAAGTTCTTCTCTCATTTTTATGAGTTCTGCTGGGTCAATAGTGGTCTGACACTTGTCTCTTAATAAATGCATACATTTTCATTTTTTTCTCCTTCACTTTTCAGCAAGGATGTCATGTGTTCAGTTAGCTTTTTTAAAAATTTTGTATGTGTGTGTGTGTGTGAAAATTCTCAGATAAGCAAATTACTTCTGGGGCTTAACTATTGTTACATACTCTTTCAGGATGAATTTCACTTTTCCATGAAGATTATACATCCTGTGCCTCAGTCTCTTAGCTTGTTATCCTGTTGGTACTTTGTTGTCTCTCACTACAAGCATGGGAGCGATAACAGCCAGAGAATCAGAGGAAATAGCAGAGAAAGGAGTATGTTTTCCTCTGTAGGAACAAATCATGAAAAGTATTCAGTTCTACGACTTTTGCACTGTAGTTCAGCTAAGTTTCAAGTGCACTAATTTCTGTTAGATGCCATGGCAATGCCATCATGGGCTCTATGTGCTACGGAAGTGTATCTCATCCTCATTTGCACAGCAGTGATCTGTTTGGTTAACAGTTGTATGGTAAAGACAATGTTGGGCCTAGCAAAATGAGATCTGATACTCAGGAGTTTGAGAGATCCATAACAGAAAGTAAATAATTCTGGGATATCAGGGCTTCAGGCATCATTGTTCTTGACCTCACTGGGCACATCAATAATCATGCACTTGGATGAAAAAAAAGTGACAAAGTATGCAACCTTGCTCATTATACTGTCATTTCAATAGCCTTTTGGAAAGGAGTTATTGAACTGAAATATTGAGAATAAGGAGAAGTTTAAATCATGAGTGCATTCTCTAACTTGGCATTATTTGCTGATTAAAAAAAAATTGTTTATCGAAAGCCAGCAACCTAGGGTCCTGATCCTGTTTGTCATTTTAAGTACTATTGTAAATCAAGCAATCATTTTAATGTATTCCATGAGAGTTATTTTTTACAGTGCTGAAGCGAAATTCTGCCTATCTCTTGTTATTCCACCTGAACAATAGAGAACAGCTTGGTGTGGAGTTTAAGGTGTGCTCAGTCTTTAAGTTTAGTGCTCTTCTCTAGCTCAGCAGAATTCTTAAACTATATTCATAGTATATCTTCATAGAAGCCCATATTATTTTTAATAACTGGATAAATAAGAATGAAAACACTAAATATTTTTTTATACTAAAAGAAACTGCTACCACGTAGGGTAAAGTATCTGTTGATATACTTATATTGCATAAAAGGACAAAATTACTGCTTGAAATATCGTACCGATTCTAGTTGATGAAAAGGTATCAGATAGCAGTCATGGAGAGCCTTCAAATAATAAGAGACAATATAAATTCTTGTACAGTGAACCTCAACTGTTACTTGATCCCTGTCTTCAATTATATTAAGTGTACTAGCATTGTTTTCTTGGGTTTGTTTAAATCATTAGTGATGGATTGGAGAAGAAGGATACTGTTAATGGTACTGAGGTTGTAACAGAATACCACTAAAAATGGGTGCTTATTAAAAATGTATTTGAAAAGATTGATCAAAATCTAGTTATTGCTTCAGGAGAGACTTTTTACGTAGGAGCTGGGTGATGTAACTGAAGAAAGAGTTTGGAAAGATGACAATGATCCTTTAAGAATAAGTGCAGTTGTACATTTTTACATGTATGAGTTTATAAAGTAAATGAAGATATTCTGTTAATTTTAGTTAAAGATTTCCAAAAAGCTTTTTTTCTGTAGGCTCTTTTATACAACCTTTAATTGATTATCAAGCTGATATTAAAGAGAAGCAAACTGAACTTGAAATTCTTAATGTAACAGGTCCACATTACTTTCTCTTTCTGTACTAATCTAGAGTGCGAGGCAGTAATTCTTCTGAAATGATACCCCTCATTCCCCAAATGGAGAATATCCTCAACAAGAAACCTACTATTTCTTACTTCTATCTCCTGTATTTTTTAAGACAACTGTCTATTACTTTCTCCGGTAGTTCTAAATTATTTACTGCTTCTTACTTACTTACATCTTTCTTCCCACCATGTTCCACTCAAGCAAGTGAACCCAGGCTGACTTGGCTTTTGTATGGGCAGAAGGGTGTACAGCTTCCTTGTTAATTACTGTGCCAACGCTCTGCGCACTCAGAATGTTGACCAGTGGTGGGATTCAATCATAGAAGCAAATTCCCTCTTTCATCAGTAGTTTTTTTTATTATTGAATGATCAATGTGAAATTGAATCTGACTGGGAATATTAAAGAGGAACCGTAATCTTTTATTAAGAGAGATGACAGAGCCCTTGTAAATGCTGGCTTTTTCACTATGAAGATGAGAAAAGAAATCACAAAAATGGAAAAAGGAAAATAATAGTAACACAATCTATTATTTAACTATATACAGTAAACACACTTATCTAACATCTCCAATATCTCTCTGCTTATCTGAGTTTCTACATAACATGTCTGTTCTTCTTCCTACCATTCTTATGCAAAATCACGGTTGCAAATAAAAATGAAGTTGGTTCAGTTGTACTGGAACTGGAAATGCTTTTCAAAATGTGTGTGCATCACAAAATAAAGGAAGGACATTTGTGTGCTAAAGAAGTGCACAAAGAATGCATCCTGAGGTAAATTTGTAAAGCCAGTTTATAGGTCTGTTGATTTCAAGTTAATGTAAGCTTCTCAGCGTCTCCGGGCACCTCCTTTGTTGAGGACTCTGCAATCGGCTGAGGGTCCCACCCCTCCTGCTCCTCTAGCTGGGTGGAGGTGAAGTCATCCTGCCCCGGGGCAGGGGAGGATGTGACTGTCAGCACCTTGGTGCCACCCTGGATGTGCACATTGGGTCAGGCACAATGGGGCACAAAAGGTGCTAAAGAGCCATCAACTCCCCTATTGAAGGCACCGGATCTCAGGAGGATGTGCAACTGCCACATACCAGCTATAATAAATAGCAACCAAGTATTTTATCTGTGTAGCAATTTTTAATAACTGGTGATGGTGCCTGAAAAACTGAAAAATATTGCATTTGTATTGCATTCTTGGTTTTGTCTCATGGTCATGTGCAGGAAATATGGATTTTTATTATCTGCATCTATTTATCCTTTTTTTCTTTCACTCTTAAATTTTTAAAATAACATTCCTTTCTCAGGTGTTATGGGGCCAATAATCATGTCCTTATGTGCTCACAGAGAAATAAAGAAACAGATGAAACGCTGAAGAACTAATATATCTTGTCATGCAAACACCATATAATTCAAACCTAGGAAAGAATAAGAAATATGTAATTTTAAAGTTTCCTTTGCACCTACTAATCATAGCGATGGTAGGTTTTTCTCTGGTTTTCTTTTATAAGAAATCAGCTCTGACTGTGTAGACAGGATTTTTTTAGGTATACATCTTCTGGATAAGCCAGACGAGATGGAATGGAAGATCTTCAGCGAACCTTGGTGGCTGCAGAGATCCTTGTCATTCTAGTGCATTTCCCAGCCAATTCATAGAATTCTCTGTTACTGTAGCATCAGCAGTTTACAAACAAGCGATAACACATGGTGATGAATCAGTCGAATATGATGACTTCAGCAAATACACTCTGGATCTGAGAAAATTCAGTCCAGTTTTGTCCACCTTTTAGAAATCTGGGACTGTGTTTAGCTTGGCTGAGTCAAAGAAATCTAAACAAACAAATCTGTGATAAGACACAATTTGATCTGCTTATAAGCAGCTGTATAAAAGAGGCTGCCTCAACAGTTAGTATTCCGAAGGAGGATGGGATTCTTTAGAGCTGTTCATTCTAGCAACTAAAACATCCCATAAATGTTTCTTTAAAAAAAACCCTTCTGAAGTAGACAACTGGATGTTCACTTTCTTGAGTAAAATCTAACAGGAGCAGCCGTGTGTTGAACATGCACCATTCTACTGAAAGCAGATGTTTAAACGATAATCGTAACTGGATTATTTTTGGGAAAAGCATGAAAAATTTGAAGAGTATTTCAAAATAAACTAATAATTTTTGATTCTGCAACCCAACACGTGCAAGCGACCCATGCTGAAGTCATGAAACAGGAACTCTCAGCTAACACATAACACCTGCAGTTGGATCTTCTTCTGTTACTGGCACTACATGCTTTCGACAACAAAACATCTCTTCTTACGTTACCCTCATGTGGAAAATGAGATAAAATTCAGAGTGTCTTTTAAGTAAGAACATTCTAGTGGGAATATACATCAGAACTTCAGAAAGTCAGTAAGGTTGCCTGAATCATCGCTTAGTATTTGTGAAATTCACTAAATACATTAAGCATTGAGATTTATCAGACTTTACATATTACTACCATTCTCCATTTCGTCTTCATGTGCATAAACTGACTCACAAGGTCTCTGTCATGAGGTATAGATATGAGTGTAGGTGTGTGTAAACACAGTGTTTCTTTCAACCTTGAAAATGACACATCACTGTGAAAGCAATAGGGTGTGCCTGACAAATATTCTGAAAACCAAGATGCAATAACATTTTTAATTGGAAAAGCAGTTATTATTTATAAGGGATATTTCTGAACCTGATATTCAGTGCAATTTTATATATCCTATGTATATAGCAGGAAGAATATATATTCTCTGTCTCCAGACGTGTGTCTGGTTATCTTACTAACAGTAACATTCAATTTTGTATTTCAGGATAGATTCAACCCCTTTGGGCACTCAAGTCCAAATCCTCACTTGGATGCCTAGCTCACTTTGATCTCTGAACGTTTTAGTTTCAGAATTAGCTTATTGAGAATGCAAAGATGTATAGAATTCAATTAGTTAATCTTAGTTTGGAACAATTATCAGACACCGCTATTAAGAATTTCAGCACATTTTGTTTTGTCCTTTTTTCCACCTGCTGTTAACAATGAGATGGATGTTCCGTAATTCAAAATTTGTAAAATTGACAGAAGTCTTGTGGAAAGTCTATAAGTGAAAGGGATATATTGCAATTAGCATTAGGAATTAAGCACTATCCATCATTTGTAAGAGCACATTCTGACCAACAAGTATGTTAAGGTGGATTAAGTCGTTGTGAGGTGCTGTACTAAAAATGAAAAGGTAGACTACAGTATGGTTATGTTGTAATTTGATACAAATAGGTTAAAGCCAGGAACTGTGACCGTGGCCTGGGATACAAGTATCTTGCTACAAAGATACTTGCTACAAGTATCTTGCTAGCTGGTCTGCACCTAACAGATTCTGAGAAGCAGTAATGAAACGGAGAAATAAACTTTACAGCAGAGTCAATTATACTGTTAAGTGGCATTCTTTATTTTATCTCTGCTGGGGAACACTGGGGATCATCCTCCACAAGTGCTCCTAAGACTGGACGCTCATGTGTCGCTTATATTTGCATAATTATTACATATGCATTACAATTTTTGAAAACTTTGACATGCAATACTTCTATACTAAGAAATGATGATGTTAGTTATAATTGTTTAGCTTCTTACTTACAATACGTCTATTAATTATTAGTAAAATATAAACCAAGCGCTCTGCTTCTAAACAATGTATCACTTAATCTTCTGCCTCCCTCTTGTCATGCAGAAGGATCTAAAACTTGAAAAATATCCCCTCGTTTTGCAGGTGGTCAGAAAGCATTTATCATGTCAATCGGTTAACCATGTGTACATCTTTTACGACTTTATCACAGTATACATTAATTTGGCAGCTTCTCTTCAGTAAAAAGCTGTATTTAAGAAAAGCAGCGCTATCTAGTCCAGATTTACACACAAGACAGCAGGATCATTTTGTTTCCATATGACAGGAACCCATCAGCGTTTTGCTGAAGAAATCCACGGAGCTTCCCCTACAGGGGTCCCTGTTTCGGGGATACACAGTGCACGCAAGGACTGAGAAGTTATATTTACTTGTGAGAGGAAGAAAGTGACTTAAGGAAGAAAACGCCAGCACAAATCCCCATCCCAGCCCTCCGGCCAGGGCCACGGGTTTTGTCCCGTCCCGTCCCAGGTGCCTCAGCCGGCTCCGCCCGGCCCCTCGCCGCCCGCTCCCCTCCTCCTTGAGGGCGGAAAACTGCTACGATTTGCCTTTACAACTGGTTTGGCCCGAGCCGGCTCCCGTCCTGCCGGGAGGACGTTGGGCGGTGGGGCTGCGTGTGGGCAGGTTCCCAAGATGGCGCTGGCCGGCGGGGCGGTGCTGGCCGCTGCGGGCCACCGGGCCCTGCTCTCCCGCTCCTGCGGGAGGGCCGTGGCGGCGCCTCTTTTCGGGGCCGCGGCTTACTCCTCCGTGCCGGCGGTGAACAGCAGGGACGGGCAGCAGAGGGAAGGTGAGAGCGGCCCGGCCCGCGTTGCGGCGGTGGCGGCCGCGCAGCCGTCCGGGGACGAGGAGCTCGGGGCTGACGGGGCCCTGAGAGCGGGTGGGGAGCTCAGGCCCGTGGCCTGCCTTCCTTCCCGGCTGCAGGCCGCTCTGGAAAGGCGTTTTGTTTTGCGAGTGTTTGTTGGAGAGCTTTTGGTTAAAGAAACCCTATATTTACGGTATAGGGTAGAGGCTTTGGGAGCATAGTTGCTGTGAATAGTCTGAAGAAAAAAGTGAGCAAATTGGTGTTTGCTAGACAGATTTTCATAGAATCATAGAATTATTTCAGTTGGAAGAGACCCTCAGGATCATAGAATCCAAACATATCCTAACTCTGGCACTAAACCATGTCCCTAAGAACCTCGTCTAAATGCCTGTTAAACACCTTCAGGGATGGTGACTCCACCACTTCTTTGGCAGCTTGTTTCAATGCTTGACAACTCTTTCCATGAAGAAATTTTTCCTGATATCCAATCTGAACCTCCCCTGGCACAACTTGTGGCCATTTTCTCTTGTCCTGTCACTTGCTACTTGGGAGGAGAGACCAACACCCTCCATGCAACAACCTCCTTTCAGGTGGTTGTAGGCAGAGATAAGGTCTCCCCTCAGCCTCCTTTTCTCCAGGCTGAACAGCCCCAGTTCCCTCAGCCACTCCTCATCACACTTGTGCTCCAGGCCCCTCACCAGTTCATTGCCCTCCTCTGAACTCTCTCCAGTACAGGATTTTTGGCCTGTAGTACATTGCCTGGTTTTGGGTACGCCAAATGAGAATTTAATCTTTTGCTGAGGGATGTGCACTGATGTTAAACATTTGGTGTCATGCCTGGCCTCAAGCTGAGCTGTTGCCTGAGTTCTGTTGGGTCAGGGCTGTACCAACCTTTTCCCAAAGACCAGGTGGACATTTGTCGTCTGCAGATTCAGGGGCAGGCTGAGATGCTGAAAGGGCCTCCAAGTGATGTCTGATGTTGGGGCCCATGGCACTGCAGGAATAGGTGTCCTGTCCTGAAATTGTAGATGTTTGTAACAAATAATAAGATGGGTATGAATGAAGTGTGTCTGTGAAAGCATCACAAATATGGCAGATCAAGGGATAGAAGAATGCTGTGTATTACTTGTTGCAGAGCCCCATGCGTATTCTTCAGTTTCAATTTTTATATAGCAAGAAGAACATAATTTGATCTATAAAATACTTTTCTTTAATAAAAGAACTGTGAAATACGCAAGTTTTTCTAAGGTTTATGTGCGGTAGTGTTGTCAGACAGATTAATGAGGCAAAAAGAACCCAAACATCCACTCCTAAATCCCATTCAGTGCTTTTTGCTAAATATATACTGTAGTGTAATGTGGTAACAATTAAAAAACAAATGAACAAACTAAAAAAGCCCCAAGCCCAAGCAGGACACTTGAACATAAATTTAATGAGATTCACTTTCATTTATCTGACTGCTATAAAGACCACATTGTTTTGGTGGTGTTGAGGGAAGGGACAGTTGAAAGCGATTAAACTACCGTTTGAGGAGTGGGAGGAAATGAACACAAGAAAGTGAAAATCTCTGTTAAGATCGAAAATCTAGTTGTATTCGGTATCTTCATGCATCCCTATGAGTCCCTCACCACAGCTCCAGCTGAAGTCAGTTGTCTGAAAAATTGAGTCAGTGACTCAGGCCTGCTAAAAGGGAGTAAACTCTTTCAATTTCTGTTGCATCTTCTCTGAGACTGCCCAGTCAGCACATCAACATGGTAAAATGGCAGAAAACAAACCCATCCATTTGGTCCCCATCCCAAGAAGAAAATGTTTTATGTGCAAACAGTTTATGCAGAGGCTAGATGAGCCTGAAAGCGTCACAGAAGAGGGTGTGAAGATGTGCTGTCAGAAGGAAGGGATGGAGCTATGGGATTCTCCTTTTGGTAATAATGAACTGTTAGGTTTAGCTGTCCTGTACTGCTGGTGGAGAGCGATTTGCGACTTAAGAACTGTGTGGGAAAGAGAAAAGGAAGCACAGTTAGGAAGACAACAGATGCACTTATCTCACTTTTCTTTCCTCCTGCATCAAGCTGGAATAAATGGTGCTAGCAAAATGGATTTAGGCATGTAATCACTAAAATATTGTTAATGTGTTTCTAGGATAGACCCAGATGAAATGGCTTCCAAGCTTTTTTTTTTTTAAAGTTTAAAAAAATAAATAAGCAATCTGAAGTATGAGTATCTGATCTTCCTCTTCTTCCAGATAAGACTGGGAAGTATTAGTGTATATTGTCTTTGCAGAAGAAAAAAAAAAGCATACAGGATTATGCTGCTCTTTTTTCCACAAAATGACATAGTAGTTTGTATTGAAAAATGTTTCTTTTTCTTTCAGCTTCAACAAGGAGAAGAGGCAGGACACCACAGTTTGTAAGAGCAGTAAGTACTAAAACTATTTGCGATTAACTAAGAGGTATTAGAAAACTCTTTCTAAGCTGTGTATCATAACAGTTTGTGCAGGAACCCCATCTGTAGTCAAAACCTGGTGAAACAATCCGTTGTGACTATTCCAGAACCATCACCTAGTTTGTTTCATCTCCCGCCTGTTTTCAGTCTGTGTTCTCGTAAAGGCAAAAGCAGAGGAGGAGTTAGAAACCTGAAAAAAAAAGAAAAGAAAAGCGGAGGAGTTAGAAACCTGTGTTCGGTCAGGAGATTATGATCTGGTGGCATTAACAGAGACATGGTGGGACAGCTCACATGACTGGAATGTGGTCATGGATGGCTATGTCCTTCTCAGGAAAGACAGGCCAGCCAAGCGTGGTGGTGGAGTTGCTCTTTATGTGAGAGAGCAACTACAATGTATAGAGTACTGTCCAGGGGCAGATGAGGAGCGAATTGAGAGTCTGTGGGTAAGAATTAAGGGGCAGGCTGGCAGGGGTGACACTGTTGTGGGAGTCTGTTACAGGCCACCAGATCAGAGTGAGGAAGTTGATGAGGCCTTCTACGGGCAGCTGAGCGCAGCCTCACAGTCACAGGCTCTGGTTGTTATGGGGGATTTTAACTACCCTGATGTTTGCTGGAAGGACTACTCAGCCAGCCAGCCTCAGTCTAGGAGGTTCCTCCAGTGCATTGACGATAACTTTCTGATGCAAATGGTGGAGGAGCCGACTAGGAGAGGTGTGCTGCTGGATCTCGTCCTCGCTAACAAGGAGGGTCTGGTTGAAGCAGTAAAGGTGGGGGGCTGCCTTGGTTGCAGTGACCATGAGATGGTGGAGTTCAGAATCTCCTGTGGCGGGAGCAGAATACCGAGCAGAATTGCAACCCTGGACTTCAGCAGGGCCGACTTTGGCCTTTTCAAACAATTGCTGGAGGAAATCCCGTGGGCAAGGCTGCTTGAAGGTAAAGGGGCCCAAGATAGTTGGCTAGCATTCAGGGACTGCTTCTACCAAGCTCAAGATCAGTGCATCCCAATGCGCAGGAAGTCAAGGAGGGGAGCCATGCAGGTCTCCTGCATGGTTAAACAGGGAACTGCTGGGCAAACTCAAGTGGAAGAGGAGGGTTTACAAATCATGGAAGGAGGGGCTGGCCACTTGGGGAAGAATGTAAGGCTGTTGTCAGAGGATGTAGGGAGGCAACTAGGAAAGCTAAGGCCTCCTTAGAGTTAAACCTGGCGAGAGGGGTCAAGGACAACAGGAAGAGCTTCTTCAAATACGTGGCAGATAAAACTAACACCAGAGGCAATGTAGGCCCACTGATGAATGGAGTGGGTGCCCTGGTGACAGAAGATACAGAGAAGGCAGAATTACTGAATGCCTTCTTTGTCTTTGTCTACTCTGCCGGAGGCTGTCCTGAGGAGCCCCGTACCCCTGAGGCCCCAGAGGAAGGCAGGGCAATGGAGGAGTTTGCCTCAGTTGATGAGGACTGGGTTGGGGACCAGTTAAGCAATCTGGACATCCATAAATCCATGGGTCCAGATGGGATGCACCCACGGGTGCTGAGGGAGCTGGCTGAAGTCATTGCTGGACCACTCTCCATCATCTTTGCCAAGTCTTGGGAAACGAGAGAGGTGCCTGAGGACTGGAGGAAAGCAAATGTCACTCTGGTCTTCAAAAAGGGCAAGAAGGAGGACCCGGGCAACTATAGACCGGTCAGCCTCACCTCCATCCCTGGGAAAGTGATGGAACACCTTATCCTTGGTGCCATCTTAAGACATATCAAGGATAAGAGGGTCATCAGGGACAGTCAACATGGCTTCACCAAGGGGAAGTCGTGTTTGACCAACCTCATAGCCTTTTATGAAGACGTAACAAGGTGGATTGACGATGGCAGAGCAGTGGATGTGGTCTACCTTGACTTCAGCAAAGCATTTGACACCGTCTCCCACAGCATCCTCACGGCAAAACTGAGGAAGTGTGGTCTGGATGATCGGGTAGTGAGGTGGACTGCAAACTGGCTGAAGGAGAGAAGCCAGAGAGTCGTGGTCAATGGGGCAGAGTCTGGCTGGAGGCCTGTATCTAGTGGAGTGCCTCAAGGGTCAGTTCTGGGACCAATACTATTCAATATATTCATCAATGACTTGGATGAGGGAATTGAGTGTACTATCAGCAAGTTTGCTGGTGACACCAAGCTGGGAGGAGTGGCTGACACACCAGAGGGCTGTGCTGCCATCCAGTGAGATCTGGACAGGCTAGAGAGTTGGGCGGGGAAAAATTTAATGAAATATAACAAGGGAAAATGTAGAGTCTTGCATCTGGGCAGGAACAACCCCAGGTTCCAGTACAGGTTGGGGAATGACCTATTAGAGAGCAGTGTAGGGGAAAGGGACCTGGGGGTCCTGGTGGACAGCAGGATGACCGTGAGCCAGCACTGTGCCCTTGTGGCCAAGAAGGCCAATGGCATCCTGGGGTGTATTAGAAGTGGGGTGGTTAGTAGGTTGAGAGAGGTTCTCCTTCCCCTCTACTCTGCCCTGGTGAGACCTCATCTGGAATATTGTGTCCAGTTCTGGGCCCCTCAGTTCAAGAAGGACAGGGAACTGCTGGAGAGAGTCCAGCGCAGGGCCACAAAGATGATGAAGGGAGTGGAGCATCTCCCTTATGAGGAAAGGCTGAGGGAGCTGGGTCTCTTTAGCTTGGAGAAGAGGAGACTGAGGGGTGACCTCGTCAATGTTTATAAATATATAAAGGGTGGGTGTCATGAGGATGGAGCCGGGCTCTTCTCGGTGACAACCAACAGTAAGACAAGGGGTAATGGGTTCAAGCTGGAACACAAGAGGTTCCACTTAAATTTGAGAAGAAACTTCTTCTCAGTGAGGGTGACGGAACACTGGAACAGGCTGCCCAGGGAGGTTGTGGATTCTCCTTCTCTGGAGACATTCAAAACCCACCTGGACGCCTTCCTGTGTAACCTCACCTAGGTGTTCCTGCCCTGGCAGGGGGATTGGACTAGATGATCTTTCGAGGTCCCTTCCAATACCTAACATTCTGTGATTCTGTGTGATTCTGTGATTAACAGTGGTAAGCTAACAGTTAGCTTGTATTGACGCCATGTACCACCGTTCTTAAAAGTAACTTAAAGTTGCATTTAATATAAAAACAGACATTTTAATGCTGTTTTCAGTATGAGTCTACAGGATTCATAGTGGTTGCTTTCTGGTGTAATTAAAAAATCTGATATTGTGAATAAGTGAAATTGTTCTTGCACGGTAGAATTAAAACTGATATCTGAACACTTAATCGCTGCGAATGTTCTTATTTATTGCACACATAAATTTCAAAACTAGCGTATTATGTGTTATAATTTTTAAAGGCAAATAGTAAAAGTAGACTTGGCATGCATTATTTTTTTTTTTAACTTCCAAGAGCAGATTTAATGATACACCAAAGCAGTCAATCCAGCTGACTGCCTATGTCCATTCGTCTTTTACCCTTCTTAATTAAAGCTTTGGGGAAAGAAACAGTGACCTTGTGCTTTTTTAAGAGCATTTGACTGAAACCTTGGTCAGTAATTGAAGGATATAAGCTATTTCTGCAATATAGTAATACATTGTTCCTACACTGGAATTTCTATAGCAAGTAATTTCAGATTTACTAATATGTGTTTATTTTAATATGAACTTGTTCAGACTTTCAGAATTCCAGAATTTAAAACTCATTTTCTTGACCCCACCAAATGCTTAGGCACTTTATGAATAGAGTGTGCAATTAAATACTGGCTTGGTTCCCCTTTTCCTCCCTGCTGATTTATCACAACACAAGAAGATGGCAAGTTCTTCTTTCTAAGCATTTCTGAAATAAAATGCAATTTAAGATTGGGAAAGGCCCTGCTACCCAAGCTTTGAGAGGCTATCTTTTAAAAATTCCTTGTACAAATGAGCACTAACTTTTGATGTAAAGGTGTCTTTAAATATCTAACTGTGGAATTTATTCCTGAAATAACTTTTTGCATGTGTTGCTCCTTCTTTGTCTCACAAAACAGCACATCTCCCATCAAACTTTTATAATTTTTGATTTATTAGCATCTGCCTCCCAGAACTGAGAAGATGGCGGTTGATCAGGACTGGACCAGTGTTTATCCAACAGCAGCTGTGTTTAAACCTGCCTCTGTGCCTCTCCCAGTTCGAATGGGTTACCCAGTGAAGAGAGGAGTGCCTCCACCGAAAGAAGGCAACTTAGAACTTATGAAGGTAAGACATGTGCCATTGGTGTGTGGTAACTTCTAAAATTATTGGTCACTAAGACTGCACTGCTTTGATTAAAATGTTTATATTGGGTACTGTTTTCTGTTACTAAATAGGGTACTATTCTATTTAATTTCTAGATTAAATGGTGACAAATACAAATGTAAGTAACAAATGAACCAAATCAGGAGACTTTTTTAGGATCATCATGCCTGTGAGTTTTGTAATGGGGCTTAACTTAAGTCTTTTGCTAAATCATACTTGACAAGAGTCTTCTTATCTGAAGATTTGATCACACGTATTGTACTGCCTTAACAAATATTAAAAGCGTAATCAGATTTCAGTAATGTCCCTTTATTTACAAACAGACAAAATGCTATTATTTTGGTAACTTTTAATATATCTGTTTCAGATTCCAAATTTTTTGCATCTTACTCCTCCTGCAATTAAGAAACACTGTGCAGCTCTTAAAGGTGAGAGGATTTTTTTGGTTTTGTTGTAGCTGTGTGTGATGAAGTAGAAGATGAGGCATGGTCTACCACTGAAGCAGGTTATTTGTCTGGCTTTGGCTAGTATTTTATGCTTTCTTGTTGCTGCATTGGGTCATACAGTTGGTAGGCAGATATGTCTTAGGAGCTTTTCAGCACACAACTAAGACTTTAATTTTACCTTTTCATTAGGCCCTGCTTGTACTGGAGAATTTGTATTTTAGTGTCTTAAGGAAGATGGATGATGAATGCGACTCAATTCTCAAAAGATTATCTGTGTTTAAACCAGGGTTTAATCAGTAGCCATTCCATTAAATGGAATGTTTTTAATAAATGAAACATTCTGTGACAGGAAGGTCTGCTGGGGAGATACAAGATCTAATGAAGACCAAGAACATCTCTGCCAGCCAGCAAGCCAAGAAGGAGAACCTAGTGAGTAGGTTAGTCCAAAGAGAAGTGGAGCCGTGAGCAGACAGGGAGGAAATAGAATCATAAAATCATTTAGGTTGAAAAAGACCCTTAAGATCATCAAGTCCAACCGTTAACCTGACACTGCCAAGTCCACCACTAAGCCATGTCCCTGAGTGCCACATCTACATGTGTTTTAAACACCTCCAGGGATGGTGACTTAACCACTTCCCTGGGCAACCTGTTCCAATGGTGGACAACTCTTTTGGTGAAGAAATTTTTCCTAATATCCAATCTAAACTTCCTCTGGAGCAACCTGTGGCTGTTCCCTGTCATCCTATGGCTTGTTACTTGTTACTTATAAGAGGCCAGTCTTGAGTTGCATGTACACAAATGCATGCAGCACAGGAAACAGGAAGAATTAGAAGTCTGAGAAATCACAGAAATGCAGAGCAAAAGCTTGTATGTTTTTGAAGTACAGGCAGGAATGATGTGGAGGATGAACTGACCTGTACCCGAAAGAGCAGCTCTGATACAGAGCTCTGCAATGAGATGCATAGCAAGCCGGTTAAGAAGTTGAGAGTCAAGATCAGAGGAGAAGCTGAAAAGGATGTCTTGGTGGGAATCTGTCACAGACTGCCTGGCCGAGAAGAGGAAGTGGATGAACAGCTGAAAAAAGCCTCCTAACTGCAAGCTTTTGTTTTCATGAGGAGCTGCCACCATCCCACCATCTGCTGGAAGGGTAATAGGGTGGGATGGAATCAGTCAAGATTTCTGGAATGTGTTCCAGATAATTTTTTTATGCAGATGCTGAACAGACTGTCTAGGGGAAGGTGCTGTGTTGCATGTGCTATTTGCAAGAATGAAAGAACTGGTTGGGGGTGTCAAGGTTGGTGGCAGCCTTGGTTGCAAAAAGAAAATCGTGGAGTTTAAGATCTTGAGAGAAATGAGGAAGGCAAATAGTGTATTGAAGGTAATTTCTCAATGCAGATGATTGATGAGTTGACTAGGAGACATGCTCTGTTGGATTTATTGTTGAGAAACAAAGAACAGCTGGCACACAATGTGAAAATTAGGGACATCCTTGGTAACAGTGGTCATGGAACTGTGGTGTTTAAAATCCTGAGAGAAGTGAGCAAGGCAGACAGTAGAACTATAGTCTGGACTTGAGGAGAGTGATTTTTGGTTTATTCAGGAATCTTATTGGCAGATCTCACAAGGGACTCTCCTAGGGAGAAAAATGGCCTGGTAGAACTGGTGGATGTTTAAGTTCAACCTCCTTAAAAGAGCAAGAATGGTCCATTCCAATGTGCAGAAAGTTGAGCAAGTATGGCAGAAGGACAGCATGGTTGTGCAGGGAACTCCTGAGTGACCTGAGATGCAAAAAGGAAGTACACAGAAAGTGGAAGCAGGTAAAGACTACCCAGGAGGAACAGGAGATTTTTACCTGACCGTCTTCAAGAGGGCAAGAAAGAAGATGCAGGGAGTTGCAGGTCAGTCAGCCTCACCACATTTCCTGAAAGACTGTGAAGCAAACCTCTCTGGAAGCCACTTCCAAGCACATGAAAAGGTGCTTTATAACAACCTGGATAATGGTAGAGAGCACAACCTCAGTAGGTCTCAAGGTAGTAATGAATTGGAAGGAACAAGTGATACACTGGGAGTAGGGCTGCCATTCAGAGTGATGTGAACAGGCAGGAAAGATTCAGCTGCAAGGACCTTCATGAAGTTAAAGGCAACTATGAAGTCCTGCATCTGGGGTGGAGTAACCTGTGAAACAGTACAGTTGGGGGTGGGAGGCAAACCTTTGCAAAGGCCATGTGGGGCCTGGTGGGTATTTGAAAGTTGAACATAGGTTAGCAGTGTGCCCTTGTGGCAAGGAAGGCTAACTGCATACTGGGTTGTATTAAAATGGGTATAGCCAGCACACTGAGGAAATTAATTCTTTCCCTTCCATTTAGTAGTGTATCCAGTTCTGGGATCCCCAGTACAAGAAAGACATGGACCTGTTAGAGGAGGGCCACAAAAACGACGAGAGGACTGGAACACCTCTCCTGTGAAGAAAGGCTGAGAAAGTTGGGGTTATTCAGCCTGGAGAAGAGGAGGCTCCGGGGAGACCTTGTTGTGGCCTTTCAATATATAAATGCTGCTTACAAGAAAGACTGGGAGAGACTTTTTATCAAGGCCTGTAGTGACAAGACAAGGAGCAACAGTTGTAAGCTGAAAGGGGGTAGATTTAAGGAAGAAATTTTTCACCATAAGGGTGGTGAGGCGCTGGAACAGGTTGGCCAGAGATGCTGTGGATCCTCCATCGTTGGAAGTGGTCAAAGCCAGTCTGGATGGGGCTTTGAGCAACCTGATCTGATGAAAGATGCCCCTTCCCATGGCAGAGGTGTTGAACTAGATGATCTTTAAAGACCCCCAAACCATTCTTTGGGTCTATTTGGCACTTGAGACTGCATCTGGAATACTGTGTCCTGTTTTGGGTAACTCAGTACAAAGAAAGACATTGAAATGCTGGAGCAAGTCTGGCAGAGACCTTGACATGATCTAAATGAGTATTGTTTCTATAAATACTACTTTAAAAAAGATATATTACAATAAATTAAAAACAAGCAAAAAAAACCCCAACAAAAAACAACAAAAAGCCCAACAGTTATTACTTGGAGTGTTTTCTCTTTGTTATACAGATTTCTGCACTGAATGGCCAAGTGCTTTGGACAGTGATGAGAAATGTGAACAGCATTTTCCTATTGAAATTGAGACAGTAGATTATGTTGCTTCAGGAACATCTATTCGTAATCCCAAAGCAAGGGTGGTGACTTTAAGAGTAAGTATTTTTGGTAAACAGCCTTTGTTTTGAAAACCAAGATGCTTGTCTTTCTTTTCAAAACACATGCAAGTATGAGATGTGGTAAGATGTGGTGGATTGACCCTGTCTGGATGCCAGGGGCCTACCAGGCTGATCTGCTGCTCCCCTACTCAGCTGGACAGGAAGAGAAAAAATCTGATGAAAGGCTCGTGGATTGAGATAAAGACAGGGAGAGATCTCTTACCAATTACTGTCATGGGCAAAACAGACTTGACTTAGGGAAATTAATTATTTACCAGTCAAATCAGAGTAGGATATTGAGAAATAAAAAATAAATCTTAAAACTGCTTCCCTCCAGCCCTCCCTTCTTCCCAGGCTCAACGTCACTCCTGATTTCTCTACCTCCTCCTGCTAAGCAGTGCAGGGGGACAGGGAATTGGGATTGTGGTCAGTTCATCATGTTGTCTGTGTTGCTCCTTCCTCCTCACACCTTCCCCTGCTCCAGTGTGAGGTCCCTCCTACAGGAGACATTTCTCCACGAACTTCTCCAATGTGAGTCCTTCCCACAAGCTGCAGTTCTTCACAAACTACTCCAGCATGGAACCCTTCCACAGGGTGCAGCCCTTCAGGAGCAGACTGTTCTAGTGTGGGTCTCCCATAGGGTTAAAAGATGTGCCTAACTAGCTCAAAATGTTTTCAGGCTGCGTAATAATACTAATAAAATAAAAAAGGTAATAAAAGATGTTTTCTCTTGTACTTGAAGGTTAAACTTTCTAACCTGAATTTGGATGACCATGCAAAGAAGAAGCTCATTAAACTTGTAGGAGAGCGGTACTGTAAGGATACAGATATGCTCACAATTACAACGGACAGGTACAGTTACAAGAAGGAAAAAAAAAAATGCCTGTAGCAATGGTCACAGTATAGAAAGGGATGGGTGCCTTCCAGTGATGTCAATTATTGTCTTGGTAATTTATTTTTAAGGCTAAAATATGACTTAAACATACAAGTACTTCTGTTATTAACTGTTAAAATGATAATGGGCGAATGTCATAAGGTCAAACCTAATATGTGTTACATATTGTTAGTTATTGAAGCTCTGTATTTAGAAGTCTCAATTGTTACTTGAAGTAGTCGTCATGCTTCCCAACAGAACCCATGGGCTCTGTTAGTTTTAACAATGAGTTGAAGAGTGTTAGGCAAGAAAAATTGTATCAGTGACCAGATGTTTCTCAGTATTTTGATATTCTAGATATAAACAAATCACGTTAGTTATTTACAGTTAATATTCAGAAGGCTGCGTTGGAAAAAACTTGTTTTCTGTGTTGAATTTTGAAGCATTTAAGAGAATAAATACATGTTCCTAAATTCACAATACACTTTAATTCGTAGCTGCTCTCAGTGGTAGGAAAAAATTACTGGTAGTCTCTTCTGTTTGCATGTTTTTATTAGAAATCTTTCTCCCATCTTAAATTTCACGTCCTTCGGTATGAATACTGTTTTAATTTACATAAAATAAATACAAAATGGATAAAATTGTGCCTATCTTTTTTTACTAGACTTGGAAATCTGGGTAGTTTACTGGGACCACTTGTGCTATCAACAGTTTAATTTCCCTTGCAAGACTTATTTTGTGGCTAAAACATTTTGATGGCTGAAAGGAGCTTAACCTGTAGAGCATCTGTGAATGTTTCACGTGGTGTTCCAGAAGAAACTCTTAATGTGCCTGTTGCTATTGCACTTCAGTTTTAGTAAATTCTAAGGCCCAAGCTCTGAGCAGAATCCATTTCTTGTAATACAGGATTTTCCAGGCTGGGGCTCTTTCACTATGAAAGAAGTAAGAGACAAAAGGTTGAGTCCTTTTCAAAGTTTATTTGCTAGAATAGTCATAGTCCATAGTCATTCAGATGAGTGTTTTTAGAGCATCTCAGATGTAGTCTTGCAAGATTCAATTTGTTCTACATCAAAAAGAGGCGTGAAGGAGCCTGCAGGAAGTGAGTGTGAGAAACAGACAGGAAGTTATGGTTGATCAGCATGAGGGAGAGATTAATGTCGTCAAATTCTCAGCAGAAGTTTTTGATGACCAGTTTTAAGAAATACACTGGTTTTGCAGAAATGTGTTTTATCCCAACAGATTGCATCTGGTGATCCTGTTTTGACTTATGGCTACATTGACTTAAACTTTTCTTCTTACATAGTTCGTTAGATCTCCTGTTCTGAACTGTATTTCATGGCTGTTTTCACCACTCATCCTCCTTCCTTCAGGTCTGGGGACTGGAAAAATAAATCAGGTTTTGAGTATGCTGGGTTCCACTTAGACACAGAGGGAAAAGGAATTTTTAATGTTACCCGAAGATCTGTAAATTCTTGCAGTTTGCATGCTTTCTTACTGACTTGCAGATGCCCGTTCTTCCATCTTCTTAATACTCATGCCTTCGTGATGTTATTCTTGATTATGTGTAGTTGAGAAATGCATGTGAATCAAACACACATTTCCCTAAGATTCCCTGCATTACAAATTAGACACTTTTATGGTAAGTTTAATTATATTTTGTTCAAAAGTATATTACAGTGGCTTGATCGATTTCAAAAATACTGTCTTTGTTTATGAATTTTCAGGTGTCCGCTAAGAAGACAGAACTATGATTACGGCATACACCTCCTCACAGTTTTGTACCATGAATCTTGGGTAAGCGATTGTGAATAACTCGCGCTTTTTAACGTGCTCTCTCATAACTTATAAAAAGCTCCATGGCGTGCACAGCTTAAAGTAAATTCTTTTCCTTTTCCACCTCACTTCAAATTCAAATAAGAAAAGTTGCTTATGTTTGAATGTTAATTCCCCAGTCAACTTAGAGTGCATTTCTTTAACTGCACAAGTGCTATTCTGGTTGTTTGTATACATAGTTTGCTGCTTTTCAGAAATTTTCCAGTTTATGACCTTAGTAAGAGATTCTTTCCCAATACTTTTTCTCACAACAAGCCGAAAAGTGACCCTGAGCCTAGCAGAAAACACCTTAATTCTCAGGATTCCTAAATATGCATCTGTTTTGGCATGCTGGGCTGCCTATGCACAATATTCAAATATGAATTGAGTGAATCCAGAGGAGTGGTGTGCTCTGATTGTCACCTGTTATCTATGCTTTTTTAACAGTAGCTATGTTTAAAGATGAAAACAAATCCATTCCAAAAAAAGCAGAGGAATGTGTTACTGGCCTTAAAGCTATGGAAACTGCCATGAAGCACAGTATCTACATTTTGCCTCATGCCAAACTCTTATCTGTTACTTAGAATCTATCTTTCTTTGGACGGTTCCTGGGCTGCAGTAACCCATGGCTGTAGTTTGGAAGTATTCTGCTTCTTAAATGCGCTCTCACAAATATTGCCTCAAGCTGGAAGGAATGAGAACTTTGACTGCTTTTCTGAGCTCTCTTTTGCTTAGGAAAAGGACATCCTCCCCACCTTCTGTTAGTTTTAGGATTTCATTGCATTAGTTAGTGTCCTGAAATATATATACAATTATTGTAACTCTTTAGATAAATATTTCTACCAAAGCAAGAGTAATGTAAACTTTTCTGTAATCATTCAGGAAATAGGTTATTTGAAACTTTTCCCAGTAGTTCGTTTTGTTAAATAGTTATACATGTGAAATATCCAATGTAAATATGTTAAAGATACTATTCCAATTTATTGAGAATTTCTTACAATTCTTAAGTAGTCCTCTAAATAAGATATCTTTAGACCACAGATCTTTCCTTTACAGTGAGTTCTTCAGACTTGTCTCCTGTATTTTTGTGATTAATCATATTGGTTATAAGTATTGCCATCAACAATTTCACAGCCATTTTCTACAGAAAACAAGTTAGCAGTCTGAAATGAAATTATTGAAAACCCATAGATATGTTTTGGATAACTTAACATTGTTTAAAATGTTATTAGTCACACTGCTTGAGACAGACAGACAGTGAAAGCCTTCATCGTCAGTATATTTCCATAGAGTACTCTTTTTTTAGAAGTTGTAGCTGATTAAGTACCAAAATTCACACTTCAGTTGTTCTATAGTATTTAAATTAAATCTCCATATTTGGCATTTTTATGTATGTCAGCGTTCTTGATTTTGATCATTGCAGTGATGGCATAAAAAAATGTAATAAGGAGGATGAGCCATATTTCTCTTTCACTGGAAGTTACCTTGAACAATACATTTTGTAATTGTAGAGTGCATCAAATTAAACTCAGCTTATACTGGCATCTTAAAAGATACATTTACTTTAGATTTCAAGTGCTTTGTACACATGGATATTTTTCTCTCCAACAGTATTACATTGCATTACAAATCTTAAATTAATGACAGATCAGTTTCCTGTATTAAGCAATGACAAGAGAGCTACATGTTGCTCACGTTATTAATTCCAGACAAACAGCACATCTGTCCTTTGCTCCACCATTACTTAGTGATGGAAGACAGGGCTATATGATATTGGTACGCGAGTGTTCAGTATGTATTGAATATGCAAAAGTCTCTTGCCCTTTTATTACCTTTCAACTTCCATGTTAATATTTGATGAGTTTGTCAATCACTTGTAATTGTCTTTGATTTCCATGAAAAATTAATGGTCTCCTGAGACACTTTTTTTATTTTGTGTAACCTGTTTTGTGGTTTGAGTTTATTGGTGTGGTTTTTTTTTCATGATCAGCAATAATGCCTTTTAATAACTTGCTGAAAGATGGTTTGGATACGTTTTGTAAACTGTAAACAATGTATGGTTAATTTGTACAAACTTTAATATGGACAGGGACTGGCCATCCATGTAGACAGTAACATCAGTCCAGTTTACAGAACTAAATACAATATTTGATGACTTTCCCAGCAGAAAGTGTGTCACAGTGTAGTGTCACACTATGTTTTCATGCATGTGCATGATGGAATTAAATAAAAGGATGAGGGCAGTGTTACATTCTTACCATGTGAAAGGAAAGCTGGCTGCATGTAGATTTTGCCCTCAGTCCTGAAGATTTTGCCTGCTACCTCTCTAAACATGGCATAACACTATAATTCACGTTAATAACTGGATTACTGAATTTTGTGAACTAGAAAGCATGTGAATATATAAACGGAAAAATTGTATTCAGATATCCATCAGGAAATGTAATTTCAAGTGTAATTATGTTTTAGTTGCCAGTGATGCATAATTCTTTTATTACAGTTACAAATTAGAGCATCCAAGTAGTTTCAGAATCTGAAAACTTTTTAAAAGAATGACAGTTCTTGGTGATTTTGTTGGGTATATAGTAAACTCTGTGCTAGGAAGCTGCATTGTGTGGAGATGCGTTTCCAGCAGAAAGTTATTCTTAAAGTAATAGGTGCAAAGAGTTTAATTCTGGCTCATCTGTCTATTCGTATGCAGGCTTAGAAGAGAAAATGTATCACTGTGTCAACAGTAGCTTCTGTATTACAAATTTTCTTGTATGCTTTTCCAGCCTCGGCTTCAATAAAAACTGAGGGCATCAACAACTCACCAATTCTATTGCTATTACAATTAGAGGGCTCAGGTGGAATTCGTTTGCAATAGTCCTTGTTGTAATAGAGTTACAGTTGAAATATGCAACACGTATGTGCAGACACATAGAAAGCAAAGAGTTGGGGGGATTACCAACAATTGGTGCAGGTGTAGTTCTGACTCAAGGCTCTGAATATCTTGTTCAGAATGGATTTCTTTCTTGGATTGTGATGTGGGGAAGAGAGTTTGTTTTCATTTAATTAAATGAATAAAAGGTTATCCACATCAAATTTGTCACACTGGTTTCTGAGAGGTACCAGAGCCAAAGCGAGGGAAGCATCTTGACAGGTTAATGCGCTGACTAGCATTTTTGACTCCTCTAACCAGCTGGCAATCAGTGGATGATGCAAGAAGACAGACAACCCGAATTGTGAAAGGCTTTGAAGATATCTGGGAGGATTGAACCTGGTGTAGACAAGCTTTCAGAGAAGTTCAGGTGTTTTTTATAACAATGTGCAAGAGCTCACATTTTTGAACACATGGGGAAATAAGAAAAATGGAAGAAATTGAAAGAAAGGAGTGGTGGTTTGTGTTTTGTTTTGGTTGTGGTTTTTGTTTGTTTTTGTTGGTTTTTGGTTTTGTTTTTGTGTTTTGTTTGGTTTTTGGAGAGTGTTTTTTTGGGGGGGCGGGGCGGGGGGGGGAGGAGTAAATGAGTGAATGTAGGGTTCTTTGTTGTTGCTGTTGTGACCGTTGGAGGAAGAAGCAAGAGTTTCCACACTGTGGGAGGGGGAGGGACAGGGGAATAGAATTGTCAGACTGTTGATAGATGGTCAGAATGAAGAATTAAGACGAAGAAGCTGACAGAGGTGGCACAAGTGCAAAAAGTTACATTCATTACTTGGGAATGGAGAGAGTAGCTGAAGCTATTTGACTACTTGTAGGAGAAGTGGGATACTACTGGGTAGCTATTTGGGCTACATAACACCTACAAATTGGTAGTTAAAAGTAGTATTGCATTTGAAACTGTGCTGGTTTTCCTGCCTTCTTATGTTCACACAGAAATGCCATCAACCATGCAAAATTCTGCAAAAGCTCCGGGCACTCCAGACCTTTCAGGATTGTGTTAGAATTTACCAAAACACAGTGCAGTGTAACCAGTTGATATTTGATCTGTATTTAAACAAATAAGCCCCCTTTATTTTGAAGAAAGAAATGTAATGATTTTCTTCCATACTCTAGAATGCATTTGTGTAGCAGATAATACTAACCTTGCTTTTGGCAAAGGGAGTCTGTAGTGACTTATTTTTTTTTTTCTCCAGAAAATAGCAATCTTTCTTGTTTGTTTTGATAGAGGAAGTGAAGGAAGAGAGAAGGAAAAACATGAATTCATCCTCTGGTTCTTGATCCTATCACAGATTCAAATGAGATACAATGAAGCAGAACAACTATGGCAAGCTATTCAGAATATTGGCAGCATATAGGTGCATTGGTAGTAGTTGGTTGGTAAGATGAGTTTGAACAGTGGGAGCAGTATTAATTAGGGGTCTACATGTTGTGTTCTTGGTTAAACTTATTTGAATTACAGGTTGGCTAATGAGGCTGCCTAGATCTAATGCAGAGTTCCACTTAGTTGTAGTCTTTGTTACTTATGGATGCATAAGAAGCAAGAAGTATACCTTGAGACGGCATCTGGAATATTGTGTCCAGTTCTGGGCCCCTCAGTTCAAGAAGGACAGGGAACTGCTGGACAGAGTCCAGCGCAGAGCCACAAAGATGATGAAGGGAGTGTAGCATCTGCCATATGAGGAAAGGCTGAGGGAGCTGGGTCTCTTTAGCTTGGAGAAGAGGAGACTGAGAGGCGACCTCATTAATGTTCATATATTTATAAAGGGTGAGTGTCAGGAGGATGGAGCCAGGCTCTTCTCGGTGACAACCAGTGATAGGACAAGGGGCAATGGGTATAAACTGGAACATAAGAGGTTCCATTTAAATTTGAGAAGAAACTTCTCAGTGAGGGTGCCAGAGCACTGGAACAGGCTGCCCACTGGAACAGGCTGCCCAGGGAGGCTGTGGGGTCTCCTTCTCTGGAGACATTCAAAACCCACCTGGACGCCTTCCTGTGTAACCTCATCTGGGTGTTCCTGCTCCGGCGGGGGATTGAACTAGATGATCTTTCGAGGTCCCTTCCAATCCCTAACATTCTGTGATTCTGTGATTAACATCCCAGACTGATTCATTTGGCACCTTAATTTTGATAAATGTGGATATATACTAGGCCCGTGAGTTCAGTTTTCTTTAAAACATTCAGATTTTAAAACTTAAGAATATTTATTTGTTTTCTTATTTTAAAATACTTGGAGATCTTTTTCTTCCCATTTAGTAGTTTTCAGGTTATTAATCAAATGTGTGTGTTTTATTGGCTTTTAGAATGTATTCAGTAGATATCTGACTTGCAGAGTCTGGTAAGAATTGGACATTTTCTGTGATTCCTTTCAAATTATCCTGCAGTATTGTGCCTAGATTTGGATTAATCAATGAAGGGGTGAGATATATTAGGTAGATGGTTAAACAGGGGCTCAATCAGTTATATTTCTGCTGCCTTTCAATTATAGTACTTCTCGAATGCTGTAACGTGTCTCTAAGCCTGAATGTATTTTTATTGTGTTAAGTGGCTTTTACAGAGTAAGAGTTTGCTGCCCTCAAGTGGTTAAAAAGATCATAAACTCATTTCTTTACACTCAGCTGGGGTTAATAGTTTATCACTAAAAAGTAAAGTTCTGTTATGAGTTGAAAGTAGGAAGGAGAAACAAGCAGAGCAGAATGTTAGTTTTCCAGTAAGGAAAAACATTTGTAATTATTAGAAAGGGGAGGAATCTGGAAAAAATAATGAGGAGGAAATAACTTACAGTTGTTTTAAATCTGTCAAGACTACGAAGAGGTGCAGCAATTTTCCTTCCTCCAATTCCATGTGATTTTCAACATACACAAATGCAACATGATGGAAAGTGGAGGATATCATTCTGTATTACATAGCCGAGATCTTGAAAGATTAGTGAAAAGTTACCTTTGCATTTTGTATTCTGTAGTGTATTTCTTAAAGTAAAAGGTCCAATCTGTCATACTAAGAATAACAGTAGAGTAATGCTGCACACACTTCTGAACTGTCTTGCTTTTCCTAGTACCGTAGTTACAGGAGTCTGATAAAAAAGATATAAGACTTAAAAAGAACAATAAGGAAGAAGGAATATAGAAGTAGGGAAAAATGGAAAGTGGCTACTGAATATGTACAGTAATAGGCAAAAGGTCTTCTGGGTGCATCTCTTTGCATTGTGCTTGCATCGTAGATGTTAATAGTACTTGAAGTGAAAGGACAGGGAAGCTGAAGAAGAAAGGTGAGGAAGGAAAAAACCTGAAGAATGGACAGATGGAGTGACACTAAAGTTTTAACTGAAACTTTCTGTGAACTCCAAAGCTGTGCAGTTTGAAAGAACTTGAGGAAAGTATCCCAAATAGCTTTTCCATTCAAGTAGAGCATTCAACTGCAAGGCACTGGTGGGGTGGGGTGTTTGTGTATGCATGCAGCTGAATGAATATTTTTACATAACCATTGGTGATAATCATAAAATCCATTGTAAAGCTTTAGCACTTAAATTGCACTGCCTTTTTTCTATCTACAGTCAACTTAAGCCATTACAAGTAAGCACTTCAGGTTGTGCCAGGAGCACTTGGTAACAGTAGAATTTTCCTGTTTTCATACTAGGAGTTTACCTTGTAATTCAGCCTAAAATATGTGAAAGGAAAGGAGTCCACTTTTGAAATGTAAGCAAGGCCTCTGACCACTTAGGTTTCAAAACTATAATTTAACTTCATGTTCTGAACACTCAGTATGTTATGACATGTGGCTTGTAGGATTAAAATGGGAGGTTGAGGCAGACACTCTTCAGTCTTGCTGAAACTCTCTGGGCAGAAGAAAATTCAAGATTTATTGAACTGAAAAGGAGGGCCATAGCTTAGTGATTAGAGCATGTACCTGGGAGAGACAGGTTTAGAGCTCTGGGCACCGTTTAGTTTAACTGAAGAATGCTTAGTGTAAATTTCCTGACTTTGAGATCTTAGAATAATGAAGTGTGATAGAATTGTGCCCTTCCTACAATAGTGTTCTTTCTCAGTATGTCATTATATATGGTTTGAGTAACACATATTGAGGCTGAAGTAAGGGTGGTCTCTAAATGTTGTAATATATACTTTGTTTTGAAGTATGTATTACATTTCATTGTGCACTCACCAGTGCTCAAAATCGAATAACTGAAAGACTCCTCATCATTAATGTGAGTTAGAAAAGATAAAGCTAAGTGGCATAGTAGATGTTACATGTAATAAGCTTTCGCTGAAGATCTGAATTCAAACATTTAAAATCAAAGGAAGGAATTTTGCTGACAGGAAACTTGTATTGCAGTGGAAGAAGGTTGAACTTTTCTGTACCTCTGGCTTGGAACCACAAAGGATGAACATCCAAGCAAAAGGTTGAATTAAGAATTGTCTTTGTACTATTTCAGACTGTGGTAAGCTTTTTGCCATACCTTGTGTTAAAGCCGTATGTTTCTAGGTATTGGAGAAACAAGGTTTCTTTTTCATGCATAAATATAGGTTTTACAACTGTTTGATCTTCAGTCTAAATGTTGGAGAGAAATGGAGTCTTATAGGGCATAGATATTAACACAATCAACGGAAAATCATAAAAGATTTGGACGCTTAATATCACTGATCTTTCTTGATGAGATTAGAATCTTATCTGATTTGCATTCAGAAAACAAACTGAGTTAGATAAATACTTTTCAAATAACCCTTTCAGAAACCTGGAATTTCCAGGAAATAGACGCAGCCACTTCAGCCTCGAGAAATTAAGTGTTGTCCTCATATTTCAAAGAGGTTATCTAGATGGTGACTATTGAAGACTCAAAGACAGAAACAGAGATTAAACCTGTGAGTATCATGAGAGCATCTCTTACATCCAATATTATTTTTTTCTGTTTTACATATGTACCTTACTGGAGTGTTTAGTCCTCACAGTCTTTCCTGATTTTCCTTGACACTCTAGGAGTCTTATCTGCCCTGTGCCATTGCTGTGTTCTAGAAAATAAGGTTCTGCTCGTTCAGAAGAATGTATTTTAACCTATTCTGCATCACCAAGCAATTATTTTTTTTTATCCAATCTCATCAGATAGAAATATGTTTTACCTCTTTACAAATTTATGTTGATATTTCTTTTAAGTTGCTAACTAAATAGGTCAAATGAGTAATATATCCAAAGACATATGTAATAGTTTTGACGACTCGTCTTTGGCTTGAAGGTGCCCAGTACTTTGAAAAATGCTAGCATAGCTGTCATTTATGAGCTGAAAACCTGTGATTATTGTACCACACAGAGTATCCTTTATTTCAAGGCAGTACTAAGAAATGTGTGTATTTATTCAAGGCTATAAGGAGTTTGAAATTCAACTTGCAACTGAAAGGACTCTCCTTCCCCTCAAAAAAAAAATCTCAGTAAAATACTTGCTCTTTGCTAAACAGCATTCAATTTTTAACTGTTCAATCAATTTAAAAGAAAATTGAGTAATGTGAGTTATGTTTTTAATTGCCTTGAAGATTTCGGTGTGCCACTTAAAAGATTTATTTAAAATGTCTTCCTCAAAAGAAACGGCAGATAACTGAAAATTGTAATCCTGGCTGTGACAGCAAAATTATGAAAGTTGAACTTTAAAAAAGAATTTAAAAAAAAGATGAAACGCTTTCTTCTTTTCTGTGCTTAAGGGTACAATATGTATTGAAGCTTTTAGTTAATGCCTTTTTGTAAAAAGCAATTTCACTGGCCAGAATGCTATTTTAGTATTTATACTGTGTCAGTACTTCAGATTAAGCACTGTAAAGGCTTGTAAACCTCCCAAAAGACTGTTTTAAACTGTCATGTAAAAGATTTCTTCCGGAACAAGTCCTTATTCTGTTTATAGCATTAAAAATAATTCTCTATATTTACATTAGGAGATTTAAAAAAAAAAATCACTCTTTTTTTGCATCATCTTTAGTAATAGGTTTATGTCCTTTGACTTGATATGAAACTTTTTTTCTGGTTTTGTTTGTTTGTTTTGTTTGATTGGGTTTTGGGGTTTTTTTGACATTTCTCATTAGAAGTTTTGGTAAGAGAACCAGTTGAAATTATCAGCTGAGTGCATTTTCAGCCAGGCTGGTTAATAGTGAGGTTCTGTCTTATGTGTGATAAAATGGAGCAATCATTTTTAGTGAATTCGTTGAAGAAACATTCTTGATTTTTAACCTCGTTTACTAAGTGGGGATTCTAAAAGAATGTTAACACAATGCCACGCTTGTATTCCAGCTTTCATGGTTTTATTCTCATTTCTAAGACTCTTACTGTGGTGTTTATTAACATTTTAAATTTTCAGGGAACAAAAATAATCAACTAACAAAACTATGAGTGATGAAGACCCCATTTTTGAAGTTTCTTTTGTTGTCTCTTTATTTTTCTTCATAACACTTGAAACTGAGACTACAATACTCATAACATTTCCACTATTCAGAGTTCATGGGTGATTGTCTACCTAGGGTGCTTTTTCAAATGAAAATACAACTCCAGATTCACTTTTTCTCTTGCAATAAATCTGATTGGAGAGGTATTTAAGTTTCACTCAATACAGTCAGTTTGCAAAAATCTGGTTTCTGTTCAGTTTCCTGTTTGTGATGTATGTCTGGACCTGTGTACACTGGGATAATTTTTCATTTTGAGGCATGGCCACCAACATTGCAGCAATGGATACTGGCTTCTTGTAGCAGGGCTGAGGGATGGATTTTGAAATCTCCCCCTACTGTCAAATCCCTTCCTGCCTCCCTCTCCCCCAGAAGTCAGGTTTTATTTTAAAATCTATTTTGACACACCATTCTGCTGGGAAGAATTCCAAGAAAGAAAAATTTAAGAGTTTCTTTGGTCTCCTTTAAAGACAGGGAAATCTTAATCTCTTTATCAGTGTGCATCTCCAAAATCCTGTATGTTAATGTGTGCAGAGAATGATTTTCCCGAGGAGAGAAATGTAATAACTGTAATTAGTTCTTGTTGTCTCTGCTGTAATTTAAAGTGTTTAAAAGCCTCAAAGTGATATTTTGTTTGAACTTTAAACATGAGTTTGGTCTAGGGAGCCAAGAGGGGCAATACCTGTATTCCATTACTCTTGAGAAACTCTATCCCTGTGAGAGAAGCTTTGCTTTAAAATTCTTTTGGAGTTTAGTAAAAAAATGCCTTGGATAGCCATTATGCAGATAAACAAGGGATATGTAAAGCAGGCTGATGTCATTAATTGAAAACTATGTAAATCTCCACATTGAATTGCAGTATTTTTCAAACATACAAGGAATGCTTTACCCACTTGTTCTGCTGCTGTTTTAGCAATACAGGTTACAGTATCTCCTTTTTTTTCCCACCCCTTTAGAAATTGAATGAGGTTCTTTTACTTCTGTGTTGTATTGTGTCCAGGTTTTAATGTCAGTCACATGAGCCTTTTAGCAGTGTTAATCACTGTTTCTGACTAAACATTTGGACTCAGAGATTCAAAAGACAAGAGATTCCATTTACTAGGTTCAGGAAGCAATATTTTTTAAAGTGTTTTTAATTCACATAGACCCAAGCACACAGGGTTTTAGAGGAAAAAAATAATCTTGCGTCTTACTAAGGTTATTTGACTTTAGCAAGTTTGACTAGTGGACAGAATACTGTAAAATAAACAAATGAAAAATGAACAACACAGCCCCTCGCAAGAAACAAACAAAAAATAAAACCCCCAACTGCCCTGTGATTACCAGGTTTATATGATGTAAATGCTTTATAATAATGTTTCTTTGAACTTACTCACAGAGCAATGTATTTAGACATGAAATCTACAGCAATTCTAAGAAAAACATGATGACCCCAAATAAACCAAAAGTACTTCAAATCGTGATTCTTATATAGTTGAAGTAATATAAGGATACTATGTATTGTTTATATCAATAAAGTACTAAATAATTATAAATGCACAAATAAGTAGCCAGTCTACAATATATTAAAAAATACATAGCTATGAAGCATATGTATTTACAAAAGTACAATAAAATAAAAGTATGCAAAAACAGTAGGTAATAACATCCGAAATATCCCTATAACAGCCTGTGAATCTAGAGGAAGGCCTGCTGAATCAGAGAAATATTTAAATACAGAATTTATGAAGCGCAGCTGCACAAACCAAGTATTTACAGGCACTGGGAACACAGAAGATTTCAACTGTGCTCAACTTCTGATCCTGTCTAATCTTGTAACGCCAATTAGGTAAAAATTAGCACCTTCTGCATAGAGATTCTTTTGAGGTGCTATTTGTTTTGCAGGAAGAGGAAATGGATTAATTGGCGGTGTTTTTCCTTATGAGTCACAATTAAAACATTTCCCAAATGGTGAAGGATTGCTGTCTCTCATCATAGGTTACTCCCTGTGGGCTGTCTCACTTGGCGTCTTACAGCCAATGTCAACATGCTGAAGTCATATGTTGGGGACATAATAGCTAGGTGGCTGCTTCCAAAGCTTGAGTGTTTAGAGTTATTTAAAATTATTACTTTTACGGTTTTTTGTTAGTCATTATATATGGTCCATAAACTTTTCTTCCTGTTCCGACTCATCTCGTTATATCTATCAGATACACAAAGAACTTGATAAGTGACAGGAAAGAGACTCCTTCTGCACAGAAAATGTTTGGCATACAGGCGCCTTTTGAACTCTGAGGCTTGAGTTACAAGCCTTGGACTTTAGAGGAAGTGAAATACCTTTCATGTCGAAAGTAATTCTTAAAGTGAATTTGTATGAGTGATAAGTTTTTTCCCATTATTGTAGACTTGTTTCAGTCTTGAAGTTTTTAAGATTATGTATATTTTATTTTAGAAAACGGAGATGTGGGAGAGCGAGAAGACTGAGGAAGACATGGAAGAGTATATCTGGGAAAATAGCCGCTCTCAGAAAAATGCCTTGGATACACTACTTCGAATAAAAGCCTCAGAGAATGTCAGTGATGTAACTAAGGAAGAGCTTCTTGCATCTGAAGTAGTTAAGGATTACAGAAACTCTGTAATTGCACTTAAAAATGAAGGTGAAACAGAAAATAACATGTCTCGATACAAGGAATCTGTGAAGAAACTATTGAATATACAAGCATTACCATGAGAGATGACTCTGCAGGTACATCTGATTATTACAGAAATATTAAACTACTGTGTTAATATTTCTACATGATATGGGTATATAATTATTCAGAACCTTAACCAAAAATATGAAACTTGATGATGAGTTAGTTTAAATAGTAATCAGATTTTTCTTTACCACTGGATTTTCTTGTAAACATAGTTTTCCTGTCTGTGAACCTTGTTCTTTGAATAAAGTAAGTTGTGAGTCGTATTTGTGACTTGAACATTCTAGTCTGTGCTTTCTTAGCTTGGGAGATCCTGGCTCAGTCCTCTGCTTAATAACATTCTGACTTCTCACACAACTTCTTTTGGCTTATAACTTAGAGCAACAATGTCAAAAATGATAAAATTACTTGTGCTCCAAGTTCCATTAATTAAGAGTCTCAAAGTTAAGAGCTCTAAACGTTCTAAATGCTTTTCGAATGTCACTCAGGCTTTTCTCTATTTTTGTACTCCCTATCTGTAAAATAAAGATAACGTTGCTTGAGTAGTTTTGGAGATATGTTGAAGCACACTGAGCAGCATGAGGTTCTTGCTCGTCATGAGGTCTAATAAGTACCGTGAGTAAAAACACCTCTCTCTAAAATGATGGATAAAAATAAGGTAGAAAAAGGGATGGTAATGGGAAGGTGAACTAGCAGTTATTTACAGGATACAAAAGTGAGGAAATAAAGGAAGAATGGTGAGAGTTGCTGAAAGCGAGAGCTGGTGGTGAGCAGCTTAAATAGGAATGGACTGAGTCTTGGTCCCCTGAGGCCTGCTGAGTTGTCTCTTGAATGTACTCAGGCTCTTAAAGAAAAAAGAAGTTTGTAGCACCCAACTTCTGTGAAACACAGAGAAAGAAAATGTATGGATGTTTATCTTATATTTGGTAATTTGTATTTGAAAGGAATTGATGGACATAACTCTATTTTTGCTTCTATTGTACCACCTTGGCTTACCAAGATTTCAGCTTAGATAGAAAGTCGTCATTTTCTGGAAGAGACAGAGGGAGTCTTTATTCATCAGATTTAAGAATTCTGCATACCTATAAAAGAACTTAGCATGTGGCCCTGCCAGCACGTCTTTTGAGAGGAAACAGCGTAAGAGTGAGAACATTGAATATTAAAGAGTAATTGATTTCTGCCAAGTGACTCACTGCTAGGATTTTTCATTGTTTGTTTTGTGTTTACGTACAGCCAAAGACTGTATATATTCCCATTTCCAAAACATTGTCAGTTTTGGAAGGTTTCTTCTTAGGTAGAGATTGTTGTCATATGGCAGGAAACTGAGTTTAATGGAGCTTGTTACTCCCTATGGGAATTTGCCAGAGCTGGAGCTAAGATTGAAAATGCTTGTCCTGTAATCCCAATTTTGCACTGACTTGGTTATTTAGTGATCAATCCTCTTAGAGGTGGCGTTTTAGCAGAAGCTTTGTATGGGGAAAGTTTTGGCTGTTACCAGGTTGTTCCTTTATTCATGGATAATCGGAGTAATGTTTAAAATTCTCATTTGAAATGGTACATCTGTATAATTCCTAATCTTTTTTGAACAGCCATGAAACCAAAATTACTGAGGAAGTAACTGCAGTTTGACTCAGAGAATGGCGTGGATGGTGGAGTTATGCCTGGCTTTATTCCAAAGGCGGTTTGGTTCTACTATGTACACAAGAGAAATTTGTTTCCTTAATTAGCTTTGTCAGTGCTTGTATAAGGACTGGCGTACCAGCATGCCTGTGTGACTAACTTCTGTTGTGCAGTGACATGTCTTGTACCAGACTCTCATGAGTAATGCCCTTAAATGTTTTAAGAAACCTAAAATCCCATAAGCTTGCTTTTCTCCATAAGGTCATTCTTTTGTATTCAGGACTTAGGAGCACCTGGTAAAATCTTCCTTGAATCAGAGGAAAATTCAGTTTTTCTTTGCTCTTCATGGACTTTAAATGGACCTAAGCAGAACTCTATATGAAAGTTGTAGTTAAAATAATGGTTTGACTTCAGTAATAATAATGTCTAGTAGAAAGAACAGCACAGCAAGGTAAATTGACTTTTTGTTTGATTTCATTAGCATTTCTTTAGCTTCACAGCTAATTCATGGAAAACCTAAAATGCACAGGCTTCCAGAATTGCTGCTGCAGTGTTCATGCCTAGCTTATATACACTCTATAAATGTTTCAAGAAATACAGGCAGGATGAAAGGTGGCTGTCTCCTGAGTGCCAGGACACTTGGATGTCTCCATCAACAATAGACTGAACAATGTTGGGGCTAATTCACTGTGTTCCCCAACCATATCTATCACTTACCACCTAAAGTTAATTGTCAAAGATGCCAGTTTTCTGGTAGTATAGGGCTTAATGTCCCTGTGGCTATAGAACACTTTGCCAGCTGGTCATAGAAATCTGAAAGATTGACCTCTAACTTTCATTTTCAATGTCGTCTTCACTTCCTCTGCTTGCTAAGAAACACAGGAGCAAAATTAAAATCCTTTGTAATCTTCTAAGTGCTCAATCAAGCTTCTAGAATCAAAGGCAATATAAAATTCAGTTGCAGTTTTGCTTTTTACTAATGGTTTATGTGTTACAGTACAGAACTTGTGTAGAGCAGTGGACTGGATCAAAGGTAGCCTGGATTGAGTTTAGAGCTCTTTGTCATCTTGGATGTTTCTCTTCCTGTTGTTCTGCTTTTCCCTCCAAACTGTTTGTGTTTGAAGGTAGCAGTATTCCTCTGTGATTATGCAGAATACCTAGCACACTGGGATCTTAACTCCTGTGGGAGTCTTCCCAAGCTCGATGATGTATATTCTATGTCTGTTTTTATGAACTATACTACACATCTTTATTTTCCTGTATAATACTCTTGCAGACCATCTCATTGGAGACCTGCACTGAAATTTAAAAACTCTGAAGAGTTAAAGAGTAATAGAATTAGGTAAAGCAGCTCTAAAGCACAGTAATAAGTACGTCCTTAGCAATGGTCACTTATTAATGGATCATGTACGTTATAATGTAAATTCATGATGGAGGTGTGTATCCCTCTATATATACCTGTGTGTATGTACATTCTTCCGTTACATGGAAACGATTGTGTTACTCTTAAATAGAAATATAGATAGATAGATAGATAGATAATACTTAAGAAGCTGGCTAGGCCTCCCAGTGCATACACTGAGAAGGAAAGAGAAGCAAGAAACCACACACAGTATCTGGAGGCATTGGCTGTCTCCATAGGTAATTCTTTTACTGGTATTTACTGTCCAAGAGGAACATGGAGCTGGTTCATGACAGCCCTGACCTCAGGCAACCCTGTCCATCGTAGATTGAAACTTGAGCAGGAAGGCTACTATATGTGCTTCTTTGCGGTTGCTGTTCTAACCTCCAAGTAGCAGATGTCTCATTTCAAATCCAAACACTTGCCCCCGCAAACTGGAAAAGTTAGTTCCTTATGGCAAGGAAAAATAAGCTGTCTCCAATGGAAAAAAGTTCACACGAGTTAAGTTCTTGGCCATCTGGAATAGTTATGATGCATAGTTTTGCTGGTGCTGTTGAGGAGACTAACCTTTCTTTTATCTCCCATATAAACATTCCAAAGAAAGGTTGAGATCTAATGCTTGGTCAAGCTGGAAAAGGACTTGCTTTGTCAGTATTCTGGCTAATTTTTGCATCCTAGAAACTACTGTAATCACTGGTATAAGATGTCTTTAGTAAACAGTGTGCTAAGAGTTGTGAAGTGAAACGTTCATAGTGTGTCACTAAATAGTTTACTGAGGTTGGTTGTCTATGTTCTCTTGCATTTTGCCCTTTAAAGAAGGGCCGTCAGACACTAAGAATAATCTCTTGCTGAGATTAGACAAGAAGGCCTGTAAAGAGACATAATTCAGTCTTTGGCAAGGCAAGTAGATGTTACAATTACTTGTAAATTCACCAAGCCCTAAGACCTGAATGTGACTGGCTGTATGTGAAGAGTTGGTAAACCCCTGCAGATAATCTAATGGTCTTCAGGGAACTAATATATACTCTTGACTGGAGCTGACGCTTTTTATCGTGTTTTCATGCATAGCATAGCTACGGACACAAGTATGAGATAAAGGGATAGTTGCCTAAAAAAGGATGTGCTGTCTGGACAAACCATCTTTTGACCCATTTCTTATTTTCACTCATACTTAAAATGATGTATTTATTTTCTTGTGAATCTCCTAGTCTGTAATAAAATATTTCTGCTACTGTGCTTTAAATAGCCCTTTTACTTCCTGGTTTTTTAATATGCCAATAAACCAAGAAGACTCCCCAGAACATGGTCTTATATAGTCTCATCATTCCATCCAGACCTGGAAGCATTTGTGCATGGGACAAATACAACTTTTCACTTCTGTCTCATTTTCTGGTGAATATTGAGGTCCTAGTTCCATTATATGATTCTAGAGAATGTAATAATGAGAGTAAGGATTGAAGGAGCCTCAAGGTGCTACTAAGTGCACTATGCAGTCACTAATCTAGAGGTGAACATAACCATGGACACCAGGGATGACTGACTTGCTGCAGATCACACAGCTGATCAATGATCAGATAGAAGTTATTTTTCTGAGAGGAAAAGGAGGTGGAAAAAAGCAGCTGTTTTAAAGCAAATAGTGTATTACCTATGACATATTTCCATTAAAACTAATGCCTTCTTGCAGAGATTTGTGGTTTGGGCATGTTGGAGTGTATCATGTCCAGTGAAACGATTTCTTTTCTTTGCTAGTCTTTTCATTTGCAGGTATACAACATCCTTGACGTAAGAATAGCAAGTTCTCACTTTTTCAGTGGTGTATTGCCTTTAAAAAAAAAAAAAAGTACTCTGTGAGAAGTATCCATCCTTTATGACTAGCTTTTCTCCTTTTTTTTTTTTTTTTGATTCAAGCTGCTATAGAGAGTCATTTAAAGTGAAGGAAGAGTGGCACAGGCTGGAAGAAGCCTGGCACTGCTGACTTTGCAGTACTCCAGACCATCAGCAGATGCTTTGTGGGGCATTTACGTAGCAGCCCAGCCTGAGCAGGAAGAGTCAGGATAAGAACGTATATTAAGGATTTGGGAAATGAAAATAGTGTGAGTCTTGTATAATAAAGGTTTTGCAATATGTTACAACCTGCCTCAGTTTTCAAGTAAATTGTGTAATATTTATCTGAAAACAGCAATATCTTAATTGTACAGGAGGAAGAGAGAGGGGATGTCCCATGTTCACTTCCGATGTTTTCTGTCTTGAATGTTACCTGTTAACATATGGGTACTGCAAGATACCAATGCTGCAAGAACTGTGTTACCTTAGACATGCATCTTGCATATGTGGCTTCAAGTTCAGCGATACTTTATAAATATATACTAAGGATTTAAGCATCTGCCCTTATTTTATATGCATGATTAAATAATGAGTCAAATCAGAAATGCGTTCTTCTCAGTACGATAAATTAATTGGTAAAGGGTACCTTGTTAGAGTATTACCGCTTCAAACTGTTAAACAGTTTCATAAATCATGTGTGAAGCAGGGAGAAAGAGATGTTGTGCACTCTCTTTTCTTTAAAAGCTGGAAAATTGAAAAAATACAATATTTATATTGAAATTAAAACAAAAAAAATGAAGTAGGAAGCAACTAAATATAACACAAAATGCATATGCCTCTGTAACTGAAGATAATTAATATTCAACAGTGGTTGGTAAAACTCTAGGCTAAGGAAAATGAAACACATTATCCAGCTGAAACTATGGGGAAATTTTTAGGTAAACAAAGCATAGTTTTTCTACTTGAATTGGACTAAGCTGCCTGCGTGCGAATTTTGTATCCTAAAAACTACGTGCAATTATGTAGCAATAATAACCTTAGTATGTTCTCTGATTTTAATGATGAATTGTATTTGGAATTCAGTGCTGCAAGGTCTTGAAAATAAAGTTTGTGCAGTTTGAAACACCTTAATTTCTCAAGTGACATCTTCTCTTTGTCTGGGAGCTATTGAGACTATAATGTGAACAAAAGCAGAATTGTAATGGCTCCACTCAGCCTGAAGAAAGGCATCACAGTGCAGACCTAGTTGTCTTACAAAGTATTTTTCTAACTCTAGGTTTAGACTTTCTAACTCTTATTCATAACAAAAATGCAGTGTTCTTCAAAGTGCGGTTTTTGCTGAGCCCTTCCTTGGCAGCAAACATACGCTTCACCGTTTTGATTGTTTTGACCATTTCAAACAAAGAGACAATTTCATAAGATGCTTATGTATTTCTGCATTACATTGGATGTGTATTCATGTGGTAGCAAATAGACAAGCAAAAGGTAACTAGCTGGGGTTTAGATCTGCTTTTGATATATCTATCTACATTTCAGGTGTAAGTTGGTTTTAAACTGTGTTTTCCTTGGTTACATGATTTTAGAAATTATGGGGAGGAAAAAAATGATTTTAAAAAGGCAATTTCATTGCAAATTGATGTGGCAATGCTGGCTAAAGTGTTTTGTGGGAGAATCCTGTGACAAACTGTGCTTGTCATCAGTACTGAGTGAAGTGAAAAGTACCACAGCTTGAATTGGAGCATGTGGTTAATCAGTTTGTTTAGTTAATATATTTGATCAGGCTGTCATGATGTGTGAAGCATCCCAGTGTTATTTGTGGTAGGCATCAAAACATGCACTTCACAAACTTTTCATTTTCTGATTAAGACTTTGTAACTGAAAATCAGTTATGCCTGTGTTTTTAACACAGAAAAGGTGCTTCACTGAGCCATGAACATTTCCTTCAGAATTTGGTTGGTAGAGCACTGTACAAAGAGAAACCTGAACCACATGATCTGCAGTCTGAAAGAAGATCATACTGATGGTCTCAGTGCACATCACCGTACGTGTAAGTTGCAGAGAAAGGATATAAAGCACATCACAGCAATCGACAGGTTGAGAAACTGAGTCGTCCCTCTGACGTATGCGTGCCTTTCTTTCCTAATGAAATCAGACCTGAGACTTTCCCATTTTGGGAAGATCCTTGAAGATGACTTTCAGATGATAAGTACATGAGAAATATGTTATTTCTTTACAATATCACCACGTTCTCACACTCAGCTTTTGATACAATATAGAGTATCTTGGTTCCTTTCTCCCAGTTCCTTTCCTTCTGGTGTTAAAAGCCTGGAAAAACAATATATGTCAACTTCCTCCAACTCAGAAGAGCCTTTGGAGTCTCATCATTCTTAGTTGACATTTTTAGTGATAGTTAAACTATGTGCTCGATTCAGCCACATAATGAATTAGAAAAGTGCCATTTGCTGATAAAAGTCAGCTTGTTCAAATTTAGAGTACATCATGCAGTGGGTACACCTCTAGAATTTGTATCATTTTACATGTAAGCGTAGAACTGCCCTTAAAAACAAATCATACCTAATTCTATTTTTTCTAGCTAAAATAGAAGGAATTTCTTTTGTGTTAGTTCAACAGATTAAATAACCTTACTCCTATAAAAAATTCTTATCCTGTGTCATTCTCTTCCGTTACATATAAATTAGTGTACAAGGTCAATCAAATACCATAAACAAGGGGTTTTTTTAAACTTTTTTTAAAAGGTTTTCTAAGCTGCAGTGCTGATCAATGTGGGTGAAAACGTAATTTTAGAGTTGTTCTGAAACCAACCTGCTCAACTGTAATTATGTATTCATGTAGCCTTACAACCTCATCACTGTAGTCTTTGAAAGTTGCATGAGTCTTACTAGTTTTACAATAATTTTCTGCCACATAGACATGACAATCTATTTATTATTTCCTTTTATAACATTTACACTTGTCTGGGCAATAGAAAATTCTTACAGCAAGTGAAGAAAGTGAGAAACTCTGAGCCATCAACAAGTTTAAAAGGAGAAGAACAATTCTGATTACTGTTGAAAATGTTTGCTTTGCTAAGCAAACTTCCTGAGTAAGGTAAGGCAAGGAAATACCTTCCTACCTTGTTGACCTAGTCACTTGATTTATATTCAGGAGGAGCACTTTTATGAGTAGAGTACAAAAAAGGATTTTTTATTATAAGGCTAACTTCTATAGCTTTCAAAACATTTTGTCTCTTTCTGTGCAACATACATTAAATGACTATTCCTATTTTAAAAAGCGAATGGTGTAAAGGATAAACATGAGTAGGCAAGAACAAACAAGTCAAGGTGGACAACACAGATTGATGCTGATTACAAGGCGTGAACAAATGTTAGCCACATTTGTGTTCTCCTTAGCCAGTAACAGAATGGATTTGTCAATGCATTGCAGAGCAAGTAACTTTACAAAAGCACTTGAGGTGTGAAGGTGCTTCTATGAGGGCTTGAAAAACAGTTGAAGTGTTTCTTGTTAGAAGAGTGAAGTGAGAAGTGGGCTAAGAGTAAAGCATAAAGATTGAGTGATCAGATTTTGTGGTATGAGTTAATGGAGTTCAGTAGTTTGGGAGACTTGGGTTCTTTTAGGTGCTTTTGTTTGAAGAAGTAAAGAGTGCTGGTGAAATTGTTTTGTCTCAATATTAGGGATAAATAGGGAAAAAGGTGAATCTAGAATTTAGTGGGAGAAAAATGGTCAGTTTTTACAGAAACTATGAGATCCTAAGCAATTAAAAGATTATATTAGAGTTAAGTGATTTTATGATACTATAAAACCATTCGGTTTTACTAACTACACTTACACTTTTCTCAGGTTAAAGTCGGGGGAAAGAATACATACACCTGCAGTGAAGCTGCTCACTTAAATTAGAGAAAGTGTATACTGTTCGTTAGGCTTTAGTCGGGGTCAGATTATGAACCAAAATGTGCTCTAACACCTCTGAGCATGCAGTGGGAGCTCTAAGTGTGTATTTCTTATGTAAAGGGACAAGGCAATTGTGTTTCATCTGTAGAGAATTAAGTTATAAGTGGAAGATTCTGAAGCCATCAGTTAAAAAATTTATCTTTGGTTCTGTAAAAGAAATAAGCTAGTATATATGCTTCATTTTTGAAAAGCTGTTTGTTCTAAAACAAGGATGTTGACATTATTTTACAAATTACCTTTGACAGTAATATATTTTGTGAATTGTCATGACATTGTTCTTCTCCTTATGGGTTTATACTGACCTCTCCTGTTTCTGCAACGCCCTGCTGTGAAAGCAACAGTACAACAGCAAAGGAAGATGAGAGACGAGCAAAGAACAACAGGAATCAACCAGACACTCAAAGCTGCAGCTTCCCAAGCAGGTGCCTCATTATCCGAAGTATAATTCCTGCCGCTGTAGCCTTTGGTTTCATTCAAGTGTTGCTTACTGCTGTTCAGACGAGGAGGAGTGGGCATGTGGGATAATACCTTGGCAGACTTGGATGTCAAAGTTGAATGTAAAGTCTTTTTGTCTGAGCTGGTGATTGACTTGGTGCTTACTGAAGTTGTGCTTGTCCACTTAGCAAAATGATCATCCAGTGGAAAGGTTTCTGGCCTGGAATAAGTAGTAACTTCAGTTTTTTGGACCATCAGACTTGTGCTGGAGGTGTAAGCGGTTGCTGTTGGGCTCTGGCTAGTGGTAGAAGACGGAGCTTGGAGCAGTAGGGAACTTGATGTGGCATTATGATGCTGGCATCTTTCCCACTCGGTGGTCTTTGTGCTGTTTTGCTTTTCATTTTTACTCAGTGAAGAGTGAATATTTGGATCTTTGGATGCCAGTTTTTCAAAAATAATAAGATCTGGATCAACCCCTATTAAATAATAAACAGTGTTAGTTTATGTGATAAAAGCTCATCTGCACACCCACATAAAGAGCACATGGAAACAATGGCAGGTCGAGGAGCCCAAATAATATCCATGAACACCTTCTGGAATAGGGATGTCACTGCCTCAGGTTATGGGACACCCTATGGAGTGCAAGGGAAGTGCATTTTGGGATTGCACAAGGCCTGCATGGGATGCTTAGGGAGAGAACCAAAGGTTAGAAGTGGGAGGGATCTAGGAGAGTGCCAGCAAGCTGTGTGTCTGTGTGACAGTCTGCACCAGTGACTGGAGGGGGCCTGCACTCTTGGGGGCTTATACATCCAAGTCACAGCAAAGGGGGAGACTGAGCACCTCAGCCCAGCTGCTGGGAGCATTCACATTGTACATATGTGAATATATATATTTTCATTATCGGATCTCCATCCTATGCAGCCAGAGAAAGCAAGATGAGGCTCTTGGTGCTGCCTGTGTTTGTGTGTCTGCTTTATGCATTTGTCTGTGTTACTTGTGTGGCTGACTGTGTGTGTATATATATATATATATCTATCTATATCTACTTGTGGGGTGTGTGTGCTCTTTGTGCCTGTGCCTAATGGGAATACACTTCCAGCCTTGCTACTGGTTGGATCTGGGGACCAGGAGCAGTGGGCAGCCTCGTTTCTCAGTCTCTCAGATCTGATGTGGTATTTTCCCCTATTGATTAGGTACTCAGAACATGAAGCTTGGAAGCAGGGTGTATCTTCAAGGTCCTTTCTCAAATACAAAATGGAGGAGAAGGGGAAAATATTCATAGAAGTAGGTACATTAATGAAAAAGGAAAAAAGTCTTATGCTTTTTTAGCACTGTATGTTACTTCAGAAGATCTTTTAGCACAGCAACTGACCTACTATAATTTTAACATTTCCTATAGTTGCTGTGTTTTCAGCCTTTATAAACAAAATGCTTAGTTACCTGTTGTGATGTTGTACAAAATTACATTGATTCTAGCCTTTAGTATGCAACTTTCCAATGCTGGGCAAGACATGTGCAGGCAATTCGTGTTCTCATGAATAGGTCCGTGGTAGAACACTGCCAGATTGCAGGAAACTGTAATACAAAAAGAGTAAAGTTGAGCTTATCGGCATAATGAACATTGCATTTTGCATGTTATTACATTATTTAACATCAGAAGATCGCTAATACTGGGACTAATACATAGTACTTTAAATCCGTGGTTCTCTCATTATTGTGCAAACTAATTAAGCACCTGATCAGTAAAGCAGAACTACTTATAACTACATTCTTATTTTAAGAAGAAGGAATAGAATAACCACCTGAATTCTCAGTGTGCCTCTGATAAAAATAAATCATATGCTTTAGCTTGTAGTCCTCCTACCAGTTGCCTTCCTTCACATCTCGGCTGCAGTGAGCGGACCATTTCTAAAAGTAAAGTTATCAAGGAAGACAACTTTGAAATGTTTTTTCTTGTGTAATGTACCTGTCTACTTGAAACTGGACTGCAACCATTCATTTCACCAGACTATTAAAAAAACATCCTGAACAAGAAGAAGTAAGCAGCATCCTACGCCACAGCCAGTTCCCAATCGTTTTCCTTGTTTGCCTTTGGGCTATTTCTGTGAATAGTTTAGACAATTCTTTATTTATGTTTGGGGATTCAGTTCTGTCTTCTCACATCAGAAATCAGGGCAAAAGTAATAATGAAAAAATGCCTGAACAACTGTCACTGAAACCCAGAAAGTATATAGATGCCTGAATCCGAGTGGTTTAAGATTTAGATTGAAAATATATGCTGCATTACTTATCATTAGAGTCACACTATATTTGTATATAAAGCAGGAAAGATTCTTCTTTCAAAGTCTTATAGCACATCAAAATGTGAAGTCAAAAGTTAATTTTATTTTATATCAGTACACTTGGACCAGGATCAATGTTAGGTTTTGGTTTAGTCATGTGAAGTTTTGGAGGTCTTATGATTTTATTTTACCTGCCTTGAATGTAACCTCCATACCTGAACTAATACAGCTACCTACAATTTAAAAAAGTATTGACAGAGCAGAGAACACATTCAATAGCAGCAAATACTGTAAATGATTAAAACAGCTAAGGAGAACTTTTCTGATACTGATTCTGACTCTTAAGTTTGCGCTTCAGAAAATTGTAGTATACCTTCTGTCTATATTGGACAATTTGTATATAAAGTGAGCTTTTAAGATTTATATTTGTTAATGTAACTCTCTAGAATATGTGAATTAATAGGGCTGAAGACTTGCTTCAGGCAAAGAATTCTAAAATAATTCTGTGATTTTTAGGTTGTTTTTTAATGTTGGAAAAGCATTTTAGTTACAGTGTATTTTTGTAACACTCTTATGAAAAAGCTTTATTTTACATCAATTGTTAGGAAAATACCTAGCTTTACAAATGTATTCTATTTACTTAGGTATTTATTCCAAAGATTTTCCTCACATTTGTAAGTAATGAAAATAATTTGTAATACTTCTGCAATGAACAACAGAAAAAAATCATGCAAAATAAAATCCCTAACCTATATACGAACGAGAAAAGGAATAAAATACACTAAGACTGTGCCTACTATCTTTTCTCTATTATTTGTATTTTTTCAACTAGTAGCCTCAATACTGCATCATAGATTAACACAGTAAACACACACCTTGAAAATATTGAGGGTTTTTTGGTGTTTTGGAGTTTTTTTGTTTGTTTGTGTGTTTGTTTGGGTTTTTTGTGGGTTTTGGGGGTTTTTTTGTTGTTGTTTGGGGGTTTTTTATGTTTGGTTTTGTGTTTTTGTTTGTGGTTTTTTTGTTGTTTGGGGGTATTTTGTTTGTTTTGTTTTCTGTCATAATGAACTTATCTGCCCTAAGAGAGAAGCAATATTTTCAAAAAACTTATACAATTAATTAAATAAAAATTTGTAATAAAAATGCACTCTGTCTGCCCGAACAGTACAAATTCAGTGGCTCGACTGAAGAAAAAATCATGGCCAAAGTGCTGTTACGGAATTTATATTGTCCTGTGGTTTTTAGCTACTTACATATAAAGATCAAGCTTGTCTGCCTAGCTAAAACAAAACCAGTAATACTTACAAGTCAAACTGGGATCTGGAACTCTAATGACAGCAAGGTAAAGCTAAATGAATGATGATAATCACCAGTTTTTCTTCCACTGATATAATTTTCCTGTCCTATGCCTACCTCTAGTTAGGCTTTATTAGTTTCCAGTTATTTGTCATAGGAAATTGAGCTTAGAGTAGATAGTTATGGAAGCACAAAGACACTTACGATTAACAAATCAATAGAAGAAAACTTCAGGGAGACAGAATTACAATCTTACAGGGATTATACAAAGCTCTAGCTTTACTATATACCAATTGATTTACATTTCTCTTTAAAAGATTAAAAACATTTTGTAGTGTTTAGCCAGCACATGACTAGTTTGATATATTTCCTGAGGTTACAGGCATTTGTACAGGTCATATATAAAATAAACATTTGCTTCTATGGATAAAGAAATTTAAAATCCAGTGGCTATTTTTAAGAAAATAATCCTGAATATAGAAATAGTTCTAGGCATCAATAAACACTTTGTATCATTTTTAACGTGAGTTTAAAAGACAAAGCCCTTCAAATATTTCTGTGAAATATCTATGTAGTATTTGCTCTCGTGTGATATCTTTTATTCAAGGATTCTTAAACACTCTGCAAACACTAACAATGTGGTATTATTGAAGTCATTGTTTGACAAATCACAGTTTTCAGATATTTGTTCACATTGATGATTTTTCTTCCAACAGAAAACTGTTCTTCACTTGCATCACATGTAGCAGTTTGTACCCTTGCCTTCAGACCCATGTATACAACATTCTGGATTTTGTCAAAGAATGGATGTTTTGTGCTAATAGTATCCTTTATGTTTGTTTTTCTGTGTGATACATGAATACTATGCAAGTTTAGTACCATACTCTGTGAAGAAGAGTCGTGTTCAAATCAGCATCATTGATTTTTCTCTGCAGGAGTAGATGGTGATGGTTACTGAAGAGTTATTGTTTTAATGTTAGCATTACCCACAATCTTTGTAACGGAGATCTAAAATTTCAAAGCAGACCCTGAGATTCTCATGTGTTTCTAGTGCGGTCTTCTGAAAAATTCAGATTATCAAGTTCCTTTCTGTAGGACTGAAGATAGGGGAACGGTTAACAATGTGCCTCTGCTTTCCTGCCTCAAAAAACCACATATATCCCCCTTTTTTTTTCTGTTATTTCTTCTTTAAAGAAAGGAATGTTTGTATAAAAATTACACAAAATGTTTTTCCTCATACATCATGATGCAAATTTTAGTGTGTGCCAGAATCTTGATAACAAACACTCACCATTCCTCAGAAGGCAGCAGGTTCTGCTGCACTGTTGGGGTGAGACTTCTGCATAAATCTTCAGCACCTGGGCTCCCCTCTTCTGCGATTCCTGCAGGTCAATCAGAAGACCCGGGAAGCGTCGGATCCAGCAGTTCTTGTAAAAGGTCATGGGTGAGCAGAGAGAGTCTGACTCCACGGCCAAACCCAGGACCAGCAGCACTTCCGCTATGGCCACCAGCAGAATCATCTCTTCAACGTAACGTTTAGTCAGCGCACCTTCTCCTCTACAGGTGCTCTAAAGTTTGGACCACGTTTTAAGAGACAAGCTCTTGGGTGTTGAGGATACTGCCAATTCTGCCAGGGACATGAGCCAGGGGATGTTTTTTCCAAACAATTTCCATGATGCTGTTTGGGCAGCTGCTGGAAGGAAGCAGCCGTTTTATGAGCTACATAAGATTATAATAGTTATTATCATTCTCAAACTTAGTTATTTAGAGACAGTTTTTGAGAGACAACAGGCACAGGTTGCTTTTAGTTGCTCAGAGACCTTTTCTATGTGGTCCCAAGTTTGTGTTTCTTGTCCTTCTAAGCCCAAACTAGGCAGACTGCCTGAATACGTGATGAATAATGGTGAGCTCAGCATATTGTTTCACCTCAGCTCGGAAAGTATGCGGTACAGTCACTTGAGAGCAGGCAGGTCTGCCACTTTGTTCGGGCACACTATTAACACAGAAGAAACAGCTCAGGTTAGTTTCATAACACTTTTTGAATTATTTGGTGGTTGCAAATATAGTTTCCTTCTTTGCTAACAAACTGAACTAATTCTGTCTGCCAGCCAGAGGTGGAAATTTGTTCTTCTTCCCTACTGTTTTGGTTGCAAGAATAGCATGATTTTATTTGCAAAGATCTAGGAATAGATGGATATGACTGGAAAAGGCTGTGACCAACATTCATCTCCAGATTAGGTAGGTAATCAATGTCCTGCCCCTAATCTTCCGTAATTTTAAGAATATTGACGAGTCTGTATGGGATCTTCCGCTTATGCTTAAGCTTCTAAGAGGCCTGTGAGAGTGCAAGGAAGAAAACATAGTTGGCATATAGGGAGGCAATTCTTCAGGCACCTGGTCTGCAACCTGATCTCCCAAGTGTTTTGTTTCTGAAAAGGACCCAGTCTGATCCCTGATCCCCACTTCTGTATGTCTTTCATACAGGAAGGCTTTAAAATATTGCAATAGATGGGTTCATTTAAACTCAATGGACTATACAGTGAGGTTGAGAGAATTAGGTAGAAATACGGGTGTCTGCAATAAAAATTGTGTTGAATATATATAAATATTATAGACGGCTTTTTTTTTCCCCTCAAGATTAGAATCGAGGAATTTCCTCAGTCCTACAGGAAGTACAGATCAGTGACATGGGGGAAGGAGAGCCTCAAACTCATTTTAATTCTTTACTCATTGTAGCTGGTGTTTGTCTTGCAAAACAAGGTTTGGAAATGAGCTGACATATACAATTTTGTTCCTTACAGAGCTCCTGAGCAGGTAACGGAGCGCAGAGCAGGTTAAGTCCTGTTGATCCAATAGCAAGACCAGGGCATGCATTTATTCAGTGGAACTACTGGCTATAGTCAGGAAGCTCCTCATCATAAGAAAGACACTGAGGTACTCCCTGTACTCGATGCTGATGAGGCCCCACCTCAAATCCTGTGTTCAGTTTTGGGCCCCTCGCTACAAGAAAGTCATTGAGGTGCTGGAGAGAGTTCGGAGAAGGGACACGAGGCTGGTGAGGGGCCTGGAGCATGAATCTTATGAGGAGCAGCTGAGGGAACTGGGGCTGTTTAGCCTGGAGAACAGGAGGCTGAGAGGAGACCTCATCGCTGTCTACAACTCCCTGAAAGGAGGTTGTTGCATGGAGGGTGTTGGTCTCTTCTCCCAAGTAGCAAGTTACAGGACAAGAGCAAATGGCTTCAAGTTGCACCAGGGGAGGTTTAATTGGATATTAGGAAAAACTTCCTCACAGAAAGCGTCGTTGGGCCTTGGAACAGGCTGCCCAGGGAAGTGGTGGAGTCACCATCCCTGGACATGTTTAACAGGCTTTTAGACAAGGTTCTTAGGGACATGGTTCAGTGCTAGAGTTAGGTTAGGTTTGGACCCAATGATCTTGAGGGTCTCTTCCAAATGAAATGGTTCTGTGGTTCTGTTCTATGATTCTTGGTACCTGTTTGGAATTACCAAACATGATGCATTTTATTTTTATTTTGATCTCTGTCTGAAAGTCATTACTTAAAACCTTGAATATGCTTCAATATACCTGTTAGTTTGCATTCAGCGGACTGCACAGGTATGTTTTTAGGCATTTATCTACCATTGCCACAAGCGCTATTGATAGTGTATTTTTCTAAAATTTTTGTTTCAGCTTTCCAAGTATTCCGAGGCATCACTTGTTATGGGACACAATCAGAATTTTGAGCAATATGCCTGTATTTTGGCATTACCCTCCAGCATTTTGTATGAATTTTGGACCTGTTTTGTTCTGTAAGACTTGCACGTAAAAATGTTGTTGCCTGGTTGCTTTCCTCACTCCTGCTCTTCCCAAAATTTCAATAAGAGAAATCTAGAAGATTCTGAATAACTTGGGAATCATGCAACAAGAATACTAAACTGATACGGAGGAAGTATTTATATTGGGCAAAGCTGAATATGTCGTTAGTCCTTTTAAATAATTTTTTGCATAAGCAAAAACTTAGATGTAATAGGTAGCTTTAATGGTGTATGTATTCGTAATTACATAAAGATTACACTGTCTCAGTTCCTCTGGTTTTGGGTGTTTGACACCCTGCAAAATGCGTGTGTAGATAACAAATATGTTTACTTCTTCCTTTTCAGAAAAGAAATAAAATAAAGGACTAGCCTTTCATTTAGATGGACCTGAAATACCGTACAATTTCTTTGATTTCTGTTGGGCTCTGTCCAGACATTAAGATAAAGTACGAGACTGGATGTGAACATGCCTGAGCATCTAAGCATCTTTCACACCACTCAATAAGTCTTTTTTCTGGCGTCATGTTTTGAATAAAGTAACAAATTCTCAGATACCTGTTCCTTCCATTGAGGCAGTCCCCAAACAGAGTGAGAGTACTCACTGTACATAATATTTAATTATGCATTTGCACAAATAGGCTTGGGTGACCAGTCTTGTTGTGTACAGATCTCTGTGTTTTCAATGTATTTTAAAAATATATTGTTTGTTTGTTTGCCACTGTTTACCAATAGACACATTGCTAGTCTTAGTACCTTCATGTTTTTATTCTGTTCTGCTATGTGCTTCAACCAGGCAGCCTTTTTCCCCTTTCATTACTTGTCATTCTTTCTCCCTTCTCTGTTTCTGAATAAATTATAAGAGCGGAAATAGCTGCAGGAAAACATTTTATTCAACGAAATGTAAAGAGATTGAAATCAATAAGTAAATAAATGGCTGCTTTAGGTAATTTCCTTTAAAAACTGGGAAGTTCTGTTTGTTAAATTTCAGAGTCTTCTGCCAGCTTCCCCACAATTTCACTTTGACTTTCCTATGGGAAATGCATATATATAATTTCATGCTGAAGTTTTAAATCACAAACACTTTGTAAGAAGGAAATACCCGAGTCTTACCTGCAAACCAGTGACCGGCTGTTCCATGTGCTCTGCAAGGAGGGATCAAGAGACTTTTACTGTTAGTAGGGAGTCTGTGGTCGGTATCAGACCAGCACTCCTTGTTATTTAGTAATTCTTTTCATCAAGTTTCTCAAATTTCTTCCTGGAAAACAAAAAGGCAGTTGCTTGTTTTCTGTGAGAACATGGATGTCTTTGCAGACCTTTCAGTAAAAGAGATATAAATATACCTGCCACGAGGAAGACAATGATCTTTTTAATGATTCTTCTTATAAACAGAAACAGTACCTGAAATTTTCCACCTGGGCTGGCAGTGATAATGGCACAATCCAAGAGCTTCCTAGCACAAAGGATTCATCACCAGGCATTAACTCTTTTTTTGCCAAACATAAAAGCAGGCACTTTTTCCATATAAAATGACAGGTATATGTTGATATTTGAAACTATATTTAGCTTATATGGAATATATGGTTATGGTACTCAGAATACATAAAAACCAGAAAGAGGATCTATAAAGTACAGGAAAGGACTAAAAATGCCAAGGCTTGGGTTCTGCAGTCAGATGAGCCCGTCTAAAACTATACTGCACACTGGGTTTGTTCATGGGTCATCTGTTGTCCACGCTGTTATTGACCTGTGCCTCTCTGCTGAATGTCTCCAAGTCCCCTCCCAGCCCTAACGGAGGAGCACAGCCACTATCCTGGGTCAAGCTGAAGTTTTGGCATTTATGCTGTTTAAGCAGCTACCAGAGACAGTGGTGATGGTCACCATGTCCCAACCAAGGCTAGTGCCTATCTTGGATAGTTTCTCCTGCTTTGTCAGTGGTGGTTAAACCAGTATGATCAGAGAGGGACACATGGCTCATGTAAATATAGACTAGATAAGAGGAGACAGTTGGACCTCCTGTCTGTGTCTTCCCTTTCCCAAGGAGATTATAGGAGAGAAGGGAGAGATGCTCCCTGAGGCCCAGATGTGGCAAAGCCACGCTCTTTGGTGCTGCCATGGTGATGCAGAAGTACACAGCAAATGATCGCTGCTAGCACAGACCCGGCCTATCTCAGGTATAGGGAGAGACTAGTGCTAACCATGTAAAGCAGTTCACTGCTACAGTTGAAGTGAAACATGTTAGCTTAATTCATCTGTGTTTTAATTGTCCCTGACAGAGAATTTGAAAGACGACAGCCACCAGCTGAGAAGAACCGGCCTGCAGTTTCCCATGTGAGGTATGAACCTGCCTGCGTCCTCCTGTGAACATCAGTAAGTTTATTTAATCAGACATGCAGCATAATCCCATGCAACATCAGCCCTAATAATCCCTGCTGAAGTCGGTGGAGCTCTATTCCTATGTTGCGCTACATGTTAATAAACTGAATTGCAGGCCTGTGTTGAAATCTTCTATCTCATTAATTCTTAGATACGTATATGTGTTTTCCCTTTATTACAGCAGTGTTAAGGTCAAAATTTTACTTAAGCTAAGTATTTTGATAATTCCAGGATATGTCACTGTAACTCCATTATAGTATAATATTTATAAAATAATGATGTAATGAATCATGAAATAATGAAATACAAGTACTTTGAAAAAAAGAATCAAAGCAAATCTTTTTTACAATACTGAAATACTGCGCTTTCTCCTTTAAAATTTCCTTGAAGTCAAAACATTCTTGCAAAATGTCTTAAGTCCAACAAAACAGCATTTTTTGAGAGAACTGTTTTGTCAAAAACAGCTATTAGTGGTCAGATTTTGGTTTGGAGCAATATATCAAGTTTTTAATGAATCTGACTTTCTCCAAGGTTTCGGATGGTTGGGTCCAAGATTCTGGTTTCAGCCCCATGCCAGCAACATGGTAAAAAGAGGTGAAATATTACAGTTTCTGTTCCTGGGACTTTGTGCAAACCATTTTTTAAACGCTTGTTTCAAAGGGGCTGCCAGGCCTTGAGATTCTCTCGGAGCTGGGCTTCAAGCTAATTCTGGTAAAACCTCTGCACAAAAGCTGGAATCTGTGTGTTCAAACAAAGAGCAACAGAAGTCTTAGCCAGATTAGATTTATACAAATATAAATCTACTGGCATACACATAAACTTGAGCCAAGTTTTATGACAAAAAGCACAATGTTTAGCAAACACTAATGAATGAATGCTGATTTACGACAGAACTGGAAACTAGGCAAAGGGGATGGAGTTTCAATATTGTCATGAATTTTATACAGCTGGGTATGTACTGAAAGTCTTCTGTGTGGGTTACCATTCATCTTACCTAGTTATTATGTACTAAAACTCAGCTCTGCCTGTCTGCACCAGGGTTTAAAAATATATGCTGCCTTAAAAGCACCCAGTTTATTCTCATCTAGACAGAGCAACACACGAAAATTCTGGCTGGGGATGCACGATGCATTTATGCAGAACAAACATCCCTAACAGGAGGTTCAGCAGCAGGTAGAGCACTCCAGCAGCCTGACCCCTGTTTGGGTTTTGTCAGGAACACTTATTTGACCTGAGAGAGTTTCAAGGAAATTCCTTACTGGATCATTGGTGTAAAAAACGGAATAGATTGAATACCATTGTAACAATTTACACGCTCATGTCATGTTGTCTGGTGACAGAACTCTTCTCATGATGCACAGAGAATGCCCACCAGCACACACACTATTGGAACAGCCTTTTTGCTGCCCAGAGAGAGCTCAGTAACACACACTTTAGTATTAATCACTTATTAAATTTGACTAAAGCAGGGATAAGTTAAATATTTGATAATAAATAATCAGTATTCCAAAAAAAATCCACTCCGAGTATTTTTTCAGTACTGTTACAGCATACATTTGTTGTAAGGAATAAATATTAAATAGTACATCAAAAGCAGAAAAATTAAACAGGAAACAATAGGTAATAAAGTCTAAACACGTACTATCAGAAATAAGACTTTTTTTTTAATAGCATTGCTAATGGTGTAGGGTAAGAAATGATTTGTTTGGATGCAAATCTGAAAAAAAGAAATTGCCTTTATTTAGCAGCTCATCCTTCACAAATGATAGACATTTCAGTTGAAATAAAATTATGCTCTAGTCAGTTCCTCTCAGAAATGCCAAGATCCTTTAGAACACTGATATTTTTAATGCTGAAATACTGCAGGCTATTTCCTATGTTCCACAGATGCTTACTTTGTATCCTATGACAAGGAAAATACTGAGCAATGTCAGCAGCTGGGGAATCATTTCCAAAAGACTAATTCCTCTTTGAGTAATTCCACTATCACTCAATACACAGTTCCCTGGCAGTACAGTACAATTCCCTGGCGTCTCAGAGGGAGGAATGTGACACTTTATATTTTATATTAGATAGCATGTATATTTTAAACATCCCCTGATTCTGTTCCAGTTCACATTTTAGACTAATAAGGCTGAAAGGAATTCAAATTTTACTTTGTTTTTTGCCCTCTATGTGGTCCTTTCCTTAGACCAATCAGGTTGGTGTTACTTTCTGGTTCTCATGTATTACCCAGGGTCAAATCAAGAGAAGGTTTGCCTAAAACAAAGACAAAACCACTGCAGTCTTCCTTTAGGCACTGTACTCATGCTGAAGGGTTTGGTTCTCCTCTGCTGCAGATTTTTTTGTGATCTTGAGTTAGACCCACAAAGAAATTCAGGCTATCTTTCATGTATATGTAAACCAGGTTTCCTGCCAAGAAAAGCATTTGTCATTCTGATTCCCAGTCACTGGTACTTCTGTTACCCCACTTTGCTGTGTCTTGTGACCGTACTAGTCTGGAGACCCATCCCGCTTACCACACAAAGCCATTGAGTGGTTCATGGAGGAAAAACAAGTAGCCATGGTTTTTTAAGTGAATCTAAACAGTCTTAAATATTTGAAGTGAATGTAAAGTGTAAGCAGGCATCAGTCTTAGAATCATAGAATCATAGAATAGTTTGGGTTGGAAGGGACCTTCAAAGCTCATCTAGTCCAACCCCCTGCAATGAGCAGGGACATCTTCAACTAGATCAGGTTGCTCAGAGCCCCGTCCAGCCTGGCCTTGAATGTCTCCAGGGATGGGGCATCTACCACCTCTCTGGGCAACCTGGGCCAGTGTTTCACCACCCTCATTGTAAAAAATTTCTTCCTCAGGTCTAGCCTGAATCTCCCTCCCTTTAGTTTAAAACCAGTAACGCTTGTCCTATTGTAACAAGCCCAGCTTAAAACTCTATCCCCATCTTTCTTATAGGCCCCTTTTTAGAGGCCTGCAATAAGTTCTCCCCAGATTCTTCTCTTCTCTAGGCTGAACAACCCCAGCTCTCTCAGCCTGTCCTCACAGCAGAGCTGTTCCAGCCCTCTGATCATCTTGGTGGCCTCCTCTGGCCCCTCTCCAACAGGTCCCTGTCTTTCCTGTGCTGAGGGCTCCAGAGCTGGATGCAGTGCTACAGGTGGGGTCTCACCGGAGTGCACACAGCACACAGAGCAGGCTTGCACCAGGCTTGCGCGCATCCCTTGCCAGTCAGGAAGCACGAGCCAAGCTCCACGCGGAACAGAGAGAGTGCTGCTTCTCTCTAGTTAACTCTGGCTTTGCTTTTCCCGGCTTTGTAGCAGTAGCTGCTTCTGACTGTGTTTCCTTGCTTTTGCTAGGCTATAAGAGTCAAAGGGCTATAGAAATGTATGCCCAGGCAGAGAAAGGGTCAGAAGCTTAGGTTTTCCATATCATGGTTGAATGGTCTATTACAATGTAGCTGCTGTATAAAAGAGCTTCTTCCATTTCCAAGTCTTGCTAAAAGAAAATAGTGATCTCTCTTCAGCCTTGGAAACAATTCAGACATTAACTACAAGAAAATATTTCAGGCACCAAGCACAGGAAAAGGTGTCTAGACTGTGAATCCCAAGCAGAAATGGCCATTTCAACTCTAGAGTGAGAGCACCCTTATTGACACTCTTTAGTGCCTTCCCACTCCATTTGTCGGCACTCGAGAATCCTCTTCCTTGAGATAAATTTGTCTCTCATGCACTGTAAAGAGAGACCTGAACTATCTAAAACAGCTTGAAGATTTTGCTCCAGAAGCCAAATTCTAAAAGCTAGATATTGAAAAGCTGACCATAATTACCCTCGTCTTCCTCTCTTGGTAAATGTCTTGTTCTTCAGGGCATGTTCTTTTATCACAGACAATTTAATAACTACCATGACACAAACTTGTTCTCCTGTTGTTTCATGCTTCAGCGTGTTCCTAAAGAGTGACGGATGGTCTTCCATATTTGTTTCAAAGATCAGGCAAGTCTTTCATGGCTCTTAACTACAGATTTTGACTTTGTAGCTGTAGCACTAGAGTTCCACGTTTATCTCTGAAAAATACATTTCTTAGTCTCTTAAGATAAACCAAGATGATTGCTGGTGAAACAGCAAGATCTTTGATTCCAGTATAATATGTATTGTTGATCTTAGCATAAAACAATATAGCTCTGGACTTGGAGACAGATGAAATTATCTCTACAAATACTGAACAAAAAGGTAGTCCTTGCCTTAGTGCACTGGCAGTGAGGATGATATAAGCACACCATACAGACTGACTGATTAGCATAGTAAAAAAATCAAGGGAACTGCCCTGTCAGCATGCTCTGACTTAACACAGTTGCCCTGTCCTAAGCCTGGATAAAGCACAGAGAGCTGACAATCAGCCTAGCCAAAACAATTGGTTAAGGAAACAGATTTAGGCTTTTTGCAAAAGTGGCCATTCAAGAGAGAATACTGCTGACCCTGTGTGCTTGTGGTGGCTCCTGATGAACACGATAGAAGTCAGTGCTCTTGAAAGTTTGCTCACAGGAAGAAAATACTTATTAGTACATGACAGGAGTGATTCAGCCTATTAAAAACCTCATGGACTGTGAGGAAGATGGACTTGAAATCCTTCACAGAGTGTCAGGTGCAGGCACACAGGCAACAGGAAGAAATATAAATAAGGAATATAAAAAACAAGGCAACAGAAGAAATATTCCATCTATCCAGGCTATAGTGTCAGCACTTTGAGGGAACAGAACTTGTCATAACTGACTACATGGAAAAAGATCACTCACCAATTAGGAGCTAACTTACAAATATATCAAACATATGAGACTACAAAACAGATGTCTAAAGATGGCAATCATACCAGCGTGTTGGCAATCGTACTGTATTCCAACAGGGGAGCTTAACAGTCACGACAAACACGAGCTCTCTGTTTACCTCTGGAGTATGAATGATTACAATTGCTTGAAATGTCCGCCTGTGGGAATTAAAGTACAAGAAGGAAATAAGGGTTGGACTCTTACTGAGGTGGTAAGACACTTGTGTATGCTGATCTTTTCAAGGCTGAACAAGGCAGAAAAAAAACAAACAAACACACAAAAAAACCCAAATAGCCAGGGCTCAGAGTCAAGCTTCAGCTGTTTGTAATGAAGTCAAAAAACCAAATGACGCAGTGCTTCATCAAGAACGGGAGACAGGAAAATGGAATTTGAAAATTAATTAAATATTGAGGGAGAATGAAAGAGGAAAACAAAATAAGCACACAGGGAAACTCCTTAGTAGGAAGGAAAAAACGAAAGGCAATAGTGACCTAGCTAGGGACTGAGCCGCTGAACTGGTTGGAATCCTATATAGAATTATTTCAGAACATGAAATAGACCCTGGAAAAACAAGGTGATGAAAATGTTTTGAAGTGAGGTGGAAAACAAAAATGCATAGCAATCTAGCCCACCTCAACAAATGCTTTTATTGAAGTCAGCAGAAAAGAACAACTGTAACTCTTGAGATTGATGTTCATGTCATCTGTATGGGCTAGACTTAAGCAGCCGAAGATCAACAAAACAGTGAGAGAGGATCATTGAGTACCATTTCACAGAGGAAATGCTAAAAATGAAACAACCTTGTCTTCCTTAACGAAACAAAAAGAAAAAATATAAGAAACAGCCTAATACCACTCCAAAGAGTTTTAATAGTTGGAGGAAATGATCCCTTCTGAGTAGTAGAAATAGGGAGTTGTCTGAAAACTATGCAATCTACAATAACTGGAGATGAGTCACATTACTGCCAGAGATAAAGATTTTCTATCGTCTGCAATACATGGAGTGAAAGAAATATCTTTATAAAGATAAAAATACAAAATATATTTAAAAAATCTTTATAGTAAGCATCATCATTTAAGAATACACAGGATGGCAGACTTCCTCATCTATTTCAGGAGTTGTTTTAAAAACAAACAAACAAACAAAACCCCCAAACCAACCAAGAACCAAACCAAAGGACAGTCATTATGTTTCAAGAATGTAACAAGGCAAACAGCAAAACAGTCACTTTGTCCATGCCCACGATGCTCGATTATTAACTTGCTCTTTCCTTGTTCATGTCCAACAAATTCAGGGCCCTGGTATGTAGATCATTTTTATGAGTAACATAGATGTCCTACTCCAGGAACTTAGTTTAAATAGAAAAGATAGAGTAGCAGAACAACTTATATAGTATCTTTATATGCCAAACCAGGAGCAGAGACACTGAGGGACTTGTGCAGGAGGAATCGGGAAGGTCATAGCAGAATTATGTATTGTTCTTAAATCCTACTGCTGCACTAGATGTACAAGATGATTCTTTTTGTTGGCTTTGTCAGTGAACGCCACAGTGCCAAGCATCGGGCTGACTGTCGCGCTCCTGCCTCCTATCTGGCTACGTACGAATACGTGTCCACATACCCTATTTTTTTCTTTTCTTGACTGCGTGGTTCGAGAATATTCCCCCGCTGCAGGGACGCTGAGGTACATTTATGGCAGGAGGCTAGAGCTGCCGGCTGGGGCTGCCGTCCCGGCTCAATTCAGGCAGTGCCAGAAGGGGCGGCGGGGGAACGGCCGCACGTTTTGCCTGTTGCTGCAGCCCGGAGCCGAGCACTTGGCCTCTCTGATCGCGCCCCCGACACGCACAAGAGCTGGAAAATCCATCCCCTCCCCGGCACGGGGGCCGGGCGGGCGGGTGCCCTGCAATGCGGTTTGGAGCCGATGGCCCCGGCGGGCAGCCGGGCACCGCGGAGAGGAGCGGCCGCCGCCTGAGCGCTCAACATTGCCTTTTTAGGGCTTTTTTGGTCTTTCCTCTGCGTGTGTTTTCTTTTTTTTTTTTTTTTTTTTTTTTTCCTCCTTCCCCTTCATCTCTCCTTGCAGGGACAGAGCCGGCAAGGCTGCGGCAGCGCCTCCCTCCCTCCGTCCCAGCCCGCCTCCCGCAGCAGGGCCCGGCCCGGCGCCGCTCCGCTCCGCTCCGCACCGCTCCGCTCCTCCCACCGCAGCCGCGGCCGCCGGGGCGGAGGCGGAGCCTGCCCGTAGCCGGCCGCGGCCCGGCTGAAGCGCAGCCAGGGGAGGGGGTGAGCGATGTCCCTGGCGGGGCGGCGGAGGCAGGAGGAAGAGGAGGGGGAAGGGGAAGAAGCGGATGGGGCCGGTGCGGGGGAGGAGGTGGTGCAGATCCGGCTGGGGGACAAGTGCTACCCGGTGTGCAAGAGGAAGCTGATCGAGCAGAGCGACTATTTCCGAGCCCTCTACCGCTCGGGCATGCGGGAGGCAGGGCAGGGCCAGGAGGAGCAGCTGCTGCGCGGGGGGCTGAGCGCTCTGGGGCTGGAGCTGGTGCTGGACTTCATCAACACCTCCTGCCTGGCCAGGCTGGAGCAGGAGGAGGGGGGCGACGAGGAGCCCCCTTTGCTGGAGGAGCTGGTGGAGGCCGCTTCCTACCTGCAGGTCACCCCTTTGCTCCGCCTGCTCCTCTCCCAGGTGAGGCTGGGCAACTGCTTCGAGCTGCACCGCCTGGCTCAGGTCTACGGTCTCCAGGACTTGCACGATGCCTGTCTAGACTTCATGGCCACCCATTACCACCAGGTGCTGCGGAGGCCCGATGCCCGGCCACATCTCCTCCTGCCCCATGCCCTCCAGCAGCACTTGAAGGAGAGGCGAATGAGGGGCACCGCCACCCTGGTGGCCATCGGGGACTTCATGGGTGCCTCCACTCTGGGCTTGCCTCCAGGCTGTCACCCTCAGGTGGAAGCCCCCTGGTCTATGCTGAGGTATGACGAGGAAGCAGAGAGGTGGCTGCCCATGGCCAGCAAACTGCCCCCTGATCTGGTTAATGTCCGAGGCTACGGGTCGGCGATGCTGGACAACTACCTGTTCATCGTCGGGGGCTACAGGATCACCAGCCAGGAGATCTCGGCTGCCCATTGTTACAACCCTTGCCTAAATGAATGGAGTCAGCTGGCTTCAATGAACCAGAAGAGGTAACCCCTGCTCCCCGAAATACACGTGTGTCAATGTGTGTTGTCAAAATAGACCCTGCTGAGTCACGTGGTGTTGGCTGGACGCAACGTTACAAGAAGTGATTCAGACCTGTCTCTGTGCCATGAATCACCCATGTCTCTTGCACCGTGTGGCAGGAAGGACTGCAGTGCTTGGCGACGGCTTGGCAGCGTGCCACTGGAGAGGCCTGGCAAACCTCGTCTTTACCAGCAACAGTCATCCCACTGCAGCGCGACGCTGCTGCCTCTCCCCTGCTTAGGGGCCCCCTCCGCATGGTGCGGGGGGCTGCTGTAGCAAGGGAAGGGAGAGGAGGACGAGGCTTTGTTGCATAAATGGTGGTGGTTAAGGCCTCGGCTGTGGGAGAACATGAGCCGGCCATCAGCAGAGGAGGACTCTGCCACAGCTCTCCACCATGTGTGGTCGTTCACCTTGGTGTGAAATGGTGGAAAGCTTCCACTTTTCATTGAAATTGCAGTATACAAGGAGCCAGTGTCTCCAAATAGCTGTCTTGCCAGTGGTAGAAATTCTCCTGAAAATAGCAAAGATTTAAAAAACAAAAAATATTCTCTTACTTTCTTCATGGTATGTTTTAAATCCAGTACTGTACATGACAGGAATTACTGCTCTTAGTGAGGATGTACAGTCTATCAGAGCTAGAGGTGGCTGAAAAATTTTAGTTGCAGCAGTTTTTTATTGGTTTCTACTTTCATCAAAGTCTGAATGTTTTGTATTTCAGTGAAATATTCACCAGACAAATGTCAGGAAGACTGTGAGAAATTTCTCACTTTATAAGAATATTTGGATCTGGGAATCATTCATAATTTTGACGATTTTGCTTTTTTCCTTTATCCTTTTGAATTGTTTGTTTGATATTTATGTTTAAGTTAGTATTCAGAAACGCTTGTATAATTTACGCTTGAAAAAATACTAGAGAGCTAGCCTTGAGGGGGACCCAAGAATAGAGGCCACCTCCCCGGCCAAGGTTGTGGCTGCTCTACCTTAATCACGCTGCAGTGTTATCAAAGCAAAGCCTTTTACTTCATTGAAACAAAATGTTTCTGTTATCCAACATGAACTTCCTCATTACTTCCGTTTTAGAAAAAGTGCGGTCTGAAAAAAGAACAAGTAAGGAGGCCAAAATTCACTGTAGAATGGAAATTCTCTTCTCCATCCAGTAAATTCAAAGAGCATGCAGAGACCAAAACCATTGGCATAAATTCTTTGTATCTGGGTAGTAAAACTGCAGTCTCTGTTCTGGTCTCTATTTAGCTCTTGCCAGCTAAAACCCCTCAAAACAGGGATTTGACCTAAAATTAGTGCTTTACCATTTCACCCTTGTTTTTCACTTTGTGAGAATATCACTGAAATTATTTCCTTCATAATCAGTCATCAGAATTAACTGGAAATATTTTTTTTCAGTATTTCTGGCTTCTTGGAACAGTGTTGCAAAAAATTTTATCTGCAAAATGAGTGTTTACTTTTTAATCACTGTAAACACCTTTTCTTACAGACATATCTCTTAGGACCTGAGCCTATTAGTGGTCTTCACTGAGTTGCCTGTGAAAACTGAGATGTTTTAGCCATCCTCGCTTCAGCAGTCTTGCCTACATGAGCACAACTGAGAGTGCATTGGCCTCTGTAAAAAAAGATGATGGAGTCAGGCCACACAGCATCTCCTATGGAAATTAACTTAAACATAGAAGTCCCACGTTGATCAAGTTACGAGGTTTTGGCATTGGTTTGTGTGATGTATATAGCAAGAGAGATATTATTATGTGTGATGATTCTGCAGCATGGCACATGAGAGCCTTTTAGAAAAAGCTTTTTTCAGGCCCTTTTTTCACCTTATATCTTGACTGTTCAAACTATAGGTCAGCCTTCTTTCCTCCACACTTTCCTTTTATTTGTAGGATATATAATCATATCTGAACTAAACTAGCGATGTTTTCTCCTTATATCACTATTTTCAGCTGCACTACCAAATCAACTGAATCTTGAAGCCCATCACAGGTGACAACAAGGTATTCCTTAGCATAGAATTTCACATTGGTGATTTATAGCAGAAAAGTAGTGTGTGAATGGATATTTTTGGAATAGTCTCTGTTCTTACATTTCATGGTAGTGATTTCAGGTCAAAAAGAACCCAGAATTACATCTGCCCCTCGATTGCAAGGTTGTATGTTGGTCTCTGAACGATAAGCAGGGGATGGTTTTTTTCATGGAAACTCTGCTGACCCCTTCACAAAATATGTTTTTGACTTGAACATTTTCATGGAGTATCATATCTGAAGTTATTGTGGTTTTTTTCTATCTGACATATCATTTCAGCCCTTTGATGACCAGCTTGACATTTAGTGGCCAGAACACAGGAAGGAGCCAAGAGCAGGGAGGTTTTTAGGATCAGGGAGTTTGCATTCAACAGGAACAGCCTGTCTGCTGCACAGATGTGCTGCAACGAGATCTGCACTTTGCTTGGCATTGTATTTTTAGTTTGTTATGCTGTAGTAAAATAAGCAGGGCAGTTGGCCAGCATGCTGCTTAGGAGTTGCAGTCATATGACTGTCTGCCAAATGAGTTTATGTCAGCTGATATAATTACATCCCATGGATGAATTTTTTACATACCTTGAGGCAAGGTCCTAGTTCCCATGGAAGTTGGTTTGACTTCGGGCAACATTTAAAGAGTATCTGGGTCTGGCCTATGAGAATGGATGCATATGCTGGCCTCAAGAGAAGGCTGAGGAGTTATGGAAATAATTGTTCTGATTTGCTGTTAATATAAGAACTTCTCTGCCATCATCAAACCTTGTAAATTCTATTATTTTTATTTTAAATTATTTCCATTATTATAATATAGAATCCCAAGATGCTGGGATTTTCTTCATGTGCATAGATAAAATAGTCCCCACTTACTTCTAAGTAGAAAACAAAAGCTGTCAGATGTATACTGAATACTTAGCAATCATTTTAGTTTAGGTTATAGCTGTTAACTTTCTTTCCAGATTTAGATTTCTTATTACTGTAGTTTCTAATTTGTTCATGATAAGTGACTCCTGTATATTATTCTTGTGATGCCCACATAAGCTTGAGAAAGTGTTATTTCCTATTTATGCATAGACAAGAGAGATAAAATAATTTTCTCAGGCTCATACAGGAAGCCTATGACTGAAGCTGGAATTTCTCATCTGAGGGCTAAATCTGGTGTCTGTCACAGATATTCCCTAAAATAAAATCGGAGTTTCTAGATCTTTTAATTCTAGAGATATTGCTGTACTTGGAATAGTGTCTTCAGAGAACTACCTGGGCTTTTCTGTGGAAGAAATTCCATGTGAATGTTGCCCGAGATCACTTGTGGTCTTTGGGAACAGGAAGGTAACAAGGCACTTTGGGGACTGTTCAAACAATGCCCTTCGATACATTCCCATACTTTTCTTTAAATTGATGCTGTCAGTTGAAATTTGCTATTTAAGAATAATATACTCGTAGAATTTCTACTGCATGTGCCAGTTACAGCTGTATATTCCACTTTTATTTTCCTTCAGAACACTCATGGCAGGTAAATCTTCCAGGCTTGGAAGACCCGTGTAAACCACTGGCTGGGATTATACACATGCACGTGGAACATGGTTTTTGTGAGCAATCTGTGCCTGAACTGCTGCCACTCTGAGGACTCCTACAGGAATTACAGAGGGTGATCCTGGGGTATTATGGTGGTTTATGAGACCTTCTCTTTCCACATTTTTTTTTTTCTTTCACTAAAAATTCTTTTCAAAAATTTTGAAGTTAGAAATATAAGTGTCACACTTATCACAAATGCGTCATGTGCTTCCAAAGCTGAAGGTTGGATGCAGTGTGCTCTGCAGACTCATGTAAGGAATGTAAAAAAAAAAAAGCGATTAATGAAAAAAATGTAAAATGCTTTGGAATTGCCTTTGTAACTATGCTTTCATGAGTCTTCATCCCTGTTGTAAATGCTTTAACTCTAGAACAAAGAAGTCATCTGATTTGTGAGAAAGAAATTTCAAGCTTAAAGTTGATCATTTGGCAGGAAGGAACCACAGGTTAGTTACTCCAACCCTCCCGCTCTACAGCAGGACCAAACTTAACCTTGCAAATACAAGTCTAACTTCTTCTTGAAACCCTCCAGCAATGTGGATTCCAGCCTCTCTGGTAACTTATTCCCATGTTTAGCTACTCCTCTGATCAGGAAGCCCTCTCTAGTATCTATGCTGATTTTTTCTTGTACACTAAATGAATGACATCTGTCAGTGAACAAGAAGAATGCTTGCTGTTGTTTTTATAGCCACTTTCAGAGTGGTCTCCTATAGATACATCTATGGCTCTTAATGCAATCCAGAGTAATGTAGGGGTTTTTTGCAAGTTATTGAATGTCTTGTATTCAGAAAGCTATGCATGCTGACCCCTATATCTTTTGCATTTGTGCATTGTATTTTTTTTCCTTTGTGCATATAGTGCTTTGCACTTGTCTTCATTGAATGAAGAATGTATTTTGAACTATGGTAAAACCCCACAACTTGCTTGTGCTCCTGGGGTTCTTTTTAGTGAAAACAAGGGACATCAGAAGACAGGTCATACCCAGTCTTGTCCCAAAAAGAAGGGTATGTACCAGGCCTGGCATTTGGAAAGCACTTTTGATCCCCCAAGTTTAGATAACTCACTGGTGTGAGTGGAGTCATATTGCAGTTGAATCTGATGGACCGTTCAGCTCTGTCATTTCCAAGCTGTAGTCCATGGAACAGTTAGTCGTGGAGAGCTGGCTGGTTGCTCAATGTTTGCTTTCCTTGTTTCCAACTGCTCCAACACATTAAAAGAGTGTAAAAATACACTAAATATTTCCTAACGCTCACTCTCCATAAAAACACCTGCTGTTATTGGCATGGAGAGGTGAATGGCAGAAGTTTTTCATAACATATTGAGCCATTGTCTAAACTTTCATATAAAGTGTTCTGATGGATACTTACAGCTACTTTTGAGTAAAATTACCCTTGTAGTTAATGTGTTCCATAAATCTGAGACACTTCCACTGCATGCCATCCATTTTAACAAGCATTGGAAGTGGTTACATGACTGACACAACTGTACGTGGCCTCCTTCTAGAGTAATTGAAGTTGAAAGTTGTGCCATACATCTTTCACTGGATAGTTTTCCCTGTGTTGCAAGAACCAATTCAGTGATACAAAGGCCATCAAGCAAAAAATGGATAAATTACTTCCATTCGGATAAATAGTAAGAGGCTACAATTAGAGGGTAACTAGAGAAGCACATGTGAGTTAGAAAACCTGAATTCTTTAATGTTCTGGCACTACACACTTGTTTAGTTAATTCATATCCTCTGTGGCAGAACTTTTAGCATGTTTTAAAAGTGGCTAGAAGATCTTAGAATAGGGAAACACTATCTGTGTGCATGTGAACTCATTTCATAAGCCAAAAATCCTGCACCATCTCCATCATAGGCATAGTTACAGACTTTCTAACATACTTCAGATTTTAAAGGAGTGCTTGGAAAATGCATGTACATTTCATGTTTTTGTTCCCTTGTTGATTTGTAGATTTCTTTTTTTCCACCATAACTTTTAGAACAGGTACATTGCTTTGAAAGTCATAATGTTTTGCAAGTAATTATCCTCATTTCATACCCACTATTGATTGCCATGTTATTCTGGATTCTCAAAGATGGAAAACATAATTGCTGTAGAGATGAACAGAGTGACCTAATCATAAATGTCAGCAAAAAAAAAAAAGAAGAAAAAGCAATTAATTCCTTCAAAGGAGCATTTTAATTTCCAAAGCTATATCAGGATGACAAGAACAAAATTATTCCATCTGGAAACAAATTCTTTTTCCAAATATATTTAATACAAATAAATTGCAGAGCAGTCTGCTGCTAGGCAGGGTTCATTTTGTCCAGACAAACCCCTGCAAAACTACTTAGCGATACATTTTGGATCTTGGATTCATGCAGAGTGAAACTCACTTTACTGCTCAGCAGGCCAATGGAAGTCTGAAGCAGCACTTCAGTTTTATGGACATAACACAGTTCCCCATTTGGCTTTATGCTGAGCTGGTGCACTCTAATGACTTTCACACATTTAGTTAATTGGGCTACTACATGGTGAAATCTCAGTTTGGCTCAGCGGCAGAGAAGGAACAACCTTTCTAGGCAATGAGACTGTTTCTGAGGAGAGGAAGAGCTCATCTTTTATTACACCAGCTTCCATAGCTGGAAGGAACAGCTGAGCAAGGAAGCCATCTATCTTCAAGTCCTCCGATTTCTTCCTACAGACTTGCACCTTTAATATTTAGTGGCCATTTGTTTCTGCCTGTGTTGTCTTAAAAGTGTGAGATATAAGCCTTCTTGTGTTTCAGTAATTATCAAGTTGTTCTTTGCCATGTGTGAAATACAACAGCATAATCGAAACGAAGAAGAAATAAAAGAACAGGGCATTGCCTGTGGAGTGCAATGTATTTTGTTCGGCTATGGGTGGAACATTAACTTACAGATATATCTTGCGTCAGTGGAATGGAGGATGTATATTTAGTAGTTTAATGCAGAATAAGGCACAGGAGGTTCTCCCTTCTTTTGCAGAACGTGATTCAATGTGTACTGTTTTAAATCTCTGTTTATAAGGGTTATTAAAGAGATTCTATATTACAGACTAAGATGAATACACGTTCTGAGGCATTCATCAGGTCTTGTTTGAAATTTCTGCAATTTTAACTAAAATAATACCCTTGACTCTGTGTATGTATAATACGCTTTTCTCTACTAAAAGTACTTTACTGAAAGCCAAGTAAAAATGAGACACCTACTGAACACATTAGTTAAGTAAACATTTAGAGCTCAGACTGTGACATCGAAATCCAAAACAAAATATTCATCAGTCTCAGCATCAATGTAATTAACATCCAGAATGTCACTGGTTACTGTCCTAAGCAATTACAGTATAATTACGGAATTTTGGCCTTGCACATAGGAGTTCAGATGCTGTAATATATGAAGTGATGGTACAAGTTGTAAGTGATAATCGGTATGTTGGAGCCTCAATAGGAAGAACTTTCCTATATTTTTCTGTATGTCTATGCAACCTATTTCAATGCTGCAATCTTTTCTTTCAGGTCCAATTTTAAGCTCTTGGCTGTAAATGGAAAGCTCTATGCCATCGGTGGTCAATCCCTTTCCAACGTGGAGTGCTATAACCCAGAAAATGACTGGTGGAATTTCGTAGCATCCATGCCAAACCCTCTTGCAGAATTCTCAGCTTGTGAATGCAAGGGCAAGATCTACGTTATTGGAGGATACACTACACGAGGTAGAAAGCTTGCTTTTACTTTTTTAACGTCATTGCTTCTAAGGCCCAGATAATTTTCTTCTCTTTTTCAAGAAATCTTTCGAACTGATGTAGAAAGCTGCATAATATTCATTAAAACATGTAGAAATAAATCACTGGTAGAAAATAATTGACAAATGACACAAAAAAAAATTAGCTCTGTCATAGAAGAATCAGATTTTTTTTTTCAGGGCCTTTTTGGACCTGGGGCTCTATTATTCTGAGGGAACAGACTGGTGGGTACTCCAGCAGCCAACTTAGCCCTCCTTTTTTTAGATTTTGATTGCACAGTAGAAAGAGCGATCTCAACAGATACACGTTTACTTTTTAAATACCTGTTTGAGACTGTGAGAAAAGAAAAATATTAAGAAAATATCTGCCCGCATTAGTATTTCTCATGTACTGATAGATTTTATGGCCCTTTCACTATAGCATTTCAGTGTTTCAGAGGTAAATTCAAGCTATAGTTAAGATTTTAAGTGCTGAAATAACTTAATTGAATAATTAATCAAAAGCAAGGACCAACATTTTTTACTTACTTCTTTTCTATGCCTTGTTTTCTAAGGATACTGTAGAGAGGGAAGGATTTGAAGTTGCATTGTCTCCTGACAATTACTTTATCCAATGGAAAAGCAATCTATTTAAAAAGAGCTCCCATTTTATCATTCCTTAAGCACATAGTGCCATTCTTTCGGAAAAATACCGTTTTCACAGAGTTTTAAAAGTACTTTTTTTTTTTTCCCTCTTGTCAAATGTTCAGCATTTACCAGGATTTCCTAGGTTTAAATTCCTGTCTCTAGGCCTTTCCCCACTTCATTTGACCACAGTGGTTTTATTTTGTTTTCCAAATGGAGAATAAAATTAAAAGAAAGATCAACTTTTATAGCAAAACTGAAGTGACATTAGAACAAGCTGTCCTTTCTAGTGTTTGAGCACATTTTAACTCTGAATCATTATAAAGTTATGTAGACACACTTCCACCCCTGATGGTCCTTGGGGTAATGATAACCTTCAAAAGCATTTTGCCCAGTTCATTCTGACCCAGAACCTGGTGGCTTCACTGGGGAAAACAGAAGATATTGCTGTGCCTGTGTCTGTATGGAAGGCCATGCTGTGGTGTGCTCTGCAGTTCCAGTCCTCTGGCCATCCCTGCTAAAGGACCTGTTGGGGTTCCTTGTGCTCCCTGATGTCCAGCACTAGGACTGAACAATGTCTGGCACACAGCACTTGCTGTGCTGAAAAGTCAGACCCAAGGGCAAACATCCTTTGAGACACAAGAGCAGAGACCAAAGAGAAGGGACTGAAACAGGGTAGTGGGAAGACTTGTCGTGATAGACCAGAGTTAGGATTTTGTCATTTTTACGTAGAGAAAGAAGAGGTGAGAAGAAAAAGCTCTTGATTTGGTTAATAGTGCTACAAGATTATGGGAGTAGGAGCTTTTCTTCTTCATTCCCTCAATTTTGCAAGTTCCTTTTCTAGAGCTTGTGCTGCTCTTCCTTCAGACTGCCTACTCTGACTGTCATGTATAGGAAGATGTGCATGTAGTCAGGATTGCTGTCCTGCGTCAAGCTCCTTGTTCGATACTTATTACCCGTGGTTTCAAGTGAAGGAGGATAGTCAGTGAGTTACCTCTTGCTTCTTCCATACCTCAGGGGCTTACTGACCTTCAGGCCTCTGTCTTTTCCTAGATCTTTTCCTAGGTCTTACCCTAAAAGCTGTTTTTAATGGAAACAGAATAGTAAACCAGCATAAAGTTCTGAGCACACTTAGGCTAATGTTTAAATCCAAGACCGTTCAGGACAACAAACACCCGTCTTCTTATAAATCCTTATAGATCCTTTCCTAAATGAGGGTCTTTCTGCGACACTTTGGCTTAGGACAGCTATCAGACTTAGAAACCAGAATTGCTGCAACCACACTGGTGATTCACCTTCCAAGTTATGCAGATGTTGGAGAGTGTTAAGGCCTAAATATCTGAGAGATGCTGAGGTTCATTTGCTATTTCACTACATTCACTACATAAAATACACACAGCAGTTAATATGTAAATTTTTATTTTATGTTAGTATTTCTGTATATGCCTCAGTTTTGGTAGGTTTTGTGGGCTATTTTTTTTGATCTCTGTAGAGCTTTCTCCTGAGACTGCACTTTCCAAAAGATGGTAGGATCTGGAATTTTCCACTGTAAATTATAATGACACTTCTTGAATAAAGACCTTCCTTCCAGTTCATAGCTTTCACTTGTGAACCTAGAAGTTCCATGTCAGGCACTATAATGTTCCTGTTTTGTACTGTGGGTTTTTTGTTCTTGTCTTTGTTGTGTTGTTTTGTTTGGGGGGGGTGTTTGGTTGGGATTTTTTTGTTGTTTCTGGTTTTGTTTGTTTGTTTTGGTGTATGTGTGTTTGTTTGTTTGGGGTTTTGTGGTGGTGGTGGTGGGAGGGAGTTTGTTTGTTTTGTTTCAGTGGATATAAAAGACGCAGTCTCTGGACTGAGCAAATGAGGGCCATATCGTAACAGACTTCCATTTCATATGCCCCCTCTCAAATCATAGCACCTTTTATCTGGCAATATTACTGTTATAGATAGACATAGAAACTATAGAAACGAAATTGGGATTTCCTCCCACAGTGAGTCACTGTTTGTAGGCAAAGATCATCTACATGTAGAACTTGATCAGCAGTTTCATAGAGCATAACTATGATGTTTTCCCTTTTATTTTCCTTTCATTTAAAGTGGGTTAGGTGTTCAACAGTGACTGAAAATTATCAGAGTGCAAGCAAATGCTATAGCAGCACCTCCCTAATCATGCTGCTAATGCACTTCATTCATGACAATCCAATTATATTTATGGCTGTTTATACCTGTGCCCTGACATAGCTTACCTGTGTGTCACCATCTGCTGTGTTCCACTTGGGAGCTCATCTGGAGATCATAATGCAGGATAGACCTGTAATATGGAACAGATTTTATTAAAAAAACAGCCTGGAGTCTGCAAACCTGTTGCTGCTTGTCACTTGAGTTTGGATTTAAGCTCAGGTCTCCAGAGATTGAAACTGAATTTACTAGCTAACGAGTCCTGTGCATTCTATGTTAATTTAGTGGAGCCTTGGGGACACAGGCAGAGTCTCCACTGAACTACAGATCAGGGTAGTATTGTCACAATTTCAGAGAATAACAATGTTGCAAACATATGCATGCACTGAATTGTAACTGAAGTATAGATATGGCTTCAGCTTTTTTCTGTTTCTCTGGCTGATGCGGGAGCACAGAGTTTCTGGTTCTTAAATGATTGTGACAATTTGTGTTCATCTCTTTATATGGTACCGAATGTGTGTCCTTAGGTCATCCATGCCCCTTGAAGAAATGAAGCTAGTTTTATGAATTTTCTACCATAAAAATTTGATTTATGGAATGAAATGCAAAGTATGAAAGTTAAACTTGGATGATAAATCATCACTTGACAGCCATTAATGAAGCATACTGTGTTCATGATAATTCAATTAATCCGTGATCACTGTTGGAGAGCAGAATATTGCTCCATTTCCTTTTTCATAAAAAAATCCTACATAACAATTGGAGACAAAAGGAAAAGCATAAGTTAAAAGGTAGGGATTATTCTGCTAAAATCTACAACCCCAGACCATCTGTATCGTGTAATGTGCCAGAAACAGCTTAATTTTTCCCTCTGCAAAGGAACAAAATGTTCAAACTTTATCGTCAAGGGCAAAGAGTTGCAGTTCTCAGTAATCAGTATTTCTTCCCCAATTTGCTATGCTTTTGCTTTGTAATACATTAGCAATCTGTAATAATGGCTGATACAGTTTGTAGGGAGGAAAAATCCTCCTTCATGAGTACCTTCTAATATATTTATTTATTTGTAAATATCTCTCCTCTGTTTCAGATAGGAATATGAACATTTTGCAGTACTGTCCCACTTCTGATTCCTGGACCAACTTTGAACTTTGTGATGTCCATGTTCGCAAACAACAGATGCTCTCTGTTGAAGAAACTATATATCTGGTAGGGGGTTGTATTCATGAACTTGGACCAAACCAAAAATCCAGCCAAAGTGAGGATGTGTTAACTGTGCAGTCTTACAACATTGCTACCAAAGAATGGCTCTACCTCAAAGAGAACACATCGAAATCGGGTCTTAACTTGACTTGCACTCTCCACAATGATGGAGTTTATATATTGAGTAGGGATATTACTCTATCTACAAGCTTGGAGCACCGTGTTTTTCTGAAGTATAATATATTTACAGACAGTTGGGAATCACTAAGACGCTTTCCAACCTTTGGACAAAACATGCTGATCTGTTCTATGTATTTGCCTGATGTGAGAGAAGTGTAACAGCGTCGGGTTTTTCTTTTCAGCTCATTAATCATTCTTGGAAGAAATATTGCTCCCTCTAAATAATTCAGTTTTCAGAATGTAGCATGGTTATGTAACGTAGGCATAAAATACTGATTCTGTTCTTTAAAAAAGTTGCAAAATCCAACATTAAGACAAATGCTTCCAGAAGGAGTTTTAAGATTTCATTTTAAAATTTTTATTGTTTTGGATTAAAATTTCACCAGGTATTGTTTGCAATTTAAACATTAAAATTATTGTGTTGGTAACTGATAAAGGAATTCCAAAGGCAAAACCAATCAGTCCAGTTTTATTCTACATCTTAATAGTATAGAAGATGAGCAAGTATAATAAAAATCACAAAGCAATGATTTCTTTTAAAATATGTTTTTTACTCAAACTGTGTTCTGTCTAATGCACATTGTTTAAAATTGTGTGTACTACCACTTTTTAATCTCATCTATGGTAACAAGCGAAATTCTCAAAGTTGTTGGCAATTGGGTCACCATCAAGAAATAAGAACTTCCCTAGAATGGTTTGTAGTGCTTTGCCAGGGACTGGGAGTAATTGACTAGAGGCTTATAGTTGCTGGTTGGATACTAGATGCTCCTTTAATGGAAGTTGGCAGCATTTATTGCTACCATAGGTGGAGGTAAGAAAGGCTCTAAATTCAAGTGGAGAAGTTTGCTCATCTTCAGAAAGGTTTTAAGTTTTAGTTATATTGTATTCTGTAGTATTGAGTGTTAAAGATCAAACTATAGTTGGCAACAAGCTGCATGTTATTAGGAAAATGTGCATGAGCATATGGAATGGCGATTCTGCACCAGGTGCATCCTGCTTGATAACAGTCATCTAGGACATCCGTCATTTGGTATGGAGGTTTGATTTGTGTAAATGACTACCTGCCAACACCATCCAAAGCAGCTGCACGTGAACATTGTCTCTTTCTTGTGTTATTGGGAGCTCGATAGAAATTACTTCAAGTTCGCCACCCAAAATTATTAGTCTCTACAAAGAGCACTGTAAGATGGTCACCACGAATACTCCTTTGTGGGGATTCAGGAACAGATACTCTGGCAGTTTCTCCCAGTTCCTGCCTATTGCCCGAGAGAATTATAGTCATGATTGGCCTCTTTTCTTTTTGTAGCTGACAAGTTCGTAAGTGTCTTCTGAAAGTACCCACACAGGTATGGAATGTGTGGCCTTGTGACAAGAAAAGGAGAAGGTCTTGGTCAACATGGGAAGGTTTCACTGCAGCTGCCTTCAGGGAAGAGATACTGAGATTAGACATGTGCTGAACATATTGCAGGGATGCTGGGTCTGTACCAGCTGTTTCTCCACATGAGAAGATAAGAGATTTAATTCACCTGAACAGATTCCTATTATGTGGATATGTCTTTTTTTTTTTTTTTTTTCTGAATCTTCTTTTGAAGATAGGTGCCTGTTGTACAGAGGAGCAGGAGGCAGCAATGGTTCCCTCAAGGTCCTTTTAACTCCCTACTTTTCCATGGTTTTGAATGAAATCAGTGCTGACTAAAAGAGCTCTCAGACTTGGAGTGCCTGGCCAGTTACCTACTGCTCACACATTCGGTGCTTAGGTGCATCATTTTGGTGTTTCTGATCATGTATAGCAACCCGAACAGAAAATCCCAGGAAACTCATGCAGAATGAGGGCATTCGAGTTTGAAATCTTTTAGGATACAAGTGGACATAAAACAAGGTATTTTGGATGTCAAAAATTTATCTTTTGCGTGGAACTTTTGTAGCCTGGTAGAGTACGTTATGCTTCAGCCCAAACTAGTGTCCACCATTCAGCTGTATGCATGAATTTAATTAAGGCCATGTCTGTGCGTTATCATTTATTCCTTTGAAAACACAATGCATTGAGCGTCTGCTGTGTTTTCACAGAAGTATCAGACTGAGCAATGGCTGTCCTGAAATGAAGAAATAAAGTGACTTTCATAATATTCTTCTTTCAAAAGCATTTTGGAGTAATATAAGCAGTATGTCCGACTCTGGTGATAAATTATCTCAGCCACATTATGTTACTCTCTTTCCTTCATTTCTTTTCAGTTCCAGATTTGGTACCCTACAGTCATCCATAAGTCATCTCAGATCTCTATGGGTGGAGGGAGTCACACCTGAGTTGTATTCTCTTGCCTATGAAATTAACAATGAAAACCCATCATGCCCAGATTTGCAGTGTGGTATACCTAATTAAGTCCTTTCGAACCCACTCATTTCTTAGTGCAGTCCTAATTCTGGAATCTATGACATCATCTTTTAGGTGTTATTACTCTTTTTCACAAGAGAACTTTCCACACTGGGTTTATCTACATGTTGGCTTCAGCTTCCAGTGAGCAGGTAACTACCTTGAAAACCTGGATAACCTGCTGAAATGTAGAAGAGAAAGATGGCTGAGACTGTAAATACAGTCAGACCCTTTTGTCAATCCATGGTGCAAATTCCTCATATACTGACATCTAACAGTACTATAATCACAAATCAAAACTGGCGTTGAATTTAGTGGTAACATTAGACTGTAATAATCTAAATGGACTGTATTGCTACATGCTGAAATAAATATATTTTTTTAAACAAAATTTATTACAGAAAAGTATGCAATGTGGGTGGCCCCCACACCTCAGGAAAAAACCTGAACACCACAATGACTGTCTCATGCCCTTTTCATTTTTTTTTCTGTCACTTTAGTATTTCACATAAGGCACTGTTGGGAAGCTTCTGCCTTTTGGGGCAAGGAAAACTTGTTGAGAGTGGCTAGCAGAATAATTTAAAAGCTGCTGCTTAGCCAATGGTACTGTTGCCCGGTGATTCAGTGTGCTCGCTTTCATTTGCTGGTGGCAGGAAGATTGTCCTCAACTTAAGGACAAATAAGCTTCTTTTGAATGATAATGATGGAACAAGGGGCCTTGCAGTCTGATCCATTGGAAATTCCTGTGTTATCCTGGTGTTGCTTCTAACTCACTGGGTGGTCTTGGAGAGATCACTCCATCACCTTGCATCTTCATCCCCAGATTAACATGTGAGCAGGAATTTTTGTTTTGTGGGAACACAAATTATTTGTCTGGTGTAGTAGTGTAGTGTTTGTAAGACATTTTGAGCATGTGAAAAAGTACATATGTTCTCGATGTTGTAACTGTTCATTTGGTTATTTAAACTGCATCATGACAAGTGGCAGGACAGAAAGCAGCTAATAATCTCATTGTGGTCTCTGCTAATTACCTTCATTTTGAACCAATGGCTATTTCCAGTCCGATTTTTGGTAGTTAGTTTGTTTGTTCTAAAGTATTCAAATTCAAAATTGCTGCTTTACTGCTGTGTCTGGGTTATCCAGTGCTTACATATCCACTATTCATCTTTGTCTCATGGACTGATTCCACTTGATACTGACCAGCAAAAGCTGACTATGGTAGAAGATGATCCCAAGTTGAAAGAAAGAACAACAGCCTCTGAAGTCCTGAGGGAGGAGTAAATGGAAAACTCTGGGAACTTAGTCCTCTCTCACAGAATAGAAAAGCATTTAAGAAGGTTGCTCACATCAAGGCTAAGAGAAAGTGTAACAGTTTCTTCCTTTCCAGGAATGGTTTGTGGTTTTCAATGTGAAATAAGAATTGTGTGGGGCTTAACTTTAATCTCCCTGGCTGGTTTCCATAGATATCCCTTTCTGCCCGGTTGGTTAACATTTCTTGGGCTTAATATCTGTGTTTTCCATTCTTTGAGGATTTTGCCTTTCTACATCACTGTCCAGCCTGGTTTGCTGAAATTATATGGTAGCAGTTTATTGGTCTCTTCTATTTGTTAGCCTGCTTTTCACACTGATCTGTGACTGCTAGTCACCATGACAAAAATGTAAAGTAATTACTAATTCAGGTTCACCCTTTTCATTTATTCGATTTTAGACTCTTAGAAGAGAAGTCTATGAAGCTACAAATGTTTTGTTTCATTTAGTCCTTGTTTTAGTGAGAAATGATGTGACAGACATTCAGTTTGTGGAAATCAATCTGTGTCAGTATTGTGATAGAGAACGGAAATCACATAGTGTAATGACATTTAGCACGTAAAACGCTCAAGTCCTACACAAGCAGAGATTACTCATCCCTATCATCCCTGTAACGTAAGAGACAAACTATAAATGGTTTTAAACCAGAGATGATCCTTGGAGTATCTGTCAGTACGACGAACGAACTTCTAAATTGTTACCAAGATCCCTCCTCAGAGGGCAGAAACCATCAGCATCTGTGGTACGTTATATTGATTTTGCATTTACAGTAATGACCAAAGGGTGGCTCCCCATCCCCACAGTAAGTCTTAGAAACCAGGACAAATGCTGCAAGATACAGAAAATTAAAACGTCTTTCTCTACAATATTAAGATTTCCATTCTCAGAGTGTGTTTTCTCTCTAATCAATTTAGAGCCTATTTTAGTGTAACCTCTGTCTTTTTTTTCTTTTTTTTTCTTTTTTAATTTTTTCTCCTTTTTTTTTTTTTTTTTCCTTTCCTTTCCCCAAAAGGAGAGTGGAGTTTGGAAAAGGAATCTGGATTTTGTGAACTGATAGGGACCATGCATTCACAGCTTTAAAATTGCTATCCCAATTATATATGCTATGTGTTGTGGGTTTTTTTTCTACAAGCATTGACATTACCAGTAAACATATGTTGTTATATCCTATGAATATCAGTATTTTCTAAAGCACGTTTCAGTTTCTTTATTGTAATTAGAAGAGCGCAACATTTCATTTCTGAAATACAAACTCTTTTATAAAAGAAGAGGAATCACTGCAATTACAGTATTTTTCTAGTGGAAGGCAGATTATACAGTGTCCAGTTTTAGAGTATCCAGTTATATGATGTGCTACACATCTTCAACTCATACATGCTTAAGTAAGAAAGATGTTTCCTGTTTGTTGATGCTTATACCATCATTTAAGTTTCAGCAGTGAATGCAAACTCTCTGAATCCTCCTTCTCTCACTCAATTTTTCAGTTGAAATTTATGATCATTTGATCTGTTGTTGATTTTCCACTCTGTGATATTTTCTAGATGTTTTTAAGGGCATGCCTTGTGATAAGACACCCTTTATAAATAATTTTCAGAAATCAGTTTGCTCTGACTCACCATCTTTTTCCTATGAAGATTTTACTCAGCCACAGCTCTGTCCTTTTTGTGCCAACTTACTGCTCTAATGCTGCCTCACATTTACTCTGATCATGATATTATCCTCTATGAGCACCCCAAACTGGTAGCACTCTAGGATGAGGCTAACCTGATCGTATAATAGCTAATGTTGTACTGCAGGTCCCAATTCCTTTCCCAGGACAAACCTTTAAGGCACTGCTTCTACTGTACAGTAACTCAGCTTTGACTTACGAGCCACTGTCAGTCCACAAATCACCGCAGAAATCAGATTTCTGATGCAAGTGTCAACCTCCCCTGTGCTGGAAGCTGCCTGTCTCTTTTGGAGTTATATGCAACATCAAGTGACAAAGACCCCTACTGTTGGGAATCCCTGGAAGTATTGCACTTCAAAATTAAAATTAACTGCTATGTAGGTTTTGATCTTCCCACTCCTCCCCTTTGTGAAACCTTGTCAACTTATCCAAGGATACACAGATCCATCCATGTCTTTTCTGTGCTGTTTTTTCCTCAAATAATGTTTTCCAAGGACAGATATCTTTTTTTGCCATTCACATTCTATAAATAGAAGAACTAAAATCCTCTTTGCAAGAATCTTCCTAATTCTAAGTTCTTATATCTTCAGAATGACTTAACCTATAAACTTTCTGGTTTACTTTTATAGGTAGTGGTTTGACAAATGATTCTGTAGAATTTTGAGTACTTTCTTGTACTTAGTACGCATAATATAAGGGATTTACGCAGTGTAAGGGTAGGGAAATCTTATCTGTAGCTATTGAAGGATGTGACTCCAGCTTTGCAAGGTTTGAAATGTAAATAGTGGCATTACTCATCTCTTTTGGAACTTGAACTAATATCAAGATTTACACTACTCACTGAGCTTAAAAAACTTGTCACTGAACAGTACTTTGGGAGGTGATGTTAGAAGGGCTCTGTTTTCATCTTTGGATATTGTTATTACAACTTTGCTTTTCTGTTAGGAATGTTATGTATGTCTGCTATCACATCGTACTGCATTTTTAGTTGATTGTAAGGGAAATTTTGCCCTGTAACAGATAGGGCCTTGATTTACTGTGAAGACCAGAGCTGTGTCATTTGAGAGTGTGTATTTTGCAGTTGTAAATTATTGATTGATGATAACTGAAGCCCATAAAAACATTATTTTGGGTGGTAGGGGTGGAGATGAAGTCAGAAAACAGATGCTTAGGAACAGCCATTCTCTCACCTCCAGGCATAAGCAATTTTCAAATGTGGAAGCAGGCAGAAGTTTTAAATGGTTTTAAAATAACAGCTCCTTTTTCTTTGTTCCCACCTCTCCCCCTGCAACTCAAACCCTTTCAACCACAATAATTTGTGGCAAGGCATCTGTGCATTTGGAAGAAAACATTAGTGGTGAGGTAGGAATGCACTACTTGTGCAGGTGATCCCTTATCAGAACTACTGCTTGGAAGACCAAGAAACCTTCCTTCAGCTTTTCTGGATGACTCTCTGACTGACGTTTATGACTCTTTAATGACATATTATCTGCTAACGTACGTTTAATGATAGGTGCGACAGGGAGAGGAATCACAGAAGACCTATTGTATACCTAATAGCAAATGCACAATAGGCTTGTAGAAAGACCTTTTTTTTTTCAGTAGGGCCTGATCCAAAGACTTATAATGTTAACAAAAAGAAACAGATTTGATTTAGGCACATATTTTAGTGAATTAGATAATTCCAAAAGAATCTGAAGAGATGTTAACTGTGCAATTGGCTGATGAAAGAAGAAGCATAGACTGAAGACTTGGAGAATCTTGTTACAGTATTATCTCTGATATGCTCCATCTCTGTTTTTTGCATTGAATTTCAATGTGAAGTTGTCCATCTCTGTTAACACAAGTCTTTGAAATATACTGGCTCTAAAGTAGTCAGGAGAATTATGTTTTCCTAGCAGTATCTGGGGAGAAACTGAACACCTCTGCAATTATGCTGATGAGGAGTCGCTGAGAAAACATTGCTGATACTTCATGACTCTGATCAGCAAAGCATTGTTGTGTGTCCTAGTCTACATTTTCTTGTACCAAGAAATGCATTATAGAAGGTTGAAATGTTTTACTTTAGATCATGTTGCTATGAGATTTTTGCTTGTTTGTTTCCACAATTTCCCATTAAAAAAAAATCTAGTATATAGGCATCTGGATCCTTCTCTCACATGCTGTAATAATGGCATACTCAACAAAATGCAGAGTATGGTCATGTGGAACAAACAGGTATCATTCCTGTTTTGCATAGTCAACATATACAAATACAAAATATTTATTTGCACAAGGGTTAGAACTTTAGCTGATATTCTATGCAAGGTGAAACAGCTCCAGAAACTATTTGAGAGCAAACTACCGCAGGGTTACACCTTTATGGGAAAGATAAGGGTGTGTCCCAAGTAGTGAGCTGAAATCCTTGAGGAAGAGGATTTACTTGAATCCAAATATCTTATGTCTTGGCAAATTTCCCAGTAAACATAATCCCTTCTCTCTTCAGATTGTATGTGTAACTAGTTTTTGTCATTATTTAAGCAAAAAAAACCCCAAACAAACCAACAACTTTATTTGGGATAATCAAACTGTGTTTTTTAATACAACTAAGTATTTACCCCAAGCTATCTACATATAACACCCGCATATCAGGGTGTTCTAGCTTGCATTTCCTATGTATTTATTCCCTTGTTTTTTCTCTAAATATGTTTCAGCTATTAGAGTATTCAAATGAACCTTGTTAATGCTGTGTCCTCTGAGTATTTGCAAAACAGCTCATGAAACATGAGTGTCTCTCTCTCCATCAACCTGGTATAATTGTACCTGTCAATGGGGAATTGGGCATGGGCTTTACTGGCACCATGATTTCATTAGGGCAGTTGGTCAGAGTGGATTGAACCAACTATTCGAGCCTAGTTCTAAAGACTGTGTGTGATTTTGAGGAGTGATTGTTGTTGACCAGTGTGGCCATAATGCACCTAGAACATCCCCTTTCCAAGCAGCATAGCGTAATAGTAACTCTGACATTGTTTCCTTCTGGATTTTTTTGGTTGATCCATCTACCCTCCAACACCTTCAAATCAGAGAGATCTCCTGCCAGCTGCGTTGCATAAAAAGTTCCACTCTCTATGTGGTCCCTGAAATCCAAAATAAACATACAAGAACATAAACTCTTTCATCCCTTCTGGGCCCAGCAGTCAGTGAAAGCCTCACTCCTCCAGTGTTCAGTATAATCTAAAAAAGAAAAAAAAAAAGAAAAAAAAATTTAAAAAGGCAAATACTTTGATCCCACCTGGGATCAGGGACACTTAAGTCATGGGCAGCCAGAAAAATCATTCATTTTCTGTCAGGTCTTCCTCACCAAAGGGAGTTTTAATTGCAAACAGTATCCCTTGGCTTCAGGCCTCTCAGTTAGTCACTATTAATAGCTGGATACTCAACCTGTCAAGTTCTTCCCTGTCAGTCTAACACCTACTTCCTTCGAGTGCCATAGGGTGGGACTTATTAGGGACTCAGCAGACCATTAATTCTTTCCTGATTTCTGTAGGAGGTCTTAACAGAAGTTCAAGATTTCCTTCAGAGGCAGCAAGTTTGGGATTTGAGTTCCAACATCTATAGCGAGCATGGAGTGTGCAGAATAGTACTAAAATCTACCTGTCTTTTTATCAGAATTAAAATGCTTCAAAAGCAAATGAAAGCAAAGGTTAAGAAATGTCCTGGTGCAATGAAAATGTGAATTGGGGTAGAGAGCACACTGGTAATTTCAGTGTTCACAGGTATGTACAGCAATGGCAATTCAGTAGACATAGATATAGACTTAGAAAAAAGGGGCAAAATTTTTTCAGCATGGTCTATGATGCCTTAATCATTGGGGCATTAGATTTAAGGCACTTCAAAATGGATTCTGATTTTTTGTAAATTCAGGGCTTAAGTGCTTTCTGAAAGTGTTTCTAGTTAGGCATCTAGAAGTTATAGTCAACCGCTCCGAGCTGTTACTGTATATTTTACTGAGCAGCTTTCTGCATCTTCCTCTTTTGAATGCTTTGCAACTTTGAAAGCACTATTTGCTCAATGGAACAGATTAAATTTGGTATGCTTCCCTCCAGCCATGTTAGCTGGACAGAAATAGTGAGGCACTTTCCTCACTTCCAGTGTGGAAGAGCAGTTTTTCCAGTTCAAACCTCCACAGTTTTTGTGCAATGTATTCTAGATAAGAGGTTGCAAAATGTCTTGTATTTTTACTGTCCATTAAGAGCTATTGAACAGCGATCAGTAAACAAGAATGGAATGACGCAGGAAAACCACTCAGTGTTGATTTAGCTAAGCATTAAGCTAAGCAACAGAGAGAGAGTACATACTCAAGGAAGAGACAAAGAGAAGTACCTGGAAATAAAGGGTCTATATCTGTACCACAAAGTGATAAACAGACTGTGGGTTTGGATGCACACTGCTTTGTTGCAGATGTCTGTTTACCCATCCACCCATTTTTGTACTTCCTTTAAGCCAGAGTTTATTTTATCAAATGCTGAGAGATGTCTTTTCTTTTTTTCACCCTTCCGTTTTCTCTCCCATCTTTTGTGTTCTGTGTGGCAGGGAAATTCCTTGCATGTTATAGATGATTTAGAGAAGAGAGGGCAGCCTTGCACTTCTCTGTCTCCATTATTTTCTGACAGCAGTAGCTGTTAGGCAATATTTAGGACCCAAAGTTCTTTACTGCACTTTTAGCATTATTCACTTAAAACTGCCATTCTGTTGGAAGGAATAATCTTTTAATTTGTGACTGAAATCTGCAGAACAAGTGTCAGTTTTTATGTCGTGTTATGACGCTATTGGAATCCCAGAACTGCCAACAACTGTGAATATTATTTAGCTGATTGTTTGCGACAAAGACCTGACAGAGTTGTAGAATATTGCAGAATATTTTTTGATGGCCTCAGAAAAGCCATTTCCCAGGATGCCATCACAGTCTCTATGGTTTGCAGGTGAACTATATGAATGAATAGCCGGTATGGAGGACCCGCAGCAGAATTCTCAGGCTGAATCCTGTTGATTTGCACCACAGAGTGGCTTTTTTTTTTTTTTAAGCAGTAAGAGGTGGCTGGATGGGGGAAGCAAAGATGTATTTCCTTTCCTGTAGCTCTCTGTTTCACAGTGGACTTGTTCCAGGCCATTGACAATTTAATCTGTGCTGGGTCAAATGGGTTGCGTAGCATTCAGGGTTTTTAGGTATACAGAAATGTTACTCAGCAGGCTCAGATAGGAATTAATCTGCCTCAGTGGATGCAGCCCAGTGAAGTTAGGAGTGAAAGCTGCCTTTTCTGCATATGTCTCAACCAGCTCTGCTTGGCCATGGCACCAGGGTACCTTCTGTGTCAGTCTGTGATATCTTCAGCTGTCCAGCTGGTGAGTCTGTAGGAAGGCTGTCGTTTCATTGCACCTGGTCTCTGTGTATGTGTATAAATAAATCTGTGTGCACATTCATTCAGGCCCTTCATCCAAAAATGTTTCTTACACTGTTATCTCTGCAAAGATATTCCTCCAAATTTATGGGAAGTTTCATCTAGAGGAGATCCCTTTCCACATAATCCCTCAAGCTGATTTTGAATGCCTAATTACAAACTTAACACTTCCAGCACATAAAAATACAGAGAATCTAAAATAATCTTATCACTTGAAGTACAAATTCTATAAATTCTCAAATTCTATATGGATCTACACCCTAGGTAAGATGGATTTAATGACTTCTTAATGATGCATGTGCTCTGCCCCACATAAACTTACAATTCTAAATGTGGTTTTCGCACAAACTCCCATTTGTCAAATGTTATAAATATTTCATACTTTGCATTGTTAAAGAACATTTAATAAAGTAAATTTTGTACACCTGTGATAAAACTGACACACTTATTCCACAGTTTTAGTGTACTGCTTTTGAGAAGCATACCATGCATTTTGTAAATGTTTGACATATAATACATTTCCTTTAGTAAATATTTAAGTACCTATCTAACCTATTCCAACACAGATGTAGACTTCCCCATGGTTGGAGGAGAAGGAGTTTCTAGGTGTTACTATACTAAGTGCTATACCAAGTGCACAACCTGCTTTTGCAATAGCGGTGCATCTGTTATCTAGAATAAATACATGGTTTTGACTCTGTTAAAAGATTATTTGTTTGAAATCAAAAGCATAAATGAGTGGAGGCTTATTTTAATTGTATATTTACGCAGCCTTTGATCACGATGGAAATCTCTTTTCATAGGCTTTTCAGTAACAGTAACTATTCCCTGTTTAAGGAGAGAGCCCAATTGCACTAAAACATATCAGCAGGATTGCAAGGCACAGATCTGCTGAACAGGGTATGACCTGGCCTCTCAAATCCCATGTTCCCAGGGCAATAGGTTACCATCATTTTTGGCACTTGTGTTAACAATGTTGTGATTGTGTCCTGGGTTTAACTGTATGTCTGTTCTCCATGTCCACCTCTTACATTTAAAGGTAGGACTCTGATTTTCCTCAACTAGAGATACATGTATTGCATGAAACATGCTTATTGCTGGACTGTACAGCCTTCAAAGGAAATTCAGAGAAGGTCAGTTCTTGTTAGCTGTGGAATATGGGAGATCGACTTTGCTTTCCCCTCTAGTCAAAATATTCCGGAGACTGGAGATCACTTACAAAAATATGATGAAGTTGCCTGTGGTTTTATCATGATGTCATTATAGGCTTTGAGATAACAGCACTCCAGTAAGACACAATAATAATAATAACACACATATTGCATGGTCACACTCTGTTCAAATTTAAGTTTATTCTGCTTTTGCCTCCAGCACTTCTTCTGCCTGATGGAGTATAATTTCAGAGGTACTGGTGTCCCTGGCACTCTCTGTTCCCTCACTGGCTTGCTGGTGGAAGCTAATCACATTCTTTTGAACTGTTTATGACAACAAATTGGATGTGAAATAATAAACATTGTTGGCTATTTTAGATAATAAAGGTGTTTCAGAACTGACATGAGGTCCTAACAGTTTCTCAAAGAAAGAACTTTCATATATAACCTTGTAAAGCAATTTGCTGGTGAGCAAGAACATTAAAAAATTCTCCTTGCATCTTCTGGGGCTCTCAGGCTCTTTTATGCATTAAAGTGCTTGAAAAGTTTTGCTTTATTTTTTTCAAATTTAGAAAAATATTCAAGAAAGAAAAAAACCCCCACCTCTGACTAATTATTTGATGTCTAGTAACAGTGTGTGGTTAACTGAGACAGCACAAGAAAAGTATCTTCACTTGTTTGCTTCAATTTTGAAAGATTATTTCTTTCCATCTCCTTCCCCGATAGTTACAGAAATTTACTCTTAACTTACCCACTGACAAAAATACTCAGATACAGTATGAAGATCACTATTAATGCCTAATGAAGATAAATGAAACAAGATTGAAGTTACTTTTTAAAGCAGAAATTTGGGCTCTTAAACAGCTCAAAGGGCTTGCCTACCCTAGAAAACTCTGGTGCTTAAACAGCTGGAGAACATGGTTAATTCCAGGCTATTTCTTCCGTTTTCACAGTTTTCTCATGAAGATGATAATTAGAACAATAACCCCTGCCAACACTACGTTGTAATGAAGCTGTGATATTTTTTGGCAGAATTTAACTTTTGGTGCAGAAGCAAACATTATAAGAAGACATATATTGTCTCACAGGGGGATTTGAGTTGGCTGAAGATTATATTAAATATCAATTTGGAAACATGCCCCAAATTCCGATCTTCTCCTTACTGCGTAGGGGATTTTTTTTTTCCTCACTAGCATTTTTAACACATTTCAAATTATTCCAAAATCTTGATAATTCGAGATTTTTATGATACATTTATGATAACTGTACAAACAGTACATCCTGCAATAACATATTTAAGATTTTAACCTTAAGGTATAAAGTGTTTTAGAGATTCTGTTAAGATATGTATTTAAGATGGACTTTATTTTAATGGAAGCATGGGCTTCTCTTTGTTTTGCTGCTTCTGTATCATTGGGACAGTAACACATACAAAAGAAGATTGACGACTGGATGAAAATATTGAAGAACAGTGCAGACAAAATGAAAGATATCACAAGTGTCATCATGATAGCAGATTCTCAGTAGATACATAGCTCTGGGACATACAGTGGAAGCCAGCACATTGTGAAAGTGTCAGCAGCTTTGTTAGGCTCGTCAGATGTTTCTGTGACCCAGCAAGGACATTATGGGACTTTTGTGCAGGAAAAGAACTAGGCAGATGTAACAGAAAGTAATCTCCATGACTGCGATCAGAGAATAAGCTGCATAAGAAGAATTGGATGCAGTTGCTGGTAAGAGTGCTCACTGACAGGGTACACTGTTTCAGTTGTAGCATGGATTCTCAGTGATAAACTGATGAACAAGCTATGCCCAAACCACAGACGACATCAAGACAGTGGTACTGTCATAAGCGACACTTATGGAAGCCCTGTAAGGTTTCACAATGATTCTGACTGTCCCATATAGCAAGAGGAGTCACATATAGGAAGAAGAGTAACATGAAGAGGCAGAAGTATCAATTCCAGGGTATCTGAAGATTTGCAACAATAATCAGGTTTGTGAGAACAGAGATGAATTGTGATATATGATCCTGCTATAGGGCAAGATGAGAGCAGAAAGACGTAAAAGGAGGTTCATGTAGATATACACTGAGCTTACTTTTTTGATGTTGTGGAGAGTGATCGCTATAAACGTGCTTCTGCAGTAAGGATTATGCGGTTGCTTTGAAATCATCCCTGACTGCTGCCATTCTCACGGTGTCATGAGTCAGTTCAGATTTGGAAAGTGCCAGCCTGCCAGCACAAGAAAGGGTGTGAAGCTGGGGCATGACTGGGTGCTTGAGAGTGTGGTCTGCAGAAGCCAGGGTTGCTGCCAAAATCATGTGTGTGCAACCACAGCCTGTGGTCTGACAGTATCAAGATTTTGGTGTCAGTCCTGGCTTACAGCCCTCACCACACGTGTGTTCCTGCTTCTGTACCACAGTGCACTACCCACTCAGTTGCGCTGATAAATCACTTACATAGCCCCGCTATAAACTTGGTAAGAGAATCTTAAAAAAAGACTACCAAGAAAAAGGGGCATGTGAGGGAATTGATGATTTGAAAGATGGCTAGCTAGTTTTGTCTTAGGTTGTAGCTCTCTGAGATAAAATATGACAGCAAAACCAGCTTGAATTTTTTCACCACTCTGCTTTTCCTACCTTACAAATGTTCTGTTTGCATTCTGTGGTGCCCTGTCCCCTTGTTTGTGTGAGCATAGCCATTGACAAAGCCAAGCCTACCAGCTGGATTGTGGGCTTTCTTAATGCTTGATGGATGTACAAAAAAAACAATAATGAAATAAGAGAGTTGGCATTTGCTAATGGCTCCCCATTGGAAGAAAAGATATTGGTCTCTCCTGTCAAACCACATGGCAATTGGAGATCTTTGTCCTATTGGTTTGGACTGTGTGGAGAAGGTCTACCCTGACCTGAGTCTCAGGGTCCTGCCAGTCTGCTGGCAAACCTTCCCTTCGTGTTTCTCACCCCAGCACAGCAGAAGCAGGGTGGCTTGCTGCTGTCATGGTACCAAGGCCTGGTATCCAGATCTCTAAACTACAGTGGGGGCTTCATTCACAGCAGAGCCAGTGCAATAGGTGAGGATTGTGTTTAGTTTGTGTTTGTGAGTTGGTTATTGAGTACACCACGGACTCACCTAGTTAAAGCTTGGCTACTTAGTTGACAAGTGTTCTGCTTTGCTTCCATTGACTTGAGTGGGGGAGCTCCTGTGGGCAGCGCTGGTACAGGTGAGGGTCTTACCCCATGTGCCACCCACTGCTCGATTCAATTGCCTGGTTCACAGAGTCTTGTTTTTCTCTCTCCAGCTTTCCGCCTCCAGTTTTATGCTTTCTCTGAAGGCAGTGCCGCAGTCTACCCCACACATTTCCAGGTTTATTCCTGGTTGCAGTTGGTCTCACCAAGTAGGAAAGTATGAATTTGCAACCTTGTGGTTATTTTTATATAAGAATGTCTTAATACATGGTGGATGTTTGAGTCTAGCTTTCGATGTTTTTCAAACGATGTCTGTATTTTGATTTTTAATTTGCCTCTGAGCAAGACTGTCTACAAACACTGGCCAAATCTGCCTATCTGGGACCTGGAAGGGGTCCCTGGAGAAAGCACTTCAAGTCATTTATTCAGCACTGGCTGCTTTTACATTTGGCTTGAAGTCTGACAACTTTCCACCAGACCTGCAGCATAGTAAAGCACATCCTCTCTATGACAGCAGGAGAGCCAAGGAACTAGCAGGTTGCAGGAGTGAATGCTATAAAACAGATGTTATTAGTGGGCTTCACCAAGGGTGGGAGGCTGAGTACAGTAGCCCTATTACAGCCTCCAAGGTGGGCCGCAAGATTGCTGTCTTATGAGCAAGCTGTGCCTGCAGTATTTGGCTCAGCATCGCATCCTGAAAATTCCAGTGCCGAGAAGCACTTTTGCGCTATGAGTAAACTGTAAGCTAGATTTGAAAGGAAAGATTTTGATTAAAATCAGCATTTCAGAGCCTTCAGCTGGCAGCTGGTGTGGTGTTAAGGATGGACATCGTTGGAGACTCCTGCGGTAAAGAGGCCCCATGTCTGAGTGTTTAAAACCAGGTTCCATCCAGTTGTGATGGTGGTTTTTAACAGTCAGAGGAAAAAAAATATTAAAATATTGCTGCATATTTACACATAGGGACAGATTCTGCTCCCATTAAAACCAATGGCAGAGTTCCCATTGATTTCCATGGGTGCCTGCCTCAAAATGTTTGAACAGTAAATATATTCTTCTGGGTGGGAAACCAGGATAGAAATCCCTCTCACAGCCTGCTCCCAGCACTGCAAATGTCAGGGCTTTTCAGTGCTAGGCTCAGAAAAGCTACTTCCAATTTTAAAATCCTTTTAAACTTCAACTACCATATGTGGCCTTACTTCACAGCTGTCAATCAGAATCAACAGCCAGTATTATATTAGCCTGTGTTTACCTCTATTCTCCCTGTATATAGAATTATTTGATTTTTATAAATATCGAATTTATCAGAGCAATCGAGAAATGTAATATTAGATACAAGCATTTGCTCCCTGAGTGCTTTTAATCAAATAGTAAATCTTCATGTGCTTTAGTTTCATTGACACTAGATGAGCTGATCTGATGTGGATTTTTTAGTGCTATGGCTTATGCTCTATTTGCATTTCACGAAGTGTGTGCATGGCTGTGGTAATGTATTTTTTTGTCTCTCTCTCCACCTCTGTCTTGACTGAAAGGTTTAGAAGTTCATAGTCATTTGGGATTTTTAGGGATATAGCATATAAAATTTATAGAAAACAATGTATTAAAAAAACCTCTAGCTTCTCCCTAGAAACTTGAGACAAACCCCTTTTTTAATGTCTCTGAAAGCTCCTTAATGCAGAGCATTCCCTCATAAATTGTTGGCTTTGTTTTAAACCTGTAATGTATATATAGACTTCTGTTTCAAATAGTTTTCAGAGTTGTGTACAGTCAACTCAAATTATACAGAGCCAAAGCTTCTGGCAAATTACTGTCAACCTGTATCAACATTTGCATCAATAACATTTGGTATCGCTTGATGGATGGTCTACATCCAAGCTTTGGAAATGGGTATGGCGTCTGTGTGTTCAATGTGCTGTTAACTGTGCTGTCTACTGAAGGCTGCTCCTCTTAAGCAGTCAGTGCTTCCTAAGGATATGATTGCATGATGGACAACCTGCATATCCCAAACTTCTTGGGCCAAGAAAACTATAGATTTCTTCTGTGTTCTGAAATATACAGTGAGAGGGCACAACGACTGTCCAGAAAGGAGGAAGAGATGAGCAATGGTCTTACATTACCAAGGTAATCAGAGGAGGAATTAAAAAAAAAAAAAAAAAGAAGAGAGAGAAAGAAAAAAAAAAAAGAGAGAGAAGGGAAAAAGAGCGGAAGAATCAGAGAAATAAAAAGGGCAGTACAAAAGGCAAGTAACCAGTTCAGTTGATGTTCCTATGCTTCTAATACCAGTCAGGTATCAACCTGTTCTCAAGCCACACACAGCTGATAGTAAATTCCACCACTTTGGAAATGTTAATCTTGGAAATAGTTTTGAAAATGCTCCTCACACTTCTTTTTTTGGTTCCAATGGAATATTAAAAAAAGTTTTGAGCCTGTGCAGGCATTCTTAAGTAGTCTACGCCCATTATCTGTGGAATAAAATCAGTCCCACACCTGTGTGAAGCCAGGAGTTCGCAAGGCTCTCCTGGTTCACTGCAATGAATTTGGCTACTAGATCTGATATATGATGCAGCCACTCTGTTAAAATCACAGATTGCTGGGAGTGTACCAGTATTTACATGTTGTTCTTCTCTTTTGAGAGAGGACTGTCACTTATGCTGGGAGATGAGTGAGAGCTTTTACAGGAACCTCCCAGTAGGAAAGAGTGAAGATTACGAGAAATCATAGCAGAGGAGCAGAGGCTTTCATTGGCCACTGTGTCTTCTAGGTCAGCTTTTACCTGTGTTGGGATAGCTGGGTTGTGTGCAAGGATGATAGCAGCCAAAGTGGAGACAGAGAAACCCCTGTTTTGAAGGAGAGGGAGTTCCCCCTATGGGTGCTCATACTCTCTTGCCCTGCTCTTTTGGGCGAGAGAGTCCAGTAGCGTTGGGCCCCGCTTGCTGTCTCGATAGAGGCGAAGGAAAACTTGTCAGGATTTTCTCTGCAGCTCCAGTGCTTCTTCTACAATGAAACTGTGAAGAACGAACTCACCAAATTTGCAATGCATAAGCGATGAGCTACTATATATGCACTTTGTGTTAGAGATGGCCCCTTTTACAATTCAGGTCATGAGACCAGTGTCTTCAAGTGCTTTTCAATTATTTTGCAGAGTCACATTCAAATTTTCTCCTGTCAGTAACTGTGCCTGCTGTCAGTAAAAATAACAAGATAACCTAGAAGGAAAAAAGGCTCACATTTATTTCCTTACTTTGGCACAAATTACTCACTAGTCAGAATTTTTGAATCTCTTCACCTTTCTGAGGTAAATAAATTGAGTGCCATGTGTCTTCATATGTATGGGTCTTTCATATAAGATGTTAAAACCTGCATTGTGTAGATAATAGGTCCATTGATGAGGGACCAGACTGGGAATTGGCTGAGCTGGGTCTCTTCTAGGTTCTCTCTTGAAGTGGCTGTGTGGGGCTGAGGAAGTTGCTGAGCCTTGGAGCCCCCATTTGTGACAGCCTCTCTCCCAGTAAAGCACTTGAGGGTGTAGGGGTAAAAATCACCACATATAGAGGGTGTTAATGGCTGAGTGTCCTCCTATATCACTGTACAAGAAAACAAGACAGGACTTCGGTGGGCTGGGTTTTGTTTCTGACTTTTTTTTTTTTTTTCCTCCTGACTCTCATTTCCTCTGCTGTGCAGTTTCTGCTGGTGTTGGATGTAGGGTGTATTTCCCTCGTGTCTCCTCAGTGTATTGGTTTATAAGTGTACTGTACTAATTTCCTAGTGTCCTTATTACTGTGGGTGGTGGCAACTTGGTGTGAGATCCACTGAGATGACAATCAGTCTATCAGTATTGCTGTTTTGTTATGGTTGATATTTTGATGGGTAAAAAAAAAAAGAGAGAAAATAAAAAAGGTATATGTTAAGCTATAAAAATAATGATTTTTTTGGTGGTATGATTCTGAAAATGTGATCCAGTTTTAGGTCTGCCTTATATGTTTTGCTTTTAACTTCTGTTTATCAAATTCTTTCTTTTTAAAAGTGAAAAAGATTGTTTTAAAATGAAACTGTGAAATGTTTCAATTAGTCTCAGTGCAAAACATTTAGATTTCCTACATTTTAATCTCTTTTAGTCAAAAGTATTTGTGAAATTCAGCACAACTTCATGAATGGTTTCAGCCTTCCCAGAACTACATAGTTGTGTGAATAAACTGTTTGTCAAAAACCATAGAAATCAATCTACTCAGCTCTATTTATAAACAAAAACTTTAAGAATTCATCATTGTTTTACAAAGTTTGTTTTGCAGACCTCCCTCTTAGTGAATAAATTGGATTAATTTTCAGTCTTGTAGTGTGTCTGTTCAAAATAACAAATCCAGAATGTTTTTTATAGTTTTCAATTTGGTTTCAGCTGTGGTGATTATATGTCATGCTATTTGTGGTCTGTGTTGATGTGGACATTTTCTATGCTTCTGTATGGTCTTCATAAGCGAGAGGGCTTTAAACTTATATGGCATAGGTTCAGATTTTGCTTCCCTATTTTCTCTTTCTCAAGCATTTAACTTTCCTGACTGTGCCCAGAAAATGGTGACAATGCTGCAAGGTCACCAGGGAACACTGAAAAAATCTCCTAGGCAAAGGCAATTGGATTAGTGCTGTGGATTAGAATATATTTGTGGTTGACTGATTTTTCAGTATCTTCATTAACACTGGTGTGGATAACATGGCTTTTAATAGCTTTTATAACCACAAATGCAGCATAGAATGAAGCAAATAAGTCATTAATCCCTTAAAAGTACAATTTAATACAATAAATAGAACTTCATGACAGGAAGTGAACAGGATAATAAAACCTTTACTGTTTTAAGCCACACTTAATATTTTTATGGCACAGTTAGCTTGACAAAATGCTCTTTGTGAGTCATCACTTCAAAGCAAGGTCCTGGGGACCAATTAAAGTTGCAACCCTCATGCATAACTGCATGTAAGCATGAGGTATTTCAAAATATCTTTTTTTGTTGTTTTTTCTTCAAGCCTTTTAATTTAATAAGCCCACGTGTGGAGACACCCTTGGGAAATGAGAAATTGATTTTCATTCTTTGCATGGATCCCAGAGTAATTTGCACTGCCAAAATAGGCCATGGAATTTGCCTTACAAAAATTATATCCTTGACGGACAAACAATAGCAACAGAGATTGTCCTTGATTTAAAACTTTATCCTGAAAGAGACCAAAATGCTCCTATTACAGATGATTAAACAGTGAGAAACATAAAAGTAATTGCCTTGCATCCAGGTTGCACTTTCTGGGCCAATAGAGCTGAATGGATTAAGGACAAATATAAGGGTCAGAGATTTTTCTATTCTGATTTAATCTATGACAATAACCTACTGTTTGACCAGGCAAGGTCTTTAACCTCCCTTTGGTTCATTTCCACTTTGAATGAATTGGAAATATGCCTATGTTGTTCCAGTGTTGTTGATATTACCACATGCCTAATGTGAATATTCTCATCTGAATGGCATAGTGAGCATTTTTGCATGAATTTTACAGGTTTCTGGAGAATCAGCTTGGGTAGAAACTCTTTATAAGTAACATGATGGCTTTCTTTCTGGAACAAGTTACATCCACATTTTTTTATTGCTTGAGCATCATCTGGATAGAATCCTATTCATTACTCTGCAAACAGTAGGCATATAATGATAATTTGTTGATGGAGGAGTGAGAAAGCAAATTTATTATTTTCCTATAAACAGAGAATAAACATTAGATGAGCTGTGTTTTCTGTCAGAGAAAGTGTTTACGGAAGAATCACTCTCTGCTGCAGTTGGATTTAAAGTTTTCATTGTGCTCACTCTGAAAAAAAATAGCAGGAGATAGTCTGTGCTTCAACAAGCTTACAAAACAATATTGTTTGTTATTACAACAAATATGGTTGACAGACAAAAATAGAGGGACGACAGGCAGAAAGTGACATGGTGAATCAGAAGAGAGAACTAGATCTGAGTTTTCTGGGTTCTAGTCTAGAGCTGTGTTTACAGGACTGTAATATGCCAAGTACTATGTTTTTGGTGTGGTTTTTTTTTCCTAAAAAAATACTACACTACCAGAAAACAAAACAAACAAAACCAAACACCAAACCAAACACCAAAATATGGAACTGTTTCAAGATCCATCCATTTCTCCCCACAAGACAATAATTTCTCAGCCACTGGCATATCTTTTTTTCAGAATTTCCTTGGATTTTGATTGTGCATTTTGTGACTTGAGTTGGTGAATGCGGAATGAAGAATTGACTTACTGCCGTAGCAGATCATAGGATTGTTATGAGTTAGTATCCTGACAAATTTGTGCAATAGACGTGCAAAGAAAAGGTACTTACAGGAGTGGTAGAAATTTGAGATGCAGATGCAAATGTCAGAGTTCACATGAGAATCTTTAGATTTCTGTTTTCTATCTAGGGAGCATTTTTACAAGAGTGTTTCTATGAACAAACAACTTACTTTCTCACCTTTCTCCTCCTTACACTTCCTGATTATCTGTTCCTTCCACCTCTTTATCCTGTATCTCCAAATAATGCCCTAAGAAAATCTTGGGAGCTTGAAAATAGACAGATTTGTTGTTTAGCAGTGGCTTATGTGCAGATTTCTGAATCCAGGGAGGTTCAACCTGTGGGAAAGTTTCAAGTCCCATTTTAGGACTAAGCTCCAAGTATTGTTAAATGGCTGAGGTTAGAAATAGTGGGAAAAGAATGAATAGATGCAGAGCTGCAAGTCAAATCTTTACACCCTTTCTTTTCCCTCTCCCCACAACCTTGCCTCATGCACTGTTGTTATATGAGTCAGTCTGTTTCTCCCTCTGCAACCCCCCTCTAAGTGGGAAAGTGGATCTATAAAAACTAATAGAAATGAGAGGGAAAAAAAAAAAAAAAGAAACCAAACCAACTCTTGATCTTCAGACTCAGAGACTTTGACTTGGAGCCAAGTATTTCAAACAGCAAGCCTTTCATAACCAGGAGAGCTAGTGCAAGATCTGTTGGGTAGGCAGTGTGACCACATAACGCTCAGCACATGTCAACATAACCGATAACCAAATTGTACCTCTCAACCTCCCATACAGCATAACTTTGGCAGGCTGCCAATCTCTCAGTCCTAATTAACACGCTGCCATGCTATGACTGGAAAGTTAAAGCCACAGCTTTATTTACTGCACAATTAACGGGTAAACATGACTTAATCATAACTTAAACATTCGGCATTTACAAGAAAATTTCAAGCTCCTTTTAGGAGCCCTTTTGACCTCAAGTCTCCAAGCAGACCTCTTGTAATGTGGAATTAACCGCCTGTTCCACCAAGGGACATGGAAGCTCTCTACGACACTACAGATTTCAATCCCTGAACAAATTAAAACCAACATCAACTTAATAGACATTCTTGTGTGGGGGTCTCATCCCAGTGTCAGGGTTCTTCTGAGCTAAATCTGCATCTGATGGCGTTGGAGCACTGACTTCCGTGAGGATGCCCAAGTAGCAGGAGATCTCTTTATTGCTCTTGGATCTCAGTAACCCTGTTGAGGCCCACACTGACCCCTCAGCTTTGATCAAAATGCAGCAGCTCAGTTCTGGTCCTGCAGAGACTTAAGCATCTGTTTAACCTTACATCTTGTGAACAACCATGCTAACTTTAATACACGAACGACTTCTAAATTCTGGCATCTGTGTACTGTTTGTTTATCATGTTGGGAACTTTAGATGATAGCTGGCTTACTCAGTTTTAGTTTTTAAGTACTGTAAAACCCCCCCAATATAAAGTGACTTCAGCAGCAGATTTCTTTTTGCTTAAGAGAACTGGTGCCTCAGTACCCAATTTATGGTTTGTCTCACGCCCAAACAGACATGCAATCCTTCCAAGTAGACTAGATATGATATCGGGGTGGGGACCAATTTTAATCTCTATGGAACCACCATAGTACAAAAAGAATTGTTTTACAGCATGGTTGCCCCCCAGCAGCACCCGCCCTATGCTGGACCATTCACATACTCAGAGTTAAGCAGCCATTCATCATCTCCAGAATGAAGTAATTTACATACCACTAGGTGTAGAGGCACCACGTTTTGATAGCAACCTACCACTGCCACCACTAGATGTACAGCCATCTTGCTCTTACTCGCATAGAAATATATACCTCAAAAGGATGGGAGAAGAAAAAAGCTTTTCTCTTCTGAAAGCAGAATGACTTGTACTATCTACTGGAATTTACTACTTTTCGATATGGCAATATTTTTCAACATTGTGCAGAGAAACAGGAGGCAATTGTCCACCATGAAAAATACTAACCCTCTTCAACCTGAGTTCCTGATCTTCTAATACCACCTTCGCTACCAGCACTCTGTGTCTTCCATTACAGTAAATGCTGAGCTGGCAGTTCTACCTCTCCTGCCTCTGATTGAGGCTGCAATGCAGAGAATCTTTGGCAGGGAAGGAGGTGAAGTAAGGAAGGAAGTTGCTGATATCAACCAGAGTGGGTCAATAAAGAATTTTAAACACCCATTTAGATATATTACTGTATTTTACAATGTGTAAATTGTGATACATAATGAAACTGATCAAGCAAGAAAGAAAATTTTTCATCTTTTGTTGCTGGAAAAATACTATTTATTAAAAGTCTTGATGCTGTAGCTAATACCTAATGTTTTCATAGTATATTTGTTTCTCCTAGGTACCAAAAATGCCACATCTTCTACCATGCAAGACTTACGTAAGGACACGTGAGAAGAAAAGTGGATGAATAGAAGCTGGTTGTCCCAGTGCAGTGTGAAGGGAGAGAGCAGAGTACAGTTACTGTTGAACTGTCAGGAAGGTCCCCAGCTGTCCAGTTTAGATGGGCAGAGTCGAGCAAAGTGGTCCCTGCATGTAAAGTGCATTCCCTCGCTGACCCTTCCTTATCCTTTGAGGTTCTCTCAACCCTTTAAGAGAGATTTTTTCTCTTTTAATTCAGACCACAGTAGAGGCTGTTATAGAGTGGGAGGAACTGCAGAATAACAGAAGATTTTTGGATCCAGGACTGGCCAATTCATTGGCAAAATTCCTATACCCTCCTACTCGCTAGTTCTGCTGCTGCCCATGGTGTTTACCACCTATTTGGGTCTGCGCTGTGACAGAGAAGGTAACCACTGTGCAGCACACTGCTTCAGATCTGCATTCAGCTGGTCATGCAAGACTGTCTTGTAAGAATGAGACTGAATGAAGAATTAGGAGTACGATCTTCTATTTCCAGCCCTGCCATCAATTTGCATGCACCGAGAGGGAAACCAGTAACTCTGACTTCCACGGTCCTCAGCTTTCCTATCTGTACAGTGGAGCTAGCAGTGCTTATCAAGAAAACATGAGTGACTTGGAGTGTTCATTGTGTTTGGAGAAAGCTTTAGTTTCTTGGATTCAAGGTCCCATTGGATGTGTCAAGTAGTATTAATCCAAAGAGAATATGGTGGTTTTTGCTTCCTCTTAATGTGTTATTCACATCTTGGCTTCAGGAATAATGTGCACATCCTCATGTGTGTCTGTGCCAACACTCAATATTGTGTGTGCCAAGATACATTATGGTGTCTGTATTTACTATGTACAGCCTACATACTGCCTTTGTGAGTAAGTATGGCAGCAATGTAGTAGGGGAAGGGAGGGAGTATCTATGTGTCTGTATATAAGATCATATATTTGTACAAAGTGTGTGCCTGTGGGCTTCAGAGACTGAGGGGAGTCTGTGGTTCAGACAGTCTGCCTGTTTTTTTCTTTTTTTCTCTGAAGGCAGCAAAAGATGTTGATATGGATTTTTTTTTTTTTTTTTTTTTACAGGAGCTTTTTGTGTTTTGAATTAGTACATTTCCCTCACATCAGATCTTGCCAAAGATCATTTACTTACTAGTACTGTGAAAGCAGGTTGCCCAAAGGCAGCACCATTCCCTGTTGTTTTCTCATCTTCCAAACTGCTCAGAGACATGCTGTAATAACACTCCTAGTTAAAAAAAATAGAATTTCAGCAAGAGCAGAAAAGTTGAGCAAAAATGATGGTACTTATGCTGTATGTGTGCTTAAGTATTTTGCTGAACTAGTGCCAAGATTGTGAGTCTACGTAGCAGAAATACTGCCACTGATGTGCTCTGTGTAGCTGTGACCCAGTAACTTCATTTGTGAATTGTATCCAGTGTGATATTTCTGTTCAACATTCCCACTGGTAAAATGAGGCTTTAATCACAGTGCATGTGAGAGAGAAGCTTCGTACAAACTAATCTACAATTAAGTACAGAATTTTCATTCATGAGAATGTTTGTGATTCTTTTTCCTCCCAAAAATGAAATGCCTGCAGTAAGAAAGTGCAATATAAAGGAAGTGAACTCTTCCTGACTGCTGGAGGTTGCAAGTAGTGACCTTTTTTTTTTTTTTTTACCCCTCTCTTTGCTTTTTTTGTTTTTGTTGTTGTTACCAACTAGCAAGATTTCTCAAAGGAGATAAGCTATTTAGGCTATGTATAGATCGTTCATCAGAGAGACTGAAATACATTCTTCACAAGCATGCTCAACATACTCACCTATTAATAGCAAAATTTTTAGTGGTGAATAAAACAAAGGATATGACACATTGACAGTAGGCAAATTGATTTATCTTGCTTTGGTTCGTTGTCTGCATTAAGAAATGTCACATATTCAAAGTGTTTTGCATAGCTAGTGTGTTGTGTTTTACCATAACAAAATCCCTGCTAAACTATATTTTGGCATCTCTTTCTTGACCTAATTTCAGCAAGGAAGCAACTAGTTTCAATTAATTATGTTTAGCCTATTGTGATATATACTTTATATACATGCGTATAAATACAAATAAATACATATATAGTTATCCACGTGTTTAGATATTTTGATGAATTAGACCAAAAAACATATTTGCTTCTCCAAACTGGGCCACACTGAAGTGTGTATACACTTACTTCATGTACAATCTTTAAGGACAAATTATTAACACATGGGAAGACTTGCTGCTTCTTAGAGTAGGGCTTCAGAGAACTTGCACTACTGGACCTTATCTTTTCCCTTTGAAATCAGTGACTTTAAGATAATTAAAAGTAGATTTATGGACTTATAAGACAGCCAAAGCACAGCCCCTGCAAGTGGAATTCATTTTACCTTGGTCCACAAAGCTGCTTGGAACACTCTCAGATAAATTTAACTCAATTGGCTAAAAAAAAATATGCAGTCCATGATATAGCCATAGAGGCTGGATATAAAGGATGTTATGCTAATAGACACTTTAAAAACTGCTTTTCAGAGCTGTGTGAACATATCCAATGAGCATCGTTAGGCTAATGATGATGATTCCGCTCTAAGTATGTATAATTTTTCAAACTACATCTTGAAAGACAGAAAGTACTTAAATTACATCCTGAAAATGAAATTTAAAAGACATAACACTAGATTTGTTAATGTCCACATTTGGCTTGAGGTTTTTGTGTGTCTTTTTTGGTTTTGTTTGTTTTGGTTGGTTGTTTGTTGTTTTTTGTTGGTGGTTTTTTGTTTTGTTTGGTTTGGTTTTTGGTTTTTGTTTTTTGCCCTAAACTTATTGAGATCAATGATATATACAAGCAAAATTTGGAAAGTCCTTACTGCGGCTGATTTTGAGTGCATTGAGCAGAAAATGTCTGATCAGAACATACATGGAAAATTTTTTTGTGTGGCTTTTTTTGTTTTCAGTGCTAACATAAATAAACTGTTTAACTGATTTTGTATAAACTTTCCAAAAAAAATCTTAAGCATGGAAAATTTCAGCCCAAAATGGAGTTTATTTGAGAAAATTACAAGCAACAGAAAAAGAGGGTTAGAATGGAAATCTGAACTCCTCATTAACTAGAGTTAAGCGCCAACTTAAATGCCAGGGGTTTTTTCTGTTAATATTTGGTTTAAGGTTACATACAGGTTTGGAAGAGCTTAGCTGTTTTTAACCCCTTTTTTATTGCTGTCACTGACTTAGTTTTGTTTCAAAGTGATGGCATGGGTTCAGGACTCAATAGATACCTTCACCGCAGCAGAAAACATAATTTTTAACATTTTTTTTCAGATCGTCACTTGAGACCGTGTTCTCACAGCCTTAAATTCCACCTAAATCCCTCTCTCTAGTATTTACTATTGGCTGACTCTAAATATTTAGTGGCACAAGCCAATGGGGATCATTAGGCTAAGGCGGGCCTTAGGCTGTCAGATTATGGCTTCTGGTTTCCATTACAGATCTGTGGCAGTGCAAGGAGAAGACAGGACGTCTACCTAACACAGCAAAAAGGTACACATAAAACTTGGTAAAGTACAATGCAGCGGAAACAATGGCGTACTGTGTTTTTAATCCTTAGCTGGGGCAGAAACCTGCACAGCTTCATCTCTGAAAATGATGGCAAGTAATGTTTTGTCCACATGTCGTACTTTTCATCTGGAGTTCTCAATGCCTTCAGGAAAATGAGGAGATGGATGTTATTTGACTGCTTTTACTTTTGGTCTAACTAAATAGGGAGATTGCTGTGGTCTAATGGATAGGACCTGCATCTAACTCCTTAGCAAGCAACTAACTCCGTTCCTGGCTCTGCTGCAAATTCCCTGTGTAACCTCTGGCAAACTTTCTCTTCCTCTGCTCCTTCCTTTGGAAAATTCCTCTGAATTCAGGGGGGCATTTTGTTGGGGGAATGTAGGATGAGGACTCGCTTTACCAGATTTGGAGTCTCTTTTGCTTTTTGAAGGTTAGCCAATTCCGTTCTGAGACCAACAATGAATGTCTCCTTTGCAGTTCTTAAGAGAATTGTCTTTTTTTCCAGTGATGTAAATTTTGTTTACATTTTATGCTTTCTACTTTTAAAAACCTCCCTGGTTTGTCTTTGTTCCCAATTTTCTAGTCCAAAAGATCTTTATTAGATATACAGAAGAAGGGATCCAAGTATGTATTAAAAGCAATTATAAGAACTCTTAATTTAAAAAGTGCCTATTGCAAATATTCAGAAAACATTCAAGTGGTCAGTGATATTGCATTGAGTGTGGGTGTGCGTACTTCTTTTTAAGTTATGAAAATCATTAACTTTTGTGTAACTGTGAGGAAGCAACTGACAATCCAGGCACCTGGAAGAGCAGGGCTACAACTTTGGTACTGCAGCTCCGAAACAGAGGTCCCTGATGCTTAAAAGAAGACAATTAAAAGATGATTCTGTCAAGCACTGAGAGCCTTCAGAAAAATGCATGCCAACTAAATGGCAAGGTGCCTACACACTCAGACCATAATCAGGCAGCCTAAATCCTATGAGTGCCTGTGCCTAGTTTTTCCTGTGGGCTGTTTTTCAACATCTCCATACTTAGCTTACTTCAGTCCTCTGAGCCTTACTTCAGAGGCCTACAGAGGTGCTTGGCTTTCTCCATTGAATAAACATAGGGTCTTCAGTGGGTCATAGACCATCTGAAGGTGGTTCTCATGGCCTAGTCGTGTTCTCACTAAATGATATCAAAGCCCTCACTGTCATCTCTGAAATCTGAAGTGGACTCTGGTCTATACATAGTAATAGTTATTATTAATTAAAATTTATAAAACCATAAGCTATTGTCTGTCATTTGTAATAAATTCAGATTCTTCAGATGGACAACTCCACCACTGGTTAATTTCTGGATTTCTGAAAATTCTCTGCACATTTCAGCCATGTATTCATTAGCATACCTCTGCTCAAGGAGATCTAATTACTCAGAAAACTTGAAAGTGTTTTAAAAAACTGCATTTTACTGTTTCCATTTTTCAGTAACATGGACAAAAATACAATCTAATGAGCAAAACATTTATTTTGGTACAGGATTCTTCCTGCTGCTTAATGCTCTTTCCTTCTGCTTTTTTCTAGAGCACACGGTTTTTCACATTGGCAGGATGTGTGCGGACATGAGCTGAATATATATTTAATCTTAAATTCAGTAGGAAGCACTAAGTTATTGAACAACAGTGCCTGCATGGAGACAAAATTATGTCAGCCCAGTAGGGACTTATGATAAGGTAGTTACTGACTTTCTTGAGTAGACTGGGGCCTTCTTTCAAATAAATAGGGTCCAGCATTTTCTGAAGTAGTAATACTTCTGATATAAATACTTAGTTTGTACAGAATTTACAACTCAGACTACAGCCTTTCTTGTGAAGCAGATGCAACACCCTCTAGTTAAAATACATTTTTGATGTATTTTTTTCCAAGTAACAGTAACTGCTCAAGCATGCTCAGTGCTATCTCAGCATGTCATGATGTTTAAAGTAATCTGTATTGGGAAATGGAGTGGCGATTTAGTGCTGTGAGACTTGTCCTGATTATGGTAGGCCTGGAATAAAAATAAAGGTACAAACTCAGTCTAGCCATTTAATGCTTAGACACTTATGTGGACAACAGCAACTCCCTTCCTGATGCTGATACAAACCTTACGTTCCTTTTTTTCCCTGCAGGAAGCCCTCAGGCTAATGTTAGTTAGCAGGGAGCTGTTTGCAACCGAGAGAAAAGCTGTTTCTGTGACTGCTCTCAGAAATGCTCACGAATTCCAGCTAGCATAATATCGTTCTGTGACAAGCACTATGTACTATCTGCGTTTGAGATATTTCTATGCTCCAACCAGTAAAAGCCCAACTGAATCCAACTCTTGATCTTCACAGAATTACCTCTCACAAAGGCTCTCCATCCTCTTTGAGCTCCACCTGCACACACAGCTTCTTTGGTGCTGATTTATGCAAACTGATATGTTTACTCCTCTGTGGGTACTTCCTTCCAGTCGTGAAAATAGCTCAGAGTGTCAGAGAGCTTCTTTTCCTTCTCACAGTTTCTTCCTTTTTGCCCTCTAGGAGATGCTGATATTGTTTGTCGTCTTAGAGTTTCATCTTCCCACCAGTTAGTTACCAGGCTGCTACTTCAGCCTCATGTGGATGGAGACTCCTTGTGTCACAGTGTTTGAAAGGCAGAAAGGAAAGAGGTGACCTTGCAGGAGTTCAAGAATGAGGTGGGATCTGACAATGAAACTCTGTGGATGGTTTTAATTTTGTAAGCTGGGGTTGGGCTCTCTCCTGTAGGTTAAGGAGCAGAGAATGGCTCAATGTCTCTTTCTCCCTGTCATTCCTAGCCCTCTGCTCCAAAGCTGTGCTGCTTTGAGGGGCTGGGAAGTTGAGTCTACTGCTTTTGCAAATAGTGTTGTCCTGCATGAATACTCTTTGAGTTTTGGCTTGGGAGGGTGGGAAGCTGTGTTGAAAGTGCTTTGACCTTCATAAGCTTTTAGCAATACAGTTTTTGCTCATCCCTTCATTGCCCTCAGTCTTTCCCAGTTGAGTGGAGATGCCTCAAGGCGCAATTACAGGTGGTCACAGGGAAGGAACACAGTTAAACAGAGGTAATATTTAGAAAAAGTAACAGACATTTAGGCTTATTTAATGATATCTTCCCTTTCCTAAAGGGGACTAGATTTTTAAAAGCTTTTAGATTATTAAAAATCTAGTAATTCAAAAATCCTGATAGGTCTCTGCCTGCTTAGTCAGGTGCTTAATTACTTCTAAAAATCTGGTCATCAGACCTTTCTTTCCATACAGATTTGGGAGCAATTTTTCCTGTGATGGAACTGTTACCAGCCATTGTTTTGCTGTCACCTATAAGAGAAGGATATGTCTCCTGTGCACAACTGCCAGATAATCATTCAGAAAACTTAAGTAAAGATGAAGAAAAATAATTATATATGGTTAAAACATGGCTACAATATTGCTGTTAATGTGGGTGACCAAATGCCTGAAACCAAAATGTAAGATGCCTATTTTTCCTAGTGAGGCTCTGAAGCTGATGCTCCATTGGTGTAGGAATGACGCCAAATAATATGACAAGTGAAATGCTGTGGTTCTGGGAATATCTAGCAGGCTTATAGCTCACATGTGTATTTCATGTGAAAACATGTCATGTGCCTATCCTGTCTGATCTTGTATACAGCTGCTGAACAAAAGTATGTGGAAGAAAGCTTGCATGCAAATCTCTCTTCTATATGTGCCAAATAGAGGTGTTTTCAGTCCAGGAGATGTCAATTATTTGGGCTGAGCAAGGGAGTGCTTACAGCAAAGGAGTTTGCGCTGAGGAATAACAAGTTTTCCCACTTAGAAAAATTAATTTTAATATGTCTTTTCATTCTAGAGTTTATAGTGCAGTTTGTAGTGTATATTATTACTGACCAGTAGTGAGCTGCTCTCAGAAAGCTAGGAGACAATGAAGAAAACAGTTTCCTTTTCTAAGAGAGAGAGAGGCTAAAAGTTTTGTAAGGTGTATTGCGGTTTTACTTGCATATATCATTTTGTTAGGGTAGAAAGAGGTAATAACAGGATCATCACCAGAAGAAAAATAATTTAGCGTTTAATAGATGTGCAGTCTTTTAAATTGTTGCAATGGACTTTCATTACCTGAAATTTAGCATGCCAGTCATATTCTACTCTCTACCTGTTAGCTTGTTTTTTTCTCCATCATCAACATTTCTCGGAAGTGAGTCATTGAAAACTGCAAAGACATTTTCAGGCACTGCAATTCATTGCTTACTTTGCTTGTAAGGAATCTCTGATCCTTGATGTGATATAGATTATATATAGAATTGCAAATGTGCTATTCAAGAGACTGTCAGAGTTTCTGTGTCTGCCTAACTTCAGACCATCAGTGTGGCCTGAACCCTTGAACTCTTAATAGTGAAAGCATGAATCCCATCAGATGGGAATAAAGACCTAGACTTGTAATGAGGTAGTTTATAGTTCAAACTTTTTTGCTAATCATGCAAAAATGGTCAAAAAAAGCTAGGACTTCTGCAAAAGTCAGCAAGTATATGGAGATTGGAAGTACTGCTGGTCCACGACTGGCTGATTTTAGGGAGAACAGGTGATGTTTTGAAACCACTTCAAAAATACCTGTTCTTACAGTGGCTTCAAATGGTGACAAAAGTGTTGAGAAGCTGTTTTTATGGGAAGTTCGAGGAGGGAAGTCAGATATAATGTATAGGGAAGAACATACCAGTGGATTTGGTAGTTTGGTGAACTTCCTTAAACAATAAATAATCCATCCCCCTAATTTTTAGCCGTTAACCTAGTTGCAAACCAAAATGATTCTTCCTTGATCAGTTGAACATTAAGAAGCCTTGGGTTCTTATGTTAAATTCTTCCATGACTTCTCACCTGCAAGATTTGCCTGTTTTTTGAAGGTGACAGATAAATATCGTTCAAGAGTGGCTGAGCTGTGCTGATCAGAGAGACAGATTAAGATGATGTCTTTCTCAGCCAAAAAATGTGACAGTCTGTTTTTACATAGAGCCAATTTTAAGAAGCCTTACTTAAGAAAACAGAAAGAAGTGAAGTTTAGTCCATGACATTTTCTTCCTCCTCCCCTAAATTTGTACTATATAAATACTCCCTGAAATTATTGCTTGGAGGGACCTTGAATGGGTTCTCAACCTTTGATGAATTGCTTTCAGATTTTATTTCTGAGGAGTTTGCACAATTAAAGAAAAAAGATATTCCTAGGGGATTCCCTAGGAAGATCTGTCTGTCTTGTTATGGGATACATTTCTCGCACTGTCACAAGATGAAATTAGGGTCTCCCCTGACAAATATAAAAGTTATGTGACAACCTCTCTATTTTTAGATGATTTAAATCAGCAAAGAGGGAAAAACATTTGTTTCCAAGACTGTAATTTTCCAGATGACACCATTTTATTGCACGGTGCCATACCATGAGAAAGAGCGTTCTTGTGGCTTTTGAACTGGAAATCCTGTAGGAATGCTATTTCTGGCATTTATTTGCTGTGAAGCCAGGCACACATGGAGACCAGACAGACTGACCAGATACAGTTTGTGGTATTAAGGCATTCAGAAAGTTCCTGCCACACAGCCCTTCTCCAGTATATGAAGTGTTGAGTGAAGTTGAAGAATTATCAATGAAGATCAAATCTGAAAGTCGTGATCTGATCAGACAGACTTTCACGGTATTAATTCATCCCTTTCTCTTGCAAAAACACTATTTTCATAATTCAGCTTTTCTGTCTTCATTGATGCTTATAAAATAATTCTTGGTAATGAACAAGATTTTGATATGAAGTGGGAATGAAGGTTGAATGTACACTTTAATGAAAAACCAAATTGGGTCACTCCAGTTTAACTGTGAAGATATTTTTTTAATTTGCCTGGGTACTGCATGTAAGCATGCAAAAAAATGTTGATTTAAGAATGAACGCAAGAACAGACAGTTTAGGCCCATTCTTCTGTAACCTTCCGAAGTGGGCAGTCGTAGTGGATTCAGTATGGCTATGCAAGCAAGAAGAGTTTTTGCATGGGTAAGCGCTTACGGTGGGTAGCCCTCTATAGCTTAAGAATTTGTATCTTCAGATACTTTTTTATTCAGTTAAACAGACTAGGATGGATTTTCTTTTTTTTTTCTTTTTTTTTTTTTTTTTTTTAAATATGCTCTGAAATTTTTCTTGAATATAGTTGTGTCTCTCCGCAGCTTCACTCATAGGAACAGCTCTAAAATGATAGTCTGCCTGAATGGAGAAAAAACTCCCAATAAATATGGTGCATTCCTCTTTAAAAAGTATATTTATTTAGTAAGTTTAGAAACCACTCTGAGGTTAGGTTACAGCTATTGGGATTAGAGGGCGTCTCGTGGGCAGTTCAGACATCAAGCTATAGGTTCGTGGAGCAAAGCTGAGCTGTTTCTAGCCTGATGTCTGAATTATGAATTAGGTTCATTCTAATTCCAATGGGGTAAACCTCAGAGCAGTTTATATACTTATGGCTAAGTGCTCCTAAAATACAGGCTATTTATTTAAAACATAAATGTAAAATGTAATATCTAAAAGAGATGTCCAGCCTAGTGATGTTGGAGCACAGGAGCCCCACAAAATAAAATCTGAATTCCAACTTTGGAGCCCTATGGAAGGGGATGGCACAGCTGGCTTTATGCCACACACTGATACTTCCAGCTAGGCAAGATCCCTGCTTGGCTCTGGCTGAACTGGAACAGCCACAAGACTAAATTAATTTGCCTCAGCTCAAGGCACTTGTCTCTTCCACAGCCATGCCTGTCATGCCAAGACTGGGAGAGCCTTGGGTCATGATGCCCTCCCTTGGCCATTCAGGAAAGTTTCTTAGGCCAAGAATACTCTGCAGGATCTACTTTTTAGTCTAGTTGGATATTTGGGGAGTAGAATGGAGCTGAAGGGTTGGACAGAAAGCACAGGAATTATTAATAGCATCAGCAACTACTTCCATCTGGAGCCACCCTGGTGTCTGAGCTCATTCAAACAGCAGTGCCAGCTGGTGAACCTCTCACCTTAATCATACGTTTTGACCCCTGCTGCTAGCAGTCAGGTAGCTGTGCCAAGCTGCTGTCTACAGCTGGCTTTTTCACAGGATGCTTCTGACTGCCTGCCTTGTGGGGAAGAGCATTCAGTTAGGGTTTCTGCAGGAGGCTAAGCCATCCCTTCCTCTATTCATTTTGCTCAGGCTACCAAAGAATCTAAGCGAGAGATGGAATATGATGTTATTTTCCTGAGATGGGAGTGGAACAGAAACTATCTGCTGTTTCAGGACAGTTGAGCCGACTCCATCACTATACAAAAAAATGCATCAGTTTACACTCTGGTTCTCTCTTCCCTCCTCACCGTCCTCCTTGAATTTCCATTCCAGGAAATAGATGGGACAAAATACCTCTCAAGAAATTACTTCTGCCTTGGCATTGAGTGAAATGTAGAGAAATTATGTGGAAACTACCATTCTCATGTTTGGTCAGAAGCTGAAAATCTGTTGCAGATGCAGAAGCAGCAGATGTTTAGTGGACACAAAGGGCAGATTTCTTTGGGCATTGAAGAATTGTCATAAGGCTGAAGCAGTGCATAATTGATTCGTGTGGGGGTCCTGGGGCCAAAAATCCTTTTATACAAATGTGCAGGACTTGGCAAAGCTAAATGTCACAAGAGAGCCAGTGGGAGTTAAAAACTGAAGAGGGACAAAACCCACTGTTACTGTTTTCTGTTTTCAAATAAACTAAATCTCACCATTTTGTGTGACAGCAGAGTGATTACTCATAGTTCTTGAATGCCTGAGGCTGACCAGACAGCACTACATATTTGTGAGTGCAATAGACTATTGGAACCGTCTCCTTCAGCTGTCTAAATCCATCCACAGATTTTTGGGAGACAATACTTCATCTCTGGGCTGGGCTCCACCCCATATAGGAGCAAGAATTGGAGCACTTTCAATGGATTTTTGGGATATCAGCAAACTTCCCACGTCACACATAAGCATGAAGGTCACTCCAATGAAGGGTTTTGGAGAGTGAGATAAAAGCAATGAAAGATCTGAATAATAGATCTCCATCCTGCTGCTGTCCTTTGGTCCATGAGTCTATAATCTCTCTCTGGACATGGTCAAGTGTGTCTGTATTATCAACGATCTTTCCCTGGGCTATAGCATTCAATTAGGTGGGTAGCAACAGCAAGATCATACTAAAGCCTTTCATTCAGTTGCACTCCAAGTGCAGGAGAAAGATCACATCTAGAATTGCTTGACTTTTTGTGTGCTCTCTACCAAGAGTATTTAGACAATAAGATTTGGTCAAATGAATGTCTTTTTCTTTCGCTTCATCTTGATAGGTTACTCATCTGTTGTCAGAGCTATCTGGATTAGCATTTGGGTTACTTCGGAGGAGGCAAGCAAGTCCTTGAAAGTATGATGGCACTACAAAACAGACACAATGGCTTGTTAAGGGCTCAGATATTAGAATATGCTAGAACCAGCTGCATGTCTGGAATGTTACTTTCTTTGCTGATAACCAATACCTATGGCCAGAGGAAAAAATCTCCAGGAAAGTGTTATAGGAGAATGTGCATCAGTCAGTAAAAGTGGAATTAGGAAACAAACAAACAAACAAACAAACAACATAAAAACAAACACCAAAAACCAACCAACCAACCAACCAACTAACAACAACAACAAAACCCAGGTCCTGAGATCCTGTTGAAACAGTTTAAGTACCTACCAAGTGACAACAGCAGTTTATTTCCCCTGAGCAAAAGTAATGGGTATACTTAGACATAATCCTACCCTCAAGTGTTCTAATTCTGATGGCATTTCTTATTGAAGAGATTCATCAAAATGGAAAAGTGCACACTCTAATGCAAACAATGTCATAAAGTTGACAGCACTTCTACAAGGTAGGTTGACACCTAAATTAGCTAAGAACTCTTGAAACAAGATGGTAAAAAAAATAGAATGAAAAGGAAAGAAAAAGTTTTGCTACGAGTCAGTGTTTTTATTACTTGATGAGTGTTTTGTAGTCTGTGTTTTCACAGCCAATTAAGATACAAAGGGTAAGAGGATTAGGTCTTGTTTGTTTTATTCTGCCTTCCTGGCTTTTGACAGTGAATCAAGAAAGCTCCAGGCCCAAGTGGGTGTTCATACCCACTTGTGATTTCTCCTTTCCTCTATATTTTACTTGAAAATGTACTTTGTTAAACTTGTAACTCATCCCATACCCTTGAAACAAAATGAACAAATGCTATGGATTCAAGCTTCTGTGTCTCTTGGTGTTGATATTGTAGGCATTGCTTATCTGCACAGGATAGAGAATATGTTAATACACTTATTTATTCCATGCAGATGACCACAACCATATCTGTATGCCAATATATGGAATGCTTATATGATCAGATTTGCTTGTATATCTCCTTAATTTCATTTATAAGGCAATATTTTTTTCCTAATCAAATATTTACAGGTTATTAAAATCACCCAGCAGGCTAATGAGGCCTACAGTGTGTTTCTATGTGATTCCCAGTATATTTTCTCAACCTAAGCAAAACAAAAGGTGTGCAACTCCAGGATCACCTGAGGGAAAAAAATACATGCTTTAAAGAGGCACGGTTCCTTTCGTGTTGTCTTTTTGCTCCTAGTGGAGAAAGTATTACTTTTGTATTAGCTAACACTATCAGCAGATTACTTTGCAACCTTCTGTGCAGAATATGGCATACCATAAAGAAAGCTGCTTTTGTGCAAACCAAGTTTTTGATTTGTTGTAAGTCAGTTAGGCTATGTTATGTTTCAAGTCTATGGATTCAATAAAACAAGAGACTTCAAGGTCAGGCATCATTCTTGAGAGCTCAGTTTAAGTTTCCGAAGTGTAATTTTCCTTCTCTAAACATATGGGAGTTCCTTTGCCTGTATTATATGGTGCAAGGAGTAGGATTTGATTCTTTGTCTTCAAGGAAGTGGGGGGGAAGTCATATGGATGAACTAGAGAAGGACATTCACATACACGCAAAAAAACCCCAAACTAACCAAATAAACAAAAAAACCCCAAACATGAGCATGTTGGCTGGAATGCAGTTCTTTCAGGTTCTCTCATGATATTCAGACTTTCAGTCTCCTTCATTAAAAATCTTAGCATGACAGGTAGACCAAGATGATACAGTTTTGAGGTAATGAATCTAAAATTGAAACCACCTCTATAAGAAATAGCAGAAAACCTCTCTGATATCTCTGTCAGCATGCCTAATGTTTTGAGAGAGTCTGGAAGACATTTCATAGAACAAGCTTCCATGGCTCATTGCTTTAGGTTGATTACTCATATTTTCTCTTTGTAGTAATGTTTTCCTAAATGCATTTCATTCAACACATTGTTTCTCTGGCTATGGATGGCAGCTCATTTTCGAATAACTAGCATTGCTTTGATTATTTTATTACTTCAGTGCCCATTTGCATAGCAGAATCCTCTACAGAACTAACACAGCCAGTTCCTTGTGTCAAAATTTTCAGAAGGTTGAGCTTTAAAAGTGCACAGCTTTCAACAGCAGAAAGATGAGTGCTTCATCCTATGAAGTGTTTGAGGTTCAAGAAAGGCTCTTTACTTGTATAGTGGTGAGGCCAAGGAAAACTAAAAGACCTTTTAAAATATTTTCACACACGTGCAAAGACATCTTGGGACAGTTAAGAGCTGCCTACTTAGGGCACTTGTGTGGGTTGGCAGAGAATGACTTAGCAGAGGTTTAAATCCAGGATTTTTTATATCCCAGCTGACAGCCCGAATCAGTAGGATATCATCTACACTGAAGTTATTTGGTCAATCTCTTGTGTGTCTCTCTCCTGTCTAACATCAACGTGATCCTCAGTTTTCCTCCTTCCTAGGCAGTCTAATCTCTGACACACCCTAAGAGGAGTTCCGTGCTAATTTCTTAGGGAAAAAAAAAAAAAAAAAAAAAAAAAAAAATTTCTACCAAGCTTTAAAACAGAGTAATTTTAATCTGTCTCAGTCTCCTCCCAAGTCCTGACTACACAGTGTACACAGTGGCTGGATAGGCCTAACGCTTCACCGAGTTCTTTGTTCTGCTACATTGAGACTTAGATACTTACAGTTTGTTTTTGATGACTGATGTCTGTAAGTCTATTGGAATATCTGTGACTTAGTCTTTCTGTTGTCTCAGAGCAGTCCCACTCATTTAAATAAATAAGAATTTTTTCAATGAAACGAGGTTTTGACCTGTATTCTAGGTGAGTTTCAAATTACTGAAATGAAACTTTGCAGAAAATTCCATTCAAAATTTAAAAGTGATTTTGTGATACAAGATTATTCTAAACTAACATCTTCCCATTAAGAATTCTAGTTTTATGGAACTGGTGTTTTTGACATTAAAATGTATAGTAAAAAGCATACTAATAGATGTTTGTGTTTTTCTGCAGACTCTCACAAGGTGAACATTCTGACCTGAGCAGAGAAGGAGCAGGAATTGTTGTACTGAAGAATTTTGATGCAGTGGTGCTCCTTCTTAGCCAAATAGGTTCAGCTATACTGATTATTGTGGGAGCTAATTTGCCTTTGAAAGAAAAATACATTTCTTATAGTATCCTAACTTGTTTTTGATAGGGCAAATACACTTCTGGATTTCAGGTGTTAATTAAAGTGAGGATTCTTCCAATATATTACTGTGCTCCCACTAAACTAAGTTATAAAATTTCTCTGGGAATAAGGACATAGAACAAGGAACAGAAAACTCAACCTCACATTCCCTGTCATTTCTCATATCCATCTAAGGTGGGTATTACCTCAACCTTTACATCCTTAGTTTAAGAACATCCTTGCCATTAGGAGCTCTTGGTTACTTGGCCAGCTCTTGTTCTACTAGGATGAGAGCTAACTAGGTTGTAATTAACAGGACACTTTCATTTATCTCTTCATGCTGGATCAACATGGTAAAATGAATTGTTTAAAGCATGTGAAAAGCAGTAAACTGTAAAGTGGCATCTAATCAACTTGTGGAATTTGTTGCTGTGGGACATGGAGGCAAACAGTTTGAGAGTCAGGGTAGGATTAAGCACTTGAATAGGAATAATACCTTCAGTTAACTTGTGAGGTTAAAGTATTATGAGGTTTATCAGTTCTTTTGCTTCTGGGCATAAACTGCCATCACAGCTTGTGAAATAACTCATTTGTGCTCTTGCTTATTGCTCCAAGTCATTTGTGAGAGGCTTTCACAGGGCATGGAGCATAGGTTGTTGCTGGAGGAGAGGACAGCAAACCGGTCAATAGCCCTACTGTGGAGCAGCGTCTGCCACACTGGTTTTGATCCTCCTGCTTCTGAGAGATTCCACAGCCTATGTGGGAGGCAAGCAGCACAGCCAGTGGGCTGCCTTATATTAAATCTTGTTCACAGAAAGTTGTCGAGGCTGGGAAGCGATTTGCTATCCAGTCACCACATGGTCACGTTTCCATACAGAACAGAAGTTGTCCATTCTGTGTGTCTTCCGGCACGTAAGCATATTAAAAGGAATCAGATCCTCTCCCTTTATATTCTGACTTCACACTTATCTGCACATTGTCTTTCTGTCTTTTTGGTAAAGAAAAGCTACAAGAAGGTTTCTTGAACATTCCTGCCTTTTTAATACTTTTCCCATAATATCTCTTCACATACAGAGATTATAAATATGCATGTTATGGCTAGAAGTAAATGCACAGGCATTAACTACAGCAGCAGGTGTTTGGGGGATTGTTCACCTCTAGAATATTTGCACAACACCATTTAAAGAATTAGCTGTTTGCCCTCAAGGACTGGGGTTTATAAAATGGAAAATTTCACAGCAAGGTGGTTCTGACTGGAAATGGCACCAGTTGGATGAGGTTTTTTGTTCTCAGACTTGAAGATTAAAATTAAAACTTTAAATGCCTGGTTGTACCAAAGTGGAACTTTGGATTTAGATAGCAAAGCTATGTTTAGGCTGCTTACTGTTGGTAAGTATGTTACATTAAAAGACAGGGTTAAGAGTGGCTCTCTTCAGGCAGAGATACAGTGTCTTCAGAAAAGCCTACAGGAGCATCTGATGGTCTTATCTCGCAGAGTTTAAAAACAAGGAGAACATTCTGTCTACTTTGAATGATAAATGGAACCAGAGCGTCACTAAGAGGTCTAGCTGAACCCAAACAAAAGCGAGTGATGCTTGTCCTCCAGTTGGCTTCAAGGAGCTAGCCAAGATGTTAGATATGCTGATCTCAAAGACCAGGATAAAGGGCTGAGGAACACAATCTAAATGCTTATTTTATTTCCAGACCTCTGCAAATTTATGTGCTTCATTCACAGTTTTATTCTTAAAGAGGGCAAAGTGTTGAAGATGCCATGAAATATACCGTATCTCTCTGGTGGTATAGGTGTCTGTGTGGGGATGCTATGTTCTTTCATGTGCACTACTGAATTATTGGGTTTAAGTAGCTGGACAAGCACTGACTATCTGCATGACAGCTACTATCTGGAAATTTAATATATGGGTCTACTGACTTTACCAATCCCTGGAGGGACCATCGCTTTAAAACCTTGTGTGCTGAGGTGAGTTGAGCAAAGGGACGGAGTACTACTAGATTACTAAGGGGAAGTAATTCCCTTTTGTTACAATCTCTGTTGCCAAATTACAGCTGTCAGGGCCTTGAGTGTGCCAAAATCCCTTAGTCGTGCTGACCAAACTTACCCACGGTCTCTATCCATGCCAGGCCCCGCCCACCCCCATCAGTCCACAAGCTCCATTACGCTCATACTCCTGGACCCCAGAGTGCCTGAGAAATGTTGCAGTTGTGCCTGTCTCCTGCTGTCCCGAGTTGCTGACTAAATCACCAGGATGGACACCAGGCCTGGGTTATAGCTCTGTTTCTCTCTCTGGTCTGAGCTACAACATTGGTAGTCTTGTCTCTAGTTCTGTCTCTTATCTTGACTAAATGACTTGACTTCCTGGATGGATTGCAGAATGTGTAGGTAGCCTTGTCTCCAGCTCTGTCTCCAGAGACAATTGTGTTATGCAGTAAACATGTAATAATCCAAAATACATTCAGTATTGCACTGTAGCTCTGGGGATATTACCTGGCATAGTCAAAGAGAGGAAGGAACAGAGAGAACTGCAGCTGTAGTGATGTGCTGATTAATGTTCTGTAGACTAATTTACTCATTGTGAACCACACAATGGCATCCAGCTTCATTGCGCCTATTCCTCTAGCTCAGACATACAGCTAAACAATGTCCTAATTCTCATTCTGAGCCAGAAGGGTAGTTTATAAACCCTCCTTGGACAACATACAGCCAACCTCCTTCCTTCCTGTGAAACCTCCTGGGGCTTAGCATGTGTGGGGGTGGTGGAAAATGGGAGGGAGAAGAGCAGGAAGGGTGAGTGGAGCAAATATCCATTGCCAGCCATTCCCGAGGGAGAAAAAGGCTGTGATAGTAAATGATGCATTTTATGGTAGAGAGGAAATGCCTTCATCCCATGAGCTGTGGCCGCTTATGAGGGCCTTGGCCAGGGTTCTGGCTACCTGAGAAGGAGGGGATAGGTCCCTGGTTGTATTCGGCCAGATGAGAAGTCTGCAAGTTGGGAGGTGTTGTCCCTGGTGGATGTAAAATACTTACAGGTGCTTCCTGCCGCCTGGCTTCAGCTCCAGCTTTGTGTCAGGAAGGCGGAGAGCTGTGAGCAGATGATGTAGTTGTGTCTGGAAGTTCTCAGGTGGCAGATCACCCCTTAGAGACTGTCACAGCAAGCGTGGATCAGCACAGTGAGTTGATTCCAGAGCTGTGGAAGACTGGGAACTATAACAGGCTGTATTTTTATGACCTGAAAAAAAGGACACAGGCAAGGAATGGTTGCAGGCTTTTGTTTGTGGAATTTCTTGCCATTGTCTTTTTATGTTGTCTGAAGCACACTTTAAGACTTGTCTTGAAATGAAACTTTTTGATTCTCATTTGGAGGCATGCTCAAGAAATGGCCTAAAAGCACTACAGGAAAGATCTGAGTCGTGATGTGTGAAGTCCAAAGAAAAAGAGGCTTATACAAGGTTTAACAAAGTTTGTAAGCAGAGCTTTAACCCTTTTGCAAGGAAGAACATTTTCTCTCAGCCATGAGGGCTTTTTTTTCCATGGCTTTCTTCTTAATTCTATTTATAGCCTGCTATAGTTTATTTTTTCTTGGCCATCAGACAAGTAAGCAAGTCTTTTCTCTGCTGATCTTAAGGTGGAGTTTGTTTATATGTATACAAGATTTATAATTACATAGCAGTGTTATTCCCCTCGAAACACCCCCTAGCTTCCGCTCCCCAAATTCATAAAGGACTTTTTTTCTGCAAGACCAAACATACTTCTAGAGTTTCTAGACAAAGCTATTTTGTGTATATACGATTCCCCTCCCATCTCAACCCTTCCCTCAACAACGACAACAACAAAAGAAAAAGGAGCGGGAAAAAAAGAATACAGGGCAACTGGGAAACCTTAGACTAAAGGGCAGGTCACATTTCAAAACATTGTATCTAAAAATAGCAATTCTGATTTCCCCTTTCCTCTCTTTCTCACCACCTCCCTTTCTTCTCAATGTAATTCATTTTCTCTAAAGAAAATTCACATCCTAGGAATATATGAACCGTGTAACCATTCAATGAGGTTGATTGTATTTGCAAGATGCAGTTATGATTAAAAAATTGGTAACTGGTATAAGACGAATTCTGAGACTATTACAACTTGTGCAACTTTATGTAATACTGTATGTATATACACATGCATGTGTGGAAACAGGAGTAATAAGACTAGAATTCATGTTCATTTCAGTTTGTCAAGAATCAGATATTTTTATGGATTTCACATTAATTACTAAATATTTTGGCTTTGTGGACTTCTGTCTCTCAAAGGACCATTACTACTGAAGTTTGTGGATCTAGCTCTCTTGTATGCAGATCAGAGGATTCAGTTGTGTAAATTAGATTGGAGGGTTCGGGGGGTTCTGTGTTGTTTTTTTTTTTTTTTCTTTTCAAACTTTCATTGGTGTTTTCAAAAGCAAAGAAGAATTTTGCACCTTTTTGAGTGCCACTCTGCTGCAGGCAAAGAATGTAACAGCTTGTGAGAGTGCAGCTAGAGCCAATAATAATTTGACTGACATGTCTTGGCACTGAAATGCCTATTAAAACTCACTCTGTCCTTTCAAGATGGAGATTTTAATGCTAGGTACTTGTTTGAGCTGAAAATTCACACCCTTTATAGATCCAAAAAGCCTGTATCCATGAAAGTTTCTCAGAAGAATCTAATGTTTCTATTGATGATAGAATAAATCCTTCAGTGTCACGAAGTTTCCAAGCCATGGAAGTTTCCAAGCCCTGTACGTACTGCAAACATGTTTCCATATGTAACACACCGTACTTTCCACGCAGGATCCCAAAGATTCCTTGGAAAACCGCAGAGGACAATTGACTATGATAACCTGGTAACAGTTTTAGGAAAAAGTATATTTACTTTAAAAAATGTATAGGAAATATAGCAATTCTCAGCAGGGGTTAACTGTGGATCCTAGGGATAGAGTTTGTCACAGGACCTAGTGTCTTCAGATATTTGATGAGCATGATTTCAATGAGAAATAAGCCTGCTCTGCTTGGAAAAGTTTGGCAATATATGTACTCTTGTTTCATGGAAAGGCAGCTTCTTTGATTTTGTGTAAGATATGCATGCTTTTAAAGCCAGCTACAAAGTAAAATCACTGATATTCTTTCCATGGATTTGAGAGAGTTCCAGTAGGTGGGAGGTTCGCTCATGTACCTACACTTGCCAGTAACCCGAAGAGGTTTTTTTAAAGAGCTGTTTATTACACGGTATGGTAGAACAAAATTTTTCAATACAACCCCCTGTCTCCTGCAGCTTGCAGTGCTAACACAGGTTTGTGGTGCCTGCTGGAATCTGCCTGGATTTTAAGGCAGAATTTTAAATATACTATATATTTCTTTCTTTCTTTACACACAATGCAATAAAAGCTTGCACCAGCCTTTAGAAAATTCTGCATGTGCGAGAGACCACAACATCTGTTGGATACAGACTTCTAAGTTGACTTTCTCCAGAATTAAAGACACTTTGTCACTGAAGGTGTTGTACATGTGTAGGCAAATGTCTATGTGTAGGCATGAGTATTATAAAGAGACTGATAGTCCAAGTACTCTTACTGCTTTGTGTTCTGTGGCTATAGCTTTTTACCTGTAATTGAACATCATCATCATCTTAATGGTGAATCTTAAGGTTTCTACAAGTGCTTTCCAATCAAATATCAGCAAGGATGAATAAATCCATTTAATCCTGGTATCTGCACCACCACTGTGCTTTTTTCAGAATACAGAAACATGTAGAAATTTAGACATGTAGAAATTTAGGCATGTAGAAATTCATGATGAGATCTTGCCTTCCTGGATCACTCTCTGCAAGAAACCACTTGAAACAAAGATGAAATGGCACTATGATGAACAGTCAGATCCTTGCAGAAAACTGGTGCCTCACAGCTGTGCAACAGCTTTTATTCCTCTCCTTGCTGAGAAATCAAATGAAATTATTTAGGAGAGTAAACTTCTAGCATCCAGTTTTAGGAACTAAGCCAAGGTGGCTGTGTCCCTGGACTCCGTGTATAGGTAAGTGTGACAGGATTCTCCTGAGTCTCATGCAAGGGAGACATAACTGCCTCAAGCAGCACCTGTAGGGGAACTGGGTGCCTGGAATGAGGTAGTATGATGGCTGCTACTGGTATCAAACTCCCATGTATGTGAGAACTTCTCATCAGCCTTCTGTGGACCCTAATGAGGACTTTGCTTCTCACAACAGGAGATGCTGTTGAGGTGGCTGTAACTCGGAATCATAAGTGGTCAGACATGAAAGACAGAACAGACAAACCTCTTTGAATAGGGAACCTAGATTTTCTACAGTCCCCCAATTTGTCAAAACCCACGTTTATGGAGCAGAGAAGAGCAATTGTTCTCCCACAGCAGCCCACAGGAGCAGCAGTAGCCAAATACAAGCTACCTCACTGCTCTGCAATTTGCAGTGCTGTAGAATGTCTGCATAAAGAACAGTGAAACAGTCTTTGTGATGTCCATGAATCTGATTAATCTTTCATGTAGTTTTAGTTCCAGTTGCACTTTGGCATTTCCATATGTTTGTGCCACAAGTAAAAATGATTTTTGCTAGAGCAATAATAAATTTTGAAATTCATTGCACCTAAAAAAACCTCCATTGAGATAAATACTATCTTACTTTTCCAGATTGCTCCTAAAACAACCTGAGCTTCAGGCTGTGTTGTCCTTGTGGAGGTCTGTGAGGTCTCAGATGTTCCAGTTCAGTCACTCCACACCGTGGTTATAACTGTCCTACTCATACTCCTGTGACAGTTTCACAGGGTAGGTGAGAATATATTGTGATGTATGTTTTCAGGAGAGGTGCTAGAAAACTATTAGCATAATGTTGTCCCACTGCATTTCCACCACATCACTACTTTTCCCCATCAGTGATTGTTCTGTGGTTGTTTGGAACCATCTCTGAGATTTAATTGGTGGGAATGAGTGCAAAATTTGGGCTTCAGCATGCATGAAAGTCCAGTTACCGCTCATTTAACTTTACAACAAAGTTAGAAGTTGTGTGAGTCTTTAGCCAGCAGCGCTGTGAGAACTTTATCTCCCTTGCTTCACATATGAAAGGGCGAGCTCATCCAGGTGTACCTTGCTGCAGTATCTAAGACCGTATCTGAACTGGTCACACTGAGCTTCATTTACAGTCAGCATCAAATCAGTATAATTAACGATGCCTAGAGCATAATCTATCCCACCCAAAGCTAGACAACTAAAATGGGTCTCTAAAAGTGCCACTTTCTCCTCACTACTTATCAAGGGAGCTTGGAGTGACTCATTTGGCTATGAAATCTGCTGTGTAAAGACTGAAAGTGAGGGGACATGAGCCCCACCTAAATTTCACTGCCATTGATAGGCACAGTGAATGTGAACTGCAAAATTCAGCTTCCATGCCTTTCGCTAATATAGAGCATATGCTATCAAAAATAGAGTTGATAGCATTTATTGTGACAGCTGATGTTGATGATTGTACTTCTTCTGTTAAACAGATGACTCATCTACAATTTGTTTTTAGATTGTCTAGATTAAGTCTACTTAAAGCCCTTTGGGGATTTTAATTTTGCATTTCATCTGTGGCAAGGAAAATGGCAGACATGTTGAGCATATGAAGATGCAAAAAGGAAACCTAAAGGTTTCCCAAGGCTCTGTGAAACCAGACTCAGATGCCCTGAGAAAACAGGCAACACATATATAAATTCTGTGTGAGAGATCTGTTTTCTAAAGCAACAGCAGGAATATGCAGGTGGCATTTCTGGCACTGCTACTGAGACAGAAGCAGCTACAGAGTGAGTCTGTTGGTATCACTCTGCCCTCCTGACAAGGGAGAGGGAAAAAACATGTATGCTTTCTGATAAGATCAGGTGGTAGAGAAAGACTTCCTTGATACACCTCAATTTTAGGATCAGAAATAGGTAATGAAACTCGCCAAATGACAGCCAGCATGCAAACCTTTATCTTTGCATAAACACCTGTTGGTTATTCAGACATGAACTATATCCTGGGTGTTGAGTTCTCCTCAGTATTATTTATTTCACCTTTCCTGAAGTAGTGTGTGCTAGAGACTGGAACACATCTCTCTGCTGTCTCTCCAGAGACATACCTCTCTTTAGGAAAAAAAAAAAAAAAAAAGAAAAAAAAGAAAAACACTGAACCTTCTTTCTTCCACACTAAAAGACTTTTGTCCCAAACCACACATGTAGATTTTAAACAGAAAATAATATGAAAGCACAGTGCTTCCTTTATAGCAGACCTTATGTGCCTTATGCAGCTTTCTGAGTTCCTGTGTCCATGGATTTATGATGTGCTCTACACTTTCCACATTCTCAGTGTTGTTTTCCCACATTTGAAGGAGAAATGATCAAGAGATTTGTGCTGGAGTGAAATTTATTCTGTCTTAAGTTGTGTAAAGGTTCCAAATTCACCACAGCATGGAAAATAGAAATGCTGTAAGCATCTTGGGCCCTTCCCAGGCATGCAAACACCGTGCCTTCTGTAGAAATGAACATTACATTCTTGTAATTACCGTTCTTGTCAGAACAGCTTTTGCCTCTAATATATCAGGTAAATATGAACTGAGCATATGCTATAATGCCCAGGGGGTCATTTTGGCATGGGAAAATAGCCCCCAACCCAATTAAAAGTTGCTCTTCTCTGCAGAAGGGGGAGTCTGAGTGGCCTTTCTGGTCATTTAGAGTGAATTGCAGGGGTGGAACATAAGCACTCCAAGGGGACTCTTTGTTTTGGGGTAGGAAGCTGTAATTTAATATTTTTTAAAATGCTCTAAAAGCCATTTTAGGACTATGGTAAACAGGGTCGTGCTGTCCAGTTTCCTCTGTGCGTGCTAGAAAACTCTGGGTGACTACCAAGGATCAGGTGCTGAAGGCACTGTCCCACTGTGCGGGCAGCCTGGTAAGGTGCCCACTTCCACAGCGGTTCGTAATAGCAATGCTGCCAGACGTGCCCCCATACAGCTTAGCAAGGAACCACCTCACTACCTCCTCAGTAACCTCGAATATTCCTTAGAAAATTTGGTCATTACAACCGTGGTCCTGTCCTCCCTGTGTTGAGGTATACTCTAATTCTACTGAAATTCCTCAGTGGTTTGCCAACTGTCCTTTTCATGGAACAAACAAACAAACCAAAACAAAACAAAAAAGCAAAATTAAAGAATCAATTTCTTCTTACTCCAAGATTAACAAACCAGACACACAGAAACAGAATAAAACCACACTTAAATTACCCTTTCCTTAGATCACATATTATCCAGTTAACCAGGTCTCAAGAAGCTGGGATCAGTCCTTACTCAAGATTCCTGGACATTACTTATATAGAAAGGAACTGTGATCTGATGAGGACCTTCTCCTTATATATCTATTTGGTCCTTGAGCAAGTAGCTCTAGCCTGAAAAGCCTTTTGTAATTCATAACTTAATTAGGATGCCATTTTTTAACAGTGCTATTAAAAGATTACTGACCTCCCGTGCCTAATTTTAGAAATATTGATGTCTCTTTGGCATGGCTAGGTAGATCTATTTTCTGATCAGAGAATAAACATAACTTGTTAATGACTGTGTTACTGCCTAACAGGCCACAGATCTATTTATAGTAATGCAGGAAATCTGCCTGCCTGGAATTGTTGAACATACCCTAGTGTTCACACATTTGTACATGACCAGTGTACACAAAAGTCTATAATTTAAAGAAATGTATAAATAGATAACCATATTTCATTCTCTTTTCTGTTTTTGTATAATATGCTTAATTCATTACTTTCTCTCAAATCTGGACAGAATGTGACAGTAATCAACCAAATATGAGGTTAGAACTGATCTGAGGAATAAAAATGCCTTACTTAGAACAATTGCCTCGCTGTAGTGGAGTCTGATGATATCAAATACTCATTTAAAAAATATCGTTTCTATTCTAACACATATTAAAGGTAATAAACTGTTGAAAAACTGAAGAAACTTTTATTCCAAATATGAGTTTACGTCTTCAGCTAGTGATTGCGTTAACTGATAAACATTTTCAGTGTGTCTCACTGCTCCCTGAAGTTTCCCTAAAAGAAAAAAAGAGCCTGAAAATCAGACCATCACAGAATGTCAACCCAAGGTCTCTACAGCCTACTTACATCTCACTTATGCACTGGGCTTCCAAATTTTACCTTAAGGGAAGTACTAACAGTGTGGAAGGAAAAAAGCACCACTTTTGTGAACCGTAGTTGCTTTGATCCTTGCTAAGCAATGAACTGTGCCAGGCCATGCTTGAATTGTCAGTCAGCACAGGCTCTGCTCTATTGCTCTCAAACTGAGCAGTAGTATATTTATTCCTCTCTCCTGATCTCTTGCTTCCAAGGCCAGCAGAAGCTGCAGAGACAGCACATTTGGCTCCCTCTGGAAGGATGTTAGTACTTTGTTTGGTTTGAATCTCTCACCTCACCCTCTAGCCAATGAGTACTCATCATGGGCAGACTCCGAAGGGAATTTTCTCAAGGTCTTCTTGAAAGAAAGATGATGCCAGTGATCTGGAAAGGGGGCATAATCATGCTTTGGAAACCAACATAGCTCTACCACGCCTAGCCACAAAAAAATAATAATATGAATAGTAAAATTAGGGTTGGAAGTAAGTAGTGCAATGCTATGACCACAAGTACAATACGAAAGAGAGCCAGAGAAACTGGCATGGTGACAAAATGTGCTGGGATCTGGACAGAAGGAAAGGAGGTCTTGGAACAAGTCAGAAAGGTAAGATCAACTGGCAAAAAAACATGCAGCATTATCTGTTATTCTAGTACCTTGTAGTAGATGACACTGTGGAATACCCATGGACCATTGTGGAATATCGAACTAAAGCAGGAGTAACTGAAAAATCTGTCTTTTCCCTTTCAAGGGATATGATCAAGGACATTGGAAGTAAAAAATAACCTAATAAGCACTGAATAGAACATAAGATAGAAAATGTGTACTTTAAAAACAAAACGAAACAAAACATACACAAACCCAGAAAACATTAAAGGGAAGTAGCCTTAAAAGCAGAAACTAGATGGGAAGCAAATTTTTTTTGTCTGTCATATAGGCACTGAAAACACTACATGGGTCTCAGTGATTTGTATATGGAACAGAAAACTATTGTAATTCAGATCAAAAGATAAATCATAGTTTCAGAAAGCAGCATTAAAAAAAATATCCTTCCTTTTTTTTGACTCACGATTTTTGAATGGCAGAGCTGTGGTAGACACAGCTGTGCAAAACTACTCCATGATGGGTTTCCAGCTGGACCACAATGCTGCAGTCTCAGGCCTGTGGGATTCTGGAGTCCAAGGAAACATCATCTGCAAGACAGTGGGGCTTTCCAAAGCCTAGTATAAAAAGCACAGTTCAGATAGTTAAGACAGAGCTGGCAGCACTCCTTGTTGGTGTCAGACCCCACTTCTAGTGGACTTTGAATTTACTGAATTGAAGTAATTTCAGCTGACACCTTCCACACCACAAATCTGGCTCAGTGCATATGATTATTTTGAAGTTTTATTGTATTCACAGTGACTAGTATACACAGGGGATAAGGAAGCTGTGGGTGTTATTTTTCATAATACTCAGTGCCCTACTGAGTGCCTTATTTTGGTATGTCATTGCAATAATTCTACTGACAAATATTCCTTCGTATGCGTGAATGTTATAACTGCATGCAAATCAACGAGATGCGATTACCCTGGCATTTTCCAAAACTAAGGTTCGATGCAGAATTTTATTTTGCTAAGTGTAATCAATCTGGTTTCAAAGGCCTATACAACAGGTTTCCTGCAGTGCCAATAAAAATATTTTCTGCAGCTTGATTTTTTGATTGCCGTGATTTTTTGTCTTACTTGTGTTTATGGAAATAATAGGTCATTTAAAAAAAAGAAAAGAAACAACAAAATTTATTTTCTTTCTAATTGGTTTGGCATCAGAGTTGATATGTTTGCTAGTGGAGAACAATATCTCTACTGCAAGGAGCTTGACATGTCAGAGCAGACAACATGACAGTTTTATGTACAGATGCAAATACACAGGATTCCACTTCTGACAAAATGGGAGAGCTTTATGAGGAAGATACAAGGCCTTTTTTATCAGTCTTATGATAAATAAATCAGTCTTACGATAAATAAATGAATTGTTGTGGTAAGGCCTTTCAGAATTGGAGTTTTCAGAAGTGTATGGCTGATCAAGCGTACTCCAGGTCCTGCTATTTTACTTATAGCACAGAAGGTAAGGGAGGAACAACAGGTCCTAAGGCTTTTGGCTGGACCAATTAAGCTTTCGGTGCCCTGGATGAGGTAAAAAAAAAAAGGCAGGGAAGAAAACTCAGCACCCCTTTACAAAATTTATCTTCTACTTGAACAAGTGCAGTTGGAAAAGGATGAATAGACTGATCATTGCTTTTTAAAGAAACCATCATCTGCCTGTCTGAAATCTCTCTCCATGCTGTAATAGCTACTAACAGTATCACTTACCGTAAACACTATTTTTCCATCTTTATTTCTCATTCATATATTTGGTATTTATAGAAGTTCTGGTATATAATTAGATCTACTGTATCCTGAGATAGTTGACCACTTTTTTGTACTGGTTATGTGACCAGGCAACTGATGGAGTGATAGAAGTATTTCTTTCTCTCTATTAACTTTTTCTTAAGGAATGTTCACCACAGGACCTAGGGCAACTCCTCTGGCAAGTTTGCTTGTGCTTTCAGAATATTTATTTAGTATCATTGTCTAGTACTGAATTCTCTGATTAATCTTCAGTGACAGTAACTTCAAGAAAAAATTACACAGCTTCAAAAAGTGTGTGGGCAAATTCATGGCAGAAAAATCTACTGAGACTATTAAATACAAAACCAGAAAGTCCCTGAACTGCAAATTGCTGGAAGTTGGAAGAGTGTTCCAAGGAAGTATCACTTTATCTTTTGCTTATAATTTTCCTGGGCATCTGCTTTTGGCCGGTATTGAAGACAGGGTACTGAGCCAGACAGATCTTTGGTCTGACTCAGTAGTGTTACAATTTTATGGAAGTGTCATGAGAGAGATGTGACAAATGCAGGGATGCAGGTGAAGAAGTGCTTTTTTTCTTGTTGTAACTCATCTTTTTTTCTCCTTTTCTTTCTTTTCTTTTTTCTTTCTTTCTTTCATTCCCCCCTCCTATTTTTTTTTTCCAAGCAATTAATATGTTATGTTTTACCATTTAACTTCAGTCATTGTTTTGCCAGAGCTGGCCTTTACAAGTTCAGCCTAACTGCAAGTGTTGTGGGGAAAGAGAAATCTCTCTGTCCCTGGAGGAATTAAAGCTCTTGGTGAGAATTCACTGGTCTGATCCTTTGTGTAACCACAGTGTTGTTGCTGAGCTCCTGCTCTCTATTAGCATCCTGTGCAGTCTAGGGTTTAACTTGGCAGAACTCAAGGTTTTCAGAGAAATTGGTTCAGCTCTTTAACCATCACGTTTACCAGCCCACATGCAAAATCTCTAAATATCAAAAGTCACGGATACTTTGAAAACACATGAAAATCCATGACTTACATGACAGCTGTGACAAAAATGCAGTCTTTCTTACTTCCCTTTTCTTTATGGTCTTTCAGCCAGTTTCCAGTCTGACAGTACAGAAGTTCAAGTCGATTTTCAAATAAATCAGTAAATTTCAATAGCAGTACTTCAAAACTAAAACTAAAACTCATACACAATTTTCCCTGTGTTTGCTTCATCTGTAGCTCTTTTAAAGTACAGAATGAAAAAAAAATTGTTTGCCCGAAAATACTTCCTTTTTATATTTGTTGTATTTATTTGTATTTTTAAGAGTTCTTTTCACACATCTGGTACTGAAGTATTTATATATATATTAACACTCTTACATTTAAATACATTAATATGAATGTCAACCACTGCTAAAAGGGAGAAGTCTTTAATCAGTGGTGTGATGGTGGATTAAAAGATAATTGCAAGGGCTGTCAGCATTTGTAACAAGCTTGAGAATATGTCAGTTCATTAACAAATTCAACTATCATAGGTTTTGAGGTTTCGCCCAGTTATTGGTTGGTCACTGTAAATTGGTATAAATCTGTGCAGCCAAAAGGGGTATCTCTGCCTTATTCCCCTCCATCACACCCTTGGCTACTGCTTGTTTCTGCCTCCGCTGGCACTAGTGCTCTTCTTCAGTCTCATCTTTTTGCCACATGGCTGCATAAACTCTAGTAGTGGAACAAGGATGAGCGTGGGCAGGACTGTTCCTTTGGCAGAGCACAAACCAGTGTCAGATTAAAGTGGGCACGTAACCATGGCCCTGGTCCTTGGTTCTTCCATCAAGTATTGTGTGCTGAATGGTTTGTCTGGGTTGTTGGCATTTCAGCTGAGGAAGGTTATACCGGGGGGAAGTATATGAATAGGAATTAGCCTCACACTACCTGCCCTAAGCCAAGGTTAAGCTGAAGTCTCCAGTTGCCCCTGCAGACAGCAGGTATCTGTGGAGCACGTGCAGCATAAACACATTGTGCTTCTGTTCTAATGCCATCACCAAAACAAGCAATTTGCTGATATCTGCAGTCAATTAAGCACGTAAATGGCTGCCAAGGAGCATTATTTGAACAACAATCTGAGCCTGACAAGGACAGTTGCAGCTGTTATCTCAAAAGGGGAATGAGGGCAGAAAGTGAAGGCTTCCTAGTACATGCTGTACTGGGAGGTTATAGCTGTAGGCCATTGTCTTCTCTCTTCTATTCTCTTTGACTTCTGCTGAGTGTTAATAAATGCTCACCAGGGAAGACAATGGAGCAGCAACCTTTCAGCGGGCTTATCAGCCAGAGAAGAGCAAGGACTGTGAGGAAGAGGAGGCTTGTGCAGACACTAATGCTATTTCAAGACCCACCAGGAGAAGAGCAGGACCTCCGCCACTGTCAGCTCCTTGAACTGAACAGAAGTGCAGTCTCTTGCAAACGAAGGATGAAACTTGATTCCTGATGGTAACTCCAGATCTTTCCACCTGTGTTATGTCCAGCTTGGTCTAACAGATTTTGTTTTGAGCTCCTCATCTGGAAGCAGTGACATTACTAGACCTTGCCCAGAAACAATGGTTAGATGTACTGGGCATTCAAATGCAACCCAAAGCATTGTAGAAGCCTCCCTAAGCTCATACAAAATCATACATTAAAACAATTACAAGACGGGTGGTCAAATGAAAGCCCACAAAGTCCTGTGAAATAGAACTGCTGGGGCAGAGAATTAAATTACTCTACTGAGCTCAGTCTTCACAATGAAAGCAATAGTCATGATCATTCCCTATCTCTGAACATGGGCCAGTTAATAATATCTCACAAGTAGGGCCATAAAAAGCAGATATGACCATGGAGGCATGAACATCATCTACAACAAGCTTTCAGCAAGGCAAGTGACAGAATCCATCTGGATGAATGGATTGATTAAAATGTGACGGTCTAGAAAGTACAAAACCTGCTTTCCCTTTAAAGGGAAAGACTTGATAACAAAAGATAATTAGCCAGAAACAGACCAGGGGCCATACTTCTTACTCCTGACTCACCTACTAGCCTCTAAATACTGAGAGTGCTTTTCTAAGCATTTGTAGTTTTGTTCTAATTAAGGCTGAAATTGCATTTCCTGAGTGTTAATTGATGATGTTCTTGTTTCCTCTCTGTTTAAATAACACTATTGATTTCATACTTTTTTTCCATTATCTCTCCTAATTACTTCAAAGTATAGATATTAGCAGTTCTATTCACTAGTTAACTTGCTTCTACAACCAATAATGGCCGCTGGCTTCAAGGAACAGGTGATGGGTATTTGTTCTTGACATTTCTGTATATACACTTGCTTTCTGCCATGGCTTCCAATTTTACTATTTACTTGTCATATTCTTATTAAAGATGGGTTTGAAATGTCATTTTGGACATTTTGCTCCAATAGTAATGCTTCTTAACTTCTGTTTTTTAAACTTATTTACTTGCTTCTTTGGATTGCCGTAGTTTTCTTCCTCTTGTGACTTTTTATCCCCTCTGATTTTGTGTCTTGGTGAAATGTTCTTCTCTGCAAGAGAAATGAAGGCAGAACACAATTTTCCTGCTTCCTTTGCAATGTATTTTAGAATCACATCTTTGAGCAATCCCTCCTGAAGACTGATTGGCTAGTTTCTGGTTTTGACTTCTTTTTTGGAGAAATTGTAACCTGTTGGGCCTTAAGTATAATGACTCCAAGATTCTCCAGCTGCCTTGGATTTTACTATTTCCTCTTCGTATATTTCTTCCAATACTCCACCTTTTCTTTGCCTCCAACTCTTCTGCTCTTCTTCTGAGGAACTGAATTAAAACTTTCACTAGCAGAAATTATGGTGTGCAGCTGTGCACACCATTTGCTGATTCCAGATTCTTTCCCTCTGTTTATGCTTTCCACACAGATTGTTGCTGCCACTGGAAAAACAAATTAAATAAAACTGGCACCCGGCTTACTGGTGAGACTACTAGCAAACAAGCTGAGGAATGTTAGAGTTGTGTGATAGCCTTAAGAAAATAAAATTAAATAAGAAGTCCAGCTGCAATGAACCATTTAGCACAAATGCCTAGAAAGTATCATGAAGGTGAAGTGTCCCAAAGGGGAGTGACTGCGGGTTGATTTTAATTGAGCCTAATAAGCTTTGGTGTCTTTCTCCAGGTTAGGGAGCTAACAGGTTGACTTGGAAGCCCTGGAAAGGATAACTTGCTCTTTCTAAAACGCCAGGATTTCTAGTAGAAGGTTTATTCCATTCTCCTATTTTCAGTAAACCATTTTGCCTGCTTATTAGTTAAGGAGTATGGAGACTAAGGGGAAATATTCCCTTCTCGTTGTTAAGATATACATATGGGTTTGTTGAGATATTTCAACTCTGGAACCTAACTGGCAAAAAGCTGGGTATCATCCAACGTGTGTCGCCAGCTGCATGTGAATATGCATCCCTGAAATGCTAGCATTTGGCAGCCATCAAGATGTGCAAATATTAAAGTATTCGTTCTTGGATCTACCTATATGTTTATAACTTGCCTCCCCCAACTCTGTGTGAGAGTCCAAAACCAAAGAATCCCCAAATACCCTTTATATGCTCTCTGGCTCTCACTCCCACACACATTCGTACGTGCATGTGCATGTATGCATAGTTATTAGTCAAAAATACATGCAGACATACACAAAAAACAAGGCAGAAAGGAAAGCTGCTCTTGAAGGGATGTCATTTACAAGATGTAGCATTTGCAGCTTCATTTTCATTATTTTGTTTGATAGAAGATATTTCACTTTCCTTCTGTTTTTATAAGGTATTCTGTGCTGAATATGAAGTTACCAGAAATGTGTGAAGGGCAACAGGGTGGATTAAGGGCAGAGCAGAAACTGGTCCGAGAGACTATGGGGCAGAAAGGAAGATAAAGGCTAAAGAGAAGGCCTCTAAAGGCAAGAAAAACGAAGCAACCTTGTATAGCTTTTTGGATTCTTATTCCAAATGAACTTGCAAACCTCTTCTCCTATGGGTCCAGCCAAGTGATTTCAGCCATTGCAAGTGGTGATTGCTGTGCATACCTCTGTCACAGAGACAGCAGGCGTTGCTGGAGAAACATGGGATTTAACAGCTGGCAGGGGGGAGGGTGGTAAAAGCAGAAAATGACCCTCTACATTTGAAAGGCGTGATGTTGCCTAGTCCCCCTCACCCCCACTGTACTTCCTTCACTCCCTCCTACACACGCATTAATAAAACAAATAAGGATTTTGAGCTATGCAGTTCTTGGAAATAGGTTGGAGAGCCCGCGACGCGGTAACCAATGTGTGATTCTCCTTTTAGGAATGAGTCCCATGCACTGTGTACAGGGCTGGGGCACAAAAGCCTTGCTGCCAGCCAGGGCAGAGGCGAAGCATCCACAGCTTTTGGTTAAAGTTCCCCTGGTGCTGGGAAAAACAGCATTTCTGAAAGCAAAATGGTGTTATATTTGTAAGATATAACGTAGCTTTGTTTTTTACAAAAGCTCCTATTCAGCGCAGTGCAGAGCTGGGAGCCTCTGAGCAGGGCAGGACACTTCACAGTCAGATTGAAGGTGGTAAACACATACAGGAGATAAAAGTTTGAGATTCTTTGGAGGGAAACTTGGTCAGCATTCAAGCTTTTGATGTGGACATGAGCCTCATCTCCTGCCTTGCTTCTGCAGCCAGTGCCTCCAAGTTCCAGTAAAGTCAGACTGGAGTTGCAGTCTCTTCTCTCATCCTTTCAGCTCCCGCCACCACCACCACCACCTCAAACGGGTGGCTGGTGCATTGGAGGTCCTGCTTTCATCTGATTCATTCTCCTTTTCTGTCACAGTGACCTCCAGTGGTTCTCTTCATTTATGTCCTGCATGGTGTGTCCTGAAGAAATCAGGCTAAAATTTTCCTTTCTTTTCTTTTCTTCTCTTTTCTTCTCTTTTCTTCTCTTTTCTTCTCTTTTCTTCTCTTTTCTCTTCTCTTCTCTTCTCTTCTCTTCTCTTCTCTTCTCTTCTCTTCTCTTCTCTTCTCTTCTCTTCTCTTCTCTTCTCTTCTCTTCTCTTCCCTTCCCTTCCCTTCCCTTCCCTTCCCTTCCCTTCCCTTCCCTTCCCATCCCTTCCCTTCCCTTCCCTTCCCTTCCTTTCCCTTCCCTTCCCTTCCCTTCCCTTCCCTTCCCTTCCCTTCCCTTCCCTTCCCTTCCCTTCCCTTCCCTTCCCTTCCCTTCCTCCACAAAGCAAAACTTGTCGAAGGGAAAAAGATCAAATGCATCAGTGTCTTAATCAGGTTATTATTGTTGCTTGTGTGGGCACTGGGTTCCTCCTTGCTGAACGTGCAGGAAAGGCATGCATCTGTGAGACTGGTGAAATAATTAGCTGGTGAAACAGAACCATTATTTGTGACTATTAAATGAATGAGTAAAACTGTTCTGAGATCTGCCAAAATGCTCACATAGAAAAATCAGACTGTGCAAGGGGAGGGAGGGGGTGAGAGGCTTGGAAAAACTGATTTGCTCAAGTTTGAAGCAGGTCAGGGAAGACTGGGGGAGGGGAAGGGACTAACTTCATCTCTGAGGTGGTCTCACTTTCAAAAACATTGTGAGCCCTCTTTCTGGAAGTGGTTCTCTTTATACATTCAGACTTGGCTGGCAGCAGTCACCTTGCTTGGCCTTCCCTTATTTAAAGAAACAGCTGCATATGTCAGTGTTTTTGTTGCTATTACTTTGTAGCTTGTGCCAGAAGCTCTGAAGCTATAAGCCTGCTCACCTTATATGTGCAGCATACAGGTCTGTACTCTTAAAGAGGACAGATGGGACAGTCTTGGAGGACAGGAATGAAAGGGAAGGACTGAGACACCTCTGTATGCAAAGAAACGAAAGATTGGTATAGATTGGAAGAGGAATTGTGTCGAAAATGAGTCAAATACTTTCAAACTCTGAGGAGCCCTTGGGAATATTTTTACACAGGCAAAACTACCAACAAAAGCAATGGAACATTTGCCTGATTAATGGCAGTTGAATATAGCCCTGGAGCATCCTGCCCCCTGCCTGCCCAAGCCCAACAAAACTAAACAGAAATCTGGGAGTTAAAGAAAAGCACTATGAATGATTTCGTAGTCTGTCAAAAACCGTATCAGGAAAAATTTACACATACATTTTGTTGCTTGGAAGTGCCTGCAGTGTTCAGGCTAGTTCTGAGATACCTATGCATCTCGTCTTTTGTGAGATCTTCCTCATTCTTGCTAGCCCTGTCTAGTGGCAGAAGGGAAAATATTGGTGAAATGCAGGATGACTCCCAGGAATCCGGTGTGAGATCAGCCTCTGGATTATGTGCTAGCTACTGGTATTTTTCTTTTTTTTTTTCCCAGCTGGATGAAGAGCCTGCCCTCAGACAAGCTGAGTCCTCCTGTGGACATGAGGCAGATGATGAGGGAGTGAGCACAGCTTGCAGTACAACATCTGACGTGTGTGCACTGGTCCCAGGGGTAGCTCCTGCTAACATCAACAAAAGATCTACAGGGTGTTTATAGTGCACCCAGGCAAGCATTCCTTTTACAATACCTAACAGACATTGTATATACCACTGTAGATTGTTTCATATAATCCTATCTAGGCTCTGACAAATAAGACCACACTGCAGACTGCTCTATCCCAGCTTTGGGCAACTTGTCATTGTGGTCTCTTTCCTCTTAATGTGTTAAAATCACCTAGGATGAGCCACACATTTTCCTGAGGTCTTTTTTTCAGAGAATTTTAATTAGATCCTTGTGGTTGTTTTTCATTATGAATGCATACATTCTTACTACAGTGTTGTTTAAATAATATTAATAATATGCACAGCAAATTGTTCGCGTGTGTTCTAAATTCCCTCATGATTTTGGACAGTAAGACTAACTCTTGTTATGTCTGTCTCTGTTGGTCTCTGGCTGCTGGTTTTTTAAATAAGTGTAACTATTAATGGCCCCAGTGGATTAAGCTTTGTCTGATAAAAACGTCTCTTAAATGGATTAAATTTAAGTGATGGATCATCTGTCGTTAGAGCTGCTCTTAACTCCAAACACTTACCCTATGTCATCTTATCATTATCTGAATAACTTGAATAGAGTCATAGTGACCATGATGTATTTAAAGTTTTCGTTCTCCTGCCAATAGTGAGCCTCTGAAACTGCAAAGCTGAGAGCTCTGCATCTGCTTAGCCCTATGGATTCTTGATGTGAGAGTAAGTGCAATGTAAAAAGAAAATTAAAAACCAGTGGATGCCAGCTGCATTTCGCTGACATAAAATTTTCTGTATCTTATTTCATAGATCTGGTGTTTCAAATATAAACAAATCTACCCTGTCCTGTAAGAACCTTCTTGTAGCCATTGCACAACACCTAGACTACTTGAGAAGGGGCCTTATGAAGAACAGCCTCTCTGTATCTTTCACAATTGAAAAACCCCAAAGTTTTGTCAAGTTTTTATACTGATGCCAGTTCCTCAGAGCGTATCATTTGGAACTGACTGTCATCCAAGCGATTGACAGTAGTGCTGTCCTGTGCTGCCCGGTTTTATTGAGAGATGAACCTTCAGATCTTCTGAGATGCTGCTGGTGGCTTTGCCCCTGTTGTTCCCAAGAGTACATCAGCTTTGCAGATTGTGTGTATGGTCATGCTTTTGTTGCATGTGACTGATAGATTCTATGTCCCACAAACATGTAGGACCTCTCTGTGATCAGTGCTTGCAATACCAAGGACTTGTGTATGTGAACAACCCCTCTGTGTTCAAGGAGACCATGCAATCCTTGCTTATTTATTGATTGCAAATAATCACATGGGGCTCATATTGGTTTGTTAGGCTCAAATGCTTGAGACAGTAAAGGAAGCCCGTCAACCCTACCTACATTTAAGCCAAATTCTCAGTCCCAGTGTAGTTAGTGAGTTACAAGGAGACTTGTCCTTCATCTCTTGTGATTTCATATTTGTGAATGTAATGTCATCACTACACAATGAGAAGACTCATTATTACCCCAAAAGCATGATAAGCCCATTTATCTTACAAAAATTTTAAGTCTATGTGTTTTCCTAGTAAATCTCTCTTGGTTGTTATTGGAACAGAGGGTGAAAGAGGACAAGAATAAGTTTCTGCACACAGGTACAGTGACCAATGGTGTGAAAAGCTGAAATGTATCAGAGTAACTCTTTTTCAGTCCTTTAGTGTAGCAACAAAATGGAAAATCTGGATACATGCTGGAAAACTCAGGTTACAAAGTGGGATATTTTTTCTTTTTGTCTTGCACTAGTTTTCTGTTTGAGTGATCCGGCTCTTATAAAATGCCGTTCTAATGGCATTAATCCACACAAATCCTTCCCACTTCTAACATGCTTGTACATGCACAGTCATGGTAAGAAAGACTGTTCTAGCATCTTGCTGCTAATGAAGGATTTTCTTCAGTGCATATGTGGCACTTATGTTGCAGTTCCACTAGGAGAAAAATCTCTTCAAATTTTCTGAAGTTCTCCTTAAGAAAAGCTTGTGTACAATCCATAGAGTGGTCTTAAACGTGCTCTCTGAAGTCCAAACATGTATTCTAGAGCAGCAGTGCACCCAGTAAGGTGCAGAGGATGCTCACCTGCACTGTTGGAGAACAGGATCCAGCTGTTGTAAACAGACAGTCCATGGCATATACATTACAAACCACACTGTTGGACGACTAACTCATTTGGAAGGAGGGGCATGGAGAGGGTTAGATCATAGATATTTTCCACAATAAATTAGCTAACATTTAACTATAGGAAAAATTTATTTTAGTTGTGAGGAGAGTCCAGGAAACTGATTTATAAGAGTGGACTCTAGGGGATATATAGTCAAAGAATTGTGTGGGAAGTTGTGTGCATAACTTCCACTAAAGTCAAAGTCTAGAGGGGTATCATGGTAGATGGCTGATGAGAAACTGTCTTTAAGAGTGGTCACCTTTATCTGAATGAATACTGAAACCTGTGTACTTACTATCTGATGACTCTATTCATAGCCTGAGTGAAAGACCTGGGACAACCAACCATGCAAAAAGAAAAAACCCAAACAAACCCAACCAACAAAATAAGGGGCAAGGGAAGGGCACAATCTCTACAAAAGTGTTTTGCCTTTCTGCACCACAGTTTCAGTATTGCTCAGAATATTTTAGAAGAGTGGGCAGGTCTGAACTAATTTAGAATAATGACTAGGATAAAGAGGTAAAACAGTTTATTTGAAGAGTCCCAGTGCTCTTGCTAAAATTGGGGATCAATGCATGTGCCTTTTCCCCTGCTTTTCTCTTGAAGCCCTTAGGAGAAACTGGTGGTGGTCTTAGTAGAGAAAAAATGGATACTTTCTAATGAATTTTATGCTCACGTGACCTGACTCTTCATGCTGATGGTTTCCATTTCATAATGGGAGGTGTAGTGGTGTGGTGCTGAAAAGGTAGTTTGTGTTTTCTCTGCTTGTATCTATTCTGTAATTAAATAAAGAACTTCAGAATCCAGAGAAACTATTCCAGCATCTTGTCTCTTCAGTAAATTTTGACCAAAACCAAAGTGTTTTAAACACTCAAAGACTGTAACTAAATACAGCCAGCATTCCCCTACTTTCTGAATTACTGCAAGAGGGCCAAATTCTCTGTGGTGGCTCAAGAGATCAAGGGCACTTACTCATAAGTGAACATGCATGCTTACTACACTGTAGGTGCATTGTATTGGGAATAGTTCTGTCCACATGTTGAGATGGTGAATACCTAAAACTAAGCCAAATATCCACTGTGCTTGAAATCCTTTCCTTGAGAGCATAGACTTGTTTCATAGTGTAGGCACAAACTACATTGGTTTTTTGTGTGTGTCTTGAAAGCCAAATGAATGTCTGTATTTACAAAGGACCACGAAACAAACTCTGTGAGTGGAACTCCACAGTTAGAGAGCTGCCACTGCCAAATGCACAGAGCCTAATAATGTTTGTTATTGAGGTCCAGTGTAGGGTAGCTGCTGTGAAGAACTGTCATCATTTGATGTCTCTTAAAAGATTTTATGTTCTTTAGTAAACATGGCGACTACTTTAAAACCAGAGCAGCAGTGGAGTGCCAAGTGTAGGTTCCCCTTGGAGGTTTTGGGCAGTAACAACATTTGTGAGTGTCTTAGTTGGATCTGAGAGGTGGGACAGCTGTTCAGTACACTTCCAAGATAGTCCACCACCTCCTAGTATGACACCCCAGCTTCATTTATTTGTAATTCTGACTCATTTTTGACTTCTCAAGTTGGAAATTGTAACCAGTCTTTTAGAAAATTTCAGCCCAAAGAGTCATACTATTTTTAAATGCAAAACAAGGAAAATACATTTGTATTATCTGTGTTAAAAATACTCCAGAAATTCTTCTGAGAAGCCCTAGCAACTTTGTGGCTCAGGGCAAAAAAAGGAAACTTGGAAGTGCATCCTCTGCATTAGGAATGCTCTTTTATTGCCTTAAAGAATACCTGGCCATGTTGTAACTCTGAAAAATCATGCTCATTGAATGAATATTCCTTTATCAGCGATGTCCAACTGCTGTGCATGACTGCACTTTGAGTATCCCTTCCTGGACAACCTAAAGGTACCTCACCACGCTCTAGCTCCTATGTTCCACCAGAAGTGCCAACCCTGACATTTGAGCAGGCTTATGCTCAAAGTCCATAAGGACAAAGGCAGACTATCGCTACAATGTCTGCTTAGCCAGGAGATTGGGAAAAGGCACTTGCATAGGGCGATGTAAAGCAACAGTGAGGAAGAAGCCTCCCCTCTCTGCTCTAGTTGAGTTTGCTGCTGGCAGGTAAGTAGAGGGCAGGAGAAAGCTGGTGTGGCTGCTGAGAGGAGAGCATAACCAGCCAAGAGAAAAGTTTGGATGAAGAACTTGGAGAAACACAGGATCAGTGACTGTGAGCCAGGATGTGGAGGAAGGATTTGCTGAACCAGGAGGCTGGTGAAGGAAGCTGACATGAGTGAAGTGAGGTCTGGGATTAGCTGGCCAAAGAGGAGGGAAGAGTGAGTGTTGCTGAGGAAGGTGGGGACCAGCAGAAACAGAGTGTCCTGGTTTAGGCTGGGATAGAGTTAATTTTCTTCCTAGTAGCTGGTATAGTTCTGTGTTTTGGATTTAGTATGAGAAGGATGTTGATAATAAAATGATGTTTTGGTTGCTGCCAAGCAATGTTTATACCAAGTCAAGGACTTTTCAGCAAGAAGACTGCAGGGGCACAAGAAGCTGGGAGGGGACACAGCCAGGACAGACCACCAAAACTGTCCAAAGGGATATTTGATATCATGTGATATCGTGGTCAGTATATATTTTTGGGGAAGAAGGAAAGGGGGCACATTTGGAGCTATAGTATTTGTCTTCCCAAGGAAATGTTACATGTGATGGAGTCTTGCATTCCTGGAGAAGGCCGAACACTGACCTGGGTAGAAAATCACAGAAACACTGAATCATAGAATGATTGGGGTTGGAAGGGACCTCTGGAGATCATCTAGTCCAACCCACCTGCTAAAGCAGTTTCACCCAGAGCAGATCACACAGGAATGTGTCCAGGTGGGTTTTAAATGTCTCCAGAGAAGGAGACTCCACAACCTCTCTGGGCAGCCTGTTCCAGTGCTCTGGCATCTTCAAAGATGTTTCTCCTCATATTCAGATGGAACCTCCTATGCTTCAGTTTGTGCCTGTTGCCCCTCATCCTGTTGTTGGGCACCACTGAAAAGAGTCTGATTCCATCCTCTTGACACCCACTCTTGAGATATTTATAAGCATAAATAAGGTCCCCTCTCAGCCTGCTCTTCTCCAAGCTGAACAGACCCAGCTCTCTGAGTCTTTCCTCATATAATATGAAAGATGCTCCAGACTCCAATTATCTTTGTAGCCCCCTGTACTGGTGCCTGGGATTATTCCTCCCAGGTGCAGGACCCTACACTTGCCCTTGTTAAACTTCATCAGGTTCTTCTCTGCACAGCTCTCCAGCCTGTCCAGATCACTCTGAACGGCAGCACAGCCTTCTGGTGTATCAACCCTTCCTCCCAGTTTTGTGTCATCAGCAAACTTGCTGAGGGTGCACTCAGTCTCTTCATCCAGGTCATTGATGAACAGGTCAAACAAGACTGGACCCAGTACTGACCCCTGGGGAACACCACTAGCTACAGACCTCCAACTAGGCTCTGCACCACTGATCACAACCCTGGTTGTTTCTGGTGGGAGCAGAAACAGTGAGCCAAGCCGAGCACAGAATAGCTGACATCAAATGAAAAACAAAAGCTGGATTTTGGTTTCAGCAGAGAAAAAGGAATGAGGCATGGATGGGGAAGCAGAGGTGGGAGGAGAGAGAGGGAAAATAGGTGGCAGAAGTGAGACCTGTAACATCTAATCATGTAGTCCTAGCTCTTACTGTAATGTGAGAGCAAAGAAGCCAAATGAATGCCATGTGAGCAACCTGCCTTCTGATACTTCCAAACTCTTGGAGTGCCTCCTTACCCATATTGCTCTCCATTTTAGGCATGTTTAGATGAGCACATATTCCATCTAGAACATCAAGTGGTCAGACATACATGAATGTAAAAGTGCAGTCTTCCAAGAGTTCACACAATGCAAAAGTTGAAGCTCCAACACCATTAAAAAAAATGGTGTCATGCATATCAGAAAATATGAGTCCCTATTACTGCAGGATCTTTGAGACAAGTTGGATCATTTGAGTTGAATCATATGAGAAACTGAAATCTCTGGAAGATTTTAGCCCCCCACATTTAGGAAAGGAAAGCTGCTGTAGCTTGTCTCAGAAATAAGGGTCTTCCAGATTTATTTTCCCACAAAACTGAGAACTCAAAAAAAACTTGCGTTCAGCTTTACAGAGTTAAATCCAACAGTCTGCAGCAGTGACTTTCAAACCATAATCTGTGGACTACAGTATCCACAGACAGCTTTTATAAGGCCTGTGTCAAGGTCTTTAAGAAAAATGGGACTTCTGCTTAAATTCACTACAATCACAAATTTTACATATAGAAACTAAGAAAAAATTGCAAGTCCTTAATGAACAATGTAAAGTTATGAGGGAGACCAGAGGTACTTCAGAATCTGGTCTCCTCTTACAAAGTGTCCAGTTCTACAGAGCCAAGGTTTGGCATTTGCGTGTATGGTTTTGGTTTATGCTCTCTGGGCCACCTGTCTGCCAAGGATCAACCTTTCTGATGAAGATAAATTGCCTCTGCCCACTGTAGCTTTAGTTTTTAGTTCCAGCTGGGAAATGCTGGTAATCCTGAGAAACAAAATCATCTTCTGAATATATTGCAGTTAACTTCAGTTGTATAAATCCAAGCATTAGATGGATACTATAAATAGGCAGGATGTGCAAGGAGGCCAAGTTGAAAATGAGCAGGAACCATGCCTTTTTTCTTTAATGCAGTGCTACGTTTCATCATGTATAATGTATTTCATCTGAAAAGGAAACAATATGCATGCACTTTGTGTAATTAACTGGACACAACAAAGCGTTGAATTTCACACTTTGGAGAGGTGGATGGGGAAGGATGGGTAAGTTTTTCTCAAGTTTTCTTGCTTTTAGTGCTTTCTTGGAGGTAGTTTTCCACAAGATTGGGTAGAGAGCAGAAATACATCTGGTTTATATTACGTGATGGCTGTACTTGGGCAATGGAAAAAGATGGCACTTTAAAAAATGGAAAGAAGAATAAAAAAGAAAAACTTGGCAACTCCAGAATGGAGCAACAATTACAAGAACTATCTTAAAATTCCCAGGATTCATAATTTATTTTTTCCACGCTTGCAATTTTCTGATGTTGCTGATGTTAAAGCAGTGAGACAGAGGAAATTCAGTAGGATTTTATGAAGTACAGATATCTCCGTGAAACAATCTCCTTTATTCAGGTTGCCCCCACAGCAGCTGCTGTGATTAATGTGTGGGTGGTAGCAAAAGGGATAGGAAATACGACTCATATGATCATTTAAAAAAAAAAAAAATTATACGAGATAATTTTTTCTGTTGTTTTCTTCAGCCAGTGACCATGAAGTAATGGTGATGATCTCCCCCTTAACTGCAGTTATCTATGGGTATAAGGCAGAACTAAAATTAATGCAGATGTTTTTCAGAAACAGAGCCATGTGAGGCATCTTCGTGGTGGGAGAGAGGAAAAGTTATTCAAGCAATGTAATAGTACCTAGTGATGTGTCACCTACTGTGGTTTACATTTTTTCTTCTCTTTATACATTCACCCGTGAAACACTCCTTTTTTTTTTTCTTCTCACATTAAAATAAGGTGGTCCCAAAGTACAAAGAGCTGAGAACCTACTCATGTGGTAGACATTTTCATCTTCAAGTAAAGTTGGAAGTCGAGGACACTGAGCATCTGTCTGTTTTTGAACAAGACTGTGGGGTGTGACATGCAAACACCTTCCAAGAGTGTGGTAAGTGATGCATCCCATGGGGCTGCTTTTCACATCCTTTCATTTGGAGAGCGTAATGCTTCATTCTGCCTTTGCATGGCTGGGGACTGGAAAGACTGGGAATTGTGCTCTCCCTGCAGTGGGGTCTGAGCTATATGACAACACCTCCAGGTTGTTCAGCAACTTAGCTGACTTGAAATAGAGCATTGGAATAAAACATGTTCTGAATGATTTTTAACTAAAAGCTAATGTGAAAATGTGGGAGTTTGAACCAATGTAAACACATTAAATTGGAAACAATTTTCAAATGCAGTAAAGAAAAAAAAATGGTGTTTGTGCTCTTGAACTTCCTAAAGGACACAATTTTCTGAGTCATGATTTAATTAGATTATATTTTATTAGACATTCTTTACGAATTTTAAAATACTGCTATTATACATGCACAAAGGAAAATCAGTTTGAACAATTGTATGTAGGCATTCATTGAAGTCAACCAGGAAATGGGAACATCTTATGTCAGTTATCAATGTACTCGATATGTATATCTAAAGTGCATTATGTTACAAAAAATATAGAAAGTCAGCAGCACCAAGATACGTTCACAAAATAAATACACCAGTCAACAAAATAAATTATGTTAAATGTGACAATAATAATTGTCTTAGCCTTAGCAACAAAAAAAAAAAAAAAGAAAAAAGAAAAAAAGAAAATTCACAATAACCAAATGTGCAGTTTCAGAGAGCAATGGGGGAAAAAGTTTTATTCTGAGCATTTACAATATTTACAGGTAATAAATATTTTAATACTTCCCATATGTTCACTATTACAGAATACTGCAATATGTCTTCCAAAAATTTCTTGCTGAAAATGTCAGCGCCTCCTGGAAAGAAAAAAGGACAGAAAAAAAAAAATTAATTTTCACTTCAAATAAATGGACATAAAAGTAATAGCAAGAGTGCCACAGGCTATAACATGTACCTCTTGCTGGTAAACATTTGCAATAATAAGGCCTGTTTATCAGTGCTACAGTTTTAGACATCTTTGCAAGACTTCTACTGTATTTTCTTCAATGCAACGCAGCTAGCAGTATGAAGACTTGCAGTTTGTCATGACACTGAAGCCATCTATTCCAATATATTGTACACTCAAAGAAACAGGAAGGGGCTTTAGTTTTGTTTGGAGCCTTATGCAAGAAGATTCCTGAGTGCTACAGGTAGAAAAATTATATTAACCTATAATAAATAGGCCAAGTGCTAGAAAAGAAAAAAATACAGTTGGAGAAATGAAAAGTTTGTTTTGAAGATAAGAAAAAAGGAGTCCGTATTGAACACTGTGGCAATCATGTCCCTGCTGTGTTAACCTCTTGGGTGTGATGCTAAACTTGTGATTAATATGGTCCCATAGAGGGTCCCACAGGGTCCCACTGACAGACCACCTGTTGGGGAAAGGTCTGTTCATCTTAGATGTATATATTTCTGTGGTGTCATGTATGTGAGTATGCAGTACTCATGCTGTAAAGGCTGCTCAGGTCTTGAACAAACTCTTGACAGCGTATCTCTTAAAGTGCCTGAATGAATGAATGAAAATACTACAATCCTGAAACTTTCACTCTGTGAGACAAAGAACATCTCCTGTTAAGCCCTGACTCCCATTTCATTCAGTCCAAGTTGAAACAGTCAGCTGTGTAGTCCTAAGATTTTGGAGTTTTCTAAGGGATGCTGGCAACCTGGTGTGAGTTATCTACTCCTCCCTTCCTTGTGAAGGCATGAGAACAAAAGCAGAGCCTGCTCCTTCCCTGTCAGTGTGTTACTTATACTACAATATTACTTTAAATTACTTCTTAGTGGTGCTGCAGGAAATGCTGAAGGGTTGGGCTTTTTTTCCCTCTGTCCCTATGAACAACTCATTTCTGTAATGCATGTTGGTTCTTTAGGAAACAGCTTCAGCGTGGAATGTGAAGCTATAGGATGGAGCAGGATTTGCTCTGTTGCTGGGCTGATCACCCAATCTGCGGGTAGCTTTCCACATGGCAGACATGTGTGGGTGTGAGATGCACAAGAAAGCAAATCCTTTGGAGCTTAAGAGGGGTTTTTTTATATGCACATTGAAAGTGAGACTACATCTAACATTAGGGAGTTTACTCATTTGAAAGATTTCTTAGAAAATTAGGTAATAACAGCTTAATTGAATTGGAACAGGAATATAGCTGGAATGTCCATGAGAAATCATTTTTTAAGTGCCTGGAATGGAAATGCTAGCATGGAACTCCTTAATAATTAACTAGCAATATTAGGGTGTATTCAGGCTATATTGCAATATGTATAGTAATGGCGCACAATTCATACAGCATGACTGTATATGTTGCTGCAATACACAGGCCTATTTTTAAGAGGGTGACATCTTCGATTTGGCTTGAATTTTAGGCTTTGTATTAGAGTTTGAGCTAAGCCACATCTTGACAATGGGCTCTGTACTAATGACTACTTGCAAGCTGCTTTCTGTGATTTGGTCTCAGATTTTGCAAGGTTGGCTTCTTTTATGAGATACTTCCTGTAGCAAGTCAGAAGATCTAGAGAGCACATTATTTTTGGTCTTTTTTCTGACCCAATCCCAAAATTTTGGGATCAAGATTGGGTGGGGGAATTAGCATGAGGATTTTAATTCAGTATGTTGAGCAGAAAAGAAGCACAAAGATGCAGTGAAAAACATGCCTAAAGCTTATCTTTGCACTTCCCTGACATTTACCCTGCTGCATTATGCAGACCCACTCGTTCACTGTAAAGTAATGGTGCTTCTCCTAAGCTGCAGCCAGCCTCAGGGGAGCTACGAAAGCAGCTTCTACTGGTGTAACATATGGAAATCCTGTCTGCACACACCTTCCTTGCCCCCCAGCAGCAGATAAAGTAGAAGTTCCTGATCCTGCTCAGTGCAGCTGAGGGGTCAATGTCACTCAGATGTTGTCACCCTTCATCTAAAATGTGCTCTCCCATCTTGTGCCAACAATGGCATAAACAACTACATTGAACCTTATTCCCCCCATCTTAAGTAGATGTCGGGGAAGGAAACTTGCTTTCCTTTAAAGTTTAGAAATTATATATTTTACCAGCCTAGTGGGATAACTACAAGCTTCTATACCAGCAGTTACTTAGGAGCTGAACCAGCATATTATGCTCTGTACATGTGAAGGAGGAATTTCATTTTCCTGGTTTATGGTTTTTCTTTGTTTAATCATCTTCAATTAAGTATCTAAAATATAGCTCCTCTTTAGGAATCTGTTTCTTGCCCAGAAGAAATACTGCATCTTGGTAAAATCAGTAGGTCAAAGCTGGACTGCCTTCAGCAGTCTAGACTCCACAGTAAAGATGACTGCCTTCAGCTTTCTAACCATACTTGAAACAGAAAGGCTGAACTAGGAAAATCAACAGGTTTTTACCTGTAACTCTTTTACATGTCCCATTGGATATACAACCAAAGACAGAGTAGTAAGAAAAAGAAATAAAAGTTGAAATGCCCTGGAATGTTTTTTTCCCTACAGTCAAGATCTAGTTGTGCTGAAGACAGGTGTTATTTATTGGCCACCACAATTCCTTAACATCTGTTGAAACGTCAGGTGTCTCCTTCCTGAGAGTCCCAGAGTGTGTCTTTCCTAAGGTGCTGAGACAAACCAGCCACTTTTACTTCACCAATTACTGCTACAGCCACACTAACTGGTTTATGGTCAGGGACACTGACTGCCGAGGCCCAAATGCCAGTAACTCATGTAGATGTCTCCAGAAGGTGAGGCAATGGAGCATGTTGCAAACTGTGGCCCGTGAAGTTTAACCCAAGACTGGATTGTAGTAAATCCCACAGCTGGTGTCTCTTTCTAAGGGATTTACTGTGAGCAAGTGGCACTCCTCTTATGTCTCTCTTCTGCCAAAGTGAAGGGGAGGAGGAGAGAAAAGGGTGAGCTTTTTGCTGTTGAAAATACAAACATTTAAGGAGAATTGAGGATTGGACTCCTTGGCTCTGTGTGCAAGTGTGCAGACTTCCACTCAAGTTAAGATGACTGCAAGCAGATGAGTTGCTTGGGACACCTAAGCTGAAGTCTTCAGCTCACCACTGCCCTGAAAACCCATCATTGTCATACATGAGGGAAGCACGTCTCTCTCCAAAAGCAATGCTCAACATTTTTCAACAGCAACGTAATTGTTTCATGAGCTGGTGAAAAGATGGAACTGTATTCAAAAGTCCTAATGGCAGGGAAAATTTTATGGTGAAAGGCTGGTCTGCGTTGTTTGCAGATATTACTAAGAGCTAAATTTTCCATATCCTTCCCTAAGGTTAAACAATAAAACGAAAAACTGTAAAGTAAGAGTAGGAAACTTGCCAAAAAGGGGAGGCTTTGAGAGGGAGGAAAGAAAGCTTCACCATTTTATAGATGCAGAGCCTTAAATAAAATTCAAAGTTTTCAATCTGCTGAGGCCCAAGTGTGGGACCAATATCTGTTGTGAGAGACATTATGGTTAAAAGAGGAAAGAAAATTTTAATGGCTATGACGTGCTTTCTTTTCGCAGAAATTACTACTCACTCAGCTTCAGGAAGCTCATTTTGGCAATAGTTGGTTTACTTGAGTTGTTTGTCATAGGAAAAGAAGACTTTATCACCAATGCAAAGTGGAAAGGGAACTTACCTCCAGAAAGCACCTTGAGATTGTGCTCTGCTTGAAAAGCCACTGTACAGTTATGAGCACAAAGATGTGCTATTACTCTAAGTTTGAGTGAGGCATTGGCCTCTCACACTGAAGGATAACAATTTCAATAAATGTATGATATGCTCCCTAAAATTATATAGCAAAATTTACCTTAAATTGTCATTATGTGTGGTAACAGAGTTGTCCAAGAGTGGGCTCACGGTCACACTGCTTCCATACATGTCAGAATTTAGCCAAGCTGAGCGAGCTCGCCTCTTTTTCTTCTCTTGTTCCTTACGTTTTCCAGGCTTTGCTTTCTTTTTCTTCCCTGATACCTTCAGGGGTTGCTCCTTGTAGGTCTGTGATTTGTTTGTCTCCTGAGTTAGGTATCTCCCCTCATCTTCACTACCAAATCGGACAGGGTAGTTCTTCGTGTTGGTAGCAGGCTTAGGGTTAGGTGAAACCTCTGAAGTTGCACGAATTTCTGCAGTGTTGACACCTTCAATTAAATTTTGAAGGAATATTCTTCTTCGTAAGTCTTGGATTGACTTGCCCTTGTCATGCAATAGCTGGTGCTCTGATACAGCTCGTTTGCTAAAGAAAGAGAAGAGAGGAGGGAAAAAAAAAAAAAAAAAAGTAGAATTTGGTTATTGCCCAGTACTTGGCAGAACTCCTCTCTCCTCTGGCAGTGGTGGCCACAATGACTGTGTACCAGCTCTCAGGACTGGAAACATCCAGTTAAATCAGACTGCGGGAGCAAGCCTTGCTTCTCAGAGTAGCTGCTCCCTCCAGAGAAGGGAAAGATATAAGTGAGTAATAATTCTCAGCTGACCGATCACACACCACTGGACCTGAAGTTGGACTAGTCAGTGCTCTGATCTAGGAAAGCATTACAGCTCTTAATATATCACACTTCAGGCAGTAAAAGCAGGAAAGCATCCATCAGAGACAGAAAAACTGAAAGGGTCAGATAATGAAGCATTGTAGTCAAGAAAGAGAAGGAATAACAAGTACTTATACTGAAGCTGGAAGCGGTGTTTGTACAGCATCATTCTAATAATTTTCTTCTGCTCGGTCATGTACTTCAAAAACATAACTAAATACGTAAAACTGCATTTCATTTCTAAATTTAAATAAGTTCAGTGGAAGGAGTGTAACGGAAAATGTTCAAATTTGGGTGCCTAAAATGTGGGCACTTCAGTCCATGATAAACTGTTCAGGGAGGCAACAGCATGAGCATCAGCAGAGATGAGCCTCAGCCACTCCTGTTGATTTTACTGCTTGGCCACTTGTGTCTAATTATGGTTTGAGATGCCTTTCTAGTATTCCTTTAAGTGCAACCTTTTGGGGCCGAAATTATTCTCTGCTGTGCTCTCTGAGTTTTATGCTAGCTCTCTTCACTGGATCTTCTTCAAGAGCGTCCCAGTTTGTTTGAGTCAATCTCTGGCATTTTTCCAGAATTTGTGACATTCTGCTTCACTAGCCCCTGTTTCATTTTCAAGAAACTGGGAGATGGTTAGCTACCTGTCTTTTAGAGACATCGTACTGGCAAAGAATGTATGAAACATCTGAGGAAAGAAGATAAAAATGGCACCTGCATAATAAATAACCGTGAGAAAATACATGCTTTTTCCTTGGTGAGGGATAGACGCACAGCTGCACTGTGAACTACAGAAAGAGCACAAGATGGGATTTTAGCTGTGTTCCCATGAATGCTATAATACAGTTTATCCTTCCAATTGCCCTACTTCAGTGTGCTGCAATTGGCCATGTATCCTCTCATCTTGCATCAAGGTACTGCATGTGACTGGATTCTTACTGACCAAAGAAAATGAATTCACTGCCTTGCCTGTCATACAATCAGTTAGCTGGATAAGAAGCTGTTTCTGCATGTGGGTGAAATGGGAGAAGACACATAACTGTGAGTGAATATTCCTTCCTTCCATCCCAACCGTAATTGTTCCATCACGTTACCAGGTTTCAAAATGTGGTGGACACAGATATTATGCTAAATGATTAGGAGTGTTCTACAATTTATCTTCAGCCAAACTACTTAGATTTGTGATTTGCTTAACACTAGAGACATTTGGAACTGGCAACTTCAACTAGCATTGGTTTAAGAGCTTCCCATTCACTTTTGCCTTTGTAGATCTGCACTTTCTGAGTATTGGGTTCAAGTGATGCGTTTGAGTGATATTACATCTCTGTAACTCAGTATAAAATTCAAACAGCAGCTTTCACCCATTCCACAATGAGATTGAAAGATGACTGTTGTTTTCACATGAAGTGATGAAGTAGGGATACTTGCTCAAAATCAGGCCTAGATATATCCAGGTTTGTGAGCATACATTTGACCAAAAATTGTCTGTATTTTAAGCATCTTAAAATCAGTTTTGGATTACTTCAGGCTTTAGGGAAATGTTTTATACCCTTCAACTCAATGTCCCTAAGCTAAAATGTGATATGAATAATACTGAGTGGAACCTATATGGTTTCTTTCTCTTCAGTGAAGCTGTGACCATTAACACAAGCTCAAAACCTCCCCAGGAGAATTTTTTTGACCAGTGCACTCCCTGAAGCTCTCCAATAGCAATGTCTAACAACCTTCTGGTTGAAGTCAGTCTGATTTGCAAGTATGCCAATAAAACTAGCACCTTGGCCTCCTCTGAGTGGCATCCTTCTGTGCTGCTTTTGCCAGGATATTTGCATGGGAAATGCAGTTCCCCTTTCACTCCTCTAGTTTATAAAAAGCATACAAAATCTTAGTGCTTTACTGAGTCTAAAACAGTATGTCTCATATGATGAGCAAAGCTTTCCTATTGCCTCTTGTAACCTACCAAGGATAATTCCTTTTAACACAGGCAACGTAAAGCTGCCTTAATCCTGTAATGTGTTCTTGGTCAATTTACCCACTGTGACAAAATCTTGGATTTCTAAAGCCTGTTATTAAAGTATGCTTGATTGAAAAGCTATTCCATTTTACAGAGCTGAAACCTAAAGATCTGGTTCCACTACACACAGGGCAGTCAAACAGCATTACAAGATCTACATCTTGAGTGAGTATGCATTTCCAAAATAATGCAAGGATTGACGTATGAGGGGTTAGTAAGCCAAAGAGGGTGGGTTTCTGTTTAAATGTCTGTATGATATTTAGCACCAAGTCTGGCCCCAAATAACATTCTGCTATTCCAGATGATTGTATAACATTACGTAGTGTTATATTTCACATGACTTTCATTACTCAGCCAGACTTCAGGATTACCTTTTGCCTACCAATTTCCTTTGCATGCTCTAGATCAGAAATCTTCTCAAAATGAAGAGGATGTGGTAGATACATATCTCTTTGACCTTCTGCCTTAGTTATGCAAACAACTTCTGTGTTTGTAAATCAGGGAAAAATACTTGCCCAAGAAGGCTGATGTAAGAAGTGCTTCATAATGGAGATATCAACAATATTTCACCCACACAGGCAGAGGAGGAAGGCAATGGAAACTGGAATGATTGCATTCACATATTTGGTACGGTATTTAAAAAAAACATTAAGCTGTTAAGGTTAAAATGACCCACTAGAGGTCCCTTCCATTCTTCTACAAAATGTGCCTCTCATTCAAGGAAAAGCAGTCTGACCCCAAACCAAGTGCACTAAGTGCTAAGCTTACATGTGGTGGGCACTTCCGAGAGAAGGATATTCGTGGTTTGTATTTGACTGGAGTCTCCTCTGTATCCAAGTGAACTATGCACATACAAGACAAGGTCTCATTGTGGGAAAAATCTAGAAATCTATAACTTGTGACTATTCTGCCTTAATGTACTTCTAGATAAGCTGTGCTATTCAGGCATATTCCTTCTTCATTTTTTTTTTTTGCTGGCTATCTGGTGTCTCCGAGAGGCAACATTCTTCAAGTGACAACTTTCTGTCTCAGAGTTGCTCTTATTTAACTGTTATTGTCCTTGACTATTCGTGTTGGATCTGATCATAAGTTCAGCAAAATAACTGGGAAGGATTTGGTCAGCTCTCTGTCTGGATTTTGCAAGAACAAGTGCCCTTGCCCCTGGCTCCAAAGGGAGTGAAAACTGCTCAACCTATCTCAGGGTTAGGAAAAATATTTTCAGATGATCTGGGGACATGATGCTGCAGTGTCTGGGCATGCTGATAAAAATATCTAATTTCTCTTTGAGGCACTACTGGGTTTCTCGGAAGTTCTTTAGCAGCTGAAGTGTTTCTATGACAAATAATATGTCTGGCAATCTTTTCTTGGGACAGTTTGCTACTGCTTTCCATGGGAGATTTGTCTCAGTAAAGCTGTAGAACCAGGCCTATGTAATTTTTATTATTTTTGCATGGTTATAATAATGTGCTTCAGTATTTTCATCCATTACTAGTTTAAGCCTTTGACTGAAAAAAAAATCTCTAGGCTTAAGTGAGTTATTAACCATTAACTCTAGGAATGGTCTGTGGTGATATTAAAACAGGACACATGTTTGAGTGTGGTGTCTGTGTTTGTACTGTACCCACAAACAAAACTATGTGAATGCCACTAACTGACAGCTAACTGGTTTCTTGTGTGTGTTTTACATGCCATAGCAAAGAGGGAGCTGAGAAATGCATTTTGACTATTTAGTTTCCACTTCCCCGTACTCCCCCCCCCCACCAGAACAGAATGGGGATGTTAGGAAGACCTCTAATCCTGACCTTTAAAAACAAGTGTTAGAACAAAACTAACTTCAAAAACAGAGAGAGTAATTCTTAGCAAATCTAACTTTAAAAACAACAAAAAAATTGGCTTACATCCAGTTCAGAGTTTCCTAGCCAAGAAAATAACAGCATTTGACTGTACTTCAAAAATTTTCATTTTTATTTCTGAAGAAGTTTGATTCCTCTATATACAAAAAGAAGAAAATGGTCTCAGATGAAAGAAATAGCTCAACAATTGTTTGCAGGAGTACAAAAGAGCTAAGCACTAATAGGCTGGGAAGAATACACTGTAGCATTATGAGCAATAACATGTTCTACACAAATTGCTGTAAGAGATTTGTAATAGCTGTCTGACTGGTGCCAAAGTTTAGGTGTGTCTGAAGTCAGTTCACCTGGGGGATTTTTTTTTGTTGCTTAAATGGCAGAGGAAGTGGTATTTGAATATCTTGTCCTTACGCATGTAATAAAACAGTTACAAGGAAACCCATCTGAAGTTAAGTTTGCTGTGTCATGTTTCCCCGTAAATTGTGATCGGATTTTCCAAATCTCTTTCTCCAATCTGACTTCCTTTTGAACTTATTAACAATACAGCCCTCCACAGTATGACTGAAGTGTTTCTTCCTTAGAAAATCTGATGCAAGTCCAGTGAAAGCCAGAGAGTTAGATGTGTGAGGCAGCTGCTCCTACATCAGCCCAGTGGCTACTCTTCTGCACTTTGCGTAGGGGTATTAGCATAAACCGTGTTGATCATTTTGGAAGAAGCAAAAAGGTCATTTCCTGAACAGACTCTCTTAAGTTACATTATCATTTATCAAAAAGTATGCCTCTGTCTCCAAGTCAGATACTGGACTCCCTTTGGATTTTTTTTTCTGAAGTGGCAGAAATCCAAATACATTGTTCATTACTTCAGTTTCATGGTGGCCCTCACGACTGCATGCTTCCCCTACCCTTATCAATATTGGCTCCATGCCAGTGCCAGAGAAGTATATACACTTAGTGTAACACACAGCGGTTTGATAAAACGGGATGCTCCCTACTAGGACCCCCCCGGGTGCAGAAAGGTGCACGGACAGTAGCACATACTAGACACAGCTGCATTGCTGCTCCCCTCGGAAGAAGAGACTCTCAGCTTTAACATCTCCTTCCCAAAAGTTGTATAAGGTCAGACAGCTGAAAATCGCCCTTTCCCTGCCCCGAGAGCACTCTGCCTATCACTTAGACATCACCGGTGAGCACCTGGGGCAGGTAATCCGGGAGCGCCGCTGGAGGCTGCAACCCTCCACCCCCACCGCCCGGGCCGGCAGCGCCGGTGCCGACGGCGGGAGTTCCCGCCACCGCCACCGGCTCTGCCGGCCCGGGGTGGCACCCAGCCACCTCCCTCCCCACCCGCACCGTCACCGAAGCGAGGAAAAAAAAAAAAAAAAAAAAACCCCACCAAAACCAAAAAAACCCCAACAACAAAACACCAGAGAAACTCACAGTCTGCGGCTGATCCCCTCTACTGATCTCCCGTAAGAAGGCACGGAATAACTCAGCAGAAACACTGCGAAACTCCACTGCTGGAAGAGTTTAGTGAACATTGTATCCTCCGGGTCTTAAAACCTGCAAGGAAAGGGAGATCAGTCCCCAGGGACACATGCGCCAGTGCCGTCCTCAAGCAGACCCCGCTATCGGCTCTACCAGCTCCCAGGCTGTGAAGGAAAAACAAACTTTCTGAACTTTCGTCAGCGGCTCAGTTCTTCCAAACTTCGCTCCGTCTCTCTCCCTTCCTTGGTCTCTGCCTCTCTCCCTCCCTTTCTTCCTCCTTCCCTCCCTCCCTCTCTCTCTGCCTATCGCTGCCCCGAGGCAAGGGCTCTCTCAATACTCGTTTAAAAAACCATCTAGCTCATACTTGAATCGAGTTAGAGAACGCGTCCGTTTGTCTCCCTGAGGCGTGTTCAATTCTAATCCGCTAAACCGCTGTCTCAGGGCTTTACGTTAGAGTAGAAGCCCTCTTTGCAGATAAGGAAAGATTCCTAAAAGTCAGCTCAGCTACTCCCTTCTCTGTAAACACACGCGCGGACATACACACACGCACACATACAGCGATTCAGGCCGGGGGGGTGCAGATGGAAATGCATCTATACATCTGTCTTTAAATATACCTCTGAAAAAAAAAAGTCAGGTTCACGTCCTCTGCTTCCGGAAGGCTGGGTCCACAACAGTGGTAAGCACAGGGAACTCAAGCAAAGAGCGATGCCTTGGTGGAGAGCCCGAGAGGTTTAAGAGGAGCGGTAGCCCGGGGAGGCTCAGAGGCTGGGAAGCATGCTTGGCTCCGCAGGTTGGATTGGGCTGGAACCTGCGATGTTCACACGCTCCGAAGCAGCCTCTGGGAGACCTGCGGGAGGACGGATGGTTTTGCAAAGAGATGGCGCCCTAGGAACATGTGCGGAGAGCGCAAGAGCCCGGACAGGATACCCACAGCCAAAGACTAGAAGTCAGCGCTTCCCGGGACCGGAATCAAAAATCAGCGATGAAAGGGAGACACCCGACAGCACATGCACTCGGCAAACCCTAAGGACGCCGGCCAAGCTCTTCACATCTTCTGCAGCCGAGCTCCTCTCTCTCTCCCTCCACCTCTCCCTTTCTGTGTTTACCCCTAGGTCAGCGCCTCCCCTGCCGCAGCACAGTGGAAAGGGCGATCCCCCCACCAGTGGGAGCACTTACTAGATCAAGCCCAAAAGCCCAGCCTGGGACCGTTGCCGCCTTTCCTTTCGCACACCTACAGTTGTTCGTCGCAGTTCCTCTATTAGCTGGAGGGCTGATTCCTAATGATGTTAATTGTACGCTAGTAAAGGGGAGGGGGGGCTAAGTGGGAGGGACTCGCCGTCTATGAACACAGGCGCTCCTGGCCAAAAAAGTAAATTAGTGGAAAGTTTTCTCCTCCTCTCCCCTCTCCCCTTTCGCCTTCCACTTCTCGGTCCGTCAGTCTGGCCTGAGCGTTGCAAATATCTGTGGCAGGTTGCGTTGCTGTACGAGGCGGGTTGCGGCGCGGGGTTGAGGGAGCGGCGGCGGAGGCGGCCGGAGCGGCGGGAGCGCGGCCACCGCCCCGGTACCCCGCCGGGGACCGACCGCCACCCCCCATCGGCAGCCCCGCAGCCCCCGACGGAGGGATCAACTTTTTCCATCACGGGAAAACACTTATGTAAAAACCAAAGGTAACACAATCCGCCCCTTCATGCAGCTTCATTGCGCAAGAAACTGCCCCTGGCTATTACGAAGTAAGGTACGGTGACAAAGCCGGGGGGGTTTGGTGCACCCCTTACCCCCACCTCCCGGCGGGTCTTCGAAAGGGAAATACTTGGCAAGTCAATCTCCTGTTTGACTGCAGAGGATGGGCTCCCCGCACGCTGTGGCCCTGCCCAGGCGGACAGCAACACCTGGGGACACCGGCTCCGTGCCGGTGGCATCCCGGGAGCCCTCACCCCTCCGCGGGGCTCCGCTCCACGCCCCGCCAAAACCTACCCGGAGCCACCTGCCCGCGGGCACCGGCCGCTCTCCCCAGGTACGGAGGGGTCGGTGGTTTCTGCCACTCACAACCTGATTTACAGCAAATGCTTTCCCAACATCCTCAGAAGCCACAACAAAACTCTGAGGTGTGCCGGCTGGTTTCTCCTTCTCATTGTCTGCCCGTATTAAGGAACGCTTTCTGGAGAAAACTGAGGTGCAGAGCAAACTATTTTTCCACCTGCAGGTTATTTTTTGTTCCACGACACTTGCTGCCACAGTTTAAAAGCCCAGGTCCTCAACCAAATTTCATGCTATACAGGGAAATAAAACCGAAAACTTAAGACCTGAAATAGAAATAATGCTGAAAACATTAAAACGTTTATGCTGTAAATAAATTCCCTGAACACCTGGTAGGCTATAAATTAAAGTGTATGGCTAATATGCTTCTTTGATTTACATTGCCCTTTCGACTAATTAAAAATAATTGTAAGATCCCCTGAAAACAGCTCCCACACACTCACAGGTCTATTGCTCATGTTAAAGGCAAAGTGTCCATCAAATATTTTTAGAATTTCCTTTCCCCCAGAAATAAAAAAAACGACCAACCAACCAAACAAAAAACCCCACACCAAAAAAACCCAAACACCACCCTAACCCTTACAGACTCAGGAAAAATAAATAGCTTTTATAAACTTGGAGCAGTGAAGTTTCTTCACAATTTATTACTTCACCTTTTCCTTGAGTTACAGCCCTCTGTGCCTCTCAGAGATCACCCTGGCCAATAGTGGTTGATCTTCTCAGCAATCGCTTCCAAAACTATGTTCTATCCTTTAGAAAAAGAAAAAAAAATAGTGAAATAAATCAAAAAAAAGTAATACTATTCAAAATAAATCCAGCTCTACAGAGTTTTTACTCTGCTTGCAACAGATTAGTGCTAAATAAAGGGTGTTAAAAGCAGGTGCTTTTCTCCCTTGCTGCTCTTTTTTATTATGAAGAACAGAAGCTTCTCCTAATATATATAGTGAGGGAGACCCTTCTCTATCGCTTTTATTGAAAAGACCCAACTTGTGACATCACGAACCACCTTCCTATGGCTGAGTTTGCCTCATCTCTGCCTCAGTGGGCTTGGGAAAAAAAAAAAAAAAAAAAAAAAAAAAAAAAAAAGAAGAAAAAACCAACAACTATGGCTTTGCTAATATGGCAGGAACTGAGCAGTGCCAAACCCCTTTAGGAGACTTACTATCAGACCATGATACCATGCCCTTTCCCCCTTCCCCCCCCCCCCCCAAAGACTCTCATCTGCTGCAACAACAGGCGCAGCCTTCGTTCTCCTGCCACCTACACAAATACTTAACCCGTGAGCAAACTCCTCCTGGTACCTAGCCTCACCGCAACCTGAGCCCTCCTCCGTGGCAGGATGGGGCGAAAAATCCCCTCTGCCAGGGTTTAAACCTCCCTTTTCCCTGCCGGATGGAGCCCGGCCGGCTCCGCGGAGCGGGGGATGCGCACCCAAGGAAGCGGCTGCCGGGAGGGACCCGCCGCCACCTGCAGCATCTCACCCCGCCGGTCCCCGCCGCGCCTCCCTACCAGCTCCGGGTGTCCTCTGGCCTCAGACGGGTGAGAGGATGAGGCTGGACAAGAGGAAGGAGCGGCGGAGCCATGCTTTGGCACAGGTGTGCCCACACCTGTGCCAAAGCATCTCTCCGCGCATGGGCCACCCCCGGGCAAGGCTGATCCCGTGTCTAGGAGCTGGGAAAAGGCACAATTTTGTCCGGATTTCACCTGCCGGGGCCTCGGTTACCGCAGGGCTCCCAGCCAAGGCGAGGCGCTTGCGGCGGCTGCTTGTTTTCCCAGCCGGGGTGCACGGAGGGACCGGTCGTTTTGTCGGACCTGAAAAAGGCTTCAGTCACAGGGAGGTGAGGCAAAACCCTGTGTTTGCCTTTCTGGTCAAGTCCTCCCTGCCGCGACAAGGCAAACCTTATCATTTAAGGTGCTATGCCTCTCTTTTCTACCCCTTTCCTGCCTCAAAGACAATGAGATTTTGGAGAGATGCCGCGCTTGGCTTCTGCCTTCTTTTTCCATACGTATAAACAGGCATAAATCAGCTTTCCTACGACGAAGCTGACCTGGGAGCTTGGCTAGGAAGATAAGTCCCTCTTCCAGGTTTGGCACGTAATTCCCGAGCAGGGAATAGAGCCAGGGGCTGCAAATGGGTGGGCGACCAGGCTCCCCCAAATGTTGCTCAAAAGCTAAATCTTCCTCTGAAACAAAACCAGACAGGTGGGGCAGATTTAGCTAATTGAGGACGAGGTGATATCGCAATCTCGGAAGGACAGAAGGAAATAATTACTAACCCCACTCCCGGTGCACAGAGACAGGCTCAGTCCTCAGCCCTGCAAACTTTCCATCCTTCACCTTTGTGAAGTTCCGCCTCTCCCTCCTTCCTCTTGTTTTATTCACAATAAAGCAATTTCGTCATTTCCCCTCCCGGATTTCTATAACCTCAGTTGCACTCGTCCAGGGCTTCGGTTCAGACGGGGAGTTTAACCTCCTCAGTCTTCCCAGGATGGAAAAAATGGTGTTCAGCAAAAAAACACAGGCGTGCTGACTGCTTGAGGGTCTGGCGAGAAAGGGAAGGGAGCGGCAGAACAGCGATTGCTGGACTCGTCCTGTGAGGACCAGAAATCGCCTGAGACTTGCACAACCCCTGTGATCTACCAAGGTTCAAAGCCAGCGGACGCAATTCTCTGCAGGCGAGGTGCGAAGTCCCTGAGTTTTTTTCAAAGCTCCCAGGGTGGTCTTCAGGGGCTGTTGTGCAGCTGGGTAGGAAACACGATTGCTTGCAGTTTGAGGCAGACTTCCTAGCACATACTCATTCTTGCCAGCAACCTACTCCTGTTGCACTCTGTCCCTAGCTCCCATCAAGGTTGCCTTCCTCTCCTTCCTGCCGCTGTCAGGGATGAGAAAATCCTTACCCACGTCGGACCTGGTGTAATCTTCTAACTAGGTGAAAATATTCCTTGGGGAGAAAGAGAAAACCATTTTTTCCCTCCCCATCAGCAAGACCCAGACGTTTCGTGGCACTCCATCTGCACACAATAATCTCCTTTATTAAACAATGATAAGGTAGCTGAACAGAGCTGCCTCTCCCACCCGAGAGGCGGCCGGAGCTCCCCAAGTTCAGCTATTGACACAATGCGTGGTTTATTTAGACAATATGCATTTAATTTAATGCATTTGAGACAGGGAAAAAAAAAAAAAAAAGTTGTGCGGAACTGAAGAGGGTTTTGCCAAATCTTCTGTCTGGTTCCTAGAATCCAGTAGACACCGAAAGGAATAATTTTCAAATTTGAGGGCAAAGAGTCAGTTATTAATTCATAAAGCCTGTCCCTGCTATCTATAGCCCGGCGCGGCGGGCGGCTGGCACCCCGCGGCGCGGCGGGGAGGGCGGCGGAGCGCGGCCAGGCTCCAGCGGGCGGCGACGGGGCCGCGGAGCCCCAGTGAGCTGTCCATGGTGGTGCCGGGCCCGGCTTGCCGCTCCGCCCGCCGCCGGCCACCTGCCCCCTGGCGCCCCCCGCCGCCCGATCCGGCCGGGCCCGGCTCCGGCTCCGACCCCGGCGGGGAGCTGCCGCTCCCGCCCCGAGCAGGTGAGGAGCGGGGCCGCAGGCTGACACGTCCTGTGTTACGGGCTCCCTGATCCTGCCCTCTCTCGAGGAGTGGTGGGTCGAGCGATCTAGTCGATCCGTGCCGTTTCTACTGATAAAGCCTCCGCGCGAATCCTAACCTGCAAATAAGTAACGTGAAAGAAACAGACAGCTATTTTAGATCCCAGTTGAAGGGCAACTTGCAATCACACCCGCTCCAAATGTTCATGGCACTTGAAATGCTTTTAATGATGCATACATTTTCACTTAGCATTTTGAAACCTTAAGCTGTTAAGTTGCCCCTCTCTAGGTGTAGCCTTGACTTCAGCTGTTAATATCTCTTAACATAGACTGGTCTGCTTTCATAGATATTCAGTCATAGAAATGAAATAAATATATTTCATTTCATTTATAATATAAAATATATTTATTTCATTTCTATGACTGAATATCTATTAAATTCCAACAGGAACAAACGTGTCTGGTCCATTTAACTTAAAACTATTACCAAGCTGGGCTGGCTGGAGAACAAGAATTCAATTTATAGGAGGCGGGTGGGCAGAAGAAACTTTGCAATTTGTTTTTGCACTATATTGGAATAAAATCCAACCCTTTAGACATTTTTCTGAGAGGAGACAGACTCACCTCCTGCCCTGGAGTAGATTAGCGGTTAGTATAGTCATCTGGGATATGGGAGTCCAGAGTTCAAGTTCTTCCCTTCTCTGATTCAGAGCCCTAATCCCTGGACTGTTGGCTTCTCTCAGTTCCATCCCAGACCTAAAAACCTTTCCGATGACATTTGTGATGAACTGATATTTTCCAAAGGGTGAAAAAGGAATGTTTAGTTAAAGAAAAACTCCCATCTAACAGTTATGCCAAGCAGCATAGGATTTTTGGTTAAAGAGAGAGAAGTCCAAACTGCCATTATACAACAATGGAAAGGAACTACATGTTGTGAAAAGAAGTGGTGTGCTAGGAAAAAGGAAGGAATCTCTTTCTGTGGTGACACATAGGGTTAGTGTGGTTCAGACATACTTTCTTCAGCATTAGGTTTGCAGATTGTTTTGAAAAGGAGGACTTTCTCCTTCCCCATGGGCACATGGGGCTAGTATGATTAAGATATGCTTCCTTTATATATAGTTTTGTTATTTTTTTTCTATTTTTTTAGCAAATGGAACACAAGAGAAAGTTGCACCTAGGATCATATCTAGCCTCATTGGACTTCCCAGCTCAAAGACAGGCTGCCTTTCTGCACCCAGGCTGGTGGAAATAAGTTGTTGGTGTGAAACCTGAAGTCATGCCTATGAATCTGGACAGCAAGGTACTGTAACATGCTTTACCATAAACATAGCCTTCATTTGCTAGCATTTCTTAGATTTGTATTTTTGTTTTATGCATTTTAGTTTTTATCAGTCTAATAATTTTTTACAATCACGTTTCATACCACATTAATTATTAATTTTCATATTCCTAATTCTCAGTGGAACAAAGTGCATCTTCAAACTTTTCCCAGAAGTCATGGGATCTGGTCCAGCTCTCACTGAAGCCAAACTGATTCTCTTTATTCACTTTATTTGGATGCTGATCAGCATCTTACATTGCCATCTCTTCTCCAAATCTTGAATGTTCTTTGATCTCATGGTGTAGTTAGTTTTTTAGACATGATGCCCCACAGGGTGTGAAGCCTAAATTGTAATAAGCAAAGTGGAATGACCATCTGACTTGCTTTCAACAGGCCATGCATAGTGAAATGTAACCTATAGAGTTGCCCATGACATGCTGCATAATCAGCTTGGACTGTAGAAGATGTGAGCAAGCATATTTTTAGATGAGCTTCAATTAACCCTTGCAGGTTAGATCTCTAAATTTACTGGTTTATTCAAATATGGAATTCAATTAACCTGAAGGAATAAATAAGGGTCAGCTATAAAAGTTATATATTAGCTGTTATTTGTTTTTCCAAGGTGATTAAACTGCTTCTTATATCATTCTAACACCTTGTTTTACACTGAGATTAAGTTAATTGCTCCTTCATCTCCAGATTTCCTCTCTCTTAAAAACAGAAGCAATACTCTCTGTTGTTGATGAGTTTCTACAGGACTATGGTCATTTGAATGTGAACAACCCAGTATTTCAAGTAAAATAGAAGGGTATTATAGTTCACTAAGAAATAAGTAAAGGGTATTATAGGTCAAGCACGTAGAAACAGCAAGAGGAGAAGAACAACTCCCAGATGCAGGTGCAGGGGAGGGAAGCATCTGGCTCTGTGTGACTGCTAGTTGCCTCATGACAGCTTGCTTTTGCCAGTTAGTATGAGACTGCTTTCGCGTGATAGATAATAACTGTCCAAACTGTAACCTAGACGTAGCACGTGACAGAGCAGAGATACAATATATACAGCAGTGTAACCAGAAATAAATCGGCTCATCTTGATCATGGCATGAAGTCCATTATAGATCCCTCGCAACACTCTGTATTTGGACTGAGCTGTCACTGGTGCCCTCCAAATTGGTCTAAAAGCTGATTTTTTTTCCTTAGGGATATTGACTATTTTATTTCTACCAAATGTTTGAAGCCATTTCAGTGGCTGTAGGAGATGGAAGTGTAAAGGTGGCAAAAAGTGAGGAAAGCAATATTTGGCTTCAGCAAGCCAAGGTGGCAAGGTCTAGTTTTCTGCTAAAAATCAAAAAGTAGTTGGAGTTTTGGCTCTGAGCAGGACTGGACATTGACAGTCAGCGTTTCTGGATTCTGCTGCCCTTATTGAAATCACTCCATCTTCCAAGCCCTTGAGATGACTTGAGTCTTATACTGGTTCTTGAGCTGGCAAATGAGGGAAATGACACATGAGAGAGTTTTATGAGAACAGCTCGTATGACTCAGGGGTGGCCTCTGCAGTCATAATGCATGTAAAAACAAAGCAAGCTATACTTAGTGCAGACTGAGGACAGCTCTAGAAAGGATCTGCAGGTTGCTATGCTGGCAGGACTGACATCCAAGATCGTAATACACAGCCCTGACAAAAGGAGGCTGTAGACAACATTTCAACCTGTCGATCAGAATAGCAGAAAGGGGTTGGCTTCTATTTTATTGGAAATATTTCAGTTTTTCAATTATTTTGAAGAATACCAGTTCAGAAACAAAATCTTTAAGTGATTTTCCCATCTTTGTCCTGTTGGAGTATTTCACTTCCTGCCAGGCTAACTGTGCCCTCTTGAATAATCCTTGCCCGTGCAGTATAACAAGCATGCCTGAAGTAACGGAAAGGTGCCTACTTGATGTTGCTTTTTGGAAAGGACCAGAAGCTGAGCATGGAAATGTGACAAGCTTCTCACTTCCAGCCCTGAGGGACATATCAGTTTTGAAATTATTCATACACACAGACAGAAAAGACTCCTGAGCTTTCCACAAACAGTTAAGTCAGTCAGGGCATGTTGCTCTTCCAGTCCTTTTCAGAGACCCCCTCAGACCCTAGTAATTGCAGAAATTCCTCACATGTGCCCAGACCTGACAGAGCTCTCCCTCGCTTTATTATTTTCCATCTTTGAAAGCACAGCACTGAAACTCCTACAATAACCTTTTGCCAGGACCATCAGAACAGAAAAATCCACATTAAAATTGAGAAATCCCATTTGTATGGAGAGAAAGAGCTTGCAGGACTCAGAGGAGAATGCCAGATCTGATTAAATCTGTATGTTTTTTGTATTAACAATCCATAGAGTCACAGGCATGAATAGGGAAAAATTGTGCAACAGGTGGTGAGGCTTATCAGATGGTTGCTTATCACTAATTACCCCTGAGATGCCTTTATCCTCTTTTCATCAAATATCATGATTTTTGCAATATCAGGCCAAAAGGTGTCAGTGATATCAACAGCCCGTCCTGTCACAAAGGCAGGGTTTGTTAGACTTATAATTTCTATGGTTGCATTCCCTGTCAGACCGTGGCAGACTCTCCCTCAACAACCTCTTTGAGGAGACACTCACAAACCCCTTTCATGAAACCAACCACTGCATAGCCAGTGTCAAAGGTTGGGTCAGTGTCGGCGAGGAAGGGAAACAAACTTTATTTCAGCGACTACAGATATCAGAAATATCAGCAACTCATGCCTCAAAGGCCATCTGCACGCTGTGCAATCCGTCCTCCCAAAAGATTCAGAGCAGGTGTTTTTTAATCAAGGTCTCCAGGTGCTTGTTTATGAAATACTTTGTTTCAAGGGACACACGGGCAGTCTGAGGAGGAGTGTGATATCTGTGCAGTCCTCTGGAATCCTGTACTCATTACTAAGTAGTGATGATGTGCTTGTCAACACCTATAGGAAAGCCAATTTGTACTAAATTATTTAAAGCCTACTCAAACAATGATGATCTTATTGAAGCTGCAGGTGCTCAACTTCAGGCCCAGGCTTGAGAAAGGTGTTTACTTGTTATGTCTCAAAATGCATTTACAGAAAAAAAAAAAAAAGTAAAAAAGTGCATATAAGAGTGCACAAAACAGTGTCTTTGTTAACGTTTAGGGCCTTTTTCCATAAACACACAAAAGCTGAACTAAGACAATCTTGTTAAGTTTTGCCAAGCACTGGGGCCTCCGAGATCCCACGTATGTTCTACAGAACTTTTGCACAACAGATAGTATCTACAGGCTGCTAATGAGCATAAGGGCTCTTCTGTGTCTGGTGATATACTGTCCTGTGGTACAAAACCAGCTACTGCTTAACAATCCAGTTTGAGCACAAGTTGCAACAGGGAAACAAAACCAGCAAGTAGAGAGAGGACAAATGGGATAACTATAAACCCAGATCCATTCCAGTAAGCTTTATATCAGTTCATCCCACTGTCTATAAAACAGTAACTGCTAGACATCGAGGCAGAAGTAAAGCTTCAGGTGGAATGTAAAGGTGTGTAAGGAAGTGGTTCAGTGGTATAAGGGACACAAGGAGACAGAGCACAAAGGAGTGTGAGGTAGATGTAGATGAACAGACAGGGAAAGGTGGTAGAGCTAGTAGACTGAAGATGACAATGCAGCAAGAACTGAGCAGTCAGGAAAGGAGCAGTTCAGTTGTGAAAAGATTTAAATGGAGGGATAAAAGGTAGAGGGTATTTTGTCATTTTAGAAGGAGGTAGGGAGCAGACGGTCATGAATGGTATAAATTGTGGCACTGAAATAACCAGCAAAGAGGTTGCATTGGGCAATGATTTGAGCAGACCATGTGGTAAACAGTTTGCAATAGTTGGGCATTAAGATGCAGGGAGTGAAGCACCTAGGTGAAATCTTTTGTATTCAGGATACATTCTGGAGATGTTGAAAGAGAAAAATATTTAAGACAAGTGTTGGAAGCATCAAAATGCCTCAAAAAAATCCATTACCACGGACCCTAAGGACTGAGTGTTTGATAAGAATTTATCAACAAGGAGAAATAATTTAAGAAGTGTGAGATTGGAGAAGGGCTCAGCTGAGATCTTAACCATGTTTAGCTTAAGCTCAAGCTCAAGCTGATGGAAAAAGAGATAGAATTGGATGGAGGTAATTTCATGTGTCATCATCCTAAACATAGTTTGAGAGTGAATAAAGGTTCTGTGTTCAGGGAGACCTCAGACTGTGGGTCTTGGTTCATAGCTCAGCTTTTAGCTGTTATGGTAGTGCAAACACATAATAATCATATAGGAAGGGTTCAACGACAGCGCAGTGTAAAGCCCAAAGAAAGGGAAAGGGGGGAAAGAGAAAAGATCATCTAGATTAGGTTCTAAATGTCCAAATAAAGAAACGTAATGAAACATAATGCCCAGTGCAACATGGAACTTAAACAGGGTGCTGCTGAGCAGAAGAACTGAACACTTTACGAGGATGTGGATAGAGGAGAAAATTTGGAACTTAGCCAAGTGAAAGATGTTGTAAACTTATCTGAGAGCTGCATTAGTCAAAAGGAGAGGCTAGAAGTCAAACTAGAGACAGCTGTGAATAGTATTAGTGAGAAGGATTCTGGGTCTTCTTTTTGGTGTGCAAAAAGCATGCCGCCTCATTTGAGGGGAAAAAGAAAACGGGAATGTTGTCAAGTATAGGTTGTTTAAAGACAGGAAGAACTACAGCATATTTAAAACAATGCTGTGGGCTTTTTTCAGTCTTTTTTCATCCCATTAGTGTAGGACAGGAAAATTTTGCCAAGTGCGAAGTTCACAGGTATGTAATTTTGCTTGTATACTGTAATTCTTATAATAAACATCAATCAACTTCAGTTAGGTTACAACAAAGCATTTCTTAGTCTTCCTGTTTCTGAACTTTTAGTTTAGTATGAAAAGTGTGGCTTTTCTCTCTCTCTCCTTTGTGGATGTCTCACTTTTGTAATAAGCTTGCCTCCTACAGTTGGTTTATACCCTGATCCCCAAGTGTTTCTATCCTGGCTTATTTATTTTTGTGTACAGTTTGGTTATACTTCTCTGCTGTTATAGCTATTTTAGAAACATCTTAAGTTTTACATTACCTCCTTAGTAATTCATATGGAAGACACCGAGTCTTTCAGGTTGCCCTAACTAATCAAACCAAGCCAGTCAGTTCATTGACCTGAAACTATTCTCTCAAATCCCACTTAAAACTGATGGCCTAATCCATCCTCTGTACTGGAACATTCTCTAAGAATATTGGCCAGGGGATATATGTGAAGTTTTTCTGCATTTCTGTCATTATTTCCAGGGTCTTTCTGGAAATACTTTATAATTTATAGTAATCACACCTTTAAGTCCAAAAATTCCATGTGCAGATCTCCAGAAAAACGCTTCTGTGTGAAGAAATACTGGGATTTTTTTCCAGTCTCTTTTGCAGAAATTTCATTTTAAGTTTCATTACATTGTGACAAGGCATGTGAATACAGTGCTCAGCCATGAACATAATGACAAACTTTGTAACAAAATGTATTAATTTTGATTTATTTATATTACCTTGTTTATTTTGCCTTATTTGCCATGCGACTATATTTTTTATTCTTTTTATGCCATCACATAACAGATAAACTCCATCTTTCAATGACGTGGGAAAGGCAACGAATGACCATTTACTGAAATAAACAGTAACAGTGGAGCTTGCCTTATTGGAAAACAGAATTACATCATATATTTTGTGTAAAAGAGTAACAAGACCAATCTGAATGTTGGTCCTTGCTTTACTTCACAAGTTGTCTGTCTCCCTAAGTGTAGTACAGCATAAAGCACAGACAGTGTTATTCTAGCTCTGTGATTAGAAACAGTTTTCCACAAGACTACTTTTGGTTTTAACAGTTGAAATCTGGTTTTATTTATCATATATAAAAGCTCATTTCTGTAATGGCGGCTGTTTTAAAAGATGAAGCTATGCTTACTAAAATAAAGAAAGATAAATAATTTATTATTTATAGTATTGTCAACAAGTTGCTTATTTAATCAAAACAAGCCATTTAGTAGTTATAGGAAATATAGCAAGGGTGACACATACAGTAAATGCTTAGCTAAAAAGAAAGAGGCCTATTGAGATGGTTTCCTTGTTAATCAGAAGCATGGCAAATTTTCAGACTCAGGAAGTTCACTTAGGTTGCAATAAGGCAACAGTATATAGATATATTGTTCAGATTATTTTTTTTCTAGCAATAAGAGAATCTTCTGTCATAGTACGGGAGAATAAGAGGATGAGATAAAATGACTTTACAAATCCCTGCAACCAGAAATCTATTTACTACTAGAATTTATGAATTTAGAATTTAAGAATATTTTTTTCTAAGACTTCTATGTGACTACCTGTTTGCAAAGTAATGTGAAGTGTTTGGAGATGTATCGTTTGAGCTGCTGACATAATTAATGATTTCATTAAGAGCATGAAAGGAGGCTCTTGTATTTCTCTGGCATTAGCAAGCCAAGTTCATGTCCGAACTCTATAACCAAAGTTGCTTTTGCTGATCTAGACTGTTGGTCCTCTTGTTGCAAAACAAAAATTTGAAAGCCAAATATTATACTGGGCTGTGATACTTCCCAACATGTCAGGAGCGTGACATGTTTTAAATATGAGCAGCTACTATGGATTATATGCTGGCAGAAAAGTTACCAACATTGCACGTAACAATGCAAATAGGAAGAATGTAGACATAATAATGTGCCTTCAGAAGTTCAAAGGAAAGGAAACTAATTTAGAAATTACAACTTATCCCACCCAGTTTTCATACAAGATCCTTGCTTAGGTAGTCTGTACTCCAGAAGTAGTGTTGATCCTTGAAAATTTATGGCAATCCTAAGAAAACTGCAGTAGGATTTGTTAGGAATAAATTCTGGATTTCGGACTGTGTCCTCTGAGTTATGCCCTTACTGATTTTTCTTCTCATGAGAGCTGGGCTAACATCCTGAAGAAGTTGAAATGAGTTTTGTTTCTTCATCTTGATACCTAATGAAAAATAAAGATAGAGCTACTACAAAATCCACACTTTGAAGTAGTCCAGAGAAGTGGAACAGAAAGTATGCTGAAAGCCAGATTTGTGCACTAGACCTATGAGAAAACAAAGCACATAGGAAGTACAAATAGCCAAACTGACTTCACAGAGACTACCCAAGTGCTTAAATTAAGGAAAGGCTGCTGAGCTTTTCTGGTTCAGAACCAAGCACAACAGGGGCTAAAATACTAAGAAGGCTGGAACCTATGTCAGGATTGAGAGGCATTGCAGGACTACATGGAAAACTTCCAGTGCATGCCTGGCCTTAGATGGTATTAGCCTATTCAATGAGCATTAAGGTCACACAATGCTCTGCAACAATCTATACCATATATTTGCTAACTTTATAAAGAAGCCAATTTGTTGATGATGTTGAAGTTATGAAAACAATGATACAAACCAGCCTAAGCACGTGCCTAGCATTAAGCCTGCAAGTAGTCCTTTAGACCAGCATTCACATGTTAAAACATGCAGACGTATCAAAAGTAAGGAAAATGTGAAACTATGAAAATTAAGGGGAGAATTTACCCCATGTAGTATGTTGGGAAGTCTTTTACTGATTCTTGTAATGTGTATGGTAGCTTCATCTCTTCATCAACTTGAGGATATCAGATTGCAATGAAAATGAAAGGAAAATGTTATAGTTCTCTGTTTATATGCATTATTTCATAGGACCTACACTTATACAGGCTTTACTATCTGAAGGTTTCAGAGGTCAGAATCAAGGTGCAGCTCACTCGTTGGATTGTCTGTGGCACGGACCAACAACAGACGAATGGGCTAATATGAAGTGAATAATCTCCAGTTAAATTCTCTCATCTCTCAATAATCACTGATTTAGAAGGTGCCAGGAGGATATATTTGTACCATCATTTTGAATAGCCACCAATAAATTTATTCCTGAGTTCTACTAAAAACCTTTTCTGACCTCAGTTAAAGTGCTGGCCTCCACAACATCCTGTGGCAGACTTCCACAGTTTAATTATTATGTTGTGCAAAAAAATACTTCCTTTTGTTTGTTTTTAATACAGAGGAAAATGAATTCTCCCTAATTTTTTATGTCATGAGAAACTGTGAATAGTCATTTTCTGCTCATATTCTCTTTGCCATTCGTAATTTTGTAGACCCTATTATATTCCTCATCTGTCATCTCTTTTTCCAGCAGCCAAGTTGTAGTCCGTTTCATTTCTCTGTGTAAGTCGTTCCTTAATTGAAGTTGTTTTTCTCAGAACAGTTATGCTCTATATCTTTTCCACATCGACTGTATCATTATCAACAAAGGACAATCAGAACTATGAAATTATTCTAAAGTGTGCAAACATACCATGTACAAATATGCAAACTCAGGTTTATTTTCCCTCACACATTTATAGTATTTCATTTCCACGGTAATGGCCAGTTAGTTACACATGCAGCTTTAATGTTTCTTGTCCTGAATGTTTACTGTGTGTTCTGTTGTACTGGAGTATTTTTAAAGAAAGTATCAAGTTATTTTTCCCCTCTAAGCTACCCAAAAATATGACAAATATAGATTTTTAATTTATTTGTCTCTTAGATTCAAAAAGAGAAGGGGAAAAAAAAAAGAGAAAGTGCAAAATAAGTCTGCAAATCCTCTATGTAATTTTCAAAGCTCTTGAAGAACCATCATCAGGCATTATCTGTAGAAAACAACTTAGGTTCCAAACCCCATATTTAGTTACCTTTTTTCAGAAGTTCTGTTCCTAAAAGTCTGTCTCTAAGCTTTTTCTTGGCTGTTGGGTTGCCTGTGTATATGTGTGCTAGTGTGTGTGTGTGTGAGCTCATTCACTTTGTGCTTGGGTTAAGGCATGAGGTCATTCTTTCTTGAGAATGGGTTTTGTGGTCTGGCTAAAGAAAAAAAGCCATGTTCAGCATTTTAAGCTGTCTTTTGCTGGGGAAAAACTCAACTTTCTTGAGGAGCCCACTTATCTCACAGAGAGATCTGGGCATGGAATGAAGTGCAACGCTTCAGGTTGCTCAGTGCTAATCCTCTGAATTTATTGGACCAATGTATAAAAAAAGAAAATGTGGTTATTCGTATATACAGATACACTTGTCTAGACAGGTTATGCTTTATGTGTAATAGAAAAAATATGTTTAAAATGTATTTTACGTGTATATAGTATATATATCTGTACATGTGCCTATGCTTGATATATACATTACATACATATGTATATGTAGACCTATCTATTTGCAAACAGCAGTAAGTCTGACATAAATTCACATAGTGCTAAACAGAGTTGTGGTTTGATGCTGAGTGCTTTACAGTCCTGGATTACATTCATTCTTTCTCCTGTCTCTTTTTAGTTATTTTTTTCCTAATTTAGAGTATTCTTTGGTTCCTAGCTTCTGGCTCGTTAGGGTGGATATCAATTGCACCATTTACTTGACTTGTCTCATAAAATTTGTAGCATTATTTGGTAGCATTATTCATGTCAGTAAGAGGTGCAGTAACATTTGCATGTATCACATGCAAAAGCTACGTATTTGGTTGTGAGTTTCAGCTACGTGGGTGCAAGATTTTACTTTGAACATATGGGAAGCATGGGAGTTGAGAGTGCAGATACACAAAAATGAGATTTGCTCAGACTAAAACTAAACTAAAGACGAAACCACCTTCTGGTAGAAAGTGGGCACAGAGTGTTTCATCCCAAACTGAATTGATTTGGGAAAGTTTTAAGCAACTGAAAATCCAAGATTAAAAATGTGTATGGAAGGGGAGAACTCAGGACTGGTCTGGTTAGGGAGAAAGGGTTGGCAAGGGGTTGTGAAACCTCATGTCTGAGACTGCATCTTGTGGTAGGAAAACGTTTACCACACCAACCAATGCGTGCTAGAGGGAACTGAAAGTCATTTTCCCTTCCCTCCTTTCTCTCAGTAAATCAATTTTAAATTAACTTTAGCTTTTACTATCCAAAATGCTAAACTGTACTTCTGTAAACTGCATGTTTGCACCTAGAAAGCATGTGTTGTGAGGTTTTCCTGGTTTCTCGCAGTGTACCACACACCTAGCGCCATATAGTACTGGTGAGCAAGAAGATTAACAAGTGTGACTACAATGTATGATTAAATCATAAAATCATAAAACAAAACTAACTTTCAATGGGAAGATTTTTAGCATCATCATCAGATTCTGACTACGTGCCTTTTCACATTTACTCTGACTTCAGAGTTGCACTGCAATTGCAATAGGCTCCTTTTTCAGTTGACACATCCGAAGAGGAACACCTCATATAACCGCATGATGAGTCAGTGCTAACGTTTAATGGGAAAATAGTGGTTGTCACCCTTTAGGTATTAAAACAATAGCTGATGTATTAATCATTCTACATTTAATGCAGAGATGAACAAGCCTTTTCCCTAAGGTTAAATATATTTGTTTAAGCATTATTTCCATGTCATAATTGATTTAGTTCTCCCATTATGCTCTGACTGCTAAATGGAAAAATTTAATTCAAAATTATAAAAACAACTGTTTTATTATGTTGTGAAACTGTGATTACTGTATATTTTAACAAACTGTTTATTTTGTTTTCGCATTTGGTGGGTTTAGGGTTTCTTTTTTTTGTTGTACACAATTCCATAAGAATTACATTATATATTCTATTCTTCAACAATAATTTATCCTGTAGAAACAGCTACACTTTACAATAATGTTTCCTCTTTCCAGAATGCCCTTCTACCCCAAATTTTCAAAATACTGTGCAGACTTAAAGTAATTTGCAAATCTCAACAAGAGTTTGATTCAAAGCCCAATGAATGCCCGAGGAATGACTTCTATTAGCTTTGATGGTTCTATTTCAGATACTATGAATCTACTCATTGTTAAAATGGGATGGAGTAGAAAAGCATTTGAACACTGTATGGCAGTACTTCATGGTATTTCAAGAAAATACACACACACACTCATCAAAACTGCAGTGCAATTAAAACATAATACTTCAAGAAAAGTTTGAATAGGACACGAACATTATCTTCTCTTAGTTTGCTTAGCAATACTGTGGAATTTTATGTAGTAAAAGAGTTTACTTCTACCTTTTCAAATCTGTCTGCAGCCTTTGTTTGTCATATACTGACTACTGACTAAAAGAGTAGTTCAAGAAGGTAGTATTAACATGACCTCTTGGGAAAAAAAAGTTTGGAGCATTGCCTTGAAATAACTAATATGTAAGCATTGCTGGGAAATGAATAAACAGTAATCCCAGAGGTAATCCTAACAGTCTCAGCTGGAATAGGAATTGTTAGTTTCCACACTCTTGTTTGCAGAATTCTTCCCTTTCGTTAGCTAGACCAAGGAAACCCAAAAGGTCTTGCAAGGTTTGTTTGAATCTGTGCTTATGAGGCATGCTGAGTTTGAGATTTTTATAAAAATGGGTTTTCCCCTCTCTTGCCAAAGCAGGCAATGCTTTGTGTTCAACCCCTGCTGAACAACTGCAAAAATCTCACTGCAGGCTATCATCATATCTAGAAATCTTAGCTATGCCAGATGTAACACTCAATTACTGTAACTTCTGTTATAACAACTCCATGACTGATTCGGCAATGGGAAACACACAGCTGAAGCCCTGGAGCTCCTGAATTTTGAAGACAGTAGCAGACAAGTACTGTGTGCCAGAGTGTTGGGTCTGGGAGCACTCTAAGCGCAACCACAGTGCATGTTTGGATGTTGGGAAGGCAAAGGCTAGAAACCTGCACGCAGGCTGAAAGGTGGATGTGGGTCCCCAGGACTGTGCTAGGATGCTCAGCTACACGGCTAATTGAGCTAAAAGCAGCAGTTCTGCCTAGTTCAGAGCAGACCAATTTTCATACTTGCTTCCCATTTTCTTAGGCGTAGGCTTTGGGCCTAGTTCATGATGCCTTGAGGGTTTGATACTGCCTCCACCTTCCATCAGCGACGTGATTGATTCACAGTTCAATGCTTTCTAGTAACCTGGTGCTCCCCTGTTTCTCCCTATCACTCTGTTGCTGTTCTGGGGTCTATCTTTAAGCACAAAAATGTGAAGCAACGAAGGAAACTATGACCACATACATGACCTAAGGGGTCAGGCTAAATTTCCTTAACATTGGTTTGTTTTTGTTTGTTTGTTTGTTTTTCCAGTCAGTGTTTGTTGTATTAGGTCCAAGTTCATTTGGTGTATTGTATTCAAATTGCTACCTTCTCAGCGTGACTAACTTGTTTTCCAGATTGACACAGGGTTTCTATGAGAAAATACGTATGTTTTCCTGTTATTAAGGTGTGCAATACATAGGCTTACATAAGGCAATACATTGTAAATTTGTCATTTCTCTACCTTTGGAAGCTTTCAGATGGCAACTAAAATAACCTTTTATCACTCTGTATATAATGTCACATTAGTTGTGGGCTTTTAATTAAAAAACACAACAAAAAAACTCTACTCTAACAGTCATTTATCATTCTCCATTGATAAAATTTGACCTCCAGGCATAACAACGTGAACAGTTTCAAACTGAGCATCATCAAACAGAAACAGGTTATTCAGTTCATTAAAAAAAGGTCATTTCCTGTGTGAAATGGACATTTGAGGGAGATGTACAGTGAGTGCTATTATTTCTTTGAAACTCTTTGAAATTCTTTGAAAATTATTTCTTTGAGATAATTTTCCTTTGAAGTGATGTCTTCATCGTATCTTTGCCCCTAAGCCTGCCTTTTCCTTTCATTTCAATCTCTTTGTCAACCGCTCCAACACTCTGGATCTCTCATCCCAGTGACTTGTTCTTCCTTCCTTGTTTCCTGATGTAGCTGCCACCATACCACGTCCCCACACTGGCCTTTGCAGTCCTCGGTGGACTGGCAGAGATGTTTTGCCTGTACCAGCCTAAGACATAGCCGTTCTTGGAGATGTAGGTGCAGCATGGAGGTAGACTCATCAAATCTCTGGGAGTTTTAGCTAGTTGCCAAAATAACTTTGGGCTCTGGAAAATGCAGTAGAAAAAAAATGGTGATTTTCAACACCTTTATTACTTGTCCAAATCTGAATTTATTAACAGTACCAGTGAAAAGCATGACACTGGCCCTAAGGCAATCTCTGCTTCTGCCAAATTTCAAAGACAAACAATAGAAGTGTTAACATTATTCAAAACTTGATTGCAATAATCTTATAATGGAAAGCATTAGGCAACTTGCATACAAGGGCTGGTGCCAGCTGCCACTACAGTAACAGCCTCCTCTGTCTCACCATGCCCAGGCACCACAGGATCAGATTCAGGGCAAAGTGTCAATCGCAGTCTGATTTTTATTTCCCTTTCAGCTTTTCTCATGCTCTCAATTTGCTTAACGAATGGGTCTAATCTTGGGGAGGAAAGTAGGGAGACAGGCATGTGGGGAACAGTTCCAGGTCAGCACCTCAGTAGAACAGGCACTAACGGGGCATGTGGAATAGGACACCCTTGTAGAGAAAACAGCTTTGAAGACTGTGTAGGCTGTTTGGTATTTCTCTTTGTGAATGTTTTGTCTTCTTTGGTCTCGTTAGGACAGAATGACTATCATGTTTCATTGAAACGTCATTAATTTGTCTTGCCTTTACTGTGTAACTGGATTATCTTCTCAATTATTTCAAAACCTGCCTGTTGTATCATTGTGCTTCCTAGCAGGTATAAGACTGGGATGCCTGTCTGGGTCAAAAGGGGTTCGGAAAAGAGATTATGAAAAGCAACTACATTATACTTGGGCATCTCCACAATGAACAAAAAAGATTCCATAGTACATATAGTGAATGACCAGGCTCTCTTCACCATTTTGTTTGAGGACAAGTTTCACTGGAGAGCTGAATTTGGCTGACTGTCTTTCAGTTTCCATCTATTAATCTCATCTAATTTAATGACAGGAAATGAGTAACGAAATTCAGCAGTGACAAGCTGCTTATTTAGGCCAAGTGATTTGCATCTGAACAGAAAGGGGCCCAATCCACTACTCAACCAAGAGATTGTTCTGCTGATTGCTAATACACAGTCAAACAGACAAAATATAAAAGCTTTTATGACAACTTTAAAGCATTACTGGGAGGCAAGACTAGAAAGTGTTAGCTCTTTAGAGTCTACCATAATGGGTTCTGATATCCATGTCCACCGCCACCAGTGGCAATGGGATCCTGCATAAAAGTTGGCCAGAAAGAATTTGCAGCAAGATGGGCAGGGCTGAGTTAGCAATATTTACTACTTCTCATAAATTCCAAGTAAAACATGTGCACCTGCTGGGATGATGTCTAAAATGGTGATTTTAAGTTTGTTTCCATACTCCTTCATCTTCTGTATGTCATTTCTGAGCTAAAATAAGGGGGTAGGAGGAACAGAAGAAGACAGAATAAGTGAGATATTTTTAAAATTTAAACATGAAGGTATTGCCTGAAGGTATTTTTATCTACAACCAGAGGTTTCAGAATAGAAGTTTAATTGATATGATGTCATAAAATAAATAAAATAAATTTATGAATTGATGGTCTCTCAGTCTGGCTCTCAGTGGGTGGCAGGTATCTACATTACGAAGACCATCAAGACTGGCACCTCTCTTGGCAGTGTCAGCTAGGAACATAAGCATTAATTTGGCATGGGAATTACAGTTCTTCAAGGTGGTCTCTCCAGGTGATGGCTTCAGCACCACATTGTATTCATGAGGGGAAGCCTGGGGGGTGGCACAGGAGGCAAAAAGGACTACCAGTGCCTAAGCAGACCCTCTGTGTGTATCACTGAAAACTCTCCTGTTCAGTGGTGTCAGCCTGACATCTGTCACCACGACTAAGTGAGCTATTAAAATTTCAAGGAAGATACTTGTTTATTAGCTTTTAATATTAGTGTGTTTTTCAAGTGCTAAAGGGCCCCTTGTTAAGAAAGTGATGGTGAGATCAGAAGGGTTTGCTTTGCCATGTTAAACATGGTGCCCACACTGGAGGACTGTGCTGTCTGCTGTTAATCTGGAATGAATTAGTATTGGAGGGATGGAGGCCATCAGGGAGGGTAGTAAAGCAAAATATCTAAAGGGGCTTGGGTCCACAGAGAAGGAGTGATACCAGGGAAATGAGCTGGTCTGAGAAGAAGGTGAACTGTCTAAGAAAAGAGCTGACAAGCAAGTCGCTTAAGGTACAGTTAAGCCTTGAAGTGGACAGGGCTTCGTCTAGAAGGACTATTGCCAGAACATAATCTGGAAATGTAAACCATGCAGAGGTCTAAAGACACAATTATACAGGTAATAGGGTTTATCCCCATTTTTGTAAGATGAAACTACCTCTCTGTGGGTGGAGTCAGATGTTGTGAAGACTGAAGTGCTGCAACCAAACCCAAATAAGCATTTGCCTCTGTGGTATCACATTATTACTCCAAATTAGAGTCTGCAATTCCAGCTGCTGTGAATGTAATAGCAGGTTACTGGTGCTCTGCTTCCCTATGAAGTATCTGCCAATATCCTCAATCCAGATGTACAGGGTGAGGTCCAAAGCTGCCTTGTGTTTGTTTGTTTGTTTGTTTCTTTTTTCTGCCCCCTTCTATATTTTTTCCTCTTTCTTTTGTCTTTTTTCTTCTTTTTTCTTCTTTTTTTTTATTATTTCATTTTTTTCCTTTTTTCTTTGTTTTGTTTGGCAAGGAGTGAAATCCACACCTTCAAGGGGAGGAGAATTTTCCAGGAGTACTCCTCAGTCTGTTCTGTTTTAGGTTATGGAAATGCTGTGATAACAGCTGGTGAGTAAGGAGAGGGCAACCATTTCCAACTAACACTTGGTGTCTTAACGAGGATATGTTTGAAAATATCTATCTGCTCATACTATTTTCTCTATACTGAAAAAACTCTGACTTTCAGGCAACACATAGCACAAGAATTTTAAGCAGCTCTATTACATTTGGGTTCTTTGCCCAGACAAGCATGATTGTAAGGGAAAATTTGTCTGCCCATGTTCATTCATGGATGCCTGTGACTATGTACAATGTTATTTCTAAATATAAACTGTGTCCTAAGATAAATCTTGATCTAAAGAGGTGGTGGAAACATAGGATTTGTATGGTCTGAAGAAACACAATTGTCATAATCATGCCGGGTCTGCACTATTATTTTATGCCTTCTCAATCCAATGAGGAATTACAGGATTCCAGTGAATGCTGCCATGACCATTTCATCACAGAAGTGCATGCCAGTTGCTAGCTTCATTTATTTTTGGTATGATCACTGTTCCCCAGACTTTGAACAAAATAAAATGAGTAAGAACAGGAGATAGTAAATCCTAGGTCTTAGGTCTTATTTATACAGTTCCCACTTCCCTGTTTCCTTCCCATCCTCCCATTTCTTTATATGACTAATTTGTGAAGAATCCTCTTGAAATGTCAATTATAACTTCTTTTAACTTTCGTGCAATTTAAATAATATCTATCAAGCTTCATTAACAGGAAAAGAAAAACAGTATGTCATAGTCTTGTTAAACCATGGTATTGCTAAAGTCTTCATTGTTATTTCAGATCAATGGATACATGCTGAGTCTTGATTTCTGTTAAGGTATTTATTTGCTTTCAGAAGAGATTAATTTTTTTTTTCCAAAGAGGTGGAAATGAGGCACCTCTAGCCATGGTCCACCCAGTGAACGTCTGGGAAAATTATTTTATTTATTCCTTTTTGCCACACCTCTTCTGAATTTTGCTTTTGTCTTCTCAAGTCTTAATCTTTGCATCAACTATTTGCTCTTGAAACTGTGCTTTGTTGCCACACTTAACAATGAATCGATCCATATTTCCTTTAATGTTTGCATTTGCTAAAGTTATAAGTGTATGTGCATTTGCACTTGTATAGGAAGAAAAATATATGAAGAAAACCATTTTACAAACAATATATTTAAAGTGCAGTGAATTGAGAAAGGAATTAATATCTGTGCTGAATGTCAGAATGAAGCTCATGCAACACCTGAGTCTCAAAACCAGACTTAAGATAGAATTTAAGTGGGGTTTAGAAATATAAATATATAGTAAAAATACAGAGATGTTTCCAGACGTATTAGTTGTACTGGGCTAATCAGAATTCCTTCTAAATTTGCTGGCAGGTTATACTCTAAGCTAACACTTTATAGAAAAATGTGATGAAAGAAATTATTTGTTCTATTGTACCATGGAAGGCTAAATGAGAGCTCTTCCCCATGACCGTCCTTCACTGGTAAAACCATATGTAATACTTAACTGACTGCAAAAAAATGAAGAAGGTGCCTACATGCCATTTATATTCTAGGCAAAAACTCTGCTATCAAAATGGCATCTTGTTTTTGCAGCAGGAAGAATCCCTTTTCCTTGGTGACAATTAAGGGTTTTATGCTTCATTTTGACTCCCAGACAGTACAACATGCAATCAGTATGTCTACTGATTTTAAAAGGATAAGATACTGGTGCACTAGAGAAAAGAGTACTCAGGATCTACAAATAGATATACATAAACATAAACAACCATTACAACAGGTGAGACCTTGAAACTATATAGATTTACATCTCATCTTGACTGGAACTCTAGTCGTGCATTCACTTCCCCAGTCTTTCTCCTTCCTTCTCTTTTCCCTCCTCTCCCTTTCTTCTCCCCTCTCATTTTCCTTCCTTTACCTGCTTTCTTGCTTCCCCATCTCCCTCTTCCTCCTTTTCTTTTTTTGTCCCTTTTCTCACTTCTTCTCATCCTTTATCCCCACCTTAATTCCCTTTCTCAACTTTCTCGTCTTTTTATAATTAATTATTTTTCTTTTCTTAAATCCATTTTTCTTTCCCTTTTCACTTTTTCTTTCTTTTTTTTCTTTTCTTTTTTTTTTTTTTTTTAAGTTCAGCGTGACTTCAAAGCAGTTCAGGACTCAGGAAATTGTGCCACATTCCCCTAAAACTAATAAAGCTTTACTGCATTTACTGCAGAGTGCAAAATGTCAGAATTCAAAGGAAATGGACAGTGAATACTTCCCTCATGGTGATGGCACCCACTATAATTTATATGGGCATATTAGAAAACTTGACAAAAGGAAGGATTTAATTCCCCGTCCCAGGGGAAGGGTGGAGTGGTTGTGTTTCGCTAAGTTCAGAACATGATCAAATCAAAATTTTGGATGCTGGTAAAGTGTTTAGCTCAGTTTTCTTGTTTCCTATTTTACAAACTTCTGCCACTGCTCAGCTTCAGCCTTTTCAATAAGCATGCTGCAGTACTGAGAGGCATTAAAAAAAACCTACTGGCAGGTATCTTCTGTGAACATGTGTTGCTGATTTTGAGTCTAGAAGCTAAAGGACAGAAATATTCATAAGCGAAGACTTTCATTGCTGTCCATCCATAGCGCTGAAAAAGTACCTAAGTACTTGTGACCCAACTTATGACAATGAGAGAATCCAAAACATCACATCCTGGAACAGATCATCCTGAATGCCACCATGTGACATCTATAGGACAATCAGGTGATCAGGCCCAGTCAGCATGGGTTTATGAAAGACAGGTCCTGCTTGACCAACCTCATCTCCTTCTATGACAAGATGACCCACTTAGTGGATGAGGGAAAGGCTGTGGATGTTTTCTACCAAGACTTTAGTAAAACCTTTGATGCTGTTTCCTAGAGCATTCTTCTGGAGAAACTGGCTCCTCATTGTTTGGATGGGCATACTCTTCACAGGGTAAAGAACTGGCTGGATGGCTGGTCCCAAAGAGTTGTGGTGAATGGCATCAAATCCAGTTGGTGGCTAGTCACAAGTGGTGTTCCCCAGGGCTCAGTATTGGGGCTGATTCTGTTTAATATCTTTATCAATGATGTGGACAAGGGGATTGATTGCACCCTCAGTAAGTTTGCAGATGACACCAATTTGGGTGGGAGTAGTGACCTGCTTGAGGGTAGGAAGGCTCTACAGAGCAATCGGCACAGGCTGGATTGGTGGGCTGAGACCAGTTGTTTAAGGTTTAACAAGGCCAAGTGCCAAGTCCTGCCCTTGGGTCACAACAACCCCATGCAATGCTGCAGGCTTGGGGAAGAGTGGCTGGAAAGCTGCCTGGCAGAAAAGGACGTGGGGATGTTGGTCGACAACCAGCTGAATATGAGCCAGCAGTGTGCCCAGGTGGCCAAAAAGGCCAACAGCATCCTGACTTGTACCAAGAATAGTGTGGCCAGGGAACAGATTGTCTCCCTGTACTCAATGCTGATGAGGCCCCGCCTTGAACCCTGTGCTTAGTTTTGGGCCTCTCACTACAAGAAAGACATTGAGGTGCTGGAGAGAGTTCAGAGAAGGGCAACGAAGCTGGTGAGGGGCCTGGAGCACAAGTCTGATGAGGAGCAACTGAGGGAACTGGGGCTGTATAGCCTGGAGGAAAGAAGGCTAAGGGGAGACCTTATTGCTGTCTACAACTACCTGAAAGGAGGTTGTAACGAAGAAGGTGTTTGTCCTTTCTCCCAAGCAGCAAGCGATAGGATGACAGGAAATGGCTTCAGGTTGCTCCAGGGGCAGTTTAGAATGACTATTAGGAAAAATTTCTTCATGGAAAGGGTTGTCAGGATTTGGAACAGACTGCCCAAGGAAGTGGTTGTGTTACCGTTCCAGAAGGTGTTTAAAAGACCTGTAGATGTGCTGCTTAAGGACATGTTTTATTGGTGGACTTGCCGGTGTTAGGTTAACGGTTGGATGTAATGATCTTAAGGATCTTTTCCAATCTAAAGGATTCTATTCTATTAGAAAGTGAAGGCATTCAAAGGATGTATATTTGTTAGCCCCATGCACGTTATGTAACCAGGAGCAGATTTATTGAGGGTACTGATGGCGCTGTCCACTACCCCCTAATGTCCTTCCGCATAACATGCCCATTGTAAGCTATACAATGCAGAAGTTAGTAATGACATTTTGCTGGGTGCTAGCTAAGGTTCACATTCATATTGAAAACTGTTTACTTTTAATAGCAGTCAGGGAACATTATTAAAATGTGTCTATGTCTCTATGTAAGGGGAAAGTGCTGAAGGTTGTCTGCAGCTGCCTTTCATTGTTTGCATTTTAGAAGGTCCAAGAAATTCCAATATAGTTGTTACTATTAATTAAGTCTTAATGGATTTTTTCCATTCCTAAAGAGCTTTGTAAGCTGTCAGTTGATCAGTTTTACTGGTTTAATCCTCAAGCATTTAAAAATAATATTTTTTTCTTCATACAGCATGTATTTCTTCAAAGGATGCCATAGACACATGTGACTTCACTGATTTAACTTAAACAAGTGAGGTCTTATAACCTTCTATAACAACAGGAACAAGCATTGCCCAGTCTCGTATATGTTCATGTGTGTGTGTAGACAAGTGTACATGCACTTTCACCTTCTTCTTTAGAGGCTTTCTTCAAAGGTATAGACAGGCAGAATGTTACCTTTGTGCCTCTAGGGTTGTACAGAGCATCTTATGAAGTATTTGTTTTGTACAGTTGAAAAAATCTGCAGGACCCACAAAATTAGAGATAGCAGTAAGAAAGATAATTAAACCTGGTCCTTACTAATCACACTAAAAACGTTTTGGAAAAAGAAGGGAAAGGGAACACCTTAGAAAAACTGTGGCTGATTGTCCAAATCAAGTTTATGTTTCCTCTAGTGGTTCGCCTGAGCAATTCTTGTTTAAATCTCTACATAGAGGGCACATTAAGTAAAGGTATAGTTACTGTTCATACTGGATTTAAATATTTAGTAGAACTTAAATGGATTGTGTTGGCACCTTGCACAGGCATGCATTTCACCCATTTTGTTGGATCATTTTTGCTGAACTGGAATACAATTTGAATGGCATTTACCAGATTTCTAGAACCAGTGGGTACTAATTTGGCTCTATGACATAAAAAATTATCGTTACTCTGTTACAGATATATAGTCATGTTTGGCTGTCAGATATGGACTAATTCAATGGACTAATTCAAAATATTTTTTAGAAGTATGAATATTGCTTTATGAAACTGAGAAGAGATTTTGCTCCTGTCAAGCATTGCAATGGCAGTGTGCTGTGGTCATGGCAGAGACATGAGTGTGGTCACTTTAAACTCCAGAAGCTGGAATCAAAATAAGTCTTATTTTGCAAAAAGGAATTTGAGGCAGTGATACTTCCACGTGAAGGCTCTGGTCATGTTTCCATTGCAGTTTCACTAGCTGAGATGTACCATCTACTATAATAGACACTTTCCCAGGGATTAAATGTGTTTACATTAGTGGTTACTTTGAAAGCACTATGAACTCTTTTCGTTTAATTAAATGAACATTTACTCTCTTTAGTGAAACATAAAGTGCATTCTCTCTTTATATTAATTCTTTACCTTAGGCAATTTGGATAACATTGTCAGGTTGTTAGAAAATATTAACTTCACATAAGATTGTGCTAGCTTTGCAAAATGTATTCTTTCATATCTTTTCAAGTCTTGTGTTTGTTTGGTAAAGAATGAAAAAAACATATCATCCTATAGGCTAGAATATGTCTAATTGCCATCTATCATATTTCAAGGGAGCTCAATCAAATAAGTTATTTCCTTATGCATTAAATACATTGCTTAACCTTTTAATTCCTTAAAATGAAAGAAGTATCATACTTGTACAGTGTGGTATAAATAAACAAAATAGAAAACTTATTTTTTGTTTTATGCCCCCTATCTTTCTTTTTTTTTCTTTTTCTTTCCCCATGATGAGTACATGTTTATAAAGTAATAATAAGAACTCAGGCTTCATTAATCTGGCACATGGTGAACTCAAAAGAATGGAAAAACAAAACCATTGATGGATACTCTTATGAGGCAGAATACAGAACTGTTCTGATTCATTGCACTTTTTTATCCTTTTTGTATTTTATGTTTTCCATTTCCTACTATATAAAAGTAGACTAACAATAGGGGTTTGCTGTCACTGTTTCACTTAATCTCAGTCAGAGCAGATAAAGGTGTAAAATGACATTTGTCTATGCTTCACACCATGCTTCCTTAAGCATACTTCTGTGCAGTATCAAGGAAGAAACAAACTGTAGGAACTGAAACTTAGAACACCTTTTTTTTTTTTCCTGTGGTAAATGGTTTAGCAAGCTAAGTAACTGAGATACGGAACTGAGTAACAATATGTACAGGTATTTCCTAGGATTTCATAACTGGAAGAACACAAGTAAAGCTGTGGCCAGACATTAGAGCGCCCTTTAAAATAAAGGCTTGAAAGCTGTTTTTATTCTCCATCTTTCTCAGCGCTCAGGTGACTGTAATATAATACAGATTGAAGGTTTAGCATGTTTTGAAGTAATCCAGTTCCCCTTTAGATTTTCCACAGTGAAAGCAGGCTTCAAAAATCTCTTGCCAGTTTTTAAACATTGTGGTGGCTATTTCCTAAGACATGGCTAAAGTCATTGCTATTCTGAATGAGCACAGGATAGTGGTATGGGAAATTTCATATCTGACACAACTTCACTTTGGTATGTGTAATAAATGGGATTTCTAGATAATACATTTCCTGTACTATTAGGTAAGTCCTGCTCGGAATTGGATGAATATGATCGCAAGGATTTGGTGTCCTCAGGTTTCTTGCTCTTCTTCCCCCACTGACATTGCCACTGCCTCTTGTCAGCCTGTGCATCAAAAAAGAAAAAAATCTCCACTTCTCTTGGCAGATCATGGTTTGGATGGGCATACTTTTCACAGGGTAAAGAACTGGCTGGATGGCTGGTCCCAAAAAGTTGTCGTGAATGGAGTCAAATCCAGTTGACTGCCAGTCATAAGTGATGTTCTCTAGGACTCAGTATTGGGGCCAATTCTGTTTAATATCTTTATCAATGATGTGGACAAGGCAATCAAGTGCACCCTCAGTAAGTTTGCAGATGATGCCAAGCTGGGTGAGAGTGCTGATATGCTGGAGAATGGGAAGGCTCTACAGAGGGATCTGGACTGGCTGGATTGATGGGCCAAGGTCAGTTGTTTAAGGTTTAACAAGGCCAAGTGCCAAGTCCTGCCCTTGGGTCACAACAACCCCATGCAATGCTACAGGCTTCACAGAATCACAGAATCACAGAATGTTAGGGATTAGAAGGGACCTCAAAAGATCATCTAGTCCAATCCCCCTGCCAGGGCAGGAACACCTAGTTGAGGTTACACAGGCTTGGGGAAGAGTGGCTGGAAAGCTGCCTGGCAGAAAAGGACGTGGGGATGTTGGTCGACAACCAGCTGAATATGAGCCAGCAGTGTGCCCAGGTGGCCAAAAAGGCCAACAGCATCCTGACTTGTACCAAGAATAGTGTGGCCAGGGAACAGATTGTCTCCCTGTACTCAATGCTGATGAGGCCCCGCCTTGAACCCTGTGCTTAGTTTTGGGCCTCTCACTACAAGAAAGACATTGAGGTGCTGGAGAGAGTTCAGAGAAGGGCAACGAAGCTGGTGAGGGGCCTGGAGCACAAGTCTGATGAGGAGCAACTGAGGGAACTGGGGCTGTATAGCCTGGAGGAAAAGAGGCTAAGGGGAGACCTTATTGCTGTCTATAACTACCTGAAAGGAGGTTGCAATGAGGAGGGTGTTTGTCTTTTCCCCCAAGTAGCAAGCGATAGGATGAGAGGAAATGGCTTCAAGTTGCACCAGGGGAGGTTTAGATTGGATGTTAGGAAAAACTTCTTGACGGAAAGGTTTGTCAGGCACTGAAACAGGCTGCCCAGGGAAGTGGTTGAGTTACCATCCCTGGAGGTGTTTAAAAGACATAGAGGTGAGGTTCTTAAAGAAGAGATGTTTCCTTGTGGCTGTGTTTAAGTTTGAGGTGAAAGAACAAATTCTGGAGTTGGTCTGTTGGTTAATGAAGACAATTTTTATTTCTGATCTGTAGCCATATTCTTCAAGAGAAGCAAGTACTTTGCTCCAGATTTCTTTCCACTCAGGGCCAAATTCTGCTTCCATCCTCCAAGTAACTGTACAAACTAAACACAAAGTGTCTCTCCAAGAAAAGATTTTAGGAGAAACACATGCAGAGCGAGTGGAGAATTATCTGGCACCATGTTTTTTGTTGTTTATGGAAAATGCTGACCTGCTGAAGTTAATATTTCCACAAAACTTCATCAGATGTGAGGAAATCTGAGTCAGGAAAAAAATTCTCAGAAAGTGAAAGAGGAAAAGAAAAAGAGATTGGAAGGAAGAGCCTCTTTGGACCACGTAGCTCCTACCAGAGACAGATGATCCAGGCTCAAGAACTTGATCTGAAGCAGGCAAACTAGGGATCTGCTCATGGATTTTGCAGTTTCGATGTGAAAATCATCATCACCAAGCAAAGGAGTTTGTTTTCAAAACACATTGAGCAAATTCTCAGCTCTATCCTATTGAAATCTGGCACAAGAAAGGAAGCAAAGGGGAGATGAAGTGAGGGAAGGAAGAGGGAAGATTGATATGCAGGACAGGTTAGATGTTCCTTACTCACTTTCTATTCAAGTATCTCTCAGTAGGAGTTTAAGCTTGGAGACATAATATGTGTGACAAGTCTCTACCCAAATAAACTTTCTTGAATCCCAGTTCCCTCACCTTCCAAATCATCTTCTCACGTCAAGTCTCTTTTTAGAGTGAATGAAGCTACACCTCAAATACAATGTATGTCAGGATAGATGAAAGTAAGTTAGTATATTTCTGTTGTGCATTTGCATCTGAAAGGTTTCTGGAGATGCCTTTGAGCAACTGTTTGCTAAACTTGATCTAGTATAATTAGCTCTTTCTCTTATTCACACTAAATGTGCTTTGTACTGAAAAGATCAAACCATAACACTTTTAAAGACAAAACAGCTGATTTGCATCACTGATATTCACTCAAGCTGTCCTCACAGTTAGCTTTTTTTCTATTTTCACCTTTCTCTGAAAGTAATCTCAAAAAAAACCCAAACCAAAACGAACCAAACCAAACCAACAACCAAATGACAGAATCACAGAATCACAGAATGTTAGGGATTGGAAGGGACCTCAAAAGATCATCTAGTCGAATCCCCCTGCTGGAGGAGGAACACCTAGATGAGGCTGCACAGGAAGGTGTGCAGGCGGGTTTTGAATATCTCCAGAGAAGGAGACTCCACAACCTCCCTGGGCAGCCTGTTCCAGGGTTCTGTCACCCTCACTGAGAAGTTTCTTCTCAGATTTAAGTGGAACCTCCTGTGTTCCAGTTTGTATCCATTGCCCCTTATCGTTAGTTGTCACAGAGAAGAGCCTGGCTTCATCCTCGTGACACCCACCCTTTACATATTTATAAACATTAATGTGGTCTCCCCTCAGTCTCCTCTTCTCCAAACTAAAGAGACCCAGCTCCCTCAGCCTTTCCTCATACAGGACATGCTCCACTCCCTTAATCATCTTTGTTGCCCTACGCTGGACTCTCTCCAGCAGTTCCCTGTCCTTCTTGAACTGAGGGGCCCAGAACTGGACACAATATTCCAGATGCGGTCTCACCAGGGCAGAGTAGAGGGGAGAAAAAAACCCCAAAAAACCCAAAAAACCAAGAAACCAAAAAAACAAGAAACCCAAAGCCCAAAAAACCACGAACAAACAAAACCTAGGCTAACAGTTTTTCCAATCTCTGAAAAGATTTACTGGACAGAAAGACTTCAGTGACTTCAGTGGTGCTCCTCAAACAGAGAAAGTAGAGGCATCAGAGCAGAGAGAATATTTACTAAACTCTTGCTCTTTTTTTTTTTTTTAATTTTTTAAAGTTTTTTAATCTTCATTTTGTCGCCAAAACTTACAAGCAATTCAGGACATTCTCCTTATGCTGAAGGTCTGATTTTACTCTCATCTCTTCCACTTTCCCTTCACATCCTTTATGACTCATGTAAAAAGGTGGGGGGAAAGAAGTGACTAACCAATTGCCTGAGATGAGTTATAGTCCATTAATTTCTTACAGGATTGTGAAATATGCTCACTTGCATATTGAAATCTGTGGGCATTAACTAGTTACAAATTGAAATTACAGTACATAGATCCTTGGATATACTTTATGCTTCCGAAAGTTGGAGATGCACTCTTCTAAAAAAACCTTTTGATGTTTAAAGGACTCCATTCTTTAGTATAATTTAATAACTGAAACTAATACGATGCAGCTGGAAATCCTTTGTTCTGCTGTAGAAATTGCTAAAATTACAATGGAATAAAAGAGAAATAGAAAGTAAATATGTAAAATGTCACTGAGGATAAGATCAGATCTGTACTAAGTTGGAATGCAATTGTTAGTTATTTTCATATCTGTCCGAATAAGAAGTGCTCATGGAAAAATAACACAGACCATACTAAACTGTGGTCTTTCAAATGGCAGTCATAAAGATGACATACCAGGGAAATTAGAAACATATTCTACCTAGTCTGGGAAGATGCAGATTAAAATGTACCCACATCAAAATGTATATACATTTAGTTGTAGTGTTTCCAGACTAACCAGTCCTCAGAGAGATGCTACTTGAGTTTGCACATGTTGAAACTTTTTGGATTATATTTTCAAAATACTGAAAGTTTCACGTTGCAGCATTTCAGAAAATTTCACCCATAGCACATTAGTTTCCTGTAAATCAACTATATGTGTGAATATCTGTGTAAACTATTTGCATATATGCTATGACCAAGTACATGGATAAATCTAAGGTTGGATCGGGGAGAATAAGCAATAGTAAGTGTGTAGATAGTCTCAGTAGTTACAAAAAATTGTAAATATGTGCACAAATTATCAAAATAAATTTTTAAAAAGCTTTCAATTATATATTTTTTATTCTCTTTTGAGCATATAATACCCTAGCTATTGTAAATATATGTGAAACAACAGCAAAATAAATAACACAGGTCTTTCGAACTAGGCTATTTCTGGTAATTTTTAGAGGAATTTTACTTCCATTGGTTTTAGTCTTTAATTAGTTTTATTTTGGGCCCTTACATAGCTAGAAGCAACAGTTGTATGTTTCATTGGGATGCTGGGAAATTCCCTCCTCCAAAAGATATAAAGTTCCCTTATCTTAGCCTGGAGGGCTTTAATTTATCAAACTTTAAGATAATTAAATGTTTATATGTATATATATCTGTATATGTATATGTATATGTGACAGAACCTTGCCCAAGCTGTCTCCTGCAAGAACATCAGAATTTTTTGTGGTTTCCATCTCCTACATTAAGGAAGATGGATTAGTGTGTTGGGAGAAAATTACGTGGCTGAAATTAAATTAGCATATCTACTGCAACACCTTTCAAAATAGAGGAGAAAATTATTCAGAATATTTACTGAATAATGAAATAAAGTTGTCATTTCGAAGGATGGATCATAGAAGAGCTTTAAATAATAGGTTACAGATTGAAAAGAAAACAATTACAATCTAATTGCAAAAAAAAGGCAAAAGTCCTACGAGTGTGTTACATCTCCTGCTCTCTTTGGCAGGCAGAGAAAGTCAACATGATAGCAGCAAAAATTATTGGAGCTTTAGAAAAAATGTCATGTAAATAAAAATTGAATGAAGTGTAGATGAACAGTCTACAGAAAAAAATAGGCAGCTCATCAAGATATATAAAAAGACTGCTGCAAAGGCAAAGGAAATAATGTATTTTCTTATGTCTCTTGATAGCTAGGACTATAAGTAATAGGCCAAACTAGAGGGAGGAGCGTTTAATCTGGATATTGGGAAAAATAATTGTAATATTATCAAGAGGTTGTTTATAGAGGTCACAGTCTATGAGGAGAGGTTGGATACACCTCAGCCAAGGATAAATTGGTTGGTCTTGTGTTGGTCACCAGGTAGACTATATAATTCTGCAAATCTTCTTCCAGAATTATTTTTGCACAATTTTGCTAATGTTCTGATGTGCAATCCCCTGTCAATTTTTCTATAAAGTGTTCTATAGTGAGTTGGTCCCAGGTAGTGAAAGGGGTCTAAGGGAAGGGAGTCACTAATTTGTGTCCTATTTTTAATATGCCAGAGCTATTGCATTTCCTTTACAGAAGATTCAGTGTACTTGAAGACAGTATAGAATGGGTTTGATAAATGTGCTTATTCAGAGCACAAAAACAGGCGGGGAAGTCAGCTATGATGCTTTATCAATAGTAAAACTTTGGCTAAAGTATAGTCAGATAGATTTTAGCTATAATACAATATTCCTGTTCATCTAACCGTATGTTAAGTTCTTCCATTGGCTTCACTGATGCTCGTCTAAGCTTCAGCTGCACCAAGCTTTGTGATATGACTGTCTGTAAATATGTCTCCATGCATGCATGGTTTTGTTAACACTGTAATTTCATAGCAACATGCTCTTTTCTCTTGCCTATGGGACATGAATATTGTCCCTACAATTCAAGACATTGTCATACTTGCTTTTTAACCCCAACAAGACTCATGATTATGAGTTTCCTTGAACTGGAATGACTTGAAAACATAAAGGAGAAATATTACCTTTTCATTTTAGTTAATAGAAGACATCCAAAAGTGATCCTTTGGGAGACAGCATTGAAATGGCTTTTGATTAGTAAGTTTCTAAGATTGAAAAATAAGTGTATATGGCTCCAACTCTTGTGCTGTGAGAGCAAGGAGAGATAATAAGACCTCTTTCTTTCCCAATTTTTTAATGTGAGAATATCCTTCTGGTATCATGTCTTAACAGACTCCCACATTATTTTCAGATCAGAAGTTACAAGCATAGGTCGCTTGCATAACTGAGATCCAGACTGCAAAAAAGTTACTGATTCACTGGTTCACTGAGAGTGCCCAGATCTGTGCGCTAGAGTGTTTTCAATGCAGTCAATAATATGAAATGCATGACTGCTGGAGTTGAGACAGAGTTCAGATAGCCAGAGCAACTTAGTTTGCATCACTCATACTAAATTCTTTGGAGATAGAGGTGTCATACAAAGGTCCCCTTTTTCTCCCTAAAAGCATGTAGAATTCTTGCCTTCTTTGAAAGCTACACTGGGTTTATCTATGTGGTATTTTCCAAGCTGATGAAAGTCTCCTTGGGCCACTCTGTGAGCCACCATGAAGCTTCCATTAGCTCAGCTGGGAGAGAGCGTTATTAGCTTTGGCACAGTGATGTTAGTTCCAGCTCAGCACTAACCACATTCTGGTCACTGACTGCCTCTGGTCTGGGCAGCTCAGAGAGCAAGGAGGCTGGGCTGGCAGTTGGTCAAGGCACATGCAATCCCGGCTCTTGTCTGCATACTAAATGTCATGTCGGCATTCCCAGCATGTTAGGCTAGGGCACTGAAAAAAAAAAAATCTCAAAGGCTTTAGAAGTGGTTGACTATATCTAATGCTTGCTGTGAAAAGGCATAGAACGTGAACAAGTGGTTTCACAGTCTGAGTAATAGTTTACTGAGGTGTGCATAAAAGATAAGGTGGATTTGTGTAACTACAAGCTTACTCTTTAGATCTTGTCCTCCTTCACTTGAGAAGATTTCCTCAGAGGGGAAAAGATCTGAGTTCAGTACAAAACAAATTGTTCATTGTGTGGTTTCTTTGTTGTCTGTTGGTATGAATCAGAGCCAAGCTTCCTCAGGTTTGCTGGGCAACCAATGGTTATGCTATTGTGCTTTCACCAGTCAAGGAGGATTTTCATAACCCTTGGTGTGCTAGATATCTATGCGTGAAATCCAATTTTAATGCCTCTATAAACGTACTAACATTTCTCTAGCTAGCACTGAGGGCATTAATGCCTGAGGTAATGTCTGGATTTCATGCCCCTCCCCTCCATTGCTCCCTGCTTCCTCTTTCACACAAAAGTTTCTTGGCTCAGCAACAAGCCTAGGCCCTCATCCTCATAAGGTTTTTTATTCTTGAGCAAGCTTCCATTTTTTTGCTTGTACGTAATGAACACCACCAACGCACCTGTAGAAGAAGCAGATGTAAATTTTTCTGAGATGACCTTGTAGTCGGATGACAGCAACTCTATGAAAGAAGAAAGAGCCTTTGGGCCATCTCATAAGATTCCAGTGTGCTGAGTACTAGTGCTCTGCCTAGACTACCTGATGACTAAAGCTTTTTTTGAAGCATGTTTCATGTCCATAAGGGGTTAATCAGGTTTCTGAAAACAGTAGAAATGTGCTGATTGGCATTAAGAAGTCAGATATTTGGCAAAGTTAATCATAGTGAGAAAACAGAGCAAACTACCATGGTAGGTCTAATATACCTCCAAAGTAGCACCTGTTGGTAAACAGTTTTTGAAAAGTCAGCTTCGAGGACAGCAGTGCAGTTGGTCTGATGCTGCCAACCCTCTGTTGAATCTTGCAAAGAGTAAGAAATAACAAAGTTCCCTAGTTTGTCCACACATTTTATTCCAGCTGAAATACATTCCAGTTCATTTTTTGTCTTCCATTGAACTCAAGGGCAAGCATATAGACCAACAAACTCCAAATGGATCTCTAAGTCTTTCTAGTCATTTTGTACTACATATTTCCTTTTTTGGCCAATATGCAGGTGGTATTGCTTTGTTACATCACCTAGCTCGCAAGGCTGGCTCCTTATAATTACTGCTGTACCTGTGCAAGGATCAGTCTCTGTAAATCTACAAGTTGGTGACTGATATTTGGGCACATCTTGCTAATTAAGCTCTTGCTCTTCTTGTAGAGAGAGGTTAGATTGTTTCTAATGAATCTTGTCAGTCCTTCTGTCGTAACAAACAGTGCCCAGTCTTGCACACTTATGTTGCAATACCTTATCATCACCCTCTCATTAATGTATGAAAATCATAGAATGTAGAAAGGTTTATCGTGCTTCTGTTGTGTAACTCAACACTGACGAGCAGAAGTGCATTTCATCACCATTCCTTAGTGAGGGCAGCAGAGAGAAGCTGCTACTGAGATAGTTGAATTTGGGCCATCGCTCCAGACATAAAGTCTCTTCTGTTTTGCATCAGGTAGACTATGAAAGTTTAACTCTTGCAGTGAATAACTGAATGTTAGAAATGTAATCAGCAGAGTGTCACACATCAGAACTAAAAGTGAGATGCTGCTGCTTTTCACTGGCCCACAATAAAAGGCCTCAAAACTGCATTAGGAGCCATGGAGGGATTCAAATTTGCTTCAGCAGTAAAGATACAGTGAAGATAATTACTAGACATTTTTAAGTCCTCTGAGGTAGTGCTTCCTACTTGACTAAGTTTAGGAAAGCTAGAAGTTTGCATAATAATTGAAAGGGATGGCACTTGAAGAGTTACCACACACAAAGATATAGCTTTTGTAGCTGATGAAGGTTCTGGTCTCCTTCTCATAGAAGTCCAAAGAATTCCCCATTGATTTGAGTGGAACTAGAGTTTGGCCCTGACTACTAAAGCAAGACTGAGATATTTAAGAACCACAAGATCACTTGGTATATGACACTCTTTATTATAATAATTATTGTGTTGCTTAATGGCAACTGAATTGTATTGACTCTTACAAAATAGGTTTTTCTTTGGAAATGTTTATATTGTCATCCAGAAAGGAGTTTGCAACAAAGATCTGTCTCACAACTGTTAGAATTTCTTAGACTTAACAGTACTTTATTGTGCATCATCAGTGTATAAAACTGAGCATGATTGTATACTTTATAAAATAATGTACACATTTATTGTAAATGTCATTGTACATTTAATTTAGCCACTTCCATCACTCCTGTCTCAAATAAGAAAAAAAAAAAGGTAAAATAATATAAATTTCACCTCTAAGCACACAGGATGTGACACATAAATGAAGCAGATCTTCAGAGTGGAAATTCCTGAACCTGAACTCCTTAGCTATGGTATAAAATAGCTGTATAAATAAAAAGAGCCATTGACACTCCACATTGGGTGGTGATCTGCAATATGAAGTGAGAGCAAGACTTCATATATGAAACACAGTATGAGACTGACCTAAGAGCAAATTCATCTGTCCCAAATGATTCAAGTAATTAGTAGCAACTAGAGAAAGAATTTTCATAGAACGGACTTTTATGGAGTACAGGATCTTGCCTTGCTGGTGGTTTAACCAGCCCATATATAGAAGTTCCACTGATATCTAGAATAACTTACTGCAACTCACTAAAGAATTTAACAACTGCTGAGTGAATAAACCTGTGAATCCCTGAGGCTGCAGGTGTTATGTAGGGAAAGTTGTTAAAATGTATCTTAATAAAATTTACAGAGATATTGTGCGCTTTTTTATAAGCTTCAGTGAGATGTCCTTACTAAGGACCGGTAACATAAATTGCACTCCTTGTCACTAAATCTTGTACATTAGCTCTACTGAGAATTACAATATTCTAAAAGTCTTAGGAGACTTTCTTCGGTCGTATCATTTAAGCTGTGGGCATCCACATTGGTAAGTATGAAGTCTGGTACAGTGTCCCCCACCCTGTGATATTAGAGCTGAGAAAAGAGAGGGCACTTTTGCTCTTTGAATTTGAGAGGCACATGAAAACTGGGATCTCAGGGGTGTGAGAGCTGTCTCCAGCTCTCTTGAAACTCATTTGGGCATTGGCAGAGGTAGGTGTGCCTGTCACTAGTGGCAGCTCCCTGTGAAATCAAGGACCTGCCAGGGAGAGAATGCCTCTAGAGACTGTCTACTCTCTTTCAGGGGAAATCAGTTGATTTTGGACGAAATCCAGTTTTCATGAAAAAAAATAATAAACATAAATGCAGGTCTAACTGTACAATAGAAAATACATTAAAATATTCATGTTTCACACTTTAATTTCAAATAAGATGTTAATTCATATTCAAGTTCTATGTGACTAAGAAGCAGGAAGACAGAATTCTCTGAGATTATTTTATTATCTGGTGGATATGTAAGATGCTGTCTGCCCTGTGGTACATTGAATATGAGCAGAACCGGAGCTCTTCCTTTATCCATGGTTAGGAGTTGCAAAAAGGCATGCCAGAAAGAATTACACTCATGGCATAGCCAAATGTTGTGTGTGTCAATGTGATGTGTTGTCAAGCATTTTCTCTAAGCTGGGGATGGCAATGAGAAGCAAATCTTTTTCTCCAGTTTTATTCAAGTAATAAAGAGTCCAGGAGGTGGAAAACATTTTTCAAACCAGGAAGAATTTTAATGGAGGAAGCAAGAAAGTCTGGCATGAGCAGAGCAAATAGCCTGCTCCCCAACATCATGGCGACAGAGGAGGAAGTATGGAGAGGCTTAGGGAAATTTGCTGGAGACATTTAGAAGAAGGAGAGAAAAGAGTCTAGAGGTGAGGCAGAGCTAAGTTATGGGGCTATGATGGAAAGGCGGAAGCAAGGTCACCAGCACATACAGAACATGTTGCAAAACCACTTATTGATCAGGGCGACGTCTACTGAGGGCAACATACCCAGGGGCCCTGCCAGTACAATGGAGCATCTCCAAAGCACTCAAAATTTTTCAAGTATTTTCTCAGTATTTTCTCAAGTTGGACAGGTTTGCTGCTGTCCTCATGTAAATTATAGAGAGAAGATAAACAGGTCGCTATGATCCTACCAGTGCTCTCCATGCTGATGTCCAGATGATTAAATAGGAAGCAACATCTATCCTTGAAGACTCCACAGATGTGCTCAGAGGTCAACAGACAGAAGCTGAGGATGAAGCTGTACCACACATCGATATCAGGGTTGTCACAATAATCCCACAAACAAAAAACAGCAGGGGATTGACAGATATACAGGTACCTCTAACCACAGGGTTTAAAGCATGATACCGATAGTGGGGGCTGGATTTTCTTGTAAAATAGATATTGGATTTGGGGGGGGAAATGTCATATAAAAGGTGAGCCAACCTGCTGTGGCTGAGAAGCTTAGATTGTTGAAATACACAGATTCTGACTCTGAAGTAAGACGATATCATTAGAATACAATAATTTGGGGACCCTTCTGAGATACACCAAACAGGAATTGTTTAATGCTACTGCAGAACTGAGTGTGCTGAATGGCAAGACACCCTCTTGATGAGCACCCACTCATGGGTAGACCTGCCAACATGTGACCACCAAGACTAATGATTACAGCAAACCGGTCTGGCAACGCCTAGCTGCTGTACCTCTGATCTGTATGAGCATGCCTGTGGGGTTATATCCATGTGCTAGATATTTAACCAGAACCACTGGGATACAGTGAATGTCAGCTTGGTGCTAGAACCTTGAACAACCAAGTTGTGCTTTTGACATATGAGAGAGTGGCCTTCTTGGAAGAGGCCAGGGCAGCACAGTATTTGAGATGCTTGTACCCCTGACTGGCCTTCTGTGAAGCCTCTAACTTCTTTGGTGTGCTTTCTCAGTTCCAGGGTCCTGTTGCAGTTTACTGAGGTAACAAGCACTGTGAATGCTGAAGGACAGCACTGGATGTGACTCCTTATAAAGGGCTATACGGTAGATCCAGCAGCTGAAGACAAAGTAGACTATTAGGTATGAATGCCAGAAGCTCTGTGTTCAGTATATTGAAAGGACTTACAGGGCAGTAGATACTTCTAAGGGCAATTCAGATTTGTTGCAGTGTTGTCACACCTGAGGCTCGCTGAGGGACAGAGGCCACAAGAAGCAGGTTGGACACATTCACTAAGGCAATTCTAGCAAAGGAGGCCAGACAAAAAGAATCGTATGGACAGACTTATTAACAGATTATACTCACCTACATGGAGAGAAGAAATTTGCTAATAGAGACAACATGCTTCTGAAAATAACATTTTAACTTGATAAAGCTGAATTTGAACGAAGTATGAAAATTGAGTGTGAATTTTGGAAACATTATATCAAAGACGTCTGTGGACGAAATTGTGCAAATGATCAGATAAGAGTAAGTCAGAAGTCCTTACAAAGAGAGAGAGAAAGCTGGATATTGCACTGCCATTCCTCATTTCGCATGGCTATTTGAAATACATGTATTATAGTATCTCTGTTCTTATCAGCCTCTGAAGTTCAATACAAAGAAGTGGAATCTGCTTGCTAAACTTGCCTGAAGGTTTACGTTCTTGTTAACTTCACATAAGCAGAGCCACTAACGGGAAGAGAATGCCTTTTCCAGATATATTTCTTTCAGTACATCCCCTGTAGGAACTTTAAGTCTCTACTCCAAAAAAAATTTATAATTTATAGAAGAGGCTGATTGCTTTACAGTATGAAACTGAAAGCTACATTTCATTAAAACAAGTTGGCTGTTCTGGGAATGGGACTGTTACAGTTATAAATCACAAAAAGCCATAGTAGCTTTTGTCTGCTGTAACATCTGCTGGGTTTTATAATGGTTGCAGGTAAGATTTGCCAGTGATTAAAACAAACATTTATGATACCACCATTTTCACTAATCTAATTGTTAACTTGAAAATTGTGGTTAGTCAGAACTATTTCAGAAGGCTTGCATTCTTTTACAGTGAAGGCTTATGCCCCTAGATGACACGACAGGCTTTTCCATCAGAGTAACACTTACTAATCTTTAGAATGGTCCAAGTAGAATCAAGATATCTTCTTATATTCCATGTCTTATCCACAGACTAGTGAGATATGACATGAAACACATTCTTAGAAGAAGATTTCGTCATATAATTGTATTCTCTATCAAGTGTTTTCTTTGTCTGGAGAGCCCTGTTAACTTGAATGACAAAGGCACTTTTTTTTTTTTTTTTTCACCCCATGGAGGCACATCAAGAGCACTTGGCCACCTGCATAGATTTGATTGCAGGATTGGGATCTTGGTTCAGCTACTTGTATTTACATTTTTAGTAAAATGAATGTTCACTATTTCACATTCCAGATTTTTCAAACTCCTGTCAAGTACACAACCAGTTAATAGGTATATCAACCTATAATCTCTTCCGACCACTTACAAGACTTCTCCAGGCAAAGAAAAGAAACCTTTGTAGGGAGGAAGGAAAGAAATATTTTTACCTTTCTTATAAAACTTCTGAGGAATAATCATCTGGGACATAATGACAAAAAAAAATACTAGTTTTCTCCTTGAGAATTTAAGCTGGTTGTGCTGACACGTTAAATCAAGTGTTGTGACTGTTACTGTTTGTGCTGTAGTATATGGAGAGGATTATATACTGCATATTATAGAAGATTCCATTCTATATCGCTATTGTCCCATATGTGCTCAAAGCAGAAGAAAGAACCACAGCCTTTTCAGGTAGTTAATCTGCGCCAGTCAATCTGTTGATCTTTCAATCCATATATATCTTGTTCCACAACAATAAGCATAATTACTGAACCAAATTGTGGTTGGTAAAGACGGCAGTCATTACACACTGTGTTTAATATAAAGAAAAAAACCATACAGATAGGAAGTTATGCCAAAGTAATTCAAAATAAGTAATACAGAAATAAACACTACACAATCTTTTCCCTTTGACTCAATTCCAATTCAGATTGCCTCCCTATGTGAGACTGTACTCATGCCAAATAAACAAAATCTATGCCACATGCAATAAATATGTTGAAGAAAACCTACCTCAACTGAAGTAAGTTGAGAATATGCTGAAAGCTATTGCACTAAATATACAATGTCTCAATTTTGCCTTTTAGCATCAAAAGAGAAAGCAAATTACTAGACAATTTAAAAAACAATCCTAACACCTTACATCTTTTTGGTTGGATTAGCAAGGAAAGCAAGCAGCAACTTTACAAAATTTTTAGTGTACAACTAAATACAAAGCAACAATTTAAAGTGGCTTTTAAAAACATCTGACTGTGTATCAGAAAATTCTTGTTTGCAATGCAGTTTAGGTCTATTTCTATTGTTTTATAGGTAGAAATCAAGCACAGTGGCTCTTCATCCACAGATGGTCTTCTTTGGCTTTATCACAATAAGACCTTCATAGGTGTAGGCACATTCCCTGAAGACCAGTGGCTTTATTATGTATTTCCACTAATGTCAAGCAAGAGTATTTTGGCACCTATGTTTTCTACAAAATACAGGATTTTAGTAGGCAACATTGCCAAATTAAGAATTTAGCTCCCTTGACCTCTCTGTTCTGTCCATATTCCTACTACTTGTCTATCTCTCTGTCTTCTCTTTATTTTTTATTTTACCTCTAAGTTATACTCAGAATCCACTGGAATTTAAATGGGAAAAAAAATTGTACTTCTTCACAACAGCTGAGTGCATTCAAGCAAGCTAAATGAGCCTTCCTTACTCTAAAAACATGGAACAAAGAAACCTGACAATGGCCATGCGGTCAAAATGTCTACAGAGGAGCTTTTGAAATGCTAGGCAAACAAATGCAATATGTAATGCCAGAGCTGATGTTGCATCATAAGTCATTTGGAAGCTATTTAGTGCTTTTTCTTCACTGTTGTCAGAAGACTGGTATTTGCTGTTGCATCCTCATGCATGCAAGCATAAATAAACTCATCCGGTTTTTATTACCCTAATATTTCTATCATTCACTGTATGATTGAAAATTTCCTGGAAGGATAAGTCTGGACTTAGGGAGGTGCCTTTTGTGGGTTCCAAAAATGTCAGTTTACATTTGGTTGATTTATAATCATGGAACAAGCATTTTTTAGCCCACAGTTTAAATTGTATAGGAGGTTTGGGTGTATGTTGGGTTTTTTTTAGGGGGGAGACTGGAAACATATCAAAACATTCAGTAGCACTAAGCATGCCCTATTGTGGTGTTTCACATCCTCATCTTAGCAGAGTCCAGACTCTGTGGCTACACAAAAACCAGTCCTTCCATTTCCTTCTGTGTGTACACACTGCAGAGTGCTGACAAGTATTCCGCAGTAGAGATGACACTGAGTTTCCATCTTGGTGTATGAGTGGAAGAGTGATGAGAGAAGTAGGCTGTGTTGGCACTTGGGCTCAGTAACCTCTCAGGAGATTAGCAGTGCCACCTGCCTATCTCACCTTGACAAGCTGAGGGGCAAGAATGAGAATTTTACGGATGTACCTTCTGAGAAAAAAAACCCCACCTTTTTGCTCTGTTAAATTGCTCAGAGAGGAAAGAACAGCTGTTTGAAGGTGCTGAGAAGTATGGAATGGTAGAAATAGTCCCAGAAGAGGCAGGTTAGTAGGGAAAGGCCAGATGAGGTGATCAGAAGTACATAATAAATTGTGAAGCCATGTAATAAATATTATTTAGTGTATGGTTTTGCAGTTTATCTTATGATTCTAAGCTTATCGTGAGGATAACACCACCCATATATTTATGCATATGCTGTATATAATATCTATGTAGACATATAAAATACTTCTGTAAATAGAACTCTATTGATACCTAAATATCCTGCTGTGCTTTGAAATACTCCTGACTTTTTTTGTATTATTAGTATAAAGATAACAGCAGAAAGAAGAAGTGTTCCTTGGCATTGGAATAGCTTAATCTTTGACTGTTTACAACTTTTGCACACTTGTGTAAACCAGCTGGTATTATGTTTAAAAGGAAGTCATCTCAGTAACTGAGAAAAATCAAAACAGATGCTCATTACATTTGTCTACGATAAAATTAACTGAACCTGTCATACTTTGTGGGCAATTCTTCTAACATCTGCAGAACAAAGCAAATACACATAATTCACTACAGCCTTTCATTTATAGGTCAGATATGACCTCTCACGGCTATTGTATTTGTGTTTTAAAAACTTAGAATAAGTTTGAAAACAAAAAAACTGGGAATGTTTATTTTTGTGGCATAAGATAATCATCCTTGCTGAGTTTCAGTTATTCTAATTTAAGGTTTACAATTGGATGGAATAACCAGACTCGGCACAAATAATTCATATGCAGCTGGATGGGGGAAAGGGAACTCATGCAGGGAATTAATGAATTTAACTGTTACGTCCTGAGACTGGAGAGGAACTTCTGTCTTAAATAGATCTATCTCAGAAGAAAGACATGTCTATGTGTCTCAAGAGAAGGCATCTGTCTTCATTGTTGTATAGTTTAGCTTGATTGGAGAAATCGATATTCCTGCCATACAAGGGAAACATACACTGGCAGGTCTATAACAATGCCTGCCGTTAGTTATTCTTCATGTCTCAAATTTTCTAAACAATAGAATAGCTCAAAGGTTTATCACAGAATCATAGAATGCTTTGAGTTGGAAGGAATCTTAAAGATCACCTAGTTCCAAGCCCCCTGTCATGGGCAGGTTCACCTTCCACTAGACCAAGTTGCTCAAAGCCCCATCCAACCTGTCCTTGAACACTTCCAGATATAGGGCATCCACAACTTCTCTGGGCAGCCTGTTCCAGTGTCTTACCACACTTGCGGTGAATAAATTCTTCCTTATATCTAATATAAATCTACCCTCTTTCAGTTTAAAGCCATTACTCCTTGTCCTATCTCTACACGCTCTCGTAAAAAGTCCCTCTCCAGCTTTATTGTAGGTCTTGTAGGCCCCCTTTAGGTACTAGAAAGCTGCTATTAAGGTCTCCCCAGAGTCTTCTTTTCTCCAGGCTGAACAACCCAAACTCTTTCAGCCTTTCCTCATAGGTGGTTCCCTAGCTCTCTGATTATTTTCATGGTGCTTCTCTGAACGTGTTCCAACAGGTCCATGTCCTTCTTATGTTGGAGGCCCCAGAGCTGGATACAGTATTCCAGGTGAGGTCTCATGAGAGTGGATCAGAGGGTCAGAGTCACCTCTCTCAACCTGCTGGTCACACTTCTTTTGATGCATCCCAGGACACAGTTGGCTTTCTGGGCTCAAGCGCACATTGCTGGGTCATGTTGAGCTTCTCATCACCAAGCACCCCCAAGTCATTTTCCTCAGGGCTGCTCTCAGTTCATTCTCTGCCCAGTCTGTATTTGTGCTTGGGATTGCCCCAACCAATGTGCAGGACCTTGCACTTGACCTTGTTGAACTTCATGAGGTTTGCACAGACCCACCTCTCAAGCTTGTCAAGGTCCCTTTGGATGGAATCACTTCCCCACAGTGTGTTGACCACACCACACAGCTTGGTGTTGTTGGCAAACTTGCTGGGAGTGCACTCAATCCCACTGTCCATGTCACCAACAAAGATGTTAATCAGCATTGGTCCCAGCACTGACCCCTGAGGAACACAGCTCTTATTAGGTATCTAGTCCCTTCCTCTCACCCCCATACCAAATTTGAGGTCGTATCTCTGTGGCTGAGTCCACATAGGGAACTCAAAACCACTGAAACAACAAAAGGTAAAAGCTTGAATTCAGAGAGGCTTTCCATATAGCCTTCCATAGCAGGCTAGAAAATTGCAGCAGAAGGGACTAGATATGTAGACTACAGGTAGATGAAAATCTGCCTGGACTGTTATGCTCAAAGGGCAATGGTGAGAGGTTTCAAGAACAACTGATGGCTGGTTACTGGAGCTGATATTATTCCACATCTTTACCAACAACCAGGCTGACAGAATGGAGTGTGCCCACAGAAAGTCCATAGATGGTACCAAACTGGAGCAGTGGGTAACATGCTGGAGGGGAAGGCTAGCACTCAGCACCATGTCAACAGGCTGGAGAAAATGGCAGGCAGAAACCAAATGAAGCCCAACAAAGACAAATGCAGAGACTTGTGCATGGGATAGGGTAACTCCATGCCTCAGTAACGGCTGGGACCCACTGGCTGCAAAGTGGCTCTGCAGAAAAAGTCTGAGATGTCCTGGTGGTAAGTTGAACCTGAGTCAGCAATGTGTCCTTGTGATGATGAAGTTCAAAGACATCCAGGGCTGTATTAGCAAGAGTGTTGCCAGTGGGCCAACAGAAGTGATTCCTCCCTTCTGCGTAGTCCCTGTGAGGCTGCTCCTGCTGTACTGTGTCTTGTTATGGGCTTCCCACACAAGAAAAATGTTGGCATACTGCAGTTGTTGTGTGAGAGGAGCTATGAGAGCTGGATTTGTTCACCTTGGAGAAGAAAAGGCTAAGTGAGGGATGGAAAGGAATCTAGTTTTTTACTTCAGTTACCCAGAGGAGGATTATAGAGAAAACAGAACTAGACTCTTCTCAAACTTATGCAGCGAAATGCAATAGATTTCAGCAAAGGATATTCTGGTTAGACATATGAAAAATGTACTCACTTGAGAGAGACACAACACTGGAAAAGGAACCCACAGACGTTGTTGGATTTCCTTAAATTTTTAAAACTCAGTCAGAGAAGGCACTGGGCAACTAGATCCAGCTTCAAAATAAGCCCTGTTTTGAGCAGGAGGTTAGTCGTAGTTTAGAGACTTCGAGTTTCCTTCCAACCTCAGCTGTCCTATGACTCTACAAAAATGGCCCTGGGTTACTGACACAGAGTTCTTTGGGAATTTTCTCACCTCGTCTTCTTTGTCTTTGCCTCTCCCAAATTTTGAATCTTCCTCTTTCTCAACATTAAAACAACCTCTCATTTGGAGAAGGCAAATACAAGTCAAGAGATTGCAAGTCAGGTATTTCGTGCACTGTTCAGATCCTAGAAATGGGAACTATATCTTTAACCTTAATGAATTTTTAACTGTTCATAGACTTTTACATAACCTTACACTCTACATAGGTTTCTAATCTTTCAAAATATAATTCCTTCAAATTTGTAGTCAAACGGACCAGACAGTACTTTGTTGTTTTGAGGGAAGGAGGGAGGTTGCTGTAAAGGATATAATCAGTGGAAGACTGCTTTGTGAGGAGTTAATATCCTTGGGGGAAAGCCAGAGAGAGTCAGAAGTGGCTTTGCTCAGACTTCTCTTTTGAGTCAGTTTGCAGAGCTAGTCCCATTATAGTTTGAAAAATAAGTGGCACAGGAAGAAGAGTTAGAGCAGTGAACTTGTAATTCCTATGTGCACCTGGAAACTTGAGAAGGAATCCTCCTCCCAGGCTGGCAAGGCAGCTCCTAATAGAGTCCTCTAAACAGCTCTTGTTATTGTCCATACTTTCTTTCACTGTGTCATCATTTGTGGGAAATTTCAAGGAATTATGTATGTGCTTACAATGTGGAAGTTGATGATTTAAGTTGCTGCTAGATTTGCTTGACTAAACTCGTTTACCTTACTGAATCTCTGTTGTTGAGCAGTACCACCTGTGGGCAGAGGTTTTTAGGGACAGGACCTACTCATACACCTTTAACATAAGTGAAGCTGAATAGACCTTAAGGAACTTTTATTTTGAAATAAACATCAGTGATATTTTAAAAACTATTTTGCATGAGGTAGATTCCTAACATGAAATAAGTGTAAATAAAATAATTCTTTAAGTAGATTATATGCTAGGTATGGGATATTGTTCCATTTTTATGGTACAATTTTGAAAGAGAATGGTTGGGGTTTATTAAACACACAGGCCTTCAGGGCTTTTTTCTGGTGCTTAGACACATAACTTCAATCCATAAAAGTGTTCTCTTGGAACTGCTGTTGCTAAAGGGGTGAAACAATTTACTTTTGTGATTGGCATGAGTCCTTGAAGCATTACATACCATTTTATTTCAGGATGTATAAACTACATACTGTGTCAACAGTAGAAACAATTATAACTAGACTTCCTTATTCATGTTAACCCCTAATATCATTATAGAATGATTTGAGGTTAAAGCTAAGAATACTAAAAAATACATTTTGTTTTTAAACAGAATTCATAATAAGTACTGCCACAAAAATCTCTGCAGAAAGTCAGTAGAAAGATTTAACAGGGAAGGGCAAATTTATGTATGCAACCAGAAACACCAGGCTTGCTATATACCATGGTTTGAGAAGGAATAAAAGAATATCAGTTATTTATGAGAGAAGAAAGAACGCCTTCTGTTTACGAAGTTGGAGTTAGTCCTACCAATTGGAAGTTTTTACCATACCATGTATCTGGAGATAAATGTCAGTCTTGACTTCCCCCTTTTGGAATGAACATAAGCAACAATTTTCAAGAATGAGTGTGCCTCACATCTCTCTGAGGCCGTGTGATTAGAAGATCACATTTCAAGATAAAGAAAGGAGGATTTTCCAGTGTTACCCTTTCGAACCGTATTTTTTGTAAACTCTGAACTGTATGTTGTGAATGGTAATGCTCAAGTTCATGTCACATCTAAGTGCAGACAGATAATGACTTCTAACTAGTTGCAGACCAGTTACACTAGTGCTTGGCCATTACTTATTGTAAACAACTTGACTTTTCCTTCCTAAGACAGGTAAATAAAGGCAGTTTTCTAGAAGCTCATAAAACCATTGCAAAGATGCTGAGTACTGCACACTTAAAGAGGGTACCTGAAGTATTTCAGACTTGGACAATCCGATTTAGAATGTTGATCTAAAGTAGAAACCAGCAGCAGTATCGAGAATTCAATTAAAAAAAAAAAAAAAAAAAGAATCTAAAAGAGTAGATTGTTATGTCTATCAAAAGACCAGAGAGCTTTCACTTCTATTTTGATACTTCCTTTCTCATATCAAGCACTACTTCACTACTCTTTGGGAGCCTGCAAGAAGTTATTCAAATTCTAGTACAAGGTTGTCTGTACCATAAATAAAATGATCCATGCTGAAACTGGCTAGTTTCTCCACAGGCAGCCTCAGAAAAAACAATGATTTAATGAACAAGGGGAATAAATGACTGTTTTACTCTTTGGTTGTGGTCTGTCGCAGCATATTTCAGGTGCATTGTCAAAATAATGGTGAAGGATTGTATGTTTCTGCTCCCCATATCACACAGCTCCTGCAAACAAATAGATGTATTCACTATTGGGACTCCTCAGATTTTCTTCATCTACTGGGAATCAAGTTCATTTTTCTTTAGAGAAAACCATGGAAATATCCATGCTTATGTCGCCCATCTCATTTCCCTGAAGTGGATAGTATTGCTGAAAGATTATCCCCAAGGCACTCTGAGGCACAGTCCCACTGTTTCTCTGACTAAGGATTATCCATCACCCAATAAAAAAACCAGCCTGAGCCTCTTGCCACTGCTGTGCCAGAGTGCATCAGCCCATTGTTAATGAAAAGTCTTCTACCTCTTCAAATGGAGTGCTTTTCTAAGGCTCCTGGCAAACACCGAAGCACTGATTTGAAATACTAAAACCCTTGCATACAGGTGTCACCTGAAAGGAAGACAGCAGAAATAAGTCACGAAAGGAAGAAGAACCCTTTAATTCACGATATCTAGAGATATGAATGAAGAACAGAACAAATGAAGCAGGAGGAATAAGAAAGTATCTAAGTTTTGTGTCAAAAGACAAAGCCAGAAAGTATGAGAGGAGCCAAAAGCTACAGATGAAGGCTTGAAGCACCAGCTAGCTAGGGAACAATGTGGGCTGCACCAAAGTTTTCCTGTGGTTAGGTCAGGGTTAGGCTGTGGTATATCAAAGCTCAAGCTGAAAAGAGCAGCTCTTTGATCCTGGCTCACGAACCTCAGCTGGTGAGAACTGAGGCCAAACTCAGATACCTGAAAGCAAGCCACGGTAGAGCAGGCTCTTAGTTTAAGGACATAGCTCAAACCAGCATTTGAGGTAAACTGCAGAATTTGAGAGGATGAGTCAATGGCTAGATAGTTGCAATATGCTTTGGTACAGTATACTGTTAAAGTATTTTGCTATTCTGTTCCTTCAGAAAGTGCCGGATATTGAAGAGAATGTGAACACCAGTTCAGTACTCCCCATCCAGCAAATCTTTGAAAGGATTTTCCTCCATTCCAAAGACTTTGGATAATCTTTAAGAGGTCTTTAGGAGCTCAGTTTGCTGGGTGATCATGAATCATTTTCTTTCTTATCCTACAGGTACATCCTCTACTTTGGAAGACTGACTTGCTGTTTTTCAAAGATCTTGAGAAATCAAATGAAAAGAAGGAAACATTAGACAGGGTAATTTTCCTGTGATGAATTAGGGCTGGGCATTCATTTGTTCCTTTGAGAAATCTTTGATCTGGTTTTATATCTTAGTTGTCCTTGACGGGGAAACAAACTGAGCCTTTGTCAGGTAGTCACAAGTGGGATGATACCTGCTTACCTACTTCTGTAGGCTTAATGATCATCTGTCTACTTCAGAATCCTGAGAAGTTCTACATGTCGCAAGGAGGAAAAGAAGGGAGCAAGAATAATATAGATCAGCACTTTGGGCCATGTTATAAACGATGTGGTAATTTGGCCTGCTGCATTTATAGCCAAATTCTACCAGATGACACATACAGAATGAATCATAACATGCCTGAGTCTGCACACCCTTCTGACTGTAGCGAGCTCAGGGCAAGAAGGGGCAAAGGGATTAAGTACTCTGTTGTCTGCTTCCTCAGGAGGCCAAATCAAAGGCCTGTCTCCTGCTTGTCAGATCTCTGGGTTTTTTTGCCACAGTGCACCCCAGTCCAAAAGTTCAGTGACGGTAGTTTTATATGTGTTTACTTGAAGTATTACGTATATTTACATATTTACATGCACACATACTTATAGAAACAGTATATACATACTAACTTCCGTGGTTTCAATATTATTTGCATATGTCAGGTGTGTGACTGGTGTTGTAAGGAACATTGCCATACAACTGCAAGGGAGTGATTTCCATTGCTGCAAGTAAACTGCTGGTGAAATCTGCCTCTCCCCTTCCCAGAAGCTTATGTCACAAAATTATAAAAGGAAGACAAAGATCAGTAGACTTTTCTGAAATGACATTGTTGTCCTTTCACTGACCTCTTTGCAGCACTTGAGCAGGTGGCAGCACTAAGCTATTAAGAAATGGGGCACACAGGTTGCACCCAATAATCTTTCATACACACTCATCTGTCATGGGTTCTTAGGAGGAAAATGTATTTTTGCCATTGCTCCTGGCATCTTGGAACAACACTGTGCACCATTTGGTTCTCTGACCTTATCAGCTGCATCAAGCTGCATGTAGAGCTTAGCAAAAATGAAACATGGTTCAGTCTAGAGCATTTCCCATGAGCTCTTTTTCTTTTTTTTTTTTCCTCTTTGTGAATTGTTACCAACAATTTTCTTCCATAAGTAAATGTTTTCAGCATTCTTATGGTCTCATTCAGCTTTTTCCTGTAGGTCTTGTTGAGGCAAGAGGGTGAAAATAAACATGTTTGGTGGGCGAATGGATGTCTCAGAAATTTGTAGTAGGATATAAGAGATTTCTTTTTTCTTTTTCCCTGTTTTCAGTCCTTGCTGGACTTCTGTTGCATATGTAGCAACTGTCTTCTGCATAAGGAGAGAACATCAGTGTTCAAGAGTCATTTTTTCTTTCACAGCCCACAGAACAGAAACTTCAGTCTTTTGAGTTACACCAGCGGTGTCAAACTGACTTTCACCGGGGACCACATCAGCCTCGCAGTTGCCTTCAAAGGGCCGAATGTAATTTTAGGACTATGTAAATGTAGGAGTAGTTACATTTGTACAGTCCTAAAATTATACTTGGCCCTTTGAAGGCAATGGCAAGGCTGATGTGGCCCCCAGTCAAAATGAGTTTGACACCCCTGAGTTACACCAAACCTAAATGAGAGCCTGGGAACAATGAGGGTTATTCTCTTCAGCTGAAAAAAAGCACTGGGGTGAAAAGCTGAACTCTTAATCTTTGCAGAAGTACATCATGTACCCTCTGAGGGAGCACCTGCCCTGTTCTACATCTTCCCTGCTACCATCAGATGATGATTGCAATGCGCATTTACAGCTACTCATGGAGAAGAAAAGGGTAGTTCAGAGAATTCAGTTAGCTCAGTTTATACCCTCATATACTCCCAGTAAGTCCTGCCTGGGGCTGTTTTGCAAGGGCTGAGTTAGTCCTGCCCAGTGACAGCTGTTTCTTTTGTCATCTGGTTTTTATATGTTACATTTCTATTTAACATTGCTGTCTGTCAGGTCTAATCAATCTTTTCTTTTGAGGAGCTGCTTTCTGAAAGGGGCTAAAGAATTTATTCTCCAGGCTAAAGAAGAAACTGTGAAAAAGAGCTAGAGAGTAGCATAGTACCCTGAAAGCAAATTTTGTTTCGGCTTTAATGCCTGGAAATTGGGTAGCAGAAATGGAGATAAATTTCTGATTGTAATTAGTCATTAGCCTCTCCACATCTTACAAGAAGACAGAAAGCTTGAGGCAAGTCCCTGGCAGCGGTTGCAAAGTTGGGTGGGGATTCCCTTCCACAGCAGAAAGAGAAATTATTCACTGTCATCATTTGATCCTTTTTAATTAGCCTTTGGACATCTATTTTACGACTCAGTTTCTCTCCAATAGCATGAAGCAGTGTTGGGGTCATGTGAGTGCCACTGCTCTTTCTCTGTTTTCTGTTTCTCTGAAAGCCAACCAAGTCCCACGTAGAGGATCATCAGCCATTAAAAATGGAATAATTCTCAAAAAAAAAAAGTTAACCCTAATGACGTGTACTAAATTCTAAGATAAAAGCTTTATGCTGAAATTGCAAGTCAGTACTTGAGCAGATTAGATTCACATGCAAGATTTTCTAGTTATTCAATACTATTCAGTTCTGTACCAACAGAAATCATATTCAATCTCTGCACCAACAGAAAAGCATGAAAGTTGAGGAGAAGAACAGGAGCCCAGGAAATCTTCCGAAGAAAATAAGAATCTAGGCCAAGTTTTACTAAGGTTTGATATGTTGGTTTTATTTGTAAAGGCAGGATAATTTTGTGTCAGAATGACCCAGAATTACAGAGACTTTTCCATCTACGTACTAAGGAGCTATATTTCATGCAGTTTTTATGTATTGGAGTTCTTGTATCTCATTTCACTACCTCCTCCCACATAAAATAAACGTTATGCAAATAAATGCTTAAGGTATCTGGATCGCTCTGTGTTTTCAGAGGTCTGACAATGCACTAATCAATAAAAGAAGGTAATGATCTTTCATAAGAGTTTTTCTACATCATCATTCAGAAAAAGTCCCAGTTAACTTCATAGATCTGACTTAATTAAAACCAGCACCAAACACGACTCTTCAGTTTTGATTCAAAAACGAAATCACATTCTGATTTCTGAATATAAATAAGAATCTGATTCCATAATCATGAAGCATAAATATGAAAGACTCCAGCCACCAAACATTTTCAATTTATATTTAGGACAAGCTAATAAATCAGATTCTGACCTCGAAGTATAACTGGAAACATAAAATGAAAGTCGATTGTAAGGATATTCCGGAGTAATGTGAAGAACCAGAGAGGTAAACAAAAATACTTTAAAAATATCAGTATAAAATATCACTGCTAACGGTTGAAAGGATTTCAGCTCCAGGGTGTTTTATTCCAAGACTTTTCCAGACTTTTTTTTTTTGCTTTACAGTAAAACAGCTGTACTTACTTATGCAATCTAGCAGGCTACAGTATTGTATCACTAAATGAACTCAAACTGTTCGCAGGGTACAAGTTGTGAGAGTTTTCTTAAACTAGCAAACCAAGATTTGAGGTCTATGCGCCACCAATAGCGTTTGTACTGAGTGGTCACAAACTGCAAGCAGAGACCTGTCCCAACAATGTCATTATAAAAGCTTCAGGGTGATCCTTTATGCATGGAATCTTCCTTGGTCTCTCTAAGCCCTATGCCAGAAATAGGTTTTCAAACTAGTATTTAAGAATTCATTTCAAATCTTAGCTAAGGAAGGCAGAGTATCTTCATCTAGAACTCCCTTGTGGTCATACTTGTACCTCAGATGTAGAATTCACCCTTGTTTCTGCATTGTTCACTGACAATGAAAAAAGCCCTACTCATTAACATACTTCATTTTTCCTTTACAGTTTTCCAAAGAGAAGGAGAATTGCCAAATACTGCTGTCAGTCTGACATAACTGTGGGCCTGATCACATGAAAATTCAGCGTGTTTCTCTTTTCAATTGATTAAATGATTAAGCATGGACTTCTTTAATAGAGCAGTCAGCATAAACAAGCATGGAGCACTGTGTTCACCATGCTCTAAATTGCTGACAGTTTATGGTTTGTCACATTTGGCAAACTCTTTATAGAAAAAAAAATTTAAAAAAAGACCAGTCTTAAGCCGAAATAAAAATAGGTGCTTTAACCAGAATTCGGAATCAACTAGTAGGAAGAAAGGTCGTGGAAATATGTATAAAAACATTCAGATTTTCATTTCTTATTTTACTAGCTTTAGTTTTATACATCATCATAACTGTCCTTTCTAGCCAAGTTACTATCTGTAAACAATGCAAAGTAAACATTGATAAGATTTTGTAGAATGTAATTAGATAACATTTCTAACATATTCTGTTTATGCTGGGCATTCATGACATATAATGGTAGCTTAAGGAGTGAGGAAGGTGAACTGGGAACATCTTGACTTTATTATTTAACACTCACAAATCTCCCCGTCTGACATGGCACAGACCTTAGAGTGTTTCTTTCCACCTCCCCACCTTCTGCAAACATTTTGAAAGCTGACAGTTGTGAATTTTTTTAGAAAAGTGTCTTGTTTTGACTTTCTGCAAACATCCGCTATTAAAAAAAAAAAGTAATACCCAATAATTAATAGTTTTCACCCTTTGGACAGATGTATGCTTCAATTTCTGTAACTTTCGGCCTTTGCAGCTTCCAGAGAAGCCCTGTAGAACCAGGATGTCAACTTGCTACGTGTTTTACAAACTTCTAGGAAAAAATACACCTTCATGCAAAGTGATTACGTACTTTTCAGTCCTATCTCATCTAACATGATCTAGATGAACAGGTCCTCATGGCCACACAAAGCTCTGCTGAGATTAGTTGAGCCACAGCTGGGCACATGGCACCATCCACTTACAGTAGTTCACTGAATCATAACAAAAATGGTAATAAGCGGTAAAAACAAAATGCGGAAAAAAGCAGTAGTAATGTGAGTGGCATATGTATATGTTTTGTGCATGGTTTTGCTTAACAATGGAAGAAAGAGCCATTTGAGAATCCACAGGTGGCATCTGTCTCCTCAAGGACAGATAATGTATCTGTTGGTTAAAATTATGGCACTCTAGCAAAGCCACGTGAGGTTTAAAGATTAGAATAGCAGAAGTGTCACAGATCAGAATTCAGCAGCTTCTTTATATACTAGACATACCTTTAAAAGCTAAAATATTCTTGACCTGATTAAATCTGGTCTCTAAAAAGCACTGAAAATCTGCGTGGCATAAAGCTTCCCCAAGAATAATGTTTCTGGTAAGCCTTGTCCCTACTTAAGCAGAGTATAGATTCATGGAAGGAGTACTGATTTCATTTTTCTTATGTTTATTTAAAGCGATTGCTGTAGAGGTTATGATAAACACTGTCTTTCAGTTTCTGTGACCATATGACCAGGATTAAGAAGCCCTAGGACATGAGCTGGCATGGTAGTGTATCTACCCACCAGCTAATACAAGGAGCCCACAGACTGGATGAACTACTTCACAGGCTGACAGGCATTTAGACCTGTATTGAGGATGAAAACTGACTGATGAGGAAATCAGGAGCCAAGACAGGCCAAGGAAAGGTCTTCAGGATTTCTGTTGGCCTCTTCACTGCCTTTAAATCCAGAGAAACTCTTTTGTGGTGTGGGTACAATTGCCCTTTCAGCATTTAGATGAATAACAGAAGGCTGTGGATTTCTGACGATAAGAGGTCTACAAAAGCCATCTTCTTCTACCTTCTGTTTTACCTTTGACTAACCAGTAGATGTAGATTCAAAGCTCTCTTCCTGCATTGGGAATATACAACCTAACATGTAAAAGGCTGTAATATTTCAAGAATCTGAATAGTAAAGTAATATTTGCAAAATGGTTCCTCTTTCAGTAGCTCCTATATTGTGAAATGTGTCATAGTGCCAAATCACAAATGGTAATTACCTAATTTCGCTACTGTTCTTCATAGTGAACTACACCTTGTTTGTACTGTTTAGCTTATGTCCATCCAGTCACAAAGAAACCACTTACTGTACTGCGGTCCCTGATTCCAGAATAGTAAAATGTCTTTTGTGTTTGAAACCTTTGCTTCCACCTACCCCTCACCTATGTTAATAAAATGTTTCTTGACATATAGAAATACTTTCTTCATTTCTGGCACCAAGAATGAGAAGAAAAGCTCCATAACCGACTGTTTTCCTTACATCATCTATTTTTAAAGCATTTTATAGATGCTAATAGAGTGCTATGGGTGTCATCCAAATTTTAGTAACATCAGTGGAAAAACTCCCACCATGTCAGCGACTTCAGTGAGTTTTGGATGTTACATGGGTAACGTTCATTGAATAAATCTGGACAGCTTTCATTCAGAGAGCATTTTTACATTTCAGACTTTACTTTTTTCAAATAATCATTTTTGTAGTTGTTTCTGTTTCATGTAGAATTTTCACATTTAGTTTCTGATACAAATCAGAATAAATTCAAACAGCTTTGATAATTTCATGACACTGATAACATTTCTCAATTTCTGATGTGTACAACTACTACACATCAAGAAACCAATGTAGTCCAAGATTCAGACGCTGGAGAGATTAAAGTTCTGACTCATAATTTCCCTAGTTTGTGTAAGACATTGCATTTCATTCACCGATGAAAGTCAAATTTTTTAATAATATGTATATGTAATTCTTCTATAAATATATGTGTGTATCTATGTAAACGACTATCAAAAATACAGAGAATACAAGCACACGACCATTTGACTTATTCACATTAATTTAAATTTGCTTATTTTGATAATCTATTATCAAAGAATTAATAGAGTTGATACCCTGTCTCCCTGAAAATAAGAGCTACGCTGATAACAAGCCCTAGCATGATTTTTCAGGATTTTTGAGGATGCTCCAAATATAAGCCTTATTCCAAAAATAAGCCTGAGTTACAGTTAATTAAAAAAGTCAATCTAAATAGTGTCCAGGCACATATATAGGTAAAAAAGTAATAAGTTTTGGAGCAAAAAATAATATAAGACCCTGTCTCTTTTCGGGGAAACAGGGTACTAGATTCAACTTCTATATGCCTTCAGTGGACTGGGCCTCTGACAACAGCTTCAGTACCATAGAGAAATCCAGGGTTTAAAAGGAGAGAATCTTGTGATTCCTGTGGGTACTTTCTCAGCACTACTGATGCTTTCAAGAAAAGACTAGTCATAGAAAGACTTGAGCATTGGCAGCTAAGGTAGAGCTCCAAAAGCATCCAATTTCATGCTGCTAAATTCCATACAAAGTTGTTTGTTTGTTTGTTTGTTTAATTCTGAGCCAAAACTCTATTCAAATTTGGCATTGTTTCTTCTGTGTATGATGCAAATGGCAGAATAGCACATGAAAGTTTGAAAGCTGAGAGCATTGCTGCATCTGCTTAATTTGCTATGCATGAGAGCATAAATAAGTATTAAGTACATAGCCCTTTTCAGGTAATAGTTTAGTTATGGCTCATTTGGAAACAGGGTTTTCCCTTTCATCCAACAACTGAAGCATACGAATCACAAAGGAAGCAAAGGTTTTTCTGGTGTCTGTCATTTTTTGCTGTATCTTTTACTTTTATTAGTGTTCCTTTTCTTCAAAATCTCCGTTACCTTTTATATACTGGGCTATTTAGCTCAGCCAACCTGCTGCTTAGAGCAGAGTCATTGTGGATGACATTATGAGATACCTTTCCTTATCTATTAGGCTTCAGTATTCCTACAGAAGGAAGAAGTTAAAGGAAATGAGATGAAGAAGGGAGTGACAAAATAAAAATGTGTATCAGTGTGGTGAGTTGACCTTGGCTGATTGCCAGATGCTCATGTGGCCTCCTTCTCACAACCCATCCTCATCAGACAGGAGGACTAAATAAAATGAAAAAGCTTGTGGGTTGAGATAAATTCAGAGAGAGCACTTCCCGGTTACTGTCAATAGGGAAAACAGACTCAACTTGGAGAAAAAATATTTGATTTATTGCAAATAAAAATTGAATTGAATGGTGAGAAACAAAGACAAACATTAAAACACCCCCCACCTTTTTTTCCCAGGCTCAACTTGACTCCTTTAATCTCAACTTCTCTATGTCCTACTCCTCAACCCCCATGCTGGTACAAAGAGATGGGGAATGGGGGGCTATGAGGCAAGTCCATAACAATTCCTTTCTGCTGCTCCTTTCTCTTCACACTTTTCCCCCATGGGTTCTTTCCACAGGCTGTAGTCCTTCAGGATAAACCTGTACCAATATGACATCCTCCATGGGCTACAGTGTGGAAATCTGCTCTGACACGGTCGTCTCCATCGGCTGCAAAGGAATATCTGCTCCACTGTGGCCTCTTCCACTGGCTGCAGGGAGATTTCTGCTCCAGTACCTAGAGCACCTCCTCCTCCTCCTTCTTCTCTGACCTTGTTATTCACAGGGTTGTATTTCACACTAACTTTCCTCACTCCTCACACTGCTGTGAGTGAATTTTTGCCCTTCTAAAATATGTTTTCCTAGACATACCACCCGCTTGGCTGATGTGCTCATCCATGTACAGTGGCGGGCAGCCCCTGGTCTCTTTCCACAGAGACCACTCCTGCAGCTCCCCTGTCACCAAAACCCTGTCATGTGAACCCAATGTAATCGCAAAGATAAGGAAAGCTCACTCTAGCTTAGAAAAAGTGGAGTTTCTCACTCAGCCACAGTTTTTCCTACTTGCAAGTTACACATGGGAATCTTCCTTCCAAGCCACAAGTTATAAGTTGCTGTTACAATGCACTTCCCTGTTCTTCTGGATCAGTCTTGTACTGCTCTACAAGTCAAGTACCAGAAGGAGAGAGGCAAGAAGGCATAAGCCAACAGGGACCTTTGGGAAGGTGGCCATTATACACTATCACAGCCCAAGAAACTTCCAGCCAGAATTGTCACATGAATCACCTGTTTGTTGTTCATTAATATTCAAGAAAGTGAGAAAATCTAGTTGACAATCCCATAAGATTCAAACATTCTGGGGAGCAGGAGAGCACAAACTGACTCTCTACTTACCTGACTTTCCTCATATACCTCAGAAGAAAAAATGGAACCTCATAAGACCACGCTGGATGTTTCCGATAACTTGTCAGACTCTCTTTAGGCAGAAACAGCAATCATGTTATGTGTAAAAAAGTTGTAACAGGCAGATTTACTTTCTAAAAACTACCTTAACCTTCTGCAGCCATTCAAAGCATCCAGGTAAGAAAAGTGAAGGTACTTACATTTGTTATGACTAGTGTCATCTTGCTTCTCTGAATGCTTCTCTGAATGCAACAGCTGTAACAGGAGGTTGTTGTGCATTCTCTTACCTCATTTCAGATTCTCATTCAGGTACTTGTTTTCCCCTTTCATACCTCCACCTGCTTTATCTCCTCACAGTTCTGGTTGTTTTTGGAGTCTTTCCTCACCTCTCCACTTTACTGCTTAGTCCAGCTATTTCCTGGGTTCTTTTTCCTGGTATTGTCTTTATTTTGTGCTCCAGGTACTTCACAGGCATTATTCTTCTCTTGCTCTTATTTGACTACTTTCTGGTAAATCTTTTATCTTTTCCAGACCGTATCACTGTGCCTTCCAACCTCCACTACCTGCTCAGCTTGGCAGTGGCAGCAGTAGATGAAAAACAGGCATCAGGCATACTTATCCCTATATGGTATCCCTTGTGTGATGGTCATGATGTTTATACCACCCTTGCTGTGGACTAGTCAGCATATGTGTTTACCCTGGCCCATTGATCTAAAAAGAAAACAAACCCGAGGCACTGTAAATCAGATTAATACCATAGGAGTGTTTTTGGTCTTGTTTATACCAGTTGTGCAAAACTGACGTAAGTTTGGTCACTCCTGGTTTGTTTACCTGGTTGTTTGTGCAATTTGAATAAATAGCTGTGAAAATGAACTGTCACAGAATAATAAGTTGAGCCTGGGCTTAATTCCTGACTCCAGTATTACACCAGTATAATGCCTCTGAAATCAGTGGCTCTAGCATAAAAATGTAATAAGCTGTGGGGAAAGAAATCCTGTTTTGTTGCCTCTGAGAATTTTCGGAGTCTGCCTGATATGGCATGAGTCAAAAATATTTTGTTATTCGCTGCTTTTTCTAATTATCAGATTTGTCTCCAGTCCATTTTGTGGTGTTGGCCAGGCTCTTGATCTGAGTCAAATTTTCCATACAATCCACACTGCTTTATGTTTCAGTGTTTTTTTTTCTTCTGCCCTAAAACCAGAACAGAAGAGCTGGATAAGCATGTACAAACCTGCCTGATGAAAAGACTTGTTTTTCCCTATTCCTCACCCCTTCTTTTCCATCCAAGGTTAGTACAAAGATGAAACACAGTTTAAGTAGCATAGCATTTGGAATTATGAATTGGGAAAAGTGATTAGCAGATCATCAATCTATTCACTTGCCAGTGGACCACTTTATCCACACAAGTCATCTTAATTAAAGAAGTCAATCTCTTGAAGATAGCATTAATTTTTATAGTAAGGAACTGTAGTACATGTCTGATATTGTTTTGAGAACATTAGTTTCAGCATCCCTTTACTGCTGGGGTTAGTCTATAGAGAGTTATTTAGGGCTGGAAAACATCTTTCCTTGCATAAATGTATATGAGAAACATCAACAACTGGAATTAATAACTAACAAATCCTCCTGTTCCTCATTACTGAGTGGTCTCATCACTTGGCCCAAGGTGCTACTTATTTTCTTCCCATTATATACTTGATGCTGGCATTGTTTTCCCCACCTATTTCTGCATTTGGAGGAAGGATGAACTTTTGAAGGTTAGGTGAAATTTCATCTGCAAGTTGCTTGCTGTCAATTTTATACACTACAGTCTGGATCCATGACAGACAATTTAGTGGAAGAAGGGGATTACTTGGTCTGGATAACTTGCTAGTTTTACTGAATTTTCTAAGCATGGAGTAGACTTAAGATGCATCCTTGCAAGTATTGATTCAGACAAACGTATTTCCCACTGAAGAGCACAGCCATAGTTATGCAGCTCGCAGGCTTGCTATGTTGCCTTGCTTAGTGAAAATATGCATAAAAATCTACTTCATTTTACAAACTATGGCTGAAGGAGCTTCGTTGATGAAACTACAGCTTTTGGACAAAAAGGGAATGGTCTCTTTCCTATACATTATACTAAAAAAATTCAGTGTTTTTTGCTTTGCTAGAAAATTCCCAGCGGTGTTGGCTTTGGACATCAGAGATTATTAGAATCCTGGCTTAAAAACCCACTGATCTGTCTTTTCCTGAAACTTCCAACTCACCAAGAATAAAAGAACCCAGGATCTGTTGTTGCACTTCAGTTCCCTTTATTTTTCTGAGTGTGTCTTGAATTGTGTGCTGCTTTTGTCTTATCTGGGGTCAAAGACACCAAAAAAACCCAAATGTTTCTGAAGTTGAAAAAAACACTAAACTTCTGGTCCAGGTGGAAGCTCATTTTTGTTCAAGACACCAAAGAGATCTGAGTGTTACATCCGGCCTTAATGCTCAGTTTTAGTTTTACACTTTTGAACTACAATCTTTTTCTTACCCTGACTGATGTAAGCTGAAAGAAAGTTCCAAGTAAAACGCCCTTTGCAGTGCTATTTTAGGGCTGAGGCCATTCTTTCTCTCTTCTCTTTGTCTTTCCATTTTCCTGATGCAATCCTCAGTCTGGCCTTGGGCTCACCTCATAAGACATTAAAAAACAAAACCAAAAAAGTAAAACCAGAGGGACCCTTCAAACCTCAAAATCTTGCTTTCAGAATAGGCTCAGAACCTAGTGATTGGCTTCCTCTGAAATAGCTTTTCAGATTCCCAAGCTTAGAAAAATTGGAATCATTAAAAGGCCTGGTGGCAGATATAGATATTTATTTTTCATTGAGCCTATAACTCAATCTGGCAATGGAGAAGTCTACAAAAGAAACACTGAAGAGAGAGGAAGCAGCTCAGTAAGGCTTGGCAAGTACCTTCAAAGGATAACTGTTCTTCCAAATTTGATCACTACAGACAGAAGCAAACACATATTAGTGTATTGCCATACGCAGGATTTTTCTGATGAGCAGGGAGGTTGCTTAGGAGGTAATATCTTACCAAAATGACTCAGTTCTTCCATGTTTGGTTTTATGCTGCTTCACAGTTGGCCTCACCAAAGAGCCAGAAGGTCAGATTTCTGCTCCAAGGTCACCAAATGACTCAGTAGATTAAGTGGAAACTAAACTCAGAGGACCACCCTAATTTCTGTTGTTTTTTTGTTTTAGGAACTCAATCTACACAGTTTTTCAGGTATATCACATATTCCAATCATAAAGAAATTGCAGAAAGAATCAGTACATGTAAATGTGCACAGTGATATATAAATTCAAGTTGATTGGACAAGCATGATTTTGTTCCTTTGCATTAAAAATAACCTTTAGACCCATGGCTCACAAATAAAAGAATATGAGAATACTATTTGTGGCTTTCCCTGCATTTATTAAGATGAATGAGATGAATCTTTACTCTTATTTCACTCTTGCAATAACCACACATATTCAAAATCCCATGTTTTTGTATCCAGCTTCTCATCTTACTTCTATCTGAAAATGAAATTAGTAGCTTGATTGTTATGACTACTCTCCTGTTCATGTCCACTGTTGCAGAATAGATAAATTCCAAATTTCAGGATAAGGTATTTATTTGCAGTTTTCTCATTTGTAAAGACTGAGATCTAGAGATGTGATGAAGTTTTCAGTCCATCAATAGAGCAAGTAAGGCAAACTTTCACCTAAGAACTTGTTCTCTAGCTAGTTGTGAAAGCCTCATAAAAGTGCACAACGTATTCTAAAGAAATTGGATTTGGAAATTGAAGAGTTGAGAAGCAGGTACTTGCTATTACATTTCATTGAGGAGCAACTGTAGTAACTGACCCTTGTTGAAACTGTGTAACAAGTTAAAGCCCTGCACCACTGTAGCAAGGTCTGCAAGGATGTCCCAGATTATTACAAGGTGGTTAACTAGCAAGAAAAGGTCTTTGCTATAATTTCCTTCTTCATGACAGCATCCTTTGACTTCTTAACATAAGCAGTCTCTCTGACCTGCCGATTTGCATAAACTCTCAAAATAGTCATTATATCATTTAGATTAAAGAAATCCATCTCCTGTCTGAGATTCTATATGTTTCATTTCACACATCCCTCTGCAAAACCAAGTCCAACCTCATTGGTAAGCCTCATTGAAACTTTGGTGAGAAGAGTGGGCTTCCTACTGCCATTTCCGGTATTTTAAGACTTTTTCCTTCGGGTTCTGTTAATGGAAAAGGTACTGGTCAGTTCAGATGTTTTCTGAACGAATTTGCTGCTTTATTTCCTTTCATAAGAAATACTCGCATCAGCCAATGGTGGTAATCAGCTTCTGGAGGCCTATTCACTGAGTTTCTTACCTTAGGGTGTCCTTGGTGCATGATGAGAGGACAAGGAAAACATTACAAAAAGCATTTCAAACTTTTCAAAGGGAATGAAGGTGTTTACTTGTTAGCCAGAAAATAAAGCCTCTGTGTGTTGCATGAGTACTCTATGTCTACACAAATGGAACAGATAAGTTGCCAGTAGATGGTGGTCAGGATTGGTAGCAGAGTTCCTAAGTCTTATTGTACCATTAAAATGTGTGTAAATTGTTTCTTTTTATTTATGCTAGCTATTAGCATATAGTATGCCCCCTTGGAAACTGCTTCCCACATCTCCATGAAGAAATACCGCCATTTCCTCTTCACTGAAAATCTCAGTATATGCCTCTCAGCTTCATCCATAAGTCAGATGTGTCTAGAGGGCCATAGGCAAAGCTCCAGGAGGAACAGACTTGCAGAAAATTCTGCTATAAGTTATGTGATCCTCCTTACTAATGGATCAAAATACATGTGCAGAAGTGCTGCAGCAATGTGGTGTACAGTGAAAGTCCCACAGTCAAAAGTGCACAGGGATTTGTGTGAATCTACTAGGCAACACTGCACCTTTCATAGCTCTTTGTAGGAGTCATGGAGTACAGCCTACCACGTGAAGACAGTCAATTAAAGAGAGCGAACTTCAGCGTATTTGCTGCCATGGAGCCCTGGCTAGGAATTCATGAAGTGGGGGCAGAACCTCAGTCTTCAGTACTGTGGATCCCATTTCTCTGCTTCATTCATTCTCTATGCCCCTTTCTATCCCTTCTGTCTTTTTTAGCAGTGAGGTGGCTTGGGAGACACTTGCATGTTCATCTGCTTGGTACAAACATTTCTTTGTAAACGGAGCCAGTTACAAAATCAAAAGGTGAATTACAGTGATTTTCTCAAGCACATGAAAGTGAAAACAACACTTGCTTAGAGATGGTCTTTCCAGGACAACTGAGTAAAAGCTTGTTAGAAATAGCATGGCTGAAACAGAAACATGTTAGAAGAGCTGGGCTTACCTGCATGTGGAGGTTTCCAGGTTCACTGTGAGAGAATACCACAGTATTTATCCATTCATGGCTTTACTTGACTTGTTTATGTTTAATTTCTTGGTAGCTCTGGAAAAATGTTTTAGTAGCCAAAAAATCTGTACTTAATTAGACATACAAAAACCAGCAGACAGGAAGCCTATTTCCTTACAGAGATACTGTGGTTTATATATTCTGCCCTAATATGAACAAGTCTACTATTATTTTCTGATGTCCCTCTTGTTTAAGATGCTCTGAGTACCATGGAAGTTATTTTTTGGTACACCAATGATGAAAGAAGACTTGTCAAGATACAGACATGATAGACATTTCATTATTGGATGGTTCCTAACCCCATTCGAAAAAAGCTTCTGTCTGATTTTGTTTTATAGAATTTTTTTCTTATGTAAAGGTATTTAAATGTAACCACGCATATGTGTGCAGGCTTGGGAGCAAAATCTGATAATGACTTTATATCAGCATTTCCACCCTGAATTTCATCAATGTTCTGAGCGGTGGATTTATTTTCTCATTACTTGGGTTTAGTCCAAATATCCAGTGATTGGAAGCTGTTTGGGACAGGGGCTCTGTGTTCATGAAGTATCTCATAGAAGGGGCCATCAGAGAGCTTCTGTAATAGAATAACTAACGAATAATAATATGTGCAGCCAAAAAAAGGAGGTGAGGTCTTATAAGAGATGTTGATTCTCCTCACTTTAGAAATTGTATAGGAAAAGTAAAATTTGTACCCAAAACCTGCTTTAGGTTACCTTAGGACTCTAGGCAAATGACAGCAAATCTCTGAATTTCACTATTGCTTTTGATTCTGTTCAGAAAGTGTTCATATCTTAAGTGATGCATGGCAATACAACACCCACCCTTCCAGGCAACAGAGGAAATTGTTGTGGGTTAGAAACTAGCTCTATTTCTTAAATACTAAATGAAAATTAAGGTATGCAGCATGACTTACGTAGCATGACAGTTATAAAAAACCTACTCTTACTTTGTTATTGGTCCTTGTGTTTTGGGGGGAGGGAGGTTGGGTTTTTGGGTTTGGTGGTGTTGTTTGTTTGTTGGGGTTTGTTTTTGTGTTTGTTTTTTCCTTTCCTCATTTGGGCTTGTTTCCCTTAAGCTAAATATTAGAATATAATCTGTTATTTCTTTGACTATTCCAGATTTGTTTACTTTTAAGTCCTTCCTTGAGATTCCATAGACCTTCACAGTCTACTGTGAAGGTTTATTGCATCTAATATTTACTCTGATTTTTCTCCTCACTCTATGTTAGCATTACATCTCTGTTACTATCTCTCTCCTTTATTGTTCTGAATTCACTCTTCTTTCCACAGAGCTGAGATAGAGTGAGTAGTATATCCCATGGTCATCATGAAGGGAAAGCAAGGACTAAAAAAAACTTGATGAAGCCAGTGTTGACAGTGCTGGAACAGGAACTCTTGAAAATATGATCCATGCCAGCAGACTCTCTTACCCAGATATCATCCTACTCCATCACTATTATAAACATATCTGAACTAGACGTGAAGTTAAAAATAAAAACCTCTGAAATCACTGAGCTGTCTAGCTTGTGTTGCTTCTTAAGGACAATCTCCTTTCTCAAAGTAAAATCACCTATTCAGTATTTCCCACCTGAAATCACAGCCTTCAGTATGTCCAAAACATGTCCTCTGGAGCACGTGGGACCCCTCTCTATATCCCATGTCCAAATGCACAAATACATTCATTTGCCAGCTGACGTTAGCTGTCTGTGAGGTATTCATGTGGCTGGAAAGCAGACAAGACCTGGAGAAGGCCTCTGTTCATGGTTGCTCTGCAAGTCATCCTTTCATTGGCATAGCCAGTAAGACTAGAACACAAATAATTAGTGAAGGAGATACAGTCTTGTGTCTTCTTTGATCTTACATCTGCCTGATGCAGCCAATGGGAGATCTCTACCAGATATGGAGAAGAAAAGATGTGCATGTAGAAGAGTTCTGGTCTCTCAGTCGTTCTTGTCAGACTCATTCGGGGTAGGTGCCATAAATTCTCAGAGAGACTTATTCTTCTTAATATATGTTTCTTCAGGTAGAAAAAATAATTAAGTCCATTTACTAAGTTACATTCATGTCCATGTATAATGGCAACTGATGACCTCAGAAGAAAGCTGAATCCCCACTTCTTGGTGGTAAGCTAGCCCTCCGCAAGGCAGAAGATAGTTGGCAAAGTTTGAGCTGAGTAACGCACTCTCTCCGAACATTTTTTAGATCCAATGTGGGGTATGTCTGAGGAGACTTTCAGTACTATAGAACTATTTGTGTTTTCTTAACATTTCCAATTTCCACCACCTTTCTTTTTCCAGAAGAAGAGCTATGCTTATTGATGGTATATGAAAATATAATCACTACCCTGCCTGATCACTCTATATCCCTCAGTGCTTTTTTATCATCAGTGAAGGAAAGACGGAAGAAAGGTGGAGCTTTTAATCATGTTTTGGACAAAGAAGGAAAAAATATAGCCATCAAAATACCATTGGGCTCTACAGTCCTTAACTTGATATGACAACACGGATGAACATGCTTTTCCCCAAAAAGAAGCATGCTCTAAAGTAATCACTCAAGATTATTTTGTGACTTAGTGTATTGTAAGCTGCTCTGAGAGATCTCCCTCTGTGGCATGTCTAAATTCTAGTATATTCTTTGCTACAGGCAAGATAAGTGACATGAGAAAAATAGACCCAATGGAAACATTATTGGAAAGCAAATTCCTGTTCTGACAAGCCAGAGATTAATAAGAGATTTCTAGTGACTAGACTCATCCCTGGCTTTTGTCTTCCTTCAGTCTAAAATAGAAGACAGATAGTTTGATAGAGGAAAGTCTGGCAAAGGTAAATGGTAACGATGAAGCAAAGGAGTCATAACATTCTCCTGACGAAGCCCGGATGCCTGAATAGTGAAATACAGAGGAATGTTGATTAAGGTGACTGTCAAGCTTCTTGTAGGCTGCCAGCAGTAGCTACAGTATCTTCCCAAAAGCATACAACCAAGTCAGTAGTTCAGATCTTTCTTTTCTCTGCACAAATGCCTCTAAAATGCAATTGTCCTCTCTCATAGAGGGATTGTTCTATTTTAATTTCTCCTTGCCAGGTTGTGTGAACATTCCCATGTTTTGCAAAGCAAAAGGCACGCTACTCATTGTGACTGTTTCTTAAGGCTAAAGTTTTTGCTATCAATTTCCACATTTCACAGTCTCCCTGGGAAATCTAAACCTATCTTGTAATGAAAATGCCATTGTCTGTCTTTGCAATTTACAAAAAGAGTTACAACCTCTCTGTGTCTGTGCTTCAAAATAATCCGACAAAGTGTGTTAAGTCTATTTTAAATAAGCAGTACGTTGCTTCTTTCCAGTTAAATATAATAAGCGGTGATTGCAGGAATGTAGATTGTACAATTGTCTTTCCTAAAGACATCTTCAGGTACAGAGGTAAAGCACTAAAAAATGCAAAGCACTAGTTCACTGTTTTGCAAAGCCAAATGGTTGTTCAATTTTTACAGCTATAAAGAAAAGAGATGCAAAGTTTATTAATGTATTTTCTGGAGAAAACATATGTACATTTAATATTGGATAGAGTGTCAAAATAATGTAGGAAGAGATAATGATCTATTAACTCAGAATCCATTTTCAGTGGAAAAAACCAATATACTTGGAACATCTTGACTTGATCCGCGAATGACATACTAGGCAATACTTTTTTTCTTGTTGATAGACATTTGTAATGCGAGGGGGAGAATATTTCCCAAGCCAAGTCATTTATATGAGCGTAAGAGCCATCTGGTGCCATAGATTAGACTGACTCAGCACTAATATGGATTAAAAAAGACTTTCTTCCTTGCCCTATAGTAGCTGTTTTCATTCTAAAACCGGCAATCCTGTTATCATGTGGTAAATATTTTAATACATCAAATTAACAACACAGAAAAATATGGAGAATATTTCTTTTAGGCTGACGAGCAAGCAGGGTATCCCACATCAAGGGACCTGCTACAGATATAAAGTAATACAACTAATTGCTTAACATTAAGCAGACGCATGGAATAGCAGGAGTCGTTACCTTTTTATATAGAACCTTTGAATGGAAATTCGAACCTTGTTTCTAAGAGCTATACCAAATGATGTTGCTTCTGTGTGTGAGGATCACATCACACTTTAAGAAGGCAACAAATTAATCTGTAACTTTCCCCCTAAATCCTTAAGTATTTGGAGAAAATAAGACTCCTGACCTGCAAATATTTATATCTTCGCATAAAAGTCTGTGTTGCTAGATCTGAGATCAGGTAACATACACGAACCAATTCATGTGCTTAAAACTGAGCACATGCAGAAATATTTACAGCCCCCAAGTCTAAGATACCAGTGTTTTCTTTTAAGTGGTGTAATTGCCAAAAAATTCAGAGAGACGTGCTGGTGAGTACAAAAGAGACCAAAGTACCGAAGTTCCATTGAATTAAAATGCTGGAATGTCTTTAAAAATGTCATGGTAAAGAGAAAGTTCCTGATGTCCTTTTATTCACACTAAGCCAAAACTTATTTTGCAATAGCTTCCCCTGACTTCTCAACATCAGAGTTATACACATAGCCTAGAGAGGTCACATGGCTTTCTCTTCAGCACATCAGAAGAGGAAAAAACAGGAACAAGATCTTCATGCCCCTTGACCTAAATATTAGCCTCTGCAAGAACATGTCTACTGGATAAATTCTTTTATATTATTTCAATTGGTCGGTATCAGAGAGTTTGGTAGTTTAGGTTCAGCAAAGTACTTATGCCAAGTACACATGTTCAAAATTTCTTGGGCATGCAGTTTGGAAATTTTAGGAAAAAAAAATATATCAGTATTTCCATACAAATCTGTATGATTTCCTCTGAGTTGTTTCATTATTTCTGCTTCTAATATTAGATGAAACCAGGAAGCATGGATGCAAAAATAGGGGTCAACAAGAGAAATATAGAAATTAATTGCCCAGCACTCAGAGGAGAACTGAGGCTATGCTCAAACCTCGTGACAATTGGTTGATACTCAAATTACAAGTGTAACATACATGTGGCTCTCGGGATTTTTTCCACTGGAGTAAAAATAGTAGTGCATTCAAAGGACAGTTGTAAATTTTGATGCCATGTAAAGAGAAGGCTTTTAACTTCAACAAAAATTGAGTGACTTTGTATAAGTTATACCTTAAAATTGCACCAGTTTCTCAAGAGGTTTATCATTTGGCCTTAGCTTGCAGTCATCAGCATGGCTTTCTTTTCAGACAAGCATCTGGTAGTTTACGAAAATGTTCAATAAGGTAAGAGTCAAGCTAATCTATGAAAAGAAGAGAAATAGAAAACTCTGTTCATAAAAAACAAACGAAAACCTCATCTGAAACAGATTTAAGTATACACAGGTTACAACGTAGTCCCTTAGGCATCTATATCTTATATGCTTACAAGAAAAGATAACTTAAACTGACTTTCAATTTGCCAGTTTATTGCAAAGGCACTATTTTGACTAGTATTAAATAGTCTTGACTGATGACGTCTCTAATTTGTTTGGTGCAAACGCATTCTTTCACCATCAGACATGGGTTTTTTTAACCATCTACTTATTTGAGAGAAAAATCTATTGTGGCCTGTGCAGACAATTCTGCTTTTTAATTTTGTTAAGATTTTTCTGCATTTGCTAGACAATGCATGAGAGCATTTGATGATGAGAGCATTAATTAACCTTGAAACATATAATCGGGTTCCCAGGCTTGGTTCTAAAGGGTTTTTGGCTCTCCTTTCAAACATAATTTGCCAAAAAGCAATTACTAGGGTGCTGCAAAAAATGTTACCTTCTGGATTTTAAATTCACTTTCTTCTTTAATGTATTAGGAATCTGAGCATGCTGTCTCCTGCTTCTTATCAGTTAAATATATGCAATGATACCAGAAAAAGAAACCGTGAATGCTGCAATTCTAGTTCATTAGAAGTTGTCATAGAGGCAACATCTATAAAAGCAAAAGGTGCCAAGCAAACAGTAAAGGCTGTTCATTGACTCTGGATTTAATAACTACCTTATCTATATTCTACATGCTAGGAAAAATATTGTAATTGGGATGGATTATGTAGAACATGAGGAGTGGAATAATTGATGGAATAATTAGAGAAAAAACAGTCTGCTTCACTTTTAAGCTATTTGTTTGAGACTGGTTGACAATGGTAACAAGTGGTAACAATAGAATACCATTAGTGTCCAGTCCCTTACACTTTTCCATGTGACATCGGTGTACAGGTCTTTGTAGAGAGAGCTATTTAATGGAGAACAACATTAGAAGATATTCTGTCTTGCTTGTAGTCAACAAGGGTCCTGCCCAGCTTGTTCAAGATTTTTGTTGCAGAGTGCCTCTCTCAGCAGCTGGCTTGCAGGAAGGCAACCCAGAACATGTACCCTGCTGCTCATTCTCTGCCCCACCACCTTAAAAGTCTCTGAGAGTGTCTGTGCAGCAAAGCAGGACAGGAAGGTGATGCCCTGATTTCCACATTTCATCCTGTCTGGGTATTGCACAGATTAAGGGAATTTTTGTGTCCCTGGCTGTCAGTGAGCCATCTTTTGTCAGCACTAATCATCCCTGGAAACAACGGAAAGTATATAGTGTGTTAAGACTTGCACGGCTATCTGATGCAATCTACAAGAGAGACAGTCCTATTGCATTACTCAATATACCAAAACAAATGTCCCATAACTCAAATTTTTATTCTGGGGAGCTGCTGATTGCAGTAGCTGTTCATTGCATACACCCATATGTCTCCCGGTGATAATCCAGCAAATGGAGGACCTTTTAAACTGACAGATTTAATATACATCCTTCTTATTTAAGGACAACAAAATATTGAGTGGTGTCCCAGCAAAGGGGGACTTGCTCTGAAGCTCAAAGAGTGAACTTTGGCACTGTCAGGAACCTTTGCCTTGCAAAAATGCTCATACAAGTTTCAGCATAAATAAGAGCTGAATCTTTGAGTATCAGCAAGAAGGGCACAAGATTTTTCATAACCTAAAATAAAAATAAAAATAATCAAAATACATTACACATTTAGAATGGTTTTCTTGGTATGTTTGTTTTATGTTAAAGAGGGGAATGTATATAGCAGATTAAAAAACAAATCCAAAACCAAACAAAACCCCTGAACCATGTGGAGATACATGGCTATGCAACGAAATACTTAAAACATTCACTGACCCTTTACTGATGGGCTTATCGAAGTTCTAAATTCTGTAATGTTCCCATCTGGAATCAGCACTTTACTTTTTGTTGTAGACAGCATATTAAAAAAACTCCAACAAATTAGGTATTTGATCATGGAGACAGAAAGGCAGAGAAAGTAGTGTGTGTGCACATTACAGTTATATTATCAAGGCTTTCTGTAATGTTATTATAGGCTGTTCCAAGTTACTATGTATGAAAACAAACCACACTGATTCCAAGCCCTAAAATGAGAGAAGTTAGGGAAATATAATCAGTGCAGCTGTGGCAACAATACTATTGTTAAAGTACAGTGAAATTTCATAAACAGTGAGTAAGAAGTCAAGAAGGAAATAGTTGTAGACAAAATCATTGCTAGAAAACATGAAAGCAACTCTTTTTTTTTCCCATCCCCTCCCCTCTCCACCCTGTGAAAAGATTATCCATGGAAGGGGAAAAAAGGGTGAGGTTGTGGGTGGTGTCCTACATAAGGCCATAACACACAAAAAGTATGTGTGCTTTTTTCTCTTGGAAGAAGATGAGGAAAAAAATGAGCCTGGAATTTCTTTTGGCACAGATACTGTACTTTCAGGTGCCATCTGTGGGCCATGCGTTGAATGAAATAAGTCTATGTTAAAACAAGAATAAAAGAGATAAAGGACATTAGACAACCCATCATAGGCACTGCTTGCAGCATGACATCGATGTTCCCAAGATGGTTTTAAACTGCCTAGCTGTAAGAATTAGTGGGACTTCAGTTTCTGTGCCAGCAATGTGTAACATGAGGCAACAAATATTTCGACAAATGCTAATTTATCCTGCTTCTTACTGACAAAGCTACAGATGTCTTATGCAAAAAAAGAAACACCACTGGGTCAACAGCTGTGCTTTGCAGGGGATTTCATTCACTTTGTTTGGCATTATGTTAAGAACTTCAGTGGCATTGCTCCTGCTTGACACCACTGCAGAAGAATCACTCAGTCTGATCCCCTGATAAATAATGTTTCAAAAGAAATGGATGGTGCAACTTCGCTTAGCATAAGAGAGGCTAGGCTTTAACCCACATGTTTTAAACTGCTCCCATGAGCCAGTTGGTGGTGTGACAGACGAAACCAAGAGAGGTGAAACTTGACTAGTGTATAATGCAAATTTACATTAAAAAAAAAAGTCCGTCTGCAGGGAAATTTACTTAATATGAACCACAAACACAGGAAATATGAAAGCAGGTGTTTCCTGATATCACCAAAACTACAGGTATATGAAAACAGGTTCCCAGTCTAGCCAATTTTCACCTTACAGTTTTTAATAGTCTTTGATCATACACTTCAGTTTAAAGCATATCTAGATTGTAGCTTGGGAGTATGGCAGTGCTGCTGTTCTTCTCTGCCAAGATAAAAGAGATATTTTCATAATTTCTTCTGAAGTTTAGATTCTATTAAGCAGCAATCTAACATTCTCATTTTGGAAAAAAAAAAAAAAGGGGTTCTTATGAACTGGCAGGAAGCATAACAATATTTACTGGTAATTATTTCCATGACATTAAGTTATTCCTTTTTGAGATTTGCTTAGAATATATGTATTTGGTGCAGCTAGGAAAGTTTATTGAGCAAATGTGTAGATTTACGAGTTAAAATGAAATTTTAAAAGAAAGAACTGTGATTACTTCTTCAGATCACTTTGATACAATGCTGGTATTCCGGGCCAGATTCTTGAGGTGACATGTGCAATGTCAATTCAATACTGGAAGCTGAAAGGCTGACTAGAACTTAATCCTGTAGACAGTAAGAGACATTCTCCATAAAGATTACTATATCTCTTAGCAATAAAGATCATACCATCATCCTTATCTAGCATCTTATCTTGCAGAATCAGTTTACTTCTTCTCGCCCTGTCCCTCCCACCCCCCACCAATTTACAAATTCCGATAAAATTCCAGCCCTTTGTGATTGTGCTTTCTCCCTGCTGCCTTCAGCATCTTCTCTGTCTTCTCCTTGCCAAAAATATTTTCTGTCCTCCAGACATACAAAACTGGCAGTGAAGAGGTTAGGTCAGCTATGAGAAGATTTCCATGGAATCAATTAAAGTTTTCTGGCAGCAGGAAGGCAGACAGCGTGGGATGTAATGGGACTCACTTCACACAGAGTTTTGACCTCATCCAGTTTCTAAAAGTGCCCTTTGACCTCCAGCCCAGCACCTCCATTGCTACTACTGCCCAGAAATTTTGAACACACGGTTCCCAGACAGACCAGGTGCGCAATGAAAGCTTTTTGCCTCCTTTTGGTACCGGAAACTGTTTGGAGTTCAGTGGAATCCCAGGGCAACAATTAACGCTACTAATTTTTCTGACATGAATATAAATGGCTCAGGGCCGGACAGAGCACCAATATAGTTATTGCCAACTACTAAAACCAAATAAATCAACCACAGTTTACTAGCATTCCTAAAGCTTTTTCTGAACTATATTAGTACATTTTGAGAGTTTTCAGAGAACATTTGAGAAAATTCAGCTGGACAAGGAGCAAGAGTTGTTCCACTGACATAATTTTTTTCAATTTTTAAGACAATTTTGACAGTATTCCTCATAAGGGATTAGTAAGGAAACTAAGAATTTGTAATGTGGGAGGTGTAGTTGTGTTTTGATCACAAAATGGCTGCAAGAAAACAGAATAGAATAAAATGGTCAGTTTTCAATATGGCAGTGGTCAGCAGCAGGACACTGTAAGACTAACAGAACTTCACTATATTCATTAATGTTCTGGAAAAGGGCTTAATCAGCATGGTGGCAAGATCTGCCATGGAACTATTTTTTTAACAAGTAACAATTTTTTAACTGAGCAGTTATTTAAGTTAGTCAAGACAAACCTAGGCAACTAGGCAGCACAATGGCAGAGGAAGCTCATGATGGAAAACTCAAAATAAGGTGTGTTGGAAGGATATTACTAATACACATTGTTGGATTTTGAATTAACAGTAACCACCCAAGAAAATGACCCGTGTGTCACCTTGGAGAGCTTAATATAAACATCTGCTTAATGTTGAAAGGCAATCAAAAGCAAATTAAATGTTACCATGAATAAAGAAAGGGGTGGGGTCCCACAGAACCTGCTCTGGCCAAGACTGCCCAGGATATAGAGTGAATCAGTACACTTTCTCACTCTCCTGCACAATTTCTAGGATGAGCTGGCTGGTCCCCTGGAGGAAAGGAAAGTGTTGATACCTTTGACGTTGTTTTCTGTTCTCTGCCCAAAGCTTTCTGCAAAAGGCCTTCCTGTTGCTGAGAACCAGCTGTTCATAGACTTTTGCTGTTGGAAAGAAACTGAATTAATAAAGCTAGCCCACTGAAATGTAGCCATTTAACAACATATAGCATTTCAAAATAGATGAATAACACTACATTCCCCTAAAATTTAAAAACAAACAAACTAAACCCAAACTCAAACCAAACAAAACAACAGGTAAGGAGAGTTTTTCAGTTTAAATGTGTTGAAAATTGGTCTAAATGCAGTGGCTAATGCTCTCGATTACAGAGTCCAACTTTTCTTTCATTTTAATTCTCAAATGAAACCAGAATTAATCAGTATACATGCTCAAAAGCTACGAATACTTACCATTTTGTGGTGGAAAAAGATTATTGACCACAGGGCAGCAGGGCTTATGAATCTCTAAAAACCTATATTAAAAACATCAAGCACCCACAATACTGCATTAATCACCAGGTTTTGTTTGTGGGAGCTCTTTGCACCTCTGTATAAACATAATGCCATAATGGCAAAACACTCCATTGCCTCTAACTTAACACACTATTATTCAGCATGTAAAATCTTGCAGTAAAGAGATACAGGGTGGAGACTAGAAGGACTGATAGAACCAACCCTGCTCAAACTTACGGCATGAGGCAGAAATCAAACTTCAATTATATCTAATTGAGAATGAATTGTTATCCCTTATATAATCCCCTTCACAACATAGTAAGTGTTTTGTACATGTCTGAAAACAGATAAACCAAAATACTGCTGAACTGGAGTAAAACAAGAAAGCAGCTCATCAAAATGCATAGGGAAAAACCCAAAACCCTAAGATTACCTATTTACAGATCTTCAGGAAAACAGAGATGCACTGGAAAGAAAAACAGTGGCCAGACTCCTTCATTTGCCAGGATTGCTTTGTGCTATTCGAACAGGTCAGGTTCAGGTATCTGGAGAGACCTTCCAAAATATTTTGTCCCTTTGCAGAGGAAATGCAGGAAGAGGGAAGGAAGATGTTTGGATACATGGGGAGAAGAGGAATAGAGGTTAAGTTGTATGAGCTTAGAGCAGGGAGTAGAATTGAACTGGCCTTTGACAGGAAGGAAAGAGACACTGGGAGATATTGGTGAAATCTGGGCACAGGAGAATAAGAAATTGATACGCAGTCATTGTCATCAACTTGGAACTGGAAATGCCTGAAGATATAACTAAAGTGCTTAGCAGGAAAGCTGGGCTTAGACATTTCCAGTCTGCTGCACGTAGACAAGCAAAAGTGAGGGGAGAAACTGGATAGCTGTCCGGAGAATGTCATCTGGGTCTTTCAGTTGCCATAAAAGGAAGATAAGTCTAGGATTAAAAAAATCCAGCACAAGGCAAAGAGACTGGGACTGGAAAGAGGAAACTGCAGAATACAGTCCTGAGTGGAACCAGGAATTACCAGGCATCATGGTGTTACTTCGGTAGAAAAATATTATTATTATTATATTATAATAATTATAATATTTTTGGTTGTGCTGGTCCACCTAGACAATGGTTAGTCATCCTGCAATCCATTACTCTGTCAGTTTATGTAGGACAAAGCAGCACAGTGGATCTAGATTCCAACTCTGCTGACATTTCACATGCTGCCAGAATATAGTACTTTTTTTCCAGTCCATTTCTTTAAAAGTTAAGAAGAAATAAAACATTACATGATAATTATGAATTATGGTCATAAAGTCAACTGTTAACATTTTTGAAAAGCCCAAAGTAGAATTAGTTACGCAACCTTAATTTAGTCACCACATACAGAGTCATAATATCATCTTTAATTACATAGTCAAAGAGTTATTTATACATAAGATCCCAGGGTTTTCTTCAGTATAATGAAGGAAACTTTAGCTATATGAGAAGTCCAAGGCAGAGTCATCAGGCAGAGTACAGAGTGTAAGAGAAAGAATGTCTTCATGGCTATCAGATAGTGACCTGGGGGTTTCTCTTCTAGACTCTACTACTTCCCATGTAATACCAGACAGCTGACTTAAATCTGACTTTCCCAGATAATCAGTAAACAAATTCTTCATTTTCTAGGTGTCTGCCTTAGGCCTGATTTATAGAAATGCCTAAGGCTTAGGGCCGTATTTGACGTGTATGGAACCTTTGAGCACATTAAGTGGTAGATCATTCTTTACATTCTGAAAAAATCTACTCCTAGGCATGCAAGATCTGACCCACACAATCAGTGAAAACTTTTGACCTTGAGACCTTTTTGCTTATATTCTTTACCTATAACATTGTGTTCCCTGAGATTGTCTTGTGGAACTAATACCACAAATTTTTGTGAAGCATTCATAAACTGTAGGCATGAATATTAAACAAAAATCCAGAGCGAAATGAGCAATTCTCTTTCTGCATTGGGGATCCAACAGTTTGCAATAAACAGGGCAATACTACAGGTGCTCATTAACTGAAGACTGTCCACTCTGAGTACACAGTGAGACAGAGATTCCCCTGGGGAAAATAAAAAACAATATGGTCTTTAATCTCATGATCTCAATGAATATACAAAAGGTGATCCAAAATTCTGACAGTCCCTTAGTTTGAGTTCTTTATGATTTCTCAATCCTACATGATCTTTTAAGCCTTTTAACTCAATTTTACATGTGTGAGATTTATGTAACAACTGGTTTTGTAACAAAGAACAATGGACACTTGATACTGACTGACTTGATTAACAATCAACCTACTATTTGCATTCTATTTTCCATTAAAATCACAACAGAGCCTGTGGCAAGGAAAATTCCCAAAGATCTATTCATCTCAGAGCACCTTGATCCTTCTCAGTCCCTTTATTTGCATGGGTATGGGATGGAAATTGCACTGGTTCCATTGATCTGAGAATGAATTATGACCGTATGTCTATGGTAATACTGCTTGACTTCTTCAAGTTTCACTGACTTTCATATTATACAACAGTTGTGATAACTGCTTTTGAATTGCTGTTTTCTGTCCTTATTTGCTTTTCCCAGTATGTCTTATGTGAAAATTACTTCCTCGTAAGGCATTGTGATAGGGAACTACATTAGAGATCTGCCTTGTCACCTTTCCTGGTCAATGTGTATTTGAGACTGTTGGGTAAGTGGGAGTAATAGGATCCAGGTTTTGTTTCTAGGATGTTATCACAATTTTATCGCTCCTCTAACAATCAGTGCGGTGATGTCTTGCTAAAAGTCTGGGGAAACTGCAGAAGGATGAAACCTTACTGATTCATCCAGTGCAACTGGGATTAAACTGATGGCAGGGTTTGGCATAGAAACTGAATTGTAAAACCACCAAGTCCTTCATTGTTTCACTATTTCTTACTTATGTTTTCAAATCTGTGGTTATGTTCGATATCCACTGTTCTCTGATCATGTAGCGGAAGCTAACAAAAATGCTGTATTGTCTGTGCTTAAAACACTGCCTTTGACTGTGAAATTTGCTGTAAGGATCCTTGCTTTCATACTTCAGGACTGGATCACTTCGAAGTGAACTATATGGAGTGAAATCCAAAATTCTACAAAACACAGAATACCAGAAGAAGAGCTGCTGTTGTTAGCAGCAATATATGCCCTGGCATTCCTTATTGTAGAATGGTTCCTAATTGGAATATATAGGAAGTTGGTTTTGGTTCTAAGGTATTGGTAGTGAGTTCTGAGTGTCTGGGTTCTTGTGGCCTGACTAAACACATTGTCTCTTGGTGAGAAGTTATCAAAGGTTGTGTCTGGAAGTACTCTAACTAAATCCTTCTTGACTTGAAAAACAGAATGATAACCACAGAGTATCCTCTGTTAGCCTGCTTCAGGTTTGAAATGACCTGTTTTCCTCTTCTACTGACCTCCATTGTATGTTAGAAGTAGTATGCAGCTGGCTGCCACAGGAGTGGAATTTCGAAGGAGATTTGAAGCTTCACTTTTATTTGTATAATATATGGTGGCAACTGCCAGAGACTTGAGAGTTTTCCTCTTCTGCTTTTCTATAAGTCTTACTAAACACAAATATTAAAGAAACCTGTAAAAGAGAAGGCTTCTGGTCTGCGCCACCACATGAGCATCCTCAGGCAATGGAAGGTGCAAAAACAGTTTTATATTGCAACCCCATGGATAATAATAATAATAATAATGATAATAACAATAATAATAAAAAAGCTGGAAGAAATCCTCCTATAGGGAGAGAACACCACTGCAGATATTATTTTTCTTCTGTGATTTCTTCCCTTGGATAAATAAAGCCCTGCATAGTTATGAGAACCTGCACTTGTTTTTTCATCACTTATGAGTAATGTAGTAAATTCAAACTCATGTTTATAAAACTGTTACATCCCTCCAACATCTGCTTCCAATATCTATGAGAACTGAGTTTATCTTTGTTGTCTAGCACTGTCTGGCAGTTTTATTTAGCATTAAAATCTCTGTTGAATATACCATTTTGCTGATCTGCTCTGAAATTTTGGACCAATACAATGAAGCTCACGTGGAAATGATATGTCCTTGTGCTATACCTGAGGAAGATACCTATCTTTTTGAACTAAATAAAGCTCATTACACTGATTGACTGGAATATTTAATTATCATCCGTTCTATCCCCTTTTATTCTGCTGTTTTTCTCTATTATGACTATAGGGTCAGAATCCATTTTATGGTGGCTGGGTAAGCTCTCTTACCTTTATTTCCTACAACACTATGAATCAGATATTTCAACTCTAAGTTAAACTTGTACGAAGAAGTAAGTACAGTTTTGTCATTTCCTGTAGAATTATTTCAAAGTAAATAATACGTCATAGAAATTAATGCAGGATGGAGGATTTGGGGTAAGTTGAACAGGTTGGATCGTGTGAGATTTTATACTACTGAAAGTTAAAAAAAAAAAATTGTCTCTAAATACTGACAGTTTTCATCATACGTACGGTTACTATCTCCAAAAATGTTCAAAAATGGCACTAATTTTAGCACTAGTTTTCTTAACCCAAGTAAGGGTTTTAAATAGTATATTCATATGGGTATATTCTTCCTTTCCTATCTCATTTTTCTTTTTTTCTTCTTTTTTCTTTTTTTTTTTTTTTTTTTTTTTTTTTTTTCTTCTTACTATCCACATTGTTACTGTGTGTTTCTCAGACTGGCTGGGCTTATGATCTCCATGGGACAACTAAGCAGAAAGGAAAGAGCATTTCCTTCAACATGACTTGTACCTGCCAGCACAAATACAGGCCTGAGATTGAAAAGACAATTTAAGTCATTTTTAAAACTCAGTCAAGGACAGCCAACATATTAATGGATGGAGGTTGCACAAGAAGATTCAAGAAGTAGATGATCGGAGACAAAAGTCAGTCTGAATTTGATTTAACATAATGTAACACACTGACATGATTACTTTTATAACTACCTGGGATACGTTCTGACAGCTTTTCCTAGTTTTTATTCACTCCTTACTTAGGCAAAAGTCCCACTAACTTCTCTCCCACGGTATGTTTTCTGACTAATATTTAAGTACATTATCTTTCTGTCGTCTTGTATGGATCACATCTTACTCATTTAGCTTCAGGAGACAGTGTATTTCATATTCAGAGACAGGCAGAGCTGTTACAGCCTAAACATGAAAAAGGATTAGAAACTTTATTACACTCATTACTACTTCACTGTGCAACTTTATACTTCCTTACATAACAATGTTTCTTTCAAAATGGAGAACTGCTTTCATTATACCATTCTAACAAACAAATATATAACCGTATGATGGCAGTAGTATGCTTAAATATAAAGATTCCAATATGCAATGTTTTAATTTGTCTAAAAAAGGAGGATATGACTCAAACCAGCGTCCTGAAGAGTAAGACTTGCAGCTGTCATTTATCATGTTCAAACTGAAGCTTTCACAATTTTTAACGACAAAATAAAGATTGGCTACAATTTTAGTTGCTGAGTACAATTCTAATGACTCCAGTCATTCATTCCAAGGCCATTTTTATGTCTTTAAACATGGAGACAGGCATTTAAAATCAAAATTTGCCTTACATATATGCAGTTCGTGGAGACCTTCAGGGGAGTCATGCATATGCAGGAAATGACTAATCATTTTATTTCTTCAATATTAAATGTACATTGTTACCACAGTACATGTATTAGATATCATGGAATTACCTATGTATTTTCCCTTCCACAGTAACTGAAGAAAGATTATTATGTGCAACAGTTTTGAAGTGTGATGGTCTAGAATGAGAAGATGCTGGAAATTTTAACAGAATTTACCCAGTTGACCAAGATTTCTTCAAAATTTATTTTTTAACAGCTGATGAAAGTGAATGTATACTAAATATGAGCCAGAATGGAAGGAGATTTTATAAATGTGCCATGCTTAATAAGTTGTTTACTATTAGTTACCAGAGCATTGTTAAATTACAGATGGTATGAAAAATAGTGGCATGTAAAATCTGTGTGGACATACAATCATGTCTGTTAAGGCTGGATAAATAATTACAGCATTGCCATAGAACAACTTGTCCATTACCTGTGACTATAGAGTTTTCTCAGCTTGTGAAGTATTTAATTGGCTTCTTCAGTAATTGTATCATGGCTATCTAGCCTATACACAAGAGGGATATTTTAAGATTGAAAGTACAAAAAATAATGGAGATACTATCTGACAGCATAAAGGGACACTGCAAACCTGTTCTCTTATCCTTCTGATAGTAATTTATACTAATATTGTTCCCAGGGATGGTTTTGCTGAAGATCTAGTGAGCATACATTTCTATCCAGTGAATTTGAGCTTCTAGAGTTTCATGAAGGAAAAATGTTGCAGGGAAATGAAGTGCCACACCTATAACTTGGACAATGAGGTATTCTTTAAATAAATACACATAAGGTCAATCAAGAGAACATCTAAATGAAACTTGGGCTCCCTCTAGACTTTAATTTAGACTAAAGGTTAATGTAAACCAAAAGTTGAGAGGTCAATCCTCTCTGGACTTGCTGTATAACTCCAAATAGGCCTAAAGGGGCATAACAGTGCTTAAACAACTTAAGGAAATTGGGTTATACAACTTTACACCTCTTTGCTCTTTGTTTATTTTAATTTGCTCTCTCAGCCTTTTTTGACTAATCTGTTACCAGTTCGTGGTATTATTAAACAAATAAGAATATTATTAAAACAAAACAAAAGAAAAAACAACAACAAAGCAAAACCAAACAAACCTCTCCATACCTTCACTGATTTGATTTCTACATAGAGGAAAGAAGCAACTTTTAATCAACATATTAAACAGATTGTAATAGATCATAATAGCTTAAGAAGGTTAGAACACAATTCCCCATCCAGGGATGCTAATCTTTTCTGGAAACAGCTTTGAATCTAAGTTTCATCTATTTGTGGTAGAAGATACTATATGGAAAAGTTCAAAGGTGTTTTAAAAAAGGACAAATACCCATTTGGTCTGTAAGGGTCTGTGAATTAAGAAAATCAAACACAATTTTTTTTTAACGGATAGTTTCTTACAGATATTTTCAAGGATGCAGCAGAATTGTCTGCTTTTATGGCCATGAGAAAAAAAAAAAAGTAATTCATTTAGAAATGGAGAAGAGGAAAACTTTGTGGCTTATTAGATACAATTAAATCAAAAACTGTTCTGAAGACCATGCTGTGTCTTGTTCTTGACAAAGATGCTTTCATGTGCTTATAAGCAACTGAACACTGAGTACATATTGAATGCTAGAGATGTATAGCTATTGACCAATAAGTTCCACCAAAGGAAAAATACTAAACTAATATGATTTTCTTAAAAAGAAATGAGTAGTGACTTTGAGAGAACCTAAATGATTTTCAGTGAACCTTTCAAAATGTAAGTGTTTGTATAGGTTTTACCAAATAATGTTTTGTATCAATGTGAGTTTAAAAGCAAACAGAGAATCAGTCAAATCCAGTGAAATTTCTCATTGCATTAACCTCTTCCACATTAATATTTTTTTATACAAGAACGGGAGGTATGTCATATTTTTCACCTCCCTTATTTCTTGTACTACTAACTGATTTGATTCTGTAAGCTGCAGCTCAAAAGATCAGAGCTCCAAGTCTTTCTAAATGAGCTGTACTTACATAGAATAAATACCTTGAAGAAAATGTGGACTTAGAATGTCCTGAGTTGGAAGGGACCCACAAAGACCATCGAGTCCAACTCTTGTCCCTGCAAATGACAACCTCACAGTTTACACTATGTGTCTGAGGACGTTATGTAGTCTCTCCTTGAATACTGTCAGGCTTGGGGCCATGACTGCCTCCCTGGGGAGCCTGTTCCAGTGCTCCACCACCCTCTGGGTGAAGAACCTTTTCCTAATGTCCATCCTAAACCTCCCCTGGCACATCTTCCTGCCATTGCCTTGGGTTCTGTCATTGGTCACCAAAGAGAAGAGATTGGTACCTACTCCTCCTTCTCAGCTTGTGAGGAAGATGTAGCCACGATGAGGTCTCTGTCTCCTCGTCTCCAGGCTGAACAAACCAAGTGACTTTAGCTGCTCCTCATACGGCTTCCTCTCCAAACACTTTGCCAATTTTGTAGCCCTTTTCTGGACACTCTCTAGTAGCTTAACATCCTTTTTATCCTGTGGTGCCCAGAACTGCACACAGGGCTCCAGCTGAGGCTGCACCAGTGCAGAGTAGAGGGGGACAATCACCTCCCTCACCCGGCTGGCAATGCTGTGCTTGATGCACCCCAGGACATGGTTGGCCCTCTTGGCTGCCAGGGCACACTGTTGGCTCATGTTCAACTTGACGTTGACCAGAACCCCCAGATCCCTCTCCGTGGAGCTGCTTTCCAGCCTCTCATCCCCCAGTCTGTATGTACAGCCAGGGTTTCCATGTCCCAGGTGCAAAATCTGGCACTCACCCTTGTTGAACTTCATGCAGCTGATGATCGCCCAGCTCTCCCATTTGTCCAGATCCATCTGCAGGGCCTCTCTGCCCTTGAGAGGGTTGACAGCTCCTCTCAATTTTGCGTCATCGTCAAACTTACTAAGTAATTCCTCGTCCTGAGTCTAAGTCATTTATGAAGACACTGAAGAGTGCTGGCCCTAAGATGGATTCCTGCAGAACTCTGCTAGTGACTTGTCACCAGCCCGACATAGCCCCATTTACTAGAACCCTTTGAGCCCGGCACATCAGCCAATTGCTCACCCAATGTATTGTGTGTTCATCCACCTGTATGCTGGACATCTTGCCCAGGAGGATACTGCGAGAGACAGTATCAAATGCTTTACTGAAATCCAAAAAGATCACAATGACTGGCTTCCCTCGGTCAACTAGGTGGTAACCTTGTCATAGAAAGAAATTGAGTTTATTAAGCAAGACTTTTCTCTCATGAACCCCTGCTGGCTGGGACCAATGACTATGTTGTGATTCAGATGTTTTTCAATAACTCCCAGAACATTCTTCTCCATGATTTTGCCAGGAACAGAAATGAGGCTTTAATAATTATTGTATCCACCTACACTTTAAAATGTTTACTGTTTCCCTTACAAATTGATGTACAGGAGTGTTATTCTTGTAGACAGCTAGAAAAGGAAACACTTGATGCATGAGTGTGCCATAATAAAGGTATTTTATATCATTAGACCATTTTCTACCTAAATGGTAGGGTCTTAGATCTTAATTAAAATAGATAATAATATACAGTGCAGTAAAATAACTTCATTTTTTTGAAGGGCAGGGGAAAAACTATTATACCAAAGACATATACTGTTATTCATAATGCATTTAACACTTATTTGTATATAATTACTTTCTTTGGTTGCTTCTACAAGTCTTTCAAGGTGAAGTAAAAGAGAAAAACACTATCAAAACACAATTATGAATGATCATATTTACCTTTTAGGATTTCAAATTCATTTTAGAAGCACACTGAATTTCGTTGGGGTTTGCATATGGCACATTTAGCTTTGTGTTTCCTCTGGAAAACAAAATAATCAGGCAGTTTATGAAATGCTTTAAACAAATCTGAATTACAGTTTCATTTTCTGAACCTGCTTTGTATTTTCAGTGGGTGTGTTATCAAGTTATGTTTCATTTTGGATGCATGAAAATAGTTTTAGCAACTACTTTTTATCAAAACAAACAGCAGTAGAGCTAATTTGCCATACAATTCTCTACTTAGCCCATCCTGTTATCTATGTAAAAGATTGTCTGAATGGCTTCCGTAGAGCTTGAGAATGCAGCATTTGTCTGCAAATATTTTAGTTGAGGTTTCAGTTTAATATAAACATGAACTGCATGAACTTTGGCACTTGAAGGACTCCTGAGAAAAAGCTATCACTAGTAATATAGGACTGTAAGTACATACATATTGTAAGGACATTGCATCAAAGCTGTAACTTGGGAAGCATATCAGCCTTTCACTTCTGTCTTAGGAACCAACAGGATGGTATCTAAGTGTGTTTAGCCAGCTGAAAGCTATCAGAGAGTTCCTCCAAACAAACATTGTTTGAATTAATACGTTATTTCCAAACGAGTTACATTGGCAAGGTATAAGGTAACATGTGGTTTAGAAAAATAAACCTAAATAAAATGAAAACAGAAGCAGCAGAACCTCTGTTTGAGTCTTGTATGAACTCTATGTGGATTTTATCTCATATGGTAAATGACTGAAAATTAGAAGTAATATTCTAAGGAGAAAAGGTCAAGGCACAAAGGAAAAATTTGAATATCGTGGAAGCACCCATTAAGTCTTACTTAAGTGTCAAAGTGAACATTTGCTAACATGTCAGTTGCTATAACTTATTATATAGGTATGATTCAGTTTTGATAGTACATCTGGCATCTGTTTAAACAAACTTCCTTTATAGAGACCTGATCCAAAGGCCAACAGGGCCAATGGGCTAGTTATCAATTCTGTGATTTCTAATTGGACAAAGGTGAAGATTCGGAGAAGCTGGGAGTATTAGCTGATGATCAAGAATGACTGACTGAAGAGCTCAGGGAAGAAAGCAAGCCAACATTGCTGCAGTGTAGTCAACTCAGTTCCCTGGAGATTCTCCAGTCCTGCCTTTTCCAGTTTTATTTCATACATGGTATTCTCTGAAAAAGCACTTGTTTATCAGAGACTGCACATGTGGATAGTTTTCAGATAGGAATAAAATGGGACTGTGATAATAACAGGAAATTGCTTAGGTGCAGATTAAAGTGTTGTTTTTTAGGGTTTTTTTGGGTTTTTTTATAAAGCTCATCAGTACTGAATCTGTTCATGTTCAAGATCTATTCTCAGAACATTCTGTGAGTTAAGGAAATGATGCCTGTATTTTTCAAATGAATTTTTCAAATGAAGTCATAAGGCTCATGAAAAAAAGGTGAGGATGCTGATAGGTGAGGTTTAGGCATAACTGGGGAATGAATCTACAAGTTAGGCCATACTTAAAGTGTTATAGTAGATGGGGTTGTGTCAGGCTGGTGACAAGTCACTAGCAGGGTTCTGCAGGGATCTATCTTAGGGCCAGCTCTCTTCAATGTCTTCATAAATGACTTAGACTCAGGATGAAGGATTGCTTAGTAAGTTTGACGATGACGCAAAATTGAGAGGAGCTGTCAACCCTCTCAAGGGCAGAGAGGCCCTGCAGATGGATCTGGACAAATGGGAGAGCTGGGCAATCACCAACTGCATGAAGTTCAACAAGGGTGAGTGCCAGATTTTGCACCTGGGACATGGAAACCCTGGCTGTACATACAGACTGGGGGATGAGAGGCTGGAAAGCAGCTCCACGGAGAGGGATCTGGGGGTTCTGGTCAACGTCAAGTTGAACATGAGCCAACAGTGTGCCCTGGCAGCCAAGAGGGCCAACCGTGTCCTGGGGTGCATCAAGCACAGCATTGCCAGCTGGGTGAGGGAGGTGATTGTCCCACTCTACTCTGCACTGGTGTGGCCTCACCTGGAGCACTGTGTGCAGTTCTGGGTGGGCACCACAGGATAAAAAAGACATTAAGCTACTGGAGAGTGTCCAGAAGAGGGCTGCGAAATTGGCGAAGGGTTTGGAGAGGAAGCCGTATGAGGAGCAGCTAAAGTCACTTGGTTTGTTCAGCCTGGAGGAGACTAAGAGTCACATCGTGGTCTACAGCTTCCTCACAAGGAGAGGAGGAAGGGTAGGCACTGAACTCTACTCTGGCAACCAATGACAGAACCCAAGGTAATGGCAGGAAGATGTGCCAGGGGAGGTTTAGGTTGGACATTAGGAAAAGGTTCTTCACCCAGAGGGTGGTGGAGCACTGGAACAGGCTCCCCAGGGAGGCAGTCATGGCCCCAAGCCTGACAGTATTCAAGGAGAGACTAGATAATGTCCTCAGACACATAGTGTAAACTGTGAGGTTGTCATTTGCAGGGACAGGAGTTTGACTCGATGATCCTTGTGGGTCCCTTCCAACTCAGGACACTGTACAATTCTATGATTCTACAGGACTATGGTATTTGCTGCTAAACCACTGATAGTTCAGGTTGATTGGGCCAGCATAATCAGCTGGTCAGTAATTAATCATAATTAATGTTATCTGGGTTCCATGTTGTAAAGACAGACTAATTATAGAAAAACAGCAGTTCTAGTATCATTAGCCATCACGTCTGTCTTACAAATGTCTTAACCTATTTATAGCTCTTAATTAGAAGAAGAGCGTCTTTTGAAGGATTGTGGGCAGAGTATTTGCTTTCATGTAAAGGAAAAGGTGTTTTTCAACGGCCCAGCTCTATAATCCCCCCGCCACGCCCCCCTCCACCAAAAAAAAAAGTTGAATTTTAGATAAATAATGCAAACAATACAAAAGATTAGTAATTTGAAGAATCTTCAGTTTCAATAGAGTAAGATTATTATTCATTTTTGGAAATCATATGCAATTTCTCACTCCAAAACCCCTACCTTATGCCTTTGACAGTTATCTGGGAATGTCCATGGTATGACTATCACAACTTGATAATTCCCCTCTCTTGAAAGCCCCGAGAAGAAGCCACAATTGCCACTGACAGTCTTTCACAACCAGACACTGTTTACACTTAAACATGATTCACGATGGTTTTCTTCCCTCATTTCATCCTTTGGTTCACAAAGAATCATAACTGGCAGTGTTGATTAGTCTTATAATTTGTTTCAAAAGAATGACTTAATTAATGCCTTTTTTTAAAAAAGGTAAATTTTGACTGAATAGAAACTTCAATCAAACCTCAGGATATTTATTGGAGAAAAGCCAAAACCAACCCACCCTAAACAAAATGGAATCCCTGAGAACTAATCCCTTCCCAAAACCAAGAACGGGTTTGGTCCTGTGTACCTGAAGCTGGATAGATTCTATCAGTACCACATAATTATTCTCATAGTTTCTTACAATATCTGCTATAAAAAGCAATAGACCTGAAATGTGTTAGCAGACTTCTGAGTGACAGTCATCTCCTCAGTAAAGGATGCTTTCTGTCAGTAGCCTCAGTTCTGGAGCATAAACTTTGCTAGTTCCTCAGGATCCATCTGCACTGTCATGTTCGCTCAATCTCAAGCTTAAAATCTAGTTCCTGTGACACCTTTATTATTTACTTGCTAATGCATGTTCAGACTCAACTTTAGCATATGCCAGCTTGCTCACTGGCAGAGAAACTCTGTGCTGGAGAAGGAAGAAGAACAAAGGACTGAGATCTGATTTGTGCTTCAACTCTGTTGTTACAGAAGGTAATGGGCATGGCTGAATTAAGTTGTCCTGCCTTTCCTGCCAGAAATAACATTGGCCCATTACTTGATGATCATGCCGCCTCATGAACAGGGACAAAGACAAAGCAGAGATATTTAATACTTTCTTCGCCTTGGTCTTCAACACTGAAGACGGGCTCTGGGAGCCCCAGAGCCCTGGGCTAGAGCACCATGGCTGTGAGAATGATAAACTTCCAATCAAGCCTGAACTTGTGCGAGATTTGCTGCTCCAGTTATATCCCTATAAATCAATGGAGCCTGATGGAATTCATCCAAGGGTACTTAAAGAGCCGGCTGATGTCATAGCAAGACCCCTCTCCGTGATTTTTCAATGCTCCTGGGAATCTGGAGAGGCTGCCATTGACTGGAAGCTAGTAAACGTCCCAGTCTTCAAGAAAGGCAACAGGGATGACTGGCAACTACGGACCTGTCGGTCACACTTCTGTGCCTGGTGAAATGATGGAGAAGATTATGCTGGGAGTTATTGAAAACATCTGAATGACAACATAGTCATTGGTCCCAGCCAGCAGGGGTTCATGAGAGAAAAGTCTTGCTTAATAAACTCAATTTCTTTCTATGACAAGGTTACCCACCTAGTTGACCGAGGGAAGCCAGTCATTGTGATCTTTTTGGATTTCAGTAAAGCATTTGATACTGTCTCTCGCAGTATCCTCCTGGGCAAGATGTCCAGCATACAGGTGGATGAACACACAATACATTGGGTGAGCAATTGGCTGATGTGCCGGGCTCAAAGGGTTCTAGTAAATGGGGCTATGTCGGGCTGGTGACAAGTCACTAGCAGAGTTCTGCAGGAATCCATCTTAGGGCCAGCACTCTTCAGTGTCTTCATAAATGACTTAGACTCAGGACGAGGAATTACTTAGTAAGTTTGACGATGACGCAAAATTGAGAGGAGCTGTCAACCCTCTCAAGGGCAGAGAGGCCCTGCAGATGGATCTGGACAAATGGGAGAGCTGGGCGATCATCAGCTGCATGAAGTTCAACAAGGGTGAGTGCCAGATTTTGCACCTGGGACATGGAAACCCTGGCTGTACATACAGACTGGGGGATGAGAGGCTGGAAAGCAGCTCCACGGAGAGGGATCTGGGGGTTCTGGTCAACGTCAAGTTGAACATGAGCCAACAGTGTGCCCTGGCAGCCAAGAGGGCCCACCGTGTCCTGGGGTGCATCAAGCACAGCATTGCCAGCCGGGTGAAGGAGGTGATTGTCCCCCTCTACTCTGCACTGGTGCAGCCTCAGCTGGAGCCCTGTGTGCAGTTCTGGGCACCACAGGATAAAAAGGATACTAAGCTACTGGAAAGTGTTCAGAAGAGGGCTATGATCTTGGTGAAGGGTTTATAGTGGAAGCCATATGAGGAGCAGCTAAAGTCACTTGGTTTGTTCAGCCTGGAGGAGACTGAGAGAAGACTTCATCACTTTCTACAGCTTCCTCACAAGGGGAGGAGGAGGGGCAGGCACTGATCTCTTTTCTCTGGCAACCAATGATGGGACTTGAGGGAATGGCAGGAAGATGTGCCAGTGGAGATTTAGGTTAGACATTAGGAAAAGGTTCTTCACCCAGAGGGTGGTGGAGCACTGGAACAGGCTGTAGTCATGGCCCGAAGCCCGACAGTATTCAAGAAGTGATTGGAGAAAACCCTCAGACTCAGGGTGTGAATTTTGGGGTTGTCCTATGCAGGGACAGGAGTTAGACTCACTGATCCTTGTAGGTCCCTTCCAACTCAGGAAAATCTATCATTCTACGATTCCTTCTGTCATGATTCAATATCAACATAATCTGAGTGTGCTACTACAAATCTGTTAGGTATGAAACAGACTTTTGCTTCCTGGAGGAGTCTTTTTATAATTACGTAGCTCTTACATGAAACAGGTTCGTAAATGACAATATAGAAGGGAACTTTATTGGACTAGGAGAAAAATAGAATTTTTGGAAAAAATTAGAGGAAGAAAAAATTTTCTTCTAACACATCTCTACTCAGCATACAATGAAGGCCACAGAAGGAATATGACACTGATCTGGATGCAACAGGAGAATACAAAGAATTTAAACTTGTAAATACAGAACCTCAACTAGCCCTGCAGGGACACATTTGCCTATTCTATGGTGAGCAGACTGGATATAATCTAAATGATGCAATTCCTGAGCACCCGTGATTTACTTGCATGACTGCAAGTGAAACAGGCAAGTTAGGCCACAGTGTCCATGATGCATTCAAGGTGTGAGGCCATAGGGCATTGGCCCCTAACCTGCCAGCCAGAAGGCTGATTTTGGAAATGCCCTTGCCACAGGTGTGTATCTTATACACGCTTCAGTTGCAGACCATTACTGAAGGTCTGGTAGATCAAATCTGGCTGATTACACAGGCATTATGTAGGTGTTTGCAGTGGTGAGCACAGGTGGAGGATCTGTCATGAAAAGTGGAGCACATACGGAATAACTGGCAAGTCCAAGCTCCTACTGTGAAAATTCTCTAACTGTTTAAGCCTAGGATAAGTCTAAACATAAGCTATCAGGGCAGTCTGTGTCCAACTACAGAGGTTGTACCTTTGCAGATCTTTCACATCTCTGAGAAACACACAAAAATATAGACACATTAGAAGGGTAAAGTAAAGGAGAATAGGTATCATACTATAGAAAACAGGTATTTACAGAATCACAGAATCACCGAATGGTTGGGGTTGGAAGGACCTCTGGAGATCATCTAGTCCAACCCACCTGCTAAAGTAGGTTCACCTGGAGCAGATCGCACAGGAATGTGTCCAGGCGGGTTTTGAATGTCTCCAGAGAAGGAGACTCCACAACCTCTCTGGGCAGCCTGTTCCAGTGCTCTGGCACCCTCAATGCAATGAAGTTTCTCCCCATATTCAGATGGAACCTCCTATGTTTCAGTCTGTGCCCATTGCTCTTCATCCTGTCATTGGACACCACTGAAGTCTAGTCCCATCCTCTTGACATCCACTCTTGAGATATTTATAGGCATAAATAAGGTCCCCTCTCAGCCTCTCTTCTCCAGGCTCAACAGACCCAGCTCTCTCAGTCTTTCCTCATAAGAAAGATGCTCCAGACCCCTAATCATCTTTGTAGCCCTCTGCTGGACTCTATCCAGTAATTTGTCATCTTCTTAAACTGAGGAGCCCAGAACTGGACACAGTACTCCAGATGCAGCCTCACCAGGGTAGAGTAGAGTGGGAGGATAACCTCCCTCAACCTGCTGGTCACACTTTTCCTATTGCACCCCAGGATACCATTGGCCTTCTCGGCCACAAGGGCACATTGCTGACTCATGGTCAACCTGTTGACCACCAGGCCTCCCAGGTCCTTCTCTGTAACGCTGCTTTCCAGCAGGTCAACACCTAACCTCTACTGGTGCCTGGGATTATTCCTCCCTAGGTGCAGGACCCTACACTTGCCTTTGTTGAATTTCATCAGGTTCTTCTCTGCCCAGTCCTCCAGCCTGTCCAGATCTGCTGAATGGCAGCACAGCCTTCTGGTGTATCAACCCTTCCTCCCAGTTTTGTGTCATCAGCAAACTTACTGAGGGTGCACTCAGACTCTTCATCCAGGTCACTGATGAACAGGTTGAACAAGACTGGACCCAGTACTGACCCTTGGGGAACACCTCTGGCTACAGGCCTCCAACTAGACTCTGCATCACTGACCACAACCCTCTGAGCTCCAGGCAGTTCTCAATCCATCTTACTGTCCACTCATCCAATCCACACTTCCTGAGCTTTCCTACGAGGATGTTGTGAGAGACAGTGTCAAAAGCCTTGCTGAAGTCAAGGGAGACAGCATCCACTGCTCTCCCCTTGTCTACCCAGCCAGTCATATCATCACAGAAGGCTATCATGTTGGTCACACATGATTTCCTCTTGGACTACTCCTGATAACCTTCTTTTCCTCCACATGCTTGTAGATGATATCCAGAATGAGTTGTTCCACCACCTTTCCAGGGATGGAGGTGAGGCTGACTGGCCTCTAGTTTCCTGGGTCATCCTTCTTGCCTTTTTTGAAGACTGGAGTGATGCTGGCATTCTTCCAGTCCTCAGGCACCTCTCCTGTTCTCCATGATCTTTCAAAGATGATGGAGAGTGGCTTAGCAATAACATCCGTCAGCTCTCTCAGCACTTGTGGGTGCATCCCATCAGGGCCCATGGTTTTGTGGATGTCTAGTTTGCCTAAACAATCTCTAACCTGTTCCTCCACAACCAAGTGAAAGTCTTCCTTTCTCCAGACATTCTCTCTCATTTCCAGGGTCTGGGATTCCTGAAAGTCAGTCTTAGCAGTCAATATGAAGGCAAAGAAGGCATTCAGTAACTCTGCCTTCTCTATATCATCCATCACCAGGGCACTCACCTCATTCAGCAGCAGACCTACATCTTCCCTAATCTTCCTTTTGCTGCTGATATACTTGAAGAAGCCCTTCTTTTTCTCCTTGGCAACCCTGGCCAGATTTAATTCCAAACAGAGCTTAGCCTTCCTCACTGCATCCCTGCATACTCTAACAGCCACTTTATATTCCTCATAGGTGGTCTGTCCCTTTTTCCATATCACATAACATCCTTTTTCCACCTGAGTTTTGACAGGAGCTCTTTACTCATCCATGCTGGCCTCCTACTCCCTTTACTTGATTTCTTGCTCATAGTGATGCATTGGTCTTTAGCTTGGAGGAAGTGATGTTTGAATATTAACTAGCTCTCTTGGATGCCCGTACCTTCTAGAGCTCTGATCCATGGGATTCTTCCAGTAGGTCCTTGAAGAGGCCAAAGTTCACCCTACTGAAGTCCATGATTGTAAACCTACTTATTGCCTTCCTTCTTCCACGCAGGATCCTGAAGTCCACCATCTCATGGTTGCTGCAGCTGAGGCTGCCCCCAGCCCTCACATCTGGAGTTGTCACTTGCAGGGACAGGAGTTGGACTCGACGATCCTTGTGAGTCCCTTCCAACTCAGGACATTCTATGATCCTATGATCCCCAACCAGTTCTTGCTTTGTTAGGTCCAAGCATCACACCTCTCCTTGTTGGTTCCTGTGTCAAGAAGTTGTCATCAATGATCTGTAGGAACTTCCTGGACTGTGTGTCCTTAGCTGTATTTTGTTCCCAGAAGATGTCAGGGTGATTGAAGTCCCCCATGAGAACCAGCTCATGTGATTGTGAGGCTACTTTCAGCAGTCTGTAGAAAGCCTCATCAACTTCCTGTTTCTGATCAGGTGGCCTGTAGTAAACACCCACAACAGTGTCCCCCTTGTTAGCCTGTCCCTTACTTTCTACCCATAACGACTCAAATAGTTCTTCATCCCCTCCTAGGCAGTTTGATACATTCAAGTTGCTCTCTCACAGTAAGTGCAACTCCTCCACCTCGCCTTGCTGGCCCTTCTTTCCTAAAAAGTACATAGCCTTCCATGACAACATTCTAGTTATGTGAGCTATCCCACCATGTCTCTGTAATTACAATGAGATCATGGTCCCACAACCGCACATAGATCTCTAATTCTTCCTGTTTATTCCCCGTGCTACATGCATTGATATACAGACATTTCAGAGAAGTAACTGAGCATGCAGGTTTCCCATGAGGTGAGCAGAAGGGTCCACCATAGTCATACATACCCTTGAGGTGGTTTGCCTTCTGGTTCTCATCTTGGGAGGCAGCTAAGGAATATTTGTCACTGCTCTGGTTGGCCTGGCTTATTCCCCAGTTGGATGTGATGGCGTGAGCATTGTCACTTTGGACCCCACCCCCTGAGCTTTTCAATTATAAGCCCACCTCACCAAGTTGGCCACCCTGCTGCCAAAGATTCCCTTTTCTCTTCCAGACAGGTGGATTCCATCCCACCCTAACAGGTTATAGTCATAAAAGCATGTCCCATTGTCATAAAAGCCAAAACCCTCATGATGGCACCAAACTTGAAGCCAAGAGTTAATGTGCATTATGCATCTATTTCTGGCTGCCCCCTTTCTTCCAACTGGTAGAATGGAGGAAAAGATGACTTTAAACAACTATCTGATGAAAATTCCTATCCTACATTCCATTGTTAATTACCTTGACATATGCCTGAAAATGAAATTTCTATAATTCTAGTTAGGATATCATTATTAAATAAAACCCCTCACAAAGTAAACCTGAATGAACAGAAAATGTATAGAGAATGGAAGTCACATTTAGTTTTATAAATTTGTGTTTAAACTATGTAGAACAACATTTATAATAATGTTATCAGAATATTAAAATGTACAGGCATGCTTATTAGTGTGAATTAGGTTTATCCACACCATGTCCATGGAATGTGAAAATTTAGGTGGTGGCAAGTCTTACAGCCTGTGGGGTCAATCTCGCCCCTAGATACACGTGTGTGTGTCATTTATCGGCTACAATGCTAGCCAACACTTGCTGATTTTAGAAAGTATTTGCACACAACTGTGGGCAAGACTGAACAGTGACTTTTCAATTTGAAGTTTCTTCATACAGATGCAAACACTTTTTGCAATCTGATTCTAATTAACAATAGAGTCATTCATTCCTTCTTTAACAGATGAGTAGAAATCCCCTTCCTTTAGCAATACACAGACATTTGATAGTAATGAAATATTTGAGATGATTATGTGTTACAAGATCTGATTCTGCTGTACTGAAGACTCAAGTCCTGTTTCCATCTCAGCTATAGGCCACAAAACTACTATGCTGTATTACTTGCCCAGGGACATTGAAACAAGAAATCTTACATCCACAGCTGCAAAGAAAGCTGTGGAGCCATTTTGCAACAATGAAGAAAACTTCAGGGTTGGCCTAATACTTAACTCATAATCTACATAACAGAATAGTACCTACTGAACATCAGCAATGGCAGTGTAGTCTTTTCATGGTCTGAGGACACTATTATATGAAACTTTTCAGCGATTCCATTAATTCCAATAAAATCAGACTTGTGTGAAAGTTCCCCTCAATCTACTTTTGCAAATACACTTTTGCAAATACAGCCCAGTACGCAGTTGGACTTTTTTCCCACAAGAGCCTACTGTTAGCTTATGTTGAATTTATTGTCTACCAGGACTTCCAGGTCCTTTTCAGCACAACTGCTTCTATGACACTCTTGTTTAAGAGTAGAGGCAAGAGGTGCAAAACTATGACTTTTTTCAGACAACTACTACTAGGGTGTTTACTTTGTGCTGGAGAGCATCCAAAGAAGTGCAACAAAGCAGGTGAAGGGTCTAGAGAACAGGTCTTATGAGGAGTGGCTGAGGGAACTGGGGTTGTTTAGTCTGGAGGAAAGGAGGCTCAGGCAAGATCTTATCGCTCTCTACAACTACTTGAAAGGAGGTTGTAATTAGGTGATTATCATCTCTTCTCCCAAGTAACAAGTGATGGGATGAGAGGAAATGGCCTCAAGTTGTGCCAGAAGAGGTTTAGATTGGATGTTAGGACAAATTTCTGCACCAAAAATGTTGTCAAGCATTGGAACAGGCTGCCCAGGGAAGTGGTTGAGTCATCATCCCTGGAGATATTTAAAAGATGTGCAGATGTGGTACTTAGAGACACGGTTTAGTGGCGGACTTGGCAGTGTTAATGGTTGAACTCCATGATGTTAATGGTCTTTTCCAACCTAAATAATTATTTGGTTCTATGGTTCTATGACTAGCTCCATCTAGTCTTATACACCAATTATTAACTGCTGGAGATATTAGATGCATTCCTGGCAGGTATCTTCCGGTTTAATTTCATTCAAAATTAATTACGTTCATGTGTTCCAAGAATATTCCATGATGTGACTCGAAGTGCTGTCAGTGGGGACAACTGAGAGATTCACTTCAAAAGCACAGTCCAGACCTAAATTAAAATGCTAATATAGACACATCTACAGGATCCTTCTCAGAACCTTGAGGGAATGGAAATATTATGATCTTGACCAGGTGCTGGAAGCAAAACCTGTAGCTTGAAATACATTCCATGAGACTTGTTAAGGCCTGAAAAATATGAGTAGGAACTCAGAGCTTGGTATGGAAGACCCCAATGAATTTTGTCCCTAGCAAAGGACATATCTTTGTAACAATACAACTCTAAAATTCCATTCAAATTGGAGAAGTGGTAAGAAAAATATTGTGGATATTGGTGATGTAAATAAGAAGCCAGTGTCCCTAAGTACCATGACTGGTTGTCTTTTGCACAAGACATCAACAGTGTGCGTACTTAGAAGCATAGAATCATAGCATTGTTTGAGTTGGAAGGGACATTTAAAGGTCATCTAGCCCAACCCCCCTGCAATGTACAAGGACATTTTCAACTAGATCAGGTTGCTCAGAGCCCTGTCCAACCTTACCTTGAATATTTCCAGGGATGGGACATCTACCATCTCTCTGGGCAACCTGTTCCAGCACCTCACCACCCTCACTGTAAAAAAATTTATTCCTTATATCTAGTCTGAATCTGGCCTTGTTTAGTTAAAAATCATTACCCCTTGTCATATTGCTACAGGCCCTACTAAAAAGTCTGTCTCCATCTTTCTTATAGGTCCCCTTTACGTACTGAAAGGTCGCAATAATGTTTCCCCGGATCCTTCTCTTCTCCAGGCTGAACAACCACAACTCTTTCAGCCTGTCTTCATAGGAGAGGTGTTCCAGCCCTCTGACCATTTTTGTGGTCTCCTCTGGACCCTCTCCAACAGGTTCATGTCTTTCTTGTACTGAGGACCCCAGAGCTGAATGCAGTATTACAGGTGGGGGTCTGACCAGAATAGAGTAGCAGCACAGAGTTGCTTGCCTTGACTTGCTGGCCATGCTTCTTTTGATACAGCCCAGGATATGGTTGGCTTTCTGGGCTACAAGCGCACATTGCTGGCTCATGTCCAGTTTTTCATCCAACAATACCCTCAGGTCCTTTTCAGCAGGACTGTTCTCAATCCCTTCATGCCCTAGCCTGTATTGATACCAGAGGTTGCCCAGACCCAGGTGCAGGACCTTGCACTTGGCCTTGTTGAACCTCATGAGGTTCACTAAGGCCCACTTCTTGAGCTTGTCCAGGTCCCTCTGGATGGCATCCAGAGGTGTGTCAATTGCACCACTCATTTTGGTGTCGTCTGCAAATTTGCTGAGGGTGCACCACATTACTGATCCCAGTATAGACCCCTGAGGGACACCGCTCATCACTGATTTCCATCCAGACACTGAGCCAATGACCACCAGACTCTGAATGTGACCATCCAACCAATTCCTTATCCACTGAACAGTCCACCTATCACTTCCATATGTTTCCAATTTAGACAGAAGGATGTTGTGGAGGACTGTGTCAAAGGCCTTACAGAAGCCCAGATATCTGACATCTGTAGGTCTTCCCTTGTCCACTGATGTAGTTATTCCATCATAAAAGGCCACTAGGTTGGTCAGGCAGGACTTGCCCTTGGTGAAGCCATGTTGGCTGTCTCAAATCACCTCCCTGTCCTCCATGTGCCTTAGCATAGCTTCTAGGAGGATCTATTCCATGATCTTCCCAGGCACAGAGATGAAGCTGACAGGTTGCTAGCTCCCAGGATCCTCCTTTCTACCCTTCTTAAAAACAGGTGCAATGCTTCCCTTTTCTCAGTTACTTAATATATAATCCTCAAATGTTGATAGAACTGTTGTCAACAGAAGGGTCATTAGTATTCTGTAAGTCTGTATTGCATGAACTTGCACTATAGTAAGCAGCACTGATTCCCTTGAAGCAATTTGACTAATACTGGGCAGCCTTAGACATGGTTTTGTATGAGATACAGAAGCTGTTTCACCAATACATAGGTGATACTGGGAAAGTCCTCCTGAGGTTCTTAGCCTCTCCTTCCACTCCAACATTCTAGAGGTCTTGAGGATGTCCCCATGTGCCTCATGCACTTACATTCTTTATATGTATGGGTAATTTGCCAATATCAAAGCACACTCCCTATGGAAATATCTGGTTATGAAGACAAAAAAATCTAAATAACAGCAATATAAAAAAATAGAAAAGAGTGAGGATCCTGAGAGAACAATAAAAGAAACTGAGAGAAATAAGAAACCCAAAGGAAATGGAAATTTGAAGAGTCACAATTGCATCTACATATGAGATGTAGCAGGGAAAAGGCACAGCAAGCAATTTGTCCTCAGATTAATGCTGTCGTGTAAAGAAGACTGTTTGAATTTTGTGGTCAATCAGCTTTGCTGTTTCAGAAAATGAGTGACACCCCTGCATAAAGTTCCACTTGCCTTCCTTTCTGTTTCTTGTGCAGCAGACTCCTGGCTCCCATCCTGCTAATTCCCCCTACTCTTGCCTGTCTGTTCTTGGGTAGAAAGGACACTCTACAGTACTCACAGGAGGAAAAGAGATCTTTGTTGATGTGGAATTACTCTAAGAAGGCTATTAGTTTTGTTGTCTATTTCTTTGCTGGCTGTTGTGTAAAAGAGCCAGGCATACTGCAAGACTAGTCAGTGAGGACAATAAAACTAAGTATGGAATTCTAACAAGTTCATAAAATACACAAAATGAAAAAACTGAAAACTGGTTTCCTTTTAATCCTACCGTAATAATCTCTTATGTTGTATTGAGACTATGTAAATTTACTTTCATGAATACAGTCCTCTAAGTACTTTTTTCTTTTGTTATTTGTGTTTTTTCAAAAATCAGTATCTTAAAAAGATACCTGTGGTATATAAACTAACTTTTCAAAATCTTTCCATTATTCACATTGAGTATTAATGTGAGTTTACTCTTCTATCAAGTAGAAGTTGTATTTCTAAACAAATATGCAACCTGGAAAAGAAAGTCAATACAGGCCTAATTTCTCCACATTTATGAAACGTACATGTTTGTCTAAATTGTTTAAATATTGATATAAAATGAATTACTTTCCCTCATATGTAGTAACTCACAATAAATCATAAAATCTTCAGTTTTGAAATAATGTTTTTGCTTTTTTCACTCATGCAAGTAATATACTGTTGTGGTATTCCATTATGATATGCTAATAAATAATGTTATTTTTAATGTACATAGTATACTAAAAGGTGGATAAATGGATTAAGGTCAAAATTCTCCTGAGTAATTTTGCAAATATTCATCTGATTTTTTCAACATACGGACATATTTCTTAATAAATATTTTCAAAAGACAGATGTTTCCACTACCTTAAAGGTTTAATAGTAGTTTGTGTAACCGAGAAATGCAAATTTTGTATATATGCATAAGCTGTTTCACAAACATCTTGCAGGTTAATTCTCAGAGTCTGTAACATTTCAGCCATACCAGGTGTTAAGTACATTCTCATAAGTTCCTTCATTGCCCAAAGTAATTCAATGCAACTAATACTAGCATTTTAATGGATATGATAATACAAAATATTGGGACATAACCTTCTTTTGCTGTGAATGCATTTGAGTTGTGAATGTTCTTTTGCTTATTAATGAACTAAAACGTTGGTTAATGAAAACCGCTAACAGTAGTGGCCATCAAATTTTGCCAACTGAAACATCTCACCAGAAAGCCAACAGTCCATTTTTTTGATTGCTTGTTTTTGTAAAAATAAATGCCAAGCATTTAAAGTACCATTGGCAGATTATAAGTAGAGGTTTATTTCTAATGTTATATTGGCATTTTTTGAGGAGAAGATGCAAGCAGTCTTGGTTTATAAAGTAACAAACATTTTATCTTGACTTTGTAATGAAAATATTTGCTAGATAGATGGTGAACAGGGCTTTTTTTTGGAGTGGCAACAGCTTGATAGCTGCGCTAAAAGAAGCATGACCAGCAGACCGAGGGAGGCGATTCTCCCCCTCTACTCCACTCTCCTGATACCCCACCTGGAGTACTGCAGTCAGCTATGGAACCCCCATCATAAGAAGGACATGGACCTGCTTGAGTGAGTCCAGAGGAGGGCCATGGAAATGATCAGAGAGCTGGGATACTTCCCCTATCAGCAAAGGCTGAAAGAGTTGGGATTGTTCAGCCTGGAGAAAAGAAGGCTCTGGGAAGACCTTATAAAAACCTTTCAGTACCTAAAGGAGGCCTACAAGAAAGCTGGAGAGGGACTTTTTACAAGGGCATGTAGTGATAGGACAAGGGGTAATAGCTTTGAAATGAAAGAGGGTAGATTTAGATTAGATATAAGGAAGAAATTCTTTACTGTGAGGGTGGTGAGACACTGCAACAGCTTGCCCAGACAGATGGTAGATGCCCCATCCCTGGAAGTGTTCAAGGCCAGGCTGGATGGGTCTTTGAGCAACCTGGTCTAGTGGAAGGTGTCCCTGCCCATGGCAGGGTGGGTGGGATTATATGGTCTTTAAGGTCCCTTCCAATCCCAATCATTCTGTAATATTGTCCTACGATTCTATGATTTGAGGGAAAAATGGCAAATCAATATAAGGAAATTAGAAAAACAGGAAAATTAAAAAACCAGGATCTTAATGTGTTTAACAGACTGTTGTTCCACTGAAGGAAGCAAGAGGTGGGAGCACTTATAACTTCCTCATCAACTTCCCCGGTTTGCCAAATGGACTGTTTTTTAAAAGAAAAAAGAAAATTAAGGCATGTCTTCTTGTAATAATTTCCTCAAGATGATGATGTATTTTATGAAGATCAAAACTCTTCAATGTTACTTGTATTCCTTTGCTTGTCAGGCAATTTCTTTGCTACACTTTCACATTAGCAAACATTTGACCCTTTATCTATTTTCAATAAAAATATCTAGTCAAACTATCATTCTATGTTTTTTAATTAGATTTTTGCATAGCAGTTGAATTACTTGGGAATGCTTCTACTGGAGAAATAAGCTCCAGTAGATGGATAAATAATTAGGATTTGGATGGTAATTACCTATTTGCTTGATGATTATTACTACGATGCTATCCCAAAGAAGGGCTTGGCCTGTGTTTGCACAATGAGTAGAAGCAATATATACAAAATATTTGCTATGTGCGTGTAATGATTTTTCTGTATTAGACAGTAATATAAAAAATAATTATTATTTCAGGTGTTAATTCCACAATTTTTTCCATCCATAATGAAACACAGCTAAATAGGTTATGTAAGTTCTTGGTTAAACCATGTCAATTAAAGCCACATTTGAGTAATAAAATAGAGATTAATTTATCTAGGACTGAAAGGGAAATGTAATTGTCCATTGCTACATTTCAGCTATCTGCATTTTTAAATAAATTATTTTGAACTGTGATATGAATGAATCCTTACTGTATTTTGCAAGTGGTCAACCAGCAAAAATGATTGATTGCTTCTAGTTCGAGAGACAGATGATTCTCCCTCACCTTTAGTGTGAAGAGATGGAAAAAATATGTCTTCATTCAGGAAGCAAGAGTGGAACAGAAACCTGTGTTTCTTTTAGTATTGCAATTTCAGACTCAGTCTTTGACTATATCTAGACATGGATACCTCGAACCAGACTGAAATTCCTCCAGGGCTCCCGTGTGGTGCAATTGTCTGACACTGTTGGATTACTGCTCAAGAAAGGAATGGTCAGTCCCCTCTGACTGCCGGTGGAAAGAATGCCATTCTCTCTGTAATAGCTGTCCAACAATAATGGGTGCAGCCACCATTGCTGACAAAGTCCAGGACTCAGAAAAGGATGCACACTTTTTACAAAGGGAACTAATTGAGGAATTTTCTGGCTATTTGCCTGCATCTGTCTCAAACATTACAAAGTCACAGTCGATTATAAATAACTCCAGCATTGTGAAGAGCCTAGTCTGAAGATTCTTATGCAAGATAGTAAGGAACTTTCTTAGAATAATTTCTGGAGTTCATCTGCAATACAATTAGGTCTTACTGTAAGCTATTTTGAAGAGTGGATATTAAATTACTCATTAGCAATGATATACTAATATGCTGACCAGTCTGACAGAGTACCTGGTTCCAGCAAATCTGGGTAACAGAGGATTCCAGGACTGGCTAATGTGGTACTGCATCTGGTTCAACTACTGTACTGGAGTCATGCTTTGCACAGGACACACAATTCCAAGCAGCTGTTCCAAAACAACAGTATTTGTCCTTCTTTAGTGCTTGGATGATGACCTTGTTTACAGAATCTTGTTTTTGCTCACTTGTAGCTTTCCAGTGCAGACCCTGACTCAGTAATTGGGACAGTTGCTCACGCAAGTCCTCTGAAAAATTCTGTGCCTAGGTTTTAGTTGTTGGACCATCCGCCTGAGATCTCAGACATTCGACTGATCAGTATTGTGCAAACCATTTCTATGGTTTGGGGTAGGGGGCAGTGAGATATCAAATCTTGCCTAAGAGTCTAAGGTCAAGAATTATTATAGGCTAGATACATGTTACTGTGCATCATTTGAGACAGTGCTTCGTATTTTAAAGCAATACTTGACCTATGTTATGTGAATGATTCTGAAGTCTGTATTTTTTCATATTCTTCAGTTCTAAGGCCAGAATTTAAACCTATGGTAAAACTGCAAGCGAAACTAAGTTTCCCAGATGCCTCATAGGACACATTTGTTTACACTGTCAGCCCTGGCTTTCCATAGCTTAAAGCGTCGGTTCCTGCATAAGGGAAGCTCAGGGCTGACTGCATGACTTCCTAGATTACTTAACGTCTGTATCAAGTCTTTGCTATTAATACAGCCAACTTATCATTATAAATTTTCTCAGTAATTTTACCAAAATATAAATAAATGAAAAAAATCCTTATGATAAAGCTCTATGTTTCAAATGCTGGTACTCTGAGCAGAGGTACTAAAAGTAAGTGAAGCGGCATGATTTAACTGCTCTCTCATTCTTTAAGGTAGTATCCACAAAACCATGTTGACAGCATAAATCCAGTACTGCTGCAAAGCCTGTGCTTTTCTTTTTATGTATTTATTAAAAATTAAAATAAATACAGAAAAACAGCAACACACCAAAAACTTAGGAAGAGGTCCAAAAGCTTTAGGAAAACTATTGTCCCGTTGAATTTATCTCCTACTGTGGTTAACCTACGACATATGCTTAGCCTTATGTACTTTGTAAACATTGCAGAAAAGGTACTGATTATGCTAGAAATAAAATTATGTTTCAGAATGATCCATAGAAGTCTTGAATACTGAAGTTCTAAGAAAGCCAAGTGGAAAAACAGAATTCTTTTCAGATGGCAATACTTTTGTCCTCAGAAACTATTTGTTTTGGGTGAAGTTCAGAGTTCTTGAAATTGGTGTTGAGAGATTTTATTGACCTTGTTTGTCCACTCTTTCAAATCACCACAAAATCTGTGTATACACTAGCTACCAGGTAAAGAATACACTCCTAGTTCTTGTTGGTGAGGTTTCCCTGATTTAAAATGCTGCAAGTATGCCTTTAATAGCTTTAAAAAGGACTACTTGGACATTTCCCTCACGGCTTAACCAAACTCCCAGCACTTGTGCAGTTTTCCGTGATTAACTAGGTGATTTCTTTGTGCAATATTGTTTTCTCTAGAATTTCTATGAGTGCAAATATTTATTTATTTTAACATTAAATAAGGGAAACTAAAATACTGTAGGAAAATACCACTTGAAGTAAAAGCACTGTTCATATATTGCTCTTGCAGATGTATGCAAAAACTGATTTAAAAAGCGTTGCTCTTGTGAATCAAAAATATGTCTTAAACTTTTTAACATGAATTCACGAAGAAGTCTCCAGCGTAGCAATGCTGCTTATACAAATGCACTTAACATACAAATCAATTAAACTTGGAAAAAGGTAGCTGAAAAATAGATTACCGATTGCAAATTCAAAAGTACTTGCATTGGATCTAAAAAACAGCAGGACCAAATATTTAAAACAAAAACACCCAAACCAGAAAAACACCATGTCACCAGTGTGTATTTAGGTAACAATTAGAGAGGGTTAGTGAAGTGGATACTACTAATTCAGTGCACGCACAGGATTGCATGACTTGAGATGGCAGATACGGTGCAATACTTTATCAGAATGCCTACCTAATAAACCTGGAGAAAACTTTACATTTCTGCCTATAACTGCCTAAAGAGTTTGCCAATAGATATATTCTATAAATGGGAAAAAATACTTCAGAGCTTGGTCTCTGGGTTCTGTTACTGTCATCCAAAAGAAGAAATATATTACAATAGGTTGGGAAAAAAGGGTATTCTATTGTAGACTTTTGTTTAACAGCAGGAGTTTTAAATGTCTACTTTTTAGTAAATTTTCTTGAAAGGAAATTGTAATGATTTTTATAACATGATTTTTTCCTATAAAGCCTTAAAAGGCAAACGACTATAGTATATTTTGACTGTGGTTTTATTTTAGTGGGTAGAAAAGGGTGGCAGAATTTTTCTAAGCAGGCGGATTGCGGTCTAGCAACAAATACGCTTTTTGCTTTATTGCCAATTGTGGTAATACCAGTGAGGACTGAACAAGGTGCTGATGGGAATCAGTGACCTCAATATGGGAGAAATCAGAGATTTAAGTTAATGAAACAGACTAAGTTATTCTACACATGATGGCTAGTTTCAGGGTTGACAGAGTATTTTCTTATCCCGCCCATTCAAACTGTTTAACTGTTTGGATCTTACACCTAATGGTGACCCCAAGATTGAGAGAGTACATTGGTTCTTATCATGGAAATGACAGTTTGCTAACAAGCACTGATCACCAAACAACAGGTCATAAAGCCTTTAGATGCTATAAACCTTGACTGTATTTGAAAATGTTGAATGGTATTAAAAGAGGTATTATAGAGGTAATCTCTCATATAAAATCTGACTGTCCTACATTCCATTGTCTCAAACTGCTTCAGAATAAGGAAAGTGAATACTTCTTTTTGTTTTCAGTTATATCACCAATTTCCCTCCATAAGGAAGTCAGTTCTTTAGGTTAATGATGGCATTCAAAACTGGCAAATCAATCCATGTCTACTTCATAAATCATGCTTGTTCAACAGAGTTTTTCTTATTTCTCTACAAAGTTTTAAAAAAGCATCCAGTCCAATAACATTACAAACATTATTTGATTTGGAAGACCCACAAATATGACTGGCTTCATACCACACAAACTGCTATACTGAAGGGTGGTATTACCCACTTATTTATAACCACCTAATGTTACCATGTAAGGCTGAATCAATTAAAAAAAAAAAAAGTTCCAGAACTGACAGGAATCTCTATAAACTCTGCTCTCTAGGAGACATAACAATAACATTCAGCCCAAATTTAGAAGTTTTTGGTCTTAGATTGGCTCAAACTATTTTTGGGGCAATTATACTGGACTTTCTGTTTTTGGTAATCTAAGTGTTATGAAAGGTCTTTTTTCGTATTTCATAAAACTCTAGAGAGAAACATAGTTTAAAGATGAGTACAGCTACCAAACATAAACAATCAACCTTTTCCTAATTGCTACATTCAAGCTGAAGTCAAAATATAAGCCTCCTATGCAGCTTCTACTTCCTGATTCCTTTAAAAACTGTAACCAGTGTATAGCTTGCAATGTGTTTCCTCCTCTTGCTTTTTCTTTACTTGCTGGATTTACATGCATTAAATTGTCCATTTCAGGCTTCAGGGAATGAGTCTTGAGAGTGAGACAAATGGATTTTCTTGTTTCCTTTTGTTTCTTCATCCTTTAGTTTCCCAAAATATGGTTGCTGTCAAGAATCAGTACTACTTTGGAAGAATGCCAACAACTTACACCGATGGTCTGTCCAAGTCAGGGTATTCAATGAACTGCAGTGTTAGCCAGTAAGTAATTTTTTGTTCTATTTCTTTGGGGTGCATTACAATAGGGAATATTCCTAAAATATAAGGGGTTTTATCCAGGGAGATTTTAAAAATTAACTGACAAGTGGCTTGAGACAGGTCAGGTGAAGTAAAAGTTGAAGTAGATTCACCAATAGCAGCGTATTTCCAGGGCTATAGTGTTAACTCAGCAGGGAAAACGATTATCAAAACAAAACCACATCAGACCACAAGGAAACCATAAAATATAGATATTAAGAAAATTACAGACTTAAAAGACTTTTATCACTTGTGTTAATTTGGGAAAAAAATAAACAACCAAAGATAGAGGCCTGTGTTACAAAAATCTAAATTGTGCAGAATTGATATTGAAGTTGATTTTTGGACAAGCTAAACACTATTGTACATGAAAGACCTTAATATTTGATTTATTTTTGGAACTGTTTTAGTATACTAGGGACACTTTCCTCTCTTGTGATGCTGATACATGAATTAAGGATAGAAGATACTTTTGCATACTGTTTCAAGAAATTTTTGTGCACTTTAAATTAAAGAAACATCCATTAAATAGTTCACGAGTTTGTTTTCTGGACCAGTACTAGTTTAGTATACATGCACATAGAAGTTACATACCCAGTTTTTACAGATGCTAAAAAAGTCTTAGAATATTAGTGACTATTTAGATTGTAGGCTTCAAGGAACTCTGCAAGATACTGTAATATTACTGTGTAACTACTTAACAAAATCACAGCATAATTTTTGTCAGTATTCTTCAGTTACTAACAGAATGGTGTTAGTGTTGCCATTTTCTTAGTGCAGGAAAATTTTAGTAACTAGATGTCATCTTTCATTGATACTTATTACCTATCATTAAAATAGTGTTGAAATGTATTGAGATAACGATATTAATGAAATCATTTTAGTGGAAAATAAAAACAAAAGTTATTTCATTTTTTTCTCATCTACCAAATTCTGACAAAGAAAAATGTAACAGACATCTGAAAATGCTTAATATAAACCATTTAACCTGGGAAAAATTAAAAAAAATAAAACTATCACATGCAATGCATTTACTTTTACTGATTTACAAAATGGAGAAAATGACCTAATTAGACAAGTCTGCATTTTGAATGGACATTTTCCCTTACATAAGAAGAAAAGTATAAGGTATATTATATAGTAATTCTCATAACCCAGAAGATACAGCTGTGTTTAAAAAAAACCATTGAAAATGTAACTACCTAATTTAGTCTGGTAAGAGCTACTTTTTCTTGGCATTTTTCCCAGAATATGCTTATTCCTTCTGCAAAAACAGTATGGCAAACTCTAAAACAGAAAACAAACATGTTGCAGAGAGGCAAAACAGAATACATTCATTATGAACACGACATACTTAAGGATTGCTGCCTTCAATAATCACTAATAGAAATTTGCATCAGTGTGTACAAAGAGAATAATACTTTGATAGCCAAAAAAGTGAAATCTTTAGTTTATTGACAAACCAGAAGCAGGCAATCGTGGCCTGAGAGCATGTTTGAACACCAGTATGGAAAGGATCTCCTCAAGTCCTGAGAATCTGAATTTTTGCTTTCAGTGTTATAGAAACCAATGACATAACTGCTGACTAAAACTTCATAGAACTTCTTGAATATCCACTTCTTAATGCAGAATATTCAAAAGGTTCACTTAAGTTTTTTTCCCCTTGTACATAGAAGAAGAAACTCTACCATCTGACTGACCTACATAATGGTCTTTAGCTGGGGTAATACTGAAGTTCGAGATTAACTAGCGAAGAAAACAAGAGCCTTTAGAATTGCTATTTTTGTCTGCTGAGGATGAATGCTTCAGAAATCTCCATCATACTTTCAACTTTTAATTCAGGCACTTTTTTTTTTTTCCTTATGCATGGCATAACTTGTAAAGACTCAAAGGTGCATATGCTTAAAAAAAAAAATCATGATTTGTGACCACCTCCTTTGGGAATACTGCAGTCAGGTGTGGTAGGACATATAGACTAAACCATCACATTTTCTGTTTCTTCATGCAGTGTACTTTTGCAGTGCCATTATGCTAAAGCTTTTTAATTCAATGTCTTTTAATGCACTATTCATTAAATAAGTATCTATTCTACCGGATATCAAAACTCTTCTGTCCACAGAATAGGTTCAGTAGTGCAAATAAACAGCTAAGTTTCCCCAGTTCATCACACTACGGTACATAATTCATGACTGGGATCTCTGCCTTAGTTTCTGCCAGTTTACAGCATGCTCTCTCAGCACCTTACAGCAACTTCTGACCAGGCCAGGAGGTAGTGTGATCTTCACTGGCCAGTCAGTTCTCAATTCTTTTTCTGTGATGACGCAGAAGGGTGGCAGCTGGTGCCAACTGAACATGCTGCTGCTGCTGACAACAAAGCTTGATGCAGCAAGCTTAAGGTCAACCACACAGGCAGGATGAAAAACCACGTTTTGACAGCAGAACCAAAGGCCAAGAGGCAAAGGCTCCAACCATGGACCAGGGCTACTTCGACACCAGCACCAGCCGGTAACTCCAGTAGCGTCGGGTTTCCGTGACCCTCCCGGTAAGGAAGGATGAAGCGCGGTGGTGGCCGGGGAGCCGTCCGAGGGTGACCATCCACTCCTCGAGACACCCATCGGCGCTGGGCCCCGACCGGCGGTTACAGCAGTTACAGCCGACATCGCAGCCCGCTTCAGGCAGCGGCGCCCGCCCCCGCGCATGCCCTCGCCGGTATCCAATCAGCGACCGCCGTCTCCCTCCGCGCGCGTGCGGGACCGGCACCACGTGACTCTCGGGGTGCTGGGGACGGACGGGAGGGAGGGCGGGGAGGGGGCGGCGTGAAATCCACATCCGGGTGAGGCCGCGCTGCCTGGGGCTTGCGCGCGTGTCCGGCTCGCGTGCGTGGGGGCGTCTTTCCCGGGGTGGCGGGGGGCGGCCCTGAACGGCAGGCGCGCGCGCGCTGCCGGCGCGGGAGCGAGGCGCGGCGGTTGGCGGCGGCAGGCGCGAGCTGCCAACGGCCGCGGGGTCCCTGACAGGGGCGGCCGCCGAGCGGGCTGATGTGAAGGGGGAAGCCGCTTCCCGCCTGCTTCTCTACAGGCTGCCCGCCTGTCCCGAATCAGTCTGGCAGGCGCCGTTTGCAGCTGGTTCCCCGCCCTCCCTTCCCTGGGGTTGCGGGGCGTGGAGCTGTGGCGGTGGTAGAACCTGGCTGCGGTGGCTGCTGCAGGTGATTGTGAGGCCGGTCTTCGTCTGCATGACTCCTCCTCTGGTGCTGCCCCCAGGTTCAGGCCTCACCTGTGCCACAGCCACCGTCCACCAGTGTTGATATCTGTGTGCTGTGGTGGCTTTTCTTAGTGACATGACTTAACGTCTGCTACAAAAGTGGATTTTAAAAGTAGTTTAGAGGGACAAGAGCCTTTCTTCCCGGCACCAGAAAACTAATATCCCTGTCAACAGGAAGGAGAACCTTGTGAGTACTTCTCTAGCCCAGAGGTTTGGAAATCTTGGCTATGACTTTTCTGCTCCCTGCTACTGAGGCCAAACTGTGCGTGGCCAAATTTTCAAACATTATTCGGAATCATAAGTTTTGGGGAAACACGTAGCCTGACTTTTCAAAAGTGCCCCTGTGCCTAATATCTGTTACTGTAGGTGTAGTTAGGTGTTGAAGTATTTCTGAAAATCAATCTGAATCTTCAGGCATTTAAAACATTTTCTATAAATCTGGTCTTTAAACATTTTGGGTTTTGAGGCTTAAGGTATAATAGGGTTGACTGTATCTTCTTGATACCTCAGCACCTGAGCTTAGCCTTTTGCTCTGGGATACTCCCTTGATGAACTCTCTCTGCAGCTTTGGCTCTCCTCAGGAGACTATCATCTATCTTATAAGCAGTTTTGCTTTCCTGTGTTAGCAATTCTTTTTGCCTATCAGCTACATACTGTGAATGCGTCTCTTGTGATCTTACTGCAGCATTTTAGTGAAACTTTGGGTGCTGTTCCTCACAGGGCCTGAATATCTGTTTATGTAGACTTAATTGTTTTTGTTCTCAGCATTTTCTGACTGTTTTGCTTTCTTCTGCTCTTCGGAATATGCTCTTCTGCATACATTTCGTAAACTTACAACTTTGTTCTGAGTGCTTCCATATCCATGGCTTGAATGTCTAAGTAACTGTTGGTGCTGGTGTTCTAGTAATTGATCAGGGTTTTTTATAGGGGATGTCAGTTTCTCAGTCACTAAGACAGGAAGCAAGCTGCCTATCATTTTCAAACAGGGTTTGCTGGGTAGACAATGTCTATTTAAAAGTGCCTTAGTGAACTCCCTGCTGGAGTTGAAAGACTTGAAAGAAAAAAATCACAGCAGTGTTCAAACAGGTGATGTCTGGATGCTCAGTGAATAGTAGCCAATCCCAGAGCCTTTTTTAGAACCTCTTATAGGGATTCTTGAGAATCTGGTGCAAATTTATTTATACTATTTTGAAAGGAGGATGATGAAATGCAGGAAACTAGGAGGGTAACGTGTGCTGTGTGGTTCAACACGTCTTTGTGAGTAGCTTCACCAATAATGCCTTCTGCTGTTAGTCTAGGCCAGAGGTGTCAAACTCATTTTCACCGGGGGCCACATCACCCTCAAATGTGTTTGGCCCTTTGAAGGCAACTGCGAGGCTGATGTGGCCCCCAGTGAAAATACGTTTGACACTCTTGGTCTAGGACATCACAACCTCCACATACTCATTTCTTCTACCTTAAAGCTGAGATGGTACTTTACTGTATCTCGTGTGAGGAGGTAGGTGTGTTTTGTACACAATAGATTGAGACAGTGTATTTTAAATTGAGTGTGTTACCTGTGGATATATTTTTGTCCAAATCTTTATTCTGACCATTGGTATAATTAAGTTTAAGGCTTCCTTCAAGTTTAATTCTACCTAGAGATAGAAATGATTGAAAACTGAGTATACCTGGTGACACATTTACATCTATGATGTTCATACATACACCTCTACAAGGATTTTGAGACGTGCTTATCAGTCAGTTGCTCACTAGAACTCTCAATGCAGTTTAAGTACTTTTGCATTTGATTATGTGATCCTTGATTGTTTTCTGCATGGACTGTTAGACTAGCTCCTTCACCTTTCAAATGACACAACTACTGCCTGATTTTGGTGATGAATATATGTAGTCTAGACAATGTTAGCTGTTTATATGGTGTCAGGCTGACATTCAGGATGATGACAGCTACATAGATTTGTAGGTGCCAAAAATATAGTTATGCTATAATGATTATTTCTGGTCCAGAGGAACAATTGAATAGCAATCTTAGGGGCAATAACTGGCATTCTCCAAATGTTTACAGAACTGCTAAGACATCTAAGTATGGTGTGTGTCTGAGCAGTTGGCTTGACTCCTCCTGGCTTACTGAAAAGCAACTTCCAGGAAAGCTTGCAACACTAAGTGGAGAAAAGTTTGTGGTATGATGGAAACAAGTTTTTTGCAAATCTTTAAATGTAAAGTTCGCGGTATGTCCTTGCCCATGTTCATTTGAGTCCATTCAGGTTCACAAGGTGGTTGTTTCAGTCTGCAAGGGTCTAACATGCTTGTATGTATTGTAATCTGCTATTCCCAGTTAGCGTAGTTCATGACTCTTAAAGGCCCTTACAAGAAAGTTCTTTCTGCTTATGTAAAACTAATTTGATCATAATAATGGTGGATAAAAACCCCTTCTTGTTAAACCATTCTTGATATTTTTTTTAGCTATATTTTTTATTTTGTATAGAGCTTTTTCCATAGTACACTAGGGGTTGCAGACAGTATAAATTTTAAGTAATGCAGACTAAATCTACCCTTAAGTGCATTGTAAATGGTAGATTATCTAAAAAGTGTTGAAGGGTGTACTTAAGATGTATTTTAACATCTGTTCCATTTCACTACTTTTTACTTTGATATTTATAATCATAAGAATGCGTCAGAAATTTGGTTTCTCTGTTTTGGTTATCTCACACTTCTAAAGACTTAAGATTTATGTGGAAATAACCCTTGCTTATGTTAGTAAAAGTTACCTTAAATTTTAAAGTTGGATTTAGCTTTTCTGATAAGGCCTATTGTAGCCTTAATCTTCCCCTATTACTTTGTGTCCCTTGAGCAAGGGTACCTGCTCTCGAGACCCGAGTCTCCAGAAGTGGTGCTATTTTTTACAGGAAGGAATTAAGTGATTTGTAACTTCCCTAATGTAGAATAACACTGTATTTAGATTTTCTTAATGTACAGTAGGATACATATTCTTTTTTCCTGAAGAATTTGAGATTGACCAATATGAAGAATTCTGCTTTTCTGACACAGTAGACTTTTTTCCTTTACATTGTTCTATTGACAGGTTCATTTTTGGAGTGACTGAAGTGAAATCTGGGCATTCTGTCCACTCTTTTGATGAGGCCAAGGCTTAAAAATGTAAATTCCATTATAGGATATGATTGGAAAACCAGAATTACATACCCATAAATTTGTTTTTAAGCAATCACAGAGGATGTTACGAATCAGAAGAAAGTGAATTAAATTTATTACTTTACATGCACTTGTTCGTTAAAGTGATCGATGTTTCTAAAGAGATTTTTAGGGATGACATTTTTATAGATCTCTTCTGCACTTTTTCAGCAGCTGAATGTGGCATCTGCATGCATTAGCTTGTTTGTGTACATAAGGCTAATATTTCCTGTAGATCACATTGTTACAGATACTGGCTATTAAACTTTTCAAGACTTTGAAACAAAGCTAGAGGAATGGACATCATATTTATAGAGATGTTTTGGATCCTCAGAAAGAAAAATATTTTTCCTGCCTGTATAATAGCTATATAAGAAAAGCAGTTTTGCTATTTGTCATTAAAGTGATCACAATCCAGTTTTTGTATGTCCAGTTAAGTTGCCAATTTCAGTCAATATAAAATGTCTTTTGTAATACTTGCATGAAGTTCTAAATTTTAGTTTTAAGAAAACTGAGCATGTCCAAACTATAGTGCTAACACAGTAAAAAAATTTAAAAACTCAGGTGGTTTATGGAACACTGGCTTTAAAAACCTCTACTAACTGAAAAAGGATTAAATTTCTCATTTTTAAGGTTCCCACTAGCAACCGTAATAGTTTTAGAATGTAAATTTTTCATCTATCTGCTTTTTTTCTTGATCAAAGAACCAAATTTGAATGTTTTAGCTAGTTTTTGTGAATCTCCTTAGCTGATAACATATGGCATTGTAATATCCAATATTAACTAGTCAAGCAAGATTTCAGGTGCAGTGAAACGTAAGTCTTGTCCAATTCTTCCATCTTTAGACTCCAGGAATATTTGTTCTTTTATTTTAGTGCAGTCTATCTGGAAAAGATGTCAGGTTTTTGTGCACATATGTAAACTAATTTTAGGTGACTATGCAACAATACCCGTTGGGCCTTTTTGTTTGGTTTTGGAAAAAGTAGTTAAAAGAATGATGCTGGTAGCAGGGTTGGTTCCAAATTGTGACTCTTAGTTATATTTGTCTTCCCTTTGGATTATAAGGCTGTAGCAGATACTACACAGGGCAAAGGAATCTGTCCTGGAGAGCAGATTGCTTGCAGTCCATGCAATACAGTTGGAGACTGGCACTAAGGGCTGACAATATTAAAAATTATTTTCTTTGGAAAGGAAGGATATAGGGTGTACAAACACATGGTCAGGTACAAAACATCCAAACCCAAATTCTTCCAGTTGGAAAACTGCTAATTTGAAGGCTGTAGCCCTGAATCTATTACTAGAGCTGTTGCTTTTACTTCAGTGAAGACCTTAGAAAGGATTTCATGTGATGTGTTATTTCTATAAAAGCGGTTCACAGTGGCATTACCATGGAGAATATCAATGTTTGGGTATGCTTATTGGGTATGTTTCAGTTTCTGTATGTATTGAAGACTGGTACTCTGATTATGAGGTATTGCATTAAGAGCTGTTCTGTGACAACACCACCATGCCAAGGCACTATAGTCTTTTGATCCAAATAGAAGCAGAAAAACGTACAATTTGCAATCATCTGATTCAAGTGCCAATAAATGTGTATGAAAACTTAATGAAAATTTCATACTTCAGTATGAATGTTTTGAACTGGCAGGCATGTCCTATGAGGTGTGTCCAAGTACTCTGGGTCTGTCTAGTTTGGAGAAAAGGAGGCTGAGGGGCGACCTCATGGCTCTCTACAGCTTCCTGAGGAGGGGAGGTGGAGAGGGAGGTGCTGAGCTCTTCTTGGTATCCAGTGACAGAACATGTGGGAATGGTTCAAAGCTGTGTCAAGGGAGGTTTTGACCAGACATTAGGAAGCATTCCTTTACCAAGAGGGTGGCCAAACACTGGAACAGGCTTCCTAGAGAGGTGGGCGATGCCCCAAGCCTGTCAGTGTCTAAGAGGCATTTGGACAATGTGCTTAGTAACTTGTTTCAACTTTTGGTCAACCCTGAAGTCATCAGGCAGTTGGACCAGATGCTCGCTCTAGGTCTCTTCCAACTGAAATATTCTGTTGTATTCTATGAAAACTCTGGGGAAGAGATGCAGCTCTGGGTGAGGACACTGAATAAATATGAGCTGAAAGGGATGACAAATATTTGCTGTCTCTTTGTGTATGTTTTTGCTGAAGAACTCCAGAGAAACCTGATGTAGGGCTTAGAATATAGAAGCAAATGAAACTGCTAACAAAGGAAAGGAAGGCAGGTGTTTTTTTGCACATTTTTTTTCAGTAGGATAAAGATCCTGTGTTTTCAAGCATCTTAAAGTAAGAGTTAAGGGAAGAAATACATTGCATAATCTGCTCTCATCAGAGAAAACGATGAGGAAAATTGGTGTCTTTTTGAAATGTGTTCTATGCCTTTTACCCTCCAAGCAGCAGGAGACTTCAGTTTTGGTTAACAGTGGCTATTCTCTTAACCCATTTGCAAAAAGTGAATATAATCCTCTATTCCATTGAAGTGCAGAGAGGAAGAGGTTGCTTAACCTAGCCCTGAAAGTAACTTAATGCGTAAACAACAATTAAAATCCCTCCATCTGAGAAGCAGAAACTAACAACATTGCAGCAACTTCATAAACAATTTGAACTGAATGTACAAGATTATGAAGGGATTCTCTGTATATGTTACAAGCCTTAAAATCAAAATTTCATGAGCAATTTTTTGTCTCCTTCCCTGGGGATTATGTTCAGTTGAAATAATTCAAGATAAAACAGTCTTTGTTCCACTGGTACAGTTTTAGATTTCTGTTTTCTACTGGTGTATAAAGTTAAGGGAAAAGAAGATGTCAGAAAACTAGCCTAAACTTTTGCATACTGTTTTGGCTATAATGGGCAAAACCAAGGAATCTAAATTCATTGGGTGATAATCGACCTGTTAGGAAAATAAAATAAAACTGCATATGGTAGAAAACCTATTGACCTAAGCTTGGGGGTAGGGGGGTGGGCGGGAGGGCGTGGCAGCAGCAGTGGCTGGTGTAAAAAAAAATTCTGAGTGGTTCATCTAATGCATTTGTTTACATATTATGTTTCTGTATAGCAATTTGCTGATGGTTTGTCAGAGGTCCGTGTCTTTAGTTAACATGTATCTGTGCTAAATTAGGCAGCAGATTCTTTGTTGTGGAGTTAGGCTGCTCTTAAGCCTGGACAGAGGATATTGGTCATCAGGTAGTATCACTGCTGCAGTTACACTTTTTTTCTCATGCTCTTCTCCCTTGAGAAGTTTGTCCAAGGAGCAAACTTATTTTCCATGTTTAGTTCTGTGTATTCAGGCCGAATATGTAGGTATTATTTTTTGGACTGCTGGCCCCTGCAGTAGAGGAAGGGACTAAACACGCTGATGATTTAATAAGCTTCTGTTTGTGAGGGTATCTGCAAAGAATGGCCTGTGAAGAACAGTATAACTAATTAAAGTTACTCTGTATCATGCTGTGCCTTTCACTTCCTACAGGTGTTTGTGTCCAATCACAGTCCATTGAAAGGCACATGATAGCCATGCCTTGCTACAAGAAGCGTAGCTTGTATTCAAAAGACACAGTTACTGCGTGATAAATAAAGTTTCCAGGTGTTAAAGAGGTGAACAGTTCTGATTGTGTTTGCTAGATGACATCCACTGGTATAATAGTGAAATTTATATTCAGAGAAGTGAATTTGAATATTAAGTGTTATCTGTGAGAATTAATGTATGTGAGAGACTAGATAATATTAACAGTAATAATAACAGTAATAGATGACAGTTAATTAAGCTAAGCTGCAGGTAAAATTTGAAGATTCAAAGTACAAAACTTCCAAAGGTTTCAGAGTGGTTTAGTGATGCTAGGTTATTGTAGATAGCTGAGGGACCAAACTAATTTGACCTTCCAATAGGGAACATGAAAATAGTACTTATTCATTGGTAGTAATTTTTTTTCTCTTCCAGGCCAGCAAAAGGTAGCTTTTTATACAAAAGAAAATAGCACTGGCTCTGTTTTTCTGTTAATATTTCTGAAAAAAAAAACCTCTGAGACAGTTTGCACCTGGAGGTTTTTTAGTGGATGTGACAAGGAGTCTTTATTTCAGTTTGCAGTGGTAATGGCAAACTTAATCAGATTGAGGTACAAAACCGCTAGACCAAAACTGAAGTGCATTGAATATTGAGTTAGAAGTTCATACTTACAATATACTTTTGAAATAGTCTTGATGACTATGTAAATGTGTACAGATGCCCTGGACAAGTAAAGACAAATGCTAAATTCACTCTTAAGCCACTCCTCTTAATGCTATCCATTAGAGGTCTTATGCAATGGTTTATTTTCAAATGTTTCAGAGCCAAGTCGGCAGACTACTTATATGCTGTACATGTTCCTGATTGTATTTGCCTTAGGTTTTACTACAGTGTGATTTCTTGCACAGAATTGATTGATTGATAAATAAGAAGGTAGTGTTGAACGAATGTAAGAGCCTACTTGTAATCAGAGGAATTATTGTGCTGTAAATTAGTTTTGAACACAATAAATTGTAAGGAGAAAAATAAGAAAGAACCATTTTTCATTATTTTAATGACAGTTGAAGTCTTCCTAGAATGGGGGACACTAATAAGTATCTGTAAAGAGTAGTTAGGAAACCACTGATTATACAGTATGATCTGTTTGAAACAGGTCATCTTGTGCCATGAAAATATTTTGTTGTTTACATTGCTTTCTGTACATGCTCTAGATTCTGAAGTTCTGATAGCTTGTAAATAAATAAATATTTTGTATATTTAGTAGTTATTTGGTATAATGTATGAAATAATTTTAGGTTCATTATATGTCTCCTTAAGGTTTTTGAATAAGGTGAGTGTAGGGAAAAGCTATCCAATTTTCTGTGTATTGTTGCCAAAACTTGGTCTTGTAGTTCTTTAAACTTGAATTTTTCCTCATTAAGTGCTTTGGCAGAACACACCGATAGAATTGATTTCATTTATCATGAGGTGGGGCTTGGTGGAAAGATTGGAATTGCATTACTTTGAGTTTGTTTTACTATTCTCTTATATTAAATACCCGCTTTTTCACTGAAGTATCTTTTATTTATTGTAGAACACAGACCAGTGATTTTTTTTTTTCTAATTTCTGAGTAAGACAGACCTACAGTCAATTTATTTGCACTAAGCTTACACTTTTTTCACAACTTTAACAACACTTCCCTATGTTACATTTCTTGAGTTGAATGTGTGTATAGAGAGAAATAAACTGGAAATCCTGTCTCTGAGGATTGGAATTTAGTGTAATTTTAGATGGAAAACAAAATATTTTAGCACACACTTGCCAGTTAAGCTTTTAAAAGGACTTTCCATAGGGTGCAACTTCTGAAATAATGCAGAGCTTCTAAAGAGGTTTCCATGTGATGTACATGCCACAGTCAACTTGCTTTTAGTTTATAAGCTGCTGGAGCAAAATCAGTATCTTGGCTGATCAACTATAGGTTGAAGAAAAGTTGTACTTAGTTTGAAATACTGCTTTTCAGTCAAGTCTTGTGGCCTGTGATATGCTCTGCTGGTGGGTTCTCAAATGTTTCTCATTTCTGTCTCTTGCATGGGAAACTTTAAACAGTTGGGTTTACTTTTTTCTTTGTATTTTTCTGGAAATTTTCTTGCACACTTAATTAGCACTAATATATAGTAACATTGTAAAGTGACTGTGAAAATGGTCTCAGAAACAATTTAAAACCCCTTTTGTTTAAAAGCTACAGTCCACTTAAAAATGATTAATACAGAAATTTAATATTGATTACTGCATGATGAATGGTAAAACGAGATATTGATACTTCAGGATTAGATTCATTTTATTATTAGAATATTAAAAATATATATATTTTTTAGGATTTTTGTGAATGCTTGTTTTCTAGATAATGACGGCTTAAAAAGTGTGTGATACAGCTATCTAACTTCATTGATATTGAGGGTAACTGTCACTATGTACCATGTAGTGACAAAGGATGAGGAAGAGGCCGAGGTGCTTAATGCCTTCTTTGCCTCAGTCTTCAATAATAAGACCAGTTCTTCGTGGTGCACTCAGCCCCCTGAGCTGGAAGATAGGGATGGGGAGCAGAATGAAGCCCAAATAATCAAAGGGGAAATGATTAGTGACCTGCTACATCACTTAGACACACACAGGTCTATGGGGCCAGATGAGATGCACCCAAGGGTCCTGAGGGAGGTGGTGGAGGTGCTCACCAAGCCACTTTCCATCATTTATCAGCAGTCCTGGCTAACTGAGGAGGTCCCAGTTGACTGGAGGTTAGAAAATGTGACACCCAGCTACAAGAAGAGCCAGAAGGAGGATCTGGGGAACTACAGGCATGTCAGTCTGACCTTGATGCCAGGGAAGATCATGGAGTAGATCATCCTGAATGCCATCACATGACACATACATGACAACCAGGTGATCAGGCCCAGTCAGCATGGGTTTATGAAAGACAGGTCCTGCTTGACTCACCAGATCTCCTTCTATGACAAGGTGACCCACTTACTGGATGAGGGAGAGGCTGTGGATGTTGTGTACATAGAGTTCAGTTAAGCCTTTGACACCATTTCCCACACCATTCTCCTGGAGAAACTGGCTTCTCATGCCTTGGATGAACTTACTCTTTGCTAGGTAAAGAACTGCCTGGATGGCTGGGCCCATAGTGTGGTGGTCAATGCAGTCAAATCCAGTTGGCGGCTGGTCACAAGTGGTGCTCCCCAGGGCTCAGTATTGGGGCCAGTTCTGTTTAATCTCTTTATCAACGATCTGGATGAGGGGATTGATTGCACCCTCAGTAAGTTTGCAGATGACACCAGGTTGGGTGGGAGTATTGATCTGCTTGAGGGTAGGAAGGCTGTACAGAGGGATCTGGACCAGCTGGATTGTTGAGCTGAGGCCAGTTGTATGAGGTACAAGAAGGCCAAGTGCTGGGTCCTGCACTTGGGTCACAACAACCCCATGCAACACTACAGGCTTGGGGAAGAGTGGCTGGAAACCTGCCTGGCAGAAAAGGATCTGGGGGTGTTGGTCAACAGCTGACTGAACACGAGCCAGCAGCATGCCCAGGTGGCCAAAAAGACTAACAGCATCCTGACTTGTATCAGGAATAGTGTGGCCAGCAAGACTAGGGAAGTGATTGTCCCCCTGTGCCTGGTGCTGATGAGGCCCCACCTCAAATCCTGTGTTCAGTTTTGGGCTCCTCACTACAAGAAAGACATTGACATATTGGAGTGCACCAAAAGAAGAGCAATGAGGCTGGTTGTGGTGTGTTGACCGTGTCTGGATGACATATGCCCACCAAAGCAGCTCTGTTTTTTCCCCTCCTCGGCTGGTTGGTGGAGAGAAAATACAGTGAAAGAATCATGAGTCAAGGTAAGGACAAGATCACTCACCAGTTACCATCACAGGCAAAACAGACTCAACTTAGAGAAATTAATTACCAATCTATTCAGAATAGGTTAATGAGGAATAAAAGCTAAATCTTAAAACACCTTCCCCCCCCAACTTCTTTTTTTCTTGGGCTTAAATTTACTCCCACTTCCTCTGTCTCCCACCCTGAGTGATGCAGGGGATGGAGAATGAGGGTTGCAGTAAGTTCATCAAGTTGTCTCTGCTGCTGCTTCCTCCTCAGAGGGAGGACTCCTCACACTCTTCCCTGCTGCAGTGTGGGGGTCCCTCCCATGGCAGACAGTTCTGCATGAACTTCTCCAATGCAAGTCCTTCCCATGGGCCGCAGTTCTTCAGGAACAGACTTCACAAGTGTGCATGCCTCATGAGGTCACAAGTCCTGCCAGCAAACCTACTCCAGTGTGGGCTCCTCTCTGCATGGGGTCACAGATCCTGCCAGGAGCCTGCTCCAGCACAGGCTTCTCAGGGGTTCCCAGCCTCTTTTGGGCATCCACCTGCTTTGGCATGGGGTCCTCCATGGCTGCACGTGGAGATCTGCTCCAGCGTGGACCTCCATGGGCTGCAGGAGGACAGCCAGCCTCACCATGGTCTGCACCATGGGCTGCAGAGGAACCTCTGCACTGGTGCCTGGAGCACCTCCTGCCCCCTCTTCACTGACCCTGGTGTCTGCAGTGTTGTGTCTCTCACGTGTTCTCACTCCTCTCTATGGCTGCAGTTGTGTAGTTTTTTCCCCTCTTTCTTAACTGTGTTATCCCAGAGGCGCTACCACATTGGGGAAGCTTCTAGTAGTTTCTCACAGAACCCACCCCTGTAGCCCCCCTGCTACCAAAACCTTGCCACACAAACCCAATACATTGGTGAAGGGTCTAGAGCACAAGTCTGATGAGGAGCAGCTGAGGGAACTGAGGCTGTTTAGCCTGGAGAAAAAGAGGCTGAGGGGAGATCTTATCGCTGTCTACAACTACCTGAAAGGAGGTTGTAGCATGGAGGGTGTTGGTCTCTTCCAAGTAGCAAGTGATAGGACGAGAGGAAATGGCCTCAAGTTGCACCAGGGGAGGTTTAGATTGGCTATTAGGAAAAATTTCTTCATGGAAAGGGTCGTCGGGCATTGGAACAGGCTGCCCAGGGAAGTGGTGGGGTCGCCGTCCCTGGAGGTATTTGAAAGACATGTAGACATGGTGCTTGGGGACATGGTTTAGTGGTAGACTTGGCAGTGCTAGGTTAACAGTTGGACTCGATGGTCTTAAAGGTCATTTCCAAACTAAATGATTCTCTGATTTGTTGGAGTTATCCTTAGAAATATAGGGATGAACTGCCTTTAATGTTTATAAAGAAGGCTGACTTGTATTTTGTTGGTGTTGGAAAAGCAACACTGGTTTAAGAACCACATTTTCTTTAGAAGGAGAAGAGATCGGAATGAATGTGCTTGAAAATTTCAAAAATAGAGGCAATATATATTTATTTTTGCATACTATTAAATTTAAATTGAGTGTATGCCCTGAAGACTCTGGTATACATAGATCCTTTTTGTTTTAGTATCTGAAAAAAAGTGTGCACCCTCTAGATATGTACACACATATATATACACACATCATTGAGCAAAGTTATGAGTGTGTTTTTTCTTTTTTTAACTATAGCAGGCAGCAAATATGTAACATAAATCCTTAATACTTTCAGTACACACTCTTAGAAGTAAACCACCTTTGTCATGCATTTGATAGGGGCTAAGGTAATACTGTTAGAAACTGAAATTATCAGTAACAGGTTTTGAGATGTTTTGACAAGGGTAAAGATACCGACCTGCTGGATTGCCTTAATGTATTCCAGAGTGTGTTTAAGAAGAATTTAAAAAGGTAGTTTATGTAGTTATTGTGATGTAAACAGTATTAAAGACATGTGTTGGTAAAGTGGATGCAAATCAGAGTTGAGTAAAGAATACTGAATAGCGAAAGTGCTCAAAAGTGGGTATAAAAAAATTTAAGTCACTTTTTATTACTGCTGATCTACATGGCATATGTGAAACACATGCTCAGAAATGATTTATCTTTTTGACATACCTGAATCATTTTTCTTAAAACCAGAAAAAAGTTAACAAAGTTATTGCAAAAGCATTACACATTTTTATTCTAAATGGTTGTCTTCATTGAGTAGCTACGCTTAAATTGTTCAGATTTCCTCACAGTGTAAACTACACTGTGATCTGATTACAGTGTCTACTTTAGAAGTCTAGATAATAAATGAGAGTTTTAATTAAAAAAAATTAAAATGTATACAATTGTACATCACCATTGGATCCCATGGAAAAATGGACACATCTGGATTTAACCTGGTTACACTATAACTGACTATGGAACATCTGGAGTTTGTAAAACTGGTGAAGGATAGAACACTAGCAGTATCTTTGTTACAGCAGAGGCTACTGTGTAGTTCTTGCTTATTAATCCAATCCTGGTTCCTCCATTAGGTTTGACTTATAGAACCATACGCTAAATAAGAAAGTGCAGGAAGAGTGAAAGAAGACCAACAGTTTGCAGAGTTGAATTTAGTTATAGTCTTCTGGCAGACTGTACCTCCTGTTCGGTACCCTGGTGGCAGATAGGCAGCCTGCGTTCTGAGCTGCTCTGGTTAAATGCACTAGGCTTGAATTTCTTATAATTATTTTGGCATTTTTGATTAAAAAAAGGATTTTTCTTTGTTCTCATTTAGTGAAATGTTTATGATAATAATTTTCCATGTAATTTGTACACTCAGCACTATTTGTTCTGGGAAAATAGTGGTTTGATATTAGAAATGGCCTAATGTACTGCTTATTATGAATGAAGGAAAATAGTTGTGATTTTTCTGTTAATATGTTTTTAACAATCCGATATTTTAGAAAATGACTGGATTAGCCGACGATGGCCATTCGCTTTTTTTTTTTCAAGTCTCTAAGAAAAATTATAATAATTACCTGGGACTTTTAATTGTTAAATGCATTGGTTTTGTTATTATTTTATATATAATATATTTAAGACATATACGGTTAATGGTGGTTGTTCGAATATTCAGACTTTTTCTTGCAGACTTTAGTCAGGCAAAATTTACCTTCATTGCGAATTTTGCTGACTAAAGACTATGTAATTTCCCAGTAATTAATGTAGTTAAAAGATACCACTCTACATGTAGTTTACTCTTCGGAACTTGAATGTTTTGCCTGTTTTCTCTGTGTTGCCAGAAGGGATCACTTTTGCATAGCAATCTTTGGATAAATTTCAGTTGTCTTTAAACAGTGCCAGTTTCAAAAGCTATTAAGCTCTGCAAATATATAAGGTCCTTGTTAACTTAAATAATTCTATGAATTATCAAGTATGTTATATACAAGTTCACTATAGTTTGCTATTATTTTGTTCTTGTATGTGTATTCTACATGCATGGTAGTTTTATACTTTAGGATGAATATCTGTTAGGCCTGCATTTATTTCCAGTTTAACAAAGATCTTGGAGAAGATACAAAATTGTGATTTCAAATAAATGATGTTGGAGAAAGAACCATTAGTTTCGCTTGGTTTGGGAAGGTGTGGAACGTTTTGAATTAGACACAGTCTATGATGAATGGAGGCTTGTATGAATATATTGCCTATACTTCATAAACTTTGTACATTCAATTTATTCTGCATCTTAGCTGTGAGGCAATATATGCTTTATGAATTATCTAGTTTTTATGTGTGTGCATGCTAGTGTAATATGGGACTGGATATCCTTACTCCTCTAATACCACATTGCCATCAATGCCATCATTGCTGCAAAGAGAAGTACTGTAGAAGGCAGAGGCATTTTGAAGGTGATCAATGTCTGCTTAGTGGTGTAGCAGAATATGTTTTCTATTTCTGGAAGGATCTGCTTGATAAGCCTTGTTATATGACAATATTTTAACTGCTAATAGAACTGAAGAGACATTGTGCCAACCTTGGAAAAGAAAGTTGTTGAGCTTGTGCTTCTGGGGCATACCTGGTGTGCTCCCTGCCTAGCTTTGTAGGCTGGCTAGGGAAGGAGACAAAATTCAATGGGTTATAGGATGGGTGAAGAATCTGGCTGGTATCTTCTTGTCTATTTGTTTGGGGGCAGGGGAAGTTTAGCTTCTCTTGGATGAGAAATAATTGTTGCTTAATTGTTAACTGATGAGTAATATTCTTCATATCAATGCCCTCATCACATACTTGGTAGTGAAAATACTTAAATGTCCTGGTAACTTGTTGGATATGGGACCTCTTAGAAAATGTCTTCCTCTTTCTGCAATGGGTACAGTAGTGCCTACCCATCTTCCTCATAAGCTTTGGGACTAGAGAGAAACAATATTCTAGAAATGTGTAGTAGGTATAAAGAATCAACTTGGAGAAAGAAGTTACCCAATCTATGATCTCTGCTCCCAGCTTCCTCATCGTATTACAAAGGCATCAATGGCGATCAGTGTTCTCTGTGAGAAGTAAACATATTTTTCTTGATTGCGACAGAAAATATACGTTTGATCAAAGGTCATGGGATGAAAAGTGTTGTGTTACATGCTTAAAAATAGACCAAAAATGGTGGAAAAAAAACCCCGATAACGTGCACAGACAGTCTGGCAGCAATGTTTTCAATTGCAAAACAAATTAGTATTTTTGTTTTACTTGTTCAAGGGTTGGGAGTTGGCCATTGTGAAACCTTTCCAGTTTCCTTCATGAGACTCATATGAAAATGAATTTAAAATAATCTCTTGGGTTGCTTCTCCATGAATTGAACCTTCCCTTTAGGAAAGTGTGAAAAATCAAATTCGTATGCTTGCTGTGTGAGCAGAAAGTCGTTAAATCCTCTTTTCAGATATTACTAAAGGGAGAAAAAGGCGCAATGATGCATTCTTCTTTCCATGTGGAAGGGAGTAATGTGTGGTCTTTTCTCCTTCTAACAGTAGATCCAGAGACTGCAAAAGAAAAGATTAAAAGTTTTTATAATGACAAGTCATGTTTTATTTCAGTGTTTGGATTAAACTTTCATAGAATCTGAGTTTCCAGTAGATGGCAGGCAGAGAGGGTGTGAGGGGAGAGTATTGTTATGGTTATTTATGGTGTTCTGTTTCAAGACTAGCAATTGATGCATGTAAAATCACTAAGACTTTAAAATCTGAGACATAACTTTTATTCGTTTTGATACTGATCTATTTCTCTGACATGATATTATCTTTTTCTTTCTTCAAATTAATACCATGTCCATGTGAGAAGTACCATACTTCCAGGGTTTGGAGGAAGCTGAGGGATTGAGTTCTGTTAATTGGAAAAGTAAGTCTTCCTCTCTATTAGGAAACATACAGTAATAAAAAAAAGAATGCTATTTATTTTTATTTAATATAATTGCTATCACATTCTATTTTGCATAACAGAGGTACCATGTGCTAGGGATTTTTTTTTTTTTTTGGTAATATATCCATGGTCACCTGTCAGCTTTTCTAATGTAAAGATAGAATAATATTCTTTATACTGACATTTTGTAGTTTTTGCAGACTGCCTGTATACAAGTTAAACAATATCCCTTTCATAATCTTTAAATATCAGATAACTGGCCATCCTTTGTATTTGTCCCTTTACTATTTTATTTTTATTTAAGAGAAGAAGCTGCATTTTAACCACATATTGAAGTGATCTACTGAATTTGTGTTTTTTTCTTTATATTAAAGGTTCTTTTTCCAGTTATGTTTTAGAGTCAGTGATTCGCTCAGCACCAGATTTTCCGAGGCAGTGCATCGTGCCAAAAATCTAGTATTTTCCTCTTTCTTGGTTTTTGATTTGTTTGTTTGTTTTAAATCTGTAAAGGATATGTCCCTTGAGCACTCTTTTATTAGCATTAATGACATCTATTTGTACACGTTACCACAAATCCATACAAGCATGTATTGAAAAAGTTATGTTTTTGTTTGCCATGTTGTTAAATTAAATTGTTGCTATGATGCTTAAATTGTTACTAAGATTGTTTCAAACCTTCTTCTATTTTCAGATCTCTAATTGTGTGACAAAGTTCCCTTGAGGCAGAACTTAGTGGTTTTTACTCTTGGAAAGCTTTTCCCTTCATCATACAGGCACCTCTTTCTAAGTTCTAGTAAAACACATTAGTGTGATTCGCAAGTAAAAATAAAGGATTGCATTTAGGAACATTGCATATTGATAGAAAAGAATAGAGAAGCAAAAGTATTTCGATTGTTAGTCTAAGTTCTTGAAGCTGAGGAGTATTTTAAGTGGAAGGAAATGCATTTGAAATACTTATGACTCTTTTACTTTTATACCCTTTTTTTCTTAAGCTTATCAAACATGGACTATAGAAGAAAGTCCAGTGTTTATCCTAGCATTCCCAAACCCTTAACAGTGGCTGTTTCTGTACCATTAATGTCTTTGATTGCAAGTAAAAAGATTGTGTTACGTGAATAAGCACTTTACAGAAATGAAGCAGATAGTTGGAATACCCAGTTGCATGAACTGTCTGGAGCTGATATCCAGATCTTCTCTTAAGAGAGAAATGTTAAATAGCAAAGCACTGTATCTATCAAGGCCAAGAGAAAGATATAGACTGAGACTAGCTACTAAAACTGTCTTAAAAAGCCATTAATTAATTATGAAATTTTAAACTTCTGTTTTTGAAAGAAGAATTGCTATTTGTAGATGTCTTACCCTATTCAAAGTCCAATCGTTCCATTTAATGATTTTTAGGGAGAGTTTTGAACAAATAAGGGAATTAACATTACTACTTCCAGAGAAGAAACATCCCCATGCAATTTTTCTTTCTCGTCAGGATTTTTTTTCTTAATGCTAAGTACACCTCAGCCTTCTTCAAGAAACATCTCTGTTGAGAACAGAGATTTATGTAAGACATTTTTTTCCTTGAACTCATGATGAAAATGTTTCATTAGGTTTTTACTACTTTTGTCCCTCCTACAACAGTGAAGGTTTCTAGAGGTACTCTTTCATGCTTGTCTCTCAAAGATGGTTCATTTGTCATTAGCGAACCGAATCCTGAAATGATCCTGGATAGATATTGGTAGTTATTAGTGCAGTTCAACTGAACAACTGAAGAACAATCTCAAAGGTGGATTAACTTTTTTTTATAGCCTCTACGATTACGATTCTGGAGTGCGGTGATTTTTTTCTTTTTCTTTTTTTAATTTATTTTTTACTATACTATTCTGGATGAAACTGAAAGCTTTGAACTGTAGACCATGCAGGTATGGAAGGGACATCTGAAGGTTTTCTAGTGCAAACCTCTGCCTAAAGCAGATATGGTTAGAGCAGGTGGCTCAGAGCCCTGGCCAGTTGAATTCTGAGTATCTTCAGGGATGAAAAGTCCACAGTGTCTGTGTGCAGCCTGTTGATCTGGACTTGATATTGATTAATTGTAGATAGAATCATAGAATTGTTTTGGTTGGAAAAGACCTTTAAGTTCATCGAGTTCAAATGTTAACCTAGCACTGTCAAGTCCACCACTAGACCATGTCCTTAAGAACCTCTTCTATATGTCTTTTAAACACCTCCAGGGATGGTGACTCCACCACTTCCCTGGGCAGCCTGTTCCAATGCCTGACAACCCTTTCAGTGAAGAAGTTTTTCCTGATATCTGATCTAAACCTCCCCTCTCAATATTGTATTGCTTAGCTGCACATAACAGAAATATTTAATTCTAGTTTAATTCAAGCTACTTTCTGAGGGATTTTGGGGACAAATAGGGAGGAAGCTTGTTGAGGGGAGAGGTTTTTCCTTCAGAATGCACAACATGTTTCATGTATCAAACTTCTCACAGCAGCTTATGTACATTTTGTAATAGTGTGCGGCTTTTGAAGTAAAAAAGATATTTGTGATAGAGAAAGCTTATAGAGGGACACTAGAGAAATTTAAAAAACAGTTAACTGTGTGATTCTTTATTTTTATAATGAAACAAAAACTAGTCTTTCCATGTTCCGATCACAAGAAACCAATTATGGTGAAGACTGAAGACCTTGGAAGGACTTTCTATATCATCTTGAGTTACTGAAGTTGTTAGAATTAGGTCTTGAGAAAGTATCTATAGATTCTGGAGACAAAGAAATAAGACGAATAAAATGGTAATATGCTACTTCTGCTGGAGTTGATAAGGTTTTATTTGAACTCATCTTTGAATATCTAGAATGAAATGGTTGGTGTTTTTTAAGTGAAAAATTCTTCACATTGGGAGAAACTAATAAAGAATCATGGGCAAAAATGTAAAAAAGATCATCAGTCAAGAAGGACGTGTTATAATAATTACTCATGTCAATAGGTAACCCTCTGGAATTGAATTTGTCTTGTTAGGGATTTTTTCTTCCTGGCCATAGATAGATTTCAGTGACCGAGACATTTGGAAGCCAAAGTATACAGACCTTTTATCTTTCCTACTTTTTCATTGAAAATATGTGCTGGAAGAACCACTGTGATACTTGCAAACTCTTTTATTCTGAATGATGCTGTCCTCTGAGTACTTATGGTTGCACATGGAATCCCCATGTGGTCCATGGATTGTGGTCTGGTATAGAGACAAAACCGGTGCATGCATGTGGTAGACCTCTACCTCAGGAAATACGCTGAAGTTAACCCTGGCAATTATTTCTGAATCACAAGCAGAGTAGTATTTTAGATGTTGACCTAGGGTTCACACTATTTTATTGATCTAGGAGAAAGCACTTCTATCCCAATTTATATTCTTTCTTTCCTATACATAATGAACACCATGTACTTGGTGATTTTACATATATATAGAGCTAAGGGACAATAAGGGAAAGTCAGGTAGTTTCTATCTAATATTGCACCTTTTTTCCCTGCTAGTAATTTCTTTTGCTCACAGTTTATATCCTTTTCTTCGTCCCTCCCAGAATAACATTGTAAATTACTTCAGTACATCGTACCTTTTACAAATACATTTCTTAATAGCTTTTCAGAGATGAGGGTTTTTTTTTTCCACAGAGCATGGTTTTACTAGTTTCCTGATGTTAGTTTCTTCTAGGATATGTCTTCTAGGATATGTCTGGGGAATTACCAGTTCTTGCCTGTGTTTTCCACACAAGGCTGCGTTGTTTTTTTTCTCTGTTACATCTTAGGTGAATTTGAAGACCAGTACCTGCCTTCTCTGTAGGAGCTATCAGAGCCCCTTTTCTTCTTGTGGATAAAACTGGAATTCTTACTTTCATTTTGTGAAGCTGTGTCTGATCTAGGGACATGAAATGGACTTGGAATTTACACTTTATTGCTTTTTTCTGCTTTAAACACTGCTTAAAAAAGCCAAAACTGTGTTTTGAAGAAGAGGACCCTCAAGTTCTAAAACAACTTTGTGTGGAATTAATTTTGCAGATTATCCTAATACCTATTTTTGTAGAATTTCAGAGATTTTTTTACTCATATTAGTTCAGCATCTTTCTGATGAAAATATGATTTCTAAAGAATATTTTTATTCTGATTTCTTTAATTAAGACTATATCCAGCTAAAGAAGTTTTGGTTTGTATGTGATTTTATGCAGTTGCTGAAAATTTTGCCACCCATATGATGCTTATAAAAGTTATGGGTATTTACTTGCTTGCTGTGGTTCATTGTTCTTCTAAAAATGTTTTTGAAGATTAGATTAGGAAGGGCAGTGATAGAAGTCTTGCAGATTGCATAAGACGTTCTTGTTACATGAAACTGATACAAATGCTACAGCTTTTGCTGTTATTGTTTTGTTACCTACAGCACTAAGCAGTGTTATTTCAAAATTACTTGTGAAGTTAGGTATGAAATGTCATATCATAGGATATAGTCTCGTACATGCTGCTTACAGGATCTTTTGGTCCACCTGGTGACTTCTGAGATAGACTAAGTGGTAAAAAAAATTTTTGTATTGGTTGGTTTCACTGTAGGAATCGATAGAAAAGCTTTAGGTGTTGACTTTTATTTTACAAACTCTATTTTGTGTAAATCAATCCTTGACTTTTATTGTCATGTTCCTTATTGTGCTGTTCTCATCTCTGAGCACTGAAACCTGGAGACTCTTCAGAATAAATGGATAAATGAAGAGATGAGAAAGGTGATTAGGAAAAGAAAATTCTCAGTGTATCTGCTCTATTGTTTGGCTGCTGTTGCCTTGTTAGACTGGTGTCTCAGTCCTTATAGATTTTCTAAACTTGACTGTATGTGACTTCAGACAGCCTGATATAGTGTCTAAGGTGGCTTTGCTTTCAGGTAGGATTGCATCAGGTGTCCTTGTGAGATGCTTCCCAAACTAAACTTGTTCTGCGATTCCTTGATTATATTAAATTGTATTGGTTTATTTGGGCTGTGGAAAAGAATTAGTTAGAAAGGGCGCATTTTTCTTAAAAGTCACATAGATTTCAGTTGAATCAATTGTAATAGAAGAAATTACTACTGTAAAATAAGTGATGTTTCGCATCTGCTTTTTTTCCCCTTTATTTTCTTTTAAATTAAGAAACTATTTTATTTAGTAAGTGTTTATGAAGTCAGTATTGGGTTTTAAATTAACCAGCCTTGCTTCCCAGGAGAAAAGTGCTTTGATGTGTTCTGTGTTCTCTTCTTTTTCTTTTTCCCTATTACCTTGAAGTCTCTTCCTTTAATATGTGATTGGGCATGCTTCTGTTGTGTGTTCAAACACAGGTGTTAACTGCGATATTATTGTGCATTTCGTTATGGGAGCTGATACGCATACTGCTTCATGCTGGTTGGGATTTCCTACGTAACAGAGTGTATGACTGAGTGCACACTGTAATACGATGGAGAACATTGGCTTTTTGGTAATGCCTGATTTTTGCTATCTCATGATAGGGCTAGGACATAAAGCCCTCGAACAACTTTGTATGGTGTGGTACTGTCAGATTGAAAGACAAAAGGACGATTGTAAAGTAAAGAAGTGAAATACTCTTGTTTCGGTGTCAGCCTTGCACCTTAGATGCTACAGGTTCTCAGTCCCCTCATATAACCACCTGCTTTAATAACTAGTGTATACAGACAGATGTAAGTTTGTATACCTACAGGGGTTCAGATCCTCTATTTCAAGAAAAAAAAAATTGTAGGCTTTCTTTTTCTGATGTAGTATGAACCAAAGTTTGCATTTCTTTACATAGGGAGATGTAGATGCTGTATGCATTTGGCAACAGTTTGTTGGTTTGAATAATACTAAATGTTACTTTCCAAAGCTGTTAGTTTTCTCCTTTTTCTTAAAATTTTGAAGCTGTGTTTGCCTTGTATTGTGGTTAAAAATGACTTAAAAAAAAGAAAACAAAAAAAACGCAAAACAACCCGAACCAAAAATTGACAACCATAAAATGCCCTGCCTTTCTAAAAGTAGAAAACTTCATTGAATTTCCAAGGTTATTTGGGCATTTCATTCTCTGAAATGCTAAAAAGCTTGTATTTCTATTTCTTCTTAAAAGGTCTTCCTAATATTTACCTTCTGTTCTAGCCAGAAGTCTTACAGATATCCGATTGAAAAATAGTAGCTTATCCAATATTCATTAATGAGCATGGAACTTGAAGTAGCATATTTCTTAATAGTTAAAGAATTTCTAGTATCTCTGAGGAAATAATTAACCTAATTTCTTCTATATAACTAATTTATTATATTTTTGTCATGAACTCTTAATTTCTTATGAACGTCTTGTGTTAATTTTGCAACTTCCAATATTTTTTTTTTCAATCATGTTTATTATAATTACTAATGCAGTCTACTTTTCCAAATTGAAAGACGGTCTTAAATTTCCCTCTGGTCTCATGTCCTTGGTCTTGTGATGTCAGCCTCTGCTCACTTCTGTATTTTCCTTGTTAGATACAGATAATAAATACTGAAAATTTAATACAGAATTTAGGAGCTGTTAAGAGCTTTCCCGTTAAAACCAATACAGAATACTCTTTTTCTGTAACAAGACTGTGAACTCTAGTCATTAAATAACAAACCACTAAGTGAATGTTAACCACATGGATCATGTTATCTTTGTAGGAAATTTTTCCATTCAATTTTATTGTATAGTCAGCTGCTTTAATAAGGGAAAAAAAAAAAAGTCTGCAGAAGCTTTTCATTGCAAACAAGATATTACTATGAGGCAAATTACAGAATTGGAAGTCACACAAATAAAACATGAAAAGGATTGAATTCTCCATTGATTCGAAGGATTGAGAATTACTGCATCGTATTGTTGCATTTATTTTGAAAAAAAAAAAATCACCTACATTTCAGTACATTGTTACAGCTTCTATTTTTAGAAATTGATACCTGACAGGTATGCTAGAAGAATTTAGCCTTACTTCTATGAAGGGAAGTTAGGATTCCCCAATCTCAAAAAAACCCAACCAAAGGAACGCAACAAAACAAAACAAAATCAAACTGTCAGTAGCTATTGTTTAATTTTTGACAATGATTTTTAGTAACATTTATATTGGTTTTTGTGCCACTGAATCCCTGGCCATAATAAATGAAAAGTATTCCTCTATTTATGATCTAAGTGTTATTGAACAGATTACTTTTAGTGCTGAGATCTCAAGCAGGAATTAAGTGAGAAATCTAAGTTCTATTTTTTTTTTAGGAAAGTTTACAGATGCTCTAAATTTATTTCAGTTTCAACTATGCTGTACATTCATATTCTGGTCTTCCTTGGCTATGTATCCTTTGTGATATGTGTATTCTGTAATAAAAATTTTCTAATTAGTGACTTAGTACCTACTGTAAGTTGTTAAGATGCAAAATGCTTATCCTGCAGCTGTCATTGGTATAGATCAGGAGACGAGTCTATATCAGCTGAGTAAAAAGACAAAAATTTGTTCCTGTTTTAAAATTGCTAAGAGTGCTGGGAGTTTCAGCAGAAGAGCTATGAGGAGGAGTGCATGTGAGCTGGTTAGAACTTTGCAATACAGAAATTTATCATCTGTTCTGCTCTTTATTACAGAGGTATTGCCAGTATATATGCTTTCTAAATGGCTTCTATATATTTTTTTTTAATTTTTTAAAATTTTTTTTTTTTAAATCTTGAACCTATCTTGGATAGGCTATTTGGAGCCTGTGCTTTCGGCCGAAGATTTATTCTTCAAATAATACAGTCTATGTTATGTCCGGTGAGGAAACAGCTAATAAGCCTGTCCTAGATTGGGCACATTGAATGAGTCATTTAGTAAGCATAAACATGCAAAGTAAAACTGATACGTTGTCATAGGTAGGGTTTAACCACTGACAGTGTTTGCCAGAAATACAAATGCAGCAGCCCCACCCTCAGCCAGCTCCACACATGCTGTTCTGACAAAACAAACAGCAGTGAGCTCCATAAGTTGTTCCTTTAAAATGTACAAAATTCTGCAAGTAAGTTAGCTGCTTGCTCGAAATTACAGGCCAGGTAATATAGTCTCCAGTTGGATGTACCTGGCAAAATTAGTTGTCTTTATTAGTTTTCTTTATCACTGAGGCAAGTCTATATTTTATTTATCAGGCAGTAGATCAGGACTTGATTACTTTGAATTCTCACTAACCGGAGACAGATGTTTAAGTGAATGAAGAATCCTTCTTAATTCACTGTTTGGTTTCTCTATGACTTTTGCCTTTTGGATATGACGAATACTGGGATTTCTGGTAGGATTACAACATTCCTCCTCCTAACAGTTGGAATGGGGAAGACAGGCTTTTTTCTCTCGCTTACATTTTTCTGTCTTATTCCTTGTGAAAGACTCCTGATCCTCCTGTATATAAAAACATGATTTTGGTATGTCTGTTAGGTAAGTGCATTTCACAAAGTTCTCATGATGCTGATGGTCAGGCTTTGGTGACTGCATTTTATGTAGGAAAGCATCTCAGATACTCACAGCTATCTGTTTGATGAATACATTCATTGTGCATTGTTATTGATCATAGAGAAGAAAGTCTTGAGCAACCTGATCTGAATACAGTGTTGACCCTGCTTTGAGCAGGAGCTTGAACCGGATGACCTGCTGGTCTGAATTCCGGCCTAAATTGTTGTATGATTTGATGAATACAAACTTATTTATAAAATCTACTGAAAAGGCAATGGCTTAGAGATTTGTGATCCGTAAAAAGTTTCCCTCTTTTCACAGGAGTATGACTGGAGAGCTTCTCAAGCCTTTTAGGATATAACTGTCTTGAGAACTGTAATGTTTTGGAACTGTCCTGGGCTGGATGACCTACTGTGTCTTTCCCAACTGTAATTTCTATGAATCTGTAATTTTGAGGTTGACTTCTTGTTGCCCAATTTTACAGTTACTTAATTCCAGTATCAGGCATATTTTAAGAGACCACATTTAGTCATGGTAAGACTCTGTGGGTTGTTTCAGTTTTTTGCTATTTTTTAAATCCTTCTGCAGATTGTCTGCACTTAATGTATTTTTTCCTATTCCGGTGCCACAAATAATGTTCCTAGTCTGTGAGGAAATAAAAGTCTGATGACCCATTTTGGAATAGATGATTGATTGAAAAATGCTTGTCCCAAAATTGTGGCAGTTCTGTGTGAGATGTTAGTCTAGTTCTGCTGTTTATTTGTACCAGAAATGCATTTCCATCACCAGAATAAGGGGTGGAATTGAGAAATTGTGTATTTGGTCATATTTTCAGCATTGTTTTCAGTTAAGTTTATAACAAATTATTCAAACATTTTTTAGGGCTAAATGAACATGTACTTTTGAGGGCTATGAAAGACCCCTAGCTAAAAATAGGCCTTTTTTTTTTTTTTTTTTCCTAAACAGTTCTTAAAACATTGGTGTGGCCTAGTTCCCTTCTTGCAGAAAACACTCTTTTATGCAAGAATAAACATCTTTTTGGAAATACATCCTCCAGTAAGAGCTCTTGCACTAATAGTCTTTGGAAAGAACACTTCAACCTTTTGAGTTTTTGAAGTGCCCTGTATCAGCATCCCTCAGAACTTAATCCATGCTTTCTGTCCTAATTGTTTCCTGCTCACTCGTGATATGGACTAAGTTTGCCAGTTTCATTCTGATTTTTTTCTTCTTTTTCCTACAGCAAATAAAGCATGTAAACAAATCAGGATTTCTTTTCAATGGACTAAAAACTTAGTTTTGCCTTTGAAAACAGAGGTGCATGTACATGTCTGAGTGTATATTATACATAGACAAATAGCAAATAGTCCTTGCTAGCTGTTTGACAATCACTTAGCTCAGAATTCCTATGGGATCTCCAAAGAACTGGAAATTGGAGGATTAGCAGTTAGGTGTGGAAACACCATTGATACTACTAAGACTTGTTTAGAGTCTGTTTCTCTTTTATTCCATTTAAATGATGTGTGGAATAATTCATAGATTAATCATGCTGTTCAAGCCATAAAATGTCTGTGTTAAAATTTGTGGAGTAAGGTAATCTTAGGTCAAAATAGCCTTGTGATCATTACCAGACTTACAAAAACTGTATATGAAATGTAATAACAAAGATGATGGATTTAATAACAGGTTGTTCTCCCCTTTCTTATGCCCCACATCCTTTTTCTCTATCAAAAGTTACTTCTGTTTTATGTATACGTAAGTTCTTATAAATTTTCTTGTAGGAGTTTATGTTGCCTGCCTGGAAATCCTAGCTAGTATTTAACAAACATTTTGCCTTCAGAGGCTTCTGTCATTTACTACCGTATGTTAGTGCTGCATTTGATGATAGATGGAAGTAGTTAATCACTTCTAAGAACATTATTTTTTAATTTGATAGATATTTTTGTTTGCCTTTGCAATTTTTTTAAAGACTCTCCGTTTTAGTGTGCCTTTCCAAAACTGCTTTAATTCCTGTTGCACTCCTCCAAACCTGTTCAAGTTTGTCTTTTTAAAACACAGTACTGAGTATGGATGTACTTTCTCCAGTTAGGATGATGAGAATAATGTCTCCTGCTCTTTGGGAAAAAAATCTGCTCTAGTCCTTTGAAGTAACTTTGGGCAGAACCTGTAGGACCTGTTAATGCGATACAAAGTGTATAGATAAAATACCTATTTACCTTTCTAAAGCTCCTCTTTCTCCAGCTGACTACTCTGATCGCTCCTTGATTGCTGCATTTTGCAGTACCTATACAAATCACCGGTCTGTTTTGTGTAGCGTTTAGTAGCAGGTAGCATGAATACATTGGCTTTCTCAGTTGTTTGCACATTGCTGTCTGCTTCAGCAGTGGTGTTCTATCTGTATAACTTCCATTGCTGTCATTTGTGTGTGCATGCATTAATTTTTTGAGTTATACAGGGTGTTTCAAAAATATGGACCCAATTTGAAATCGCATTGCGACTTTTTCTTGTGAAGATATGTCAAAGACTGTTTTTGTGCCACCATTAGCGACTAATCTGGGTGACCTCAAAAACAGAATCACAGCAGCAGTGACCTCGGAAGACACTTTCAGGGGAGTTTGGGACAAATTCAATGAATTAAAAGAATTTAACTAATGTTTCGATGTCAGTACAGCAGGTGGAGGGAACATAGAGCACTTATAAAAAGGTTACTAAAACTTGATAACTCTATAAACCATTTTTGTGTAATTGTAACGTTGCCCTCGTGAAATATACTGCTTTGAAATTGGGTCCATCTTTTTGAAACACCCTGTATATTAAAGCTTTGAATGTTAATGGAATGCATGACTGTTTGACCTGTGAAGTTTAACATTGATGGGGAAAATGCCCAACTGTCTTCTTTCTCTCTTAACAACTAAAACAGCACAAAACCCAACTAATAACAAACCAACAAAACCCATTGCAGACCCTAAAAAAGATATTTAGTTCTTATGCCAAATGTGAATATTGGACAATACTGTTCTTTAACTGAATCTGCCTGCTTACACTGTGATAGTGGTGATTTAAACAAAGTTCATCAATAAGAAATTGGAAATTAATTTGTTAAATTTTGGAAGATACGTGTTTGAATTGAAATCTTTCTTGGTAGTGATTTTCAGCAGTAGATATAAACTGAAAATGTCTCCTTCTGGCAATCTAATACTTTAATTTGGAGATTTCCTTCAAACCCTTTGAATTCTTCTGTTTCTGAACATGTGCTTTCACAATAATAGAAGATTCTCCAGCTTATAGTCTTATTTTAACTGAAGTCAATTAACTTAACAAACATTTTGACATTCTATAAAGACCCTAACTTTTTTTGGATCACCATTTAGTATCTTTTTTTTTTTTTTTTTTTTTAAGATGTACAATACCCTTCTTGGAACAGGCATGTGTATCTTGAGTTACTTTCATTAGCCGAATAACTTATCCTGCATTTTTGTAAAAGGAGCTGCAATTTAACTATAAATATATCAAAATGCCACAGAATTCAGGGCTACAACTCAAAAATGCTGATCAGTTTGTAAAATCTAAATCAGCCTCTTCATGAAACCTAGGGAAGGACCTCTGTGGTAGCAGAAAAATTTCCAGAAATTCACCACAGTCTTTTTCGAAGTTGTAGTTTGTGCTGATGTTGCCAGACAGCTAAGAAGAAATGGGAAAAGCAGGAAATCTTTTTGGATTTAATCACAGTGCTGATTTGGAAAAGCAACTTAACAATGGAAAATATTTTTATATTTTAAATCGTAAACACAAAACTATGAAGTACACGGTAGATCATGGTTACATTAAATTGGATCTGTCTTCATTACTAAAGAAGAAAATTCTTCATTTTGAGATTTGATTTTCAGAAATCCCACTTCCTGGGCACACTTTTTTTTTTTTTTTCAAATATGTAACCAGACTTTTGCTGGTTTTGGTACCATTTGTTGACGTACTGGGATTGAGGTAATTAACTGCTATACTTAAGAGCAATAAGTATAGCACCATCTTTCTGTTTTCCTGTCTTGGAAAACTTTTTCTGCAGTCTTGCTTTCAAAAGATGTTTGACGATACTGATGGGCAGTGCTTATCTTTTCCCTTGAGGGTATTTGATTTCCATTTTAAAATACTAATTTTTAAAATTTGTCTTGATCAATAAAAAAGTACTTCTTAAGAGAGATCTTGCAGTTGTAGCCCTTGCATCCTTTATGTGAAAAAGTTCTTATTTAGGTCCCTTGATCTTTTGTAGAACTTGTTAATTAGGAAGACTTCAGGTAACCTGTGGTGAAGAGTACTTGGGTGAAAGACTGAATACTCATTTCTAAAGGAGAAAGTGATGAAGTTATGAAGGGCACATAGGGTGGCAGTTGTATCCAAGTGAAGGTCTCGACTCATCTGTCATGTAACTGAACATACTTGAACAACACATACTTGAATCATTTTGTATTTTGACTCCTAGTTGATTGTATGAGACTGGGCAATGAAATATACCCATTTTCCTGTGATGCAGAGCATTGTATTACTTCATAATGCTGGGCTTTTAGGGTTTGACCACAGTCCCAAGACTGTCCTTTAAAACTAACACCGTAACTTTGGTTTTACAAAGTTTGTACTGCTACATTATGAATGAGGGGGATATAACAATTTAGTATTTTTTGTTTTTAAATCAAGACTTCTGCTGTATTCTAGTACCAGTTGAATGATGGATGATGATGACTTTGGAGGATTTGAGGTATGTTATTTGGATGACTGAATTTTTAAATTTAACTATTATCGACTTTTAAATAGAATTTGTAGCATTTTGTAAAATAACTTTATTTTTTGTGTTTCTAGGCAGCAGAGAGTTATGAGTGTGCAAATGGTGAAAAGCAAACTACATCCCCTGCTATCGCTTGGGCAGCGTTTCCTACAGGTATTAATAAAATTGCAATAAAAATTCTTAATAATCTATTGATGTCCTTTTGTATTCATTCTAAATATTAGTACCCAGAAGGGTGTGTATACACAGTGTAAGATTAAGCAGCAGTGAGAAGCTAGCATCCTGAATAATTATTTTGGGAAGCTGTGCTTCTCAAATTTAAACTTTCTTGAGGAATGAAAGAGAAGTAGTTTGTCCATTTCAAAGGGTGATTGGCATCTCATGGGAAGAAGAAATGGAGCTTCTTCACTCAAAAGATATTCTTACTTTTGGCTATGGAAGGTCTGTTACAAATGATGGGAAAACATACAAAAAGCAAACTTAAAAATAGGACTTGAACTTGTTGCTTTCTCCATTAGATTTCTTTGACTATGATAAAGTCTTTTAATTGCTCTGGGGGAAGGAATGATCTTTTTTACTTAAGCAGTTTTTAAAGTTAGAAAATATATTGTACATCCAAGCAGAAGCTGAAACATTATGGAGCTACTTCCATTAATTTATATAAATGCCTGGTGCCTGTCTGGATTTTAAGAAATTAATAAAAGCTCATTGATAGTGGATAAATGTACAATATTAGCAGAACTAAAAGATTAAGGAGGTGTTACTGATGTACAATAGATTTTCTTGTGGGAATTTAGTCTAGATTTCACTGCTTTCACAAAAGAACCACCACTTTAGCAGCATTAGTTCAAAATAAAAAAGCCACAACAAAAACCCAAGCAACCCACATCTTATTCTTTCTCCCTTCTATTATGTTATTGTGCTGAATAGATTATGCAAACTAATTATAATTTTAAAAATAAGACAGGGATTTGTCTCGATCTGAGCTCTCCATAAATCATGTTCTTCAGGTATATTTATTTATTTATTTATGGCACTAATGGCTTTCATCCATTACAGAATAATTAGTTTTATTTGTTGTTGAAATGAAGGAAAACAAATAAAAAAGGAAACTGTATTTTCCCAAGTAACCTTATTATTGATCTTTTCATTTTGATTTTTATTCAAAAATACTGCTTAAATTCATTAGCAGATTTGAATGTGTTTAATTAAATTAAATCCAATATAGCTGTATGGTGTCTATCTCATGAAGTCTAATTTAAAATTTACGTGGAATTTAAAAGATTTGTAAATAACACAAAAGTTTTTGGTATGATTTGTGACACAGAAGTCTTGGCCTAGGCTGTACCAAAGTATTTTAAGTATTTCAAAATTAAAGGAAAAACCCTTGCATTCAGAATGTTTTATTAATGTAACATCTTTATGTGACTTTTTCATGCAAATGTCGCTGTGAATAAATTAACTTATTGCAAGAGGCAAGATTTTAACAGGATCAATCAAAATGCGTGTGAGGCATGCGTTTTCTGGCCAGACATAATAATTAATATTCAGCCTCTTTGAATCGCTTCTCGGAACCAGGTGAACTAGTGATAAGGCACTAGAATATTCCATAATTTATTTTAGAGTTCGTAAAAACCTAAATTTTTTGTTTTCTGTTCTGAACTGTATTTGTCTGCGGCTTAAACATAAAACTTATTACTCCCTTACTGTTCTTAGATCTCGTCTTTCCAAATAACAATTTTTTACTCCCAAAGTGGTTTTTGTTTTTCTTTATTTGTTTTAAATAGATTTTCCTCTTGTTCAACTTTACAAATACATGTACTCAATCCAAGGTAATAAAACACTGATGTTTGAGTAGTTCCCCCACATTTCTCCGCAGCCCAGACATTGGGCATACAGTAGCGATTCTTTTTAGTACTTCCCCATTTTAAGACAGCAAATAGAAAAGGAAATCTATCACACATATAATGACACTAAGTAAGAAGGACTACTCGTTTCTACCTCGGTTAAACAATCAGAAGGAATGGACCCAATGCAACAGGCACTTCTTTGAACTTTGCTAACAGTAGTAGCAAAGACACCTAAGTAACAGGACTGCACAAATGCACGTTATTTTTCTTTCACTACTTGCTCATTCCTTAATATTCACAATGCGTATTTTCTCACAGAGTTAAAGGTCTTTGGACCAGCCCTATTTTCTATTTCCACGTTTATAAAGCAGCCGGTATGATGGATTCTAATTTAAACTTGCAACCATGAGAGATAAAAAAGTAAATAAATTTGTTCTCACATTTACCATTTAGAATAAAACCAATGTTTTTCCATCTAATAAGATGACACTGCTAGAGAAGACTAACAGAAAGAAGTTCATGCTCTCTGGTAATTGTCATGGTAGAAGGGGAAATTCTTACAAATTCTTATTTTTCTCCCTCTCTGAACCAGCAACCACAATTAATAAATATTTTCTGATTTGAAGTACTGCACAGAAAAGACTATTTGCACATACCAATAAACATTTCATCATACTGTAAGCCTATTGAAAAAGTGAAAACAACGTTCAAAAAGATAGTCAGAAGCCCAAGACAAATTTCAAGGGCCAAATTTCTCACTGTAATCAACACTGGTGCCTTAGAAATAATTTCTGAATTCTTCTTGCACACTGAGAAACACTGCAAGAGGTTTCAGTGTTTTGTTTTATAACTTTTTCTATCTTATAAACATCAGATATGCAGGAAATGAATGAGATGAGTAACATACTCCTCCTCCATAAGGTTCAGTGAATCTTGGGTGTGTATAATGATATTACCCTCCAAATTTATCAAATTGTCTCAATAGTACCATAATACCTTAGAATTTTAACATTTTTGCAGGAAACCTTACTGACTGACAGATTTCTAGGGTAAGACAGGAACAACTTATATATAAATAACACTGGACAGACCATTTATTTATCTTACTAAAAACATTAACTTCAGAATGTTTTATTAGTGTAAAATCTTTATGTGACTTTTTCATGCGAATGTTGCTGTGAATAAATCAACTTATTGCAAGAGGCAAGATTTTAATAGGATCTCTATATGTTGATGTGCCACTGTAAACTGGTATGTGTAGAGAAGCAGCCAGGTGTTTCCTCTTGATTGGAGGACATTCATGCTCATTGAGGTCAACAGATAAATTGCTGTCAACTTTGTTTTCCCGTTGGTCTTATCTTAATTACACTTTTGGAATTAATACTGACTTATGCTTTGCTTATTTTTGAAGTCTGTATTCCCCAACAGATGTGGAAATGCACCTCATTCTGGTGAATAAGTGATTTGCAAATACAGTGATTAAAAGTGTTTTTGGAAGGGGAAAATTGCTAAGGAAACTAAGAAAACTGCTACAGCTTTGCAGAATGCTATGCATGCCATCCGAGACTCACATTTATTATGGGCATACTGAGTGTCAGTTGATACCTATTAACATATCCCTCCACTCGTTCTTTAAGTAATTTAACCTTTTCTAAGAGTTATCCATTTACATTTGGCTGAAAGCAGTGTAAGTACAGGAAATACTTTGTCTATTTTGAATTAAATTTATTAGTTGTTGCTGTTTGTTTCACAGGAAAAATAAGGTTTTTTTTTTTTTAAGAGATTCTGTTCTTCTTTCACAAATAAAGTTGTTTTCTACTGACAATGATAAGTTAATTTTATTGGGTGTTTGTTACTTATGTATTTTAGAATGCATTTGGCGTATTCTGTCTTGCTAGTTTTCTTCATATTGGCAAAAGTAAATTGGTTGGTGTCTGTAAATACAGTAATTTTCAGTTTATTTTTCCCTAAGGTGCTTATTCAGCATTATGCAGGCTGTAGATCCTGGTTCTAGCTCTAATGTTACAGTTGACAGAAATTCCTGCCTTGTACAATTCAGCTTTCTGTCTCTTAAGAGTTGTCCTTGAGCAACCATATGTGGGGCTGGGATTCAAGCAGATTACTGAAATTTGAACACACTGACACAGTCTTAAACTTTCTATCTGAATTTAACTTTTAACTGAAAATGTTCAGTGATACAGTTTACACTGTATATGGGATAATTTTTTCTTCAGTGCATTCAGATTGTAAGAGGTACATAACCTTACATTAGTATGGCTGTACTTGCTGCTAGCGTGACCAGTTTTGCTAGGTATAGATTACAGAAACAGAATTTATTTTTGAATTCTTCACATTGTGTGTTTTCTGTTTTTATTTCTTGCATTAGTATCTGAAGTCCACGTATCTCCTGATGTTCTTCTGGAGCACTCTGTGCTGCCTTCCTCCATGATTCTGTATGACTCATGCAGTGTATCAAGTGACAATGTGGCAACAGCTATTCAAACAGCCAACAGTGTTATAAACCCAGCGGTTCTTGAAGAGCAGGTAAAACCACAATTTTTGTGTTTCAATATGGGAACTTGGTGTATTAAACATCTTAGTGTTGTGTCTTTTCTGTGCAAATTTAGATTGAATTGCCTTTAAACAGCAAAAAGTACTTGGATTTTTGTGATACAGACTTTGGAGTGAAATAATTTTTAAAGTATGTTTATATCCCATTACTGGGAGACACCATACTACCTTGGTATGGACTGCAAGAGAGATAACTGTGTTTAAAGAGTTCATAAAAGTTAAAGGCATTATGGTAGTGATAGGCGTGAAACTGGGAAACAACAGCAGGAAGGTTCTCTAAAAAAAATTGTTACTCCTAATACTGTAAAGATTATTGCTCTACATATATGTCATACTTCTATGTTTTCTCAAGTGGTTAAGTGGTTTTCAGATTAAAGAATTAACGTTTAATCTTTACTTAACTATAGTTAATGAATTTTAGTTTTATTTTTTATTTTATTGTACTTGACTCTATTTTTTTCTGTCATTACTTTTAAAGTACTTTTTTTTTTTTTTTTTTTGTTTGCTGATCTGACACAGTCCTAGTTGTGTGATCTTGATCTCTCCTTGTGGTTGCAATAGTGCTGAGAACTGATCTTAGCTTCTGTTTGCGGGGTGAAAGAGTTTAGTTTTTAACCACATGATTAGGTGAGCAAAAGAAGGAAAAGAATTTCTGCCTGGAGATTAGCACAAGAATGCTAAATTGCTGTGGACAAGAATTAAATAGATTTACTCTCCCAAGTTGATTTTTATTGCCATTGATTGCAGTGACACCTATTTGAACCAGTTTACTGGTTATAAAGTTCCTTGTTTCAGGACTTGGATTAGAAAATGCTCTTGTCTTTCTCTGAACCAATCAATATTTAGGGCTATTTTTGAGCTACTCGTTTTCAGCACACACTTGGTTTCTTATTCTTCAGGTAGTCTCATCAAGTCCTAGGGCTACTCATAGTGAAAACCGTATTTCATGATTGAGTCAGATTTCCGTAATCTAACCATTTACAAGCATTTCTGTAGGGCTATTTAAACAACTTGTACCAAATTTTTGTTTAGATTAAACTGACTCTTATTGGTTTTCCTTTGAGCAGCATCTGTGAGTTCACACTTCCAGAAATACTGTGGCTAGTACAGCTCCAATAGTTCAGTCTCAGTAATGAATTAGTTACTGTTTTGAATTTGTTCCCAGCCTAATGTTCTGGGAAAGCCTAAAAAAAGTGAAGAAGAGATGTGCTGAGATGCAAATGATACCAAAGAAATTTTCTTAGAAATCCAGAAGTTGTGGAATTTTTCTTCAGAGGGGAGAGTGTTTATTTTCTTTTTTGATTGATGCCAGCTAGGATCATTTTCTGTGTTGAAAGCTCTTCATCTGCCTCTCTGACAGTGTTTTGGTAAGTAAATTTGTATTACTGGCAGGATGATCAAAATCAGCTTTTCTTCAGCCACCACAGATCCTACGCTTTTTGATTTTGGCTAATAGTGAAATATGAATAACCTGTGTCCTTTCTTGTTTGAGCTAGGCCAGCAACTTCAGCTTGTGTGTTCTCTGGAAAGAGCACTTTGGATATTCAAGAATACTAATGCTTAGGTGTATTGTTTGAAACCGAAAAGTCTTTTGATTAGGTAATCTTACTAAAAATAAGAAATACACTTTTTTACTTGTGAATAATTATGTGTGCAATTTCTAGTTATAGGCCTTGTTTCAGTTTTTCTCATCTTGTTCTGGTCAGCTGCTGATAGACCCATGGTTCCATAAACTCTCTTCTTAATGCAGGAAATCATACAAACTAAATAATACAACATTAGCAAGTGTTACTAAAGGGAGAAAGGGAGCTGAGAGGAGGTTCTTTAACATTATTTTGAAATGGAGATCAGCCCTTGCACTTTTGGATAAAACCAAAGGAAAATGGTGGGCATAAAACTATAATAAAATATTCTTACACCTGTTGGAAGAGGATGGTAGCAGAACTGTATTCTATAATTTTATCTCTAGAGGCTCTTGAGGTTTCATGTTAAAAAAAGCTTGAACATTTCAGGTTTGAAGATCACAATTTTCAGAGTTCCAGTCTAATCTTGCGTAGTACTTAGAAGCAGAATTAGCACATCTAGCTCCTCTTTGCTTCTTGCAGAAGGGGAATTCAGAGCACAAACTGCAATTTTCTTTCTGGCTGTTTTGTCTGCTGGATCTTATGTACCCATGTACAGTCAAGATCTCAGTTATTTTTGTTTGTTTCCTTCTTTGACTCCTTTGAGAGATACTTATTTAAAGAAAAGTCTATCTGTTATTTGAGGGTCAGTTTGGAATAAAAGGTGTTAAGGGAATGGGTTAAATCGGATCAGTCAAACCTCTCTTAATAAACGCATTGAGATGTTCCTTTCACTAACCTTCCCCAAATATCAAGTGCTATTGGCTTTCAAATTGTAGTTGAAAAAGTGGCAGCTGGAGTTAATTTACCAGCTTTTTCCTTAGAAGTTCCTTTGCTGCGATATAAAATGATTTTGCCTTTTTTTTTAAGGAGGAAAAAAAAAGCTTTGGCTTTTGTTAATTATACCACAAAATATTTAAAGTCTCACCTAATTTATTTTTGTGTTTTTCTGAAAATGTATGTTTATTATTAGTGTTTCATCTGTTTTGGGTTGTATATTCTAGAAACCTCTGTTTCAGTTTTTGTACTCCTACGGTTCACTGAAATGGCATTAACAAAATGTTGTAGACATGCCCCAATTATTCTTATTCTGTTGGTCTAGCCCCAAGATGACTTTCCAGTTATTTTAGCACAAAAAATTTGTACTCCCTTTCCATGGCTACTGTTTGCAGTCTGCATTGGGTGAAAACATAGTGTGACTAATCCACAGAGAGTTTATTTCCCTGTAAGCCTGACGCTTTGAGATAGATGATTCAGCTTCACTTCTGTCTCTTTCCATCGCTTTTTGATTTTTTTTGACCTCATGGGAAACTGAGGCAACCGTGCCATCCTCCTTGAGGCCTTCTCCTAGGGTATTCTTGAGGCAATCAGAAGTGTTGATGTGAATCCATCTAGAATTACCAGTTACTGTTCCATTGTTGGAGTTTTCTTTTTGGCCAACACATCCTACATTTGAGAGTGTGCGTGGCCAATTTTAGAGACATGTGGTTTCAAAAAAGTAACCTTAGTATTTACAGTTCTTAAGTTCTGTAATATCATCTGGAAATTAAATTTGACTTGACTGGAATATTAAATTCCCTTTACCATTTCCTTTACCATTTTGTTTCTCATATGAATTAGATTCAAGCAGATATTCCAGTTGCTGCTTTGAATGTAATTGAAGACAAGACTTTAGTTACCTCAGCCAGTGCTTTGGTTGATGCTGAGACACAGAGAACAAATGAACAGAAGAGCTACCTTCAACAAGCTGTTGCAAACCTAGAAAGCAAGCTTTGCACTGCTGAAGAAGAAAAATTAAAAATGAAAAAGGTATGAATATTTTTAAAATTAAAATGGCATTTATTTAAATATAGTTGGAACTGGCAGGGATTTGCAATGCATGTTTTGTAGAAATTAGCAAAATTCCAGAGAAATTGGTGAAATTTAGCCAACATACTTATTTTTTTGGTGTTTGGTGTCTGTTTTATACTGAATTTTTCTAAAGTTTCATGAAAAAGCCCATTTTTTTTCCTGGAGGGGGAAAAAAAAAAAAAAAAAGACAAGTTTTCTGAGCATGGACACATGTGGTTAGAAGGTATAGTGATTCCCCCATGTTTTGAGAGTGTGTGGTCACCAAAGTTGAAAGTGTCTTTGGCTGTCTATATGAACATAACACATAACACTTTTTTTTTCTCCTCTGGGAACTCTGGTAACTAAATATTTCATATTCCTTCTGATGTGAATATGATAGAGTACCAAACAGGACTATGCCTGTAGTTATGCATCTGAGTTAGTGAAAGGTCACTGAGGCACAGGAGAGTAAATTTAATTTCTGCTATTCTTAATACTGTTCCTTGATAGCTATCAAGGTGTGCTAGGGAGGGAGGAAATGGCTTGTTGGAAATTAAAATCAGGTTTAGTAACTAGAGCCAAAGGTGAGGAGGTCTGGAATGGATTGATTATTCTAGGAGTTAAGTGTGTAGAGAGTAGGGCTAGAAGAGGGAAGCTTGAATACAGACTGTAAGAGGAGAGACTAGGCTATGAATTGAAGAAGTGTTGCACAATCAGTTTCTGTCTCTGCAGTTGAATCAAAGACTTTGAATCTCAAGAACTGGTTTTACTATTTTGTCCAAAAGCAGGATTGAACTAAGCAGACCTGCTCTTTCTGTCCTCCTTATGACCCTCTCAGTTGTGCCTTTGTTCAAATAGCTGTACAGTGATCTGGCAGGTCATTTGTTTCTATACTGGCTTCCTGCATGGCTGCAGAAATAGTTGTTCTTGAACAACTGAAAGGATGCCAACAGCTTATGTCTAGTAGGAGTGAGTTTGGTAGGAGGAACAGCTGCATTGAGGAAAAAATAAAAATCTTTAGCTCTTTGTATAGCAAATAATTTTGAAGGTTATTGTCAGTAGTGTCGTTCTTCTTCCTGTCTATTGTTTCATGTTGGGCAGGCTTCTACAGTGGGTCTCCGCAAAATCATAGAATATTTTAAAATTTATTCTTTTTGAAGATGCGGGTAGAGATTACTGGGGCTGTATGTAATGGGATTTCTACCTTTTTAGTGAAACCATTTGCTAAAAGTACATTTAATATGCTTCTTTTCGAATGCAGAAACACAAAACAAGCTGTTAAAAATATGGAAATAATTGGAATACAATAGTTCCAGTTGGAAAGGACCTACAACAACGAAAAGTTAAAGCACATCATCCAAATGCCTCTTAAACGCTGACAGGCTTGGGGCATCACCTGCCTCTCTAGGGAGCCTGTTCCAGTGTTTGGCCACCCTCTTGGTAAAGGAATGCTTCCTAATGTCTGGTCAAAACCTCCCTTGACACAGCTTTGAACCATTCCCACGTGTTCTGTCACTGGATGCCAAGAAGAGCTCAGCACCTCCCTCTCCACTTCCCCTCCTCAGGAAGCTGTAGAGAGCCATGAGGTCGCCCCTCAGCCTCCTTTTCTCCAAACTAGACAGACCCAGAGTACTTGGCCACACCTCATAGGACATGCCTGCCAGGGCATGCCTTTCATTTTAAATACTTTATACTTCTTGAAAATATTGTCTCAATTTAAAGACTGCAATCAGAATTTTCTTATACAACCCTTTATCTCTGTGTATATTATGACAGCAAATGTAGCTTTCAGAAATAAGTTGTAATGACTACCTGAATCTGTATTTTCACAGCTTGTATATGTTTGTAAATTCACGTATTTTATTTCATAAACTTTATAGGAATTGGAACACTTACTCGAAAAACATAATATTCTAGAAATTGATTTATTGAAGGAAAAAAAAGAAGTAGTAATTTCACATCAAGATCATTACAAGACGCTCCAGGTAATTTCTTTCTTGTAGTATCTTAATTTTTTTTCAGGAGAGTTTTGTATAGAGTATATTTAGGTCCAACAAATACTCTATTAAGTGTCAACAGGCCTACTTTAAAGCCTCTTGGATTTAAAAAAATTTCTAAGGTCTTTAGATCAGAGCCTGACTTTTGACATTAATGGGAATATAGGCTTAATAGCCCACTTGCATAAATACATTATTGTAACTCAGATCACTCTTCCTTATTATGATCTGTTTCATAGAACAGATGAAAAGAAAAAACACTGCACAGTAGATCTGTGTTTAACAGTATGACTTAGCATTTTCTACAGTAGCTTTGGCCAATTATTTGTAAAGTATTATCTGACTTGAATATGGAATAGTTTGTGTTGTGTAATAAAAACCTTTGAAGTTTAATTACATATGCTAGACAATGGAATTAAAATTGCTTCCATTGCAAAAATCAACATTGTTCATTAAATATATATGTGAAGTGTCACACAGAAGACATTTTTCGTTGAAGTTTTCAGTCTTCTTCCAGTGTTGTAACAGAACAAGCTATATATTATAGACTTAAAACATTTCAAAATTTTCTTGTTGTTAATTCAGCTTCACTTAGGCTTTGGAGGTTTTTTTTGCTGCAGTAGATGTTTTTTAATTAGCTACTGCATTGTTTCCTGCTGGTATTTCATGGTTGCTGTAATAATTTGTATTGAATTCTTCTTCCTAGAACTTATGGTAATATAATAAACTAATATTTTTTTTTAGTTTGTTTGTGTAATATCTTACTCAGTGAAAGAAATGTGTGTGTGTGTGTAATGTTCTACTCAATGAAAGAAATATTTGCACAGCTATGTTATAAAAATAAGTTTTTCTTTAAAATCTTCCAATTTATGGAGCATCATACTGGCTAAAGTTAATGATCATCATAAACTCTTGACAACAGAATAAGTGGGTTTTTTTTAAATACTTTCAGGATGCTCTTCAAGCAGAAGTCTTTAAGTAGTGGAAATGTTATGTTACTGTGGTTTGCAAATATCAGTCTGTCTGTATCATGCCTCTTTGAGTCAGGTATTATGGTTTTCAACAATGGCAATGAAAGCGTCATAACGTTTAACTTACTTTGTAGAAAAGCTCACGTACTTCCTCTTGTTGTCTTCTGGATGTAGCCAGAATCAAATCAGAGAAGAAACTGAGTCATGCTTTTAAGAGCTGACAGTTAAAATGACTTTCATGAAACTTGAATATTGGATGCCTTCTGTTAGTACAGCTTTTAATGCCAATTCCTTTTGTCTTTCTCCTTTGGCTCTTGCTGCACTAGGGTCAACACCTGTGACCACACACTGAGTCAGTCTGGCAGCTATGCAGTACAGATGTCTGTCTCGCTAGCATTTCTTTTTCCAGTAGAAACAGCTGGTTATTAGTGCTGTTGACTCAAAAAGCTTAAAAGCTGACTGTAGCTGTGACTCTGGTACAGCTTTGGGAACTCTCAGGATAAGACTTCCAACTGAACTGATTTTGGCATCCTAAGCTGTAGATATGCTTTGCCTTAATTCCTCTAAAATGAAATTTCTAAGTTAATATTTAAGTATAATATGTAAAACAGATGCCTCATGAGATGGTTCTAACTGCCTTTTACATGAACATGGGTTATTTCATGTACTTTTATATTTATTAATTAACTGACTTTCAGCACTTGTGACATAGGTAATTCTCAAAAGCTGGTTTGGAGGTAATAGAGACAGTCAGATCTTTCACAGGGTGATATCCAGATTAGACTTTTTTTGTGAAGTTACTGTGCTTAATTCCGAGAGAAGATTTCATTGATCTTTGTCAACTAAGCCAGTAATTTTTTTCATCTTTTCCTGTTGACTTTTGCCTCAGTCAAGAGTGACAGTTATGTTACCATGATTTCGTTGTCACAAAATTGTTTCAATAAAATATGCTTTCAGGTTTTTTGGTGTTAAATATTTTGAAAGGCAAGGTAGGAACATAAAGCATTTGCACATGTTTTCTCTGAGTTGGGTTAGCATGCTGATGAAATGAATTGTTTTCTGGACCAGTCACAACCTTTGTTGCAGATGTGAAAAAAGCCATGTATTTAATTTGAATGAACAAATTGAAGGGGAGTGATAATTACTGTTCCTCATCAGGGGAACAGAATTCCATGTCCTTGATGTAGTGTTAGCATTTAAGCAATGGATGACAATGGAGGGTTGCCACATTTATGCTTGTGTAAAAGAGAAAAGTAAAAAGTTCTGTGTTTTATCTAAATAAAATTAGTTTTAAAAGATCAAGATTGAACAGAGCCTGTAGTATTTTCACGTTCTTATTGTTGTTTCCCTATGTTACGACAACAACCAGAGACAGTAAAGGGGCAGCGGTGGGTTCATAAACAGAATAAACAAGTTGGTATTGACTAATATTATAGAGTTGTTTGGATATTTAATGCAATGTTCTCTTTGAGATCTTGAATTCATACAGGCTGGTAAAATTAGAGTTATGATTCTCACATTCCTACTTTGGTCTTTCTAGTATTTAAGAGGCAGAACAACATGCTGTAATTCTAACTTCTTTGCATACAAAATATAGCTGAATTTAAATGCTGTGGCAAGTGTTTAGTTTTCTTGACTTGTGCAGTGTTGTAACCATAAAGTTGCATAAATGTAATGTTATAATTCCTTGCTTATTTAGACAGGAAAGAAACAGGTACAAATGTATGTCTCATTTTTATGTTTTTTGTTATGTCAGTCTTATTTTTTCCCCTTTTTTGATCACATATTCTAATATATTCATCTCAACTTTTAACACCTCAGCTCTTCTCTAAATGGGAGGTGCTGCCTACTTTCAAGACATTTAGTGCTAGTAGGCAATAAATGTTTTTGACCATAATGTAGAATAATTTGTCATTTTAAACCTATAAATCTAAAATTTTGCTGCAGCCCTACTGCAATATGGTATAGAAATGAATAAATTCTACATTTTAAAACTATCAAACCCCAATATGTAATCTAGTGAAAAACCATCAATAGCAAAATTAGTACTTCTGTTTAGTCTCTTATTTGCAAATCAGAGAGGGAACATTGAATTTGAGAAGGGAAAATAGTGCCTGGATTCTAGCGCTCTGAGTAGGAATTTAAGTCTTTGGACAGATAATTTAGCTGATAAGACTTCTGATGTTCAGTCTATCTACAGAAAACTATTTTTTGATGATTCACTAAGAATGGGATCGTACTTTTCCTCTGCTATTTCTTTATTTACCACACAGTTGTACTTAAAGTAATACTGCACTGCTGCTGGAAAACTTTAGTTGTGGTTATACACATTTTTACCCATCATCATCCCCTTCTGGAAGTTAAGTGGGCTGTTTTTTCAAAGAACAATATAGTCGATGTGGTATCATAATTCTTTTTGAAATAAACTGGTTTTTTTTGGCAACTGACGTCTGTTCTTCTCACTTAAGAAATCCATAGTTGTTTTGAAAGCACCAAAAATGTGTTCTTTTGGAACCCTTTGTTTCTGTTCTGCTTTTTTTTTTAGCGAATGTCTTTTAATTTTTTACTGAAAAAGTGACTTTAATGTGCTTCTTTTATTTAGCAGGTGGGGAGTATAATTTTGCCTCTAATATGAGTACTTCCCAGTGTTTGAGAGAAGAACAAACTGGGCTCTTTAACTTCCCTAGTCTCTGTTTTGTTGTAGATATAGGACTGCTGTTGATTTCTAGCCAGCACTAGACCTACAATATGTGATGGATTAGCTGTCCATAATGTGAAGAGTCTCAGTGGCTGAAGCCTGAGGACATGAGAGAAATCTGAAATGCTTATCTTGAATAATAGGCCTGTTCATGTTGGCAATAGGAAGGTGTCAAAGTTTGTGTGTTTGAAATGCACACAGATGATCGTGGACAGAAACCTGCCCTTTCTGGAAGACCCCTGTATTATGCTTTTAATGTACATAAGCAATCCTGGCCTTGTATGAACATTAATTTCCTAAAGTAATTTCAAGAAGCAATCTTGCAGTTGGATGTCTAACAAAACAAGCTCTTGGAAGCACTTGCAGTTGAAGTGACAGGGTGAAATGGTCATGTTTCCTAATGCTAGTTGGCCATATGCTGAATACATTTTGTATCCTGTATTGGAAGGTATAACTTTCTCTGGAGGAAGTATTCCCTGTGTGTTAATACTCTAGTAAACGTAGCATATGCTTGGAAAGCAGCTCTATGTTCCTTCTGGGTTAGCTGCTCCCGCTTCCACCTCCTCTGCAGTTCCATTTTATGCCAGAGTTTAGTGAGGATTAGTTAATCCATACAGGCCTCCTGCTGTCCTGCCGCCTTTGCTTGATTTTCTGCTTGTCACAATGGACCATCCTTGAGCTTGGAGGAGGTAATCCTTAAATAGCAGCCAACTCTCTTGGAATCCTCTTTCTAGGGTTGTATCCCATGGGATTCTTCCAGGCAGACCCCCACAGCGACCAGAATCTTCTCTCCTGAAGTCCAGTGTCGTGATCCTGCTTTTTCCCCTGCTCCTTCCCCTCCCCTGAACTGTATCATCTCATGGTCACTGCAGCCAAGGAAGACTGCTGCTGATCTTCACATCTCCAGACAGCCCTTCTGTGATTTTAAGTATCAGGTCTAACAGAGTGCCTCAGAGATTGCTCCTCAGTCACCTGTGTTACGAAGTTGTTATCATTGTCCTCCAGGAGTCTTCTGGATTGCTTATGCCCTGCTGTGTTGTCCCTCCAGCAAATACTGGGGCGGATAACGTCCCTCACGAGGACAAGGGCTTATGAACGTGGGGCTTCTTCCTCTTGTCTGAAGAAGGCCTCATCTACATCATCTTCCTGTAGACCATCTGATCTCTAGCAGGCAGATGCAGCAATGTCTGCTGTGCTCATCTGCCTGCTACTCCTGACCTATAAGTTCTTGACTGATCACCTACCCCAAAACAGAGCACCATGCATTCCAAATCCTCTCTCGCATAAAAAGCAACACCGTATTGTCTCTTTCCTGGTCTTTCCTTCCAGAAGAATGTGTTTATGATTCTTGAAAAGGTGTTCTGCAGGAGGTTGGAAACAAGTCTTGGAGGTAGGCGCTTTTTGTAGCTGGAGTACTAGAAAATGTATGTTTTTGTACAAAACTAATGTATGACTTACATCCTGTTAAATACCGTCTTCTAAGAAAATATTTAGGTTGGTTTTAGGTGCAGACATAGAGGAGACAGAATGCTAATAATGAAAAATAGGTGTGAAAAAAAGTTATCTACTGTACCTGCAACTAAATTTATAAAAGAGATTCCAGGAAACTTCACAGGTCACAGTAGGGTTTAAAATTATGGAACACTGAAAATGGGGGATTTCAGAAAAGGCACTTTCACAGATAACAATGTATCTTTTTGCTGAACCTTTTAAGGTATTTATGGATATGGCAACAACCCCTTGCCCACCTCTTTTTCAAGTGTGTGCCAGGTACCTCACGTTTATTTCTTCACCTTTTAGATTTTTTTTAATGTTACTGTACGTACTCTTTTTTCAGACACTCTATTTTATTAATAATTTCAGAGCTGTTTATCTTTTGGCCTGTTTTTTTTTTACCCAGTTTTGATGTCTTCTTTTCTCTAAATTATTTTTCCACAGTATGAGGAAAAATAACATTTCTTTTGGGAAAAGATTCTGCTCCCTTGCCTCTATGAAATGTTTTATTGTCTTGTTTCAGAATGATTAATTAGAAGAGTACACTTAAGACTAAGCATGCTAATTTTGTTTTAAAAATACGCTCTGCTTAAATATGTGTCTATTACACCATTGTGCTGTTACTTAACAGCTTTGAATGCCAAATTTACTGTGTACTGTAGTATTCAGTTAGTGTCACGTATTATATGCCTCCTTTGGATGTCTGATTTTAAAGGTATGCAAGAAATTGTGCTTAGAGAACTTTCATTTTTCTAGTGTGTAAGTATGTGCAAGTAAAAATATTTTTTTGGAACTGAGATTCCTGTCCTGACTGCTTTTCAACTGCCCTGACCTGTCTTATGCCAGCATATCCTAGATTTATTTGTATATATTGACTAATCTGTATTCAGTGTTTCACAAGGCTGTCACAGCTACTGCACTTCTCCATTTGTGCATTCACAGTGAGTGTGTTCAGGATGATTCGTCTTTTTCTTTTTTTCTATTTAACATGGAAATTCTAGTTGAGACAGTTGTGAAAAGTCCAAATATATTTAATACTGATAAATTGGAGCTCTTTACTGCCAAGCTTGTCTCATCAAGGTTTTCACTGGATCTAGCTTTTGTAGAAATAGTATCTTGTTGGATTATTTGGGGTATAGTGGAAATGTGCAAAATGTACTCAAAATTAAGAAACCCACGTAGACTAGAACTTGGATAATTGTACTGTTAAGGCAATGCTTCTAGGTCTATTATCTGTTACTTGGCATGCACTTTCTTAAAAAATGTGGGAAACAGTACCAAAGCAACTCCATGCCTCTGTATCCACTTGAGCCCTGTTTGTATTCAATGCAAAGCATCTGATACGGTGTAATTATTGTGAGTACTTGACCATTACTAAAATACTAAATCTTGGCCAATATTAATGAACATTAGTTAATACTTTTAGCAGCATTTTTTTTATTTCATGGTTATATACTTGGGAGAAATAAAATGCATAGCAAATATTAGGATGACATTTTTGGAAAAATTTTGGCGAATTGTTTATTCATTGCCTTTTAAATGCTGAATCATTTTATTAGGTTGGTACAAAAGTAATTGTGGTTTTGGACCGTGAATTTTAAATCATTATAACTAGGTTCAAACACATCTTTATTAATCAAAATAGGAACCAGTAAAATCAACACATTTCTGCCAATGAGAAATAAGTTTGTTTATTTCTGTAGTGTGAAAATCCATGCTTTGGAATTTGACAAACTCTTAGAAAGTATTTTCTGCATCCTGCTGGTTGTGGAAGTGTTTTCCCTGCAAAAAGTTGTCAAGATGCTTGAAGAAATGGCAGTCAGTTGGCGAGAAGTCAGGTAAATATGGCAGATGAGGCAAAACTTCGTAGCCCAATTTGTTCAACATTTGAAGCATTGTTTGTGTGATGTGTGGTCGGGCATTATTGTGGAGAAGAATTGGGCCCTTTCTGTTAACCAATGCCGGCTGCAGGCGTTGCAGTTTTTAGTGCATCTCATCGATTTGCTGAGCACACTTTTCAGATGTAACAGTTTTTCTGGGATTCAGAACGCTGTAGCGGATCAGAGCAGCAACAGACCACCAAACAGAGACCGTGACCTTTTTTTGGTGCAAGTTTGGCTTTGGGAAGTGCTTTGGAGGTTCTTTTCAGTCCAACCACTGAGCTGGTTGTCATATACAATCCACTTTTTGTCACATGTCACAATCCAATTGATAAATGGTTTGTAGTTGTGTAGAAGAAGAGAACATGACACTTCAAAATGATGATTTTTTAAAAAATTTTCTGTCAGCTCATGAGGCACCCACTAACTGAGCTTTTTCACCTTTCCAATTTGCTTCAAATGCCAAACGACTTTAGAATGGTCAATGTTGAGTTCTTCAGAAACTTCTCGCATAGTTGTAAAAGGATTAAAATGATGTATAACATAACCACATTTTTTAAGAATGTATTCCAATATAAAAGAGAAAATTTCAACAATGCAAAACCTGCAATTCCATTTGCACCAACGTAATATTTAGTTCATATTTAACTAGGAATGGTTGCAGAATACAGTTTACTACATTGGTGAAAATTTTATTGCCTGAGTAACGTATTAGTTAAAGACCTTCACATTTACTTCTTCAATACATATTAAATTTTATTTACATATATTACACATGTGGTGTTGGAACTGTTTCATCAGTTGAAAGGTTTTTCTTGCCTAAAGGTTTATCATTGAAAGAGAACTGATAGTAATGAAAACTAGAACATCTGTTCTTAAACCTGAAGGATGTTGAGATAAAACAGAATTTCCTAATCCAATGCAATTCCTTAAAAATAAACCTATCGCTTAAATGTATTTCTAGACAGGCAATATTTAGGGTTTAGATTACAAATTTAAGGATTCTCAAGCAAATAATGGTTTAGGGTAATTAACGTTAATTTCCAGAAATAAATACCATAACGAAATTTAATTTATGATATAAAAATTCAAGTCTCATTAATGCTTAAAAAAATAAGCCAAGATACTGTGATATAGGACTGAGAGAAATTTTGAATTTCTTTATGTACTGTAATATGTTCTATGTGTTAAGAATAATTTCAGCTAGTAATTCTTCACTTAAGGTAGTTCCTGTTTATGTAAAGAGAATAATCCAATTTCCTATGCTATGTTTTCAAAGGGCTGAGGGTACAGTCTGAGTTTTGAGACAAGTATATAGAAAGAAGTGAGTGTGTCATTAAAAAGCAAATTTCCATTCATTTGCTAGGTAGAAGTTTGGAATAAGGCTAGGTAACTTCAAGGAAGCTAAGAACATAGTTTGAGCTCATAAGCAAGAAGGAATGAAAAATATTCTGGACATCCTTTATAAGCAAACTGTATAACAATAGTACTTTTTGATTGAAGAGCCTTCTCGTTAGTGGTAAATAAGAAAAGGAGATACCCATTTCCATCTTCATGAACTATAAACCATAATTTCGGGCAGTGTTTCAGCTTGCCTGCTTTTGTGGCACTGTTTTATGAATTATTTTTTTTTAATAAATAAAACACACCCCGAGAAAACAAAAACCAGAAACAACTCTTCATACTATTTAATAACTACTATTTAAGACTCATAAGAAGATATTATTATTATTACAGTTCTGTGATAGTGTAATTTTTATAATTACTTTTTAAAATAAGAAGACGCTTGATGCCTGTTTCCATTAAGGAATATTTAATCTCATGCTTTCTATTTTTATGTAGCAGTTGCAATTTTCAGTGAGGTTTTTAATAGTGAGTTGTGCTAAATACTTAGGCTTGAACACAAGAAAAACTGTAATAGATTATCATGAAATTAGCTACTTGTAGGGAGGTTTTGCTCTCCTTCCTTCCTTCTGGGTTTTCCAGTGTTTATCTGGTATTTTTTCAATATTATCATTTGCATTGGATCTACTTCATTCGGGAAATTCCCCCTTGTAAGCAGCGACAAAATAAATTTGGTCACCAGAAGAGAATAATGCCTGGATTTCATATGGAGTGTGATCATGTCTCTGCCACCTGGGAATTCCAATACCTGCACAGAACCCCCTGGTGACCAGCCAGAAAGCAGCTGCATGCAGCTGGCGTGCTGAGAAGTTGCTTTCGTGAGTGGGACTTGGACACATTGCTTATGAAGATTCATTTTAGCCATGTATCACTTTGCCACATTCAGTGTTATTGTTTTAAGCTACATTAAGCAGGTCTTAGATATCTTATACTGTCGTTATTTGCTAAAAATACAGTGGCGATGTTAGCTGAGGAAAAATGTTCAGGGTTTTATGATAATCAGCCAAAAATGCAGTGGACATCTTGCATGCAAAGAGAAGGAGGACTTTGTAGCTCTCCTGTAACAAAGACTGCAGGGGAGTCTGAAGAGATCTCATATTTTGCATAATACTTTCATGAGATAGTTCTCAGATGGATAAGGTCTAGTGCAGGGGTATCAAACTCATTTTCACAGGGGGGCTACATCAGCCTCGCGGTTGCCTTCAAAGGGCCAAATGTAATTTTAGGACTGTACAAATGTAACTAACTACTCCTACAGTCCTAAAATTACATTTGGCCCTTTGAAGGCAACCGCGAGGCTGATGTGTCCCCCAGTGAAAATGAGTTTGACATCCCTGGTCTAGTGGAACTTGCCCCACTTCTTATATCAAAGTTGTCTGTCTTTGCTTGCACATACTTTTTTGAGAACTGAATGTTTATTAAATAAAAATAGCAGCTCTTTGAGACGTTGCAATTCCTATGACAGTATTTCATAAACTTTCAACACATTCCTATTCTGTCACTACCAATTAACTTACCTTGTCAGATACCAATCTCTGCCATAGCTGATGAATCTTCCATTGCACAATAGACACCCAACAGTATTTTTTTAAGGAAGAAACAATTTTTTTTAATATTTTGTATTTTTAATCTCTGCTGCACTACTTTAAGTTTATAAATATGGCCTCCAGTCTTTAAATTCCTTTACATATGCTTAATAAATCTGCATGCATCCAGTTGAGGAAGGCTATATATCAGCAGGATTTCCTTTCACTTTTTGAAAAGGCCTTTAGCCAAGAGCCTTACCTTAAGCAATGTTTGTGCCCCTCTGAAGAGAAGAGCTGCTCAGAACAAGAACGTGTCTTAATTATGGTTTTTCTCATCCGGATTAGCCAATTTGTGGGAGGCCTGATGTAGTGTGAAATATCAAAAAGTTTCAAACAAAGTTAATTACAGCAAAAACATTCTGTCAAATTCAGTCCTAATGCTACAGCCTTTTAAAATCTGTTTACATTTTAATTTGTCTTTTACAACAAGGAAAGTATGGGCTTGTTTCTGTGTCCCTCTGAACTGACTTGTAAAAAGGAACTGTAGGACTCTCGAAAGCGGCAGCGTATGTATGGTCTGAGTTTGTAGAGTTAGAAGAAGTGATATTTATGTCCAAATGAGAATCATTTTGCTCCTCCCTCTCACTTCTTCAGCAATAGGAGGGTTCTTGCTGTTATTGTTTTGCTGGGGTGTGGTGATTGTTTTGTTTTATTTTTAACTGTCGCATATTGAATAGATGAAAGAAGTGAGCTGTGGAGTTACTGTTGTCCGATGAAAAAAATTCAAAGATGAAAACCAAGGTTTTACCATTGTTGGAGGGAAAAGGGGTGCAGAGTGTATTTTAGAAACAATGTAATGGCAAAAAATGACAAAGATCTAGAGGGTGAATGAGTGTTAGATACAGTAAGGGAAACGTCAATCGCTGCTTCAAAGGTGTGCATGTGCAAGTCTTGGATGGGAGTGCGGTTCTCAAATTAAGACAAGGTAAAACGGTAAGACTCTAAGAAGACAAAAAAAATAATCCATGTTGATTCTGTTCAGGTTACTTTATCTCTGCTCCTTGTTTGGGCAGGAGAGAAGTTGCTAGGCAGTTGGTTTTGTTTATTTGTTTTTTCCAGTTCTTTCCTTGTCGAAGACTTTTTACAGTGGGAAATTCTTTGCATATCCATGTACAGATTCAACTGAAGTAAATAAAAGCTTCAGCTGAAGGCCAGATTTTACTTAATTTTTTTCTTTTCTAAGATTTTCCCCAAATTCACATTTCATCCTTCAATTAATACTCTGTTCTTTTGCCTTCAAAAAGACTGATTCCTGTTAATAAACAACCAAACAAAACCACCCCAAACCCACAAAAAACCCCAACAACAACAAAAAAACAAATAAAAAACCACCCCAAACAAAAACAAACAAAAGAAACCCAGTTAAAACCCAACATTATAATAGCTTTTAGTTACCTATGACTTAATGCAGTATCAGTCATTGCTGTGTTTTTCAGAATGTTACATCTGATGTGTTCTGGTTTAAATTAAAAAAAAAAAAAAGTTGTGTTTTTTGTGATTTAAGAGCCTGCTTAGAGGAAGAGTATAGATTAAATGTATCATCATTTTCATACATTTAGATTTTACACCCACCTCACCCTCAGAAATGTAACTTTTATCTTCTCCAGTAAGTAGTTTTGCTTTTAGTTCAATGACATCAGTGTTTCAGAGCAGGTACATTAGATAAATAAGTACATGCATGTTATAGTTTTCACATGGGAATGCTCTTTATGTGTGTAGGCCTGTATCTAGGCTCTAAAGTATGAGGACTTTTTTGTGAATTTTTTGGTGGTGTTTGTTACAAACACTGTACAACTGGAACTTCATTGATGACAGACAGCTAGACATTGTCATCATCTTTGCTAATCAAGCCAAAGTTCTTAAACACAGAGTTAGGAACTAAATACTGTTATCTCTTTTTGCCCATCTTATGCGTTGCTTGTAAAGGAAGGGAAGCAAGGCTAGATTTCTTCTTTCATATATGAGTTTAACATTTATTTATTTTTAAGAAGTGTGATTTTAGTCACCTCAAAGGTAGGAGGTGGTAAAACAAATAACCAAAACCAGACTTCCTCTCATCCAGCAACACAAAAATTGAATTGATTTTCAGGGGCCCATGTCAAATGTGCATAAGCAAATACATACAAACTGGGAAGAAAGCAGGAGGAGCTAGAGCTCCACATGTAGAGGCTGACCTATGACATTGTTGAAATAACTATGATGTGTTTGGGTACTCTGTGTAGCTAGATCTCTAGTATGTGTGGTGGACATCAGCTCATTAGAAAGACAGGGAAGAAGAAGAGGTGAGGTTGGCATTGGGAAAAATGAGCAGCTTCAGACCACAGAAATCAGAAGAGCAGACTGGTTTAGTTAGGTGATGAGTGAGCTGGCTGTCACTGTGAGAGAATTCTGCATCAACTCAGAGACTGAGGAAAGTCTCTGATTATTGGAAAAAGACAAGAAGGATGATATATGGATCATGGCTTGCCAGCCTTTTGGTCCTTGGGAAAATCATGGTGCAAGTGCTCTTGGCAGCCATTTCTGGGTCCATGAAGAAGGTGATTGGGAATAGCCAGCATGGATTTACCAAAAGATAAATTATTCCTGAACAACCTAATTGCCTTCTGTGATGAAACACCTAGACTGTGGATGAGAGGAATGCAGTTGACACTATATATCTTGACCTCAACCTGGAGAAGAGGAAGCTTAGGGGGAACCTGATAGCAGATGTCCAATGCATACAAGGTTGTCAGAAAAATGAAGCCAGGCAGGCTCTGCAGAGATGCATAGCAGGAGGACAAGTAGAAGTAGTCATACATTGAAACACGGGAAGTTGCAGCTTGGTATAAGGAAAAAAATATTTTTGTGATGAAGATAAGCATTGGGGTGTTTATCCAGTGAGGTTGTGAAATCTTGATCCTTGGAGGATTTCTGGGTCTGACTGGACAAGAATCTGAACAATCTGGTCTGAATTCCATGTTGATCTTGCTTTCAGGAGGCGGTTCAACTACATGACCTCCAGAGATCCCTTCCAACCTTCATGATTGTGTGATTTTGTGATTTAATACTCTGGTCATAAACTGAGAAAAATAAATAGCCCACTCCCAGTCACTAAAGTCATAATGCAAATCCAGAGGATACTCCCCAGGCTGAATTATTTGGAATATTTTACTCCAATCTGGCCTACCTCATTGCCAGCAAAAAGACATTAGCAGTTAAGGGCAGGGCCAGGAATGCCTGAACCAAAAATCTGATTAATGCAGTGTTTGAAATGTTACACAGAATATCAGTTACTGTAAAATTAAATCACTCTTGTATGGAATATAATATTTTTGGTGTTTTTAAAGATATCTGCCTTGTTAGAATAGGAGCTCATACTATGCAACATATCTATTAGTCTATGTGAGGTTTTACAGTAAGCAAAATATTCAGAATGTGGAATTGCATAGGTAGTTCCCTAAGGTACACAACAAGAAGTGAGAAGGACTTTTTATAAAATATGTGCATCTGCAATTTGGGTACCTTTTTCTGGACTGTGGAAGATGCTTCCTTGTAGCTGGAATTTTTCTGAGGTTAGGCAACAAATATTTTCCTTCAGAAACCATAGTAATACTATTGTATCTTAAAATACGGGAGAAGTTAGTTCTGCTTTCTTGATTTACTTTTTTCTTGTCTTTTGAGAGGGTCTTGTGTCTCTTTGGACTGTCATTTTTTTGTTGTCTGTCTGTTTGTTTGTTTTGGTTTTCCCCCTACATGCTTAGATTATTTATGAATTTGTCAGGTATGTAAAACAAATAACAAACAATTTAATCTAGAAGTTTACAATTTGATAGTAGTTCTCTGAATGCAAGGAAAATGTTGGAGTAAGTTGCAGATGTAGTTTGCATTATGGGTTGAGCAATATGGTCTAATTGAGAAGTCTTTGATTTTATTTCATAAACCTCTTTTCTCTTGAGCAACAAGGTCAAAAGAAGCTTGTCTTGCAGATCTTCAGTGGAGCAAGTCTATATAAGGCTTTGCTGTCATCTTCTTCAGTACCTTTTTTCTTTGGCATTTGTATTATTCCAAACTCCTTGTTCTGATGCTCAGTTTCCCAAACTGTTGTTCATTCTGTCTTGGGGTCTAAATTCTTGTCATCTTTCTACAGGGACAAATATAACAGCTTGATGAAAAGATGCTTATTTGTCTCTCTGGTTGTCCTGCAAGTTCTGTCATTTTTGTTCAACTTGTGTATCATACCCTTCACGTGTTATCTTCAGGGAACAAACAGACAAAAAAGCATTTGTAGCCCTGAATCAGTGTGGCAACCACTTTGTGTTAGAGCTGTTTTGCTTGTACTTTCATGGGAAAATAAGCTGTTGATCAGCTGGTTTTCAGATAGTAAGTCTGATCTGGAATGTTTTTAGTGTTCAAAAATGTATTTACAAATCAGGAAAGAAGGCACGATTGGAAGAAGAGGTAAGTGTATCACCATTGTTTTCTTCCTGAGCTTTGTAACAAGAGACAGCCAAATAAAATAGTTCAGATACTGCAAATGAAAAGGAGATTCAAATATAAAGATCTAACTTTTTTTGTTGATATTGTAGTAAGTAGGATTGTTTACATTATACTTTAGCTTATTTTCTACACTGCAAAAACAAGGAAGGAAGACAATAATTTGTTCTTTTATTATGCTGGAAAAATTTCAAAGATATGTTAATCTTCGAGTCTTTACATGCAATGGTGCCATGAGTTGTTACTTTATATCCTCTAGAATTAAATCTTAGAAAGTTTTTATTCATGCCTAAGTAGAATTTCTGCCTGCATGCTTTTGAAGCTATTGGACTGAGTGTCAAGTTTCCTTGTAGTCGTCTTGTTTTCTTAAACATACATGAAGAGACTAAAGCTGTGCTCTAGGAATGTGTATGAACATCATTATGTGTTACGACTAGTATAAGTCTATCAAAATTCATTATGCATTATTTCAATTAGCTGTATTTCTAAACATATGTTGATGACTTCTCGAAGGTTAACAAAGCTGCAGAGGCAAATGTTACCAATTTAGTTCAGTTATAGTTTTGTTAATATAAATGGTGGTTCTGATTACTATTCACTGTGAAATTTGAAGTTTCGTATATTTGAAACTAGGAATAAAAGGTTGTACCCAGAATAAATATTGAAAACAACATATATGCTGTAGTGAACTGTAGGCAAAGAGTCCTTTGGAAGAGTTTACCTGTGACAGGTCCATAAATATGCAGCACTCCACTGTTTGCTTTGTAATACAACAGCAAGTTCTTTGTAGTGCTTTCTGTGGAAAAGTTTTGAGGAAAAACAAGCAGCCTCGTGATTAATACATATTAGATTAGGACTGGATAAATATGATTGTGGTTCACAGAATGGTTGGGGTTGGAATGGACCTCTGGAGGTCATCTATTCCAACCCCCCTCTCAAGCGGGGCTATCTAGAGCCAGTTGCCCGGGACTGTGTCCAAGTGGCTTTTGAATATCTCCAAGAAGGGAGACTCCACCACCTCTCTGGACAACCTGTACCAGTGCTTGATCACCCTCACCGTAAAAATGTGTTTCCTGATGTTCAGACAGAACCTCCTGTGTTTCAATTTGTGTCCGTAGCCTCTTGTCCTGTCATTTGCACCACTGAAGAGAACCTGGCTCCATCCTCTTTGCACCTTCCCTTTAGGGATTTATATACGTTGATAAGATCCCCCTGAGCCTTATCTTCTCCAGGCTAAACAGTCCCAACTCTCTGAGTCTCTCCTCGTGTGAAAGATACTCCAGTCCCATAATGATCTTTGTGACCCTTTGTTGGACTCCAGTTTGTTTTCCAGTATGTCTCTATGTTTTTGTACTGAGGAGCCCAGAGCTTGACACAGTACTCCAGGTGTGGCCTCACCAGTGCTGAGTAGAGGGGGAGTATCACCTTCCTCAACCTGGGGGCAGTACTTTGCCTCATGTAGCCCAGGGTACGGTTGGCCACCTCTGTGGTGAATCACAGAATCACAGAATGTTAGGGATGGGAAAGGACCTTGAGAGATCATCTAGTCCAATCCCCCTGCCGGAGCAGGAACACCCAGATGAGGTTACACAGGAAGGCGTCCAGACGGGTTTTGAATGTCTCCAGGGAAAGAGACTCCACAACCTCCCTGGGCAGCCTGTTCCAGTGCTCCATCACCCTCACCGTGAAGGCACGTTGCTGGCTCTTGTTCAACTTCTTGTCCACTGGGACATGTCAGGTCCTTTTCTGTGAAACTGTTTCCAGCTCGGTGGCCCCCAGCATATACTGGTGCATGGAGTTGTTCCTCTCCAGGTGCAGGACTTTGCACTTCCGTTTGTTGAATTTCATGAGGTTCCTGCCAGCCAATATCTCCAGCCTGATGAGTTCCTGGGGATGGCAGCTTAACTGCCTGACATACCAGCCACTCCTCCCAGTTTTGTGACATTCGCAAACTTGCTGAGGCTACATACTGCCTCATCATCCAGGTCATTAATGAAGGTATTAAACAGGATCAGCCTCAGAATTTACCTCTGGGGTGCACCACTAGTTTCTGACCTCCAGCTGTAGACTCCATACCACTGATTGCCACCCTCTGGGCCTCGCAGGTCAGCCAGTTTTCAGTCCACCTCACTTTCTGCTTATCCAGCCCTCACTTGAACAACTTCTCTATTAGGATCTTAGGTGAGACATTGTCAAAGACCTTACTGGAGTTTCGGTAGATAAAGTCCCTGCTCTCCTCTTGGTGAAGCCATGCTGACTACTGGTGACTTTCTTGTCCTTCCTGTGCCCCAAGGTAGTTTCTAGGATTAGCTGCTCCATCACCTTCCCAGATACTGAGGTGAAGCTAACCAGCCTGTAGTTCCTTGGGTCTTTCCTCCTGCTGTTTTTGAAGACAGGAGTGTAATTTTCTTATCTCCAGTCCTCAGGCACTTCTCCCAATTGCTGTGGTCAGTCTAAGAGTACTGAGAGGGGCCTTGCAATGGCATCAGCCAGCTCCCTCAGCATTTGTGGATGCATCTCATCAGGCCTCATGGACTTAATTATTTCCAGTTTGCTAAAGTATTTCCCGACATGATCACCTTCCGCTAAGGGTAAGTAATCCTTGCTCCAGACTTTTCCCTGGTCGCTGGGATTCCTGGAGGCTGGTCTTGGTAGTAAAGGCTTTCAGCACGTCAGCCTTTTCCTATGTCCTATGTGAAAAAGTCCACCATCTTCTTCAGTAGTGGGCCCACATTTTCCCTAGCCTTCTTTTTGTCTTCTTATAGAAGCCCATCTTAGTTTTGACATCCCTTGCCAGATTCAATTCCAGCTGGGCTTTGGCTTTCCTAACCTCATCCCTGCATGCTCGGACAATGTCTCTGCATTCCTCCTGGGCTACCTGTTTTTGCTTCCAACCTCTGTATACTTCCTGTTTGTTTTTCAGTTTTGCCAGGGGCTCCTTGTTCATCCACACAGGGCTCCTGGCAGTTTTACTTGACTCCCTAGTCATTGGCTTAGTCTAATCTTCTGCAGTCTTTTTTTGTCCCTCTGCAGTCTGCAGGTCAGTTTCCTATCTAGAAAAAGAAGGAAAACTCTCCTTGTTTAGTTTGTTCATACAATTTTTATATAGTAATGTAGTATACTATAGTAGAGTAAAACATAAATACTAATATATTTAAAAATATATATAGTATATAGAAATGTGTTGGGTATTATTACTGACTTCAGCATCAGTGGCTATTGATGACAGCTGGCAACCCTTTCCAAGTTAATATTTTGTTCTTTATGAACAGTGGTGGAATTTAATTTATTCTGAAGATTGATGCTCTTGCGATAAAAGACTTGAGAATGTCCTAATGAAGATAAGAATTCCTTTCATGCTGTGTTTAATGAAAGCATTCTCTTTCATCAACTTCCTTGAGATTGTTCTCCTGTTTGCACTTTCTTCTTTGCTTTCTCTGGCTATTATATCCCATCATCTAGATTTTGTAGGGAAGTAGGAAGGCATCAGTGACATAAAATGCCCTGGCACAGTTGTAGCTCTCTCTCAAAGAAGTAACTATCTATATAATGTTTTAGAAACCTGAACGACAGTCAAAGGCAGCTTCGTGAGCCAAATGTACTGTGCTATTCACCATATCATACAGTTTTGCTAGCAAAATGTATATTAATACTAAGAACACTTATTGTTAATTAACAGGTTGTTCTAGAGTGAGTTAGCTCTTGTTTTTCTTGTTTAATGTCCTCAGTGGAGATTCTCTGTATTTGCAACCTGTAGAACAAATGAGCAGATATAAACTGTAGTTGTTCTTCACACAATATTAATGTCTTAAATGTGACAGGGTAGAGATCCATGTTACACACTGCAAATACTTGAAGAATTTAGTTACATGTGTCACGGGGACTATAGTTATGTTTCAGTTTTGGGCATGTGCAGACTCTTCCATGCTGTTTCCTTTACATAATTTTTCACATTTAATCAGTCATAATGTCTCCCAGCAGACCGGTCCTTTCACACTTCCTCAGCTCTGGCTCAGCTCACTGTATTCAGAAGTTGCTTGTGAAAGTTTGTTCACTACCTCACTTTGTTATTCACTTCAAAGTCTTCTGTTGTTGTATACTTCAGGTAGTAATGATATTTACTTGTATAAAATAAATGATAGTATCTCCTTGGTTCTGGTGGTGAGCTTAAGGTTGTGCATACTGTATGTTCTTTTGGTTGTGTAGGGAAATCTGAAATCTTTCCTTCCTATAAAAATGTTTGGTCTTATCATTAGGTTCTCAGCTGGATCTTTCACTAGGATGTTGGTGATATGACCAAAGTGGAAGTATTTACTTTGCTGTAGACCCGTGTCTTAGTTCTATAGAGCTCACGTTCTTATTTCACATGAATAGTAATAGTGACCAATCTGTATTTTATATACAATAGCACACTCTAGTGTGTGTATTAATTAGCCATTATGGACTGATTCTCATAATGTTTAACTCAATTTTCCAGTATTTCTGTTGTGTTGTATTCAGTATATTATTTTTTCTGTAGAGAAAAGTATAGACTTCCGTGAATTGGAGGAAATCTATATCTACAGATGAGAAGTTACTAGTTTCTTAACAAAATCATTAAGATACTAGATGTTATTTATTATTTTTTCAGGTGATACTTTGAAAGAAAAAAACTGATAATTTTTGTGGAGAGGAAAATCTTGGTGTAAAGGAGGAATTGAGTCCAATGTGAAGAGTCTTAATGACGAAATTGTGTACAGCAAGACTCTATAAGGTGGAGTTGAAATTTGTATTCTAATTTAGTTGCCTGCAGGGAACTACAGTTTGCCATTTTGCATTACTACAGAAATCAGGAGTGAAGAGAGTACATCACTTTCTAAGATGTTGGCTTGGACTTGCAGCTCATTCTGCAGATACCATAGCCTTACGGAAGATGGGCAGTCAGCATCAACTCAGATAACTGGCTCGCACGTTACATATAATGCTATGAGACTGTTAACAGGTGTTACTAAAATATTTGTACAGTTAAAACGTGAGTGCTTTCTGTTACCTTACCATTTTATTGGCAAGTTTTTCCTGACTTTTTAAAACAGAGTTTGTGAATAAGTAATGTAAAATGTAAAAAGCACATAAAATCAGTTGACCCCAAAATACAGGGTTTTATTTTATGGCTCATATTTGCTTATTTGTAAAAGTGGACAAAAATTTGGGATCTTATCCTAAAATTGATTTTATTTCATCTATCATTTTTTCCCACATATAAATGTGATCTCATAATGTTTCTTTGCAGGACTGGATTTTGCTTTGTCTGTATATTACTGCTCTGATCTTCTTTAATGTTATAAATTGTGATTATTTATAATGTAATAAAAAAGAGGGAGTATTAAATTAAATTTATTTTCCTCTGATCACAAGATAAAAATCAGTGAGGAAAAAATACCCATGGAGAAAATGTCATGAATTCAATAGGCATGATATTAATATAAATTAATTTCTTCAGTTACTTTAGAAACTTTAGGGTTTTTTGGTGTTAGTTGTCATAGAATGTCCTCAGTTGGAAGGCACCCACAAGGATCATCGAGTCCAACTCCTGTCCCTGCACAGGACAACCCCGCAGTTCTCACCATGTGTCTGAGGGCATTGTCCAGTTTGTTCTTGAACACTGTCAGGCTTGGGGCTGTGACACCTCCCTGGGGAGCCTGTTCCAGGGCTCCACCACCCTCTGGGGGAAGAACCTTTTCCTAATGTCCAACCTAAACCTCCCCTGGCACATCTTCCTGACAATCCCTTGGATTCTGTCACTGGTCACCAAAGAGAAGAGATCAGCGCCTGCCCCTTCTCCTCCCCTTGTGAGGAATCTGTAGCTGCCATGAGGTCTCCACCTCAGTCTTTTCTTCTCCAGGCTTCTCCAATTTACGCCTGCTGTAGAACTTGGATTGTGAATTTATTGTGGTGTTTACTGTTGTGGGCTGATTACTATCAAAAGATATGTAGACATTTACTTTTCAAGTGGCTGTGTTTGGTGTCCCTAATTGGCAGGTATCTTCTTTTGATGCTGGTTTTGATACGTGTTAGATGCACTGACACAAAATAATTTTTCTAAGCATCCAGTTTTGATAATGACAGGAATTGCAGTAGCTTTGAATCAGATGAGAAGTGAGACAAGTACCTTTTCTTCCTTTCCTGTACATGCTTTCATTTATTGCTGTTACAGTATGTGTGACATGTGCAGGAATGCCAGAGTGGAAGGTTAGCAGGGAATCTGTGCAGACTCTGTGGGTGGCATGCACTTTCCCCCAACAATTCAAGACAGTCTGCCTCTTTAAAAGTTAGTAGAAAAAATATATCAACTTAAGGGCAAGTAAATATAATGAAATAAAATAAGTCTGACAGGACACATCAGTGAACAGGGCATATCACTTCTCATTCTTGGTTAACTTATTATATGGTGGTGCCTCTTCAGCATGTGTCACCTCCTTTTCTGGCAATACTCCAAAATCTTTACCTTCCGGCCAGTCTGCAATCACTTTTAAGATCCCTGGGTGATCAAGGTTCCCCATTCAAGCCCGGTGTGTGATCAATACGACCCACTTACTCCACGTGGCATCAGTTGCATGGTGAGTACAGGAGACCTTCCGTTTGAACATCCAGCCCAACACCAGCAGTCGAGGTGCCAGGAAGAGCTGTGCTTCAGTACCAACCACTTCAGAAGCAGCTCAAACCCCTTAATATGCTGCCAATATCTCCTTTTCAGTTGGAGTGTAGTGGGCCTTAGTTCCTCTGTATCCCTGACTCGAAAATTCCAGGGGTCGACCTCAAGTCTCCCCGGTGTTTTCTGCAAAAGGCTCCAGATAGGGCCATTCTCCCCAGCTGTGGTTTAGAGCACATTTTTAACATCTCGTCCAGCCTAGACTGGCCCAAGAGCCATGGTGTGGACTATCTCCGGCTTAATCTGTTCAAAGGCTTCCTGTTGCTCAGGGCCCCACTCAAAATCATTCTTCTTCTGGGTCACTTGATAGAGAGTCTGACTGAGGGGATTTGCTTCTGGGTCATCCATCCTGGCAGTGTAGAAATTACCCCCTCTTAGCTAACGCAGCACAGTGATGTTATATGTCTTTTTATAATAAAATTGAACCTGCTTTGTTAGACACTAGGTTTCGCTTATTTCAAACATAAAGATCTTAGAAAACATATAATTTTATTAATTAATTTCAATTTGAATTCTATCTTAAAAGCAATAAATATATAGAGTAAGTTGTGTCTGGTTTTGCCCTGTAATCACTGCAAGGTAAGTTCTGTGATGAATGTCTTTCTGCTTTCTGCACCAGTTTTCCAAGGTGATTTAAAGCACCTGTGACTTGCTGCACTAGCTGATTTAAGAACAGATCCCTGAAGCAAAGAATGAGGGAGGCGGGAAAGTTTTTCATCTTCTTGCTAGTTGGTGATTTGAAGCAGTAGTGCTGCTCATTGGTAAGCATGAAATGCTGATGAGAATCTAATGAGGTGTTCTCATTGCAGACTCAGAGAGCAAAGCACAGGCAAGCATTTTTAGCTAAAGGCAAAAATATTAGAATGTTCTTATTCATGTGATTTTTAAATAATAGTGTGAATAAAATAAAAGTAAACTGTAGAGCTTTATTTGAAAAACGTATTCAAGATGTCTTATGCAAGAACACTTTCCTGGGAACCTTAAGAATAAAAAAAAAGATTAAAAAGGCTGTGTTCTTCTGAGGAAGCTGAATCTGATACTAGTCCATTTCAACATTTTTATTAATATACGCAGTGAATAACATTTACAAAGAGAGTGATTTGGATGTCCTGCCATCCACAGGTATGCTGAGAAACCAGAAAAATCAGGGTAACAAAGAAAATTTTAAAAACATTTGGAGAACCATTTAGCGTTATCTGGGGACTAATAAAGTAAAATCAAGAAATAAAGAAAAACAAGTGTAATACTAGGACCAACTTCAATTTAGCTCATATATAGTATTTAAAAAGCCAAGATGTGTGCATTTCTTCATGAAAGATATAAAAAATGAGGAAAATAATTCTTCTTTACTCTCCTAATTAAATTTTTTATGTCAACTGTCAATGTTGTATATAATCTCTTCATTCTTTTCTACAGGAAAAGCATAAGCAGGAGTTAGAAGACATGAGAAAAGCTGGACATGAAGCCTTGAGCATTATTGTTGAAGAATTCAAGGTAAACGAATTGCCAAGATAATGCAATTTCCGAATAATATTATTGTAATAGTGTATAATAAGTATGCACTATAAGCAGCTGTCTTTAGTACTGCTTGTTCTGATTGCTCGACCCCTTTCACTTTAAGACTATCTTTTCTGCTGCTTCTAATTTAGACTGTTTGGCCTGAAATTCTGCATGACATGTTTTTCTCACTCTGCCTTTTGGGAAATTTCAGATAAGTAGGTTAACCATTTTCAATAATGAAACTTAAAACCACAACAAAACAAAAATGCTGGGAACACAAATCTGACAATGTAGTTAGTGAAGGGAAAATTCAAATTGTAACTGCACAGCAACAGCAATTCATGACCAAGGAAAGATCTGGGACAGGGCAAGGAAGTCCAACTTCAGAATGGTTTAAATTTGTGGGAAGCAGGAATGCCGAAGACAAAAGGACTTCATGTAAGGGAGTGAGGTTTCCCTTGGTGATTAGATAAAGAAATGTTGCAGCTTTGTCTTGTAGCAATCCATTCTGGAATGTGAGTGCTCAGGGGCCACTTCTGGTAAACAGAGCTGAGGCTGGGGGATGAACTGAACATTGGGCTAAGGTGCCCCATGCCAGTGCTCGTATGATCAGTGCTGGTGTGAGTATATATAAGGAATTGTCTCATGTTGCATCTTTGCAGACTCCTTGTAGGGCTGCTTATGGAGGTAGGACTGTCCAGTCCATTGTTCATTAAATCTGTTTAGGTTTAAGCACAAATATGTTTAATTTACCTCAAGGGGTGTGATAAAAATTCCTCAGCATTAGTTGGGGTTGGAATGGAGCTGTCAAGGTAAAAGTGGCAGGACTGAGGTTGGGTCTTCTGATTTGAATAATAAGCTGGAAGTTTGAGACTAGGATCTGCTGGTCAAGAGGCCTTTGTTAGAGAGGATAGGCAGGTTTGTTTGTTTTCAGCAAATACCCAAAACTTACTCACAATGTATATTTCTTTCTGGTGATGTCAGGATCTGCAGCTCCAGGAGAGCTATCTGTTCAGATTCCAAGTCTGCTGCAAAATTTGGGATCTTAATGTTACGCAAAGATTTGGCTTTTTTTTTTTTTTTTTTTGTAATTAGGTTCTATGGGGCGTGTTCCTCACGTGTAAGGTAGGCCTGCAAAGTTTCAAGTCTGAGAGAGCATCACTCTGTAGGGGACAGCCAGGAGAATGCTCTGGGGAGACCTTATTGCAGCCTTTCAGTACTTGAAAGGGGCCTATAAGAAAGATGGGGACAGACTTTTTAGCAGAGCCTGTTGCCATAGGACAAGTGGTAATGATTTTAAACTAAAGGAGGGGTAATGGTTTTAAACTAAAGGAAGAAGATTCAGGCTAGACAGGAGGAAGAAATTTTTCACAATGAGGGTGGTGAGACACTGGCACAGGTTGCCCAGAGAGGTGTCAGATGACCTGTTCCTGGAGACATTCAAGGCCAGGCTGGACGGGGCTCTGAGCAACCTCATGTAATTGAAGATGTCCCTGCACATTGCAGGGAGGTGGTCCCTTCCAACCCAAACTATTCTCTGATTCTATGACGATGCCTTTAGGACCCTCTGCTTGAAGGCAGCCCATGTTGTAGACTGCAGAAAAGTATACAGTAATTCTAGTCATCATATGTTTGCAACAACTCATGATAAGAACGTCTATTAATAATTTTGCTAATAACTGTTAGTAATGCTCTAGCTAATATTGAAATTGGGCTATCTGTAGAAATATATCTGTTTCCATCAATACAACTTATACTAATTTCATCTAAAGGGAACCTATCCAGAAAACAGGTTCAGAAGTTTCCATTCCTGAGAAAAGATAAGCATGGCTGCTGGTGATATCCGATTACTCCATACCTCCCTCATTTCACTTCTGGAGAATTTTTGTCTTTCTTTTTCTTACTTCTTTGGAACCCACTTTGCAGGAGAAGTTCTCACATGGGAGTTTTCTTTGAACTGTCCCGCTTTGGATGGGCCACTGAACATGTTGCATAACAACATTTTTCATTTCTGGTCTGTGCTAGATGTGCATATTATATCTGTCTTCTTCTGTGTGAACTTATATTTTGTAAAATCCAGTGAGCTATTGTAATTGCTGTATTTACGTTTCCTCCTTCTTATTTCAGAAAATATAAACAAATTGTGAAATGCAACAATTTTGTAGTGTTGAATGTAAGTTCTGTATCTTTTCTAGATATAATTTTTCAACATTTTAATGCCTTTGTGTGAGCTAAAGAAGAGTTTTGCATGAATGATTTGTCCCTTTCAAGGAATAATTTCTTCATGTGTAGTTGGAGGAAGGAATATACTCATGTACCATATTGATTTTTGAAAACTATTTCACCAGTCAACAGGAGATGGGAAGATCTGATAATGCCATCTGGCAAAAAAAGATTTATGTTTATCAGTTTCTATGATTTGACACAAGATATTAGGGATTTAATTGAATACTCTGATTCTAAGCAATATTAATATTTAGCATATCATTTCTCTTAAACTGTTTATATTCAAGTTATGTAAGACATTCTTTAATACCATGGAACTATGGCATGAATATACTTCATACAAGTCTTTCTGTTCCCTCATGTGGTTAATTGCCATATTTTGGTCAATGAGATCACAGTAATCTGAGGAGAAATAACATCAGATATGCCAGCCTCTGAGTAAAATACTACAACCAACCTTGTCTACAAGCATGCAGCGAATTATTCTTCAGGGTAGCAGGAAAAATAAAGTTTGTTAGGTTAAAAAAAAATCAAGCTTTTTTTGGTTGGTTGTTTATAGCTTAAATAACTTTTTAGTAACCATTTACCATGTATAAGAAAAATGAATACCAGTGAATCATCAGATAATTCAGTGAAAGCAAAAACTGTTCTGTAGTTTTGTTTGAGAAGATAATCTCATGGATTTTTTTATATATTAATTCATGGTTAATATTTTAACATGGATCAGGGTTATTTTTTTCTTAGGTAAATGAGTCAAATATGTTTTTGTAGGTATAAAGTAATATTTTACATTTTGGGGACTACTCATATCTTTAGGAATTTGTTATGTTTATCAGACATGTTGGCAATTAGTAGTCGGATAACAAAATAAGGAGTCCTACATATATTAATAGCATTTGTTTACAAATGTAAAGTAAATCTGATTAGTCTTTTGAGTGAAATACAGAATTGTGGAATTCACTGACTCTCTTAATTCACTCATGATAAGCTATGATTAATTTTATGCTAAAATATGTCTTCTTTAGTATTTAAGACTGTGTTACATTAATACATATAATTTATTTCCATTTTCAGTAGATTTTGTAAGTACTATGTAATTAATCCCCAGATTACCTGGACAGTGGAAATTCACCTAAGCAAGTCTACTGAATTGTTTAAAAGGCATACATATGAAGGAAAATCTAATGATGAATACACTCCTGTTATGTATTCCTTGGGTTTTGATAAAATGAACTGATGCAGGTTATTCCAATCAAGTGTTTGTCCATGGCTGAAATTAGGTTCTGTTGCAGTCATGACTGCTGTAATTATAACTAATCCTCTCTGATACCAGCCAGTTATAATTTTGTAATGTCACGCTAAGCAGAGTGGTATCATGAGTGAATATAATGCCCAACATTGGTTAAGTATGGCTATGTACAGATATGCTATGTACAGAGCTTAGATGAGGGCGATGAAGCTAGTGAGGGGTCTAGAGCACAAGTCTGATGAGAAGCAGTTGAGGGAGCTGGGGCTGTTCAGCCTGGAGAAAAGGAGGCTGAGGGGAGACCTTATCGCTGTCTACAACTCCCTGAAAGGACGTTGTAGCACGGAGGGTGTTGGTCTCGTCTCCCAGGTAGCAAGTGACAGGACAAGAGGAAATGGCCTCAGGTTGCACCAGGAGAGGTTTAGATTGGATATTAGGAAAAAAATCTTCGTGGAAAGCGTTGTCGGGCATTGGAACAGGCTGCCCAGGGAGGTGGTGGAGTCACCATCCCTGGAGGTGTTTAAAGGGTGTTTAGATGAGGTTCTTAGGGACATGGTTTAGTGCTAGAGTTAGGTCATGGTTGGACTTGATCATCCTGAGGGTCTCTTCCAATGGAAATGATTCTATGATTCTATATATCAACCATCATTAGTCCCAGAAAATAACCTCTAGAATCCATCAAGCCCCAAATCCTTTAAATAAGGTATTGGACCTCTGGGTTCAACAACAATGGAAAAGAGTTGACTATTGCCTTTTCTGTTTTTCTGACATAGATAAGTCTTCCTACTGATTGATTTGTGAAAGTGCCTTTCCTGTGGTGTACAAAAGAAACGAGAGTTGCCATTTTTTCACTTCTATCTACAAGGTTGCCAAGTTAGTAACCAAATGTTCACATTTTTCTTACATTTAGATTGAATTATTACTCCTTGCAGACTTACTGCAGCAGACTTTTTTGTTGGTGTATCTTTCTATGCTTGAAAATGGGTTACACTTTCTGATAACCACTCCTCTGTACTTGGAGAATTATTTGTTGTAAAAGGGACAATAATTCTTTACATTGATCTTTCATTAGTATGTTATCCCTAGGCAGACCAGGCACTCAAGTTTAAAACCAAACCCTCTCAGTTCCCACCTGTGTTGTGACTGGTCCTTTTATTAAGGCAACCGTGTCAAAAATGGAGCCTATGCAAGAAGTCAAATACTGAATGATCTCATTTCAAGGACCTCTGTACACCAAAGCACTTGGAGTTATTGCAGTTGTCTTTGGAATATGAGCTTGCCAAATGTGCTGGGAAAGCCATCAACAAGGACCATTAGACACTTGGTAGCACAAACCCTCAAAAACCTTGGCCATTGTTGAGCATCTCACATTCTTATCTTCTGTTCAATAAATAAATCACAACATAGTAATGAAATTTGTGTTAAAAAACATGGGAAAACAAATTAAGAATGAACTTAGTGTTCTGTGTAGGCCAAGTTTCCCCATCTTGTGTTTACCTAATTTTGTTGGATTTCTGCCTTTCATGTCATTATTTTTTTAAACTTTTATCCCTGGTAATTAACTACGGTAAATAAAAGTAAATGTAGATCTTGGAAGTGATGCTTGTGGGGTCGTGTCACATTTTAAGATATGTACTACAAACAACATAAGGATTTTTCCTCTGCTTGTTTAATCAAGCTTTTGTTCTGAAATTGTCATAGTTCTGTAAATAGACCAGTTAAGATTTTTAATCTGTTTTGTTTATACTTCTCACCATATAAAATATCCAGTAATGTAAGCTTTAAACAATATGAGGTTACGGGCAGGTGTATTTATTTGATGGCATTTATTTACTTAGATTATTTTATGCAATTATTAGTCTTCTAAAAGACAGCTTTCATGAATCAGATATGTGTTTCTTTTTATGGAAATTAATTTCCCCAGCCCTTCCTACAGTGACAATTTTGTGTATCAGTTTTCAGTGTTAGATGGTTGGGTTATTTCAGCTTTCCAGAATATAAGAACAGACAGATTTGCAAAGTACGGGATATGTTGAGGCCATCAGATTGTCTTTCAAAAATATTTGTGCCAATAGTAGTCCTCTGAACTGAAAGGTTACCCTCTAATAGACAAATGAAAATTTAAAAGATCTAATTTCAAAAGAAGTTAATCTAGAGTCAGCAGATCTTTTTTTAGACATAGTTTATCCCTAGTGAGGAGGCAAAACTCTTGAAATGTGGCCAGTTCTCAGCTCTTTAAAACACCACCTTAGCTTATTAAGTTTCCTAGATGACATACTGACTCAGAAAGGCTGACATATGAATAAAATGATAAATTCAAAAGTTGTTGCAAGGGCTTGTATTTCACTTCCAAGTACTACACTTGTATAGTTGCACTAGAATTCAAGTGGGCCTTGAATATAATACACTATTGTTTTTTGTCATGAAAAGCTGATGGTTATAAAAGTTGAGATTCCTTGTTATTTTTTTAGTATTGGAGTACTCATGTACAATGGTGATGCTACTACAAAAATCCTTCTACATAATTCTGGTAGAAGAAAGGTATAATCAAGTTTCAATCTTCTGAAGATCTATCTATCAAAAATATTTTCTTATTGATTAAAGCATCTTGGTATTGTAACACTAATTGTAAAAATTACAAGATATCCCTCCCTCTCTTTTTAGTAAGGATGACTTTATATGTGGTTCTGACTATAGAACAATAAATACAGTGTTAAGTATTATAATAATTGAGAGATTTGCTTAAGAGTGAGTTTGCAGTTTATCTCTGGCAGGAGTCTGGCAGAACAGTGTTTTGTAGAAAATTAGTAATTTAAACTCATGTGCCAGTAAAACTGATATATAGGTAAACTGAGCACAGTATTCAAACTGTAAGTAGTTGATCATTACTGGTATACCAAAAGCAGTTGCAAATGAAACTGAAGTCGTTATACCACTTTACAAAACACACATTGCCCTATTCTTGTATTTTAAGTGTCTTTTACATTAAGTCTTTGAAACACGTGACTAGAATTCAGTTCACACTGGAAACAGGAGGGTGCTTAGTGAAATCATGAACATTCTTTGTACTCTGATGCACATCAAAATGTGTTGACCTTTTGTAAAGAGTAACTTGTGAGAAGAATTTTCCACAGGAAATACTTTTTGACTTGATATGTAAAATTTCACAGCACAAGCTCTGTTTAAAGCTTTGCTAGCACACTATGACTATGAGTGGAAACAATTCAGGAAATTCAACTAAACATTTTGTTTTATTTCATTTAGAACCTACTGCAATGTAAATTGCAAGTTGACTCTGACTTAAGCAGGAGTTTATTTGCTTTCATTTTTGTTAATATTCACTTATTTGCTAATATTCACTTTGTTAATATTCACAATATACAAAAAAAAAAAATCTTTCTTCCATAGCACCTAAATGTGTATGTTTCATTTTCACTTAAATGGAGGCTCACCTGAAAATAGCCTGATTGTGAAAATGTACAGTATCTTGGGCTGAAGTGGTTAAGTTGGATTCTGTTGAAAAAGACATCTGTGGAAATCTTTTAAATAGTTTTCTTTATATTGTATATGTACTAGCTAATAACTGAGTTACAACATGACCAGTCAAATAGTATATTTTATTGACTTCATATAACTTCTCTAAGGGTCAGGAAAGAGTTTTGATCATGTCCTTTGCTCTGTTTAATCATTCAACAATCGATTAATTATATTTTGCCTTTAAGTAGTAGAAATGCTGAATTAGATGAATCACTGTCTAATGCTATGAAGCATAGAAATTCTTAGGTGCTATTGCTGAAATTAATACTGCTATTTAATATAATTCATAAGTTTGAAGTAGGATGGTAACTTTACTTTTCACTAGGTGACATTATTTTTAAAGATGACTGGTTTGGGCCATCCTGATTCAGCAATTTTGAATTAAAGAAGGAGTTTATTTTACTGGCTTATATTTAGTTACCTGAGCAAGTTAATAGTTAAGCAGGAGAAGGCAAGCAGGGATGATCTTATTTTGGATTGACTAAGGGTTTTGATACTGTCCTTTTGAGTAGCGCTATAGAACATAATGCAGCAGCCTACACATCGTGATGCATGTTTCATATTGATGTTTCATGTGAGTTGGTTTAACATTTTCAAACAATGCTACACACCTGAGAAGTCTGTTTTTTTCATGGGCTGGAATTGCTTTTACACTGTTTTTCTGAAGAGATGTGCGGGGTAATAAACTCTGCTCTGTTTTTCCTCTTGCTTTTTTTTTTCTGGCTGTTTTTTTCCTCCTATAAAAAGTGGGAGTTGAGAGAGAGAGATTTGACGGTTTATTACTGTTGTGGAATTCGGGATTAATTTGGGGATGACAGTCTATATTTTTGCTATATAATTCAAAAAAGATTCTCATAAATTCGAGCTTTTAGCCATACTATAAATCCTGTTCTGGGCAAGCAGCTGTAGCTTCTATTGCCAATAGAATTAAGACTGTCTGCACGAGGGTTGGTCAAATAGGTTTGTATTAAAAATGGGCTGGAGTATCTGTGCTATGGTTTTTGCAAAATCTTAATAATTGCACCTTTACCTTTCCAAGGATGAGGACAAATTTTAGAAAGCGTCTAATATTCTACACATATACAACTTGTGGAAATACAGGATGAAATTTTGTGATCGTTTGTATTTTCTGATCTTTAAACTTCTCAGATTAGGTATAGTAGAGTTTTTTCAGTCTCTGGTGTGGATGCTGTGATGCAGTTCTCTAGTTTTCCCACAGTACATGTAGTATGCTGTCAATTACATTCCAGGACTACTTAATTCTCTGACCATTGCAAAAGCGTATAATAGAGTAATTAAGATGTGTATTCCTTTAAGGACACCCCAGGGTGATTAAGGATGAAGTTCTTATTATGATGTTTGGATCTAGTTTCAACTTGGTGTCTTCCAAAATTTTTCAAACGTATGAAACTTAAAGCTAATGTTAGCTCTGTATCTGATTTCATACCGGAATTTGGACTAATTTACTTTGTAAAGTTCTGTTTTGTTTTGGTAAAATTCCTGTTTATAAAATTAAGATTAATTCACTTTTAATCTTTCTGCAAACTGATTTTTAAATGTTTTCTACTGTCATTTAAATGTGTAAAGGTTTTGATAACGATTTGAAGAAATAATGGTTTCTGTGCTTTTTATAACATATCATATATAAAACTAAAATGGATATGAAGACTCTAAAGAGAATTTGTTCTTAAGGAGTTTCATTCTCTTTGTTCTGTTAGAAGCCACCAGGCATTTTTGGTTAGTGAAGGAAAAGCGGGATCAATTCTCTGATAGATTTTCTGTGTTAGGAGAGTGATGAGAAAGGAGGGAAGCAGCAGAATTTCCTGAATGGTTTTGAATGTTTCTGATAGTTCGTTTCAGAAGAAGATTTGCTTTGCTGTCATTGTCATCCTACAAGTCCTGTTGTTTAGAGTGTTCATTTGAAGCACCCACACTGTGTATAGTTACTGTTAAATATGAGCATGCACGTTACTCCTTAGCTTTCCTGCTAACAATGTGAATTTGTTCTTTTAAAACTTCCCCGAAATTGTTCATGTGCATATGTCCAGAAACAATGAACAGAAAACATAAGACAGTTTGGTAATGGAGTATAATGTGCATTGGGAATATGAATTATTTCCAAGTGGCAAAATAGCAAGTAGAAGGTAGAACTCCCAGATGAATTCTAGCATTTAAACTACCTTATCATACAACTAAACCATATAATTTACAGACACCAGATGATGTTCCACTGCCCCTCCCTCTCAAGGATCTACAAGGTTCTAGCACATTCTACAATTCTGCTATTATTTTGTTAAGGCTGCTTTACTAACAAGAATCCAGAGGAGCAGATATTAAAATAACTATAATCAATGAATCTTTGAAATTTTAAAACTTAGAAAATTTGGCTTCATCTGAAATGGTTCAAGACACACGTTCCTACTCTCTTGCAAAGGAAAATCAAGACAGAGGCAGAGTGCAGACTCCTAATTTTCCTATTTGGTTAAATTCCACTGGTTTTAGTCCTGGTAAGATGAGAGGAGCATATAATAATTTCTTTCATTTGTTTTTGAAAGGAAGAAAATACAACTGTACATCAGACTGCAATCCATCTGATACATGATAGATTTTGGAAAAGGACCTGAAGTTTTGCTATTCTGTATCTGACTCTGATGTCTTGTCAATTCTTTGAGTCATCTTAAGTTCCTGTACTGAAACTGAGGATACTGAAATAGATAAATTGTTAAAATGTAAAGTATTTTATTCTAGGCACACTTTTTTTTTACCAAATAAAACTCACTGGATACCTTAAGTCAGTGTAATTTTCAGAAGTAATTCTGGTTTTAGAGGAATTAAATATAGATGTGTTAATTTGGCACCCTTTTCTTCCTCAAATAACTTTCTCAGTGCTACTTTTTACTGTCATTTTCTTTGTCTGATCTACAAGCCAAAACAGCTATAGATTAAAGTCTGAGGCTTAAAACTTGACCAGATTTTGGCTTTGTTTAACTAAAAAGATTATGCCAAGTTGGAAATGAATTATAACTGAACCAAATCTAGTAAAACAATGTCATTGTAGAAATTAATCCTTGGTCTTCTCAGGTAATTTTTTTTATCCAGTTTAGTAGTGGCAAAACTGTAATATGAGATATGGGGAAGAAGAAAATGTTAAAAGGCAATGTATGTATGTTTATCTGACTACTTGGAGCTGTGGTGATATTTTTTCATTTTCTTTTCAGGAGTCAGAGGAAAGATGTTATTAATACTATTCTTACTTTATTATACCTAAAGATATTATGATTATTGAGTACATAAGCTTTGTAAATTCTGTCTTTGATTAGTGGAAAGGCATCGGTTCAAATAATCATGTCCTTACAATCATAACTATGGTTATGCTGCAGTTGGATCTTACATTCATGCAAGGCTTTGTATTTGAATCCTAAGCAAACCACTTTAATTGTTTATCTAAGGCACCACAGTCCTTTAAACTTTTCCCTGATACAATGACTTACCTAAGGGGTTGGGAGGCAGAAGATTTTTGAAAGCCGTAGAAACTGCAGATGGAAAAAGAAGATCTAGTATCTCCTATCTGGCTCTAACAAAGACCTAAAAGATGACCTTACTTTTGGTTAAATGCAGATGTAGTTAGGGCTTGTAAAGTGTGTTGTGCTGAGGGAGGAAAAAAAAAAGCCATGAAGCATAAGGACTAATTCATAAATGTCAAAAAATCCTGGAAACCTGAAGCCACCACTTCCTCTCTAACAAGTGTAGGCTGAGGCAACAAATGTAATAGTGTGTAATGTGTTATAGTGTATATGTGATAGTGTAGAAACAGATCCATATCAAAACCGACGCCTCTTGCCACCACAGTCCTGAACCTGGCTGTTGGTACAGGGGGACCCTTGCCACCCTGTGTCAAGAAAGTTCATTGCACAATATGTAGAAGGAGAAATGAATTAGCAAGAGCGCCCATATTGACATCCTACCCTTTGACTTCATGTAACAGATGCCGTGGGCTACATTCTGCTGTAACCTTACTTGAAATGATTCAATGAGCTGTTAAAAGGACACTGCTCCAAGAATGCCAGCTTGATATTAGGTCAATGGCCACAGATTTGTGGAACATCAGCCCACCAGGATAATTGTATAATTAATTAAGCAAGAAAGTGGTATTTCAGCAGTGATAAGTTGTTGCCCAGAATAGTAATTAGTCAAAAGAGTTTTAGTTTCATTGTACTGAAGGAAGTATGTAACTATGAGAGTGAGAGATGCCTATTAGCAAATAGCCGTATGTGTGTTTTAGTTTAGCAAATTAGTTAATTAGTAAATTAGTTTTTTAAATTCATAATTAAACTAGTTGATTATCTTGACATTTGCAAAAACTTTGGGTGGATATCATGTGTTCTTTTCTCTTTTTTTGGTCTCTTTTTTTCTTTTTCCCAATCTTGGAAAGACGTTATCTCATGACACTTTTATGTTCATATATACTTTTACAGTCAACAGGAGCCAGGCAGATGTAAGATGTGTGCAATGAGCATACTAGTGTTGTAGGCAACAACTGCATGTTCAATTAGAATTACAGGAAATTGTCAAGTTTGGCTTTTATTTTATTTTAAAAATTGTGTTATTTGTGATAATTTGTTACAGGACATGGTTTCAATTATATATGAAGAACAATAGAAGTCTTAATTTAAAGAGGAATTTATGTTTGTCTGGTCATGCCCATTCTGTATGACACTTTTCTATTCATACTTCAGAAGAGTAGACTTTTCATTTTATAAAAGTGCCTTATCTGACAGTACTGACAATTGTGGTCAGTCCTGAACATAAACATTTTCCCATGATTAAAAAAAACCCCCAAACACAAACAAACAAAACACTCTACACTTCAAAATAAATCAGAGCTCAGCATTCTGTTTTGATTTTAAGCATATCTTAAAACCATAAGGTTCTGAGAATTCCCAGATTCCTCTTGAAAGGGAAAATCTTATTTTTGTACTAAAGAGCTATTGTTATTTTGGTGTATTATGTGACACACTTCATCCTCTTTTTAAAAGATTGAAAAGATTTGGGCCCTGGCATAAATAATTCATTCTCTATTTTAAAGTCCTGTTTGACTGGCTGCTCCGCTGCATCTCTCCATAGAAAATAAAGATTTTTGTCTGGAGACACAACATAGACGCTGTCTCTGAACTACTGTGCCCCACAGGGGGATTTTTCTATCTCCTTAGTCCACCAACTAGTAGAATAGTCAAATATAGGATCAATTCTGTGGTACTATTTAAACCATACTAGTAGTATATATGATAGAAAAGCAAGGCTTTTGTTTCTGAATGTGGAATTTAATGTATTTTCTAAAGAAAATAACAATAATAAAATAATTATTAAAATGTAACAACCTCTACATGCCATCCAATGAATAATAATTATTTCCTTGAAAACCGAAAGTTCTTTACACCATTTCATGGGAGTTTAACAGTCAGCAGTTAAGTTTTCATAGTAAGTCGCATAAAGTGACTCAACTCTTGGCGTGAGCAAGAAGCTATATGAGAAAGGGTATTGCAACTTAATGACCATTCTGTTACTGTTTTCCCTAAAATCAGAATTTGATTTTTTTTTCCTTTTGTGCCAGTTATATGAAACAATTCTCATCACAATAGTTTAGGCAAAAAAACCCCGTACCCTGAAATACACACTTAATTTTTGCCAGTGGTATGTGACAATTCTAGTTGATAGACACTAGGATTTAGCAGATAAAGTTTCACATACAGAAGTTGTACTTCTTTGAGTGTTAAGATTCCCTGAATTTATATCAATAAAAGCACTAAATTTAGTTGGAAAGAAATTGGCTTTTATGAAAGTAAACTTATGGCTAGCTAAATGCCCTGCAAACACCATTCAACTTATTCTTAAACTTTGATTAAAATAAATGTTAAGTACCATTTTTTACCTTTTAAGTCTTTCTGAAACTGTGCTGAAAACTACTACCATACTATATTGTAACACTACTGGAGAACACTGATTTTGGCATAAGAGTCTAATTAGTGGAAAATGTGGAAAGGTAGTTCAAAAATTGTCGAAAGGTTTTTTTTGTATACTTTTTCTTTTTTAAGTATTCAAAGTCATATTTGATATGCGTGTTATGTTCCACAAAGCAAATAGATCTCTAAAGTTTGCATGAAAGATGGGATTTTTTTTTCTTTGTCTGCATTGGGGCCAAAGGTCTGTTTTCTATAAAACTTATTTCTGTTTTAACTTACACAGTAATTTCGAATACTTCACTATATTGATTACAAGTTAAATATAGTTTGCTACAATGTGTATAAATAGCCCGATGAATATTTGCGAAGTGACATAAATATTTTATAATATTAGGGAAAAAGACTTGCATAGCATGATTTGAGTAAATCCTATGTTAAAATACCATCATTGTTTAAAGAAGCCTGAGTGCGCTTCCTCAAATGGTAATCTGTTTTTTCACATATCTTAATTTTTTTTATTTCTCTTTTTGCAATCAGATGCTGGGAATTCTGCAGAGTTCTGTTGAGTGCATGTGAACACACACATGTGCATGCACACGTGCTCACACACAAATTAGTTCCTAATTTTATAATCTTTTTGTTACTGTTTCAGTACTTTGACTTTCCGCACTTTGACTTCCACTGCTTCACATTTGAGTATGAACTTCCTGGGGGGGCATTCTTTTATGTTCTAAATTACTCAGAATTTCCATCTGCTTTTACTTGACTTGTGGTTGTGAAGATCATGCTTGGCCCATGGTATCTTACACTGTGCCGAGAGGATGTGGAGTTTTGTCAGCCAGGGAAATATGTCTGGCTTTTTTTTTTTTTCTTCAGCAGCTTTCATATGCTCCTCTTCTTGTGTGGTCCCACTAAACTGAGTATATTTAACAGAAATACTCTCCCTCTGTATCTTCTGTGTGCTGCTCTCTTTTAAGCAGACTGTGTATTAGAAATCTGAGGTCCAAAAAATTTTAGTCCTGACTAAAAACAAGGTAGCGCTACATAGAAAGGGACTTTAATAGTCCGACATACCAGATTTATAACACCATTCCGCATTCTGGTTATACACAAGTATTAGTAGATCTGCAGTTACCAATAAACATCCCAGTTATATCTTTGTTGAACATTCTATGCTTTCTTTTTGCAGGCACTGCTACAATCTACAGTTCAACAGCAAGAAGCAGCTATTGAAAAACAGTATATACTAGCAATTGAAAAACATTCTCAAAAATGTGAAGAACTTCTTAATGCCCAGGTATGGATGTACACATACAAAAATTTTTGTGGTTTTCTTTTAGCTTAAACTCTTTTCTGTTTGAAAAAATATTAACATATATGATCACCAAAGAAAGTAATAAATCTTTCACGTTATGTCCTCAGCATAACAATAAATGCAAGTATTTAAAAATGCAAAGTAAATAATGATTCTTCATCTGTTGGGATCAAAGGTGTTTTATAGCGTTTAAACCTGCTTAGAACAGATTCAAGAAGTGTGTAGCATTGACAAAAAGTCTGCGAGCAACTTGATACTTACCTCTTTAACGGACACCATTTTCTGTACTCTTGGAGAAAACACGCCATTATTTTTAAATTATGCAGTTAAATGAAGGATTTGATTGTTTAGGATTTGTACAAATATTTGGTCCAAAACATATGTTGTCCAAACCTATTTTTATTTCATCAAAATCTTACATAAAAAATAAAAAAACTAGCTATGAGTAATTACATAATGTTCACAAATATATATATATACACAAATAGGCCTATATTGGCTCATTTAATGTGACGAGTAGAAGCACACTGCATAGCAAGTATTGGAATCACATCAATTACTGGAAGTATCTGAACAGTGTAAACCTTTTTTTTTTATTGAAAATATCTTGATTTGACTTAAGTATAGCTCCTGAATCAAAATAATAATTAACATTAATATATAGGTGGGGTTTTTTTGTTTTGGTTGGTGTTTATTGTGGGTTTTTTTGTTTGGTTTGTTGTTTGGTTGGTTGGTTTTGGATTTGTTCTGTTTTTGTGGGTTTTTTTAAAGCTAATTTGCTAATAGCATGCTGAAGTTGTTTACATTGGATTTAGCAGTATTAACAGTAACTTTTTAAGTGCTGTTAGCAACTATTTTACTAAAGATACGAAGGATAATTGTCCATTTATTTTCTTGGCTATATTAGACCTAAATACATCAAAAGTCTCCTTGAAATATTCCACCATTTCCAAGAGTGTTTTATGACCGTTTGACTGTTCTGACCATATCAATTAACACTTAGTGCAAACATGTATTAAATATATAAAAGTCTGTATAAACAGTATGAAGGAAAGATGTAATAGTTTGGAGAATCGATTCCATCATGAATGAGTTTATTGCACAGAACTACAGTTATTTAATGCTTACCATGAAGCTCTGCCTAACAAGCAAGTAAAAACAAATTTTAAGAAAATGTTTTCTGTTTCTGAAATGAACGTATTGTTTACTGACTTGATATCATTTTCTGAATGTTAAAAAGGAGTCAATACCATGAAACCTGGAAGAATTATAGGAGTACTTTTTGAAGGTGTACTTATATGTTGAGCAAAAACATTGCTCCCATGATCTCTTACATTTGCATTGCAAACCAAAAGGTTGGGACAGGAATGTGAAAACGTGTTCAAGAGGTTCAGATTTACCTGGGAGAACCTAACAACAAAAGGGACCTGTTCTTGGTCGTAGAACAGGAGAGTACATGTGACATGACACAGTGCCCAGTTCATATCATGTGTACATTTAATGCAATTTAACACCCTCTTTGGATCTCAGAAAAGGTTTACATTTTTTCATAAACTTCCAAGTCATTTCTTATTCAACTCAATAAAGTTTACCACCTTTAATTGTAATATAAAACTGGGATTTTGAAGCCTAATCAAGTAGACAAGTGTGAATCCTTAAATTAATAGTAGAACTACCAGGTTTAATAAAATACGGTTTATACTGGCAAATTTTGTTCGCTCCTAAATCTTTGTTGGAAGAGATCTGAAAAATGTGTAGTATGTTTTTATTCTTTTTGAATGAATCTATTCTTAAATGTATGCTTCGGTGTTTTGGTTTAGGATTTGGTTTTTGGCACAGCAGTAATCACACAGTGCAAGTGTGTTCTGTACACAAACATATCTTTTTTTTTTCTATTCTAATATTCTTGCCTTACAAGCAGTATTTTGCCTTCAAACTTTGAAGCCCACATAAAACTTTATCAACCCACATAATTTTTTGTCCTCATTTTCCATTCCTTCTAAATTTTCTACTCTTTTCTTTCCAGTCCCTCAAATCAAGATTATCTCATGACTCCTTCCTCATGCTTTCTCTGAATCCCATTTTCCCCCTAAATTCCCATACCCCTCCCTCCCAAAAGTATCTCTTTGAGAAGGAGAAAAGGCTGTTTTTCTCTGCTTGTCTGTAGCCTGTCATTAGAGTTTATTTAAGTTTCTGCTTTTGAAGCTGTATTTTATCAGGTTGTTGTGCCTATAATGGAGATACATGTTAAAAGTCTGTTTAGAGAGGTAGCACACTGGTGATAAGGTCAGTGTACAAGGCTGTATCTTCCAGGAGTAGGGCAAGATGTTAGAGGCCTAGTTCTATGGTTCTATCTCAGTTCTTCTCTGCTGGACAAATTTGTGCAATACATCTTTGATCATTCCATGTGAGGTTTTGCAGCATATCGGCTAGCTATAGGTAGTATCATCATCATGTACAAGAGGGAACCATCAGCCCATCAACACAAATTATGTTCAGTTCTATACCTTGTTTCAGACTCTCTGTTTACCGCACTCTTCTTCTAGTTCTAACTCCGTAGGCCTGCAGTTTAGAACATTGCTAAAACTGCAGAAACTTCTCCAAAGTAAAATTCTGAACCATTTTCTATTCTGGCCCTTCTGACAGATGCCTTCCCCACTGATCCTAAAGTAAGAAAGTTCCAGTCTATTTTCTAGTCGAGTTTCATTTGCTTGAAGTTCAATATACTCTTTGACATACTATACTGAACTGCCTCTCAGTGAAGTGTCCCTCTGTAGTAATCATTTCCACTGTCCATTGCTTTTGAAACAAACACTTGAGAGATGAGCTGGTGGTATCAGTTACTGTTCAGTTACTGCCCACAGATGCCCAGTATTTCTACATCTACTCTTTTCTTAGACCTTTCATGTCACTTGTCTTGTATATGCAATCTCAAATGTCCCCTGGGTCTGAAGTTTATGGGTCTCCTTCCCCATTTCCTGGAATGTTTTGAAAGGACCAGCTTCTTCCAAGAAATTGATGATCAGTGTAATGGATGCTTCCTGAGGAACAATCTCTAGGGCTGCTGTTTTTTTCAAGGAAATTTACTCTCATATCAACATTTCAAAAAGCAAACAGGCGTTCTTGTGGCACATTCAGGGGCACCAGGGTCATGGTATCTTTCATCAATGAACAAGACCATGAGAACTCTTCTGCTCTATGCCAGGAATCAGGCACATCATAAAGTGAATATTTGGGAAAGCAACGCATGTCAGTTGTACATTTCTAGTATTTGAGGATATCAGAGAAAATGTCATTGGAAAACACGTCAGTTTATTACAAGTTGGAAAATCACAAATTTCATCCTTATCTATTTTGAGAAACAAACATATTTGATGTTGCCTCCTGAAAATGAACGCGAACTTTGATCTTGTGATTTAACTCATGCTGTAAGAAAATACATACTGAAAAACATGATCAAAAAACTTTGAATATAATTTTTTAATACTCAGAAAATGAAGGCATGTATTAGTGCAAGTTAATAAAAGTGCCTCAGTATAGTCAGATGTTGGTCAGTACTACAAGTGAGATGCTACATGGGGTATAACAATATCTATCTTTTAAAGTATGAATATTAAAACCAAAACCAAAACCTCAAACAAAATCTAAAACCAAACCAGGCATCTGACAGTAAAATTTCTCTCTCTGAGAGATTACTGACAAATTTAGATCATAGTTCTACCTTCTTTAGTAAGTGTTAGTAATTTTTTATGACAAATGAGACATGGAAAAGGTTTACAGGCTGGGCATACTTTAATTTTTAGCAGGGAAAAAGCAGATATTTTAAAAATATACATATATATATATATATATATAAAAAAATTAATTTCATTAAATATATCTCATACTTATGGAGAAATGTGATTTCATCACTGGGACTTTGTAACAAACCAATTACCTGGGTTGGATTCTGGGTGCAGCCAGCAGGGGCAGGTGTCGCTGACCATATTCTGCTGTTCCATACTTCAATAGGTGGAATAGAGTGTCTTTCAGCCTTCCCTATTTTCCAGTGTTTGATTAGAAGTAGTCTGTTCAAACATCAAAGTAAGTTTTCCTTCTGAACATAGAGAAGACATAGAGACTGAGTAACTTGAAAAACATGGAGCACAAAAGGCACCATAAAGAGATGGGCTATGAAGAATCTATTATTTAAAAGTATTTACTATGTAGCTAGGATGTTCTTAGAAATTTTCTCATTAAGTTTGCTAGATGATGAGCATGATAATGTAAAAGGAATGACCTGTTTTCACTGGAAGTCCTAGAAATGATAATGTGTTAGAAATTTATCTCACTATTTAAAGTAGATGGTGTTAAAAAAGTAGACTACATTGAGGATGATTTTTATATTGTTTTTAAAACAGTTAATGATATATGTATTTAGGTAAAATAAAATCTTAAATACCTGTAGCAAATCACTGCTCATTGATGAGAAATCATTTTCCCTCTCTTTATTTATCTTGCACTTTTCATTCCTTACCTTGACGGTCTCCTTCCTTATTGTCTTCTAAACAGTGTGCAACAAGCATTCTTGGATAGGAAGGGACTAAAGTACATGTCAAATGAGGCTCAGATCACACATATTCCTCTTTTTCTCTGTATTTTCCTGTGGAAGCAGTATCAATCAAAGAGAAGCAACTGGACATGCTGTGTAGTGTTTTCATGCTTGGATGTAGTTAAAGGGGATATATTTTACTGTGGTACTTAATTTTGTTAGTCAGCATCTTTTCCATTTTGATTCATGTAAAAGAAGAATAAAGAAAGACAAGCAATAGAAATCTTTAATTCTGTAGTTCAGTTACATGCATATTCCTTTCCTGGGCTGAACTTCTTCAACTTAGTAAACCCTTAAGAATGTGTGGCCTACAGTTTTCCTTTGTATAGAGTATATTATGCTGATTTTTTTCTCCGTAATTTAAGAAGCCAAAGGAGCTGCTAGTCTACTTGCTGAGACAGAACAATACTGGAAGTGTCACATAAAAAGGAAAGAACTCAGTTAAATGCTTCCTCTGCACTTTTGAAAATTGATGTTTTTCAGGATGATTTTATGTGAAGCTATGAAACAAATCTGGCCTTTGTAGATGCAACAATGTTTAAGATAGTAGAGTTAACCCCATGTCCTTTACTCTTTTTCCTCTTTGCTTTATCATGATTTTGACTGTCATTTGTATCATAAATAGTAGTTCAAAATCTGTTTGGTGGCATGAAAACTTGTGCCCTTTTTTTAAGGCATGCTCAGAAAAGTATTGGTTTAGCTTCAATTTAAGAACAATTTGCTGAAAGGTCAGTAAGAATACAAGTTCAGTTTGCTAGAACTCAGTTTTTTGAAGTGTATAATGCTTCCAAGAAGGACTCGTGTGACAATAGTAACGAGCTGCTGGAATGTGACAGGTGCCTTCTTCAGTATTTGGATGATGCATTTTGATGTGTTTTGCATAGCCTTCTGTGAAGAGTACTAGTAAGTAGCAGTACCAGTAAGTCCAACAATTCCTAAAATGTCAAATGTAAAAAATACTTGTCTTGTATAGCCAATGATTGTTTGTTTGCCAGAGAAAATGTTTATTTCATTCAGCATTAGTTCCTCAGTCAGGAATTATAATTTTCTATTATTTCTAATCTTGTTCTTACATCTACTCATAATGTGCAGCATGTTTATATAATAATGCTTATTTTATGAACTTTGATTATTTATTTTTGTAGATAAAAGAGGTTCTGTGTTTTTCCCATCTAATGTTAGTAATTCTGAAATCTATTTAATGCCTGATCTTGAAGGGAGCAAACTAGATTGTTATATAATATTTGCATTTTTAGGAGACATTAGCCGATTTTTGCAGTGAGAGTATAGGTAGTTGAACAGTCCTGAAGACTTGCAGACTGGAAAAAATGAAGAAAGCAGTGGACATAGCTTTTCTTGTTCATTATGTCCAACTATGATAGGTTTGGAAATTCTTGAGAGCGTTTATCGTGTCCTCTTCCTTGGGCATTTCCTCTCAGTTCTCAGAAATCTTTCACTTTGCTGCTATGGGAGTAACTGTTTATTCATTTGCTCCAAAACAAAGCACTTTCTATCAGTCATTCCTGTTACATTTTCATTTAATTCACTTTGCACCTAACTTTTCATCCTTAAACATAGTTCATCTAGATGTGTCTTTTCAGGTCAGCTGCTCTTCTGCCAAAAGCAAAGTTAGGCGGTCTCAGAACTTCTTTATTCTCTGGTAGTTCCTGATTATGTAAAGGGGGAGAGGAGAGGGGGGAAAGTATCTATTAGAATGCTTTTGTCAATTTGAGTCATTTAGTCCTAAATTCATAATCTATGTTTTCTGTGTATATAAAGAGGATTAGAGTGAAAAGATCAAGAATCGGCTATTCCTGTTCTGGGAAGGCTTTTTTTCTTTTTTGGATGGTTGGAGGTTTTTTTCCCCTTAAATCCTGAAATAGTTTGATTTATCCTTGCTCTTTTTGTTTTGTATGTGTTGACTTTGTATCCAGTATTGCTTAGTATTTACCTCCCAAAGTAAAAGTTACGTTGTTAAGATTCAAAGGCATATCTAATTTTTGGAAAAAACAGAGTCTTCTAACTTCATTAGAATCTATCCACTATCACAAGCTAGTTAAAGGATGACTTTGCAGTCCCTTTGCACTGTTAATTCAGCCAGCATACTTTCAGCATCTCGACCAAAAATCTTATTTTGAAATTGTATTTGTTTCCTTTGATTTGTCAAGTTCCACTTGAAAGTAGCTCTTTAGTGTGATTTTTGCTTATGTTTCAAGTATCCTTAAAATCTTCAATACTTGTTATTAATTTATATCAATTCAATATTAAACAACTAAATTATATAGTATGAGTTTTCTCAATTATTTTTCTGTCAGCTATTGTTGAAAAATTTTTTTTACTCCCTTTTGCTATCTTCTGTTACTGAACCTTTTGCTGTTTATATTGCTCGTATTTTAGGAGCTCATTTCCTTTTATTTTTTCTGATAGATGGAGCAATTCTGTGGAAACTATTACAGGCTGTGGAATGAATCAGATCACAAAAACAGAAGGGCTAATTAATACTTTTTTTTCCTTCATATTTTTACTGAAGTTCCTTGTCTCTGTATCCTTAGGACCTCAAAACCTGTGGGTTTTTGAATAGTCTCTATTACTATGTATGCTTTCTGAGAAAAGCATTTGCATTATTAGATGAGTTTGTATAGCTTCTTTATTGATAAAACCAATAAAGCACATATGCAACAAAGTGTTTTTAAGCTTAGTTTCAGTCTCTGATGTGCCTGAAATTATACAGTTTACATGCTGCCTGTATAATGCTGAGTGGAACCGTGAGTACGAGTATAGGCCGAGTTATTTTATTACCACTATTATAATTTTTCTTTATATTTTCATTATTTTGACTTTTCTGGTTCAATAATGTTTTGCTGATTCCTGAGCTTTCTCTTACAAAAGTTTTGCTGCTTTGTTGCCACTTGGACCTCGAACTGGCAAAAAGATACAGTTCAACCATGCAGTAATAAGTTATAATTTGAGGAAGTGGAAACATGTAACAGATGTTGGAATTCTTCTGACAGATTTTCCACCTTGTGCTGCCAAACACTCAGATGCCACAGATATTGAGGACAACGTAGGAAACCAGTCCTGATTAGTAGAGCTCATCATTTGACATGGGCATAGCTTAGCAGTGGTGAAGAAAAGGTGCAGTGTAAAAGAATATGCTGTTAAATATAGCTAGCCTTTCTACAGAGGCAGGAGACTATCGCTAGTGGTTTAATTTCCATAATTTGCTGTTTTCCTCAGGATAATATTTTGAATAGGATGTAGGAATGGACGTATTTTGATAACATTACCAAATCATGATGCTATAACTGTGTATTTTTGTTATGTCATCTTCCTTTCACATAGAGATGTTTCTCATGACCTGTGGTATTTCTTCCTACTGTTAGATTCGTTCATCAGAGACAGAAATAAAAGTAGAACTTCATGAGTTAAGAAGGTTTCTTGTTCAAATAGGTGAACAAACTTGAATTGGTGAATTCTTAAAAAGTCTAATCCAGTGGTTTATTATTCCTGCTGATGAAATACTGGAACATTTATTAAATGTTTCTGAAAACAATTTTTCCCAGATCTTGAGGGACAGGGGTTGTTCTAAGTCCATATGTAATGAAGGTAGACAAAAATATAATTATATTGGAGATGAGAGGTAAAGTCTTACTATGCCTGTGTTTTTTCTGTTAAACTACTAACTACAGTGCAGTTTCATTAGACTAAACAATTCAGTAGATTTTTATTACAAGAAAAAATGGTCATTCACTGAGGGTGAATTAGACATATTTATGACTTAATATACTGTTTTTCAGAATTACGCCATTAAAACAAGGCTCCAAGTGTCGTTTCATTACTGTGTGAAAATTGTTTCATATGATGAAAGATCTGTGAAAGTGTGAAATATCATTATTTTCCTACAGTGACACTACAAATAACGCAAGCTTTTTTTTTTTTTTCTGTTTAGTGTTGGGATATTCATAATAACTTTGGTCTGTGATGTTGTATGCAGTTTTGGTTTTGAATGATTATCTAACTGACTACTTTTACATAAGCTATGAATAGCAGCTGACAAAATGAATTTATCCATACTGAGTTTGGTGATCTGTACAGGATGATTTACTCAATATTGTGAAGGAACCCATCTGCAGAAACATAAATTAGATGCCTATTAGTTATAGCCAAAGAATTGCATCTTCGTTTGTCGATGAAATCTGGTACTCGTTTCCTTTTCAGTGAAACAGTACAGGGCCCAGGAGAAACTATATAAATATTTTTTAAAAGCATTTCCCTTCATGCAAGATACCCTATTTTCTTTTTGTCTATAAACTTGCAGCTTAGGATTAGTAGGAACATGCAAGGAAATATAACTGTACTAAGTTAGAATTAGTTATTAATAGCTTTTATACAGCATTTTAGCTGTGAAATAGCTCATATCCTGCATTCATTCACTCCATAAATTGTTGTAATATATACTATGTAATCCTTCAAAAGATGCTTACATGAAAGAAAAATGTCACGATTCCTTAGAAATTAATTTAATATGTAAAAAGAACAAAAAATACTGACTAGTTGCTATTGTGATTAAATCTGTTTACAATGTCTTCTGTGACTCACATTCCAGGAAAAAAAAGAAAGATTTTTTGGATTCCTTTTTTACAGGAATCAAGAAAAACCACAGGGCCTCTGTATTTATGTTTGAATCTACATCAAACGGTTTTCATTTGGAACCATTGCCTAGAGAACTTCTTGCAGGGAGAAAAACATTATAACCTATTTTTGAATGCCTTTTGTTTTAAATTGATTTTCAGAAGACTCTTCTTGACCCTCTCATGCTGCTTTCCAGAGAGCAGGGTAGAAATACTAGTATTTCTCTCCACTTTGGAATACCACTTTCTAAAAAGTTTGATTTTTTTCTTTTATTGGAAAACACTTTCTTGTGTCTCGTTGAGCGGTCATGTCCCACTACTATTTGCTCTTCAGAATTTTTACACATCAGAATTTTGCACTCTTAACCCTATACTCCCTATCTAAGGAGTAAAAGGAAGCAAATTATAACTTTGTCAGAAAGAGGGCTAGGTAAGGGTGCTGGAGTATAGAAATCAGTTCAGATAGAGTAATACATTGAAGAGATCTGTTGTAACGAAGAGATTTGTTGTAACGAAGCTAAAGGTTTTTAGATCTGGCCAAGTATCTCTGCGTAGTGTTGTACTGTGCCTTATAGATAACATGTACAACATGAATGTGCAGCCTAGCAAACTCATACTGGCTGAAAACTTTCTTGTTGCACTGAAGTGGAGTTTTCACTGAGATTTATTTTGGCCTCACAGTGGTTCATCCACTCTGTTTCCAGTTCGGGACATTTTTTGTTATTACTGTTCTTATTTTAAGATTATCTGTAGCCATGACTTTTCATCAATTTTCACTTTTCCACTTTAGTCCAGAGAGTCAGTAATGTATATTTGTTTAATAACAGCTGGATAGTTGCATTCAAAGTCCCAGCATATTTAGAATTTTCTTACCTGCTTTTTCATTCTTGGATTATTGATTAATAAAGGAAATCCTCACTTCAACTTATGTTTAGAAACTTAATGGACACTGTCTTATAGTCTACACAGATCAGGTGCTTTTTTTCTAAACATAGGCTCCATAAATAGGTCTCCATCATAATTTTCACAGGAAGTGAAGAAACTGGAATAGATTATTTTTCATAGGACTGTTGGGTCTGATAAACTCATTAGCCTACTTACAGGAGGCTGATCACTCTTTGTCTAAGGCTTTTATTAGGCTTACTTGTTGAAGCATGGGCAATATCCTCTTGACAGCTACAATTACCAGGAGACCTCCAACTTTGACATCCAGTTAAGCCTTGAAGAAAGTGGCCTCTACGGTGCTTGGGAATCAAAATTCACTATATAGATATCTCAGAGTGGTGCCCTAAGTCTCAACACTTTTCCTTTATCCCTTTAATACTGTCTAACAGAGAGAGGAACATGTTCATAATTCTTACCTATGGAAACTGGAAAGGCTGAAAGAGATTCATTCAACTCACGGCCTTTCTATAAGTTTTATTTCTGTTGAGAAGGAGAGGGGGTAGGCATTTATCTCAGCATATATAATCTTTAATTCGGCAATAGTCTGTATTGTTAAGAGACCATTACTTAAGTTTAACAAAAATCTACAAGGCAAGTAAATGAGCCTAAAACATACTGTTATTTCCTGTTAGCTAAAAATACAAAAGCACTTGAAAGCTCTCAAATGAGTAAGTGTTGAAGTGAAACTGTCACCTTTTATTTGTTTTTAACCTTCAATTCCCCTTAATAAATTCATCTGAAAGACCAACTGATGAAGAAGTGAATGTGTATGAAGTTTATCATGGCCATTCAGTACCAGAATCCTAAGTGATTCTGCATATGTCTAGAAAATAAACTTCTACATAGAAGGCATGTGGATTATTTTTAAATCTGAAGTACCATGCTAGTTGCCCTAATTTAAAGACTAGTTCCAGTGGGATTACAATAGATAGCTGTGTAGAGACGTTTAAACTAAGAGCTTGGATTTCTATTCATACATTCGCTAATCAATTCCTTTGCATTACTGCTTTTTTCAGAGTCTGGCAGAATGCTGTCTTTATACAGAAATAGCTAAAATTTTCTTGATCGCTGACAGAAGAGAGCATGCACAGAAAGCTTTACTGTCCATAACTTGCCACATTTTCTGCCCAAGTGTTATGCATAACCTGGAAACCTGAGTATGCCTTTGAAAGATCTGTGCTTCTGTAAAAAGGAATTCAGGTGACAAGGTGGTGCATTCTTTTCTATGAAATGGATTAATAGTACCACTGAGCTTGCTTTACTTCATTTTAATAAGCACAGCTTCGAAGGAAATTCCATGTCTCCCTGTGAGGGCTAATACTTCTGTGGGGCACAGTACTGTGAAAAAAAAAAAAAGTACTTGATAAGTAATTACATTGTTTATTAATTACATACAGAATGGAAGCTTTCGTGCTTTTTGATGTATCTATGCTAACTATGCAATATGGGCTTTCTAGACTCAAGACCTGTTTCAGCGAGAAACAGTTCATGTTATTTTATTCTGCTTTGTCTATTTCCAGTTAGTTATTTCTTTTTATATAATTTATGTAATTTAATAACTGAAGGTACATTTCTCTCGGAAAAAGAAAACTATTTGGCCAAATAGAAATTCTGAAGCCAAATAAACAGTTCTTCATGGTATTTCTCTAGAACTAGTACAAGAGAATTTGCTTTACTGCGTTGTATGGACAGCTGTTGCAACATTTGTGATGGTTTATGAACTTTCAAAAGTTCAGATATGAAAGTAACCATTTATGGAAGGATTATTCCACATGAATAAACATTTACATTACAATAGGAGGAGACATGCCAAACTCTTCACCAGAGCCTTATGATCTTGAAATTATAAATTTTACATTTTGATGAGAAATAGGGATGCTGTGTAATGTAAAAGAAGTTGCATTGAAATATGCCAGAAGTCATTAGCTTTTATTTTGAAAGCATTCTAAATATCCTCACAAATAGTTACCTTTAGTAGCTTGAAAAATAGGAACTGGTGTGTTTTTATACACAGGTACTATTCTTAATACAGTTCTTACTGAATTTCTGTGAATACCATATAACTTAAAATGTAATACCATCTAGATATTCTAATCTACCAAGGAAGTAGGAGACCCTTAGCTCAATTAAAGTAATCATAATGCAAATGGCAGTCACAGAAGTCTTCATTTTTATGGTAATTGTTCACTCATTAGGTGACCTTTTTTGTAGTTAAAGTGGCAAGCAAAAGCAGTATATTGTATTTTAAAGATTTCCCTTTACTGAGTTTTATGCTGCTATCTATATTTCCATTTGTTTTCTATGCTGTATCTCCATGGAACTGATTGAATTTGACAGATACGTGCAGGTGGTGTTAAACTCCTCATTGCTGTAACAACCAGCTGGAGTAATATTTTCTTGTTTTGTACAAAGAGCTGATCTCTGGATTTAGTTGTGAACTCTTCTTTGCAGTCAAGGAGATACCTTTTCAGTTCAGAGCTGTATTAGAGATCAGAACTTTTCAGGTTTCATTATGATAAAAATGTTTTGGTGCTGATATCCATGTTTTTCAGGGTCGTAGGTCTACTACAGCTTTATGAAAAGTAAACTGCTGTGTAGTGATGTTAGGGTCATGTGGGAGGCTGCAGTCATGAACGTATTTTATCTGCAGGGAGAACAGAAGTTATTTGTCTCCATTGGCCATGTTCTACATTGTATTAATGCAAATGTCTGCATTATTTCAGGACTTCCAGGATGGGCTTGAATGTTTTCTTATACAGATATGTAAAATAAAATTTCTAAACCTGCTCTGAAGTTTAAAGGCTGAAAATTGTAGTCCCACGGAGACTGTTGTAAAATATATCTGGTAGCTGGCCCATTATGGCAACTTTAAATATCCATACACAGTCTTCATATCTAACCTAGAAATCTGATGGTCAAACTGGAATTAAATGCCTACAAGTCTTACACTAGAAATTCTAATCTCACTGAACAAGTTGACTGCTATTCCATTGTGGATGTTTTAAAGACACAGGTGATTTTCTTTAATGAGCTCTCCTTAGAAAGTCTCTCACTGATTCTTCACTGGAGCAAATAAAGTTTCAGTCTTTTAATTAACATTAGTAAACTTTGGCTTGTGGCATATGCCTGATAAAATATTTGTCTTCTATTGAGTCATTCTTCCAAATGAAAGTGAAGGTTTGTAGTCTCTGCAGTCAGTCAAGTGAAGAGTCATGGAGATCATTTAACTAATAAAATCCATTTATTGTTTCACCTTCGAGTTACTGGGGAAAAAAAAAAAATCTGTAAGTGCCCCGATAGTTAACGCTGATGTCTGAAAATACAGAGTCCACAAGAAAAGTTAGTTACACATCATTAAGTATAACCATGATGTGAGTTTCACCTCTCCTTCCACAGGTGTTTTCCATTAGAATATGTCTGCTCCATTCAGACCTATTTTAAGTAAATTCATAAGGAAATGTCTCTTTACATGTTTATCCTGGAAGGGCAGATAGGTGTTTTATTTTATAAAGCAGTATAGAAGCTTTCTATTCTATTCTATTCTTCAGTGAAAAAATATTTTTCAGAACATAGTATTGCAGTTTGGTAATGTATTTCTAGCTGCCATTAGAGACACTTACAATTAAAACATAATAAAATTCATGAAACAGAAATGACTGTTTCTTAGAAGTGCTGGTGAAAGGGGTATTTGCTTGCATAAGTGTTCGTGTAAAGATTTTATGTTCGTTATATATGCTTTTATTAACATAAAACTCTACGGTTACACTTTCCCTTGGATGATCTTGTAAAGTATTATTATGTATCGATACTATAAGGTTATAATGTATCATCTCTTAAATAACATGAAAAAAGTGTACCAATTTGCTAGCAGTTATCTCATGACAAATACCCAACATTAATAATTTCCAGTAATATTTTCTGGTTTTGGAAAACAGCTTAGCTCTTACGGGCAAACAGCACATCTTTCAAATGTTTTAATTGGTTTAATGAAAAATAGATAAATGGGTTGTGATTAAGAACAGTAACAGAATATAAGTCTACATGTAGACTACTTGGTCACTTTGTGTTCATTTTCTCCCTGGAAAATGTTTCAGATTAGACAACAATTAGAAGACACTAGCATTCTCTTTTGCTCTCATTTCCTGGCTTTCAAAGCTCATGGTATCACAAATGGTTGAAAAAATACATTTCCCTTCTGTACTCTATATGTATAACTGAAAGGTAGTACAAGCATAGTTTAAGTTCTGCAGCTGTTTAAATGCAATGTTTAAAGTGTGATGTTGCTTAGACCATCCTTATAAATTTTATAAGTGTTGCTTTTATATAGTGATTTTTTTGTCAGCTGCTTTCCTAATACTCTTCAGACTCAGAGGAAAAATTAGATAATCAGGAGGCTAAACATTTCTTTTATTGTAATTTTTTTTCCATGGCATGAAATCAGTTAAAGGAGTGCTGTGTATGTCATTTAACTGAATCTACGTTTTAAGTCATTTTGTAAGGAACTGACAAACCGAAGTGTCTTGGATGAGTTCTTCTACTAGCAGATTGTGGTTACAATAATATGGATGTTTTCTCCCAATAGCATCAGCGACTTTTTGACATTTTGGAAGCAGAGAAGGAGGTGTTATCAGAAAAGATCGAAGAAGCTTTGATGCAGCAGTCACAAAAACACAAGGTATGGCTGTTATTTACCAGAAAAAAGAGGCCTGATCTGTACCTTGGAGTACAGTGGGAATGATTCCATTGCAATCATTGACGGGAAGAGGAAGCTTTCTCAAGCACTCTGACTGTTTGAAATGATTTTTAGCTACTCCTCTATTGTGTATTGCAGCTTAATTTTTCATAACATTTACAGGAAGTGCTTGACAAATGTTTGGATGAAGAAAGACAAAGAAGTAAGGAGGCTGTGGCAGCTGCTGCAAAGGTATCACTTGTTAAGTAGTAGACATGCAATGTAGATTCCATGTGTGTCATTACAAATGCCAAGTCCAGCAACTCATTCTTATTTCATAACTAAATTTGTCAAACTCTATGTTCTCATCTGTGGTTAAAGGAAGCTATTTCTATACATCCTGTACATATCTGCTATATGCTATGCCTTAATACAGACAGTTTATATAACTTGCTTCTAAGTTGCAATATAGCACTTCGGTTGTTGGTGTTACCTAAATATCTGGTTTTGTGGTTGTTCGCTGAACCATATCAATACATCTTGATTTGAAGAGCTAGGTAGCAGGGTCGATGGATGATCTTAATGAGACAATTAGCATTGTGTCTTATTTAACTTTTGTTAAATATGGTCATTTTCAGTGAGGAGAGAACTATTTTATAAATCGTATTAAAAATTGTACATTTTAACAGGTTTTCACTTATGAAAGTCAATGTTTGACTAAAAGTGAGTATACACTTTTAAAAATACGATTTCTTCAGCCTACTTGATTATTAAGTGCATTGGAGTGAGGACAATAATTTTGTAAATGTTAAGCTATTACTCATTTCTAATCCTGATGTAGAATCCAGTACAAAATTTCAGTTGCATGTAATGATCTGGGAAAACTAGTGATGGATGCGACCTTGCACAATTGGTTAGGCTATATTTTAATTTCCTGTATATCTTCCTATGTAGTATGTGAACACAAGCTGAGCACTTCTCTGAGTAACATTCAGTAACACAAGAAACATCTGTTACATGGTTGATATCCAAGGGAAAACGTGTGTATGATAAAATAATTTAATGTATAAATAAAAAAACTAAGTCTCAATTAATTACAAGAAACAACTGTATTTATAAGTGTAGGTCTTTGAGGAACCTAGTATTTTTTGCCAATTATAACTTCACTTGATCAGTTCCATAATCACCACCAAAGGGCATTGGAATGACCTGCAAGCTTATTAAAACTGATGGGTGTGTGAGTGTGATTTGTCAGTCCATGTTTGTTTATTTTGAACTTCAGCTTGCCATTATTCGTCCGTAGTTATTACACAATTGTTGTCTTGCTGGTAAATATATTTGTGTGGCTTAGCACATATAGAGCTGTCCTTGTTACTTCAAATTCAGTACGTGTCTTCTGACAATTTCATGTAATGGTTGAATATAAACACAGAATGGTTGGGGTTGGAAGGGACCTCTGGAGATCATCTGTCCAACCCACCTGCTAAAGCAGGTTTACCCAGAGCAAATCTCACAGGAATTTGTCCAGGAAGGTTTTGAATGTCTCCAGAGAAGAAGACTCCATGACCTCTCTGGGCAGCCTGTTCCAGTGCTCTGGCACCCTCAAAGTAAAGAAGTTTCTCCTCATATTCAGATGGAACCTCCTGTGTTTCAGTCTGTGACCATTGCCCCTCATCCAATCATTGGATACCACTGAAAGAGTCTGGTCCCATCCTCTTGACACCCACTCTGGAGATATTTATAAGCATTTATAAGATCTACTCTTGGTCTTCTTCAGGCTGAACAGATGCATCTCTCTCGGTCTTTCCTCATAAAATGGTGCTCCAGACCCCTGACTGTCTTTGTAGTCCTCTGCTGGACTCTGTCCAGTAACTCCTTGTCCATCTTAAACCGGGGAGCCCAGAACTGGACACAGTACTCCAGATGTGGCCTCACCAGGGCAGAATAGAATGGGAGGATAAGCTCCTTCGACCTGCTGGTCACACTTTTCCTAATGAACCCCAGGATACTATTGGCCTTCTTGGCCACAAGGGCACATTGCTGACTCATGGTCAACCTGTTGTCCACCAGGACTCCCAGGTCCTTCTCTGCAGTACTGCTTTCCAGCAGGTCAGCCCCCAACCTGTCCTGGTGCCTGGGGTTATTCCTCCCCAGGTACAGGACTCTACACTTGCCCTTGTTGAATTTCATCAGGTTCTTCTCTGTCCAGTCCTCCAGCCTGTCCAGATCACTCTGAATGGCAGCATAGCCTTCTGGTGTATCAACCCTTCCTCCCAGTTTTGTGTCATCGGCATCCAGGTCATTGATGAACAGGTTGAACAAGACTGTAAATATTGGGAAAAATCCTGATGAAACAGTACATCTTTATACAATGCATAGCTAAGGATCTTTGGGAGGGAAGGTGCATTTGTTTTAAGTATGTATTGGCTACTTTGCCACAGAAAGTGCTCAAACTGTTTTTGGACTTTAGATACTCCTAGGTAAGAACAGGAATGTCTTGTACATGGGAATATCAAGCAGTGTAGAGAGATCTATGGTGTACCTACTCTTTACATGGTTTCTGCTGCATGTTTTATCTGTTGGCATTAAGCAAACTATTTATAATATATTGTGTTTTCAGTAGGTGGTGGGTATTTAAGATCCTTGCTTGTAACTTTTTATTTCTTTCTGTAACTACAAAGTTGTTGTTCAGTGGTACTACCTGCTTGGTAGCACCTTAAGATAAATTTAAGCTCATAGTAAACTCAGAAGTAAAATATTCACATCCCATATCTTGCCAGTTCAGTGTGGTGAGTTGACCGTAGCTGGAAGCCAGGTGTCCACCAAAGTCACTCTTTCTCTCCTCAGCTGGACAAGGGAGAGAAAATGTAACAAAAAAGCTCATAGGTCGAGATAAGGACAGGCAGAGATCACTCACCAATTACAGTCATGGGCAAAGCAGACTTGACTTCAGGAAAATTAATTTAATTTTATTACCAATCAAATCACAGTAGGATAATGAGAAAATAAATAAATCGTAAAATACCTTCCCTCCACTCTCACTTCTTCCTGGGCTTAACTTTACTCACAATTTCTCTACTTCCTCCCCCTGAGCAGCTCAGGTGGATGGGGAATGGGGATTGCGGTCAGTTCATCACACGTCTCTGCTGCTCCTTCCTCCTCAGGTGGAGGACTCATCACATTCTTCCTCTGCTCCAGTGTGGTGTCCCTCCTACGCGAGACAGTTCTCCATGAACTCATCCAACATGGATCCTTCCCATGGGCTGCAGTTCTTCAGGAACTCCTCCAGTGTGTGTCCCTTCCACAGGGTGCAGTCCTGCAGTAATCCACAGGGTCACAAGTCCTGCCAGCAAACCTGCTGTAGCCTGGGCTTCTCTCTCCATGGGGCCACAGGTCCTGCCAGGAGCCTGCTCCAGTGCAGGCTTCCCATGGGGTCACAGCCTCCTTTGGGCATCCACCTGCTCTGGCATGCTATCCTCCATGGCCTGCAGGTGGAGATCTGCTCCAGCGTGGATCTCCGTGGGCTGCAGAGGACAGCGAGCCTCACCATGGGCTGCACCACAGGCTGCAGGGGAATCTCCGCTCTGGGCCTGGAGCAGCTCCTGCCCCTCCTTCTTCATTGACCTTGGTACTGCAGAGTTGTCTCTCTCACATATTCTCACTCCTCTCTCCCAGCTGCTGTTGTGCAGGTTTTTTTCCCCCTTCTTAACTATATTTTCCCAGAGGTGCTACCACCATCATTGATGGGCTTGGCCTTGGCCACCAGCAGGTCTGTCTTGGAGTTGGCTGGCATTGGCTCTGTCAGAAATGGGGCAAGCTTCTATCAGCTTCTCACAGAAGCCACCCCCACTACCAAAACTTTACCACACAGACCCAGTACACTCATAGATCTCATTAGAAGTAGTAATATATATGAGTTAGGCACCCATGTTGGACATTTTGGTAATTTATTTGTGCTTGATTTGTTTCAAAGGCTGAAAAAGAAGTAGTGCAAGAGGCTGTTCTGAAAGCAGTAGAGGAGGAGAGGAGAAATATGGAGAAGATTCATGCAGAAGAAAGAAAAATGTGGGAAGCAGAACGTGACAGACAGAAAGAGAAGATTGCCCAGGCTGTTTGGGAAGCCATGCAAGAGCAAAGAAAGCTTAATCAAGTCAGTATATTTTACCCTTTCATGGACCTGTTTTGTGTATTTTTTTTTTCCTAATGTTGTCGTAGATTTTCTTGTGACGTCTATCATTCATCACTGCACCTAGTTGATATTTGCAATGCACAGCAATCTTATTAGTTTATCTTCATCTAGACTATATGTATGGAGGGAAGTTGTCACATTCAGAACAAAATTTCTGCGACCTTTACAGATACGTATATTGAGATGACTCATGTCTTGTAACTGCCCGTTTTTGTCCACTGACTTCAAAAGGAGCTCAAGAGGACTAGCTCAGATACTGGCATTTATGTTGTAGACAGTTTTAGTGACTTTTTCTTTTTTATACTTATGGAAAGGATGTTACATTTGTTCCTTATTCTGCTGGAATTCCGTTATACCTCTTAGTAAAAAGTTTTTGAAGTAAAAAAAACCAGAATAGGTACAAAATAACGAGGGGTTCATAAAAACTGGAAACCTAAACCACTAATGAACCAGAAATGTTTCTAGAGTTACTTTTTAGAGAAGTGCTTCTATAAGGATAATTGTACGTTACTTAACATAATCTGAGAGGGACATTCCCAACATTGCTTTTAACAATTGTGGTAATCACAAATTAAATATGTTATAATAGCAGTTAAATTACTCTTCCAAAAGTTGGATTTTGTAGTCACTGATGCTGAAAATATCTGGAGGAACAGCCTGAAAATTCACTCATTTCTTGGTGGCATACTGGAATGTTATAGTTGAAAGAATTTTAAACAAGATATGTTTCATTTTGGTTTCGGAATTTAACATTGCTATATTTTTCTATGTCCTGAATAACAACAAATAAAAAAGATCTTTAGAATTTTAAGTAAAATAGAAATAAAATAGCATATCACAGAAGTTTAAAAATCAAGTAATTGGAAACAGACCCCACTTCGCTTTCCAGTGTTAAACAGAATTACTAACCTCATACCTAATCTTCTACACAAAAAGTTGGGATTTGATGCAAAGCCATTATTATACTCTATGTGGCTTACATGTCTAGTGCAAATAGGATGATTTTACTTTGTATATAGCTTTTTTACTGCTTTTGAATGTAAAGGTATCAAGTGGTAAAATGTCAGCTATGAAGGCTGTAATTTTACTATACCGGTACCCCTTCAGGCACTCAAACTCTACAACAAAAAAATAAACAGCTCACTTCGATGCTGAATTCAAGCTGAGAAAAATTGCTCAGTATTTAATTAGATACAAATAACTTAGAGTATACAGAATGAGAATTGGTACCAGTGGTGTAAAGGATCTGTTAATAGAGAACAATGAAGTAGTTCTTTACTACAGCAAAGAAAAAGAGATAATTTTATAACCTGTGGAACATGGAGATACTAATAGGAAGATGATCACGTTAATGAAGTTTGAGTTCTGATGAATCCTGAAGATTTTTGGTGAAGGAGTCCCATAGCTGGATGTATGAGGTTGGCCAGGGTTCTATATTTATGGATTTGAGGACCATGTAAAATGTCCCAGAGGTGGGTGAGGGATGGATTGAGATGATGTAGTGAGTCAGGGTAGGTTTACCTTCCCTGTGAAGTGTTCTGCCAGAGTTTTTTCTTGTTGTTGATACTGCCTTTGAAGTTGTCACAGGACAGGATGATATTGGAAGTAGTTTAATATTGATGGATGTATTCTTTCAGACAAAGTCTTAAATATACTGAGATGTTAGTGCTTTTCTGAGAAGGAAATTCAGGCCTTTCAAAGGGACAGGTTTTTCAGCTTAACCTGCTAGTTGATCAAGTAGTTCATAGTATTTGAGTATCTAGTGGTGTACTTGCTGCGATGGTGAGTAGCACTGAGGTATTGGAGGGTGTTGTGATTAATTCTCCTGCAAATATCTTGCTCTTCAAGTCTTTACGTAGTGTTAGTTAATTCCATCTTTTTAAATACCAAATAGTTCTGACATCTTTGATAGTAACAGGAATAATTTATCTTATTCAGTTTTAATATACTATGATTTCTCATTTGAGTTAGGTTTATTTTTCAAATACATAATCTATTTTCAGTTGAGGAAAATGCAGATTTTTCTTGAGATTCCCGGAATGAGCTCACATAAATGTATAGCATATTTGAAGTTACACTCTTTATTCTCTCATTGATGAGTACAATTCTTTGGGGAAGATGGACTTACGTGTAGAAATTTGTTTCTTGCAGAAACTTTCACTTGTTATCTCTGCCAAGAACTTGCCTGCCTCCTTTAGGCCATTACAATTATAAACATACGACAACTACTAAAATTCTCTGACAACAAAAGTCCTGCAGAGCTAATTTGCCAACTGATAATGCCTATATATGGTGTCAGATGTGACTTTGGTTTAGCAATGAAAAACACTTGGGAATTGTTGTGGTTTAACTTGAGCTAGTAATACAACCACGATAGCTGCTCACTCACCCCCTCCTCCACCCCTCAAAACAGGGGAGGGAATCAAAAGGGAAGGGAGAAACTTGGATTGAGATAAACACAGTTTAATGAAATAACGAAATGCTAATACACTACTAGTAAATATATATATAAAATAGAAATAAAAGATACTCAAGGCAATTCCTCATGAACACGCTGAGAAGCCAGTTCCAGGAAAATGGCACCTGGTCCCAGCAGCTGATCCCAGAGAGGGAAAAAAGGCAGAAAATCCCAGAGACCTCTGCAAAATGGCAAAAGGCTGGACTAAATGTCCCAACTGAAACTCTCCTAGCTCCAACAAAAAAGAGGGAAGAGAAGAGAGAGGTCCAGAGAGGTCAGAAGAGCCAACCAGAAGGTCCCAGCTCTCCTTAAATAATTAGCATGATGCTAATGGGATGGAATACTCTTATTGATCAGTCTGGGTGTCAGTCAAGCTCTGCCCCACCCATGCCCCCCTTCCTCGATGCCTCACACCTGTGGGCAGCGTGCTCAGAATGTCCTTGGCTCTCAGACCAGAGCAATTGAAAACATTAGCTCTGTGCTGGGGTGTTATCTGCTTGTTCTCAAACTAAGTCCAAATAATGAGAGTGCTAGCTATGAAAAAGAAAGGTTTCTGACTGCATGAAGAAGATTAACCCATTTTCAGTCAAACCGGCACAGGATTACAGACGGTTTGTGTGTAGACATGATTTTTTCTGCATAGAGCTTTCCACTCAGATGTGTTTCTTATTTATGTTATTTTACTGTAAGATTTCTCTTTGAAGAGCTATAACTGCACTGTTGACTTTCTTGCAGTTATTATTTAGACAACATAATCTGTCAAGTCAGCTCTGTAAAGGCCAAAAGTAAAACATAGAGTCTAACATTTTAGACAATGAAATTGTCTAAAATTGTGGCTGTATAACACTTGCCTCATTTAATTCTTTATTCTGTGCTGTGTAATTCTTTATGCTTCCTGCTTCAAAATTGTCACCTGATACTATTATTATGTTTAAGTAATGAAACAACTGAGTGTAGCTGAATGCAAGTGAACATGCAAAATAATCTTTTGGTATCTGACATATAAAAAGAGCAGTACTATTGTTTCAAGAGAGAGAGCTTGCTTTCAGACTAATGCATGATTTTGGAACATAATACTAGGAAAGATAAGTATGACTTGTTTTTGACAAAATATATCTTCTCTTACTTTATCTTCTTCAATTTCTCACCAGAGAAAATAATCCATGTGTGAGAAAGAAAATATAGTTTTATATTTACTTCTCTGTCTTTTTTAGTTTTGTATCACACTAGTAATTGTTATAGAAACCTAGATTAAAGTTCAGTGTTATTCTGTTTAAATTAATTTGAAGAAATTTGCTTTGCTGATTTGAACTAAAACAAAGAAATTAAGCATAGTGTTAATGAGAAGGAATTTTCCTTCACCAATACTGCAAGTCTGCAAAACGAAAGATCAGAAAGGGTCAGTGTAGTCTTCTGCAAATACGTGAGGCAGAATGGCTTCTGGTCATGGCATCTGTAAGTAACTCTAGGAATAATTAATGGAAAAGTTTGAAGACATTCAAAATTTTGTAATATTCTTTGACATACAAACCCACTTTATAATCTATGTGGTTTAAATATATTTTGGTTTATGTCATAATTGAATAGTAGCAAACCAGAAACTGAGACCCCAAATTTGACAGCCAAACAGGACCTCAAGATAATTGCGGTAGTAGAAATTGGGGTACAGTGTCAGTAAACACTGAGAATCATAACCAAGAACCTACAACCCTGGCCTTAAGAAAAAAAAAAATTCTGCCAAATGGATGTAAATTAAGAACAGAGAAGATGCACATCAATGTAAACCACTGAAAAGTAAAACTATATGAACCATTAGGGAAAAAGACATTGTCATATGCATGGCGCAAGAGTTGATAAACTAGATGGGAAAGATGTATTTCAAAATCTACAGCACCGTTGTGTACCTGTAAAACATTTAAATTACAAAAATGAGGGAAAATAAATTTCTGTGTTGTAATTGTTTGAATTTGTTGGCTTCTGCTTTGCCTTCTAGACCAGAAAGTAAGTTTAGGAGTTTTGATTCTTTGTTTTAAAGGAAGAATTTACTATTCAATAATTTATATTTATAAAAATAAAGGATTATTTTTTTTCACCAGTTTTAAATGCAGTCATTAGAAGAACCTGGTAGCAATTGGAAAAAAAAAAAAAAACTTTAAAGTATGCTAGTTAACATTTCTCCAGTCAGGAAACTTTAGCATAAGAACAATAAAGCTTTGAAGATCACAGTTCTGCTGAATCCTGTGGTGAGATTTCCCTTCATCTTCTAAGTAATTTGTTTGAAAGAAGAAAAGATTAATGTTTACTGTGCAAAGTATACAGCTATTTTTGTAGACTTTTGTTGTCATTGTGGAGTGGCTGGGAAGGAGAGCCATAGGGGATGCAAATCTGGAAGCTTTATGCAGAACAGGTTCCCCAGAGAGGTGGTAGATGCCCCATCCCTGGAGACATTTAAAGCCAGGCTGGACAGGGCTATGAGCAACCTGATCTAGTTGAAGATGTCCCTGCTCATGGCAGGGGAGTTGGACTAGATGACCTTTGAAGGTCCCTTCCAACCCAAACTATTCTATGATTTTATGATTTCTTCTACTTCTTAGATATTCATGCTTGACAAAACTTTGTCCTAAAAAATTGTATGCCCTCAGTCAGGTAGATGTCGAGTTTTCAGATAAGAAGATGCTACATCCATATAAGATTTTATTAATTGCCAGAGAAAAATCTGGGGGCTTGGGGACTGTTTGGTAAATAACTCATGATTAATATCAAATATTTTGTTACCAAATATGAAAGAGCAGAATAGAGATCAACTTACAGCGAAAGTAGGAACTAAGGCATACTGAGTTAATGTGTTGGCTTGATGGAGCAACCTTGACATACCTCCTTCTTTTTTTAAGAAATTAAATTATTAAAGTAACATGAATGTCAAATGCGTTTTCAATAAAGCTTTGACTGTTCCAGTGACTTGGGGTCTTTACTTACAGACATGGGATTTTGATTAAATTGAAGATATTATTTTTCGAAGCCTTGTAACTCTGAAGGGATAGATGAGATGTATTACATCACCAGGAAATGGCAGAAATTTTTCTAGAACACTGTCTCCAGAGGCCATAAGGTATTAGAAGTTCAAAAGACTTTCCTGTTGGTTGAGACTGGCAGCATCTTCAGGTTTTATGCATGTTATCCAGGTAGTTAGTGCTTTTATAAAAGAGATTTTTTTTTTTTTTTATTCAGAAGAGGATTCTTAGTTTTTAGGAGGGTTGGCTTGCATTTTAAATCAGAGAGAATAAGTTCTTCTTCTTGAAAGATGTGCACAGTCTTTTGATTAAAGATAAAATTCATTTGTGCAGTAACCTCATGATCCTTTTACAGCACATTGAAAAGTCATTATAGATGAGGAACTCATATATTCAGCAGGCTATTTGTAGCCTGGCATGTCTCCAGTATTTTTTTCCTCTATTTTTGAGACATTGTTTGGCATTTTTCACAGTGGCAACTTCCCTGCAAGGAGACTTTAATATGTCTGGTAGTTGTCAGTGTTGAGAGGAATGCTTGGTGAAAGTCTTCCACTAGAATATTTTTTCTAGAGCACTTATTTGAATAAAGAAGTGGTTGCCCTCTAGATAAGGAGAATATATATCAGGTATTTTGACTGAAACAGATTTTTCCCTAGAATTCAAAACTGCAGTAAAGCTCCTGAAATACAACTTATAAGCTTCAGTGAAAAAACAATGGACAGTGCTCTCCGTTGTCATCTTCTTTCTGCTTAGTTTTACTCTTTGAAAAAACTGAAATCTAAAAATTCTTCGGGAATATAGGATTATGAGATCCATACAATTTTTTATAAAATAGAAGGATAATACATTGTATTTGGTGAGCAATGCAGACTAGCTGTAGCAGTAGCTACCATAACTGTAATGATATGCACGAAGCTCTCTGCTCGGTAGTTGTTATCATTTTTCAAAGTTACTCAATTACATAAATGAGGTGAAATAGAGGGGAGACAGAGTAGCAAAAGAAGATAAAGAGAGTTTATATGCCACAATTTTTGTTTTAAAGAAACTTCATTAAACTGAACTAGAAAGCAGACAGCTGCAGGGTGAGCCCTGGAAATTTAGGTCCGTGTCATATTTGAAATGAATAACTGTCCTAAAGCACTCAAAGCAAAGAATCACCCTTGTCATTTCCTGAAGTCTTAAATTTAAAATACTGTGTATAATCTACTGCAGTTTACGCTAATTCTCAAGGGAAAATGACCAAGTTAATCATTGCCATAATCCACACAGCAGATACATTAGGGGCTCACGTGTTCTGAAGGCTGCAAAGAATTAGGAAAAAAAAAAGCCCTTAATTTATTAAAAGAACTAAGATAAACTCTGCCTCCTCTTGGACATGAGCAAAAGCACTAAGGCAAAATGATCTTACCAATGGGAAAGTATTTCAGGAAAACTGAGGCTGCAGTGTTTCACTCAGCCAAGCCACAACCGAGATATACTGAGATATAGAAAGAACAAATATTTTTGCAAGAAAAGTTGACTAAAAGGCTTATGGAAAAAAAAAAGGTGAACTTCCCAATAGTCTGCTGGATTAACCTCTAAGCATTCAAGACAACTGGATATGTTCACACTCCTGAGGGTTCATGTGGTCATGTTCTTTGTAGGACAATAAATTTGTAATTTATTATCTTGGAATGTATTAATATAGTTTTACTGGCAAACATCTAAATAGTTGAAAAAATTTATTTTTCTGTACTGTATGGGCTTTAACGTACATTAAATGTTTTTTTACAAATAGCAGTATATGACATTGCTTGGAAGGTAAAAGCAAAATGTCTAGAACATATGGTGCTTAACTGCAAAAGCTGAATGGCTACTTAGCTATTACATTATTAAAACTTTTTTAATGTTCACGCTCATTCATATTTGAGGGAGTGCTTCCGTTGATAGTTTTGGAAAGCCTGAATCAATTTTGTATTGAATATCTTAAGGAATTCCACACCCAGTCATATATTAGTGAACAAAAAATATGTCAGTGAAACATGAAGACATTGTCTGTATACTTAAAGAACTGGCTTTTGTTTCTGTTCTACCATTGCTTAACTGTCAAATTTTAGTTGAAAATTGTTATTTTTCTAGATATTTTTCCTGTATTTGAGAAGGTTGGAAGAACTAATAAATAAAAAACTTTGTCTAAAATGTTATTTCCCACTCTAGCTTTCAGTCAGGTTTATTACCTGTAGAATGGCCCTTTCCTAAATACATCCTCAAAACTGTTCTCGTCTTTGATATACAAAGCACTGAGCGCATTGCCAGTTAAGGGAATACAACATAGTATTGGTTTATCAGCCTTTCTTCATCCATTTGTTGTTTCATCTTATACATAGGCTACAGAATCCTATGGGAGAGGCAGAGTTTGAAATACTCCACTTATTCTGTGTTTCTGAAGTACTCAGCAAAATGGCATATTTGGTATTGGAATTCCAGGAATAACTTTGTTAGACTTCGTAGGATTTTGATTCGGTAGGGAAGTGTTAATCCTTGGAAGAAAAAAAAGGTATTTTTTCAGCAGCAGACTTGGACTATCATAACATAGCTATTCGTGTTCAAAATCTTGTGGATTCATATAAGAAGTTGTTAGGGTCTTTTCTCAACATCATGATTCTTACTCAATTAGGCTATTGATAACATAGTATCTTGTAATGTGTTGGAGGAAAACTTGCCCTTCAGAGGACATCTCCAATTTCTGTTGCCTTTACTATATTCTTCAACTTTCAGTGGGAGAGTGTGCTTACATTTCTCTCAAGAGTGTCTCTAACCAATATTTTCAGTTTCACTTTCTTCTTGTTTTTCCATCTTCTTGCAGAAACATCAGTCTGTCCAGTGTTTATGGAGACCGTGTTGAGTCGATAAGGACACAGAAAAGCATTTTTCATTTAGAAAAATGTTGCATAATCTTGAGCCTGTGAGGAAGCACAGAACTTAATAGCACTGAGTGGAAAGAGATCCCTGCCATTAGATAGGTTTATTTTTAATACGGTTGCAAAGTCTGGAAGAGGAGTAGGCTGCTGCATGCATACTTTAACCATGTCTGACTTCAGAAGTAGTTTATAACCACAGACATGATAATTTGAGGGTTACTATTTTCTGAAAAAACACTAATATTGCTGTCTGTGGTTGCATTTCCTAGATAAAATTTAGTACGGCCACCTGATACTTGTGTGGAAACAGAAGAATTTTCCTATAAAATTGAAAACAATTATATGGCTCTGAAAACAAACAAACAAACAAAACCCACCACACAACTGACTGGAGTTCTCTGGTATACACAGTACAGTGTTTTTTTTCTGTCTTCCTGCAGATATATATATATATAGCGAATATGTGACTGTGGTTATATGGTTGAATATGATTTGTCAGTTGAGTACTTGAATACCTTTATTTTACTTTTTATTAGGTATTCTAGCAAACAAATGAAAAAACCAGAAACACCAAGAGCTGCACCTCAAGTGCAATTTGTGGAGTGCTCTTCCTCAAATTCTTATGTGAAACTGAGCTTCCCCATTTTCTTGCATTTATTAAAATAACACTAAGAGCCTCAAAGAATTCTGTACCCTTTTTAGCTAAAGATGAAATAAGGGACAATTTTTACCTTCGCAACCGAAATCTAAATTAGGATAAAATCTAAAGGTAGTTATAGCATAACAGGAAAGAGCAATGAAAGAGATGAAGGAAAAGGAAGCACATATGCTAACACTTTGTTAAACACTAGTAATGGGTAGTGTCAGAATGTCAATAATCTTCATATCAGTTGATAATTCACTGTAATGACTGAGAGAAATAGAGCGAAGACAGATGGTGACTTTGAGAACATAGAGGAGAACACTTTGTGAAAGGCCATACAGAAGAAGGCGTGAAGATTCTCTTCACAGAAGGAAAAGCCAGTGTCACTGATTAATTTGAAGGACAGAGCAAAAATCTGTGACTGAGTTGGCTAGGGGACTGGGTGTTGTATGATGTTTGCTCTTTGAAGAAGCCCTCTGAAAACTGGGAAGGATAAAAGAGTTTTCTTCCCAGTCTATTGGTACCACAGCAAAGCTGTCTTTTGATAGTCTTCAATATTCTGTCATTGTTATTACAATGGTCTATGTTTCCTCATTATGAGCTGTGAGTAAGGGACAGTGCACATGAAATCAGCCAATTGAGTAGTGTTGTTAGTCGTTGTAATGTCTATTTGTTAAGACATAAGCCTGGGAAGAAAGCTGTGTGTTTTCTTGTACTGTTTCGTTTCTCTTGAATTTAGCAAGCAGGGCAACATTTAAACTCAGTTGAGAAACAGACATTCAAATCACAGAGAAATAGAACCATATGATTCATCCTCGCATATGGTTGGTCAAGTTTAATTGCCAAAAATAACTTTTCTAGAGTATTAGCAGGAGTCTGGTAAATACAAATGTTAGGCTGAAGCCCCACTGAAGTACAAGTCTTTGTATAAAATCGTATGAGACTGTCTGATGAGTACATGAACTGTCTGTAGAATTACCACTGTCATGGCAGACTGTGACTGTTGAGGTAATTTTCAGATGATACATATAGTTAATATGCATCTGAAATAGTGAATTTCAGTTCTACTTTCCTTATATTAATTTTGTATTACCAAGTAATAAATGTTTATATGTTTAGAAGATACATCAGTACTTTGGTTAACTAGAATATGGTAGATGACTCATAGAATCATTTTGTTGAAAAAGACCCTTAAGATCATCAATTCCAGCCATTAACCTAACGCTACCAAGTCCACTTCTAAACCATGCCCTAAGCTCCATGTCTACATGTCTTTTAAACACCTCCAGGCATGGTGACGCAACCACTTACCTGGGCAGCCTGTTCCCGTGCTTATTAATGGTTTCAGTAAATGATTATTTCCTAATATCCAATCTAAACCTCCCCTGGTGCAACTTGAGCCATTTCTTCTTGTCCTATTGCTTGTTGCTTGGGAGAAGAGACCAACACCCTCCATGCTACAACCTCCTTTCAGGGAGTTGTAGCCAGCGATAAGGTCTCCCCTCAGCCTCCTTTCCTCCAGGCTAAACAGCCCCAGTTCCCTCAGCCACTTCTCATCAGACTTGTGCTCCAGACCCTTCACCAGCTTTGTTGCCCTTCTTTAAACACGCTCCAGCACCTCTTGTAGTGAGAGGCCCAAAACTGGACACAAGATTCAAGGTGTGGCCTCACCAGTGAGTACCAGGGGTACAATCACTTCCCTAGTCCTGCTGGCCACACTATTCCTGATACACACCAGGATGCTGTTGGCCTTCTCGGCCACCTGGGCACGCTGCTGGTTCATATTCAGCCACCTGTCAACCAACACCCCCGGGTCCCTTTCTGCCAGGCAAGTTTCCAGCCACTCTTCCCCGAGCCTGTAGTGTTGCATGGAGCTGTTGTGACCCAAGTCCAGGACCCGACATTCGACCTTGTTGTACCTCATACAACTGGCCTCAGTCCATCGATCCAGCCAATCCAGATCCTTCTGTGCAGCCTTCCTACCCTCCACTAGGTCAACACTCCCACCCAAGTTGATGTCATCTGCAAACTTACTGAGGGTGCAATCAATCCCCTCATCCAGATGATTCATAAAGAGATTAAACAGAACTGGCCCCAATACTGAGCCCTGGGGAACACCACTCATGACCCACCGCCAACTGGATTTGGCTCCACTCACCACAACTCTTTGGGCCTGGCCATCCGGCCAGTATTTTACCCAGCAAAGAGTACACCCATCCAAGCCATGAGCAGCCAGTTGCTTCAGGAGAATGCTGTGGGAAAGAGTGTCAAAGGCTCTACTGCAGTAAAGCTATGTTTACTACGTTCTCTAAAATTTAACTTAGTATGTGCTATGGCAGATGTTCTCACTCAAATTTTGAGTCATTCCCTGTGTAATTAGAAAAATCTTTACAAAACTAAAGAAAGCACAGGAATCAGAGAACTAGGAATAGCTGTTCGTCATACTAGCTATTCTCAGTACCTTTTGAAATAGGTATTTGCTTGTCAAAATTTTGAGATTTTTGAATATCCACTGGTTCAGAATTGTTACATTTTTCTTCTGAACTGCTGGATGCTAGGAATATATAGAAAAACTAATATTTATGCTGTAGAGTGAGTCATTGAGAAACAATTAGGAACTTGGCTGAATTCTTAAATCTTCCATTTTTCAGAATTTTTGTGGAATCTAAGAGTACCCTTGGATCTCCTTATTATAAAACTCTTACTTTATAAGTATTATGAATTTGACAAAGGAAAAAAAAAGTAAAAAGTTAAGGCAACTTCTTTATTTAATAGTAATGAAGGAATCGGTAACATTTGTTCCTTGTGGTAAAAGAAAGGTGGATATACGATGTTAGAAAATAACATTTTTTTATCAACTCGTTGGTCTTGAAATAACTATTGATAACAGAGTAAAAACTAGCATAGTTATGGTACGCTTTGCTTACTGCCTCAACAAGATGTTATACAACTTTGCCTTCATGGTTATCTGTAACTGTATGTTCTTCAGAGAATTAATACTAGTCTTAATTTTGGGAACTTGCCATGTTAAATGCAAAGTAATTATTTTCAGTTTTATTTTTTCTGTTTTAATCTTCTTGTAATAAAGTAGTCTTCCATAAAGGTATTGCTAGTGGTTTCTGTTTTCTTGTGTTTTGTTTTGTTTTTAATTGACTTGTAGAAATTAATTTTATTTGTATTTGGACCTTTATTCATGTAATTTTTCAAGTAGCATGATATCAAGAAAATTTAACATGCTTTAGTTGGTTGTATTTTATTGATGTAAAATTTTCTACGTATTAAGAGATAGCACCTTATCAGTTCTGTAATTTCCTTTTAAGAGTTTAAGGGGGTAAATGATGGGATTTTTTTTTTATTCTAATACAAGACTATTTTGGGACCTTTTGACAAATTAAGCTGACATGAGAATATAATTACGAGAACAGCGTATTTCTAGAATGTGTACATTTCTGCTACTTTTTTGGTTAGACTTGCCTGAATTCTGTAGTGAAAGACACCTTTGTCTCAGGATTTTTCTGTGGTAAACGTAATTAAAATACAAAAAAAATACAATAATTTTTCACAACTATGATTTCTGTATTTGCTATATCCCAGAACAGTAGGGACTACATAGTTGCACGTTTCAACATTGGGATTTTAGACTTTTTCTGTTACACAGATAGCAAAAGTATAGTTTTGCAGAAACTATTCAGTTCTGGCTGAAAACAGACAAATAGCTAAAGGTAAGAAATAACACTTCCTTTTTCAGTTGAAATGCTTCCACTGGAAGGATTTTAAAAACAATGGGCTTTAGTCCAGTGCTGGTATTCTTGATTTTGTACACTAATAGCATATGGTAAACATAATGTTACATTTTTATATGGTTTGTTTTCAGGAGTCTTATGCTTGTCACTTAATTTTACTGCATTTTGGAATCAAAATAATGTTACTGTTCCATGATTGGCTTTGGGATGCTGGGACTTAAGATTTAGGATAGTGACTTTGGTCCAGGAAGTTGTTTCCTGAGCTGATAACTTAGACAGATAAGTTGTATGGGAGGTGATAGAGGTGTTTCAAGAAGTGGTTCCTGGCTTTCTCTGCTGTGATCCATTTGTCGTATTGAATCAGGTTTGATGTGGGGCAATGCTAATTTGGAGGCTGGGTGGGATTCCGTTGTTGCTTTTTACTGCTGTGGACAGAATGAACCTGGAATTTCCCAAGGTTTGGAAACAAATTTATTGACATTAGGACCCTAGTTATTGTGATGCTAGAACAGCCCCTATGTAAGTTCTGAACAGCCATGCAATATGAAGAAAAGGAGATTCAGGGGTGACCTTGTGGCTCTCTGTGGCTTCCTGAGGATGGGACTTGGAGAGGGAGGTGCTGAGCTCTTCTTCCTGGTATCCAGTTCCAGGATGCATGGGAATGGTTCAAAGCTGCATCAGGGGAGGTTTAGACCAGACATTAGGAAACGTTTCTTTACTGAGAGGGTGACCCAACACTGGAACAGGCTTCCTAGAGAGGTGGGTGATGCCCCAAGCCTGTCAGTGTTTAAGAGGCATTTGAACAATGCCCTTAATAATTTGCTTTAACTTTGGTCAGCCTTGAAGTGGTCAGTCAGTTGGACTTGGTGATTGTCGTAGGTCTCTTCCAACTGGAGCTATTCTATGCTATGCTGTGCTATGCTGTGCTATGCTATGCTATGCTATGCTATGCTATGCTATTCTATGCTATGCTATTCTATTCTATTCTATTCTATTCTTCTATGCTATGCTAAGCTATGCTAAACTATGCTATGCTATGCTGCTCTATTCTACTCTATTCATAGCAACTAGTACATCCCTGCTTCTGTTGCAGTATAATACCTGTATTGCTTCCTTTCCTTCTGCTCTCAGGGATCATTATATATCTATTAAGACAGATTTAAAGTGTTTACTTCACTCTTCTTTAGGCCCTTTAGTGATTGAAGTACAGAATTCATAAATTTTTGTGAAGATATTGCACATATTTCTGATAACTATCATTGAGAATGTAGTGTGGTCATGATAAAATTTTAGTAGGAAGGAAAGGGATGACCTGTATTACATTTGTGAAATACTTTAAATATTAACACTTACATGTTTCCTTTTAAAAAGGAAATTGTTAAAGAAGCATTAATGGAGGAGCAAAAACGAAGTGAAAAGGCAATTGAAGAAGCAGTGAAAAGGACAAGAGAGGAACTGATGGAATATATTAAAGAGCAGAAAAGGGTGAGTTACCAGTGGCTAATGGGTGTCATTTCATGCAGTGGGAAATTGGTGAAGTTCCATCCTGAAACATGTCTTAAAATGCACAAGAAAACAGAATCAGGAGCTATGTCTTCAGATTTGTCATTCCTTTTTTCAAACAGTTTGTTTCTATGATATATTTCTTCATGTATATTTCTAGAATTTTAAGCTCTTCACAAGATGAAAAGCAGAAATTAATGCATTGGTTGAAATTTACAGCATTTCTTATTACAGTAGCTTAAAGATGCGGCATAAATGCAGTCTGTCAAATTTAAACTGTAATCCGAGTTCAGCTCATTGAAAGCATTTTGGTATTAACAACAGATGCTATTTTATATTCACAAATGAACTTCATCATGCAGTTTGCATACACCTGAATGTCATTAACTTTTCCTCTCAACCCACTTATATGATAGCCTGCAAATTTATTGGTATTCTATTGAGCATGATTTATAGCCGGTGCACTGGCCTTGTTATGAAATGTTGTAATGTTCTGAAACTTGGTTTCAAGTATTTTGTTAATGCTGTATACTTGTGGTTTAATGCTTGTGTATAAACAGTAAAATGTAATTCAAAATACAGTTTGATTTGCTTCCAGTAGGAGGAGAAAAAGTTAACACACTTCTCCCCTCTGAGGCTCTTTATAAAAATAAAAAAATAATGTATAAAACCTCTTTCTTTCATATGGTGGTAGCAGCCCAAGATCAAATTCAGTTATTTCAGTATTCTCAATAAACAAAATCGCTAACCTTGAATCTAATTGGTAATGTCCTGAAAAGGAAGTAGAAATCATGTGTTTGGCCTCTTCTATTCCCTGCTTTTATGAACTGAGTAGTATTATAGGAAACAGGATTTAACTTCAGAAGTTTCACTCTGCTACTAGTTAAGATTAGTATTGAATGAGTACTCTTCTATTATGCTGTGTGTGGAGAAGTTTACATTTAGCATCCATAAGGATGTTTGAGCTTGTTTATATCTGAAGTTGGTCATTTACAAAGGATAAACTGTGAGGAAAGTGAAAATAGGTCTACTATTAAAATAGCTTGAATCATAAATAAATTGGTCAATAGGACCACTAGTGCAGATCGTCTAGTCCCTCTATGCAGACTCCTCACTGTTGGCAGCTAGATCGCACCATTTTGAATTGACAGTAATTTCCTGCAGGCTCTTCAGTAGCAACTCATTAGTCCTTAATCTCTTGTATTTCCATTTGCATCAGGAATGGAGACTTTCTTCCACTTCTTTCTACCTACACATAGTTGGAGCACATTGCCGTTATTGCATTGTCTGACTACTGTTAGTCTGTCTTAAACATGTGAAGTTCCTCTTTGGTTTATCTAGAAGGAGCATAATTTCCGTTCATTCCGCACAGTTCTTGAATGTCAAAGTATTTCAGTCAACCTTTCCCCTTATAGATCAAGTGACATGTTTCCATTCATTAAAAAAAAAAAATGAAATGTAAGGACAGCTAGCTTTTTCTGGCATAAGATTTATAAAGTCTACCTATATTTAAGTTGAAAGTGGAAGATGTTTTTAACTCCAAATCATTTGGCATAATTGCCAGTTATCTGTTGGTCTAGTTTTCTGAATGAACTATCCAGTGCAAAATATCCTTGTAGACCTGATCCTGCAAAAATTTGTTCACTTAGTTTATTTTATGCACTGTAATTTGATCCTGTTTACTTCAGATGACATGAGCTGTAAAATTTTGGCATAAAAATTATTTTATTATCAGACAATAAAATCTAGAGGTGGTCTCACACTCAATTCACTGCTGTATATTTGATGTTTAAATTTATGCTTTCAGTTGAAGTCTCAAACTATGAATGTAAGCTGGTGAGTTCCAGGAAAAGACCAGTTATGGTTTTGTATAGAAGTTACTATTATTGTTAAATTTATTAATTCTAATTCTAATTCACATTTTAAGATTGACAACTGAAATGTAAGCGGGCTTCATTTTCCTGGCAGTATTGTGCATCTAAAAAGCAAACAAATAAGACCAATTCAGTTGTTTCTCAAAATCAGAAAGTACCAAATAAGTCCAGTAAAAAAAAATCTGTAGTAAAACTACTGCCAATATAAGTCTACTAATTTTTTAAATTATTATTTTACTACACATTCCTGATTAAGATTAGTAAAATTAAAATCTTGTAGGGGAGAAAAAGAACAGTTGGAAATAGGAAGCTTTATTTTTAAGGTCAAATTTAAATCATATTTATTCTGGCAGGTATAAAGTACATGTTCTGAAACAGTCTAACCTACCGCATCCTGGGATGCAAAAGAGAACTTAAAGTTTCTATCACAGTCTCTCATTAGTCTTTCATGAGTGAGAACTGAAGCAAAAATGCATAATGTAGCCATACATCACAGAAATTGCCCCAGCAATTTAGTAATTTTTGACTAAAATATGATATTTCAGAAGTCCAGTGTTTGTTTAAAAAAACATGCAGTGACGGTAGTGGAGGTTTTGTTCATTATGTATCAGATTCTCTTATTTTGCACATTGCCTTCTGAAAACACTTTTATTTATAACTAGATTTTCTAGAATAGGAAGGTTATGAGACTGGGATGGACTTTTTGGGTTATCAAACCAATCCTTTGCCGTTACATACAATTCCTTTACCAAGTGATCATAAAAGTGTCATTTTGAAGCACGGGGAGTAATCCTTTTCCTGTTTATGGCATGAGCTGTATTAGGAATTAGTCTCCATAAATTTGCCATTCTGATGGAGATACTGTAGGGGCCAGGATGATCCTTGGCAGCATGGACTTTTTTTTGCCTAACTTGTTTTCTTGCCTAGTCCTCTGGTCACAAGGTCAACCACTTCTCACTTTGCTGCTTTACTGCTTTCTTCAGTAGAAGGTCATTGCATCCTAGCAATGCAGTTAAGTTACTCTTCCAATAGTTGGTATTTCTATCCATTGTATGTATCTGTAGAAATATTATCTTGTTCTGCATCCATACAGAGCAACTAGGGTTTTGCCCTTTTAAGTTTTTTTCTATTCTGTAATGTGTCAGTGTAATTGTTCATAATTTTTGCATATGGAATTGGTTCGAAATTCTTTCTGTAATCGTTAATGAAGAGTTTTATAACCTTTTTCTGTAAGGAGCTTTATCCACTACCCCCTTTAAATAAACAGTGAGTGTCAGATTTGATTTTAGTATGAATAAAGTGCCTCAAAAATGTCAACTTTATCCTGGAGCATAGAACTCTAATTGAATTTGTCTAGTTATTTTATAGGAATTCTTATTCTTATAACCCCATATTGGGTTTTTTATTTAAAATGTCACTTGACATTTTAAAAAATTTAATTACTTTTATTTTTTTCTCTTTATGATTACTTATTCGTACTAAATTTTGTGCAAGACATTTGTGCGCTATTTTCTCTTAATTTTTTTCGATGCCTGTGGTTGACTTTATAATGTCTACAGTGCTGTGGATAGTGTTTTAAAACAACTGTTTCCAGTAGTGCCAAATAAATAATCGAAATGGATTCTGACAGGGTGACTTCACATTAATTTGGAATAGATTAGATCCAGTGTGATATTGAATAATATCTCAGTGCAGAAATTTTTATTTCCTGTAGTTTTCCTTTTCTACCAATTTTTCTCATATAATGAGTCTAAAACTTTTTTTTTAATTAAGCCAAGAGTAGGATGAGATTCTAACTTATATTTTTCCGAACTCAAAACCACTGGAAAACTATTGAAAAACCTATATTTACCATAGAGTTTTCTGTTCCAATATCTAAATTTTGTAGGAAAATCTGCTTAAGAGAAATTTGACTAATTAGAATGGGTATATAGATCTACTAGATTTGCAGTCTTAGAGACTAAACGTTGAAAGAAGTAGAGTCACAGAATCATAGAATGTCCTGAGTTGGAAGGGATTCACAGGATCAGTGAGTCCAACTCCTGTCCCTGCACAGGACAACCCCACAGTTCTCACCATGTGTCTGAGGGCATTGTCCAGTCTCTGCTTGAACACTGTCAGAGTTGGAGCCGTGACACCTCCCTGGGGACCCTGTTCCAGGGCTCCACCACCCTCTGGGTGAAGAACCTTCTCCTAATGTCCAACCTAAACCTCCCCTGGCACATCATCCTGCCATTCCCTCAGGTTCTGTCACTGGTCACCAAAGAGAAGAGATCAGCACCTGCCTCTCCTCCTCCCCTTGTGAGGAAGCTGTAGCCCCATGAGGTCTCCCCTCAGTCTTCTCTTCTCCAGGCTGAACAAAAGTGACTTTAGCCGCTCCTCATATGGCTTCCCCTCTAAACCCTTCACCAACTTCGTGGCCTCCTCTGGACACTCTCCAGTAGCTTTATATCCTTTTTATCCTGTGGTGCCCAGAACTGCATACAGTGCTCCAGGTGAGGCCGCCCCAGTGCAGAGCAGAGCGGGACAATCATCTCCCTTGGCAAAGAAGAAGTCAGAGCGTGAAGATATGTGTCATTGAGTATCTGTCAATCACATGCTTAGTTTCACCTCGGTTCAGTTGAGGTGAGAACCAATCTTGCTTGGGGTTTTTTTGGTCCTTTTTATATTGAATGTAAATTAAAATTTATTCTCGATGTGTCATCTGAAATGCCCTTCTATTTTTGTATTTCTATTTGTACATCAATATTCTGTTTTAATTGTTTTATGTTTAAAGAAGGATCTTATACTAGGAGCCCGGTAGTCATCTCTGTAGGTCACATTGATTCGCACCTTTTTTTCTTTTTACAACTATGTTTCTTAACCCTTGGTATTTAGTTGTTTATGTTTAAGATTTAAAATGCAAATGATTAGCCTTTTAAATACCAATGTTTTGCCAGAACTATATAGAGCTAGTTTTATAAATGCTGAACCATGCACTAGGGCAACAACGTTAAATATTTAATGTAACTGAAGCCAATCTCAAAAATAATAACAGATCCTGTTCTTCAATGCATTTTAGTCCCCAACAATTGTTTAGTCCCCATCTTAGCTGTCTCAATGATTTTAGTCTCCAACTCAATGGATAAAGCTGCTTTTCAGAGACTGTTCCAGTAGAAGATTCATTAAATTATTATACATTTCAGCATTAAGTTAACTGTGAATGACTTTTAATCTTTCCCTTGCCTTCAGCATACCAACCATATATTAAGGAACTTAGTGTGATTTACAAATTTGCAACATATCTTTGTTTTGGATATTTTGGTCTATTTCCTCTATTTCTAGGTCACAAGATGAACTTGATTTAGTTGTATTTAATATTCAGTATGTTCAAATTCTCATTCACTTTATTTTGGTACATGTTGGATCATTTGAATCAACACAGCTACAGCAGAGAAGAATAAACACAAACATGAAGGGTTCAGTACAAAAAAAATAAATCACTCAAATTAGAATACTATTATCTTTTTTACTAAGACAGGTTAGAAAATTAATTGCTACCATTTCTGATTCTTAAAGTATGGAAATACTAGGTGTATCTCAAAAAAAAAAAAGGTAATGTCTGTAAGAAGTGCCAAATCCATTGGCCATGCGCTACATCATGGGGAAATACAAAAGGAGGCACTTGGTTGTTTTCCATTTCCTCAAGGGGACCAATGTAGCAGCAGCAGCCGCAGCTTCCATATTTGTAGGACCTACCTATGACTCATGTACCATTTGTTGCCTCAGTCCTAAACATGGACATTTCTGATCTGAGTTCTTATTTTGGCATGTGTGCAATCAAGTCTACCAGAAAAGAAAGAAGGATTTGTGGAAAGTGGTAGGATACTAAAAATAAAATGATGGCTCGAGGTCTAATTCCAAATGTTTCTGCTTTTAATTGTCTCAGGAAGCTTGGAGAACCAAGCTCTTACCAAATCCGTTATGCTTTTACGACGTGGAGTAATACATACATGGACTTCTTTAAGACTTTTAAAAAAGGAAATTATTAGATTAAAACCTGGTACTTATAAGTAAAAACTACTTGTGGTATGCATGCCTTCAGCACATCATAGCAGCCAGCAAGCAAATTTTAATTTTTGCTATTTACATTGACATTCATCTTCCTTAGGAAGTTTTACTGCTTGTTTTCTGACAATGAACCTATAATTCTATTAAGCAGTCACGTTTTGTCTGGTACATTGTGCACAGCTGTCATTGACTTTAAAGGGCATATTTTGGCCTACAGGGGAAAGCGTACTTGTTAGGACTTAAGTAATCATTTGAATGACAGACTTGTTTTTATGCAGCCCATATTTCCCTGAAAGATACAGATACTTGTCACAAATGCACTCCCATCCTGATTTAAGGGACAAAAGCTGGGAGCAAAGATCTAACCATTGTAATGAAATGCACTGTACTACTGTGTGTTGCCATATGACTTGTGCAGCTGTGCCTCATAACCTTTAGAAGAAAGTGTAACTAAACATTGCGCTTCTCTGACTAATATTTACCAAAATATAAGTGCACACTTCAGAATTGGGAATATCCAAATGAGATTATTTTTTGGGTTTAGTATTTCATAGATAATTTTTTCCAATACTATGGAAACTAAGGGCCTATTACAACAACAATATTTTGTTTATACTTAAGAATCACTGGCAAGCTGGTATAAGCCCTGTCTGTCTTACTGTAAAGTGCAGAAAAATCTGGCAAGTTTCTCTTCTGGCTTTGTACAGAGAAATTATTCCTTTAGTTTCGTAATAATACGATTGCTTTTGGAAAGTAGAATTCCAGGCCTATTTCCTGCTTCCCTGACCAGGTGCTTTCTGTGTGAATTTGTCCAGCCAGTGGGATGCGTGGGACGTTACCTCTGTGGGGGCTTGGTATGAGCTAAGACAGTCAGCTTAGCTATTTACCGTGTAACTAAAAGAACTGGAAATATTTTTGCTCTTTTCTGAAAAAGACTTGGAATATTTGGAAAATCCTCAAGTTTACCCTAATAACATGCATTTATAGAGGGTCAGCTCATCTTGGGCCATACCTTAAAGTGCAAGTCATACTTTTGCCCAGTTTCAGTGGGATTATTCTGGAAAGAAACAAGTATTTAATGTTTGGAGAGGGAGGGAGTCGTGCATTTCATTCTGTGCACAGTTGAATTATAGTCATAATGCTTTTTAAGGGAAGAAGAATACTGATGAAGTTATACCCAAGACAGCAGGAAATATCTCTTAGTAAGTCAGATTAATATGCCTAATTTCCTCCATGGCCATTCTTGTGCATCAGGTTCATTTTTGATAATGTATTACATTTGTGGAGTGTACTTTGTATGTTTAATTTGTCTGAAGAAAACAAGTAGGCCTTTGTTTTGGTCTTTTGAGAAGTCTTGTACCCTGTTTTGGAGTTTGGTTATGGGACAAAATCATGTTTCAGTTTTTTTGAAGTTCTGTGTGTTACATTTCATAATTACATATATTATACAGATTTGATCTATCTTCTTCTAGAACTGATTTGGGTTGGGTTTTTTGTCTGGTGGATTGGTTTGGGGTTTTGTTGTTGTTTGGTTGGGGTTTTTTGTTGCCATTTTTTGTTGTTTTGATTTGTTGGGGTTTTTTTTAACTTGATTTTGTAGATCAGCTATAAAGCCTATAAAGTCTATCTTGAAAGCACCTCTGCCAGTATAGACGGTGGCAGATTATCTATGTTACAATTGCTATAAACCCTGTTAACTGTGTAGATTTTTTTTTTCCTAATGTGTTAATTATTTTCTTTGCTGTGTTCATAGTATATCTTTATTGTATTCTTTCAAATCATAAATACATGGGTAGCTGGATATTCTGCAAAGCTGTCTTCTCAACTCCCATCATCTGGCTATTATTCAAGTCATATGCTTATAAAAGAGAGTGTAAAAGTCATTTATGTTCAAAATTTGTCATTTCCTAACACCACAGATAATAGTTTTTATTGCTTGTAAATGAGAGAAAATTTAGAAGACCTGAAGTGCTAGAGTAGTCTAGTATTGAGAAGTATCTAATATTTCAAAACAAACCCAAAGTATTCTAAAAACCAAACCAATCCAAACCAACCAACCAAACAAAAAATGACAAGGACAAACATTCCATGCAGTGAAGTTACCATGTATTTAGTGTTCAGACTAAGATTTAAAGTTGAGGTTTGTTTCTGACTTCAGAAACTGAAACATTTAACTTTGTTAAATGTTCAGTTAACAAAAAATCAGACCTTTTTTTAAAGGTGGTGTTGGTTGGTGTAGTGAATCATCAATCAGTTCAGAAAAGCGTGGTCTATTAAGAGCAGTGGTGTGCTAAAATACATACAACATCTTTAAAGTCAGATACGGTTGGCCAGATATTGTCATGGTTATGTCAAATATAAACTTATTTTAGGTTTATGCCTTTGACTTATGTTGCATAAGTAACTTTCTCTGTGGGTTAGGGTTACTGTATGTGGCTTTTAAGTAACAATTGTGAACTTGTCGAACAAAGTAGGGCAGTAAATATTTTCATGCCTTCATTATGTAAAATTTGCATATATTTGGGGTTCCTTTTTACTATGAAACAAGTTATTACAAGTATTTTTGATTCATTTTTAGCTTTTTTTAAATTCAAGACCAAAGAATTAACCAGTGTTAATTCACTTTTGTTAGTAAAGTAAAATAATAGAAATGGAAAAATGTAATGAAAGGACTTAAAGCTGAAAAAAAGTGCTGATATGATACCTCACATAAAAAATACTCTCAAATTAATCTTTAGAGGCATTAAGTATAAATGCCCACTCATCCTTCGTTTGTAAATTAGATTTTCAGATTTGCTTACCTCCTATCTCAGTTCATACTCCCTGGGAAAAAGTGGGTCTTCCTTATCAGCACATTTCACTAATACTGGTGCAAGCCAGAGTTTGTTAGGAGATCTTCCAAGGGCTAAGCTCTTTTTTTGAAATAACATTCATCTGTTAAAAAAAAAAATTGAGATGATGATAGCAACATGTTTTTGACAAAACATATAAAACATTTTCAGAGATAGTTTTGGAAGATGCTTCTGTATATGAGGTTCATAATTCTTTAATATTTTAAGAGAAGATTTTGTGATGAAAACTAATATCTTGCATTCTATTATTCAAGGTAAAGAATGCTTGAAGATCAGGGTAAGCATTCATGTTAATTAAATTATCCACCCTATTGAGGAGAGGCAGCAAATTCCTTCGGCTTGTTTGCATTGTCTGAGGAACTGCCTGTAATTCACTCCTAAGGGCTGGCTATATGAGAAGATACTTGTTCCTCTACATAGTTGCTGTTTTATTTATCCATCAAAATTATCACACAAAATGATCGATGAAGTTTTTCATTCAGACTAAAAGTTCTCCCTTTGCATATTTTAGTGCTGTAGTTGAAATAGTATTTTAGTATTTTACAATATTGGCAAAAATGCCTTAGTTAGCATACAGGTCATATAATCTTCATAAGGACCTTGTAGTTTATAACCCTTCTAATATTAAGAATTAGATCAAATTAATGGGGAAAATCAGCACAGTAAAACAGAAATAAGATGTCTGTCTGGTAGCTAAAACTGGCTGTAATTGTAAAATGTTATTTGAAAACAATATTATTACCAGGAAACACCTCCAAACATTGCTTTAATGGAAAATAACAATGGCTTATTTCCCCCTGTTATAAAAAAGATAAATGTATGTGTTTTTAACCACTATTTCTGTCAATGATTTTTAATTTTCTCCTTTCAGAGGTGACGTTATCTCTGTAGAAAAATCTATATATGTAATTGGTGTTTCTGCCACTGAGGAAATGTCACAAGGCTGGAACCATTTTCATCTTACCCATACATCAGTCTTCAAGCTTATTATCAAAATTGTGGTGCATTGCAATTAAAGCAATTTTTATAGCATTCTACTTTCTATCCAACTAGAAGTTGATGCAGAGTTCAGCTATTGCTTATGTTTATTTTGTCTTTCTTGAAATTATGAAATTGGTTGCCTTCTAGACATTTATTGATAGGTAACATCTCTCAGCTTTATTTAGCTGAGAATTCCTTGACCTTTTCTCATTGACTGCACCTTTGCTTTCCTCTCTGTCCTTCTATACATGCGTCACTTTTGTGATACATCTGTTGGCAGTAACCATTGCAACTCAGCAAAATCTCTTTGACTTTGAATCCTAATGTAACTTTAAATCCATGATAATTACACTATGAAAGCTGAACATTAGATTATAAATTAATTCTTTTACTTTCTTTATGTTGCCTAAAATTCTCAACTGTGCTCATCCAGTCTTGGTTTTTTTCACTCTTAAGTAAACTTGCAAAATTATTCACTATTTCTAATAAAGTATGTATTTATACAACTGACTGGCTTGATGATGAGTGGAAGTAAAAGAAAAAAAACCTTTACTTGCCTTTCAGAAATGTACTATAGGTGCATGTGAAATGGTGTGCTTCGAAAGGCTTCTAAAGTGCCTACTAATGTCTTGGATTGAACCGAAAATAACTGTTACCGTAAACTACTTCAGTAACTAGACTGTACACTTATAATCTGCAGGCTTTTAAAACATATAGTTGACTTTACGGTTCCGAGAAGAGTGCTGATGTGTTTCATGTTGAGTGCTGATGTGCTTGCATGGTTAAAAAGTGTTTGCTGCCAGCCCTTTTCAGCTATAGCTTAGAACAGTATTAAGGATTCAGCAGCCTGCGTTCTTTCCAATTACTGACTTCAGGAAAGGCAAGATGAGCACACAGCACCTGCTTGTCCAATGCTTTCAGACTGAAATCCAGGAAGTGTGCAAACAAAAGTGGAGAGCTTCACACAGGGATGTAGGCTAGGTCGTGAACTGGCACCTACTTGGTCACACTTTGTCATTCATGTTGCTGCTCAGCAATTTTTAATGATTATTTTTCAAAACAAAGACAAAAGAAAGCTTAGAATTAACTCAGTATGTTGGGTAGAAGTCTAGAGTATATTGTAATCTCATATTCTTCAAGTGACTGCTGTGTATTCTCAGTGGAACATTTCCTAATGTGTCATGGTAGAAGATCTGGCACTGCCTTTCCTCTGTCTCTTTGGTGAATCAGTAATCTTCAGAATCAGAATCAGAATCTTCAAAATTTCCATTTCTTCAGTAGCAGGTAAACTGTCTTTAGTCACTGCTTTGAGTCACGTTTACAGTCTACTCTTTGAGTTAGATTAATTTGCAACTCGGATTCCTATCTAGGAGAAATGTATTAGAGCAGTGATTAGATAAGATGCTCCATACATCCCACATAGAACCAAACTGCAATTTTTCCCGTATACAGGATGGTATCTATACACCCTGTGGCATTACAGAAGCTGAGGGTAGGATAGGCAGGGCTGACCATTGTCTTCTTGGGCAAGAGATCCCTGTTCCTTACCCGGGACAGAAGATATATCATACATTTTATCTAGTGCTCTCAATCTGTCTACATTGTGAGATTAGAGGAGGATACTGCTAGAGTCTCAGAAGAGAGAGAGGAAAAAAACTAATAGCTGGAGAAGCACATTTTCACCTTGAATGTTTAGGGAAAGAAGGTGACAATAAGAGAGAGAATTTAAACAGATGCTGGTGTGAAATGTTTCAGTAACAGAGTTATGACATCAGTATATGTTCATCTTATACAGGACCCTTCTTAAAAATCTTGTGTTACGGATTGGTGACTTTCATTTATTGATCCATTTGTGTTAAGTCACTTGCAAAGTCCCGCATCAAAAGCAGAGAATTTATTTTTGAACTCCTGTAGGTAAAACTTGTTCCCTTCAGTGTTATCCAGTTATTATCAGAATTTTGATATGTGTTGTTGTTTTGCAAGTGTACTTGATTTCAAGCATCAAACACGGCTTTCTTTTCAAGGTTTATTATTTGAAGGCAAGTGCAAGTGGGAGAGGTTATGAAAATCAGTTTCTTTTAAGTTATTAATCTCAAATGAGTGATTTTTTTAATACTTGTTATATTTTAATATGACTTAGAACAAAATAGGGTGTCATTACCATTCTTGTTCCTGAATGTTTGGCTTGGCATTTGATGCAAGGCCTCAATTGCAGGCTGAAGTGCCAGCAGCCAAAGCTGAAAACAAGGCTGCGGTGGGCAAACTCAAGATTTAATTTCAGAAAGAGTGTTTATATTTTCCCTGGGGCCACATTAATGAGAGTCCAAACCCGAAATGTTACCACCAACACATTTTAACAGACCAGTTTCCCAGTTTTTAAAGCGTAGTGTCACCTGGAGTATTTTTCTTTTAACTTTTTCCCCTTCTTCTGACTTTAAAAGAAAAGCAATAAAGCTGTATCATTTTTGGCTGAATTTAATGTCATATTTGGGGAACACAAAGTTCTGTGTAATGCAACAAAGTCGCATTTAAGAGCATTTAATCCTATCTTTCTATTTCTGTATCCGCTATTTTAATAATTCAGCTTGAAGTTACCAATGCAAAACTTCATGTTACTACAAAGCACACCAGCATCTGGTATGTACATATGTGTTGTAGGGGTACACATATTGATGTCCTGAATCAGCCTGATGTCAGAACATCTGCACCATGACGAGGATGAACTTGTGACCAACAGGTCAGTGCCAAGAGAGACAGTAGTGATGGGGTCACTGAGAGTTCCTCAGCTCAGTTTCCTGCTCCTTCAGCTGGGCCTGTTTTGTGGCTTTAATAGGATTAAAGAAACATTTACATTGAGGCTCTAGGAGCATTTTCACACTGCTCCTTTACCCAACTCAAAGAGCAGCATAAATCCAAAGGATTAAATAAGGGATTTATGTGAAGTTGTAGTGTAAGATGAGTTGGTGCACCTGGCTCTCCATTTTCTCCTCTGTGAATAAGGCATACTGAAGCAGTGCACTGCATGTCATACACAAGAGAGCTTGGCATTTCTTCCTGAACTTTTAAATCCCTATAAGCTTTGAGATTGTTGCTTCTAAATATTAAAATGAAATGGTAGTTTCTGATGAAGGAATATAGTATTTCAATCTGTAGATCCTATTAGGCATTTTTCTTCAGAGGGTCTTATGGCATTTTTGTGCCACTTTCCAATACTGAAGCATCGTGCATTTAAGAGAATTTTTAATTTCCTGGGAATTATAGTATTCTGTCTTTAAAAATGGAAAAGGGAAAACATACAATTCTCTACCACTTACTTAGATTCATTAAAATCCAAAGGAAATTATTAAATAACCCAAATTAGAATTTTCAGACTCCTTGAGTAATCATTTCTACTGATGAAAGCAATTTAGTTGAAACTTCATACATAACCTGTTGTATGTTTTTTGCAATTCCTTTAGAATAAAATGCCAGAGCTTGAAACTCGTTACTTAGGTTAAAACCGTTTCATATATCCTTTTGTGCCTCACTGTATAAGTCTACAAAGACCAAGATTATGTCTGCACTCTTTAGTCAGGCAAGATTCCAGTAGAAACTGAAATCAAGTGGTGTTATTGCTGAGAAAATATTGTGCTATCAAAGCCAAAAGGGGAAAAAATAACAGGATGAATTATAATGTTCAACGGTGAGATGACTGATTACTACGCTATTTCAAAACTACTCTTGTAAGTTAGATGCATTATGTTTTTAATCCAATGTGCATCATTATAATTACTGTAAGAGGTATATCAACTTCAGATTGGATCTGCAAATCACATAATCATTCAACTTGCTCTGTGTCTATAGACTGTTCACATTAATAAAGATTTGCACTGTACACTGTACTAATGTCACCCAGATGTATCCATCAGCAGATCGTGGTGGTGTTTTTCACATCATTAGGTAATTAAGCAACACTTGAGGTCCGGAGAAATGCAACATCTGTCTTCCAGGGTCCCTCCGTTCTGCAAGTATTTGATGAGGAAGCAGAAGAGCCTTCCATGTTTCTTTCTGCTGTCCATTCACGGGCCGTGTGTGACAGGAGGAACTGATGCACCCTGACACACCTCCTGTCCTCCCTAATTGAGGGTCTCCTGTATTACGCCTGATTCACCCTTCAGTGTTGTAACTGAACAGTATTTTGTACTGTACTTTTGGAAATCTGAGATTTATAACCAGATCATTTGTTTTGAATTTGGTTATTTTGCATTCTGTACAACTTTCTCAAAATCTGTTTTGAGATTAAGTAGAGAAAAAATTCAAAGTTCTTAATTAGTTGTACAGGATTACTAATTTTTAATGCAACTTGTGACTTGTCCATAGGCATTTTCATGAGAGCTTTAGATTGACTAAGAGAAGCTAATTAAAAGAACAGAAACAAACTGTGGATCCTTGTATGTGAATGAACATGAATACCCTTATTTTACTATCCTAGTGAGAAAGTTAGACAGGTCAGCTGAATTTTGGAGGTTAGACATATTATATTAGACTGAATAAGTTAATACTTTGAGGAGGAGGACTTGGTGATGATTTTGTCATTCCTATTAAAATAAAATTTTCATTCATATGCTGTCTTTTTTCTTTCAAATTCGTCTATATGCTTGTAACTAGATTTGTATTCCAATGGTTTGTATTTCACTGACATTTCTTAATTCAGAATTTTTGAGTATATATAAGCAGATATTTTGTTAACACGGCAGCAGTTATAAATTTTCCTTTTTTAAATTAATCCATGTTATTTTGTACTAAATGCAAGGTTTAATCAGTTCAATACGATCAATTTGGATTAACTAAAGCTAAGCAAATCATCTGCAATTTTATTTTCTTAGTCACAGGCCAACAACAGTCCCTGTTGTACCATTCTTGTGGCACTGAGGGGATCCTATAAAGTCTTAGTAATTTAATCATGGATGTGCTCAATAAAGACATTTTGGCATGCAGCTGCAAGGCTGTCACATTGCAAGAGAGAAGAGTCTAACATCCACTCTAACATTATTGTGAGTTCTTAGTGCAAAGATCAGAAGTTGGGCCAAGGTCTCTTTCTTCTGTAGATTTCTGTGATACCATTTCAATTACATTAGAAATGAGTTCCAAAGGGACAAGGACAGAATACAGTAGGAGCTTTTTTCCATTGTGTTTCCGTGACATGCAAGGATACTGTTGTGGTCTGCAGCTTTGTGTTTGCAAAGATCCAGAACTCACTGGCATTTGAATAAATACAATAAAATAAAAACAAACAAAAAATCCACATACACACACACAAAAACCCCCACAACAGTTGTGATCTGTATTAATTTTCTGTCCATACACCAGAACAGGATGAGCCAGGAACACGCCCAGAGTAATTGCAGGGCCACCACAAAGTCCCATTACTTAACAGATCCTCTTGTCTCTACGGTTTTGAGAGGGAATTAATTTTTTCTTCAGTTCAATGCACAGATAAAATGAGGATAGCTTTGTGCGTAAGGATGGTTTGTTCTGTTCCTAAATGTGTTTTGCTACAGTTGAGGATTATTCAGAGTTCAGTGTTTGTTTGAGTTTTTTTGTACTGCGTCTCTTTTACACCCAAGTCTTTTTATGTGGAGGTACTTTAACCTCTGTAGTTTTATCTGCTTGCTTTTTTTGTTGGGTTTTTGGCTGGGGAATTATTGGAAACATTTCAGAACTGGTTATATGCAGAAATTTTCAAGCCATTTTTGTCTCAAATCTTGCAGCTTCTTTGCTCTGTTTTTCAGGAATGTCTTTTACTGTTTTTACCCTTCTGCTGAACTTTGATTTAAAAAATAAATGGGAAGGCTGTCCTTACTGTATGTGTTTTGATGAATCTTTCCTTTGATTTTTCCTGTAATTGGATTCCTGCAGCAAAGCAAGTGGGATCAAAATTTGAGACTCAATCAAGTTGTCTGTGAAGCTAAAGAAACATGTAAAAAAGTAAATTTTCTTACCTACAGCAATAGTAAGATTAGACAGATGAAGCAACATGATGTAGTTTCCTGTTTACTTATTTGTATTCAAGTCAGTGTGAATAATAAAAAGACTAAGCAGTCTTTACCCATGGGTTAGAAATTCAGCAAGATGCTTCAGTGACTTAAATATATATATACAGTTAATAGGTATATAAGTTGTTTTTCTGCTTTGGCTGCAGACTACTGACTCATATTGTTTGCTCAAGGATATTTTTCTCTCTCTTTCCCTCCCCCTCCGTGCCCTGCTTAGCAGTGGTTTCTTGTTTGTTTTTGTTTTAATAATGTAAAATAAGGTATTCTCAAGGTTAAAAGCTACCATTCTGTCTGCAGTTGTACATCCTTGATGTTGTTCTTTCACTCCAAAGCCTTAATACAAATCTGCATCTGGAAAAGAAGCAGAATAGCTGGCCTAGTAACCAAAGGAAGCTGCTTTGGCAAATGTACTATACTCATGCTGTTGAGAAGTCTCTGCTGGCTGGCAGTTGCAGAAGTAATTTGGAGTTGTGCAGAGCAGAAAGCCTGCAGATGGTTATGTTTTGCTGGTGATGTTTTTCCTCCTCCTTTAGAATCTTCTACTTGTGGTGTTGTGACCTGCTGAGAGCCATGGGTTCTCAACCTGTGTATGTTTTAAAATAAGGAGGTCTTATCTTTGAAGACATTGTTGCAGCTGCAGCTTTAGGAAACGATTCTCCAGCAGCTGTCCTCAATTTTGCTGCAGTAATTTGGCTTCAAATTCCAAACAGGGGTTTCCAGTAAAATGTGTCTGTCAGTAAAAAGCATTAGCAAAAGCTGCAATCCTCTCAATACTGAAGAAGTCCAGTAGTAAGTGCAGTCTCAAAAATGCCTATCCGAATAGCAGAAAATTAATTTTCTGTTCCCTGAACCTCAATGCTAAATTACTTATTTTAATGCATATATGTGCTTACCCCTGACCTAATGCTAAATTGATCACAGCTTCACTGCAGGCTGATTTTACTTGTTGAATTTCTTCATGTGGATCCATCGACTTTAATCTATAATGATAATTTTAGAAAGATACCTGTATTTCATGTGATATAATCTCTGCCTATGTCATCAAGTATGTACTGTTTCATCCCGTCACAACTTATAGTTGAAGCTTCATTAAAATAAAAACTGAAAACCTGACTGTTAAATCAAGTGTTCCTCAAAACGAAGAGGTAGGATTTTTCCCATGCTGCTTCAGTATGTACCAAACTCCAGTGTGTTGTTAGAGGACATGTTGCTTTAGAGATAAGTAATGGCATATAGTATCACATTTTCATAGGAGCCTTCAGGTAATCATGGTGTATCTCCAGTGTCCTTGATATCTAAGTAGAATAACTAGTCTTAACTCCTTATGTTGTCTGTAGTTTCAGCTTTGTGTATAACATTGTTTTTCACCTCCCAGTTTAAAACAGTGATTCACTGTGATGTCTATTATTAACCACTTGTTATATTTATCCTTAGAGGCAAGGAGATGGTGCTTCTGGTGACTCCCCTATTAATGAAGAATCATATTATAGTTATTTAGAACACACTCATGGTAGCAAAATATCAGTTATACAACTGCGGAAAGATTTACTCTATAGTTGCCCAGTCATGCACATTATTAGGGTAGTTGTTTTTTTTTAGTTTGTATCCGCTGCAAACACTTATGATGCAAGGATTATTTCTATTTTACGTACTTATTCTCTGATGCTGTTAGATACAGTCCCACAGTAATAAAAGATATTGTTCTTATTAATGCCTTTATTTGTGGTTTGCTTTTCAGTTAGGCTTAATTAATCTAGTTCTGTAGATACCATCTCAATACCGTAAGGCAATTCTGTGAGCATGACTCACCTTGAGCCCATCAGATAACAATTTTTAATTGGTTTGATAATAGTAGCAATTTATATATGTAGGAAAATATTTGTTGCTTTTAACCAAACATGCTTACCCTGGATTAATTTGGAACGTGTGTGCATCCTGACAAGTGAAACAGATCTTTGGTACGAGACTTGACACCCAACCCTGCACCCAGGGCTTTTCAGAAAGCAAAGTCTGATAGTCTTTAGGCACTTTCCTGTAGAGATGGTAATTTGTGGTTATGAAGCTCCGCAGAAGCCCTGTGTAAGCTCTGCCAAGTCATTTGTAGCCATACAAAAGCAGCATGTGATTGTGCCTAAGACTGACTTCCGTACTTAAAACGGTTCAAGATTTAAAAAAAAAAAAAAGGCGCCACAAAACACAAACAAATGACCCCACACACACTATTAAGGGCTTCTACCCTCTATGAGGACTCAAGATCTGACAAGCCCAGATAGAAAGCAGTCTGAGTCACTTACAAATAGTTTATTTAGGTGCTGTTACACAGGGTGTTTCAAAAAGATGGACCAAATTTGGTATTATACTGCTTTGAAATTGGTTCCATCTTTTTGAAACACCCTGTGTAGCCCTAGTTCCTTCTTCTGTATCAGAGGAAGTGATCTGATGAATTTAGCCCTTAGTTACATTGTAACTAGTCTTCTGCTTTGTGCCTACCTTGTGGGGACTGTTATCTAGTGGATATCAGAAGCTGTACAAACACTTTCCAGAGTTGAGATGCTGAGTATGAACAGGGATAACAGAAACGTTTTGAATAAATAGAGGACCAGAATATTTGTGATTTGTGTCCATCTCAAATTCATGCCTGTGTTTTTTTTTTCATTCTCACAACTGGTAGAAAATATTATGCCCAGAGGAAAATATGAATTGGTTCTGTGTGGCATAACATGTGGGAAGTTGGTTTTATTTGAAACCGGACTGGTCTAAGCCAGTGTTACTCAGCCGGTAGTCTATAAAACATTAGAAGCAGCCTGCAAAATAATTCCCTGTCCTTCTCTTTTATTAATTCAAATATAAGCATTTTTCATTTAATGTACAGGTACCAAATTTAGTTGTTTTCTTATTTATTTTAGTAGTGGAACTGATCTTTGCTTTCCTAATTTGTAGTTGTCTGTTTAATACTCTTCAATCATTAAACAAGAGAAGTGCGCAAGATGGTGTTATAGGTATTTTTTTTAAATTTATAAAGAGAAGCAGGGTGTATTGACACTGAAGATAGTGCATGTTTTAGTAGAGGCTTCCTCATAAGAGGGAACCAGAAATGGCAGAGTGCACTTTGTTTCAATACCTGTAAGTAGAAGTGAATTTTAACAACTTCACAATTCCCTGTAGCTTTCATTGTCAGCATTATAAAATCGTATGATCTTGGAAAGAACGATTAAAGGCTGTGTATATGGATAGATGCACAGTGGAATGTCGTTCCTCAACAGTGAGAAGGGAAAGATCAGTATAAAAAACCAAAACAAAACAATCTGAATTCCTTCTTATATTTAATCAGCATTTTCCTTGCGTCTGATATTAAGCCATGATGAAGACACTTTTTTCTACATGTTCAGCAAGTTTTTACAAAAGCTTTTGTTTGGGGAACCTTTAAAAATCAATGAGATTTCTGTCCACATAATATACATGGGTGACTTTAATAGTGGGAGAGGCCCTACTGTGGTCAGAGTTTTGCCCCTGTGCATCCGAATGTTTGCAGCTTCATGTCCTCAGTTTGTAAGATTACACAAGGGCATTTCATTGTGTAAGGCAATGCTTAAGTACTGTTTGCATATGTGTCTATATGTTTGTCATAAGTATGTTAAATCTGATTGCTAGACCAATCAGCCATTGTAGTAGCAATTATGGTAACTCAATGCATTTAATATATGACAATAGTCTATAAATAACTTGGTCGAGGAATCCTATGTTCCTAACCTGTTAAGTAGGTAGGTCACCCCAGACACTGCTCACGTGTTTCTACACATAAATATTTCCATTATTGGTTTTGTACATTTAGATAATGCCGATTTTTCACCTTCTGCAGTAGTCTGAGGAGGTACTACAGCCATTTTTAGTTCCTTTGTGCACTCTATATAGTTTCCTTGATTGAAAGAAAATTTCCTTCTCTTATTTATATGAGAGAAAGTTAGTATTTTCTTACATTCCTGTGTCCAGCTGGGAGACAGTGGAGATTCTGAGAGGGTTGACAGGGTGTTTTCCCACCACCTTTGGCAGACTAGGCAAATCTGTTTTAAAGATGTGTCCAACATATGGTATTATTTTAATGGTTTCACTGATCAAGTTCAGAGCATATAATCCTAAAGGTTTAGAAGCTGCAGCATTATTTATTTAAGGAGAAAGAAGCATTTTCACATGGCAATGTAATTTATTAAACATCACTCTTTCTTAGAGGTTCAGACTTGAACACTGATGTCTTTCTAATGTGTAGCAGATACTGTATAAATTACAGCCATGAAGAATCTTGGTTTTATATACTAAGTGTTATCAATAGTAGAAATACACAGGTGGACAGACAAAAATGTCCTGTTCTGGGATTAACTCTAAAATAAGCTCTGCTACACATATGTACCATATGGATCTGTTTTCCTTCCCATCCATTATAGAAATGAGAGGAAGTAGTTAATTGTTTTCTCATCCAACTTGCAGATTTGCAGGTTCCTCAAGGTAATAATTTTTTTATATGGCCTATTTAATGTGCTAGGGAATTTTTTAAAGCCTTCTGTTGAATCTGTGGGGAGTTCATGTTAGTGCACTGGGGTACCTTTCTGAGCCTATAGTTTTACTAGAAAATATAATCACATAGCTGAACTTCTGCAACTACTTTTTTTTTCAGAATCCTATTGGGCTCATTCACTAGTGTGGGTTAGTTGCATGAAGACAAAAAGCCAACAAAACCTACATAGTGTAAAAATTGTACCAAACAAACCCCTCATCTTTGATTTTTCCTCGAAGAGGGACATCTACCAATCAAAATATGAGAAGATATTTGTGAGTCTCTAGTTACACTGTAATGTTCTGCTGAACAATAGGTTTGCTAGCCAGTTAGTTTCTTAGTGTGTTAGTACAGTATATGTGAAGAATACTAAGTTGCAATAGTCCATTTCAATGGATTATTGCACACCATGAATGGGAGCAGGAGGAGTCTACAAAAGCCAAGGTTTTAATCATAAAAGAAAACCTATAATTTTTCAGAAATAATTTTTCTCTAGAAGTGTTTAGAAAGTGCCTACAGCTTTAAAATGCAGTCATTTATCCACTTAGCACTGAAGTTCAGGCCATTATTCAGAAAGGCCAGAACTGTATTTTGTAATGCAGACTGGACTGATGCTAAAATGATTTAAAGAAAATATTATGTATTAGTACAGATGTACATATAATTAGGACAAACAGAAATACCTAAATGTGAATTCAATTGTGACATCAATGGTTGACTCTAAGCAAGCAGTTGCATTACATCTGGATTAACTGCTCAATGAGCAACCCAGTATATTTTTAACATCATATTTGCTATGTAGAATGAAATTATCAAAAAAATCATAATCTGAAGTATGTTTTTAATCATTTGTTAATTTATATTTACTGTGGTTTTTTTTAAAAAAAAAAGTTCTTTAGTTAGTAAATTCATAAAATAGAAACCCATATAGAAAATAAGAAGTAGGAGTTATAGTTAGTTTGCAAACAGCAAATCGACAAAGCTTTTGTATATTTATCAATAATGAAAAAACATAGAGAAATAAAAGAAGATAAAACTTGACGAATATTGCCAAAGAAATCTCAATTGCTTTTACCTACAATGTTAAAATGTCCCCTTGCCTACTGAACATTACTTAGAAAAGGGACAGGAAGTATATAGGGTGGGTCGTACTACTAGTCCTTTGAAAGAAAATGTGATGATGCTATGATGATGTCTATAAATACTTATGGCTAATCAATATTCAACTTCAAAGAATTACCTTGGTAATGAATCCTATTCAACAGCTAACAAATAGCTGCTTGTAAACACTAAATAAATGGAAAGCGTCTATATCAGCCTCACTCTTCTAGGCCAACCAAATGCCATCTTCAGAACACATTCTCTTACACATCAATCTCTTGTGTTTTCAGTTCCCTTAAACATTCGTTCTGCATTTGAATGTTTTTTTGATGTACAACTTTGCATGAGTTTCATGAGAAATTGGCAAGACTCAAAAGCTGATTTCTGATTTTCTGATCTCTAAGGAAAGTGCTGTGCTTCATTAAATTATATTGGCATGATTATTTTTTTATTTATTTTACAGTGTACATATGTGTGATCAACTATGGAAAATACCGGTAATAAATGTAAAATTAAAAACTTCTTGCTCAACAGCTTTGCTCTTTTTTAATCTCTCGTCACTGTATTTGTTGAATCTCATTATAAAAAGAAGATTGCAACTTTTACTCTTTAGTATTACAGAGGCAGAATAGTGAGCTGAACTGTATTTGAATACATTACTCATCAGATTATCCTTAGAAGTACAGGCAAATTGTTCAGTACAAGTTTTTATAATTTTTCTAGAGCTACCAATATATTTGATTTTGACAATTTTATTGTCTGAGGAACGGTTTGGAAAAATACACTTTAAACATCTTATTGTTCATACAAAATGAACAATTCAAGTGCCATATGTAACATTAATTTTGCATATTTCACTTTTCTGGGTGATCTTCAGACCACAGTGAGACTAATAGGGAAACATGTCTTTACTATGGTGAGATCAGAATTTCATCTTCAGTACTAAACCTAAAACTATATTTTCCATAAGATATTTTATTAGTTACTAGTCATGGATAATATAATTCTGACAGGTAGTAGGTATTTATAGAGTTCTGACTGGGTTTCTCTTCTAGCAATTTGAAATGTTGAACAGGTTGGAGAATATTTAATAGAGGAAGCCAAGTGCATATGCCATGAAAATATAGCTATTTGCAGGTAGATGTTACAAGGGGAAAATATGAAGGATGTGCATGCTCTGTTATTTATGTGGCAAATTATTTTGCACTTCCATTCCATTTTACAGAAAATTTGAGCTGCATGCGATAAAAGCTAAGAAAACGTAGAGCTAAGAATAATTGTTAACTTTGGTTTGAGCTGTGGGTTTATGAAGTGATGCAGGGCAAGATGGATTCACTTGAAGTAAAATAGAGCAGCCTGGGATGAAAGCAGTCACCTGGTGGCAGCATTCTGCACAGTTATGTGTGAGCCTTTCTTTTTATTTCCCAAGTCAAATTCTTGCATCCAGTGATAGGAGTTGTGCTCAGGCCTATGCCTCACTTCAGGGCCTGCCTTGCGTGGCTCACAGGCATGTCATTCTGAATGGTCTAGGGATAATATGACTGAGGTAGGAACCCACAGGGAGTCTCATCCAGTTGTCTTTGGCCAGAAGGATGGTGGAATCACTCTTAGGCCTTAAAAGTGGACTGAAGGTTTAAACAGAAGGGAAAAAAACCAGCAGTTAATGCGTTAGAATGTCCTGCAAGAATCAGCTCATTTTTTGAAAATTAATGTCTCTCAATGACTGTAGGAGTTTCAGGAGTGGTATAGACCCTGGAGAGCTCGGGAACTATTTTTCCAAATCTTACATAGCCAGTTCCTCAGGAGGTTCCATGCAAGTACATAGCAAAGCAACCTCTGATTCTTAAAAAAAAAAAAATCTGTACAGTTAAGAAGATACTGTTGAGTAACTTAAAATAATGAAGTTCAGAAACATTAAAACTTTGAGCTAATTAAACCTGCGCTAATAGGACACAATGTACAGAATAGGGAACTTTGAACTGGATAGCTTTCACATGGCAGAAGAGAATCATTGATTAGTAGTAGCAACAGTGATGGTACAACGTAGAAAATTGCCTTCTCACGTGGTAGATCTGGACCAACACAGTGCATTTTTAAGTATCTATAGAATTAGAACAGTTGGGTTGGTTTGGTTATGCAAATGCTCAATCCCTAATACGTTATTCATACAGATTACATTTGCATATGAGTCACATTTAGTTTGAATTTGCCAGATGTATGAGATCATTCCATGAAGTGAACAGCACCTAAAAATATAGAGGAAAGACTGTTTAGAAAAACAAGATTTAAAATGCTTTACTTACATATTTTCACATCTTATGGTATATTATGCAAGCAGAAGCACAGCAATGTTGAGACGCTGTTCAGAAAAATGTGTCCATTGCTAACACTTCCTTAAACAGTATATTATATGACAAGACTTCATTGGATTTGTTTCTGTTTCCCAGTCAATTTCTCTATTAATGGGAATGTTCCTCTTCTGAATACATTCAGATGTATCATTTTCAAAGCCAGCATAATTTTGCTGCTTCTTGTTTTTGTGTTATGTGAAGATCCCAAGTCTTTTCAGAGTGCTTTATCATTTACTGTAGCATGGAAGAACTTTAAAATGTGCTGCTCAAGGCAAAGCTTATACATACACTGAGCAGACAATGGGCAACTGAATTCTGAATTTTTATAATTTACATAAAGTTTTGACAAGCAATAAACTTTTCGTATGCACAAAGGGAGACTACCAACTAGTCACTTGAGTTCAACAAAGACTCCTCTAATGTGTACGTAAGTCATTTGAGACTTTTAAAATCTTTCTCTTGAAAAAATTCTGTTTTGTTCGTATTGCAGCCAATCACTGGACACATTAAATGTTTACATTGGTACTTGGTGAAATAAATTGAACTGTATACAATTTGAGATTACTGCCTTAGTAAAGAAAGTTCACAGCAGTGTATCAGAACACACACCCGGTGAGCTGCTTCGATCTCTTTAAAGCAGAATCTGCAAGGAAAGTCTACAAGAAAAGAAAATTGAGAGTTTAACCAAAGCTCGATAAAGAACTATCTGGGAGTATAGTTGATATAATATGCAAAAAAAGAAAACAGTGAGAATCAGTTTCATGCTAAGCTCCTCCAAATGATATATCTACCAGAAGCAACAGAATTTGATGGCAATATGTTTAGAGAAAGAGGTTTCTCGTGTTCTTTCTTAAGATGTAACAGATATTTTTTATGAATTGCACTATATCTGCCCATTCCTCAGACAAATATGGGTCGTAAGTACAAAAACATCTGCAAGCTTTCCCATGAAAAATGTTCTTTATATTTGAGACCAGAGAAGAGGAAGGAGGGAAAATACCTTTCGAATCAGAAGAAATACACTGTCACAACATTGTGTTTACATTGTTCATTTGTTCCAGACTGTCTTTTCTAGATACAACTTCTTCAGTTCTTAATTTGCTGTTTCTAAATCTTTCATTTTCTTGTCAGGAGCAGCTGTTACTTAAATATATTAAGAGCAGACTTTTCTGAAATTTATTTGAACTAGATCTGCTTTAAAATCTGTTGTAAATCAGTGAACTGGGTTCACATCAGGCTATTCATGGAGCACTACTGTCTGCTTTTCCTAAGACATACAAAAGTTTACGCAACAGCTGGAAATTTATGGGAGAAGTAGAAGTACAAGCAGACATATTACTGAAGGAGAGTTTTATGATTCTGTGGCTTCTAGAAAATATGTGTATTTTCTGTTTGTGACTAGATTTGACACATTCATTTCTGTTGAAAAAAAATGTCAAAGTATTCCAACTACCAGTACCTGGTTTTGTTTGTTAGAGGGGCTTAAAGAGCAGCAAAGCACAGAGTCATAAAAATGTTTCGCTTTGTGTATGTAGTCACAGCAGTGCAGCTATACCTTGAGCACATTTTCAGAGTGAAATGAGAAGGTGTCATTAACTTTGCCTTGCATTCTCTATTAATATTTTTTTAAAAAGATTGTATCTGTTATAAAACAAAATGTCCATTCAAGTGATTATTAAGTGATATAAGTGTATATATAAGTGTATATATATAAGTGTGTATATATAAGTGTATATATATAAGTGATTAAGTGATACAACTATAGACCGGTCAGCCTCACCTCCATCCCTGGGAAAGTGATGGAACACCTTATCCTTGGTGCCATCTTAAGACATATCAAGGATAAGAGGGTCATCAGGGACAGTCAACATGGCTTCACCAAGTGGAAGTCATGTTTGACCAACCTCATAGCCTTTTATGAAGACGTAACAAGGTGGATTGACGATGGCAGAGCAGTGGATGTGGTCTACCTTGACTTCAGCAAAGCATTTGACACCGTCTCCCACAGCATCCTCACGGCAAAACTGAGGAAGTGTGGACTGGATGATCGGGTAGTGAGGTGGACTGCAAACTGGCTGAAGAAAAGAAGCCAGAGAGTCGTGATCAATGGGGCAGAGTCTGGTTGGAGGCCTGTATCTAGTGGAGTGCCTCAAGGGTCAGTTCTGGGACCAATACTGTTCAATATATTCATCAATGACTTGGATGAGGGAACTGAGTGTACTATCAGCAAGTTTGCTGATGACACCAAGCTGGGAGGAGTGGCTGACACGCCAGAGGGCTGTGCTGCCATCCAGCGAGATCTGGACAGGCTGGAGAGTTGGGCGGGGAAAAATTTAATGAAATATAACAAGGGAAAATGTAGAGTCTTGCATCTGGGCAGGAACAACCCCAGGTTCCAGTACAGGTTGGGGAATGACCTATTAGAGAGCAGTGTAGGGGAAAGGGACCTGGGGGTCCTGGTGGACAGCAGGATGACCATGAGCCAGCACTGTGCCCTTGTGGCCAAGAAGGCCAATGGCATCCTGGGGTGTATAAGAAGGGGGGTGGTTAGTAGGTCGAGAGAGGTTCTCCTTCCCCTCTACTCTGCCCTGGTGAGACCTCATCTGGAATATTGTGTCCAGTTCTGGGCCCCTCAGTTCAAGAAGGACAGGGAACTGCTGGAGAGAGTCCAGCGCAGGGCCACAAAGATGATTAAGGGAGTGGAGAATCTCCCTTATGAGGAAAGGCTGAGGGAGCTGGGTCTCTTTAGCTTGGAGAAGAGGAGACTGAGGGGTGACCTCATCAATGTTTATAAATATATAAAGGGTGGGTGTCGCGAGGATGGAGCCAGGCTCTTCTCGGTGACAACCAACAATAAGACAAGGGGTAATGGGTTCAAGCTGGAACACAAGAGGTTCCACTTAAATTTGAGAAGAAACTTCTTCTCAGTGAGGGTGACAGAACACTGGAACAGGCTGCCCAGGGAGGTTGTGGATTCTCCTTCTCTGGAGGCATTCAAAACCCGCCTGGACGCCTTCCTGTGTAACCTCACCTAGGTGTTCCTGCTCTGGCAGGGGGATTGGACTAGATGATCTTTCGAGGTCCCTTCCAATCCCTAACATTCTGTGATTCTGTGATTCTGTGATTGTTAGAGCAACTAACTGAAGTGCTGAATGAGGAGCATATATGTGCAGAGAGATACCATAGGATCAGAGTTTTTATTGAAAGCTATAATTAAAGCTGTGAGTGCTAGACACATGAGGCATGATATATTTTTTGAAGAAATGTGGCCATTTGCAGATGATTGCCACCAGTCTGCTCCACTAGTTCCTCTAGTCTGCCAGGGCCATGTGGCCTCACAGTAGCATTTTGCCAGTGTTACAGAGTTGGAGACATTGCTTGTGGTCTTATGCACAGCAGTTTGACAGAAGTGCAGACCTGGACTTCTTACAAATTCCGTTGCTTCCTTTCTGTCAGGTGCCAGAACTTTTATGTCCTATTAGCCTTGTACCACTACCTTTCAGTCTTACTCTGTGTCATTGTTATATATGTATTTTGTTAAATTTGTGGCTGATTGAAGGATAGTTAAGTTGAAAAACATTCCTGAATTGCAATATTATTTGTTTGACATTTGAATTTTAGAATTCAAATGAAAGGAATTCTGCAGTGCATTTTATTTATTAACATTATAATGTTAAGAAAATTCAAATACTTTTTGGTAAACCACGTTCGTATGCCATTTATATGACATAACCTACCAAGTCTTGTTATTGTGGTCTTATCTTTTTGGTGGGGAAGAAAGGGCCATTGTCTTTACTGTAACTAAATATATAGTTCACATTGTTTGACAATAGGGGATTCCAAAGAAATATTGGAATAAACAAAGTAGGCAGAAAATATTACCACTTTTCCTCTGGGAACTGTTTAAACATGCTGCCATTTAAATTAACTGTAGACCTTGAAATTTTGAATATGCAGTTGTATGTAGTGTTTGCTTTAAAGCAGAAGCAGTATCTTTCATAAAAGTAACAGCTGCTATTTTAAAAGATGTGGTGAGGATCTATCTAGTGTGACAGGTAGGCTGTTTAGCTTTTTCAAATTACTTGTGTAGAATTTGACAGCTGTTGGAATGTTACTTATAGCCTTATATATATTTTACTTCAAAGAAACTCAAATACTTCATTAAAAAGTTGTCACTAAATTGCACACACAGAAGTTACTTAGGTTCTTTTGTTGTTGTTGCATTTGGTTGTTGAATTTTTGTTGTTGAATATGGTTGAATTTTTGCCGCCAAACCCTGGCGCTTATTTCCAGGTTTTCTTAAAGTTGATCTGTCTTTGTTTTGTTTTGGTTTTTTGTTTCAACAGCTTGATCTAGTTGTCCGTCAGAGAAACCTGCATAGTTTGGAACTTTTCCTCTCATGTGCACAGAAGCAGTTAAGCATTTTATTAAAGGAAGAGCCAGCCACTACGGAGGAAAACAGAGACTGACGTTCTCAGTACTGCTGATACTGTGTGATTTGTGAAGCTGCAAACCTCAATCCAGCAAATGATGGATATATTCTAATCTTTTGGGATTGTATCATTGATTCAAGATTGATCTTTTATTTGTTTATTTATTTTCCTACTATTATCAGATTGCAAATATGGGGGGGAGGGAAATCCTTGGAAAAATTGTTTGTATTTATGATTTTTCTTCCATTATATTTTCTAGTAGCCCATGATTGAAGTTCTAGATAGCTGCAGCAATGATGAAAACATTTCCCTGTTATGTCTGTTTTAAATTTGTCATCATGTGTTAATGTAATTTATCAGTATTTTTGGTATTTTAAAACATCAAGAAAAACATTTAATTGAATATAGATACAAATGTATCTCTGGTTTCAAAGTATGTGCCCAAGTGCATTGCCTCCAGTGAGCCTGAGGAGCATATTATTTCTTTTTACTTTGATCTATGGCAGAAGAATCAGTACTAAAACATAAAGTGTCATTCTTTAGTCATTTATAAACAACTGCAGCTCTTTTAATATAAAAATTTAAAAACTAAACAGTGCATCTTGTTAGAGTAGTACAAAGCATTGCCATAGCTGATGTATGGTATGTATTTTATTTCTGTTTTACAACGCAAGTTTGATTCCAAAAGTCCTTTTCTCATGAAAGTACGATTAATGTGACTGACCTCAGTTTCAGGAAGAAGATGTATGTAATTATGTGGAGGCTGATACTGCAGTGCCTCAGTGGAATTTCTGACAGAATAAGGAGTGCAGCTTGCTGACCTCAGATGCCCTTTCTAAACACGTTGAAGGAAGTAGAAAAACTCCTCACTGACATTATTGGACTTTGAATCAAGTCTTAGGTCTTTCTAGTCTTGCTGGTGGCAGCGTGGAGGGGGATTTCTGTGCCTACACTCTATTGATTGTAGATTTCAGACCTTAGTTATAAAAGAGTTCTGAATGAAATAAGAGAAAATAAATGTTCATGCCTAGGAATGTAAATAAACTGACAATTATATCTCTTATGGTGAGCTTGTGATTCAATGAGGGATTTATGGGCATATTTTAGTGTGGTTCTTGTTATTCAGTGGTGTTTTGCTTTTTTTGTTTAGCTGGGGGTTTTTTTGCATCAGCAGTCACTTTTCATAAGTGACTTTTTTATAGAAATAAGGAAACACCAAATGGTTGAATATGTATTTGGCAGTATGAAATATGTATTGCAGAGAGTTAAAGTTTTTATTTAAATCTTTTTCTGTGCTTCAGTTTTATAATCAAAACCAAAAGTTTTGTATTCTGTGTGCAGAGGTTCACTGAAGAAGTAAATAATGCTGGTTTTACTAGGTGATGACCTCACCCTACAAATGGATGAAAATCTTTTTCATATTTCTCGATTGACTGATCAGTTTCCATTTCTTCTGGCAGACAAAAAATATTTTAGTCTTAACGAGTCATCTACTTATTTATCATTCTTAAGACCGTGAAATTCTTGTCTTTGTCAGCTGCACTAAAGATGATACAGATGTTCACGTGTGTTTTTTTGGAAAGCAGAGGTAGCATAAAATGAAATTGATTGTCTAGTGCTGTCTCACAATCTACGTTTAATTGTGGAAATAGTATGAGCAGATTCCAAGATGAACTTCAGTATTCTCATTTTTACTTCTAGGCCTGTAGATGGAATAGTATTCCTTTTTACTGAAGACCTCAAAGCATTCCTCATCAAAGCCAGAGCCTTGGTGGTATGTCAGCATTCTCCTACTAAAGAGTTTTGCATTCTGACTTGCAGCAATATGTAAAAGCACTTGTTGGAGAAGCTTATGATTGGAGTCAGTAAGATTTCACTGGCAACTGTGGTGTATCTTTCCCATTAGAACATCATGTGTTGTTTAATCTCAGCTCTTTAATATTGTGATTGTCACAGAAAACTGTAGGTATTTTTTCTTACCTTTGACAATTTTAGTCCTTTAGTCTTTCTCTCTACCCTGCAAGCCGAACTGCAGAATTAGACCACAGACATGTGAGATCCGATTGGGAGCTTGGATGACATTCAAAACTCCAAGTCTCAGAGGAAAAATTTAGTTATCCAGCAGAAAGAAACCTATCCATTATGCAAGCTTTGGAGTGTCCAATAACCTCCATCTTCTCCACATCGCATCCAAAGCTTTCAAGCTTAGTTTTATTATTCGTTATTTCTGTGTAACCACAGGAGAATACAGTTTGTGGAAATGTTATATACATATATGATTATATACTTTATATTAGAAATAAACCATAAATCCTTTAATGTAAAGATGTGTTTTAAGCAGTCAGTTGTTTGTATTAAAAGTTACCTAAACCACAGGGTAACAGTAGATCCAGTGTATATCATGGTGTATTTCACTGATGTCAGTCAGGCCCATTCTATTTTAACACTTCTACTTGATGATCTAGAACAAAGAAGATGATCAGAACAGTGGTGTTTGTATCTAATAGTTTACTAAGTTAATACTGGATATTGTGATATCATACAGTCCTACTGTATTTATGTTATATTTCTATATGTTTCTGCTGGCTCCCTATCAGCTTCCATTACAGAGTTCTAGATCAGCTCTGAGACTATGTTTGTACAAGTCATTAACAAAGAAGAAATCATTTGCCACACACTTTTTGTACACTGTGGTTAAGGTACAAGAATATTTGAATTTTTGTCTTACTCTAAGAATCTCATTGACAAATGACACTTGAATTCCTTGAAGCATTGAATTCCTTCACTCCATCACAAGAAGGCAGAACAAAGTAAAAGCAGTAGTCATTCCAGAGGCTGAGATCACATTAGTGTTTTGAGATTTTTGTACATCTTTACATTGGCATCTAATCAAGAGCTGCCTCATGTCCTGCCAGCTCAGTAAACGGCAATGTTAATTCCTGACTGTCTGAAATTATCCGTGCAGACATGACCTTAAAGAGCCTAATTCCTGTTCACACTGAAACTTCCCTAAAGCGTTCCAGACCCTCCTGTTCCACTGTGTATTTTCTACGTCCACATATTTGAGCTTACAGATTTTTCCCTGCTGCATGGGTAAAGGGAATATGTGATAAGATTTCATCCAGTTTCCTAGCAGGAAATAGGCACCGATAAAAATCATTTATCAAGGGGACAGGTATAATTTATGCTCATGTACAGTGTGAGTGCAGTCATCAAATGGACTTAATGCAAATGTAAAATGAGCTGGACTGGGGCACACCCAATCTAACTTCCAGCTAGTTGGCTTTCTTGAAGGCCAGGTGGGTAGGTGGTAAAGCATAGAGCACAGCAGGGTCTGATGAGCCATTTACATCTTCCTGCCAACCCAGCTGCATTGCAGGCTACACTTAGCTACCTGAAATAGTTTCCTTAAACTAGTTTAGGTACTGTAAACTCAGTACAGGAGTGACTAACTTGTGGATGAGATTGTCTTAAAAATTTTTACCTGGCCATTCTGGATACCATATAGAAATATTTTAGAGCATCTGTGGCTTTCCTTTTTCATCAATGGATTATAAATGTGCCAGAGAAACACTGGTCTGGAAAACACTTCTTAAATGGGTATAATTTGGGCCTTCAATTCAATGCGCTTGCAGGAACCAACGAAACAAATGTTTTCTGTGTTCTCTCCAAGAATAGTGTTCTCCTAAGGCTTCAAGAATCAATGGCTTATCCACTAGTATAGCTTAAGCACAGTTTTCTTAGTTTCCAAGTCCAAATAAAACTAATAATACTGCTGCTCAATTAGGGTCACGTTTGAACAGTTAAACGTGATGGGGAAACCATCTGAGTTGCACTTTCTTTGGCATAAGTTTTGTATTTGCCTTTGGAAGCATATGCTTCGTTAGCTAAAGGAAAGCACTGAGGTGTGTAGACTTCTTATTGTAGACATTACCTAAGCAGTTCACTTGCCATGGTGATGTAGTAGCTAAAAATGCCCTCATCAGCCTCCCTCATATGTGGAGCAAAAGGTCAGCCTTGCTTTATGCCATTTATGCAGATGCACATTTGCCACATGCCACATGATGTGTTATGGTGTTTACATTTCTTTGGGAAGTGTTGCCAGCATTACATTACTAAGACCTATAGTAATGTCCTGAAAGTGGTGAGAGTCAGCCATAGGTGCTGGTAACAACACAGCATTTAGCAACACAAAATAAAGGTGATTAATTTTTTTAATTGATGTTGTTTATTGTATAGTGTGTATTTTAAACTTGTTGTATCACCATTCAGAAATACAACATTCTTGTGATAATAATAATTGTTATTGTTATCTCATAATAATAACAATTTTCTGTGATAGTTGTGGTATCAGTATTTTATCTGCAACTTACATGCTGTTTAATTATAACATTTTTAATATGCGTCAGAGATTCACGTTTGTTTCTACTGCCTGTAATTCTTCACATTTCAGACTTACAAAACCGGCATTTTTCAGATGCTTTCCATTGTCCCGCACGGATAATATGATACACAAAGAAAGTATTGAATAAACACTCAGACTATTCTACTTTTTTCGGGTAGCATTTGTAAAGAGTTTGACAGCAAACACTAGTGAAAAAATGAGATGTTTATTAATACATAGATCCTAAAAATACAGTTATAAACAAAATGCTACAAAATTTATAGAATCACAGAATAATTTTGGTTGGAAGAGACCCTCAAGATCGTGAAGTCCAACCATTAACCTAACACTAGCACTAAACCATGTCCCTAAGAACCTCATCTACATGTCTTTTAAACACCTCCAGGGATGGTGACACAACCACTTTCCTGGGTAGCCTGTTCCAATGCCTAACAACCCTTTCCATGAAGAAATTTTTCCTAATACCAAATCTAAACCTCCTCTGGCGCAACTTGACACTGTTTCCTTTTGTCCTATAACTTGTTACTTGGGAGAAGAGACCAACACCCTCTCTAGTCCTTTCAGGTAGTTGTAGACAGCGATAAGGTCTCCTCTCAGCCTCCTTTTCTCAAGGATAAACAGCCCCAGTTCCCTCAGCTGCTCCTCATCAGACTTGTGCTCCAGGCCTCTCACCAGCTTAGTTGCCCTTCTCTGAACTCTCTCCAGCACCTCAATGTCTTTCTTGTAGTGAGAGGCCCAAAACTGAACACAGTATTCAAGGTGGGACCTCACCAGCACCAAGTACAGGGGTACAATCACTTCTCTAGTCCTGCTGGCCACACTATTCCTGATACAAGCCAGGATGCTGTTGGCCTTTTTGGCCACATGGGCACACTGCTGGCTCATGTTCAGCCAGCCGCTGACCAACACCCCCAGATCCTTTTCTGCCAGGCAGGTTTCCAGCCACTCTTCCCCGAGCCTGTAGTGTTGCCTGGGGTTGTTGCAACCCAAGTTCAGGACCTGGCACTTGACCTTGTTGAACCTCATACAATCGGCCTCAGTCCATTGCTCCAGCTGGTATAGACGCCTCTGTAGAGCCTTCCTACCCTCCAGCAGATCAACACACCCACCCAACTTGGTGTCATCTGCAAACTTACTGAAGGTGCACTCATATATATATAGATAGATAGATATGTTTTTATTTTTCAGATTTGGTAATAAATCTGTATCAATAGATATAGATCACCATCAGATGGCAAGTTATTGACATTCATTCTGTTTCTTCAAGTTAAAATATTTTGTCTTCTCACAAAAGCCAATGGGATTTGCAACTCTCTGAGTTTGAAAAGGTGCTTGTCTTAACTGATCCCCTCTGCAGTATATTGGTAGAAGGCCCTTTAGCCAAGGGAGAAACAGAATTGTTTTTGCTGAGTGAACTTTGAAGGATGTTTCAGTTCTTGTACTGCTACCAAAATAGGGCATCAGTTAAGTCTTCACATTGATCTTGCTACATAAATGTTCTGAAAGATAGCTGGTCATGATGATAAATGGCCAGTCTCTATTTTTGTGGTAATAATTTTAAAAATTCCATTACTTAAACATCCCGCTCTTTTATTGTGAGCATAGATTACATATTTAGAGAGTGATGGTGAAGCTCTGGCTCCCAGGAAGTCAGCAGGAATTCTGCTGTTGTTTATGTCCAGCTCAAAATTTCATCCTTCCTCACATTTTTTGCAATTGTGACTACAATGAATATAATGCACACAGCTTTGTTTTTTATGGTTCTGGAAATGTACTGAAAAGTTATTTCAAGAGCAGATTTCGTGATCAGTTATTTGAAGAAAACATCAGCATTTGTTCTGTTTGTGGTATAGTGAAGGGGGATAAGCTGTTGGCTGAGACGTTGGTGAGGGTATACGTGTGTCTCATTATTACTATACTACTGCTAAGAAGAATGTATTTTCATATTCTAGTTGAAATAAGTTACTTCTCCCTTGGTACATCAGAACTAATAGTGACTTTGTGATATTCCCTACTGAAATGCCTAGAAAAAACACATTAGGTTATATCAACAAAATCACTATCACAAAGACATAAATCAGTCCACTTTAGTAACAAGCTTGACAGTAGTGAAAACATGAAGGTAAATGTAAGGTGCTACTATTTTTTCATGTATCCCTTTAACTACTAGTTTTATTTGACAAAGAAAATGAGGTCATTATGAAATGCTCTATGTCCTGCAAATTCAACTGACTGATGAAGTGTACAGCTGGATGATAGTTTGATACTGGATTAATCTTAATAAATTTGTCAGGGTTAAAGATTTGTACAAATGAGAGCATCTTGCTTTTTGTATAGATTATTGTTGGAATGAGTCAAAATCTGCCCTGGAGTGTCAGTGGTGAAGGATTTCAGCAGTTGCCTGAATACAACAGAACTTCATTTGGTCTGTTTGAAACAATAATACTGACATTGGAAATCGTGATTATTTCAGAAAGCTGTCCATATGCAGTTTTCCAGTTCTTGTGTCTTTCAGGGGTTTTTTGTATGTTTTTCATGTATTCCTTGCCCTAGTGCAAAAGCAACAGTGTTTTCAAAACTGTTTATTAGCATGATGGTGAAACAAAAGGAGGAGTTGTAAGCTAGGTGGAATTTATTTTCTCCATACACTTTTGGTAGTGAGTGCAAGGATATTTGAAAGAACACAAGTTCTCTAGATCCAGAAAAAACAAAATAATAGTGATGTGGTTTATGAATTGAAAGGGATTTGGTGAGAAAGAAGAGACAGTGGTATTCTTTTATAATGTGAACTTTGTGGTATATTAAGAGAAAAAAAAATATGTGATTTCACAGAATAGAGAGGGATGACATGTTCAAATGAGAAATGCAGACAGGAGATTCTGAATCCTTTAGAAGGTACTTACCTGAACCTACAAACTTTTCAAATGTAAACAGCAAACTGAGTCAGAAATATGAAAGGTGAAAATTCACTTACTTCCTCTGCAGTTTAAAGAGCATTTAGTTTCAGGACTCAGAACTTCTCAAGCTTAACAGTGGTTTCTGTCAAGACCTAGACAATTTAACCAGAAGGTATCATGTCTCAGAAAATAGGGCTACATGATAATCTGTACTTCAAAACAACATCCAAAACCTCAAAATAAAGTAAAACAGAAGTTTATGCTCTGGAAAGCTTAAAAGCATTTCAAGGCTGACATGTTGAGACTCAAATACATTAGTCCGACAAATCTCAATAGAAATTACTGGGCATCCTGGGCAGAATGTTTTGAGAACTTCTCTGGAGGAATGGTGCTCACTGAGGGTACTACTGTATCAGTATAATGAACATATTCTTGCTTGATTGTTACACTGCTATTAAAAACAAAGTTATATACACAATGGAGAAGTCTTTAAATGTCTGCCAAATAAAATTGAAAGGGATCCAGATGTTGTGTTCAAAGATAATATATCATCTATTCATCTTCTTGGGAATAAGAAATGTGTTTAGGTCTCGGACAAAATAATTTTTCATTTGCAGAGATTAGAATAAAAATTCCTGTAAGATCAAGACAGCAGTGGAGAAGGTCTACAAAAGACTACTCAGAAGAATACAAATATCTACAAGCAGGTTCAGCATCAAATTGCACTCAATTTGATTATGTCAATATGTATTATAAGCATCACAGTCATAATGTGTATGCACAGTTTTCAAGACAATTTTTCTTTAACAAATTTTTCAAAGAATAAATAAGTTGAAGGAGGAGATTATGAGGTCATTCTGCACTATTTTTAAGAAGGATCCAAATGGATGGTTGATTGCTTTATTGTATGTTGGGGGCAAATGCTAATACCTGTTCGATGCATAAGCATCCAGAAATGCATGCTGGTTTTCACAGAGCAATCATTGTCGGTTGCAATTAGATGTTTTAATCATATTTTTTAATGTTGGTTAAGCTTCAATAAATCAAGCTGGTAAGTGAACTAAATGCGCCTTGTTTACAGTCGGTTTCATGAATAATTTAATTATGGCTGCCACCAGGACAAAGCTTGGAACTGTCAATTAACAACTTTTAAAAAGTTTTTCTACATTATAGTGAGAGATGATTCACGCTTTCTAGACTTTCTGTTTTTCGAGCTCGGTGAAACGGGTACTGTTTACCTTTAAAGAAGACAAAACTGGGGTGCCAAATTTGCTTGATTTTATTAAGAAAGCCTGTTGGTCAGTAATGTTTTTTATAGTGCTCTGAAAAATATCTGTTCTTCTGAAGGAGTCCAGAAATCAGCCAGAACAGATTTATTCTTTGTTGACTGGAAAATCAAAGTTGTTAGTGGATTTTACTCCTGCTGTTAATCAACGTGGCCGGGATTTTGCTAATTGTTTCTAGGTGATGCCTTGCCTTCTTGACAAGGGAGCTTTGAGGGAAAATCAGCTACACCACCCTCAAAAAGGACTCTCTGACAAGGAAAGAGAGAAACACTGAAAAGCATTCCATCCTGGAGTCCAGCTGGGAATATGGTGCTTCCATCTCCAAGTACTTCATCCTGTTAATTTCTCTCACCAAATCTATGAGCGTACTCAAAATTTGCAGGGAGAACTCCCAAACTTAATGTGGTTTATAAAGTGTTTTGAGTCTTGGAGGGAAACGTTTTATCACACTTGTACAGTGACAATACATCTTGTACTCAGCAGCGGTCCATGGCATGCTGTGCCATGTTGAATTTTTCATAGCTGCCTGTTGTGCATTGTATTAAAGGTACTTCAGATAGTCTACTGAAAGGAAACTGACTGTATGAAAAGATCTTTAATTTTATTTTCCATACCATTAGTGAAAACTGCTTATGTCTTCGTACAGAGGAGGAGATTGCTAGTACAGGAAGGCTATCAGCATTCTTTTAATGAAAGGTATGGTATGTGTGCCTTCAAGAGTCCAGTGCCCTTAGCACTTAAAATTGGCTGATGACACAGAATTACTCAGAAGACTGTTTTTCATCTTCTTCAATTTAGGGTTTTGTTTCACTTCAAAGGCAAGTTTTGTTACCTCTAAAGCATGTGAAACAGGTACCTGTTAAAAAGAGCAAGTGACACAACCACATCAAGGTTCACATAGAGGAGATGGTGAAACAGTCTCATTCCTTTCCTTGTGGAAGTCCTGAGGATCAGTTTTAGCCTGACCCATGAGAGTAAGTAAAACAAGGGCCTTTGATCACCTTTGCATAGGCAGATTTAATGCAACCCCCATATAACCCAGTTCTCCTCCCTTCATGCTTTCCCATGCCATATTGCCCCAGACTCCTACAAACAGGGAGCAGGATGCTAACGAGGTACTTGCGTGTACCGACAAATGAGCTAAATATTAGTTGTTGACATCATTGCCAAGCTTTGGTCACTTTCTTCCAGCATGTGTCAGCACAACTTGCAGAAATGGCATCATGTATCATTCAGCTTTAGGTTCATCTTTGGTAGAGAGGTGTTGAATGTAGTTCTTTTGACATGTTTGAGGAATTGACCCTTGTGTTTGCCCCTCATGAAACAGCCAGTAAAGTAGTGCCCCAATATGTACATGCTTGACAATGCTACAAAATCCTAAATAGTCAAATATTATCATCAAATATTGCAAGATCTTCAGATATTTCTGAAAGTCATAGGGTGTTTTTTAGTCATTCCAATAATAAACTTTTTTTAGTGTGCCTTACAGTTTTTAACTCCTTAACATTCAAGCTTTCCTCTGGAAATGGAAATGCTAGAAAGCTTTTTTTTCCCCTTTATGAAATCTAAGATTTACAAGGATCCCAGGAGGTAAGGTGTTAAGGAAAGCATCAATTATTATAAATTCTATGATAAAAGCACCAGGGGAGCAGCCATGGCTGGGATGGGTCAATGGTTCACTTGAGGGAGGGTGTCACACTTTTGTCCTGCTTCTCCCACTCTGCTGTTAACCTTAGTTACATGGTCATAACTTCTCTTGCCCCTCAGGGTGACGGTTTGGGGTTAGTTCTCAGGTTGGCTTTACACTAATGCTGTCTTCATTTATGATCTTACAGTCTTCTGTTACTAATGAGAAAATATAGGCATTGTGCCATTCTGTTGGGTTGTCCTACATTATATAATCTCCAAGGTCTTGACAAACATTTTTTATTTATTCAGGAGAAAAGGGATTCCTGTCCTTCATTGAACAAATGTCACCACTGTGGGATACTCTAGAAAACAAGAGGGATACAACTTTGTGTAAAAAAATGTAAATCCCAATGCAACCTGAGTTGGTAGGCTGCTTCTGATGCTTTTATGGAAGCCGTAGCTTCTGTGTTTAGAGAGAGTATGGAGTCCTCACTAGTTCATGTTGACAGTCTGCCGTAAATGTGAATAAAACCATGCAGACTCTGAATTAATCATTCCCACATTATTTGGCTTATTACATACCAAACTGACAGGCTGCTAGGCAACTTGGATACAGATAAGGCAAAAATGTGGAAACCGACAACAGTTTCATGTGTCAAATTTCTGTCGATGATCCTGTTTACAGGAAAATTTCTTCATATTAGAAAGTCCTAGTCTTACCTCTATCTGACACACAATAAAACATGATAAAATGTAGAGCTGATATGGTCAAAACTTATATTTGCAGCACCTGTGACTTAAATCTTGGCAATTGTATTTTAAATATAATTGCCAACAGGTAGTGGAGAGCTTGGTACTGCCGAGGAAAGACAGTAATTCTTTTCTGTATTGATTACCCTGTGGATATGTCTAAAGTAAGGTTAAAAATAGAGAACGTGAATAAAAGTGGCTAATCACAGGTTCTTAGCTGAGACAGAAATTTGTAAAGCATATTGGGTCCTCATAGAAGTTCATTAAAGCAGAGACAATGAAATGGACTTGGACTCATCAGAGCATGCTTAATACAGTGTCTTTCACTCAACTGACTGGAAAACTAGTTGAAAATGACTGATTCTCATTGTGCAAATCAAGACCAAAAGGCAGCTTGTGTCTGTGAATGGAAAAAGCAGAAAATCTGTGGAAGAATGGTGATCCATCAGCATTGTAAGAAGTTCCCCTTGAGTACTGTAAATAAATAATTTAATTCTGGAATGAGACTGAGTTAATAATATCAAGTATGAAGACTCTTTTTTCCTCCCCTATGGTGTTGGACGTGTAAGCATTGCAAATGAATAAATGTCCGTGCTGGAGAGTCATTTTTATTGTCATGTCAAAAACCTCTTCTGCTATGTATTTCCTAAGGGAAGCAACATTGCAGAGAGCAGAAAGAAAGTGGAACAAATGGTCCATAATCTTTAGCAATCTTACAGAGACATTAAAAAAATATAGATAAACTTGCTCAGAGCAATCAGGTTTCAGTGTCGCATGGGAAAGGCCTGTTCACCACTTCTAGACTGAACCATGGATAATTCTGAGCCATGTGAATTTTGCACTCATTTCAAAACTAACGCAGTACCTGAGGGTTAGCTGTTATGCAAGGCAAAAAACGGTGATTGCAAAGAGTGGTCTTGAGTTATCAACATACAGGCTGCACTTTCAGGGCTAGTGAAAACTGTATTTTCAACAAGGAGGTAATATCAAGCAGTAAAGAGAAATGAAGGCCATCCTAGAAAAAATCTGCCTAAAGATCAAGACAATCCAAGACCAAAAAAATGGCACAGGCCAAAACTGCAACAAATGTCAAATAAAAATAACAATACTGGACAATTGTAGCCAAGATCAGCTCCCAGGCTTAAAAAAAAAAAAAAAGCCCTCAGTATTTCGCAGTTCTGCAAATTCTCCTCAGTTATTTTGGCAACATGCAGAGAAATTGATCAACAAATCCACCTGCAGAAGATATAGCTGGTGATTCAGAAAAAAGGTGAACTTCCAGATCCTGGATGTTAGGGTTTTGTAATCATAAAACAATAGCAAATGCATACTGGTATTGAGTGTTGGTGACGAAGTTTTGGTGAAGGGAGGCTGCAGGGGTGGTCTCTGTGACAAGGGTGCCCCATGACAGACACGGCCAGCCCCAGCTAGTTCCAGTGGACCCACTGCAGGGCACAGCTGAGCCCCAAAGCCAAGACAGTGGCACGTCGGGGAAAATATATTTAAGAAAGAATATAATGCTGCACAGGAAATGAGGAGCAAGGAAGTGGGAGAAATAGCCCTGTGATCATCAAGGTCAGAAGAAAGTGAAGCAGGAGCTTCAGACACTGGAGCAGATTCCCCTGCAGCCCAGGGAGAGGCCCACACAGAAGCAGATACCCAGCCTGCAGCCCCTGGAGGACCTCGTGCTGGAGCAGATGGATATTTCCTGAAGGAACTGATGCCTGTGGAGAGCCTACACTAGAGAAGATTTTTCCTGAAGGACTGCAGCCCACAGAAGGACCCACACTGGAGCAGGGGGACAGTGTGAGGGAGAAGCGGTGGCAGATAGGAGCTGTTATGGACTGACCTCGTAACCTGCCATTCCCTATCCTCCTGCACTGTTTGGTAGGAAAGGAGTAGAGGAGTTGGGAGTGAAAGAGTGAAGTTGAGCCTCAGGAAAAAAAGTGAAGGCTTGGAGGGGAAGAAGGTGCCTTTGTTTCTCACCACCCAACTTGATTTTAATTGGCAACAAATTGCATTTATTTTCCCCAAGTCGAATCTGTTTTGCCTGTTGACCGTAAATTGATCACCCTGTATTTACCTTGAGCCACAAGCTTTTTCATCTTATTTTTCTTCCCTTGTCCTGTTGAAGAAGGATAATGAGCAAGTGGCTGAGTGGGTGTCTGGGAACCAGCGAAGTTCAACCCACCAGCCGTGCGTGGACATTGGAGCCTCAGTGACAACTTGTTGAAGTGAATACCCACTCCAGCCATGTCAATGGGGCCAGAAAACTGATGCAAGTCTCCCATAAGTCTTTACTTATCTCGCAACATTATTATATTGTCAGCAAGAGCTGGAAGCATAAGAACAGGGGGAAGAGGGAAAAAGAGCGTAGTGTAGAGGAAAAGGTTGGTATGCAGCACCAGTGGCAAGGAGAGAGCTCTCAGGACAGAGTCCTTCCTTCCTGAGCGTGGACTTGCCTACGAGAATCCCAGCAGCACGTGAGAATGGCAAAATGGCAGAAAGCTGAGTGATCTCAGCTAGCACTCAAGTACTCTGTCCTGAAGGTTAGAATACTGGATGAGAGAAGATAAAATAAGGGAATAGCGAAACAGCTGATAAGAGAGGAATGAGTAGTGTTGGAAGCTGGCACCAGAGAAGTCAGCAAAGCAGGGGCTAAACTAAGCACAAGAGTGCAAGGGTGCGATAATGAAGATCACAAACAGAGATATCTGAGTGAGCAATGCTGAAAAGAACGGAAAAGGTGGTTAGTGACAGAAAGTTGTGACAAGACTAATTAGAAAGAAAAGACAAATAGTGACCATTCAGATGCAGAGCTAGGGTTGAGGGGAGAGAAGCGGGGAACCAGGAGGAGAGGATGAACTTCTGTGTAATATTTGTTTCCACACAGGCACTGTTAAAGTTGGAGAGTGGTGCTGAAAGAGATTTAAATAGAGTTGATTTCCTGAGCTTGTAATGAGTCCATGCAATTTGGGTTTGGCTGACTTTTTTTTCCATTTTTTGTTTTGTTTTGTGTTTTTTTATTTTTCTTTTTCCACAGGAAGAAGTAATAACATTTTCAAACCAACTGTAGTTCTGGTACAAATCGATTTTAAGATTCTACTTTGGGAATGACAGGATCAAATTCTCACAAGCCTTCTCAGAAGATTGTGGCCCAGCAAAGATTAAGATATTTCTGCTGTCTTGATCTGGATCCAGAAATTCTTTCCACTTCTGAGTCTGCTTTCCAACCAGTGCTGCTAAGGTGTATTTGAATCAGAAGCTTAGACTCCAAGTGGTTGTTTGTCTCTCTCTTTTGTCCTCTTCTCTCCTCCCATGTCCTAACCCCCACCACTCACTGAAGTTTCACTCTCTCCTCTCTCTACCTTATTGCCAAAAAAAAGGAAAACAAAACCTCACAGCTCATTCTCCTTTTTTTAATAAGTTCAGATCTTGAGGGTTTGGGTTTGACTCATGTCTATATGAGGCAAAAAACACCCAGCATTTTTTTTTTTTTTTTTTTTTTTTTACCCTGTCTTAAAACCTGCTGTCGCTTTGGGTTTGTGGTAAAAAGGAGATTAATGTTCTCATGGATTCACATTAACAAAAATTTTCTTTTTCTTTTGCATTCAGTTTTTGCATTGATTTTTCAGAAGCACGCTACCTACTGGGCTAGATTGACACCTGGTCTTAAGCCAACATGTTTTTTCCTATGTTCTTTAATGTTCCTGCTGACTTCTGTTTTCTAATGTGTTTTTGGATTGCCATGATACAATGCTGTCAAGCAGAAATATAATTGTTTGATTTTTTTTCTACTGTCAAAATACTTCACAAGGTGGCCCTCGGCTTTAACGGCAGGAAGCACAAATACACACATGCAGAAATACACATTCATCTGTTACAGATGTTGTTGCGTTGAGTTAATCATGCCGCCCATTTAGGAAGCTGTAATTGAAGGCAGAGGAGGAGTTTTGCAAATCAAAGCTTGGCTGCAGAGTCACTTGAGCGGTGACTCACTGAGTAGCCATTGTAAACAAATTAATTTGTGCCTCAGTTTACTGCACTGTAAAAATGAATTGTTACTAAAGGATTTAGGAGTTGAAACGCTATTTTGAGTACATACTGAGGTGCTTTCTAATTCAGGTGACTGTTGAAAAGCATTATTTTGACTGTCTATCCCCTGAGAAATAAACAAATTGGTATTTGGAAAGCTGCCATTCCCAGCAGCTGTATACTGAGACCATTCCTCCTTCTCCATCGTCTCAGTCTGTTTGTAAGGAACTTTTTGGTTGTTTTCTTTATACTGGAAAATGTGAAGCACAAAACAAGCACGAAGCAAAAAAATTTGCTAATGAGTGCTAGGAAAGGTGAAACTGTCAGGACCTTTTCTAGGAAATATTTCCTTCATCTTCTTTTTATGGGGGAAAGGTGAAAAGCAAGGACGTTTGGGGAGAGGGGGTGAGGGGCGTGGGTTGTATGTGAATATGATGGTTAAATGTTAGATTTGTGTCTTTTTTTTTTGCCTGCTAGGATCTATGTACCATGGTCATACATAAACAAGAAGTGACCAATTATTCATGTGAAAAGAGGTTTCATGAGTCATAGGAAAACAGTAAAAAAGTACGTTTCACACTGTTTTCAAGATAAAAGTATGACAACATGGTATCACCGTAATAACTGTGCACATTCTTTTTAATAAGATTTGGGGGTGAGTGGGAGAAGGGGTTCTGACAGCATTGAAATGATGTGCAACAAACCCTTACTTCTTTTTTTGAGGAGCAAAAAAGCCTGCTTTAGCTGCCTGCTCTGGTATGGCTCATTGAAGTATATGCCAAGTGTGTAAACAAAACCCTGGCAGAACTGGCAAGCCTGCAGAAGGTCAAACCCTGATGTGCATGTTGTTTGTTAGCAGAATCCCAAGCAGAACACCAAGGGAATAGTGGGTGCAGTGCAACCAGTTAGTGAAGATGAAATTACTATTTAAGCAATACTGCATCTCTGTCCATAGGAATGCATTTTTGCTTCTTCGGTAGTACATTGTAAGGGAAGAGTTTTTCACAGTACAGAGGAGGAATCTGCTCCTAATAGACATCTTGCATTGGTTGGGTTTTTCCTTGCTTGACGGACCAACCTCCTGCACTGAAAATTCACTGACATAAACACCCTACCACGCTTTTGGCCTGATCTTGCAACTGGCTGTACTGAGGGCAGATTTGTGCTGAAGCAGAGTCCTGTTGACCTCACTAAGTCTCTGAGATGGCATGTTATGTCCACCAACCTCAGAGGAGGCAATAGGACTGAGATGCCAGAGCTGACAAATAGTTGTTAGGTAGTAAGTGAATGTTTTGCTTCTGTTTTTAAATAAATCAGGCGAATCAAAATGCATACTTGCTTTCACTGCTTGTCTTCATGATCTGCTACAGAAATCCATCATCTGTTTTGTCCTGTGTGTACATCTAGCTAGTAATAACAGGTAGCCTCACCAAACTGTGCAGCAGAAGGGAGAACACAGCAGCTCCAGCAGTGTCAGGGCTGTTTGTTTCTCAAGTGTTTTCCTGGTTTTGTGTTGTTCTAGCCACTGAGATTGCTGTGCCTACCTGAAAGGCTTTTTTGCAGAATGCGATGTCTGAGGAGCATTATCTATCTGCCACTTGGAAACCCAGACAGCAGATCTGACACAACAGAGTTCATGATTCTGAAAGTGTCACTCCGCTGACTTGATGAGAAAAAAACAGATACCCCATAGCAAGGGCTTAAATAATACCTTTCTATTAGCACCTAGAATCCATAAGAATGAGGTCAGAAGGCACATGGAATATAAAAGACTTGAATTCTATCACTTGACATAAGGTGGTGAAGAGAAAATGAATTATTTTAGTCTTAAATCAGAACACCAAGAGTTAGCTACACCCAGTCTCTTCATCAGGGAGCCCCTCATAGTGAAAAATTCACATGCAAAGATGAAGGCATAGAGAACAATGTGTACACAAGATAACGAGGAAGCCATCAAAGTAGATGGATCCTGCTTTCAGCCTGCCTTCAGAGGTTGCAATTCTTCCTCATTGCTCTGTGTATTGGACAATCAGTCATGGTTTCAACAGCAGGGAGGAAGTTCCTTTTATCAAAAGAGATGCATTGAGAGTTCTCATTTTATAGTGGCTTTGCCCAGGATGAAAAGATTGCACAGAGCGCTGGTGACTAGACTAGAAAATCAGGCCTAGGACCTACTTTGAGCTGAGACTGGGCAGAGAGCAGGAGCGAGAGGAGGGGCTGGCTCATGCTGGACGAGAGGCGTCCTGCTGCTAAAAACTCTCCTTACATTGGTGTTGCTGGCCATTAGTCATGTCACAATTAGGATGAGAAGGAGCCAAGATGCCCACCAGTCCCCACTTTACTTTTTGTTCTTTCTCACCATTCTTCTGGTGCCATGTCACATTTAATATTTTCCATGTGTTTTTGGCCGGTATGGTCTGGTACTGCTCAACAGCAGAAATCTGTTGATTCTGGACTGCGAACTACTACTGGCTGGCACACCAAACTCTAGGGTGACTTAACTGTGGTAGAAGACAGACAGAATTGTTTCCAATGTACACCTAAGGAGGCCCTCAGTTAAGCAAACATTGATTTTGGAGAAGCATTTTTTTTTTTTTACCTGTCTGCTGCCAGCAGGCTGTAAATAGGATCCCTATATTTTTCTATGTTGATACTAACCTACATTAAAGCTCATCAGCAACCTTTAAGCCCATAGAAGTTGCGGAGCATTGCTGGAAGCCACACACACACCTCAGAACAGATGAGGTCCGTACCAGTTGTCATGGACTGGTTACAAGGAGCAAAGGCACTCCAGGCAACGCTGCAGCCCACGGGTGGCCTGTGACTGCTGGTTCACTGGGTTCATCTTGCCTTCATGGACTAACTCCCACTGTTATAAATCATATAGGTATGTGTTTCTTCCTGGAGCAACTTGTTTGCTTTATTTATTTGGAAAATTTCAGTAACTGCACTCACCACAGCTTCTTTTTCTGCCACTGAACTTGCCATAACTGAGGCTCGCTTAAGAATGTTTAGTCTTAGCAGTGTGTAATTTCCCTGCGTGATTTCTGAACCACATACTGAATAGATATGCTGGTAAAATGTGGTAAATAAATTTCCAGATAAATTAATGGTATCTCAGAAATTACCCACTTCGCTAGAGACAGAATGCCACAGATTTGAGGCACCCTCAGACTAAAAAAGTCCTGGACATCGTCTCCCGTTTCTCTCCTCCTCCAATTTTAAGATCACTGAAACATTTAGAAGAGAAAACAATCTATTTTTAGTACAATCACACAGTCACTCCAAGTATTATTTATATTTAAATTAAAAACAGCTTTTAGGCCTTCAGCTAACCCAGAACTCTAATGTTATTTAAGGAGAAAAAAAAAAAAGTGTTTTAAGTAGATTTTAAATAGCTACATAACAAATTTGAACATGGCACCATACACTGAGAGGAAACAACAGCACCCTGTGATAGCTACTTGCTTTAGAAAGTTGGTGGAAAAAACAGTCAGATGTCATATGCATTTATACAAAAGTGGCTACCAAGGAACAGTTTACAGAAGTCGTGTGTATGCTTTGTGGCAGAGCAATAGTTAAACCATTGCTTGGGCTGAGTCAAATGCCCAGCAGTGCCTGTTTGGAACATTTTCCTTTGAGTCACTTTGTTTGAAATGTAATAGATGGCTGGTCAATCTGTTGTCAGAGCCTCTGTAGTTGCTGCCTGGAATATTATTCCAAAATGTTTACTCCACAGAGGTGTCTCATGAGCGGTACCTCTTACTCATATCTGTCACTTTTTTTAGGAGGAGTAATTTGAACTTGCTCTGTTTTTTTTTCTCACATCTCACAGATGTTCAGACAAGCCGGAGTGTTTCCTTCAGTCACCCCATCACTGCCTATGCTTCCAAGGTGAATTCAGGGCCAGATTTAAAAGTGACCAGAGTGAACAGAATGACAGAGTCAAGTATATCCAGAATAAAAAAAAGTATCTCCAGTAGAATCAAAAGGCCTGTGACAAAGTGAAAGGATCAATGTTTCTCCTGACTGCTCACAGGAAGGGGTTACCGAGTGGTCCAGATCTATTGTAGGAGATGTTCTCATGGAAATCAGTGAATGAAGAGCCTTGACATAACAATCTTTGATTTCCCAAAATCCCAGATTCACAAGGTGCAAACACGTTTCAGTGTAGTTTTGGAAAAGCCTGGTATGTCTCTGAGGCAAAGGAGACTGTATGTGATTTATCACTTGCTAGATCTTTACACAGCCATCCACTGTGGTCCTTAAACAGCCTATGTACCCCTACCACAAACTCCATGGAGTCTGAAGCTGAAGTGGAGATGGGAGGAACATGGGGCTGGTGTGTTTCACCTAAAACTTCAGAGGACTTGTGCTGATGAATCCTTTTGGTAAATGACAGTGAGCGAGGGCTCGTGCTGGTGCATGGTGTCTGTTTGAACCGAAGAAGAAAAGAGCTCCAGCATTGAGACCTGGGATTTTTTTCTGACATACACAGAGGTAGGTATCATCTTGAGTTAGCTGGCAGCTTCTGAGACTCAGGCTCCACCTGTGAAGAATAATACACACACCTCACTATCTGCTGGACAGGGTTTAGGACAGAAGAGCTGGATCTTGCAGTCCTACCAGGCCTCTGTTATTTCTGCCTTCAGAGTGAGGCTAGATTAATTATCTACTCTACAACCTATGGACTTGGGTCTGGTAGGTGTTTTGGGAACAGGATTAATTGCCTGCAAAGGTGTGCAGGGGACTCTGAGGGAACATGTTGCATTGCTGTCTCTCATGGCATAAATAGCACTTGATTCTTCTGATTTCTCAGAAAGCTCTTCAGCTTCATCCTTGCAGAGACCACCAGTACAGAGGGAACGAAGGAGAATGTGATCTAAGCTTTACTACCCAAAGGCTGATGCTGAGCAATGATACTGAAAAGTATTTTTCAGGGTTAAATGCTATACCTGCAAAGAGACCAGATAGAAAGTCCTCTGTCTCCACAACAGCATCCCACAAAAGCTCATCTGGTTGGATTGATTTGGACCAGCTGGTCACCAAATTATTTTGTGCTACTTCCATTCACTTGCTGGCTTAAGCAGTTCTCACTGAGAGGTTATTTCAGAGTGTTTGTTTTGGTTCTGTTTTGGTTTGTTTTTGTTTTGGCTTGTTTTGGTTGTTTGTTTGTTTGTTGGTTTGTTTGTTTGATTGGGTTTTTTTGGTTTTGTGTATGGTAGCTACCTGATAGTTGTTGCTTTTGAAGAAGCTTTGATTTTTGCTTTATACCAGGAGATGTGTTTCATTAACTGTCCTTTTCAGACAGCAAAGTATTGGGGAAATAAATAGTCCCTTTCCCAGTGAAAATGATATAAATTGCTCTAAGGGATTCATTTTTCTTGTGTCTTTTAAAAATGCTGCTTTCTTATGCTGCTGACTAGGATCTCATCGTGATGGCTCAGATAATTTAAAGCACTGTGTCAACCTTTGCAGATGTAGCGGATGCCAGTATCACACTTAACCTAGTCTGTCAGAGTGACAGCGTGGGCTTGACAGGAGTATCAGCTGGTTCAGCTGGCAAATGCTCTCATCCTGTTCACTCCCAGGCCTGTTAGAGTTATGAGCTGCCTCTCTTACAGGAGATCATGAATTAGTGTTGATTTACACAGGGGCTCTGAAGATTAAACAGTGAAAAGATCCCAGAAAGTATCAGTGGGAAAATGCTGGGATCTCTCCTCCTGTCTGCTCTGAGAGTGATGGGGTGATGCAGCCTTGCCGGGAAAGGGAGATATAAGTCCCCTGGCAGAATCCCCAGATCACACCGTGAGACCATACTTGTAGCACAGAACTACAACCTTTCTCTTGTACTTTGCCTCTAGGCATGAAGTTAGGAATTATAGAGGAGTCTGATACCGGGAAAATAATTTGTGTGAAGCCTGCACTGTGGCAAGGGCTGTCGTTGGTGATAAAGCACCCTGACGCCCTGAAAAATCCACACCTAAAGTGAAACAGTGGTCTGCCTGGCAGGATGGAGTGGCTGAAATTGTCTCGTGCTGGAGGGACTGCTTAGAGGATGAACATTTCCCAATCTCTTGATCAATGTCCCTCTGGTTCCCCCTTTCCCCCACACACTTGCCTTTTTTAAAAATCAAACAGTCAAGCAAACAACAGAAAGCATGTGTGCTGTCAATTCCGCGTTTTAGTAAAACATCTAGCAATTAACAGGAAGCAGTTGTGACCTCATCTGGCAATGTATAAAAGCCGGTTCTAAATATGGTGCTTAAAACAGTGACATTTAATTAGTAGCTGCCAGAGAAGGACACACACAAACTTTGTTTAAGTATAACCTGATTTTCAGCATGAAGGAATCTGGAGATGTTTTGACATATTTACATTATGTAATGGAAGTGTTAGAAAGGAAGTGAGAAGTCAAATTTTTTCTTAAAAAACCCTATTTATGTTTACATACTCAGACAAAATTTAACACTACAGTAATTTCCTACTCCTCTTTCCCTTTCCATAGTTTCATCCCACGTCTCTGTTGTTTACATTCCAGTTAATCTGAGCTGGCCGATGGTTGAAGTCAATTACCTCATTGTCCTTTTTTGTATAAAGCAGCAGTGTAATTGTAAATTACAAATTTATTAATGAAACATCTGAAGATTACAAGAGTCATTAGCAGGCAGGATGGAAAGATGTATCCTATTCATGCTTCAGGATTACTTACCATCTTGTGTGTACTTAAGAAAAAATGTCAGAATATGTGGGCAGCATCATTTAAAGCATAAATCTGACATTATGGAAGCATATGCAATGGAGATAACAGCTTGAGGGTTGGCTGAGCTATACTCAAGGATGAGCTTGGGCTTTTAGAGTGGAAAGGTGGCTCTCCTTCATCCCTATGTCCCCCAAGCTTTAACTGGTGCTTACTTGGAGGTAGGAATGAGTTTGGGTGACATTTACAGCAGCTTAAATAAATACTTTGCTAAAGGGAAGTCGTGTTTGACCAACCTCATAGCCTTTTATGAAGACGTAACAAGGTGGATTGACGATGGCAGAGCAGTGGATGTGGTCTACCTTGACTTCAGCAAAGCATTTGACACCGTCTCCCACAGCATCCTCACGGCAAAACTGAGGAAGTGTGGTCTGGATGATCGGGTAGTGAGGTGGACTGCAAACTGGCTGAAGGAGAGAAGCCAGAGAGTCGTGGTCAATGGGGCAGAGTCTGGTTGGAGGCCTGTTTCTAGTGGAGTGCCTCAAGGGTCAGTTCTGGGACCAATACTGTTCAATATATTCATCAATGACTTGGATGAGGGAATAGAGTGTACTATCAGCAAGTTTGCTGATGACACCAAGCTGGGAGGAGTGGCTGACACGCCAGAGGGCTGTGCTGCCATCCAGCGAGATCTGGACAGGCTAGAGAGTTGGGCGGGGAAAAATTTAATGAAATATAACAAGGGAAAATGTAGAGTCTTGCATCTGGGCAGGAACAACCCCAGGTTCCAGTACAGGTTGGGAAATGACCTATTAGAGAGCAGTGTAGGGAAAGGGACCTGGGGGTCCTGGTGGACAGCAGGATGACCATGAGCCAGCACTGTACCCTTGTGGCCAAGAAGGCCAATGGCATCCTGGGGTGTATAAGAAGGGGGGTGGTTAGTAGGTCGAGAGAGGTTCTCCTTCCCCTCTACTCTACCCTGGTGAGACCTCATCTGGAATATTGTGTCCAGTTCTGGGCCCCTCAGTTCAAGAAGGACAGGGAACTGCTGGAGAGAGTCCAGCGCAGGGCCACAAAGATGATGAAGGGAGTGGAGCATCTCCCTTATGAGGAAAGGCTGAGGGAGCTGGGTCTCTTTAGCTTGGAGAAGAGGAGACTGAGGGGTGACCTCATCAATGTTTATAAATATATAAAGAGTGGGTGTCACGAGGATGGAGCCAGGCTCTTCTCGGTGACAACCAACAGTAAGACAAGGGGTAATGGGTTCAAGCTGGAACACAAGAGGTTCCACTTAAATTTGAGAAGAAACTTCTTCTCAGTGAGGGTGACGGAACACTGGAACAGGCTGCCCAGGGAGGTTGTGGATTCTCCTTCTCTGGAGACATTCAAAACCCGCCTGGACGCCTTCCTGTGTAACCTCACCTAGGTGTTCCTGCTCTGGCAGGGGGATTGGACTAGATGATCTTTCGAGGTCCCTTCCAATCCCTAACATTCTGTGATTCTGTGATTCTGTGATTCTGTGATTATTCTGGGCCAATTGCTCTTTCGAGCAGGTTTATTTGCTGAGGATAATCAGAGGGCAAAGCATGCTAATGATCTTCTGTTTGTAGTCACATCCACTGCTGTCTCCACATGACTCCACCTAGGTGGCAGGTTCAATACATGCTCTATTAATGGCTTTGTATTTGAGAAGGTCTTAGCTTTCCTTAGAGTAACTGATATGCTGAGTTTGAATTCAGCAAGGGTAACAAGCAATAGTAAATCTTACTTAATTTTCTTATTCAATTATGTCTCACAAATATCTCCATAACTCATTTATGATATTTTTATTGTTATCACTGGATTTTAAGGTGGGAATCTAAAGACCCATCTCATGTCCAGAGAAGAATTCAGATCTCTGTCTAATGGTTCCCAAACTGTGGGCAAGTGTTGGTTCAAAGGCTCATATAATAGAAGTGCATGAAACTACCTTGCCCTTGAGCTGTAGAAAACAGGGAAGCAACTGAAAGGCTGACAGTTGTCCAAAAACCTCAGCAAGAGATAAAATAGCTGAGGGAGTTTCATGGGCAAGGGAGAAAACCACCACTGGAAGCAGGAAGAAAATACTTAGCATGCAAGATAGCGAGGTAGAAAAAAACTGAAGGCAATGGTGGAACTCCCATTCACTTCTAGGGAACACACCTGAACCTCTTTTCTTCTCAACATTAGAAGAAATTAGGAGAATTCGGAATTAGACAAAATATGCTCCCACTTATGGGGAGCAATTTAACAGGTTTGATTCTAAGGACCTTTGCTGCAGTGCACAAATTTTTACCCGGGTTAAAAATGAATACAATCAACCAAAGACAGAAAGCCCAAATTTGACAGGCTATGGATTATGTTATGGAAAGGAGCCCAAAAACTGCTTACCAAAACATCTGCATGCTTTGTATAAAAGTGTTGTCAGCTTCAAATTTCAGCTGAAGTTTTCAGTGGTGAACACAATTGTAAGGTTATGAAACAGTTTTTAAAGACTGCTTCATGGCGTCTCTGTTCCTAGGTTTTGTTTGAAAAATTTGCATTCTTGGAGGCTGTCTGAGAGTAGAACTTCTAAAGTCCAGTAGGTATTTTTCAGCAATTGCTGTGGAGATGTATTCTGGTGCGTTTTTTTGAAAGAGGGTGTGGGTGTTGAGGAAGAATAATAAATTTACCCATAACAATAGTGAAGAGAGTAAGAAGCTTGCATTTTTTTTCTCTCTTTTTACAGAAGACTCAAGTCTTTGCTCAGTGCTATTACTGAAAGGACTGAGAATCTCCTAAAAACGTCAGCAGTGTGTAAACATCCAGTTAGAGCATTGCACACACTTATTGAAAAATGGATGTGGGGTAAACCCTGGCAGTCAGATTTCAAAGCCTTCTTTCCATTTTGCCTGAAAGAAACTAGAAAATTTCATGCCACTATTTGACCAGCCTTACAGTATAAATATTATTTTCTATTTGAAATTTCCCACATTCCAACTTGTGCCCATTGCTCTTGTCTTATCATCGTGCACCTCCAAGAAAAGTGTCTCCGTCTTCGCTAAACCCTGTGATCAGATAGTTACAGGCAGAAGTAAGGCCTCTCCTTCACTTTTTCTTCTCCAGGCTGGACAGACCCAGCTCTCTCAGCTTCTCCTTGTATGCCACATACTTCAGCGCTGTTGCCAGTTTTGTGATTCTCCACTGAAATTGAACTCATATGTCAGTATCCTTCTTGTACTGGGGATCCCAAAACTGGACAAGGTAGTCCGTATATGGGAGGGAAAGAATCTCGCTGGACCTACTGGCTACATTCCTTCTAATAAAGCCCAGGACACTTCTGAGTTTGTTTGCCTCAAGGGCACAGTGATCCTTCATGTTGAACCTGGTATCTGCTATGACCCCCAGACGCTTTTCTGCAGAGCTGTTTCACAACAGTCAGGCACCAGTTTGCATCACTGATGACAACTCTTTGAGCCTGACAATCCAGCCAATTTTTCACCCCACTGATCCAGCCCATATCTCACCAATGTGATGATCAAGAGACTATAGGAGATTGTGTCAAAGGCCTTACAAAAATTAAGGTATTCAATATCCCTCTCCTTCCCTTTGTCCTCAATGTCAGGCACTCCATCGCAGAAAGCAATGAAGTTGGGTAGGCATGATCTTTCCTTGGTAAATCCATGCTGCTTCCCTCTAGTCACCTTCTCATCCTTCATGTGTTTGAAAGTGGCTTCTAGGAGCATTTGCTCCATAACCTTCCCAAGGTCTGAGGTTAAGATGGCCAGCTACAAGTTCCCTGGATCTTTCTTACCCCAGTTGCCATAACCTTTCAAACATGATAGAAATTAGCCCACCAATAACTTCAACCAGCTTCTTTAGCACCCTCAGATTCCCCCTATCTGGTCTGATGGACTTGTGCACATCCAGTTGGGTGAAGTGATTCCCAACTCTTTTTCCTGTGGGTATTGCTTAATATCCACAGACTGTATTAGGAGGCTCAGAAACTTGAGAGGCCTACGGACAAGCCTTACATATGAAATATGTGCTACAAACCACATCTTTTTCTCTGTAGTTTGTCACTGGGTCACTTAACCCACTGAGCAAAGGATCCACATGGCCTTTGGCCTTTCTTCCACCAAGGTACCTATAGAAACTGCTGATTTTTACTTTCCTTGCTGGTTTCAACTCCAACTGAGCTTTGCCTTTGGCCTGCCTGCATTCTTACTCGTGCAGGTCATGCAGATGTGGCATGTGTAATCTTACCATTTGGCCATTTACCATTTACAGTTTTTGCTGTTTACATTACCAGTGCTATCAAGCCACACTGAGTCTCCAGAAAAAGAAGAAAAAAGCCTGTTGTGATTCAGCTAATTTACGGAGGGCTAAATGGCAGCCCATTTAAAACTGTAAATTAGCTTTATTGGGTTTGGTCTCATCTCCTCCAACACCAGGAATTGAACCTATTCACCAGTCAGGGCTTTTCTCTGTATGACTGATGGAAAGGAGTAACATGCAGATCCTAATTAATGCTGTCAGAGTGCTTTATTTTACATGAGATGCTGTGAAAAGTGTGGCTTTACTGATTTGGCCCCTGAACCACCCGGGTAAAGCCTGAAGTGGGCCTGAGTGTACAGAATATGACCACATTTAACAAAATCCATCTTCTGGCCTGCAGCCCATAATCCAGTGCCTTTTGCAGTCTGGTTCTGAGTCAGTCAAATAAAAAGATTTTCTGTGCTGTGGTGGACGTCCTGCTTTGAAACAGCTTAGTAAGGTCTTAGAAAGGGAGAGGGATTGACATGCTCTCTCTTGGAGGGGGTGAGCAGCTTGACAGAACAAGGAACTGCCTTGGAACAACAAATGAAAGGATATTATGATGTGTCAGTAAGACAAAGGAGACCCCAGGCAGTTCTGATTTAGGCTCAGCTGTTAATCAAAAATTCTTGGAGAAATCCAAGCCTCCAGAGCTTGAACAGAAATAGAAAAGGCTGTTTCACATTATACAAGCACATAAAGCTGTGCTAAAGGGGAAATCCAACCGGAAAAGGGCTTTTCTCCTTATCCAGCTTGTAGCTTGTGCTGGAGCAGTAAAAGGTACAGGGTGCCGGGCACTCTTCTGGAGTAGCTTACATATCGACCTGCAGTGTGAGTATAGAGATAGAAATACTCCGTGGATATTCTGCTTGAAAATCCCTTTACATGGTAGTCGCTTTATAATGACTTTCTATCAGTCCTGCTCAAGCTGTCACTTTAGACCTTTCCATGTCCATCGGCCTCATCCAAAATGCATCAAAGATAATGTAAGGATTCTCTTTGACTTTAATGGGCTTTCAATCAAGCCTATAAAACAACCTGACATCTGCAGTACATACTCAAGCCTTAATGAACCTTTTTCCCTAGGGCTCTGGAACACCGTTCCAACATCTGTGAGCCTTCCTTTTCCTGGTGTTTCCCGTTTGATATATATATATTTTTAACAGATTAAAAAGCATAAGCTGCAGACCAATTGGATCCTCACTTGCTGGGTTAGTTCAGGTTCTGCTGCAAATCAGAATGCCAAATAATTCTCTCTAGACCTTACTCTCATGGTGAGAAGCTGGGACGGACTGTGTAGCAAGGGATGGACAAGTTAGGTCTTTTATGGTTGAAGGGAGACATACTGTTCCAGAGAACAGAAAGAGAGATATCATCTTTCAAAGGGTAATTGCAGCTTATTTCTTTGAGCAAATAAGAAAAAAAATATCTGTTGCTGAGTCAACGCACCTGACACCAACAGAAGAGTTGAGAGGGTTTGCCTAGCATAAACACTGCATGTCATTTTGGGCTTTCGTCCTTTTTACTCTGCACTCCAACAACGCTGAGGATAGGAAACCACCACTTTTGTCGACAAAAGCCTGACCACACATACTCACAGCAGGAATTTTACAGGGTTTGTCTTTCAGTGAAGTGGCAAATGCTGCCTCCTTACATAACAGCAGCGGCAAAAGGGAAGAGGAAGGAGTCTAAACCACTTGGACAAGCCTGGGTTGAATCTCACAGACTGAAAGTTACCACTGAAACATAAAATGTCCACTTGGAGAAGAAGATGGGAGACTGAGGGTTGTCAGTAGCAGCAGGGAGGAGGGAAAGGGAGGGAGATGCAAAGAGAGAGAGTTTCCCCAGCCCCAAAACTGTAGTGGTCAAGGCTGAGGAAAATTGGAAGATAATTGCAAGGCAAGTTTAAATCTTGGGGAGAAGAGAATGCCTGTATAGCCCTTTTCTTTCTTAATACTGTGGTATCCATGCTATGATCCTTTTGAAATGAGACTGGCTTGGTTCTTTGATCCAATGGTGCTCACAAGTCTTAAGAGGGAAACAGCTTACAGATTGGAAAATGGGATCACTATCATGAAATCATGATCAGCCCCAAAATATTTGGTTCTTAACTTTCCATTCATGGTCTCTAGAACAGCACTCAGGCCACAGCAAAAAAAAAAAAAAAGATCTGAAGTGTGGCTTACCACAAACACTCCTTGAAATCCCAACTAGCAGTCTGGCACTTTCTCTAGCTCACTTCTCATGTCTCCAAGCCACTCATCTATCTGCTGATCATGTTAGGCATGAACAGCATCCAGAACTCTCTCCATCTGGATTCTTGCATATGATTTTTAGAAAGACTCCAAAACAGGCTCTGTTTCTTTTCATTGTTTTTGTTTCTACCTTGTTATTTTTTCCATGTTCAGATTCAGAGCTTAGATGTATGTTACTGTGGTTGCCTTTCTCACAATGACACTCTCATAATTAATCTCTATACTTTGGAAGCATCAGTGCCTGGTTTAGGATGCATCAAGATCTCATGCTTAGAATGTTTATGTGCAAAACTGTGCCTGCAATTAAGGAGGCAGCATAGAAATCCCTGCCCTAAACGTCTCTTTATGCAGGGATTTGCACAGAGTGCCAAGCCAGAATCAAATGAGTTTCTTTAAGACTTAGATTTTCCCTTGTTTTCTGTTACTAAAATGTTTTTTAAAGGTCTCTGCCACTCCTGGGTTAGTTTCTTCTTCTGCAGGTGTTTTGGAGTTTTTCCCATGTTTTCTGTTACTGACTATGTTTTTTAAAGGTCTTTGCTGTTCCTGGGTTAGTTTCTTCTTCTGTACCAACCTGTAGGGAAGTCATAATGCAGTGTTTATGATGACATCCCTTTCGTGCTGTGGAAAGAATTTTAATGTCATGAATTCCACCTTATGACTGGAGAGATGGACTTGAACTGGAATCTCACAATCACACAACCCCAAACTACATGGAATTTGAATCCCCAGCTGAACTTATATTTTGGGAGCCAAAAGTCTGTTTTCATCCTTCATCCTCCAGTCTTTGAAGAAGTTTAGATCTGGGATTCTCTGGCTCCAATGCCTGTCTAATGGTGGCTTCAATGCCAGAACAAATGGGAAGGAGAAGGCAGGACAGGACACATGGAGATAAACAGAAACCCTAAATGGAAAAAAGTGGTAAGAAAATCCATGAAATAACAATCAACAATGGAGGAGCTAGTTTTCTATGTGTTCAATCTGTCCAAGCACCTTCTTCTGCAAAGTTCACTGGTAAAGAATTTGCTTTCTATGTAGATGGTCATTTTACCTACCACTTGAGTCATTCCTAGTAGCATAGCTTTTAACACTTCACCATGCCATTTTTCAGACTCAAAAAATACATGAGTTAAGGATGGGCTGCAACATCTCCCCTTTACAAATGGATAAACCACAGTATGAAGAAATTAAAAAACAGACCTAAGATCACACTAGAAGACTGTGGCAGAGGAGAGACTCACTAGCCCAGTCTCTCTATACAAATGTCTGAATGATGACACCAACCTTTAGTAGCACCTGAGAAATACCTTTCTACTCACAGGGACAGTAGACCTTAGTTCTCACCACAAGAAGTACCAAGCTGTCCTGAGAGCTAGTCAAGTCCGTAATGGAGAATTGTAATGTACCACGCTGAGGGAGAAAGTATTTTTTCTGACTTTAGGTAGTTAAAGGTTGGCTTTTCACCTTGAAGACTGAAACTCTGTAGTCTTAATACCTTGTTCTTTTTATTTTTGGCTCTTTGGTAACTGCTTATCCCAAATAATACACTGTGACTCTGAGCTCCCCAAGGAAGTGTGTTGTATTTAAAAGCAAAAGGTTTCATGTCATATTCAATGGGTGTCTTCTTGTCCCTGTATTCTGAGAATACATCAACGTTATTCTTGCCCATTCAGTTTTTAACCATGTACCTGTGTGTCTACCATATCTTTACAGATCTTCTCACTAGACCAGCCTCTCTCACAGTTCACCCAGCAGCTGGTCCTGGATCCTTTGTCTCCCCTGTAGCCTTCTGCTCAGAGACAGGCACACACACAAACACGATGCTCTGATAGCAAGGTCCTTCAGGTACCTCCTCCTCCACTCACACACACACACACACACGCCTGGCTCCCAGGTCACTTCACCCACTCGATGCCTAATCTAGCTTGTGATACTCCCTAGTGATCACACACTGACATGCACACCCTCAGGTGCTGCACCTGCCAGCACCATGGATACACAGGTCCTCTGATCCATGGTCTTCTCTCCAGTAGCTAGCACTTGGACCTCCATACGTACATATCCACGCAGAATAGCCTGTCACCCAGAAGTGGAGTTTATTAAGAGGACAGGACAGATTGTACATATCAGGCAGAGGGCATGACCAGACAAGTGTACTGACAAGCAACTCTTTACACATGACCAGCCCCTTTTGTCCCCTTTTCTCCCTATTTTCCACACTTCCTCCTTCCCAAGCCACCTTGATCTCTCCCTTTCCTGGCTTTCATTTCCTGCGCTTAACATCCCACAGCAAATTTTCTACAATCCCAAGATGCTCTTCCCCTGCATCCTGTAAAGTGTCCCCTAGCCCCAGGCAGTGCCCCGCCCCAGTCTGCAAGGTGACCTGGAGAGATGTTCAGGGTGATTCAACTTAATGGGTGTCACTGGTGGACCACGTGGCTGATGCTCCCCTGTGGTAAACCTGGAATGGGCCAGGGTGGAGGTTCATTTCTCTGACTAGGTTTTTGGGGTGCCCCCCCCCACTGTTGTGTCTCTCTGCTCCTTCATGTATGTGGAGATGAGCCACTGATGGGCTGATGACTCCTGAGCTAGTTGCCACATCAGGGTATTAGTTGGGTTCCCCTACCTACCGTTTTTTCTGTGCACCTTCGTGTGTGGTGATGAGCTTTTATCACATTAGCCAACAACAGGAATAAAACACTTATAGTCTTACCACTCATTTGAAAGCAGCTAACTACTCTACTGTGTGAAATAATTCCCCGACCTTAGATCCTGCTCTGTCTCTCATGCAACTTTGCCTCTTTGCCAGTGTTATGGAGGCCACCATCATATTGTATAATACATAGCTAAACCGCTGATAACTTGTGCCAGGGGAAAGCCACAACAGAGAGACACAGCACTGTCTCTTGTCTGATGTTTCTCTCATAAAACCAAATGATGGCTCCTCAGCCCAGACATTATCAGCAGTGTGATTCCATGTCTCTGAGTTTGTTAATCACAACATGGTGATACAGCTGGGACAGGACGAAGTATGAACAGTGTTCACACTTCACTCATTTCCCTGGTGTATGTGCTGCTTCAAGGTGAAAGATACAGGTCCAGGTTCTTGTCCTAACAACACTAAGCATCTCTCTCACAACAAAAACATATTTTGGCATACATTTTTGTTTTATCCCACCTAAATCTTTTGCATTGCTGGAACAGGGCACCCTGTTCTTTACTTAATATTTCACTCTCCCAACGTGCCTGCACTGTACTGTAGTTTTCTAATTCATGAATACTAAAGATCACTAAAACAGGGTTTAACTTTCAATTATGTTCACATTGCAGTGACATTCATGTTGCTTTAACTTTAAATTTTTCCCTTCCCTGTTTTGTTTTTCTAAAAGATGTAATTCCTATAGGACTCAAATGACCTTTTGTTTATTAGGATTTTTTTTTTTCTGTAAAATGTCACACACATTTCTGGTTTATTCAACTGTTTTTAGAAAAGTAGGTGATATATTCTGGTGTCCCTGGCATGCTACATAAGTTTCAGATCCGAGCACAAAGACTCCATTTTGCAAAAGTAAATGCATTCTCTTTCAACTCACGTCCATAGCATATCCCAAATGTACGGTACTGTGTTTACTGTGCACTAATATAATGTGTAGCTGTGCAATCCGTGAACATATTAACAAAGCATTAATGCTTAACACACGTTGTTGATGTGTCAATTAACTCCATTAGAGTTGGCCCCTCAAATGATTGTGAGTGCTTCCTTGTACAGAATGTTCCTTGCCTGCCTTTGGCAAGGGAGACCAGCCAGAGGAACTTACTGTTTATTTTTGAACCAATGTAAAAGTAGACCAGGAGCAGACACCTCCTGCTGCAGGCAAGACCTGACAAAGAGGTCACCTTTGTTGCACATGGCTACGGAATCACATCCCCTGGTGAAGATCAGGGCTATTTTTAGAAGCAGACTAGAACTCTTCATTCTTGAAATTGTTTTAATTTCCATCTGAAGAGTCAGACTGCATGGCTAGAGGGAAAAAAAAAAAAAAGTCTACTAGGCAGCAGGGGCAGTGTGAGCTGAAAGTCTGTGTAAAAAGAAATCTGATGAAATTGCTTCTTGTGGTGCTGACAGAATCTGTCCTGGCAGCACTGATGTGCTAATCACTATAGACTGACAAAGAGCCATTGCCCAAGAGCAGCTCGTAATGATCATGTAAGTTTTACTGAAGTATATATGATTACAAGAAATTGACCAGAATTTTAACATTGTGCTGCCCTGTTTATAGAACAGTATAGATTTACTGGCTCCATTTTTCTACTGTAAATGAAAGCCTTAGGGCTCAGGAGAGGGGAGGTGGAGGAAAGGAAATGTTTTGGCTTAACAGTATATAACTGCCTACGGAATAATTTTAATGTACATTAAAACCTCATTCAGGTCTGCCACAGATATGGCGAGTGTAAACAATCCAGTGGGGCACCTTCCTCATCTAACTCTTCCACATACCGTAGTCTGCCGACTGCACTTCAGTGGATGGCCACGTCTCTTCTGGAGACACAAGAACTCCAGTCCTTTTTCCACAACAAGTAAACCAAGTTTTTCAGAGATTTCAAAAAATGCAGAGGATGGGAAAATTATAAACTGCTCTGACTCTTACATGGTGAAGGCTATAGCATCTCACCCAGAAATTTCTACATCAAGCCCAGAGCTCTGACTGACTGGGCCCATGTGTCCAGGTCTGGGTTGGATTTCAAGTTCTTGTCAGAGAGAGAAAGCACCATAATCCTAATGGCTGATTTGTCGCCCTGTTACTTCTAGTCACTGAATCTTATTTGCGTCTTCTTCTGCTAGATAAGAAAGGTATCTATTATCTGAAATTACTTTCTAACTGTGATATTTCCAAACCAGTTTCACACTGTGAGACAAGTGTTTGTGATCATGGGTAATTCTCATAGCTCTTTCTGGAAACATTCCAGTTTTTCTACATTCTTTGGCAAGGTTAAACATCAAACTGGATAGATGACTCCCAAAAAACTCTCCCTAGTACCAGATAGAGGGGGAATATTCCTTTTCTTTTTCTACTCAGTAGTCTCCTTCTTTTGTAACCAAAATTATGTGTACAAAAACTGTTTCAACATCTCATCAGAACTCACAAATGATCATTTGCTAGAATCCTTATGTTTTTTAGAGTTGCTAATTTGTAGTACTTGCTTGCCTGTTTTAAAGGCATGATATCCATTCTTCGTTCACGGTTTTTAAAATGCACATGTCTTAAGTCCACTTTACCATACAGCCTTTGTTAATTTGTAACCAGGTTAATAAGGTCTCTGATATCACTTGCAGTTCCAATAGCTCTTAATGTACCTATTTTTAAATTTTGCTGCCGATATTTGAGATCTCTGATGCAGACATCAAGTAACATTCAGCCAGGAAAAGGATCCTTATGGGTTACAAAGAGAAACAGTACTGTGTGGTGATGCTCTTAAAAAAAAAAAAAAAAAACACAAAAAACCCCACACCAAACAACAACAACAACAACAACAAAACAAAACCAAAAAAAAACCCCAAACCAAACGACCAACCAACCAAAAAACAAAAAAACAAAGACGAACCCAAACAAACAAAAAAATCCCCCACACACTCAAAAAACTCCCAAACTGCTGTAATCCATTAACCTTTGAAATATCTAACATGAGCTACACTGATGTTCACTTTTTCTAGCATTACTTATTAGTCTTCAGATGAAAAAATAAGTCACATAGGTCTGCATCAAATGCTTTATAGAGTGCTAAAGACACTATATCTACACAAGTATCTCTAGCCATCAACCCTATAGTCTTGAAAAGAACTTAAATAATCAGAAAACAAACCCAAGCCTTTTATGACAGCGTATCTTTCATCTTGATGCTACAATTTCTTCCTTCCTTTTGGAGAGTGTTGCATAGCAGCCTCTCTGTGATTTTGACGAATATCAGTGTCAGGTTTATTGTGTACTTGCCCTGATTTCCCCAGTAGTTGTTTCTAGTCAATCGCTGCTATAATTTTTTGATGTTCTAGTCTTTCTTAAAAATCAACATTATTATTGCTTCTGAGATCTCCTTGGACAATCGTTTTACTATTCTTAGATGCAAATTATATTTTCCTCCAAGTAAAATATATGGTTTGCTTTAATCACCACAGCTTAATGTCTGTGGCACATGCTATATTTTTGTTGAAAAAGAGAACTACATGAGACTGTTCCTTTCCTAATGAAGAAAAATCAAGTGTGTTGTATGTATTGTATACGTCTGTTTTTTCTTCACCAGGCGTGATAATTTACCAGCCCCATTCAGCTTTACAATGTTTCACTTTCATCTTTGAGTGATCCACAGTGCTGCAGACCAAATAACTGGGTGCTATTTACTCCAAATGACCCTGTAATGGAGTAGGAAGTGCCTTCATGTAGTTATACGAGATTACTATGTTGAATTAGCAGGAGATAGATGGAATTTGGGAGACAGCCGGAACAGGAACAACAGGCAGAAGACATGTGCTGGGACTGAGGCATGCTGCAAAGGCAATGGTGGACATGGTCAAAGCAACCTGTGGGGAGGTATTAGAGAATGGATGGAAGGTCAGAGTCTGAAGTAGCTCTGGGCTGGGTTACTCTCGCAACAGCCTGGAGAAAGATGGTCCTTATCAGCAAGCCCAAATCACATTATGACTTTAATTGGACATCTTGGCCATCGCTTTCACTGGCATAAGGTTGAGATAGTTAAGAACAGAATTACAGACAATATGCCATCACCTAGTATTTTAAGCAAGGTTCCTGTTTTGTCTTTGCCCAATGATGTGAGCTCAGCTCTCGCACTGACAGAAGGGAGCCCTGAGGCTGGAGAATGTTTGGGGGTCAATAGCTTGACTGCTGAGTTCATCGGAGGGAGTGTAGGTAGCCCAATGGCTCCCAGTGCTGCTCGTGTACAAGAACCTGCACCAGCCCAGTAAAGCAGTTAAGAAAGGAAGTTAAAAAATGTAAGCAATGTAAGAAAATAAGCTGAAAGAGGTCTGTAGGAGAATAGGGTTATTGCAAAATAAGCAGCTAGTAGCAAAGCACAATGTTCTATAGTTACACACTTGTAGAAAAAGTATGATTTTTTTTCAGTTGTCTCTAGACTTTAAACCAGAAGAATCACATTCTTCCTCAGTGCCTTCCTGCAGAAATTTCCTCAAAGATTCATTTAATATTAGATGTCTATAAAAACATGCAGACTTTCAAAGCAGGAATGAGATTCCTAGTGTCACAGGATAGAATTGTATTTCAATGTTGCAGCAGTTGAACTTTTCTATTGCAGGTACTGTTATCAGTTAGGTTTTTCATTTACTTTATGCTTGCAGACAATGCTTATTCTTTAACTGCTTGTGCACGTGAATGTTGGTGCATGAACCTTATATACTCACATTCATAGCCTAGTTCTCCTGCATCATATGCGTACCAATGTATTGCTGATCATTTGTTTGGAAGGTTTTCTAAATTAGGGAGGAACTCTGACTCAAAGAAGTAGTTCTTTTAGTTTCCTTGTTTTATTTTAACAAATATGTAAAGGTAACACTGAAATATCCAGGTGCTGTTGTGATAGACATCGGAAATTATAATAGTAAAATATTCTTTCTCCAAACATGCAACTGAAAAAAGATTTCGAAATGCATAATGTCCTAAAGAGGTATCTTAGAAAAGATGATGTTGGGTGGAAAGAAACCTGAAGATAAAAGAAATTATTGGAAAGTGGAAAGAAATTAGAGGCAACTGCTTCCTTTCATTTGCATCATGTGGTTTAAGAACTCTTACGTTAGGCGGCAGAAGCAGTTGGATACTGATGACCTGGTAAAAGGATGTAACACCTCATCTATTTACAAGTTTTGTTGTTCTTTCGCTATATTGACAAGTGACAAACAGTAATTTCTGGAGAAGGAAAAGATTCTACAACACAGTGTCTTTTCAAGGAAGATTCTGATTTTACTTCATGTTTATCACTTCCCTTCATTAGCTGACGAAGAAGAAATATAACTGATTTGACAGATTTTATGAGGAATTTAATCCTACGTATATCCAAGAAGTGATATTTATGTAAAGTCTTCTGCATACTTTAAAGTTTTTGGAAGTCCCTTCATGATTTTTTTTTTTTTTTAAATCTTAGGCAATCTACAGATAGACATGTGACTGGAGCAAATCAGAGTAAAGAAACAGGAAGATGCTTTAACTGCTTTACCTAAGTCTTAGGAAAAGCTTTAGAACTGGCACATACACAAGACAAATAATGTTTGGGTTTTGTCTCATGTCAAAGTCATGTATCTACTCTAAGCTCCTCAACATTCAGTGAAGGGAGACAAAAGCTGCTAGAAAATGATTCATCACACTTATTTTAGAAACCTATCTCAGGAGGACTGAATCAGCATCTGGAAGGGTCCAATTCTCCCTTTTGATTAGAGATCATAGAAACAAAATGACTCATTTATGTATACCCAACAGATGATTTCTTGCCAAAAGTGAGTTATTTGTAGTGATTAAACCCATTTGTTTTGTTTTTTTCTTTCATTTCTTTCCATTAATTTGATACCAACTCCTCTTTCATTGCATTGGCCAAAGTCATTCACAGGCACACAAGACACTGTTGCAGTTGGCTTCTTGTGTGGTGTTTTGGAAGGTGCAGCAATTATACTCCTAAAATAAAAAAGGCAGGATTTATAAGCCAGAACACACAAGGGAAATCCACTTTCCTTGAAAGGCTTGGCTGCTAAGTTGCCCCTTGATACAGTTACATAAAAGACCTACTTTATTTTTCCACTTTCTGAGTCAGAAGAGCTTTGGAGAAAATTTACAGTGGCCCTACTCAATGTATGAAGCTGGACTCCTAGTGAGACTTGAAATTCACCCGGAAATTTAAATTCAAACATAAGATTTGCTTTGCAGGAGAAAAAAACGTTGCTAAGATAGTAGTCTAGGATTCAGGAGATGTGGATTAATTTCCTTGCTCTGCCACAGACTTCCTATATGAGTTTGGGAAAGGTATTTAATCTCTGTCTATCTGTTTCCTGTGGTAAAACTTTCTGGATATCTGTGAAGATAAACAGATCAAGACAGATGTTCTGAAACCAGACCTAATATGTCTACTGAAGAAAATAGACAATTTCTAATCAAATACTATTTTCGTATATAGGTAGTTGATTTATAACAAGTCAATTTAAAAGGATGCCTCTCCCAAATTGTCAATGCAATGGTAAAGATTAAAATCTCACTTAAACGATGCTTCCCACACACCAATATTTCCAGCTGCCATAGGTCACTAGAATGAAACGAGCCATACAGCAAACCCTCCCTCTCCCCACCTTCTGCCCGACAGAGAAGACGCACTTATCTCACCTGCATCTAGTGAGCAATATCCCATCACCCTGAAAATCCTTCTTAAAGGATGGCTGTTGCAATAAATCCAGTAGACAGACAAATACTAACTAGCTTGAATCAAAAGGAGTAAAGACTTCCTGACCAAAATAATCATTGCATAATATTGCGCCAATGCTTTCCTTTATTCTGGGTCAATGAAGCTTGCAGTCAGGGATTTACACTGATTCCAACAGCTTGAGGATGTAACAGAAAGATGCTCTCACATGGGGAAGTACAGGGCTGAATAGGATCTGATTAGGTCATGCTGAAGAGTAGCCCTTGGATATAGTGCAAATTCTGGTCAGCTTTGCTGAAATGCTCCTTCAGTTTTCAATCTCTTTCAATTCATATATGAGGTAGAATCACTATACTTGAACCATTTTTATGGCTTTTGAATATTTCATGTCAGTTAGCTCTCCCTAACACAGTATGCAGCTTTTTGTTTGTTTGTTTTTCAGAAGAGACAAAGACTGACTCTGTTATTTACTCAGCTGTCTTTTTCCTTTTCCAAATAGCAATAAAGCATTACTTTTTACAGAACAAAAGTGACTACAATGTTTGAAGGTTAAATCAACTGTTCTTTCCTGGGTTTTCAGATTACATACTTGTAGCAGTAAATGTGAATCTAAATCAACGTATGCTTTTCCAAACCTAAAGTCCACTTCTCAAAAATTGAAAGAGATCTCTCACCCCTTCAAGTGATTCATTTTATTGAAACAAGTAGGTGCATGCCATGGGGGCCAGGGGTGCTGAGCAACAGACAACCAAACATGCAAATCCCTTCTGATACAGTACCTCAGATCATAGAAACATAGAATGTCCTGAGTTGGAAGGGACCCACAAGGATCATCAAGTCCAACTCTTGTCCCTGCATATGACAACCCCACAATTCACACCATGTGTCTGAAGGCTTTGTCCAATTGCTTCTGGAGCCATGACTGCCTCCCTGGGGACCCTGTTCCAGTGCTCCACTAGCCTCTGAGTGAAGAATCTTTTCCTAATGTCCAACCTAAACCTCCCCTGGCACATCTTCCTGACATTCTGTTGGGTTCTATCATTGGTTGCCAGAGAGAAGAGATCAGCATCTGACCCTCCTCCTCCCCTTGTGAGGAAGCTGTAGACCGCACTGAGGTCTCTCCTCAGTCTCCTCTTATCCAGGCTGAACAAACCCAGTGACTTTAGCTGCTCCTCATATGGCTTCCCCTCTAAACCCTTCACCAACTTTGTGACCCTCTTCTGGACACTCTTCAGTAGCTTTATATCCTTTTCATACTGCGGCACCCAGAACTGCACACAATACAGATTGAAAACTCAAACTTGCCAAGTGACCTGGATTATGTGACTGAAGAGTTCACACTTTTTATTTCAAGTGTCAATTAAACTTCAACTTGAAGGTTTAGTTTCCTCTTTGTCTCTCTTTCTAGCATGACATTGTTTTCCTTCTCAATAAAAGACAGAAGTGGGGGATCATAAAGGGAAGGCCCAGAATGATCTGAGCCCTGATATAGAAGCTACTCTGTGGCAACCTTTGAATATACCAAGAGACTCAGCACAAAGGATAAAGTGAATCTTCTCTCAGGAAAATATGTAGAATTGAAGGGGACTATAATTGGTTAGAGGATGGCTGGAATGGGACAAGATTGATGGAGCACCAGGGTCTGTGTATCTCCATGCAGAGGGGTCAGAGCCTGAAGGGACAATACACTGGGAAGAACTGCTGCTGCTCTGAAGATACATTGGGGATGCAGCAATTCACCTCATTTCCAAACCTCTGATTTCCAAATCAGATGTGGTTTTGAACAATAGTTTGGACCAATCTGGACCACTTCACTCCCAACAGAATGTGGGTAAACTTGAAATTAAAACACTTGTCCAAAAACTAGGAAACCGGGTTCTGTTGCCTGATTTAGCTCAGATTCAGTGTATAATCTATGGCATGTCATATATTCATTTTATGCCATTTTGTAAATCCATGAAATCAAGAGTTCAGAGGAGTAACTAGATTGAACAGTAATGAAATTAACTAGTATTGCTAAATAGCAGGGAAAAAACCCAACAACGTCAAGGCACTATGTGCTATGCCACAATTAATGATAACATCGTTTCTCAAGAGAAGCAATCAGGATTCTGTTACCCAGGGAATTAACAGTCTGTCTTACCTAGTTTAGAGGCTACAGAGTGGGAGAAAAATCCTCAGATAGCAAACAGAAAGACCTGAGACATTTTAGTGTCTCTTTATATGTGTAACTTTGTTGACCTAGTCCTGTAATTTATTAGACATGGGAGAATGGATCTGGATACAATAAGGATTGACCTTCCCATAATTTCCGGTGAGTCAAAAGCCTTTTCACAGAATTCTGGTTAACTGTTTCCCCTCTGAATTCAATTTCCCACGCCTTTTGACTTCCAGGCTATGCTTGTGACCGGAAGCCAAAATGCCATGAGAAAAAGTTCTTCCTGTGGTAATTTTAACACTGCCAAGCATAAGGCCTACAAACCACACAGGAAAACTTGTTCACATACAATTAACTGCCCAAAAATATCCAAAAAGTTTCGGATAAGAATCCAACCTTTAAACATTAATACAAACCAAACTTCTCAAATATTTCAGAGTCAGCTCTTTTAGTACTTTTAATCCAGAAGTAAAATCACTTCCATTAACCATTTTAAATGTTTATTGGGGATGCACAAGACATTAATAAAATAATTTATTAATGTATTCATCTTCTTCGTTCAGTACAGAACATTAAGTGTTTTAAGCAGCACATTATTTTGCATGGGGCTGTGGTAAACTAGTGAAGATCCTTGATGCCAGTAAGATCCTGCAGATTTACACAGTCTGAGGATTGTTCTTGCATGAACTCCATTCAGTCTTAAGTTAAATCATATATCCCTGAGTGTTGTCTATACAGTAATGCCATATCTTCCTTTCCAGACAATCCAACTTGCTTTTCAAGTTTGTCTGACCACTTAAGAATGACTGTACTAAAAGTCATCTGAGACAGTCTAGCAGGGTCCCAGTCTTCAACAGCAGCTATAAATAGATGTCAAACTGCAGCCAAGCCAGGTTCAAGTTGTACCATACTTTCACCAAATGCTCTCCCAGTCTCTGACTGTTTCCAATTTAAGATAGCTCCTGAGTCTGATGCACTTTGTCCAGTTAGTAACAGAGCTCTCCTCTGTATGCTTGTCCAGTCTTCTTCTGAATGAATGAACTTCAAGTTCATTTGAACTTTTTGTTTCAATGACCCTCTTTGGCAAGGACTTCCACATGTCTATCACTCCTGGAATGAGGACTAACACATAAAGCAGTACTGACTGATGTGAGTATCTAAGGGACCAGCTAAATGATATTCACTTCAAAGAATGTACTCATTGTAGATGCATTTTAATTACCTTTAAGTAGTCAGTATGCATATCATAGAATGATATCATAGAATTGCATCATAGACTGGTTTGGATTGGAGAGACCTTAAAGATCATCTAGTTCCAAGCCTCCTGTCCGGGGCAGGGACACCTTCCACTAGACCAGGTTCCTCAAAGCCCCATCCAGCCTGACCTTGAACACTGCCAGAGATGGGGCATCCACAACTTCTCTGGGCAACGTGTTTCAGTGCCTCACCACCCTTTCTTCCTCATATCTTGTGTAAATCTACCCTCTTTCAGTTTAAAGCCATTACCCCTTATCCTTTCACTGCATGTCCTTGTAAAAAGTCCTTCTCCAGCTTTCCTGTAGATCCTCCCTAGGTACTAGAAGGCCGCTATAAGGTTTCCCCTCAGCCTTCTCTTCTCCGGGCTGAACAACGCCAACTCTCTCAGCTTTTCTTTATAGGAGAGGTGCTCCAAGGCCTTCCTTTGGACTCACTCCAACAAGTCCATGCCCTTCTTATATTGGGGGTTCCAGACCTGGACACAGTATTTCAGGTGCGGTCTCACAAGAGTGGAGTAGAGTGGGAGAATCACTGTCCTCGGCCTCCTGATCATGCATCTTTCAATGCAGTCCAGAATATGACTGGTTTTCTGGGCTGTGAGAACACATTACTGGGCTATGTGTAGCTTCTCATCAACCAACACCTCCAAGTCCTTCTCCTCAGGGCTACACCAAATCCATTCTCCTTCCAGCCTGTATTTGTGCTTGGGATTGCTCCAACTCAGATATAGGACCTTGCACTTGGCCTTGTTGTACTTCATGAGGTTCACACAGGCCCACCTCTAAAGCCTGTCAAGGTCCTTCTGGATGCCATCCCTTCCCTCCGGCTCGTTGACCATACCACACAGCTTGATGTCATTGGCAGCCTTGCTGAGGGCGCACTCAATCTTACTGTCCATGTTGTTGACAAAGATGTTAAACAACACTGGTTCCAATACAGACTCCTGAGGAACCCCAGTCATCACTGGTCTTCACCTGGGCATAAAGCTGTTGACCACAAATCTTTGAGTGTGACTATCTGCCTAATTCCTTATCCACTCAGTGGTCCATCCTGATAGCAAGTTGCTACCAGGGAATCTGCAATGGCAAGGATTGTAACAGAGGCTGGGAAAAGTTAAAAAACAAACAAACCAAACTTTGTTTATATAATCTGCTTACAGCTCATCAGGCATTCTGGCATGCCAGGACAAGCTGTTTTCAAGTGAAATAGTTACAGCAAAGTCCCCTGCTTTCAACTTTATTCTCCAGCATGTATGTATTGAAAACAAAAGGAAAGTCCATAAGTTATTTCAGCTTTGTTCCTTGCTGGAGGAGCACTGGGTAATTGTCTTTGGGAGGATTTCTTCCCCGTTACCTTGCACAGGATATCAGCCTCTATCAGATCTATCAGATTTGTTTTTAGAAGCCTAGGAAATGTACCCCCAACCTCAGGTATCTCTATTGCCTAACTCATTATTTGGTTGCATAAATACAAATGCTTCTCTTTCATGCAGATTTACCTGGATTTCTGTGGAGATTGTGTGCTTTGTCTTGTCACATTTGCACTGGTTCCCAGTTTTAGGCAGCATGTAGCTGTTCCGAGTCACTGACTAGTTTGGGAAAGCTGCTGAGAGCATTGCTGAGACACTGCCCTTCTTCTGCTGGTGATGGCATATTCTTTCTTTCCTCTCCCTCCTTTTCCCCTTCATGATCTTTTATGAAAGAGATTGCAGCTTTAAGATCATGGAGTTCTTATTCCAAATGTGGCTGTAAGGATTTAGTTTTCATTTTGTAGTTCTTGTGATCATGCTTCTCATCCTAAACCTAACTCACTTCTTGGGAATGTCTAGAACATTGACTCCCACTCTATTCCTTAATCAATGCATTTTTTCTGGTTCAAACTTTTCAACATTTTGACCACAATTTAAAATTCATATATCACTTTCTTTATTCATATTGCCGTACTCTTAATTTCCAGTCTGCTGTGAGCCTTCCACAGATAAAACATATGACATATTTGATATCTACAATACTTGTAAATACTTTCGCCCTCCTCTTTCCCTTCTCTTCACTACCACCTTGTGTCAGATTTTGGTGTGCATGTATGGCAGTAGTGACGGATCCCTGCTATAGGAAGAATAAGAATGCATGTATCAATAAAAAAATTGATCCATTATACTGAAATCAGTGGGTTTTCATGAAGAGTCTACCCAATTGCAGTCAATGGGAATGCAACATCTTGAAGCATATAGCAAAGAACATCTTATCTGGTTAAAGGCAAGCTGTGATGCAGCCAAGATGTCAGAGTAAGTACGCCTAACTGCAACCTCTAAAGGCTTGTAGTCATAGAGTAGGACATGTGTTTGTAGGTAGGAAGAGTGAGTGACCATTGCCCAAAGGCAACAACAATGAAACATTGCTGGTTTGTATTGGCAGTTTGAAAATGAAAGAAACACAAAATAGTTGACATAATGAAAGAATAAGAGGCCTCAATTGTTTTTTGTCACTAATAGTAGTTACTAGAAACACAGGCAATGTTCCTTGGAGACTGTGACAGTGAAGATCCTCTTCAGTCAGGTTCTCTGGGTTCTTGAATGAGAGAGGCAATCTAATGACGTATTACGACTGTATCTGTAAGTGAGATTAGAAAGGGAGGCAAATCTCAACTTGCTAATGTTCATGATCTCTTTGTGCCTTTAAAACATCTGACTAGACCATAACTTGTAGGTTGACAACATCATACCTACAAATGCCATGCTGAAACACTGAGTGAGGAGTGAATAAGGAAGGGAAGGTTGCCACCTGCTGAATGGCTAACCCTACTCCTTGACTTCTCTTGACTCATCTGTTTCATGAAGGTCAAGTACTAGCCTAGTCCAACCATGTTGCAGAGCTCTTAAAAAGATCCCTGTGCCACACTGAATGCTTGAAACAGAAGAAAACCCATAATTTCTAAAAGCTACACTCCATACAGAACAGGGAAGGGAGACAGATCATCAGCCAATCCTGGAGAACTGTCACATCTCTTCAAATGGAACAGTTGAAGTTTCATATCTGTCTCTGGTCTTTCTGTAGCTGTCATTACTAGTAGTGTGGGAGTACTGGTCAATTTGAAGTACATTTCTGATTTGCAACACCCTTTGCAACAATTAAGACTTGTGTTCCTATTTGAGACTGGGTTCTGAGGCTCTTGAGACTTGGCCTGAAGTGTAAACTACTGCCCCACTCTTCCAACCTCTATGTCAACTGCCAGTTTCCTTCAGAGAAAGAGGCCTGCTCAATAAAAATGACTATGCCACAAACTAAATATAAGCCTGCCTGAGCCCACTCCTTACTATTATATATATATATTTTTTTTTCCCCACTTCTTGGACACATAGTTAACAGAGGCTTAGGAGTGAGAGATAAGGAAGAAAGGTTAGTTAATTGCTGCAGCAATGACAGGTCCTTCCTGCTTTTTGTTTTGTTTTGAGGTTTTTTTAGTTAGTTGGTTGGTTGGTTTTTGTTTGTTTGTTTGTTTGGGGTTTTGTTGTTTGTTTGTTTTTGTTTTGTTTTGTTTTAACAGTGCTCTGGGCTTTCTTTTTTAATCTACTTTCTAAAATGTCTAGTGCTGAGAGATGTATTTATCCATGATGATGAACACATGGTTTATGCTGCCTAGGTAATATATATCCAGGTATTTCACAGGGCCATATCATTTTAGGTAAGTGAGGGGGCTTACTTTTCTTTTCTTTTCCTTTCCTTTCTTTTCTTTTCTTTTCTTTTCCTTTCTTTTCTTTTCTTTTCTTTTCTTTTCTTTTCTTTTCTTTTCTTTTCTTTTCTTTTCTTTTCTTTTCTTTTCTTTTCTTTTCTTTTCTTTCCTCTTCTCTTCTCTTCTCTTCTCTTCTCTTCTCTTCTCTTCTTTTCTTTTCCTTTCTTTTCCTTTCTTTTCCCTTTGAGGGAGTTTTCTGAATCAAATACTCATGTCCCCAGGATTTCTGTGCATGGCCACATACACTAAAAGAAGGCTGCATATCTAGAAGCATTCTTGGATATATGCTCTCTAACTGGATCATTGTGAGAGCTTCCTTTGAAGTTACGTGTTTTATCAATGTTTAATGGCAGTGAGCCAACTTCTTCGACAGCCCTGATTCTGAATATATGCCCGGTTTTTCCTGCTCTGCCCATGGACCACTTCTTAGCATTGCAAAAGAAGTCAGCTAGCCTCACACCTTATTTTCTGGTAGATTATTCTGTATCGAAGCAAGAAAAAATGTTTCCTAAAATGAGGGGTAACCGAGATAGGCAGGTGAATTAAACCAATCAGGTAATTTCATACTTCCTGCACTGTAAATTTAAAAGTGGTACGATCAAGCCCTTGAAAGCAAGACTTTGGTTTGACAAGTTCAGTAGCTTGTATGTTTCTTGCAAAACCCATGGAGTATTTTAATGGGTCATCCTCCGAAAGTAATTGTATCCTTTAAAACAGTCCACATTCTTTAAAGGTCTTATCAGCCACAGTACAATTTTTTGTGGTGCCAAGTGGAGGAAAACAATAGTAATTTGTAAATGGCAATGTTCATTCTAGCTGAGAGTAACATGAAGGCCCTTCAGCCAACTAAGAAGAAAAAAACTGTGCTTCAGTGAAATTAATAGCTTTGGTAAATTCAGCATGCACAGAATGGTTAAAAGTGGGGGTAAGCTCTACTCTTCTGGGTTGTCAGGTCTGTTTTGAGAAGGTGTTAAGAAGGTACCATTCTAAATTACTTGGCAGCTCTCAAAAGTATTCTTGAATAATTTGGACAGGCATCTAAAAGGGAGTGTTTCCTTCTGTGTGGGTAAGCATGGAAAAATAAATGAAAAGCTTAACAGTGATACCGCAGAGTATATCTCCAAGCCCACATCAGAGGAAAGAAAGAACTGCTAAGGTGGGAAAAAAATCTACTATGGATGTTGCTGACTGTGATTTTTGTCATGTGTTTGAATGGCTTAGGGCTGTAGAACAAGGCTGCAGTTGTCAGGGTATGAGGTCCTGCTGCTTCAGAGGTGTCAAATTATTACTTCTCAGCTGGAAGAAACCGAGCCACAGTGCCAGAAGCCTGTAGACTTTGGCTCGTGTCTTATCCACTGCTGACACGTGTTCTTTGTTGTTCTTAAAATTAAAAAAAAAAAAAAAAGATTTAAAGAGGGGAGTTTGTTGTTGATGTTGCTAATATCAAAGGGGTGAAAACTGAACAGGGTCACACAACTCATGAGACTGGCCATGAGGTAAGGAACTTGAACATGGAAATTCAGAGATATGACAGTGATATGGAGTCTGAATTTTACGTTGTTGTTCAGACCTATACTTTCATTAACCAAATTGATGCACTCATCCCCAGCTACACTGAAGAAAACAAGATGTTTTTCTTTTAACCAAATCCAAGGGCCAGTAGGCAGCAGTCTCTCTCTGTGACCTTTGCCATCCAGGCCTTTATGGCACATACCCCGTTTACAAAGTAGCTTTGTCACGCCAGCTGCAGGAAGGACAAGGAATTCACTGCAATGCATTGCTTTTACTGTAGGGAAAGCAAATTAATTTAAAATCCCTTTGAGGTAAGTCTGCTAGAGTCATGAAGCTAATATAATTTTATTATAGTGAAATATTTAAGGCTTTTGCCTAAGTTTTATTCAGCATGCCCTGTTCCAGCTCTTAAAATCTTAGAATTGTCCAAGAGGGGCAATAATCCAGGGATGAAGGTAAGGGGATTTTTACTGTTTGACCTCATCTGAGCCAAAGTTTTATGTAGAGAGTTTTGCCATCCTAGACTTGTCTTTGAAAGTGTTGCAGTGAATAGGAATTTCTCGCCATTTATTGCATCTCTTCCCCTCAGCTTCCATTCTTAATAAGATTTCAGCTTGAAAACAGGTGTTTTGGTCATACTTGCAACTTCTAAATTCAGGCTCCCTGTTTCTAACAGCTATGAATTCCTTCCTCCTCACTCAGGAATTTCTTGGCTGCTTCCATTCATCTGTCCCTGTCTGAAAACGGGCCAGAGGGACACCAATTGTTCTCATCATTGGCATTCCGCAGCTAGAAGACAGACAAGTCCATTTGTAATGAAGGGGAAACTTTTCACATCCTGCCCTTCTCTTACAGGCTGCCTGTGCCAGCACCATTTCATGCTCAGAATAAGCCATAAATCCAGAGGGGAAGTCTTTTTTAGATTATAATCAACTATGTTTTGTATTTTCTTGAAAATACTTTATTATTTAAAAAAATTGAGTTTAAGAAATGCAGATAGTCGAGGCAGTGTTTCACTTGAAGTTACACAGAGCACAGCTTCTACAGCTCCAAGTGATAGACTCATGGTTACTAAAGTGACATTAATAAATAAAACACATGGACATGGTAAGACTTATTAAAAATTACATCTTCCACTGTCTAAACATGTGTTTAATATGAGTCAAGGGTGTTTTCACAGCCTGGTACCTAGCTTGACCATGGTGGTGGTCCATTAAGGAAAGATATAAATAATTATGTGTTCCTCTATGTTGCAAAAAGAAGGTCTGCTTTGTGTCATGCCATGGCTATGTGGCCAAGGAAGGACACCCATTATAGTGTGTTCTACGAGTATGAACATCTAGCTATACAGCCCTGAATGTCTGCAGAGCTGACTCTTTTGTCTATAAAAATAAGATTAGTTTAGAAAAACTCTAAAGAAATTACTCATTGGATTCACAGCCAAGATTTTTTAAAAAAATACACAACTGAAAAATCATCTCTGAAACAAAATGCTTCTGAATTCATTATTCACATTCAGACAATTCTGACTTGAAGTATGCATCTTGCTGCCAGACTGAATTGGCTAGTAGTTGAGCAAAGGATTGGGTCATTTTAAAATTTATTTTATTTCTCAGGAGCAATGATACAGAAAGTGGGAGCAGACAAAGTTGAGAAGGATGGTTCCAGGCATAATCCACATGTTTCCAAGTGTATAAGTAAAATTTTGAGGCTGCATGCTGATGGTTGTAGAATGAGAGTCAGTTTCCTGGGAGATCATGGAAGAGATCCCAAACTGCACATTTAAAGGGTTGACTTCAGTTCTCTAAGCATCCACTTCAAAACAAAGGGTTGCTTGGAAGAAATAGGTGCCAGTCCCACCAGGATTGTCTCAAATTTTCATCTTTTAAAGAGTGAGAAAGTGAGAGAAAGGACATAATCCATTCAGTTGGCCACATAGTCTAAATATTTTTTTTAAGCTGAAGTAGAGAGACCAAATATCCAATAGTAATATATACAAGGATTAAAAATCTTGGTACACCAACAATTTTGCCACAGTGTCTGTCTCAAAAATCTTACCAGCTAATACAGATAGTCTGTCATCTCTTTGCTTCTTTGCTACCCTCCCACCTCAGAATCTGTTTTGTTTCAATAGATGAAAGTTTTGTAGTTGCTTGTTGGAATAAGGAAATTTTTGTCTGGGAACTTTATAGCCCCTGTAACAAGGTTGTCATTCCTATACCCAAGGAACATCATGCAAATATGACTTGTGTTACACAGTACTTAGTGCCTGCTGGGAGTGAGGCAGAACGCTCTGTATTGTTCCATGGCCCTGCAAACTCTGCATACAGAACTACTCAAGATGTGGCACAGATGGGCTTCAGAGGACAAGTGTGCTGTCGCACTCTTGGGCTGGAGACAATGTTATTTTGCATAAACAGGCATAGGCAGGGGGCTATTAGCAGAGAAATATGGAGGCTTATTTTGTTAATGTACTATTCCTTGTTGATTGTTTCATTATTACACCTAATAACCTATGCTTACCAGAAAATGCTAGAAAAGTGTGCTTGAACTGCTGCTCATATTATGGTCCATTTGATGAGGTGCAGTATTGCTTCCCTGACTCTAAACTATTGGACAAATGAACGCTAGTTCTTCTGAATTACAAATATCTCTAATTTTCATTAAACAACTATTTTCTTCTCAGGGATGTGAAATGTGAATATCCTTGATCCAAGCTAGCCCATCCCTGCTTAGGAGAACAAAACAGACATCTTCATGTAACATTTCGTCTGGTGTCGGGCTAAATAGAAAAATAATACTTTTAACACAAAATGTATACAAATGCTCAGAGTTAATTTCATTTTTTGTTACCAAAGCCAGAGGCACTGATCTTACATTGAAAAGAAAATGGATGGAGCCAGGTCAATGTGTTGCGGTGACTCTACCCATACCTTCTTACATGTTCAAAGCCATACAGGAAAACAACAAAAAGGCATCTGCATTTATCACAATAACTACTTAAATTAGCCAACATGACCATTTAAAGGTTGCTTACTAATTTTTTTTAACTGAGAATTTTCTTCTCTCTCTCTTTTTCTTTTTTTTGTGCCTGCATTGATTTGAGTGGAAAAAAAAATCAACCCAATTATTTTTATAGTCCCTTGAGGCCACTTCACTTTGATTTCTTGATACTACCAGGTCTGCATTTCAGATATTGGGAAGTAATTTTTTTTTTCTAACAACTATTGGAGCAAAACCAAAATCATTAAAATACTCCATTAGCCTTATAGAAAAAAAAAAAATGTTTTAAAAGCTCTGTGTTTTTGGTCGTGTTTTGAGGCCAACATCTTCCAGTTGTTCCAGCTGGTCACTGTGCAGTCAATTGTCAGTCCACAGTGAAACCTGAGTGAAAGAACATTGAATTGGTTCAAACAAAACTGATCATTTATTTAATAGCTGGATTGATAGTCCTCGATGTGTTATCACTCTTCTTCCCCTAAAAAGGCTTTGAGAGTGTTTTGGGCCACACATTCTTAGCAATGCATCGAGCAGTACCAGAAACACACACAGGATGAACTGCCTTCTTTGGAAAAAAACTTCTTCTGTAACCATGACTTGCCAGACTACCAGACTGACCAGGAGAATCCATAGCTCATATCAGATGCCCAGACTGAAACACAGACCTAGTTCTTAGAAGCCCAGCCACCTGGCCCTCAGTCTCCTGGCAGTACAGCTCCCACCAAAAAATCCTTCATAATTGGAAGAAGCAGAACTCTACTGTTCCTCCAGGTACAATTTGAAGATAAATTAGGAACCCAATGGATTTCCCTTTCAGACTCTATGAACCTGCCTGCTTCAGCCTGCACTGTTATAATTCCACACACATGCATCTTTCTTTCTTTCTCTTTCTTTCTCTTTCTTTCTCTTTCTCTTTCTCTTTCTCTTTCTTTTCTTTCTTTCTTTCTCTTTCTTTCTTTCTTTCTCTCTTTCTTTCTTTCTTTCTCTTTCTTTCTTTCTTTCTTTCTTTCTTTCTCTCTCTCTTTCTCTCTTTCTCTCTTTCTCTCTCTCTTTCTGTCTTTCTCTCTTTCTTTCTCTCTTTCTTTCTCTCTTTCTTTCTCTCTTTCTCTCTTTCTCTCTTTTACAGGCAGCTGAGAGCAGCCTCACAATTACAGGCCCTGGTTGTCATGGGCGATTTTAACTCCCCTGATGTTTGCTGGAAGTACTACTCAGCCAGCCAGCCTCAGTCTAGGAGGTTCCTCCCATGCGTGGTTGAAGCTGCCTTGGCTGCAGTGACCACGAGATGGTGGAGTTCAGGATCTCATGTGGCAGGAACAGAATACGAAGCAGGAGCACAACCTTGGACTTCAATAGGGCCAACTTTGCCCTTTTCAAGCAACTGCTAGGGGAAATCCTGTGGGCAAGGGTGCTCGAAGGTAAAGGGGCCCAAGATAGTTGGTTGGCATTCAGAGACTGCTTCTTCCAAGCTCAAGATCAGAACATCCCGACACGCAGGAAGTCAAGGAGGGGAGCCAGGAGACCTGCATGGTTAAACAGGGAACTGCTGGGCAAACTCAAGTGGAAGAGGAGAGTTTACAGATCATGGAAGGAGGGGCTGGCCACTTGGGAAGAATATAAGGCTCTTGTCAGAGGATGTAGGGAAGCAACTAGGAAAGCTAAGGCCTCCTTAGAATCAAACCTTGCAAGATGGGTCAAGGACAACAGAAAGAGTTTCTTCAAATACATGGCAGGTAAAACTAACACTAGAGGCAATGTAGGCCAACTGATGAATGGGGTAGGTGCCCTGGTGACAGAAGATACAGAGAAGGCAGGGTTGTTGAATGCCTTCTTTGTTTCTGTCCACACTGCTGGAGGCTGTCCTGTGGAGCCCCGTACGCCTGAGGCCCCAGAGGAGGGCAGGACAATGGAGGAGTTTGCCTTAGTTGATGAGGACTGGGTTGGGGACCAGTTAAGCAATCTGGACATCCATAAATCCATGGGTCCAGATGGGATGCACCCACAGGTGCTGAGAGAGCTGACGGAGGTCATTGCTAGGCCACTCTCCATCATCTTTGCTAAGTCTTGGGAAACAGGAGAGGTGCCTGAGGACTGGAGGAAAACGAATGTCACTCCGGTCTTCAAAAAGGGCAAGAAGGAGGACCCGGGTAACTATAGACCAGTCAGCCTCACCTCCATCCCTGGGAAGGTGATGGAACAACTGATCCTTCGTGCCATCTCAAGGCATATCAAGGATAAGAGGGTCATTAGGGGCAGTCAACATGGCTTCACCAAGAGGAAGTCATGCTTGACCAACCTCATAGACTTCTATGAGGGCATGACCAGATACCTAGATGATGGCAAAGCAGTGGATGTGGTCTGTCTTGATTTCAGTAAAGCATTTGACACCATCTCCCACAGCATCCTCGCTGCTAAACTGAGGAAGTGTGGTCTGGATGATCGGGTAGTGAGGTGGACTGGGAACTGGCTGAAAGAAAGAAGCCAGAGAGTCGTGGTCAATGGGGCAGAGTCTAGTTGGAGGCCTGTATCTGGTGGAGTCCCTCAAGGGTCGGTACTGGGACCAATACTATTCAATATATTCATCAATGACTTGGATGAGGGACTAGAGTGCACTGTCAGCAAGTTTGCTGATGGCACAAAACTGGGAGGAGTGGCTGAGATGACAGATGGCTGTGCTGCCATCCAGCGAGACCTAGACAGGCTGGAGGGTTGTGCAGAGAAAAAATTAATGAAATATAACAACGGCAAGTGTAGAGTCTTACATCTGGGCAGGAACAGCCCCAGGTTCCAGTATAAGTTGGGGAATGACCAGTTGGAGAGCAGTGTAGGGGAAAGGGACCTGGGAGCCCTGTTGGACAGCAGGATGATCATGAGCCAGCACTGTGCCTTTGTGGCCAAGAAGGCCAATGGCATCCTGGGGTGTATTAGAAGGGGGAAGGTTAGTAGGTCGAGAGAGGTTCTCCTCCCCTTCTACTCTACCCTGGTGAGACCACATCTGGAATATTGTATCCAGTTCCGGGCCCCTCAGTTCAAGAAGGACAGGGAACTGCTGGAGAGAGTCCAGCACAGAGCCACAAAGGTGATTAAGAGAGTGAAGCATCTCCCTTATGAGAAAGGCTGAAGGAGCTGGGTCTCTTTAGCTTGGAGAAGAGGAGACTGAGGGGTGACCTCATCAATGTTTATAAATATGTAAAGGGTGAGTGTCAGGAAGATGGAGCCAGGCTCTTCTCGGTGACAACCAATGATAAGACAAGGGGCAGTGGGTATAAACTGGAACACAGGAGGTTCCATTTAAATTTGAGAAGAAACTTCTTCACGGTGAGGGTGACAGAACACTGGAACAGGCTGCCCGAGGGGTTATGGAGTCTCCTCTGGAGACATTCAAAACCCACCTGGATGCCTTCCTGTGTAATCTCATCTAGGTGTTCCTGCTCTGGCAGGGGGATTGGACTAGATGAGCTTTTGAGGTCCCTTCCAATCCCTAACATTCTGTGATTCTGTGATTCTGTGAAAGAAAAGCATAGAAATAATTTTTGTTGGAAAGTGTAGGTAGCATCAGGCAATATGCTATTGTGTCTGTCACCATTTGCACAGCATCTTACACAATGGCATTCCAATACTGGTGAGCCCCTTTTAATAACACATAATCAAAATTTATTATTACCACCAATAAACACAATAAACAGACAAGTATTATATTGTGAACTGCGTTACCTAGCGGTTCAATTCCAACCTTTTTAATATTCACATTAGTAATTTAGGTTTATTTTATGTTGCATTTTTTTGTTTGTTTAAAGAAACCGAAATTTTGACTAGTAATTCGTTGGACTGCAGCAAAGTGTAAATTTTCAGCTCGTTTGATCTTTCAGTCTTTTCTGATTTATTTATCTGTCCTGTCAAAACTGAATCCATGAGATTCCAAATAAATAACATCAGTGCTTCAGTCTCTTAGGCATCCTGGTTGGTAGCAGAGCTATTAGAGACTTGTCATATCTGAGGAAAAGAGCTGTGCATTTTATAATGAAATATTTCTCATATTTTCTTCCTTATTTCCAATATATCTAAATAATATGTAGTTACGTGATTCAAAGGGAAGAATAAAATAACAGCAAATCTCATAAAGCTGTTCACAATCAGAATGTTTACATATTTAAATCAGGACCATGACTAGTAAATGACGTAACATTATGTAAATTCTTAGATTATTTACATCTCAGAAAGAAAATATACCTGTTTCCTTGAGGCTTCTTCTCATTAGATTAGATTTACTGTTAAATTATAAATAACCAGTAAACATTTAATGCCCAGAACATGTTCAGTTTACTCAACCAACAGAATAGTGATTTATAGCAATGAGTAAGAATACTTAGCATCTTTAAAACTGGTGGGATTTAAATCATTAAGAATCAAGACACTGCAATGGAAATGATAAATCTATCTAAATAAATTACTTGGGTTTATATTTAGGAAATGAGAGAAAAAGAGGATAAAGTAATCAATATGTGATGATACTTCACAGGATGTACTATTTAAATAAGACTTACAAATTTCAAAAATAAGGGTGAAATGTTTGGAAACTAAACCTTGTAGAAAATTTTGAAAAAAATCAGGCAGAATATGTCAAGAAAATGTAAACTACTGTTTAACGCTAGCTGTCGTATCCACGTTGAATGCAAATTCGTGCTTGCCATCACTTTTTATAAGAAGATCCATCAAAACCCTATTGAGACTACACAGACTTTTTAATTCAGGTAACTTCACTGTAATGCAATGAAAATATTTCTTTGACCTTCCTTAGTTTTCACATTTAAAGTCACACTATCAATACTGTAGGTCCTTAGTTGCAGTATAGAATCTTCTCTTTTTTTCTTCTTTTTCTTTTTTCTAATAACAAATGACCAGCCCTTTTAAAAAGTTGAATAAATTTAGAATTATTTGGAAAGTGAGAGGACACTGTAAGTAGAAAAAAGAATTACTTCATCACTGAATAAGCATATTGTACAAATCTGAGAATTCTTCTGTCTAGCAGACAGTTTTGAAAGGCATAAATTTTTTTCAGTATTCTGAAAAAAAATATTTTTCAGCATGTTCAGTGTTATATACTAAAGAATAAAAAAAATCTCAGCAAGCTCCTTCCCTCTTGTAAAAATCTGAATTGAAAGGAAACTTATCTGTATAGTCCAGACTCCAACCTTTGTTGTTCATGTTTTAGCATCCTCAGTGTTCCAGTCTCACAGTCTCACTAGCATCTCTTCACAGTGGTCTTGTTTGTTAAAGTGGAGCAAGATACACATTAACCTGCCTGCCTTATTAACTGTAATAGTCAGACAACGTGCCATCAATGATGCAGATATTCAGATATTTTCTTTTTGGTGCCAGGTATTAAATATAGGCTAAATGTCTACATCTAGTCACTCAACACTGACTTCTCCACAGCAACAGTTTTTTTATTTATTTCATACAGATACTGGAACATTTCATATAGATAGTGGAAAGTGTGTAAAGAATCTAGAATTCCTTTGTGCCTACAAATGAGAGATATACTTAATATGCTAAGATATTTGAGATATCAGCAATTGCTTCAAAGAAGCAGGGCTTGAAATCCTATGTAAGTGGGATCTCACAATATTTGCTACCAAAGCTGAGCAAAGTATTTTGTTTATAAGCAGGCTGAGTATTTGAAGATAGACAAAAGTCAATGGCTTTTGATAAATCTTAGGGTTAACTAGTATGCAATTTTTTGTGTATTTTTATTTGGTTCTGGTAAGCATCTGCATACTCAGATTTCTTGAGTTTAAAGTAGAGGTGAAAATATTCTTTCCTGATTCTGCTGTATTACACTCACTGATATCACGGACTCTCATCATGTTTGTAAATAAATTAGCTTCTGTCTCTTCCACTTTTGACCACTGTGTGAGACAATGTTCCCTTGGCATTGCAGTTTTCCAGCTCTTGCTGGAAAATGACTGGAAAAATACTTTTACAGAAAAAGTGAAAAAAGGGAGATGACTGGTTCAACTTCACTGCTGCAGATTGGTAAAGGCTTAAAGGGGAATCAGAGGTTTCTCCATAAACTGGAAGAGCCATCCTGAAAATACATCAAAATCAACTAAATGGTTTGCAGTTCATAGTGCACTAGTAACATTCCTATGAAAGGAGGCAGTCTACAGTCATTGCAGCAGAGGTAACTAAAATTTGGTTTTCTTCACTAGAAACTACATATACTGTAGTGGAGCTTTACTATTCCTGAATGCAACATATGAGGCTAAAGAGCTGTTCTAATGTGGATTTCTGAGTATACTTACTTTTCTGTCTGATAGGACAGTTCTTCCCGTTGCCCCATTACCTGCTGCTGCAAAAAAACCCCACCTCCCATTATTTTCTCTATTTGCCAGTGACAGGGAGACAAAGCATTCCCCATAGTCTGTAAGGAGCTAGTGATTGGGGTAGATCAAGGAATGTGTTTCCTTAGCCCAGCGCACAAGACAGCAAAAAAGCAAAAGAGCCCTCACTTCCAGCTGAGTTGAACTTCCCCTCTCCCTGGGGCTACTTGTCCTATGATACATAATTATCAGCATCTTCATGTGAGTCTCCTGATCTATTTTCAGTCATGTTCCCATATGTTTTTTAAAACATGATACGGCCCAGTTCCAGCACCGTTGCGCTCTTTAAAAGCAATTATGTACACAAATTTAAAGATCGAATAAATACAATTTTTCATGAAGAACAAGAACATCACTGTCTAGGTTGAGAAATTTACCTGAAGATGGTTTTTGATCCTAATTGAAAAGCTGAGCCACCAGCAGCCAAAACATACACGGAAATGCTAAAGACATTGGGGTATTGTTATCTTCAGGAACCCAGCAGTGGTTACTCCAGTCATGGGGTTTTTTTCTTTTTTTTTTTTTCTGAAAGCCTGTTTTTGATTTATTTCCGTAATAAAGAGCAAATAGCTGTAGCATCATAATGATTTGAGATTTGTTTCTAGCTAACCAACCTCTGGTGGACTTATAAATTTGTTGTGGAAGCACATCTTAAAGAAAAAATGGAGCCTGTCCACCAGGATATCCAACATGACTCTGTTAGGTGGTAGAAAACATGCTTCTAAACACCTCCATGTGCAAAACTCTAAAATACCTGGCCCTCTCTAGATCTGTAATCTTGCAGCCTTTCCATGATGCCTGCCCTTCTCTATGCTTTTACGGGAAAGTATGTGTATGAATTCTGTGAGTTCCCATCTGGTAACACCCAGGCAGAGGATCCTGGCTGGCTGGAGACACATCTTCAGGAGGCTGAGAGGAAAAGAGGGAACATGGAGGTGAGGGAGGGATTAACTGACCTCCCAAGAAGCAACCAACCTAATGAATAACTATGAAAGACTCTCCCGCCTGGAACACTAATGCTTTGAAATACTGAACAGAAAATCAACACTCTCTCTCTCTCAAAAGCAGTAATAGCTCATTCCCAGGCTTGTGGTCATGGCAGGTCAGAGTTCACACCCATAAATGTATCTGTTTGAAATACACATTTTTTACACCTTAATTCAGCTCGCCCTTAGAATGCGCTGTACTTCTGAAAAAGAACATGGAGGGTTCATGGGCTACTGTGTGCCAGTACAAATGAGAATTGGGTCAAGTTCTGAAGTCTTCCCCAGCCTTAAGCATCTCTGGAAGGAATATCATTTAAACCAGGTCTCTCCTATGCTTTGCACTATTCGGTGATGTATCCATGTCCAGCTTCAAAAGTGTGTTTGTTTTCATCCCTTCCATTCCCAGCGTTTAATTCAGCTAAGAAATCATGAGCTGAGCACACACATGGAGTACCAGTCTTAACCATAATGATTTTGCACTAACTTTCCTGTGAATGGATAGCAAAAGCCTTTCTGAAGAAAGGTATGCATTGAGGGCTCCACCCTCTTTAAACACCAAGGAATTCAGTCATGATATGCAAGCCTGATGGAAGCCATACTTTCTTTGTATCACTCTGTGCAAGCCTACCTTTTTCTCAGCCTCCAATTCTCCCATTTGCCTGAATCAAAAGCTTGCTGTAAAGTGTTTTGTTATTCCTTTCTTAATAATTCCATATAACCTAATTTAGTCTCTTTTAATGTTCTCAGCACATCCATGAGATACTTGGAGTGTTCTTCAATTCATTTGTTGCTTAGTTGTTCTGCAAAGCCACATCTATAAACGACTTAGCGTCTTCCTGTTAAAAATTGAAAACTGCTCTTTGTTGTCCAGTTTTAATTGAATGCATGAATCACATGGCATTGTTTGGTCTCAAGTAAGGTTGTACTGAATGAGCATTCTGAATTCATTCTGAATTCAGTCCGCCTGTCTGAATAAGGAGTTTGCTTCTAATGAATACTCTCTTAGAGAGTATTCCTGGCAGCAAATTATATTCATGTGGATACTCATGTGGAAGGAACAAAAGTGGGCAGCACCACATCCAAAACATTGGGTCACATCAGGAATGTGACCTATCTGCATAAATACTGCTTGCTTCAGGGTTCAATTACCACACTGTTTTATTGCAGTCCAAAAGCTTCTATCATCCACTGCTGTATGACATTAGACAATGACAAGATTCTTGCACCGAAGATGTTACACTCTCTGACCTATGTTTGTCATTCTGTTTTATTGCTTTGAGACCGCAGGAACCCTGAGTCTCTACAGCTGCACTGTTGTAACAGAACAAGGAATCAGGACGAGAAAGTGGGAAACAAAGATCTCTGCCTACATCGAATACCGGAGACACTAGTCTTATTTGCTGAAGAGCTAATCTTCATAGGACTTTGGCTGGAACAACTAGAGAAGAAAAAAATGCTTCGTCAAAGATCATTTTTTGGGTCACTCTGGCTTAGAGGTCCTTTCAAAGAATTATTCCATTTTGGAAGTATATAAATTATTCTGGGATGCAAGTGTCTTTATTTTCAGAATGCCATCTACTTTCAGATATTCTGGTATTATATAATAAATGTCACACTAGCTCGCTAATTTTCCTCTGTAAATGATATTGTCACAAACAGTCCTGAGAAATCTTTGTTCATTAAAACTCGTGGAAACATGCTGTAGCAAAACAGGAAATAGTGTGTTTACTTGATAGACTTTGCCTGCCATGTTTACCTGATAAGAAGCCGAGACAAGATAACCAGAAACAAAGAGAGATATACAGCGGTCAACGCCCACATGAGCAAGACACACCGCAAGTTGCACCATAGCACGAGCCTTCAATGTGAGTGGAGAATTACATCCGAAACCTGCAAGAGGACTATAAAAGCCGAAAGGACTAAGTTTGTGTGTGCGTGCGCCACCAGAGAGACTGAGGTCTCTAGGCCGCACCCAGTGCTGTCTTTGCTTATTGTAGCCTGCTACTATTTGGCAATAAAATTTTAATTGTTTAAGTTAATTGGAGTCGAAATTTATTACAATATTTATTTGCTGATGTCAGAACTTAGCCTTAAGACTTCAAACAAACAATTTTTTTCCTCTCCCTGTAAATAATCTGTAATTGCAGACCATCACTGAAAATATTCCTTGAAGAACTATATTGCGAGTTAGACCACTGGGAATTTGAGAAACGAGGAGGGAGAAGACCTCAGTAACAGTAAAATTCTACAGCAAGTTCTTCACACTTCAACTGCATTTGTTTCCATGGAAGAAATATGGGAGAAATGGATTAAAAGACTAGTGACTTAAAGATCTTTCTTCATACAAAATACTTGCTACAACCAGAAGTGTTGGCGACAATACTGTGTGTTACCTTCCCATGAAAGTATCTAATGTGAAAATCAAAATGCCATGAGTACTGCTATAGTGTAGTTTCTTAGATGCATTTCAGGGTGTTTTTTTCACCATTATTTACTACCTTTCTCAGTTTTGCCTGGGTTGGAAAACTGCATCACAACCAACACTGAAGGTAATTTAACTGCAAGCATAGGCAAAGGCAATCCATATGCAATATTTATTGCAGAGCACAGTTGTAAATATGTTTCATTCTCATCAACACTTTCATCTAAACAGCAGCTAGCTGTCAGCTGTGTTTATTTCAATGCCAATAGTGAGTAACAGATAACTCTTCTGCTCTAGACAAAGCTTTTACTAGAATCTTTCTAACACGCTTCCCATATTCTGATTTGATTTCAGAACTTGAAACCTTTAACTACGGTCTGCTATAATGTCATAAAACCAATAGCATATTGATAACACAAATTTTAAAATAAAGTCCCGAGTTAATAAATTTCTGAGAATTACCATATTCTTTATAAATTAATCAGAACTATCTGAGAAATGTGTCAAAATGCGTGAAAACATTGAAAGGCCCTCCAAGACAAGGCTGATCCTCCTCTCATTAAGATTAAAGATGTAGATTAGTTTTAGCATTTTGGGGGCCTGTATCTTACAATTGACAATTGTATCCTGGCCATGAGAAGGAGTAAGTTACCTTGGCACTCACCAGGAGGGGCTCAGAACTGCTTATTTTGCAAGACAAAAAGTTTTAATAAAGATCCTCAGGCAGAGAGGTGAGTGTGACCTGCGGTGTAGTAACCCGGGATCGAATTACAGAATGCAGCACAAAGCACAATCTCAGTAGCTGCTCGGAATGCTTTAGAAAGTGGAGGAAAACATAAATAGAGGCCAAGCACCTAAAATACCCCACTAACATCAGAAGGTGCTCCATCTTTTTTCTAAATCCAACATCAGGAATGTGACCTGAATCCCAAGCTCTTTCTATTACTGGACCTCTCCCATCCCAAGAAAAAGGAGGAAATTAAATTCCAAAAATGTAGCTTTAACTCTATTCTCCCAAAAGTCTGTATTTCACAGGAAAGTTGCGTTACAATTCTGCATAAGCCATAAGAATCTTGGGTTAAGACTGAAGTGCCAGCCTTTGAAATGCAGTATTACGCAAACAGAGAAAAATGAAAAATAAAAGAATGAGATTTTCAGGATGGCAGTAGGTAAACTGTTGGCCTTAGCTGACAGCTTTGAGGCTTTTGTTGTTCTTGTCTCACTATCCCACTATTATTTAAATATAATTTTTTTTTTTTCATATTGAAGAAAAAAGGGGGTTGATTGTCAGGCTTTTCGTGTTGGTATTTAGAACTCGTAAAATTTGTTTTCCTCCTCATTCTGCCAGATGAGTAAAGAAGAATTAGATGAGTATGGTATATTAGTTGGCAAAATATCAAGAATATCAAATGAAACTACCACTTTTTTCTGAATGTTTTGCCTCAGCATGTAGAGCTGTTTGTTCAGAGGCAGGGATATTAAAAGGTGGACTGTTAGAATGAGCACGGCTGCTAAAATGCTATCATGCTACACAATCAATTTTTTTTGTCAACTCTACTGGTGAAATATATTTTGCTATCAAACCACACAGCCCGAAGTGAGTGAAATTATTAGTCTTATACACTGCAAGCACCATAGGTAACCAAATATTTTTGGTAATAGTATGTCAGAGTAATTAGGGTTAATTATCTGCAACTACAGAGGTCTGCTATTGCCATGACAATCTACTTTCCTGACAACCCGAAACTGATTTAATCTTTCTGTGTTTTGAAAACATGGATAATTTAGCTTTTTTCATACCTAGGCCCAGTGGAGCAAAAGCTTTTATGCTTTTTAATTAAATAAAAGCTGTGAACACCTGGGTGACTTACATCAGAAATCTTACATTTGGACTGCTATGGCTCAAAAAGCTTCCACAGATGGAAAAATTATTATGATTTCTCATTGTAAGAAATTCTGTGGTTTTCCTGTTATTCTGCAGGACTAGTAATTAACTCTGTTCCACTCGGGATGGATAACAGTGGGTTTTGGGCTCTAGGCCAGGCATTCAGTAGAAGCACAAAATTCAGATGTAGCAAATGGCAATGGAAGAGGGTAAAGCAGTCTTGGTCATCACGTCTGGCAAGGCCATATCAATGCTTTAAGCAGAACATGCCAGTTTCAAAACAAGTTGGGGAAATAAAACCAAGAGAGTAAATGTAAAGCTGGGTAGAAAGTGCTATTCCTGTCCTGGCAAAATGCTCGAGATTTCCAAAGTATTCCTGAGAGAGATTAATCAATTTTTTTTTTCATTAGATGTCAGATTACAAAACCATAGTAATCAGGGAGATAAAGAAATCTACCAGGAGGTAGGGGAATTCAAATTAAATGCCAGTTCCACTCTAAAACCATCTGCGTGGCAGGCATCTTGACCACCATATTCTCAGCTATCGTGGGTAGAGAAGACCACAATATGTTTACAATATTTGAAATAATTGTATTCTTGTCTTGTCAAAGAGATAATTATATCCATCTACAAGCACAAGGGATCACACACATAATTGGCTGAAGTGCTAAATTTTGTGAGTCATGTGTCACTAATTCTGCAGTGCTTTTTTGCTGTGATTGGCTGTAAGAAAGTGTAAAAACCAGTAGTGCTATATTTTATATTCTTTTCCCCTAAATTGTTGGTATAGCATATGTGGGGGTTTTATTGGATCAAGATAGAATTTGTGTGGGCAGACCTATTCCAAGGGGCACCCCCTCACCTACTAGTTGTTTCTTTGAAGGAAATGTACCTGCCTTACCTCAGGGGAAACAAAATGCTTGAAGTCATAGCTTGATGATGGTTTAGAAACAGCACAAAAGGTTCACCAGTGTTTCCTTTGGAAACAGCCACAGCTGGACTTACGAGTACTTGAGACACATCAGTGCTGGATGATTACAAGGCAGGAGATATGTCCTTAATGTCCTGTATGGAACGTTTCCACAATCTGATTTACTCTGTCTCCAAAATGATAAATGTGTCGAGCATCAGAACTTTGTTTGAAATTATAACAGCTATGGCAGTTCATTAGAAAAATTGCTATTAAATTAATTTATTAATTAATTAAATTAATGAACAAAGCAGCAATGACATCTTTTTTTCTCCTACACCGTATCGATATTCTGATAGCAGAAGTGATATGACAAATAATCTCAGAGTTATGTATACCTATCCTAGGTAGAATCACTTTAGAAACAAAAATCTATTTCAGCATTTTGTCCATAGTTCCTAGAGGATCTTAAAATCAGACAAACAGACAGTGGTTTTTCATGAATTGGATGTCTAAAAGTAAACTTGTAAAAGAAGACATCTAAGCTGGAGCAGTAGCTTAGGCAGGATCCAGGCACTTAGAGCTTCAATTTAAAAGCATATTCCACGGAAAGAGGCCTAGTCCCAACTGCTGCCTTCCAGCAGAGCAGTCTGGGAGCTGGGCTTCAACATCATCCAGAGAAGGGGGCTGCCCCCAGATGTGCTAACCCTGAGCCCAGGCAGCCCATCCCCAGATGGGCTCTCTGGGCCCTTACATCTCTCTGGCTTGACCAGAAGAAAGATACTTTCTCCTATAACAGGACTTGTTGTTAAACAATAGTTTTCATTTTGAAAATCAGTGGACCTTTTGGCATTTTAATTAATTTCATGCCAGAAGAGACTGAAAACCTTTGTTTTGTTTTGTTTTGGTTTGGTTTGGTTTGGTTTGGTTTGTTTTCACAGAGAGACCCCTGAGTAACTGATAGCTAAGTAAACATAGAAATTACTACAATTGAGAGGAGGATTTTGTAGTCTGTTGGAGAAAATGATTTCGCACAAGATGTAGTAGAATCTGGCTAATTCCCTGCTCCCTATTAATTTGGGGGATCTTGTTTGACATTGGACTCTGGCATTATATCCTTACCTGAAAACAAAACCTGATTTTGGGCTTGTGTCTCCTAAACATCTGCTGGTTTTTTTTTTTTCACTTTTTTATTTATTTTGGCCAGACATTCTATTCTAGCATCTGTGAAAATTTTCACCAAAGGAACTATGTGGTTTCAATGTGTAGATATGTGTCAACAAAGTACTTCATTGTTGAATTCCTTGCTACTTCAAGTATCTCCGAGTGGAAATTTTGTGGGCCCGTGCCCTTCCAAGAACAGGTCTTTGTCTTTTGCCTTGTAGTCATGAGTTCAATCAAGTCTCAAGTCTTGTGTTGCAATTATATCTAATTACAATATGATGTTCCAGATGTCACAGACACCTGCTGATGAACTATGATCCAGTTCAGCAATGTGAAACATAGTTCCTTCCAGCGAACCTAAAATAAATATTTCAGAGGCATTTTACATGATGACTGGACTCCAGCTGCATAGATCTCTATTCATATCCTTAGATCATCTGTCCTGATTCATATAATCCTTTCCAGGAGCTACAAGTGGAAGTAAAATCTGCTATTCTTGATCAAGTGTCTTCAGATTTGCTTCTTACACAATGCACTCTTGAAAGCAGCATGCATCCTTTAATTTAGCTCTTCTGAGTTATGCCTTCAATAATTTTATATCACCATTATATACCAATAAAGAGATTATTCCTCTCCCTCTCCTCGCTCCTTTGATTTAGACATCTTTTTTTGAAAGTACTGCAATCTCCTGCTGGCAGGAGCTTATTTGGCAGTCTCCATTTGCTTGAAATACATGTTGTGATAATTTTGTATTTGAAGGACAAGGAGAAGAATCTTTCTCATTCAAATCCAAGTGACTCTTAAACTTGATAGCTATATTATGAGATAGCATTCAAGTTTTATTTAATAATAAATTAACTTACTGTGCATCTAAAAATAGTGATAACGAAGATGCGGCCCATTATTCTGTCATCTGAAGAAACTGTAATACCTGTTCATAAGCATAACCAAAACTTACTTTTAAGTCCAAATAATAGAAATGGTTGTCAAGTTTCATTGAATGACTATTTCATTAAGCTGAACTTGATTTTAGTCTTATAAAAGGAAAAGCACAAAACACTAGAAGGTCAGACTAAATGCATACAGTCCTTGTCTGCTACTCTGTGTCATTTATCTGCTGTTCGACTTGGGAATGTGGTGCATAGCCTAAAACTATTTTTGACTGTGGGTGGATGGATGGACACCACTCATGACCTTGACTTGCTTTGCCTTAGGCTGTTGATGGACCCTGTTATCAGCGCCCTGCTCTGACTTGGTTATTCAATAGCTCTGGAACTGTGTCCTAGTTGGTGAAGGCACCATCACTCCCTCTGCTGGAGTTGGCCTGGCTCCAAGCTTGTTCTCCCTTGCAGAGCAGCCCCAGCCTTGCTAGCCCCTGAGACTGAGAGCTCTGACTCTGCTGGCCATGTTTGGCGTTAGAGGCAGAAGAGCATACAGCTGGCTGATGGAGGTCTGTCCATTTTTTTTTAAATATGTATTTACTAGCTCTGTGCTACATAGAGAGTTCTATTATTCATTGTAACATGGTGTAACACGTCAGCTTGGTCTTTTAGATCTTTTCTGTTCTGAGACTATGCCAACAAATGATCTCACCTTGTTAGTGGGAGGTTTTTTTAATGTACTCCTTGAAAACACACTGAGCTCCTGCACACCTGGTGTAAATTGGGCAGCTCCCTCAGACTTATTGGGGCTGTGCCAATCTGTGCCACTTAAGAATATGACCCAGTGTAAGGACAAATTCCTTTAATGGCAGCTCCCTCTGTGAAGGAAACTTATCAGAAGATCCACAGCAGATCCTGAAAACCAAACTGGAAGTTTACTAGATGGCCAGGGGACACCTTTGGACTCTGAATCTCCTTGTCCTGTAGTTCTTGTAAGAATCTGTACTCAATGCAGTACAAGTGTAAAACAATACAAACATGAGAATTATGTGTGGTCGAAGTCCCCTTTCCAGCATTATAAAAGATTTCATCAGAGGGAGAGCAACCGAAGCCAACAAAATCAGTGCTGGCATAATGCAGAAGGTTAGATAGACAACAAACAAGCAGACTTTTATTTTGCAAATGCTTCATCTGTTAGACTGACTGATATGGGTCAGGAAAGTGTTTGTAAGCAGGTAAAACTACCACACTTTTCTGAACAGACTGTACATGCTGCAAGTTGAGGCAAACCCCCTCACGGGCTTCTGTCATTTCAATAGCCACAATATGGACAGAGCCCAACTATTCTTCTCATGTTTAACTGTTCTTGGAACTTTCTCTGGGGGATTCCTCTGCTGCAGCTGCAAGTTTCCTTTGTTCCAAAAACATGCTCCAAATGCTCTTATATCATGCTTGGAATAAATAAAGTCTGTCTGCCACTGTGAGTCAGCAGTGACCACCATCCCTCTGCAATTTTGTTGTGAGCAGTTGAGTGGAGGGTGACATGCCACAAGCCCTCTCTATGTGCATAAGGTCCCAGAAGCTGCCATGTTCTTGGTAGTTCAGTTAATTCCCAACAGTACCTGGAGTTTGTTATTGCTGTTTTTCATATGCTATATGCTTATGGGTTGCAAAGCTGCCAAAATACCTTAAGCGGCAATCCTTGTAGATCTAGCCTCATGAGATTTCCTTTTTTCTTCCCTGATCTCATGCAATTCCCCACCCAGTTTTTTCCATACGTGAAGGACCTCGATAACTCGAACAAAACTGACAGTTCTCAGTGTTTATCCAGAATCACAAACCAGCATTTTTCATATTCATCCATTATTATAATATCACCTGTGTTTACAGACTTGACTGAACAAATCAAACCACTATCTGTCACATAGCTATTCCTTTAAAGTTCAAAAGTGTATTTAAGTTCCCTCATGGTACGCTTTCATTGAATGTTTGGTCTTTCCTAGAAGGACCCTCATGGAAAATGCATTCTTTTCATTGTGGTTTGAAATTTGAACTGTCCACCAGAATCTTCAACTGCATAAGCAAAAGCAATGTGACTTTTCATTTTTTCATTCAACCATGCAGTTTGCAGTGTCTAATGTCACTAATTAGCTATGTAAGCGTACATGGAAGTGATGTATGTTGTATACAATACTCCACAGCAGTAACAGTCTAGCGATGGCGTACACAAATGTCTTAAATTATAGCAGAGATGAGGATTTTGTAAGGTGTTCTCAAGCATCTCGAAAAATTGGAACAAGGAAATGGAACGTTTCAAGGGTTTATTGCGATTTGCATAGTGAGCTCTAATGTATCCCTTTACTTCTATGACAAAAGAGTAACATTTCTGACTCCTTTAAGAAAACAAGGAGCTGTAACTTTATCTTGAAATCAGTGCCTGAATTTGCAAGCCTTGCAGAAGTTAATGATGCTTAGGCTTTTGTGTCAAAGTTCCACAGGCATTTTTCTCAGTGATAAAATCCATTCAAGCTGTTCCTCATCCTTGTTTTCAACACCAACTGCTCATTGCCATTCCGTGACTGCCCTCTCAATTGTTTTGGCACAGTTACTTGTGGGCTTTTTTGACTGATCCTTTTTAGTCAACTCATTATTTTCCCTGATGGATTATTTTCAATCTGCAGCTTTTCCCTAATTTTAGTTCCTCTGTTTCATTATGACCCTGCAGTAGTGTGAAGGTAGGTTTGCGGTGGCAGCATAAGGGCAGAAAGAAAAAGAGTGAAGTGGAGCTGAGCAAGAGCCTGGTTTTGCTGCTGAGAACAAGTCTGATGTGATGAAGGTTTAAGGTGCTAAAACTAATCTTTGCTTATTTCTAGTCACTTTGTGGGAAGGGTAGGTGCAATTTTAATATTCATCTGCATAAAAATCACTGCTAAACTTACATTTTAGGCTTGGACACCACTTCTCAACATAAAGAAGGCAGTGAAAAGCAATTCTGCATTGAGTGGACTTTTTTGTAGAAGAACATAACCTTCGGTATGAATGCTTTGGATCTAACTCAGACATGGTCTGCTTCTGACATACAGTAAGTCTAACTCATGCCTGCTGCAGATGGCTCATGGTACTCAATCATATCCAAACCTTCAACTAGTGTTAGAATGTTAGATGACTATGCTGAAACACAGGCAAGGATAAATTAAGAATTGCTGACAAGAACATACTTCTACAGTCAACAGTTCTTAGTCAAACCTGTAGCAAAATTCCTTTTGGCTTTGATATGAAGGAAATAAAATTAGTGTTTTTCATTGCTTGCTGCTGGGTTTTGGTGTTTTTTGGTTTTTGTGGGGGGGGGGTTTATTTGTTTTTGTTTTGTTTGGTTTGGTTTGGTTTTTTTTTTTGGTTTGGTTTGGTTTTTGTTTGTTTGGGGTTTTTTTGGTTTTGGGGGTTTTTTTACATATTTTTCTTTCATTGACTAAACTCTTCCAGCTTTTCCTCATCTGACCTGGCCTTCAGAGTACTGAACTATCTGCCCAGCACAAAAGAATCTTCTTCAGGGCTCCAGAGGACAAGCAACACATTTCAAGTGTACCTTGTGGAGGAATGGGGTGGGTAGGAGTTATTCCTTTAGGATGAGGATATCTATCCAATGCAGCTGCCTAGTAGATGCTGGGTTGTGAATCTTTCCTGATCATAACATAAGCTTCCTACTGAATCAGTAATATTCATTATTCAAGGTCACAGAATCCCATACGTTCCCATAGCAGCATTTTATAACTATTGTGATCACAGGATGAAGTGAGGCAAGGCATCATGGAGCAGCGAAGTCAGGCTGCTCTTTAAGGAGCCAAGAGTCACAGCAAGGTAGGCAGGGGCACAGACCTCAGGGAGCTGCCCCACCATACCCAGAAGTGTCCAGTGACAGTAACCACAGTCAGCCAACAGTACTGATCAAAAAGTCCACAGTGACGAGGCAGGTCCAAGATCAAGCCAGAAAGTCAAATCAGCAGGCTGCAATAAGGGCCAAAATTAGGAAGGTGTTAATCTGGACGCAGGTGTACCAGCAGCATAACTCAGGTGAGTGGCAAGAGCCTGAGCATAGAGGTGGCCCCCGAGTAAAGGAGGGGCAGAACCCCACAAAGGCAGACAGCTCTTTCTCCAAAGCTACTCTTTCACACATGTCTGAAACAGTGGATAACATGGCTGTGCCATATCAGAAAGCTGGCTGTGGTCCAGGGCAGCAAAACTCTTTGGGATGGGGAGATGCACTCACTGACCTGATGTATGTTTTGCTGGGAGCTGTGGCCTTCTTTTATCAGATGAAGTGATGATACCAAGAGAAAAAGTGTACAGGCTTTTGGGTTCATCAGCTTCTTTGTCCACACACTGCATCTCACATCATCTCATCTCACTTCTTCCTACTCATGTGATTGAGAATTGCAAAGTGAAATGTTTCGGAGTCACAAAAGTGAGAGCTAGCAGACTTTGAACTTCAAAGCCCCAACGTTGTTGTTACGTTGCTTATAGAACAATATTTTAGTTCCTTAATGATGAGTGAGATTATTCCAGTATGACATTATTATATTATGAACATAATATCAAGATATTAAGAGATCTCACAGCATTTTGTTTTGAAGTCTTTGTTTTTATCAGGAACCAAGAGATTGTTAATCCTGCAGAAGCTTTAACATGTGAAAATAAAGAAAATCATTCATCTCTCCCTTTCTCAATGAAAGGGTGTAATCAATGGGGAATATGCCAGTTGCCCAGTTGAAAGAGATAACATTCCTGTTTATGATGGCAGGAGAGACATAAAAATGTTCACAGTCTTTGGCATACCTTCCATGTGGGTCTTGGCACCTTGGACGATGCCATTTCACCCAGAAAAATGCTGTCTGTTTCAGTGTGGTAACCATGCACACTAGCCAGGGATAATTTTGGAATAAATCCTTATTTCTTTCTCTTAAAAAAAAAGAAATCCTTTAAAAAGAGAGACAGATATTTGTTTTGGTCAAATTAAAAAATGAAGGAGATGTACTTATTCACAGTGTGAATTCTTTGAGAAACACAGAGTTCTAATTGTTGGAGTGGAAAAATCAACTATTTAAGAAATGTAAAAACCCGCTTTTTATTTCAGGTTTGAAACATAGTGGTTCTCTGAGCCAGGACACACAAATTTTAGCTTTACCTTCTAGGGTTTGGCATCTTATGTATCCTGGCAATTAGTTTAGCCTCTACAGTAAAATTCTGGGGCGAGCTTGATTAAGAGAACATTTATGAATAACATCCTCAGAAAAATTAAGGCCGTAGCCAGAACCAGGCCACAGAGGCAGTGAAGTAGGCATGCTCTATGGCTAAGCTGTTCCATAAAACAGAAGAACAAGGCAGCTCATAACTCTTTACATCAATAGCAGTCATCACTCTTCTTTCACAACTTGCTAAGCCCAATTGGAAATTCCTGAAATTTTCATTTCATTTCTTTCTAAGTACATTTGCCAATTTCAGTGGAAAACACCAGACATGGTGGTATATTTATGAATATGATGCTATTGACATGATAGATGAATCATGGTTTTACTTAGGGAAAGATCAACCTACTTAATCTGCCTAAAAAAAGTAATAATTGGAAATTAAAAGTGCTATTACCGACATAGGGCCACATCCTGCTGTTCTTACTCCCATTGATATGAGTAGAGAAGAAGGCTACCAGTCTTTCAAGTATTTGGATATTTCCAGCTTTGATAGTTGTTTACTGTAAATGTTTTTTTCAGTTACCAGTGCTCTTTTTAATTCTTCATCAGTCTGGCTCCTGAGCTGGTTACTTTGACAGCAGGCAGGTTGAACTGACTTGTACCTTGAGAATTTTGCTTATTGGATGAAAAGTCCCCAGAATTCCCAGTAAGGCACCCCCTACACTCTGCATCAGTCCTCAAATCAGCGCAACTGTGCAGAGCATGGTAAGGGTGATGATGCCCACCAAATCCACATACTTACAAAGTCATGTCACCTTAAATCAGGGGCACTGGTGAATCCATTCCAGAGGGGCAGTAGCAAGGTTGCTATTTCCAGACATTAGATTCCTCCTCCCTTTGGAAGGACCTTTGCTACATCAGAGGTGAGGGAGTCCTTCTCAGGTACATTTGAATAATTGACTTTGGTGACTGTTCTTATGCTGTACCCTGTACAGCTCGTCCTTCTACCCTCTGGGCAGAAGTGCTCTGGCAGAATGCGAAAGAGATCTTGATAATGCCCTCCCAGCAACATAAAATTCATCTAGAATGAAATGCTGGTTGTGCAAAAAATGCCATAGCCTCTTCCACCAGGAGATGAGCTATAGTGTAACACATAAAACACGAACAACACTGCACATTAAAGACGTGGTTCATATGACCTAAATTTTGCAATTTTTATGTTAGGAATATTTTCTAGAGTAATTGTCTAGAGTCTTTCTATGCTCATTGAAGAGAAATCGTCACTCTCAAGAGGTGCTTAGAATACATGTCTGGGCTAAGCAGGCTCTGGAATGTGTCTGTTCCTTGACACAGAGGCATGGTGTTTCAACTAGGCACCTTGCTTTTAAAACCTGATGAAAAGAATCCTACTCTTACTATGAAAGGTGGAAGGCAATCAGAGGTATCAGAAAGTATCCTTATAACAAACTGGATGGACTAGGATTTAGACAGGTAAGAGTTTTTAATCTGTTTTTCCAGTATTCCACAGAAAGGAAGGGCAGTATCTCTGTATGGTATTAAGCAGGAGGTGACAGACATCTGTGAGGATCCTCTACCATCTAACATGCAGAAGGTTCATTTTCATAGCAAAAGAGCAAAAAATATCTCAGGACCATTCATGAGGTTTTACAAACTCACCCATAGCTGAATCTTGTCTGCCAGAACTGCTTCCCTTCTTCAAGCACTCTGTTTTAGACTTCAAAGGATGGTTTTCACAATACTAGTGTCAAGTCCCTAGTTATTTCTCTCGTTGTCCTGTGACCACTTGCAAGAAGAGTGAGAAGTTATGTTGCTCCAGGAGCCACATATATCTCTATATTTGTCAACAAGGCAAAGCTTTCTAGAAGCAGATGGAGTTTCTAGCTTTCTTGTAAACACTTCCAAGATGTGACTCAGTCCGGATCTTGTGACTCTATAGTTCTGCAGTGGCCAACAAAGGAAAGCAAATGAGATGACTTCTCTGTGCCAGATGGAAGAGCTAGCAAAGGTAGGGCAGGCAGTATGGGGGGCGTGCGTCAGAAATAAGGGACATTTGCAAGCTGTCTAGAAGCCAGACTTGCTAAGGGGCCCTATCCACAGCTCCTTACTGTAGTGCCCAAAAACTTCGTACACTGCAAAAGTCATTAGGCAGAGTCTCAGAGAAGGATCAGTCCAGAGTGCCACGAAGTCATGATATATGCTAAGAGGAAAAATGGGTATGTCCTGCCACAAATAATTGTGTTGGTTTTTTGGTTTGTTTTTTTGTATACAATGGTTAACAATACCCCTTCTTACGCTATGACATGGCTTTGAGCATCACACTAGGGTTGTTGCAAACACACAGAAAATGGTTCAAATATGAAAATGGTTCAAAGGTGAAAGCCACGTGTCTATGGCTGAAACTGACACTTTTCCACTTTCATTTGCTGATGAATTTCGGCTCTCACCTAATTAATCATATTGCTAGCTGTGAAGACGTGCTCGCAGAAAGCTGTTCTAGGCAGTGTAGTTGAAAGCATGCCATTCTCTTCATAAGGCACGGATTCTACACAGTCCAGTGTAGTCAGACTGAAAATCATCTGGTTTCATTATTATCTCCTTCTAGTTTATAAGATGTTCATGTAAATGCTTCAACAAATATTCACAAGTATTTTCTCCCATTTAGAAGAGATTTTCTAATTAAGTAAATATTGTCCTAATTAAGTAGCACTTTTTGGTAGCTATTCTTATAATCTCTTTTTTCTTAGGCTCTAAGGCCATAGTTATCGGCAGTCGTATGACTTGCAATATTCCATACCAAGCACTGGGATCTGTGACTTCAGGTCTTCAGTTAAAATTGTGAATGCATTTTTCAAATACTCTTGGGGCATTTACATGTCTGACTCAAAAAAAAAAAGTGTAAACTCTACAGGAGTTTTCTGTGCAGCTTGCAAAACTCATCCTGTGTTTACATACATATGTAAGTGTACACACTTGATTTAGGAGAGTTTTTTTTTAGACATTTCTTTTCTTATAAAGAACTTATAACTTCTTCAGAGCAGAAATTTGAAATCAAAGATATTACGTTCATCAGTCGTTGCCACCTATATAAACCAAGGCTTGTTTGAGTGCAAGTCTGGTGTTATAAACAGACTGGAAAAATTGGTGTCCTTACTGTTAAGACTAGTCACTGAAGTCGTTTCACACACAAGCAATGTTTACTAAGATTTCTTTCTAAAAAGTGCTGATTATGGCTTTTCATCAAAATATGTTGCTCATAAACTGAACATTCAAAACTCAACAAAAATGTGTTACTAGAAAAAAAAAAAAGATTGCCTAGAATTTACCAGATTGCACAGGATATTGTTAATGTTCATTTTATTTTTTATTTTGAAAAAGTTTTAATTGAAAACTGTTTTAAATTTTAAATATCATGAATTTTCAATGTTTCAATGTCTTATGTAATACAAAATTATTTTAAAGAGCATGTATTATACTGTGACAAATAAATTATCTCCCTTGCTTTTTTGATGCAATCCCTGATGGATGGGACTCGCTTTGCTCTCTGAAGAGGACAACGCAGTGTCAGACAATCAGAAAATTGTTTTAGAGAAATTAGGCAAGAATGCTACTTCCAGCATAATCTGGTTTTTGGTTTTATTTGTTCGTTTGTTTGTTTTTAATATAATTATATAAATGAGTACTTAGTTAACTTTCTTCATTAAAAAAAATGGCTTGAAAAACTGAATTCAGAAGGTTTAAATAGAAAAAGCAGTAACATTGATCCCCAAACATAATACTAAAGGAACTTTTGGGAGCTTACTGTTTTTCAGCCAGGCTTGGGATTTAGGAGTTAACCTTTGATATCAGAAACAGTGGCATGGCACCTCCCAAAACATTCCTACGTTCATTTGTTCACAAATCACTCCCTAACATTGTTTGTGGTTTGAAGTTTAATAATAATTATAAAACACTAATGTTACTAAAACTCTACTTTGAAATAAAGGCAGATTATTATCTGTTATCTAAACTTTGCATGTAATGTATAGAATACCTTTTTTTCAGTTAAAGAGACATCCTCAAAGTAAGTTTTGTCACTTGTGTGCTTGGAAGACAAGTCAGTTCCATAGCAATGCTATTTTTGTGGTACTGTACAGGATTTATTTGCCCTTCTTGGATTAAAAACATATAAATACTCAGTAAGTCAAGTCCAGCACAACTCAGGCTGTTGCTGATAGTAAACATAACATAGTAAACACCTTGTTTTTCATATCTGTGTGTTCTCCTCTGAGAGTTATGTACTCTGGCAACCTGATCTTGTGGAAGATGTCCCTCCCCACAGCAGGAGAGTTGGACAAGATGATCTTTAAAGGTTCCTTCCGACCCAAACCATTCCATGATTCTGTGCTTACATGGACACAGCTTTTGATACATCATCTTGAGTTGCATCTTAGCATAGTTGCAATAGTGCATACAAAACTCACCCAAATGGCAGACAATGCTCTAGTATTAACAATCTAGTTCCCCTCACTGCTATCTTCAGAGTAAAATCTTCTTGAGAGTTTTTTTTTTTTTTTAAGTGGAAGAGGATCAAGGACAAAAAAAATGCCATGCAAATTGGCTTAAGATAGCTGACCCAGAGCAAAAAAAAAAAAATCTTTAGCAGTTTTGCAGATCATACATTAGATTAGAATGAGACAGTAGTACTTATGAACATTTTTCTCACTGCCTGTGAAAGACAGCTGGGCATCATTCCGTGTTCTAAAGGATGATACCAGTTGTGCCAGTTCTGGTCAGGGGGCTAAGAAGATGGCTGGGTTGAGTTGTTGCTGTTTTCAAGAACTTGAATTTCCTGCCTATGCCAAGCCTGAGTGGGAAAGAGGGATGGGAAGCTACTTTATGCAAATTATTTAATTTCCATGGCACATGATGTGATGAAACTACAGAATAAGAAAAAAGAATGCTATTGTCCCTTTTTCCCAGTCTCGTATTAGATTTTTTCCCTTTCCTCCCTTTCTGTGAGTGGAAAGATATGGAGAGAGTTCCTTCTCTGGCTACAGCTTTGCTTCCAGCCAGAAGAACTGTTTCACCTTCTACTCCAGGAATAGGTGCTCTGCTTCAGAAAGCAAAAAGAACCAAGAGTGGTCTGAAAAACTGGTACTTTAAGTGGAAGTTTGAGTCAAGAATTTGGATCATGTATGCTGGAAAGCTGCTTCTTTTCCCAATGTTGGCTCCCATGGCCATCTTTCTCATGACAACAGACTGATTAGATATTTCTGTTTAAAACTTGTGACTTTCCTTATTTGTGCATTGCAGTCATAATCCCAGAATCGTTCAGACTGGAAAGGAATCAGGAAGTCACCTAATTCAACCTCTTGCTCAAAGTAAAACCAACACTGAATTCAGGTGAGGCTGCTTAAGACTTTGGGCAGCTGGATCTTGAAAACCTCCAAGGACATATATTCCACAACATCTCTGGGCAGCCGTTCAGGTGATTAGTTAGCCTTACCATTATATTTTTTTCCCTTAGACACAACTTGAACCTCAGCTGGTTCCATTTATGATCATTGTTGCTGAATAACTTCCTTGTAGATATGGGAAGTTATTCGGTCTCCCTCTCACAATGCTGTCTCTTCTCCAGGCTACATAAGCCTTGCTCCCTCAGCCTCTCCTCATGAGTGAAGAGTCTTGGGTCCATGACTATCTTGGTGGCCTCCAACTGTACCTGTTGAAGTTTATAACTGTCTTTCTTGTTTGAGGGAGTAGGGACATGTGGGGACAAATCTGGGTGCAGTATTTAGGGCGTGGCCAAACAGGTGCTGAGTACAGGGAAATAATTACTTCCCTCAATCAACTGACTACGTCCCTGTTGCTATCAGTCAGGACACTGTTAGCCTTCATTGCTGCCAGAGTGCAATACTGATTCCTGTCCAGCCTTCTGTCCAACAGGACCCCAGGACTTCCAGGTCCTTTTCAGCAGAACTTCCACCCATCCAATCAGTCTCCTGGCAGTACAATTACGTGGTGTTAAGGAGCAAATTCTTGAATTTCATAAGGTTCCTGTAAGCCCATCCCTCCAGCTGAATGACAGCTCTGCATGAGAACTATATTGACTGTCCTCAACCAGCTTGATGAGGCTGCATTCCCGCTTCTCCTCTAGGTCACTGATAAATGGTGAAGTGCTGGGACTATAACACCCACTATTTTACGGATAAATGAGAATTTACACACTATACTGGACTTTTAAGGGAACTAGAGACTTTTACATATGCATGCCAGTTTTAAAGCACTTACAGAGAACAAATTAATGTATGGACATCTCCAGAGGGCCTGTGTCCTACACATAAAATTATTACCCCTGCAGGCATTCTTGTTAGAAATCTCGATAGACTGAGTAGCATTTTGAAAAGTTACATGTAATGAGGTCTTGGTACTGCTATCCCTAAATGTTTCCACATCGTAAGTCAAGTGTCCTTCAAGCATTGAGGTTTTTTTCAAATCAAGTTTTCGTATGTGGTAAAGGCTTGGCTCATTTTTATTTTTCCTGAGTTTTGAAACATATCAAAGTTTCTCTATTTAAAAAAAAAAAGAAAAAAAGTAAAAGTGAGAAAATGGTAAGTGTCCCCAAGACTGTGAGTGAGAGATGTATTTTATTGAGAAATTCAGTATAAAAGTGTGAAGGCTAAGAACTCTAATATCCTCTAGGAAAGGCAGTTCTTCCTAAGTGAATTTAATAATGTTAATGTAATCTTAAATATTTGCAAACTTGTTCCAGGAAGTTCTAGAAAGAAAAAAAAAAAATATTTGCACTCATCAACTAGTGGCAAAGGGGAAGAATAGTCAGAGAAAGCACTTTATTCAGGTAAGATTTCTGCCTGGAATTCCTCTGGTGAGACACGCAGAGGCACTGCAACTTGACCGAAGCTTAGAATTGCTTAGGTGATAAAAACATGGAAAGGAAGACTTCTTCAGTCTCTCTCTCTCTTTCTTTTATTACTTTAAATAAAATTCATGGAGATTTTTCATTGTTTTCATCTTCTTTAAACTCAAGAGTGGACAAGTGGCTTGCAGAACCTAGGATATTTAATTTCTCACAGCCTATACTAAGCATTTATTGTCAAGAATCTCTAGGTAGCTCCCTACCAGTATGCAATCTTCTTTTGTGGAGGTGCCTAATTCTCTTCATTCAGCCATGTGGAGGCCTAGGTGTCTAGCAGAAACACCTGAGTTTCCCTTTAGGAGTCAAGGTGCTGTAACTTGGACACTTTGTTTTTTATTGGATCTAGGTCTTCCACACTTGCTTGATTGTAAGAACATCTCTGGTTCAGTTGAGACAGAAGTTTAACAGATGCTATAGCTGAAGTGGCATAAATCAATGCATGGAGGTACATTATCCCTTCCATGGCTCTTAGGCAGACATTTGCCCTAGTGCAGTAAATGAACACTGACATGCAAGTCAGTCTTTGCACTGATATATTGTAAAGTAGTGGTAAACGCATCCAGCATGAGTAGAGCTAAGTTTTGACTCCTCACTAAGCCTCTTTTGCATCAATACTGTAGAAAAAGAGGCAATGAAGACTGACAGAAGGAGTCCTCAGATTTCTCTCTTTCAGTAGGAACTTCTTCATTACCCAAGAATTGTTACTGTAGACCTGCGCTATCCACTAATACATAGCAAGAGTGCTGAGGTGCTTGCTCCTATCTAGGTAGGTGTACTGGATTAACAGTGCTTTCTCCTTTCCCAGTTCACATATAAGGGGTGCTAAAGAGTGCAGGTCTTAATGGCAGGGTTAAAAACAACAGGTGAGGTTATGGGGGAACATTCTCAAAAGAGCAGGGCAGGGTGGGTGTTAGAAGCAGGGTCTTAAGCAAGCTTCACATAAAATCCTGTTTCTCACCTTCCAGAAGCTATGGATATAGTACACGAACAATAGTCAGCACCAAATCCTTGCAGAATGTGTTTACTTGAGAACTCTCCTAAGATCCTAAAAAATGCTGAATTTTTAGTGAAGAACATGTTTCTGATACATGTCTTTCCCCAGACCACTTTACTGGAACATATTTGAAGGGCAAACATCCAAACAGAAGCTACACACTCACTCCAGTCTTGTGTTTCAGAGTTTCACCTGCACCTTTATAGAGTTTCAGTCCTCAGCTCCTTTTCTTTGCAAGGGCCTCAGGCACTGGTGGGAAGTCAGTGTCACCTGGTCTCCACTCACAGCACTCAGACTGATCTCATGGGAACAGAAACTTTTCAGCTCAGGTTTGGTATGAGGGTTTAATATGAGGGTTTAGTATGAGGGGACTTGAGTGACACTTAATAGGCGACATCGTACAGGACATGATTCAGTGGTCTCTTTGGGCTTTTAAGTTTTCTAAATATGTGAAAATCTAACCAGGTTTATCCAGCTCTCCATCCCCAAAATTATATCATTAAATATTTTATCAATAAAAAACAGCGATAGGGTTGTTATTCATATATATATATATCTTGTTTACTTCTTACTAAGTTCCGTTTCAAGCAAATCCTGTAGCAATGAGCAATTATATGTTCTGCTAGAAAGTGCTTAATTTCACCATATTTAGGTGACTCATCTTTTAACTTTCCTGAATGTAACTATTCTCCCTTTTTAGAGCATCTGTATACTTTTCCTCTTGTCCCTTGCTATCTACTTCTTCCCTAAAGTGAAGAAATCCTTTCTTTTTCACTAATGTTCCAAACCTGGAAATCTGATATCTTAGCTGAGGAACAGATTATAGATAAGACCACATGTGATATAAGTGGCTTTATACCAATTTCTGCATTATTTATTCCATGTGTCCTCAGGTTGCCCAGCTCTGTCTAACAACTAAGCAATATCCTTCCTGGCCTTGAGGAGAAAAAATATGCCCCAAGTATTTCACACGTACTTATTTAAAAACAGAGCAAAGCAGATGGAATACTTGAATAGCCCTAACCACTATGCTTCTTAGTCTGAACTTTGGTTTGTATTTCATGGGGTGCGCCCATGACTATAGTGTCTCAGTCAGTCTGTCAGCCTGCAGGCTTATACCAACCCATGAAGCATGTGAACCATTGCTTTTAAAATCTAATTTATGTTTCCTTGTTTGCAGAGAAACTTCTTTTCCCCAGCTTCAAGCAGAGTTTGAAGCTGCTTCCATCCTTACAACATACTGTTTTGCCTCTAGAAGATATAATTACAGAAAAAAATATATTCTAATAGTATTAATCTGGGGGGGATTCTGAGATTTAAAGGCTGATTCTCATTAGAGCAAAGTATCTTCAACAGTGGTAGCTAGGGAGGGGCTAGGCAGGCAAAAAAGAGATTTTATCTGCTTCGAGACTTCTGTAATTTGCTAGGGTGATTCAAAGTGTCCTCAGCATGTGATTGAATCTAGACTACACGTAACACAAGATTGTAAAATTGAAATTTTTCTTTATTTTATCTCCTTTCCGTATATATTTGGTTTGGGGTTATTTTTTTCACCCTCAGCTAACTGCATTATAGGTCATTAAGGGACGGATGGAAGAGGATGGAAGTAGGGCATTAATGTGCTATTTGGAACTACATTCTGCTCCTTTCTTTTCCGTGAACTTCTGGTAAGACCTTGGTTGAGGCCTGTGATCTCAGTTTCTCGGATGTACACAAGTAACTAAATACTTCTGAAAACCAGAGAGACTGGGTATTTTACTTGCATCCTGATCTCTAAGAGTCTTCAGTTCTTCATCTGAAAAACAGAAATAAAATTACTTTCCTACCCTACAGAGTAGAAAATATGGTTTATAGAAAACCCATGAAAGATGGTGAAGAGCTTGAAACCTGCAGTTATGCAGAAATAAGGATGGAAGGACCTCCATGTGCAGCTACATGAGGCATAGATATTATATGTACACGTGAATATATTTTCAGATGGGAAAACCAGAGGAATCCAAACCCTTCATCACTAATCACCCTGGCAGCCACCTCAGAAGACTCAGAGAGACTTAGATGAGCTTTAGACAGGTGACTAACTTTAGTTATGTGAATCTTAGGTGAAAATGAAACCCATTGCATCTGCAGAGTTGACTCATCAGTACTTTATAGTAACTCTATAGTTATGATTCATTTACTACTGGTCTTAAAGGCTTCTGTGACAGGGTTATTTTTAGGCTGATTTTCTAAGGAAATAATGTTTCTGTGAACCTGTGGTCTGTGCATCCATCTTTCCTAATAACTTTGAACTCACTAGTCCATTTCAGGTCAATTTGGTAGTGGGGTAGAAGTGAAGAAAAGTGCCTGTGAATTTTCATGAAAAGGGGTAGCTGAGCAGAAGAAGATTTAGATCAGTGCTTTCACTGAGGAAAAGGCAACTATAACTTAGTTCCTTATTCACCTGAGAAAGCAGCAATCAGTTGAGCAGGCAGCACATGCATTGCCCTAAAACAGCTGGGACAACTTGCCCAGCCAACTGCTAAGGCATACAGCATGCCACCGTGGAGAGAGGAAGGAGGGAAGATTCTGCAGATGTGATAAAGATGGTGGGAATGGGAAATATAGAAACAGGGGATAGGGCATGCATCCATAGGAAACCAGGCATCCAGAGATGTTCTGCTCACTTTCTTTGTTGTTTTCTCTTGTGTTGGTGCTATCAAAATCTCTTTCTGTGAGGTCAAGGGCGAGGAGAGAGAAAAGCATAGCAGGTGCTAACTTAAAGCTTATAAAACAGGGAAGCAGACCCAAGACTGGCGCCTGTGGCAGTGAAGGTCATGGATGGAAAGAAAGCAGCTGTCCTGCAAGCATGTGAGTTAGAGGTCTAGTTGTGTGGGAACAGGAGGGAGGATACGGCTGCAAGCCTTCCATTTAGTTTGTGGGACTTTACAGCTCTACTGTGTATTTGGGGCCCACTGAAAAGCAGCTAATGTTACCTATATGCTCTACTCTTTTACACCAGGGTGAATTAAGGACAGACTTTCAGTCAGACTTTACCATGTTTCCCACATTTTGTGGGTTTCAGCCAGCCCCTTGTAGTTTAGTGGAGGGGAACCTATTTTTTCACTGTGGTTTGAATACTTAAGAAATATACTCTAATGCACCATTGTAATTTCAATTGGTTTGCATGCTAGCCTGATTGTATAAACCTCTTGGTTTTGCCTTCTAAATGCAAGGAAGTCTGCCACATGTAAGATTCATCTCCTCAGTCTCATTTGTACCTACAGGAAGGGTGAGGAAATAAAAAGCTATTATGCAAAGCAATAAGATATCTGCAATGAAATGAGGTGATGCATGTCACATTGTTGGAGGGAAGCAATGGGACCCCTGATCTGAAGCAGATGAAAATATTTAGATTTACTTAGGAGCCCCTTCTGAACCCTTTGTTCACACAGGAGCCTGCAGTGGCAACCTCTGCATTTGGAGGTTTCTAGCTTTGTGGGGTAGTTCAGCCAGGATATTTTTGAATAACCAGGGCCTCAGGACAGCTGTTTATCTAACTCTATGAATAGCACCAGTCAGCTCCTCAGCTGGCGCTTGCTCCTCTCTGGTGTTAGCACACCGCTGCAGCAATGATCAGAGGGCTGGAACAGCTCTGCTATGAGGACAGGCTGAGAGAGTTGGGGTTGTTCAGCCTGGAGAAGAGAAGGCTCTGAAAAGACCTTATTGCGGCCTTTCAAAAGAAAGATGGGGACAGACTTTTTAGCAGGGCCTGTTATGACAGGACAAAGTGTGACGGTTTTAAACTAAAGGAGGGAAGATTCAGGCTAGACAGAAGGAAGACTTTTTTTTCATTGAGGGTGGTGAAACAGTGGCGCAAGTTGCCCAGAAAGGTGGTGGATGCCCCATCCCTGGTGACATTCAAGGCCAGGCTGTACGGGACTCTTAGCAACCTGATCTAGTTGAAGATGTCCCTGCTCATTGCAGGGGGGTTTGACTAGATGAGCTTTGAAGGTTCCTTCTGACCCAAATTATTCTATGATTCTATTAATGCAATTGTGCCTGTGCTTGCATTCGGCATAAGCAGGGCCATTACAGTGTAGATTGCTCACTGTCCTGCTGGTGCAAATACTCTTGGAGGCAGGATGTACCCTTACAATGCTGGGACACCTCAGTGAGTGTGTGTAGCTTTAGCTGCTTCCATGACTTTGTACAGATATACATGCGTTGAGGATTTAACCCAGAAATACCACTTTCCTATCCATTTCCCTTTCCATGGTGACACATAAAATACCACATTTTTTTATTTAACAAGAAACACCTCTCAAGATCGCCTTTCATTACAAAATGAAACAATCATTTTTCCGTTATACTGACATATTTCTCTGTGGGAACTTCAAGGGAAAGAGCTCTGCCAAATATATTCTGCTTTTTCTTCTTTTTTTAACATATGTTGTCTTGAATCAGCGAGAGCTCTCCTATGCCCAAACATGATTAAAAACCATATAAGTTAAGTCTTTTTGAGCTGAGTGCATGTTATAAAAGCTGCTGTGAGTCAACAGCAATTTTACAGTCTTAGTTTTGTGTGGTCCTTGTTTGGAGAGTATTAGGCATAAAGTTGTCATACTGGAGCTCTAATGGGTGCACTCAGTAAGTGTGATTTATGGGACTTCTAACCTTGTGAGAATGAAGTCATGTAGTGTATCAAGGTTACCTTGCAAATGAAGCAATTAAATTTTGTCATCTTTCTTCCAAAGGTGTACTGAGTGAGGATAAGAGAAAGCATGTGGGAATGTAAAATGGGGGGTGAGAGAGAGAGGTGATTAGATTCCATCTGTTGATGAATGCTTACAACACTTTTTCTAAAGTCTTTAATTGAATTTCATTTGCTGAAGCCTAGTACCACATCTGGAGGCAAACAGCACATCTTTTACTTGCCGGTTCTATTTATACGCCTGTGAAGTAGATCATTGTAATGAATACAGATGGGCAATAACTACAAAGTTATTGCATAATTTTTCAAAATTTTATGATTGCCTTTCCTACTTCCTTTTAGAATAATGACTCCACTGTACAGCCTGCAGACCATTCACTATATCTTTCGTACATTTTACCACTTCAGCAGATTTTAATTTATTGGAGACACACTGGAAGTGGTAGGTAAACAATCTAGAGAAAGAATCCGATTTATAAGACAAGGAAGACTTGAACCAATATTACGTTTCTTTGGAGATCACTTGGTGAATGCAAGTGTATACGATTTTTCGTCTTTCTTACTTGGCAGCAAAGGGCAGTGAGTGTGTGTGTGGGGAGGAAGTCAACTGAAAGCCACCCACTGCTAGCTTTACAGAATATAGAACAGGTTTGTAATAGGTTGTCTATCTGGATGGAAAGTGTTTTTGTACAATTTGCAGGTTTAAACCTGCCTCAGGGAAAGATTCAGACCTTCTATGAGAAATCTAATTCTCTTTCACAGGGACGAAGCAGGCTTGCTTTTGCCACCCTGGTCCTAGCTGGGGTAGTCTTGACTTGTGACTGTCATTCTGCTTTCTCTCCCCTCCAGTCCAATCCATTCTACTTCCATTTCTGAAATAATGAAGTGGAACACTTTTTCCTGAGCTGTGATTATGAGTGAACTGACTTCTGAGAGTACGATCCATCTCCCATTTAAGTCAATGGAAGTATCTGAGTTGATAAAATGAGTATTGGATGTGTCCCTAAAAAAATTGGGTTTAAAGCCTGGCCACACCGAAGCTGATGGTGAAAAGAAATTGGAATTTCATCCTGAGGTGTCTATGCATCATCTGCTGTATTGGCAAGGATTGTCACAAAGTCTGCTTCCCCTTGAAGACCAAGCTAAGTGCTATTGAAACGCATGCAGCTTTTCTTAGTCTCACTTATGAAACTGGTTCCAACTCAAGTCTGCAATCCTCAGGACCACCAATAATGAACTGTATGAATGCCAGGTAAACTGGTCTTTGAATCCCCTTTATGAGACCAGCTTATGATTACAAAATTAAGTCTCAAAACCAAAGAACTTCGACCCAAATATTCAGAAATATATTGCATTTTGGGTGCCCAGCTAGAAATCTGTCAGAGACACTTCATTTTCAGAAGGATCCCTGCATCCAAAAATCTTGACTTCTCAAATTGCTTCATGGTATATAATAAAAAATTTGGATACCTCAGTTACTTCTGGTAACTGAAATGTCCTTTCATTTATCAAATGTGTACAACACCCCATACCAATGAATGCTTACACTGTAGAAATATGGCTTGGGGTTGATTTCCCATTCATCTTTCTTTTGCTGATCTTTCTAAATAAAACTACCAGGATTGATAACTGATCATGGTGGCAAAAGTAGTTCTGTAAGTTGTTTTTGCCAGCACAGAGAACACTATATCCTCATCCAGCAATAATGGATTTTTGTAAATTTTGTCTGTTTTTTATTCAAACCTAGGATACAGAAGACCACTTCTCAATGTTTTTTTTTTTTCCATAATTTTGTGGTATTTCATTTATTATCTACTATTAAAATACATTTGACCCTTGTTACCCGCTCTGAATAAAAGGCGTCTGTTGTGTTTTGTTTGCCTTTCCCTGAAGCATAAGGACTCTGACTTTGCTAGATGAATTGTCTCAAGAAACCACAAGTGCATATTTAGTACTGTGCCAGCAACTTCGTAACGCTATTGTGAACAGAGCTAAAATGGTTTTTTATGTGGGGTTTTTTTTGTTTGTTTTTTGATTTTTTTTTTCATTCTGATCAACAGCTTAAAATTGAAAGAAGAACTGAAGCTGGCAGTTTCACAATCTGTCAATGGCCACCCATACTCCAATTGGAATCTTTCAGCCTTCAGCCTAAGCATGTGTAGAGCAGAGGAAGCTAAATCTGTCTAACCTTCATTCCTGCTCCAAACACCAAAACCTATATTATCAGCATTTCAAATCATAAATTTCCCTTTCATATGCAGACAACCGTTTCCTTCATATGAGGTCACAAGCATTTTAGATTCCTGATCTCCTCGAAAGATTTTACTCTCACTTTTCCCTTTTTCTATATTTTTTTAATACTTTGGCATAGTCAGTTCTTTCAGCATATGGAACCACTTCTACCTTCTTATCCCCTGTACATACTTTCCCACTCAACATGATGACATGTGACCACTCAACTCATAAACAGGAGTTAGAGAAACAGAGGTTAAACCACGGGCACCAAAAGTGGTTTTGAGTATGCAAATGTGGAAAAAGTGGGATAATCCACAAGCATGTGGTTTGTTACCATCTGCCTCATGCTCTGAATGTATAAGCACATTCACCCAGAGTTTACAATTGAAGGGATACAATGTTTTTTTTTTCCTGGTAAAACACTGTGCATTTTGGCCTGAAAAGCACGCTTGCTTCCCTTCTCGTGGTGAGATTACAGGTGTTGCACACTGCTATTATGGTTGATCTTTTTCAATAAAGATCCCACACAGGCCAGGGTACTAAACACACAACTCGGTTTGGTCTTGATGGATTGCCTATAATCCTACATCTGTCTTCTTCCTCCTGTAGCCCCATCTAGTGGCTCGCTACATCTGTGCATCTGCCACATGTCCTAGCTAACTAGGTATTTGAAGGAGAAATGTGCGAATAAAGTTATGCATGTGTAGAAATACACGTAAACAAGTGCATATCTTCACCCACATGCATGCAGTATGGGGCAGAGGTATTTAGCATCACTTGGACACTATTTAGGTGACTGGCAGCTGCAGTGCACAGGCGACAAACTTGCCCTGTGGTGGTAGGGAGGGTTAAAGTCCAGGTAACATGGTCTATAAGGTACATGAAAAATGCCATCCCCTTGGTGTAGGTACTGGGCGCAGCTCCAGCCTGCTTGGGAAGTGCTGTCACCAGCTGGGGCTGCCTCAGAGCTGGTTGGCGAGGTTGGCAGGTTGGGGGCTGTCTGCACCGCTGCTCTATGGACTCGCCTCGAAAAGGAGCTGGCTTTTCAGAAAGTTCACATCCAGTAGATGATAAGTGGGTCTGAGGTGCCACAGGGATTATACATCTCTTAAAAGGAGGAAAAGTTTATATGTACCAAAATGGTGTAATGTATACCAACAGGGGAAAAGAGGGATGGCTGAATGTGGAAGTAGCTCCCCAGCTTTTGCACATCCCACAGATGAACACTCAAAGCTGAATGCTTCTTTCTTAACTTTTCTTGGTTTTTTATTCTTTCATTAATTTAGAGTTTCCATTGAGAACAAACTTAAGGTGATTAAATGAAGGAAGAAGACTGGCTAAGATGATGGGAGAATATAAGAACTATGTGGTGTCTAAGGCAGGACTCTAAACCACATAATGAAACACGGAACTTATGAGAAGCTGCTGAAACAGCCCCCTACCAAAGTCCCACTTTTGGGAAGCGATGCTTGGCACCTCCTTCTGAACAGTCAGTCTTCAGCTTCAGACTTCACCTCCTTTGGCTGGTACTCACTAGCCAATACAGGCTGTCCTGGAAGCATCTCACAGCATCAGCCCTTGGTGCCTTATCTTCTGTCACTCAGTGACTATTTCAGCTGAAACACTTAAGCACAATCACTTATTTGGAAGGAGAGATTAACTGGAAGTAGGAGGGGAAAGGCTGTGTCCTGCATCTGAAACAGGTAAAGCCATTTCAGAGTAACGCTGGACCCAAAAATTTGTCAGAAGCACAGAGCCAGTTTAAATGCCTGACATGTTTGTGAAATCTTGCACTCCAGGTGTTAGCGACAGAGTACCTGGGTGGACCAGAATCAGGGTTGTAATTAACCACAGAGGCTACAATTAGTCAAGAGCTGCTCCAGGGTATGGGGGACACACAACACAAGGCCATGTTAGCAGCACACTCTGGGGAATGGATCCTCCTGTCAGCCACTCTTCTGCTGTGTAGGCAACATGCCACATGGTTTCTGGATCTACTGCTCAAATTTTCACATGCTTTCATCATACTTGGTGAGGTAACCAGGTCTTTTCACAATACAAAGGTCTAATGAAGCAGGGAGCTGGTAAGCTGAAATTTGTAGGTTTGGAGATCAGGTTGGCTGCTGACAGACTTCATCCAGGTCACTTCACCCTCTGTGTCATAGTCTCCCACCTGCAGAAAACAGTGCTAATAATATTTAACTACCTCATGGTACTAAATCGCAGCTTAATTAATGGTTTGCAAAGCTCTTTGAAATGCTCAGTTGAAATAGTCAAAGGATAATTAACATCACTTATTTATTTAGTGAGCTTTCCTTGCCAGGCACAATCTTCCTAACATTCCCCTTGCAATAACTGTTTGCACTGCTCTAGGAAAAACAAAGAGGTTCAGCCAGTATGTTTTCTGTGGGGAGACTTTTTGCTGCATGAATCGAATGGTTGAAACTTGAAGAGAACAGCTGCCAAGTCGAGGGGCAGACATGTTCCTGAACGGGGGCAGGAGATGAACAGATGCACAAGTGTTCATGTGCACTCAGAGGCATGTGCATTGTACCAAACAACCTTAGTGACGCAACTACAAGGCTGTTGTTCACTTCTGAGCTTTGCTAGAACAAGCCCCCATTATTCTGTAGGATTGCTGCTTGTGTATATGGGTGAATGTGGGCATCAGCTAGAAAGCAAGGTCTTCAGAGCTGACCTGTTTCTATGAGAGATTTCATACTTCCCTTATATTTATGTCTTCCAAATTTTGCTAAATCTGGAATGATGGCTTCAAGACCAGGACAGGAAAAATCTTAAATTTGAATTACTCTTGCCATAGTGAAGCTTGTACTCCTTCCCAGAAAAAAGTCACAGATTCAGATAGTTGCCACACCATGATGCACTCTTTGTTTATGCGATGGAAGTGGCACAAGTGATGCAAGATGTGCTGCAGCCCTCAACCGCAAATGAGGAAGCATGCAGGAAAAAACACAGCCTACCTGGGAGTCTTTGCAGGCTCCTTTATTCTAGGTGTACCTGCGGTGTTGGAGAGAAGGCTAAGCATTAAAATTGGCTTGAATGATGAACAAATAATTTTCCAGTAAGAAGCTGCTTATTCTTGGATAGGACTGTGCAAACTGTATTTTAGTTCTAAATTTTGAGTTCTCCATGGAGAGGTCATGGTCACTCATTCCAGAAAGGAATGACTGACGTTTTCATAACGCCCTGCCGATGCTCTGTCTTTTTTCACTTCCTCACCCCTGAGGGGAGATTGGGAGAAAACACTGAGTTCCTACAAGCTTTCCCTGGCATTATGAGTGAGAAAAGGGAGGTTCAAAGCAAACAGGGGAATTTGATGCCTAAACTAAGCAGGCTTTGCCTGGTTAGTCTGTACAATAATAAACATTGAAAACTGCTCTTGAGGCATATTGTGAAATCCTGCTTCCTAATGGGGACAGAGGCTTAGACTGAATTGTGACTGCATTTCACTGGTAGTCTGGGCTCAGGAGCTCAGTTCTGCATCGGTCAGGCCTTGAAGAATGGTATATAGGAAAGTAAGCCCAGTGAGCTCTCTGTGCTTGTTTTGATAATTTTGTGTGACTCGTCCAGAGAGATCACGTCACTGAAGAAAAGCACATATTGAAAAGGCTGCTTAGAGGCTTTTAGATAAACTAGAGCTATTTAATTACATTGATGATTTTTGTTTGCTTATGTCAGCATTGCTAACCTGAAAGTTTCATAAAATGGGAGTCAGCACCCTCAAAATAAGGAAATTAGGTTAAAAATCATGGCATTTCTAAAATAAATAAATAAATATAGATTGAGTTTTTACTTTCCTTCCCAATGATCTTCTGATTTTTAAGCTTTTACGTATCTTTTTCAAGATTTCCCCTATAATCACACACGTTGGAAAAGGGATTTTCATGTTTTTTGGTTTTGTTTTGTTTGGTTTTTTCAGTGAAAGCAGAGATTGCAACTTAATCACATGCCTTTGTCAACTGAAGCTGTGAAAGCATCAAATGTAGAAAGAATCAAAACAAAATCATTGAAGATGTCAAAATATAATGTCTGCCTATTGCACCCTGCATTGCAGAACTCATACCCACCATTGATCAAGAACTCCCCAGCTCTGGGTGGGAGCTTGCAAGGGCAGAGCCATTTTGGTGCTGGGACACAGGAATGTGGGGCAGGATGGGAGCTCACCTCTAAACCTCACCTCCCCAACCACTGACCTACTTACAAAACACTGCATCCTACCTTCCCTCACAGCAGGTCATGCCTTAGTCCAGGATCAGCTTTGATCAGATCAAAGAGATGGTTTGCAGAATAAGTTATTAAACTGGGTAAGGCTGGAGCAGATATCAGGTTGCCTCTGAATTCAAGTGCAATTCAGCTGGTAAGGTCAGGCTTGTCCCTTTCTTTGACTTAAGCCTACCACAATACAGAAGTACCCTCTAATGTTAGCCATGAAATAGAAGGCCTGCATGCTCAGGCAAAGCTCTTGATAGCTGCAGGTGTATTTTTCTTGGGAAGCTAAATTGCTAGAGAAACAAAAGTTTTGGTTAGTTTAATTTGGCAAGACAAAAATGCCGTCCTAGGGGAAGACTTTATTTAGAAACTTTATTTTTCCCCGTTAACTCAGATATTTTGGAAAAAAAAAAAAAGTTTAAAGGTTCAAAAGTTCACAAGATACTTTTTTCTATTGTATTACAAAAATAAAAATTTAAAAAAAATCCCAGTTAAGCAGGACACTTCATAGATTAATTTCCTGCTACCTAACTTGTTGAACTTAGAAGTGACATTTCATTAGGTTTTGTGCTATAATTTTAAATCTTTTTCTGTATTTTCATTTGCCTAATGTAAGAGTCTACTGCCCCAGTGCAAAAGGAAATGGGCAATGCTTACTTTTAACAAAAATCCTGGCTTTGCTAGCATGAGGTATACAACATGTAATTCTATCAGCCATTCTTTTTCTTTAGTGGAATGAGGTCTAACGATTTTAATTGCTGACATACCTTTACTCTAATTAAGAAATACTCTTCACCGTTGGAAGCCTGATAATGACATGAATGATTCTTCTCCAGACAAAGCCAAGAATGTTCAGCCAGCCTCAAAGTCAGCTACTAGGTGACAGCTGGCTCTTGAAACCAGGAGACAAAAATAGTATATAGTCTTCATGTGTGCACAATGGGCAATGAGTCTGCAGGATGTTTTTGGTGGGGGAAATGCAGAGGTCACCGTGAAGTGAAATATTAATCTGACTTTTTTTCTACACAGTCTGAGTTTACAGAAGCAAAACAGTTGCTGCATGTATCACCTTTTAATATTATACTAAAAATAAGGTTCCTCTGCCAAACACCATATATCTCATTCTGGGTACTTTGACCTTAGGAATATTGCAACACAGGATTTTATAATCAAGAGAAGGCCCAGAAAAGACAAAAATAGGGTTCACTACAGTCTTAGAAAAAGAAAGAAGATGTAGAGGAGCCATCATCTTCTAAGTATTTGGGACAGAACTCCCAAAAAAGAGAAAGAGAGCCTGGAAGAATGATGCAAGAACATATCACAGGGTAATTAAAAAAGAACTTCCCCATGACTTGGGATTCAGTAAATATTGCGCTATGCACTGCGTGTGCCTGCTAGGATGAGTGAAAATGCCGTATTTGAGCTTGCTGCTTCTGGCCTCCAAGCGGTCAGTTCTGGGGGCAGGTTCACAGCACAGAGAACGGCAAGAAGATTCCTCAGAGCACCCAAAAATAAACAGATGTATAAAAATATAGTAAGTACTTTAAGGGCAGTTATGGGTAATGCAGAGAAAGACTTCTGGCTCATGGCATGAATGGCAGGACAGGTCTCTGCCTCCTTCTCTGATCAAATCAGACAAATGTTAGTAAAAGGGGTAAATGATATTGGGTGCACAGGAAGCTTCTCACTTGTGACTTGGGAAAGCCTGGAGCTCTCTCATGGGGAGCCTTGACCTTCGGAGGGCAGCTGGGAGGTATTACTTTGGATGGTTTCTTAGTTTATATTTCCTCAGAAGATCCTCAAACACTTACAGCAACTACAGCCAGATTAGATGACCAATCAGCCTTTTCAATTCCCACTGTACAGCAGGTGAAACAATAAAAAAAGTATTGAGTAAGGAACATTAATCTGTATTCAGACCTTTTTAATAAATTATAAATAAATATATCTGCTTCATTCCTTTGAATTCTACCCGCTTGTGTTTAGCTATGTGTTTTTAGTGGCAACACAACCTCTGTGAGCTGTAGGCCCAACGAAATCATGAGCTATTTTTAAAAAAATAAAAATAATCCGAGCTGGGATTTAATATAGGGTGTGGTGGAACGGTGAGGGTGAAAAGTTTGGTGGCATATCAATAGAGAGTTGGGACCTCCTGGCGATCCCTCCACTTCCTCTTCAGTGAACACAAGATTTTCACAGAGGTGCATTTTTACTGCCACATTTTTGCAGCTTCTCATTTCAGCTCTAGTTTATGCATTCCCCAGCAAGAAATCAAAAACTATCACATGTTATCTCTTATCCTCTGGACAAACTTTTTCTTTCAGGCACTTTAGCTGAAGTAGACAGAATTCCACAGAATTTTAAATTTAAAATTGAAGTGTTCCATTTAGCATTATGTTTAACTCCTTGTGGGACAAGGGTTGGGAGGACATTTCCAAAGTATTTTCTGGCCTGCCTGAAGCACAAGCTGGAGGAGACATGTACCCTTAGGAAGGCAGGAAGGGGTGAATGGTAGAGGAGATGGAAAAGGAAGTTGTTATAGAAATTAAATAAAGTGAAAACTTCCAGGGTGGGGGGAGGGGTGAGAGCTCAGATAGGGCAGGGAAGAGAGGATAGAGGATCCAGACAAGCTGCATAGCCAATGAGGAGGAGCGAATAAGAATCCTGAACCTAAGCTTAAAGAAAAAAGCCAATCTTAAAGTGTAGATGGTCACCTTCATCTCCTGTTTCCATTGAACTCCATCTGGGTAAGGGGAAGAATGAATGCTGTCATGGTTGTACAGGACAAAATGAGTTTAGCAAACCAGAATAGCCATTTACTGCCTTGCTTGTGGTGATTTATGAACAGGTTTCATGATGAAGACTTGTCTCCTTCAATACTATGTTGGTGTGAAAAAATTTTGCAGAGAACTGTGTTCAGTAAAAATGTAGATTTGGGTACTTTATTTCCTTGCAGTCTATCTTCCATCCCTTCTTCCTTACCCCTTTTCACTTAGAGTTTTTCCCTGAGCCACATTTGTGAGGATGTAGCTTCATATCTATGCATGGCAAAGTACAAATCAGAGGAAGGAAGAGTGATTGAAAGAAGGACAACATTTTATGAGTGAAAAATGTAAAATTAAATGTTCATTTCCATTTCAGTGTTGTTGTGGGGAAGTATATTATTTTTATTTACGAAGCATTCCTAACAAGTTTGGTATTTTTGTGCTGGCTGGTGTTGGTGTCAGTGAAATAGAATGCTGTTGATTAAAACACTTTGGTTATTTTTCGATCATTATAGTTTTATAAAAAAAGTGATAGTGGTTCCAGGCAGCTATTTTTCCTGAATTCCCTGTAGCAGATTCTTTTTCTTTAGGCAGGAAACTCTAACAACTCCAGGTGAATGGGCCAAAGGAAAGTAGTGGTTTTGTACACTTCCCTAACATTCATGTGGCTTGGGCCATTCCAGAGGCTTGGAAGTCTTGCTTGGAGACTCTAAAACTTGCATTTTCAGAGTTCTCAACAGACATTTTGGATAGTTGACAACTGCCTCTTTTCCCTAAAGTCTTTCTTTCTAACTTTTCCATTAACATTTACTTTTTCCAGCCACCACATCTCACAGAAGGGTTGAGGGTTTTCATCCAGTGCTAAAGCTGTCAGTCAACATCGCTGGTTTTCTTTTTCTTTTCTTTAGATTATTTCTACAGTCCATCTTCCCATCTCCATATACAGAATTAAAGTTGGTGACAAACCTCATGTCCTTCAAACACTGTATCTTTCTTCTGTACAGTCTCTCTGATACTAACATCTCCCCTCACAGCAGTCAGGTGTTTTTTTTTTAACTCACCTTCAGCTTTCTTCATGGTTTCTTGCCATCCACATCTTCCTTTTCATACTCCTATGACACTAACATACTTAAATTAAACCTGAGGTGAAGGAGCAGGCAACAAGAACCTGTTGGCACCTTGGGAGGAAAGATCCTGGACTAGTAGGGCAGATCAAAATCAACAGGAATTCTTGGATACTCTTATTTAATACATCTGAATGCTATTCCAGCTCTCCCTCTCCTGATGTAAAAAGTAATACACATTTTCCCAGGTTCTTGCCTCATTCCTGCTGTCTTGCAAGCAACAATTCTTTCCTGCAAAATAGGTTATTTAAAGAAAATGTACTTTGAGAACTTATTTTTTAAGGTTCTAAGCCAATTAAGGATGCCTCCAGGCTTTCTTTAGTTTTTCTTTATTAAGCTGTGATGGCCTGAAGAGAACTGCTCTGAGTTCAATGTAAGATTATGACGAGAAAACAGAATGCTGAAGACTGGGCCTTTAAGTAAATTTTCTATGAACATGGAGTCTCAGGAGAGCTACAAGGTTTGGCTATCATTTTCCCTTCATTTTGGTTAACCTGTTTATTCATCAGGGTACTACACTTCTTGGGTAACTATCATCTCCTCCACTATCTCCTTCAACCATATCCCCAGTGTGCATTCTTAAAAGGTGGTTTTGAGGTCAGAATCTTCTTCTCTCTGTAACAGAAATAAGAACGATTTAGAAGTGTCAGCACATGAAGCACTTCAAAAAATTTGACTGACACACCGAATGATTAGTCTTAGTTCTGTCACGTTACTTCACTCAACCGTAGTTGCGAATGCTAGCTGGCACAGTGTAACCTGTCTGGATTGTGATTAGCACTCATTTGGGCACAACAGTCAAGTCTGTCTGGTAGGTGACCCCACCTCTGTTGAATGTGCTGATCCCTGAAAGGCCACAGAATTGTGTAAAAGTGTGTAAAATCAAAGATTATCTTAAGACCAGCTCACAAAAGTCATATAAATCCAGGGAAGGATTTATCTTCTCTTTGAAAATTATTATAATGCAGATGTGTGGGAATACTTAAGCCACATGTGGCATCTGATGAAAATAAAGATTTATTTTGGCTGAACTGGCTGTATTAGCAGATAGAGATATGGCTTTGAACTATATCTTAGTTCATAATCTGCTGCTGTCTTGGGATTAATTTCAGGATTTGCATTTGTTTTTAATGTGGATAAATTACTTGTGGTTGATTTTTTAAGGTCTTTTTATTCTTCAAATAGGCTAGCTACTGAAAAGAGATGGGAAAATCAGAAAAGACTGATAATGACAGTAATTTTAGATGACATAAACTATAAATTTTAGTTTCCATTTTAAAATTTGCAGAAATTAATACCCATCTTGACAAGAGTTGTAGTTTCATGAATTTATCCTCACCACATTGTGTTTTGACTAAAGAATGTTCTCCTGCTTTGAGGACATGTTTGTGTTTTACCATTGCTGCTTCTTGGAAGTGTCACTGTGACAATGCACAGACACTTTTTCAGTCTGCATCCCGCTGTCTTTTTCTGTGACTATCCTTTCCCAGGGCTTTCCCTTCTTTGGGCTGTTGGACCATCATTTTCCTGGTTTTGTTCAGGAGGCAAAGTGAATGCTTACAGAGGCAGACAGATAGGCGGCAAGACATCTAGTGTTGCTGTTGATTCCTGCTGTTTTATTCTGTTTTGAGCGTGACTTGCTTCCAGCGGTGGAATACAAAACATAGCGGCTGGCAGCGGAGGTTAGCAGGGGGAATTAGCACAACAGAGGAGGGGAGCAGAGCAGAGCTCCTTTGGTGGCAGAATTCAGACCAGACAAGTTTCCGTGATGGAGAGTCAGACTCAAACGCGTTTTATACTCTCATGCAAATAGGCCTGCACTTGCCCAGTTACCTCGGTAGCACCTCTCACTCTGTGATGTAGCTGGTTGCCTCATCTGTAACTTCCCTGCACCTTGTATACAGGGTTGCGAAGCAAGAAAGAGACCCCAAAGGATGTTGGCAGCTGGGCATGCCTACACTGAAAGTACCATTGCTAACAATCTCCAGATGCAACCCAGCAGTGGTGCCCATGTAGTCTCTCTACTCTCCACCATCCACACTCTAAATAACCCAATGCACATCACTGGATTTAAAAAAAAAAAAAAAAAAGCTTTAAAGCTGCAAGAATGTCTTTTGTCTTTGCATATCAGGAACATACATTCTCATAGTAAGCCTGAGGTTTTGTCCCTCAAAACTACTGTCTTCCCATCACATCTGCTATCATGCAAGCAAGACAAGATGAACTACTGGCATAGAAAAAAGAAATCTGTTTGCCTTCCCCCCACTAGAAAGAGGGAATTGTGGGTGAGTGGATGAGTCAAGCAATGAAAGATATTTCTATGTCTTCAATCCGTATATAACAATAAAATCTTTTTTTTTTTCTCCTGTGATTCAAGTCAAAGATTTCAAAGTAGTTTATTATACATCCCACTCTGTTGTGGGATCTCTGCAGATCTGACAAACCAATCAAGTGTATGTCATCATTTGGCATTCTAGGCAAACCACAGCCTATTCTAGGCATGGGTTTGAGTGGGTGGTACTTACCACTAACACTAGTGCCCACAGATGTTATTAAGAGACGAAAACTTCCTGGTGGTTCATTCTTCTTATTAAAATGACCACAATTTATAATATCCCTTAATCGAAGAGACCAGGTTGTTACCATTGTAACTGTAATTTGTCTACCTAGAGCTCACTTGACGTTTTAACTGAACTTGTTTTGTTCTGAATTTTCTGAGCTAGTTTTCTGTAGAGCATGTAATCCCATTGAGCTCACTTCTCTGCTGTAAAAATTTAAATAGAAGGAAACCTTTAAGAATTGCATAGGTTTGTCTGCATTCGTGCTATCACGTCTGATAGTAAAATTTGACCTAAAAAGAAACAGCTTGCTGCTCCAGTCCATCACAGAAACTGGAACGAATTCTTCATCTGCAAGTATATATCATGGAGAGGTGTAGGATCGCTCAGAAGGAAAGGCAACATGTGAAAGACAATACAATCCAGGACAGGAGTTTTTTTGACAATTTTACATACTCCTTCCAGTTCCCCAGCCAAAGATAAATGAATCTGTGGAGCCAACAGCCAGTCGAATATTTCAAGGAGTAAGTGAACTCATAGCCTTCTGAAAAAACAAAGCTATCATCACCTTTTAGACCTTTAGCCACCCCCAAAACAGACTGTTGCCTCTTCTTATACTCTTCTAATTCCTCAGTATTTATGAACCACGTTTCTACTCTGCATTAGTTCCAAATAATTGAGATAAATCAGGTCTCGCCCCAGTTGAGCTCTCACCCTTGTGATTTTACTGGTCCGCATGATCCCAGGCATCCTGTAGCACACTTACAGGTGGGCTGGTCAGGGGAGCAAGACTTCCACATTGGTGTAGAGCTTTTCACCCTTAATCGTTACTTGAGGTCCTGCTTAGCTTGCTCAAATGTTACTGACCATCTAATAACTGGTCTGTCTGAAGTATTTTCTGTCTGGTCTATGTGAAATTAATTGGTGACCTCAAACTAGTTCCATTTGAACAGCTGCAGTTTCCTTCAAACCACTGTCATGGATGGATTCAATTGAAGAAATCAGAGGAATGATCAAACCTCTTCTTCAAAGAAGAGGCAGTTAGAGGTACAAAGACACTGTTTGGGATGTGTGCAGTAAGGTTATAATCTGAGGGTTAGACCCAGCTGTGACAAGATTGTCTGCCCCTTTTCAAGACACATTTGCTGAGGGGCAGAAAGAACAAAAGGATTTATGTGGAGAAGGATCAGAGAAGGAGGAGTATACTCAGGCTATCACTTCAGACAAACATCTTGAAATGGAAAAACTAGATTTGGTCTTGCTAGAGAACTGGCCTGCCTGTCCCATCCCTCCTGACTTGGCATCTTTCATCAATAAAATATTAATAGTACATTAAATCTAAAAAGACATTAGGAAAGAAACCAGACACTTATGAAAAACAAGGCCTTTGGTTATACATAGTACTTAAATAACACTGTAGAGACATACAAGGTGAAGAACTTTGGGGAAGGTCAGGCTTCAGAAGATATGGGAAGCATGGATTATGTTTTGCTGCTTTAGATTCTTGGCTACTCTGTTGCCCATGAGTTACTTCTAGATGGAGAGTACCATAGAGTTGGGAGTGGCAGAGAAGTGTCTGATTTTACTTTACATTTAAATATAAATATGTAAAGTAAGACATTTGCCTTGTCCTTTTCCCACTGAAAAATATCTCACTGGTGAATATTCAATGTGATCAAACAGACAAAATAGTCCCATCTTGGACTGAAAATCACAGTAGTTTGTCATTTTTAAAACCAAGCACAAATCAGCTAGGGGACTTAACAATTTACTTTTTTATTTTCTCTGCTAAAATGCTGCATCCATTTTAATCTCAGCTGGGGACAAGGGCAGCCAACAATAACACATCACTCCTAGTGTGAGACCTTTTTATGTCCTCTTTGGAGATACATCAAATGTTGATGACCAAATTATGACCCTTTCTACCTCCTTTCCTGAAAGCATAGCATTTTTGCCAATAGCCATCAGCCAAGTTTTTAAAAAATGTGAAGCATATGATTAAGCCTAAAGTATTAAAGCACCTTCAATATTATCCAACAGGTTGGTCCTTAAGCGGCTGCTGGTGACCTCAAAGATGTCAAGTACTTGGTGCCCTAAAGATAAGTGGCAGTTAGATATTGGTACAGGTTGAGTACCTCAGTGTCAGGTTCCCTCTCTGAAAACTTCAGCCTGGTGACCTTAACCCTACCTTTGACTTCCCTTACAGAGAGGTAGTGGACTTTTTGGATAAGTACTCCCTGTTTTCAATGGCAGTAAAATTTGTACAGGAGGTGCATAGTCAGATTTCTGTGTTGTTAGAATGACAGAATCATTTCAGTTGGAAAAGACCCTCAGTATCATCGGGTCCAACAATAACGTAACTCTAACACTAAACCATGTCCTTAAGAACCTCATCTATATGGCTTTTAAACACCTCCAGGGATGGTGACTCCACCACTTCCCTGGGCAGCCTGTTCCACTGCTTCACTACTCTCCCCGTGAAGAACTTTTTCCTAATATCCAATGTAGACATCCCCTGGCACAACCTGATGCCATTTTCTCTTGTCCTATCACTTGCTACTTGGGAGAAGAGACCGATACCCTCCATGCTACAAACTCCTTTCAGGTAATTGTTATGGTACAAAGAAAATGTGGAGTGCTCCTGTTTACTTTCCAAAATCATGGTGTACTCATGGGTTATCTGGTGACGCATTCAATATTCCCTGAAGGAAAATGAGACAGAACGTGTCACTGAGGTTCACATAATTTTGACTGAGCCATTGGGATCTGTTTCATTCTCTTCTCATTAATGAGCAAGCAGTAATAATGAATGACCTGACAAAGACATAAAGCTTGAATTTAGAGCTTAAAGAACCGCTGAAACATTTGTTTCAACAGCTTTGCAGTTTATTCAAGGCTTTCGGCTTTCCTGGTTCTGAAGAACTGAGTAGGATGGTTTATGGGAATAAACTTCCTTGTAAGATTAGGATCAATTTCTGCTGTAGTTACTCCCAAAATAATCTTTGAACTTTCTTCTTCCCTCCACTTTCCAAAATAGGCTGGACTAAGGAGCAGGGTGGTTGTGGAAGGATAGAACCTAAACTTCCCTGAAAGAGAAGACATACTGGGTTTGGTTCAACGTTCTTCAATCTCCTATTTCTTCTTCTCCAGTTAGTTACAAGAGCACCCGTCAACAACCAGAAAATGTAACTTGTCTTCTCAAAAAGTAGATTTAAGTGGTTTTATTGAAAACACAACGTGTGATTGCTGAGATAGAAAGTCTTTGAAGAACTTTAGAGAAGTATGATTTAGGTAATGGGGCAAAACTTGGAGTGCAGTAAAGTTAATAGGCTCTTGATCTTTAACTTAAACAAAGTTTCACACTTCTTTTTTTTTTTTTCCTGTCTGCCAACTTGATACATTTTCACTTTACTTCAGACTTTCTCAAAACAAAATACAGAAGAAAACTGTTCCCCACCCCAAGGACCTTTTACAACCATTTGATAGGGGAAAAATTAAAGAAAAAACAAAAGAGAGTTTAGTGCCCGAGTAGTGCAAAAACTATTTTAAAACGAGAGGTTAGTGTAGGCTAGTCATTTACTTTTGGATGCTTCTGAGTCTGAACAAAACCAGTAATGATGCTGGCAGAATTTAATCAGCCAGCATCATGAGGTGAATTTCTAGGACATAAACAAGATAAAATCATATTGCAGAAAATTAATAGCTTATTCATCTTCCTGTAAAAAAAGACTGGAACACATTAGGTGTTCCCTGAATTAGAAAAGATTTCAGAAATACTGTTATTGAAATTCTCCTTTATGGCACTCACCTTCACTCAGAGCTGGTCTTGGCACAAGTATGCCAGACAACATTTTGCTTTAAATCCATGGTGTCTGCCAACCAGGCTCACATCCCTGTGTACAGGCTTGTTTGAAACCAAATGGGGTGATACTTACTTAGAATTTTGGCATTCACCCCAAATTTATCTGGCTTGTTTAAGGCATGGAGATGTGTGCTAGGGAAGGGATCTTCAGCCAGCACTGGGTTAAGCAGAATGAACCTGCCCTTTAGTGAATTTTGTAAATTTTTTAGATAGAAAATATAGCAACTTGATGTAAACAGATGTAATCTGCACTTTTATACATAAACATATTGTTATTTTTTATGGGGTTTCAGTTTTTCAGGATGTGAGCATTTTGAACTGTTTTTCACAAGCATTTCTCAATGTAGGAAGATAAATAGAGACAGCTAAAAATATTATGACAATTTTTCTATTCTTTTCTTTTCTTTCCTTTTTTTTTTTTTTTTAGATTTCCAAATAGAAAACTGTAACTTTTCACTAAAAATGTAAACTGAAAAATTCTAGAATTTGGGCTTACATTTACTTTTCATTAGAAAAACAAAACAAAAATTCACTTTGAAGGACAAGGAATGTTTCATGGAAATTTTTTGAATACTCAAAAAAAAAATCTTCCATCTCTATATAGGAAACCCGCGAAAAATAAAAACTGTGAAATTTGATTTCAATGATATTACATAAACTTCTTCAGGTGTATCTGTATTCAGCAACATAACACACACATAAAGTTGGTTGGTGATAATATGCATCTATGACAGTTTTCGTGTAGAGTTCTTTAATAGCAAAATCTACTTCTGCCAGACCTACTGGTTGGAACAAACATACCTGTTTCTGTCTCTTGTTAGAAGACAAGAATATCATAATTCTGAATCAAAAGATTAAGCAAGAAGCTACTTGTTTGCCATTTCAGTATTAAGTGTCTTCTCTAAATATGAGGAATGCTAGCGACATTTTGGCTACTCATCAATGATATGTGGAATAATTCAAAGGATTTTTAATTCTTGACAAAATAGCTAATGATTTTTTTACCCTCAACAACCCTGTAACAGCCCTTGGGAATCTTGAAACTGAAAAATCTTTGTCTTTACAAGCATGTTTTTATTTCAATGACGCTTATGTGTTAGTCTGTCATTGACATGTTGCTCCAGAGATAGTGCATTATTTCCAGATGAAATGCTGTTCAAGGGCTGTTGTAACACTGTTCTTATGCGCCAAACTGTGAAGATCAGTTTGCTTTAGGGACTGGTCACATGTGCTGAGATACACCACACGTTGGCTGGCACTGGCTTTGATTTGAAAATCGTACAGAGAAACCACTAATAACCTTTAAGCAATGCCTCAACTATTTAGAATACATAATAAGAAATTACAGACAATTCATAAACTACACAAAACCCCACTAGAATGTCGAAATTTATTACAGCTGTGGGACTAGGATTCAACTAGTGGAACTGAAGGGACATGAATTACAATGTTTTAATTAAGTTCGGATAAACTAATGATTCAAAAGCAGCAATCTGTGATGGCTGTGAAGTAAACTTTCTGAAATAAATGTTGGCACAATCACCTTGAAGACAGGCTTCTTCCTTAATATTAACGTACAACAGATTGCACTGTCATAAGAAATCTGAAAATAAAGTGCAGGAATAAATAGACGACATCTTAGCTACGGTCTTAGTCTTGGAGGAAGACTTGCTGCTCACAGAGGAGGTAAATTGGCCAGTAGCATCCATCATGGTGCAGTTGAAAAATTAATGCCTGAGATGCCTTGCTCTGCCAATCAGATGCCCACCACTGGGCCGCCAATCCAGCTTCTTTGTCAAGTACGAAACCACTTTCTTGAAATAGATTTAATTAAAATGATTTGGCAATTCCTATCCCTTTCACGGGTACTACCTGTGAATGTGGTGCGTAGCTATTTGCTTTGCACGGTCAGACACGCTCCTTCAATATATGCAGAGACAGCAGAATGAGGTTGATCTTATGTTACTTCAGTGCAGTGAAAAGGATTAAAAAGAGCATCAGAACTGCACTGAGCTACCTTCTTCTCCAGTTCTACCGTAGAACAACATAATATTAAATCCATTTATGAGCATATCTCAGATTCAAGAAACTCAATAAATAGGCCAGGGCCTTGAAGTAGTGTAGTCTACCGTAGCCAGAGGAGAAACATAATATAGAGCAGTGGATCAGTCCTCTGTTTGGAGCATTTTATGGAAAATGATGGCACATTCCTTTCTGTAGGAGCTCACAAAGACATGAGAAGTGAAAGTCTTTAGGGAAATTTTTGGACAGCTGAGCTATTTGACTCATTAAGTAAAAATTTCTGCAAACACCCTGCCCCCCGCCTTCTGCCCTGGTCCCCTCATCTTTTCTACTCCACTCTCCCATTTTCAAAATGGCATGCTGAACCACCTTCTGAAATGAAAAGTTACCTCTGACTGAAACGCAGCAAAAGTGGTTAAAGATCCCTACAGGATCAGAAGTACTGTAAAGTGTACCAGACTGCTGTTTGCTTAGAAGGTGGTGCAAACACTTGTAAGCTTTTCCTCAGGTGCAAACAGAAGGAAAATAACTATTCACTCAAAATCTGATTAAGGATATAAAGTCATCCAGTCATCCCACGCTAGGCTGACTCAGCCTGCTCTGAAAAATCCATGTATGAGCTTAAGGAAGCCACAGACTTACTAACAGTCTAGTCTAAAAGCTTTATCTAAAGAGAATGTTGTTTGGATATTTCAAAACTGTTTCATCTTTTTTTCCTATTCCCTGTGAAGTATGAATTTCAGAGAAGAAGGAATTTCAGGGTAAGTGCTTGATCTAAAGGCCAGATCTCAAAGACATTTAGTCCCTTAACGTGCATTTCAATACTTTGCTTCCACTGGGCAATTACTATTTTACATACTACGAGTGGCATACCGGTAAAAAAAAAACAGTAGGAGAATTTCAAGTGGCTTTTACATGCACAGTTAGAACCTTATATTGTTGTTTGTTTTAGTATTTTCTTTGCTAAGCCAAACTTCAATAGTCAGCTGCCCTTTCTCCTAATCTGCAGCTGCTTCATTGACTATCCATCATCTTTATTACAGTGTCATTTCTATATGTCATTTTCTTACACTAATTAGAAGCAGACCAAGTGGGAAAGAAATTGCTCCACAGGAATGAGGTCTGTTGCTGTAAATGATATGTTCAATAAGAGTGGAATTCAATACAAGAGACCCTATGCTTGTTTACACACGTTGCACTGATGTCATTTATCTGTAGGGCATATTGCAGCTCTTTGTTGTGGTCATTTATTGCCATAATCCAACCACACTCTGCAGAAAGCCTGTAAGCAGTGAAGCAGTGCTACTGGTTCCACTATTGTCATTAAATTGCACAAAGCAAATCACCCACAATAGTGCCATGATGAACTGAGGCCCAGCGGCTTGAAAACAAAAGCCGGTATATCAGTGCTAGGACTGATGAAGCTTAGTTTCTTATGAGGACATACTCTGCATGCCTCGTATCTTCACACTCCAGTAACCCCAGCCTTCTCAACCACCCTGAAGAACTTTCACAAATGCAACAGCAATTTGTTCCACCTTTCCCAAACCACCCACTCCCATGACATCTTCAGTCCTTTTCATCTCCTGCTTACTGATGGGAGTCTTGCTATCTCAGCAGTAGGTGGGCAATGCTATGAGAGTTTCAGAACATGGCTCCCATGAACACTTGACTGACTGCTACTCTCACTTGTTACATGCAGCAAAGGCAACAAGTAAAGGTTGATCCCTTACTTCATGGCTCTATCAGGGTGTCTTCCTTCCTTCTGCCCCTGAGATATCAATTTTCACAAGTAATAGTAGTGTAATGTCCTGCCAGGTTTACTTGATGGATCCAGCCTTTGCGTTCAAAGGTTATTGGAAAGATACAGATTGCCAAACAAATATCATAAGTAAAGAAGCCGCATTTCCTTAGAAAACCACGCTAGTTTGCACTCTTCAGCTAGGACAGCCTTCACTGTAGTTGTTAATTGCAGAATCACAGAATGTTAGGGATTGGAAGGGACCTCGAAAGATCATCTAGTCCAATCCCCCTGCCAGGGCAGGAACACCTAGATGAGGTTACACAGGAAGGCGTCCAGGCAGGTTTTGAATGTCTCCAGAGAAGGAGATTCCACAACCTCCCTGGGCAGCCTGTTCCAGTGCTCTGGCACCCTCACTGAGAAGAAGTTTCTTCTCAAATTTAAGTGGAACCTCTTATGTTCCAGTTTGAACTCATTATCCCTTGTCCTTTCATTGGTTATCACCGAGAAGAGCCTGGCTCCATCCCTGTGACACTCACCTTTTATATATATTTATAAACATTAATGAGGTCTCCCCTCAGTCTCCTCTTCTCTTGTTCCATCACTTTTGCCTTCAGAGCAAATTTTGGCATCCTATCAAATGGGTATTTTGCAAGGCAGGTGTTATTAATGGAAGTACTTGAAATATGTAGTCGCATTGAGCAACAATACCTGGAATTGGGAGGATTTTAGGAACTCTGTTTATTCACTTTTAAGTCATGATGTGGGTAAAAGCAAGGATCAGCATGACCAGATAGGACGTTGCTTGGGAACCAGAAAGAAAAATCAGTAAGGATAAAGAAGTCAAATAAAAAGAAGTTAAAGCAAACATAAACAAGGAAGACATCCTTGAAAAAAAAAAAATTCTTTAGATTGTGGTTAACCCATTGGGGCCACTACTGACCACGTGTCACTTGGACAGGTTTTAAATATTAATGAGAACATTAATAATAAGTAGGAGCTTGATATATATAACACCCAATTGTACATTTTCTTCATGGTTTGCATGCAACTGTACATTGCACAATAAATACAATGGTAATATTTTCAGCTGGTCCCTCTGGTGTCTAAATCAAAGATATTCTGTATAAACTTCCGGATAGTCTTGGAGCTTTTATATCTTTGTTGACTAGTGTGTGACTTCAAGAGTGTAGCAGCAGCTATGGGAAACTCCCAGTCACATCTGTAAACAAAATTATGTAATTATACATAATTATACATGTCTAATTTATATAGTTATAAATACACATATAAACACAGATAAAATACGTAATCAAACATGTTATTCAATGCTGCTGAAAGGCGTGCTGTGATCTATGAATTAATTACGTGTTTTACCACCCACTACTGGTGCCAAACCTTTGAAGTTTTCTTCTCATATACTAAGGCTTTAATTTTTCAGTAACTTCCCAGTTGTTAAATGCTGATCTTGCATTCAGTTAAGTCCACTGGAAATTTGGATCTTGATGCAGTTCAGCAGTTCAGCCGCTAAAAGCTGGATGCGTTGGCAGTGATGACACTAAGATGTTCTCATTTATTTGCAAGGCTAGGATTTTATAAGTCATTGCCTAGGATAACTGCAGATAAATAGGACGACATTGAAAGGGGAAAAGAATGCAGCAACAAAAAATATACTACTTCTTTGGTTATCTGAAGTAATAACTTTTTCCTTGGATAGGAGTGATAACCTCATCCAAGATCATTCTGGGCACTTTATCCAAAGCTGTAAGACACAACTTTCCATTATCTTCCAGGAGCAAAAACAGGGAAAGAAAGTGCGAATGAAGAGAAACTAGTAACACATCTGCCGAGGGAAGGAGGTTCTTCCTTAAGGCTGAGAAATACCATGCCCTGAAGCCTGGGAGGCATGACATTAAGCTCCTCACAGTGAAGAAAAAGGGAAATTACATATGTGAAACTCAGTAAAGCAAACCAAAAGGAAAGTGAGGGAGGATTTCCCCTCCTCCTGTTCAGGTGACTCTGTGTTTTTTGCTTCAGAATCTGGGCAGGTTTCTAGACACTTCCAAACACATCTTATTCCCAAACATGCCCATCCTAGAGCATCTTTTCTACAATTAGTCTCAATATATACCATTCTGGACTATCTAAAATATATTGACAGAGCTTAACTTTCATAAAGAAGGTAACAAATCCCCAGGATTCCGGAGTCCAAATTTGTATAGCACTGTTTGAGGCTTTTCTTTCTAGTACAATAGTTCTCACTCCAAATTTCATGAATCCATGACACACTTTTCTAAGGACTAGGCCCACTCCACTGGTCTCATTTTCCTAGCAGACACCAGGCTGTTATCTATGGGGGCCATGTCTTTTATTAATGGCATGAATGTCACCTGACCAACAGCACGACAAACTTGCCCTCTTGTCCTCCCCACTTCCACCCCCAAATTCTCATCAAGTGATTTTCCTGAATCAGTGAGAGTGCACATCAGTCCTTGCACTGCAGCTGCAAAGAAACCTGTGAATGGTGTTTGTGGTTTCTGTAACATGGACACCTGCTCCATAAGGTCTGGCCTGTGACCACCAGCTAATTCCCTGCTGGGCACCTGACAGTAACGCGCAGCCATTCGCCTTCCTTTCAGAGTGTGTACATGTGTGTGTGCATGTGAAAAGCCATATTTCTTCTCTTTTATTGGTCTTTCTTTTTTTTTTCACCTGCTGCCAGATAAACAGCATGGGATAAGAGTCTGCTTCATGCCAGACATAATTCTGAATTTATTAACTTGCCATTCTTTTTACTCTTGATAGAACTTGACAGGCAAGCAGACAAGCACCTAAATTAACTTAGCTCCCAACTGGCACCCAGACAGGCCAAGAATAACAGAGAGATAAATTGGAGGGGTTGAGAATGACGATGGAGTCAAAAAGGAGGGGGAGAAGAGCATGAGAGAAGGGAAAAAAGTGAACTTTGGACTGGAGAAGTTTTAAAAAAATAATTATTCAAAGCATAACAACATGACAGAAGCCTGCCAGAAAAACCTCATCTGTGTGAGGAGGGCAGTGCATACGCAGTGGGAAAAACCCAGACGCACATTTGCCTCTGAGACAACCTGGATTTAAATGCAAGGCAACTTTGTAAATGGAAATGAATACAATGACCTCAGCTCAGGTCGCAAGAGAGTAGAAGCCCACCAGGTTATGAAACTACTGCCGAATTAGGCATGTTTGGCAGCACAAGTGTTTGGAAGAGGCCCAAGGATGAGCAAGTTCTGGGGATTTGATTTCATTTCGAAGGAGGGTGGTCTTTTCATTTCAGGGTCAGCAGCAGGACAGTGTAGTGGGTGTAGAGGTGGAAAGGGAAGCACACAATTTAGTTGACTGTCATGACCTCTGGATAATTGGAGATTTAACTTTCCATGTCTCAACACTCCCTAAATCTTCCCACACAAGCCAAGTCACCAAAAAAATGGATGAAGGAAAATCTTCCTAGGTGAAGGAAGGTACATAATAGACGTATTATGGCGTTCTTTGTCATTAACTGTCCTGTCATAACAGACACCAGTTATTAAAGTCTATAATACAGGTGGGGTTTTTTTCGTTGTTCACATCTGAAGCTGCAATGGATAACGTGTCAAACTGGAAGTACTTGCAGTGTGTGGGAGGAAAGTGCAGTGAGTATTGGTTAGACTTGTAAAGAACAGTGGGTTATATTTGGAGGAAAGGGGTGTGTGAACATATACAGATACTCAGAGCTACATGTTTTGTTGCAGATGCATCACATCTCCTTTAGAGCAATCTTTATGACTTCATTCCATGCCCCTTCATGATAAGTCAAGGCAAAAGCAGTGAAGCAAGGCAAAATTGGTTGCACAGCGATAATTACAGGGTGCATACACCTACATCTAAAGCAAAGAGAACGCAAAGCTTGTCATGTGGATCAGAAGCAAAACTCCCCAAGGCTCACAGAGATTTGAAAAACAAGTTCAAGTCTGGCATGAAAAGAGGGCTTCAGAACTGTTCTCCTCGCTATACAAAAAAATGTAACTTGGTAAGGTGGCTGGTGAAAAGCAATAAACTTTAAAAATGCAGATATATGTGAATTAAGAGGTGGAACTTTACTTTTATGAAGAATGAGAGAAAAATGTTCCGGCCAAGCTTGTGAGTTTGCATTTGCAGGAATCGTATAAAGTACTGCCACTTTAAATGTTTTCTCAGGAGAAGTAAATATTTAATGTTATACTTAAATATCCTAAGTAATTATCCATGTTCCTCTAAAAAAGTGCCCCACGGGTTGTCTCAAGACTGTGTCTTTCTGATAGACAGTAGTTCTGCAGAGAGGCACCTCATGCTGACATCCTGTTTCAGGATCTGCCAGTGAGCTGAAAGGTGGAGCATGATTGCTACAGCAACAGCACGTCCAGCTGAAAATGTACGTGCTGCCATGAGTTTAAACAGAGGACACATAGGTAGGCAAAAATACCTGTGGTGATAAACTACGCATGAAAAAATAAGTGGCCTCCTTCCTGCGGATGCTATCAAATCTGCTTTGCTTGTGCCAGAGGTATATCTGGTATTTTAACATGCACAGAAGCAAAGAATATATCAGTTGGATGCATCGTACTTGGCCTTCATTACTTGCCTAAATGTGGAACCAGTCTTAAAAGACTTCCTTATGCTGTGTCAATGTTTCATGTCTCTTGAACTGTAAAAAGTGGTATCAGTGTAAATGTGGAACTTATAATGAATTAGGCATTTTCCTAAAGAAGTATTCCATTTTGCATTAACTGTGTTTTTTGGCTGTTTCATCTTTCTATCTTCTACTTCCTTGTTTCCCTACCAAAGAAATAAAAAAGGAAAATCAATGGCTAGCTCTAAATAACTCTTTGCAAATTGTTTTAGTGTACTGAAGTCCAAGAAAGCCATCAATGTTACATGATACCATAGCTGGAATGGTAGAAGATAATCATATTAGATAATAATTAGATAATCAGATAACCATATTCACTGGAACAGGCTGCCCAGGGAGGTTGTGGAGTCTCCTTCTCTGGAGACATCCAAAACCCTCCTGGATGCCTTCCTGTGTAGCCTCATCTAGGTGTTCCTGCTCCGGCAGGGGGATTGGACTAGATGATCTTTTGAGGTCCCTTCCAATCCCTAATATTCTGTGATTCTGTGATATTCTGTGATATCTTCTGTCTTCCCCTTCCCACAACATTGCTGTGCCTCTGAAACAGGTTGCCAGTTGGTATTACACGGTCATTTCCTATTCTAAGCACAATGCTTGCAATATATCCCGTTCTAATTCCTCAATGTGAGTTTGAAAGAGACAAAAAACTATATTGTCCCTCGAGAGAATTCCTCTCAAATTTTCTACAAATTAAGTTCAAAACATGCTTGGCAGGTGTTTGAGAGTTTAGTCAATGCAATGTAAGAAATGATGCAGTGCAGACAGAATGATTTAATGCTTGTGTTGAAGTACTCACCACTGAATATCCAAGTCTAGATTTGAAGAGCTCTGAATGATCTAAGATACATATAACTCAAGAGGTTTGGGAAATTTTGCTTTAGTCTTTAATAGCAAAATTGCTTACTTATTCATCTGAGTATGGCAGAGACATCAATGAATTATCTGCACTTTAGCAGGTTCATCATCATATATTGAAGATTAGAAACATTAGCTAGTAATTCTTTGCCTATTATATGAAAGACTTTAGTAATTCTGCCTCTCTATTGTCTGAATCTGACTAAATAATTTTATTTAAAGAAGACACATTGCATAACACTAACATGTCCATCTCTCAAAACAAGAGGGCTTTAGGTCTTAACCTCTTGCCTAGACAACAGATAAGAAAACCTCACTGATTCATTGTGGTGTTTCCTAATTTCTTAACTTTTATTTCTGAGAAAGATTTAAAGAAAAGAACAACAAGTTTTAGGGGATAACACTTAGTGGAGCTGATATAACCATCATTGTGTCATCACATGTATGTCCATGACTTTAAAGACAGTCAAGATACTTACAGTGATAATTGACTAGTATTGAGCTTGGCTTGAGTAAGAGCTGGGGTCCAACCAACCAGCTGCCCACAGAGTTTGGCCATTCAGGCAATGTCATCCTAAGGTGTTGTATCAAGGTGAGCCATGCCACATTGAACAGCAGCAAACATCCAGGTCCCTAAAACTGTTTGTTGGGAAACCTAAGATCCTACTAGGTATTCTTATGGGGCAGTAGGAGCCAAAGTGTTCTTGGCACAGTAGGAAAAAGAAGACATTCCCTTTGGGTCTCTTTAAACCTGCCATCTGGATCTATTTATGCTTGGTGTAAAGTTCCTAGGAAATGACTCAGTATGACTGGACGTTGAATGTACCCTCCCAAAGAAGCCAATGTATACAGAAACAAGTGATATTAAGTTTGACTGTTCCTTTTTCCTGTCTCAGCAATTTATATATTAAAATGTTTTGAGCAAAGTTGTGGGTAGAGTTAAATTCTACATTAAATTTGACTCTGCATCCTAGACTGAAGTGTTAGCTTTTCTGCTGCTCATCTTGCTAAAACTTTTACCCCACACTTGACAGCCAGCTCAGTCATGCCTTGAAAACTACACACCCCCAGATAAAGACAGAGCACCACCTATCTCAGTCTCGGCTTCATCTCAAGTACTTGCAGTTTCAAGTTACTGTAGTCTGTTTTTATGGGGATTTTTTTCCTCATCAAGCATATCTATAGGAGAATATCTAGTTCTCTTCTTCAACAATACTTGCCTGCTACTTCTCACACTGTCAAATGCTTACTCAATTGTAGAAAAATAAAGTCTCCATATAGTTTTAACTTAAGTATATGCAAAGATCTTAAAATTAGGAACAACTTGCCTGGCCAAAGCTGCAGAATAAACAAGGGGACTTAACACTTTACTGAAACTATTAAGGAGTAGCTAAAACATTTGCTAGTTTATCTTCTCCTTTTTCTAGGCATGTCCGGCTGAACTTCTGAGCTCAGGGCACAGATTACTAACATAACAAAAAAATGAGTCCCATAGACCTGTGTTAGAAGGACACTAGCAGCATTTCTTAGGCATTTGTGGCTATTTCCATTAATTTACCAGAGTTTTACTGCAGATGTTGATTTTTTCTGTTTCAATAGAGATGTGTAACATGTGCAGCTTGGGACATGAAAAACCTTTCCCATATAACCAGTGAGTTAGAGCTAGAGTTTTGTTCTGGATTAGTCAGGTAGCCTGGGTATCACCTAGATTTGAGTTTTCCATGACTGCTTTTGTTACATCTGGAGCCAAGAGTTTATAGTTGAAGCAGATGAACCCATGCAAGGTTAGACTTTGTAATTCCACTGAGTGACACTTCACTTGCTTTTGGTCTAGACTTCACACAGGCACATTGTATTATTTGTAAAAAAACCCAACCCAAACCAAACAAAACCAATAAAAATTTCTTACTGTTCTGTGACACTGTGGAATAAAGGTGAAAACATGGTGCAGATAAAGCACTGTTTAGGCAGGAAGAATGACGTGTAATCATTGTATGCTTAAAATATGTGAGTTCACTTGCTTGTGAAGATGCAGGAAAGATAGCATAAAATCCAGATTAGTTATAGAAAGAATCTATTACTATATGTATGAATATGATAAAATTTAAACATCTCCTGGAAGAAATAAGGAATACACATAGGCTCAACCATTTCTCACATCTTTTCCCCTCATCTACCTCCCCAAATTTGATTTGTTTTTCATGCTGTAGGGAAAGATATCTGTTTTCTCTTCCATACTTCATTCAGTACTTCCAGTAGAGTGCCTGAGGAGTTGTGGTGCACCACTGTCACTTCTGCTGGCAGTCCCTCCGATGGAAGCAATTTGCTCCTGCATTCCCCACTGCCTCTGGCCCAGGAAGCCTCTGCACCACAAATTGCTGGAGATATGCGAAAGTATTCTGAGGAAATGTCACTGTATTTGTGTTGTTATATTCTTCCTTAGGCATCCAGTTTGACTGCTGGTTGAAACAAAATAGTGGGCCAGTTGGCTGAGCTGCTGTGCCTGCCCTTTTGTTCACCCAGATTTTAAACACCACTAGAAAATCTTGGTTTATTTTGGTATTTCATACAGTAATGAAAAAAAGCCATAGGCCCTCCAGCCACCAAGATATTCAGAAGTATATGCTCATTAAATAGGAAACACATACTTTCTGCTTGTCCTCCAAGACCATTGCCGTGCTCTTTCAGAAGGACTTAAAAAGGGAAAACAGCAGCCATAAGAGCACAGTTGCCTAGCTGAAAAGGGGCTGCAACACAGATAGATGGATTGCAAAACCTCAGGAAAGCCTGGGGCAAGCAGAAGAGCAGAGCACTTAGTCCATGTCTCATGTATGTTTGAAAACATCTACATCACAGAGCCTTTTTTGTGTGAAGAGATGGATGCTAGCCAGTGTTTTTCCATAGATGGATTCACAGGCATATTTGCCATGTGTAAAGGCTGGATGATGAAGCAAAGCTGGATGATGCAGCAATTGCACAACTGCAGGACAGTAGTTTGACTGTGAGAAATAAAGAGGCCTTGAATCTCTTCGTTTCAACATGGGTCTCTGTAATTACTGGGAAACCACCAACTGCATGAAGTTTAACAAGAACAAGTGCCGGATTTTGCACCTGGGACACGGCAACTCTGGCTGTACATACAGACTCGGGAATGAGATGCTGGAGGGCAGCTCTGCAGAGAGAGATCTGGGGGATCTGACCGATGGCAAGTTGAACATGAGCCAACAGTGTGCCCTGGCAGCCAAGAGGGCCAACCGTGTCCTGGGGTGCATCAAGCACAGCATTGCCAGCCAGGCAAGGGAGGTGATTGTCCTGCTCTGCTCTGCAGTGGTGCAGCCTCATCTGGAGCCCTGTGTGCACTTCTGGGCACCACAGGATAAAAAGGATAAAAAGCTACTGGAGAGTGTCCCGAAGAGGGTTATGAAGTTGGTGAAGGATTTAGAGGGGAAGCAGTATGAGGAGCGGCTAAAGTTACTTGGTTAGTTCAGCCTGGAGAAGAGGAGACTGAGGGGAGACCTTATGGGGCTACAGCTTCCTCACAAGGGGAGGAGGAGGGGCAGACGCTGATCTCTTGTCTCTGGTGACCAATGACAGAACTCGAGGGAATGGCAGGAAGATATGTCAGGGGAGATTTAGTTGGACGTTACGAAAAGGTTCTTCACCCAGAGGGTGGTGGAGCACTGGAACAGGCTCCCCAGGGAGATAATCACAGCCCCAGGCCTGACAGTGTTCAGGAAGTGACTGGACAACATCCTCAAACACATGCTGTGAATCTTGTGCTTGTCCTATGCAAGGGCAGGAGTTGGACTCAATGATCCTTGTTGGGTCCCTTCCAACTCAGGACATTCCATGATTGTTTGATTCCATAATTATAATAAAGGCTGTATAAGAAAATCTGGCAGTCTAATTAAACTGGCTTCATACTGTACATTTACTAACGCTTTTGTCTAGAACAGTTTGTACATGTCATTTTAGTGACAGGAATACTTTCCTTATTTCTCATCAATTTTTCCCAGCTGAATTTAATCCTATTGCTCCACAGTATAAAGTAATTTATTTCTCTTCTAGCATCTATATTTTTCAAGCTTCTGTAGAGTCTTACTTTTTTCCCCCGGACCCCCTTCTTCCTCTGTCTTAGTTATTACAAAGCCAGGCTGCAGACAAATGGTTGGTTGAATCCATAAAGCAAGTTATGACAGACATGCATAAAACAAACACATGTATACTCACTCTCAACTGCCCAGAGCATTGACAAGATGCAGTCAAAGCTCAGTAATTACTGCTCCTCACTGCTTCAGACTGACACATAATAACATGCTCTGACCTATCTGGGAGTGTCCCGCTAATCCTATAAATTTTTTAGTCTTTAAATTGCACAAATGCAAGAAACTGACGCATCTCCAGACTGCATTAAAATCTGGAGAAAAAAACCCTTCAAAACTATAATAAAATATGTATTTCGAAGCTTATTTGGTCTGATTAATTCCTTGTGCAACCTCTGTCAGATCCATAAAGTATAGTTGGGATGTATTTGATTCAGTACTTTCTGAACAAGATTTCATAAACCTAGGTTACAGACAGACAGATATAGGCAGATACACACACAGACACACAAGTTTTTGAATGTTCTTCTTTTTTGTCAGGAATGAAAATGATGGGTTGTGCACTTGGGAGATTCCCTGTTTTCTTTGCCTTGTCCTGCTGAAGATTTTCTATGCAGTGGTTGTCAATTCATTTTGAGTCAAGATTTTTTATGATTTTCAGTCACATAAATATGCACAGACTGACCAGAAACATTTTCAAAGATGCCCATCTATCTAACTTCCAAAGCTGGGCACTTCTGAAAGATCCTATGCAAAATTTTCGTGGATCTCTTTTGGGGGTGTTCTCCTTTTTCCCAGCTAGAAAATCGGAATCATAAATTCTTTCTTCAGAGTGTGGAGAGGATGATGCAGAAATTAAATGAGAAAGCTCACTGAGGCTTGAATCAAAAAAAGAACAGTTTCTAATACTGGGTTGAGATGGAGACACCTTGTATCAAGAGTGTTCTCTGTCACATTGAGACCATCACAGAGTTCTTTTATTCTATATTTATTTTTAGTTAATCTCCATACAATTATGCCAATGTGTTCATCTTTTTAACTAAAAAGACTCTCACTTCAGCTGCGAGAATAACTCATATGACAATGAAGGCCACCACCGAAAGATAGCAGTGATGGATGTGATCTGATGCTTTGCTAAGTAAGAGTAAGAATTGCACAGGGAATTGGTTCTGGAGATGTTTGTGGAATCATAGAATCATAGAATGTCCTGAGTTGGCAGGGACCCACAAGGATCATTGAGTTCAACTCCTGTCCTTGCATAGAACAATCCCAAGATTCACTCCATGTGTCTAAGGCATTGTACCATCACTTCTTGAATACTGTCAGGCCTGGGGCTGTGACTGCCTCCCTGAGGAGCCTATTCCAGTGTTCCACCACCCTCTGGGTGAAGAACCTTTTTGTAATATCCAACCTGAATCTCCCCTGGCACATCTTCCTGCCATTCCCTTGGGTCTTACCATTGGTCACAAAAGAGAAGAGATCAGAGATCAGACAGAATGAGAAAGTATTTCTCACCACAGCCATCCTTCTTGTTTGAACTGGAAATCTCTGTATTGAACCATTCCCTGCTTGATCTCTTGTTTATTCCTGAGACCATGCCCCTTTTTCTTTTCTGAGTCCCATGTGCTTAGAGATGGAAAGTTAGCTGTCTCTGTTTAAATACAAAACCAGGTTCACCTCTGACCATTCATCCCCTGTGACAAATGGGTCTTGAATGAATTACGGCATGGTAAAATTGCTAGATTGCTAAATTACCTTGTTTGGGTCTGCCTTGCTGGCTACAGTCCTCAGAACTGCTAATAGTATTAACAGATCAACAGGGAACACATTTTTGAGCTTTCTCAAAGGAAGACCTTCTTATAAATTGTATTCAGCTAAAATGTTTAAAGCAGGCTCTAGATTTCAAGCAAATTCTCATATCGAATACACATAAAGCACGGAAGCAACTGGAATAAAAGCTATTGTTGAATTACTCCTCCCCTGGAAAACTACAAAAGCCTTTACAGAACTGCTGCCTACAAAGAAGCCTTCATATAGATCTCCCTTGCTTGCAAATACATAGACATACCTTTGCTGTTGTGCAACTATCTGTTTGGTTTTCTGTTCACTGCACATCTGCTTCACAGCATCTGGCACACCTCAACAGTGCAAGTAGGACTCACACCAAAATGAACAAAGCAAAAATCAGAGTCAATGCACTCCAAGGACCATTGAAAGTCTAGATGAGAAAGAAATCACTATCGGCTGTAACCACAGACCTGTAGGTATCCTGGAGGAAGTTTCTAAGATAAACAAGGTACTGATCAGTTTTATCAGCAAAAGTGTCATCAAACACCACAGTGTGCAAAACAGCCTTGCTGTGAATTTACCCACAGAGATTGTAGGAACTGTAATTCTTGCTCTGCAGCACTACTGAATGCTCTGTGCATTCTTGTAACCCTCTGAAATGAACATGTGTTTGCCCAAGGCTGTATCTGCCTGAGCCTGCCCAAATGTACGTGTTGGGGTTGCACCCGCATGAATGCCCAAAAAGCCTCTTACTAGAGATGGACTCTTTTCTTTTGAAAAATGCAGATAAAAGACATTTTTCATTTTGTTTTCTCTGAAGATTTTACTATTTTTCAGCAATTATCTCAGAATCTTTCATTTCTTGGAGTACTATTTCAAAAATTTCTATTTAAAAAAAAATATTGTGGCTTTCTGATGACTGCTTTTATTTATTAGACACAAAGTTTTCCCTAAAAGCCTAAACTGAATAGCTTGGGTGGAAAATGTGTGATTTGTTCCACTCACTGGAGGTAAAGTCCTGTGAAAATGTTGACTGTCCATGAGCTCTCTCTGTCACCAGTAAAAAAATACCTTTTGATTGGAATTTTCTTTTTTTTTTTTTTTTCCTCCCTCTATACAGTCTTTCCAATATCCTTAGTAAGATCTGGAAAACAGTTGATGAAAATAGAACTTTTATTAGGCTTTATATCAAGTGGATTTTTTGTTAAAAAAAAAAAAAGAAAAATAAAAGAAAATTTTGAAAAAGATGGATCTTTCTTCCTCTGGAACTAGAAAACTATGACTGCTGGATACGTAAGAAATTGGCTTGCACAGTGTCTGCAATGATCTTTAAAAATCACAAAACCAAACTGGGGCAAAAGTCATGTTGAAAATCTGAGACCTGAACATAGCTGTTGACTAGAAAGAATGAAGTCAAAATTAATGGGAATTCTGCTGTACTGCTACTGACTTCTCGAAAAGCAAGCTTAAAGCTTTCTAGCCAGCAGCACTACATTTTTTTGAATCCAACATATCCTAAATTTCAAGGTCCTTTTTTTGATTCACATCTCCAATGCTAGCGTTCTGCACTTCCCTTTTTCTCCTACATTTGCTGTGACACAGAGTAATTTCTAAATAGAAGCAGCAGGAAAATACCATACCTCAAAATAAATCTTGTTTTGTTAAATATAACAGGTGAAGGGAACATCTGCTCTAGGAAAGTTCCAAAATTCATTCTAATATTATTTTTCAGATGCTCGTATGTTTCTTCTCTGACACTGAAATTTTCAAAACTTATACTCATGCCATAAAGAAATGTATTTCTAGCCCCTCATTTTTAAATTCTTACACAAAAAAAGCATAGAAAAGAGCCTATCCTTTCTCTGTGAAGTTTAAAAATGGTGAAGTAAAAGTCTTTAAGGTATGTTGCTTGCTAAAGTCTTATTTTGTAAATAATGCCAAGTTTGAGTAAATGGTTCCATTATTTTCATGAGAGTTAAAGATAATTATCTGAATGTACTCAGTAAGACATTTCTATTCTTTATCCTTGATGCACTTTCTGAGGATATTAATTAAGAGATTTAAGTACTGAAGATTGGTTGACTTTGTTTTCTCACATAATTTTGTAGTATTGGAGACCACTCTTTCTAGGCAGTCTGATTTTAAAATCTCAATAACACTAATGAGCAAGGTAGCTCTTTAAGTTGTTCAATGAGTTGTTTTTCAGATTCACCTTTCTAACTGAGCTACTAACAACTACAGCTAAGAAACCCACCTTAAGGTGGACACATGGATGCAGACTGAGAGTCTCAGTGTCTGAGCTGCACTTGCTCTTGTGTGCTAGGAGCCACACACAGCTTCTTCCAAAAATTTCACAGCAGTGCTTTATGAAGGTGCAGTGTCCTCACATATTCCTTTCCAGGTCAAACATGATAAAAACAATAATTAACAATCAAAGTTAACATTATATGACTTTCTAGATATTTACAGTCAGTCAAGTAAGTAGCCAGCCACCACTGTTTAGTAAAGTTCCTGCAGTACCTTGCATCCTTGTGAATGCCTTCAGGTCTCACCAAAATATCACTATCACCTTTGTTCAACAGAAGCAATTAGCAAGTCTGCTAATTCTATCTGTGCTATTCAACTCTGGAAATATTCACAGGCAGTTCTGCTTTTGTGTTTTCCTGTCACATTACCTCAACAGTGCTGTCCAAAAGTGGAACTCAATGTGCACGCAGGCGGATGCTCTGTTTTCCAGAGTTGCTAGTATAGAAATGCATAGAAGACAGAAAAATACTCAGGGCCAGACTTTTCTCCAAAGACATAGCTCCATATAGAGGGCTGCATTCTAAGGTTATTTGTATCTGTTCTTTCCTACCAGCTTATCAGTTCTGTAGATTCTTACATTAGTTCTCTGACTCCCAGAAAATGACCTTACCTGCAACAGTACTTTTCTTATATTTCCTTTACAGTCACAAAAGGCATAATATGGGACACCTGAGTCGTTTCTTGCCGGACTCTTCAAAGAAAATCTTCCCTGTCCTGCTTCAGTAAATGCACACACATGCAAACAAACAAACAAATGCCTTGTCACTTCTTATTTTTAACTCTTCATGCATTTTTTCCCCCAAGCAATATTAGAAATAGTGGTTTTCCCATGAAGTTACTTGCTTTTAGTTGCTATTATTCTTCAGTGTGGGTTAACTTATAATATCACCTATTTAACTTCTATTACCTTGTAGCTTTATTGCAAAGATAGAATGGCTTTTTTTCTGGATGATTAAAAATAAATTTTCATTTCAAATGATAGCTTACTGACAGTGCAAAATATCCTTTTGCAAAACACAACTAATAAATTTTGGTTAGAGTCTCTGAAACCTGAGAATCCCTGTGGTTGCTTGGTTGAATGGTGAATGTTAAAGCCTATAGCAGGGATGCTGATGAGCAGTAGAATTGAACTGTGAAAAGTTTGTAAAACAGTAGAATTGCATTTTATGGTGTCTGAAATGTCTGTCGCATAATTGAAACTGGGTAGGTTTCCAAAAGGTTTGGGTAGATTTTCAAAAGATATGGACTTCACACACCTAACTCAAATAGGGGACTAGCAGATTTTAATCTTTACATCCTTTATTCCATGTCATCTTTCTCCACTTACACTTCCAGAAAAAGGAATGGTTAGGGATGAGTCACTGTCACTCTCCAGTAGAGCACTTGCCACATCAAGACTGACTTCCAAGAGCTTCATTTGTAGGCCAAAGGACCTGGTGGCTTTCAGCCTGGTGTCATGCCTGTCCCCACCTCTCACTTCAGAAATACCACTCTGTAATCACTAAATGACAACAGCGTATTCACTACCAAGAAGAAATGCATTTACAGCAGCTTGAAATGGTTTATTAAAGAGGTTGCTTATAAGATCTAACCCTCTTGGGTGTATGTACTACAGCATGAGAAGTTCACATATTCTATAAAGAAAAGAATAAAACAAACCTTAATCTCACTGGTTTTCTCTCTGCCAGATAGAAGATATGGATTTCTTCAAACTTTTAAGTTGCTCTAGTAATATTTTTTTTTACAGTTTTTAGGGAGAGGGAGGTGAGTGAAAAGGAGGTTAAATATCTAATTTAAACAGTTTCCAAAAAGAAATGGAGTCTTTCAGCGATGTTTGAGATGGCAATGGCTTTTCTAATGCTGTACTGGCATAGCAGTAATGGAAAATATGACTCAATGGGGAAAACAAAAAAAAAAAAGAAGAAGGAGGTTTCATCATTAAAGGTGTGGCAAAAGGTTTTGTAAATTAAATCATAAATCAGTCAACTTTTACTTCAATTAGCCCAGCCAAAAATACTCCTATTTAAAAAAGTCACTTCAGAGTTTAAAGAAAGTCATAAATCATTGCCTAATCACAGATGTTAGTACCTTAGAATAAAGTACCCTCCCAGTACTGGCCACCATGCTGGCATGTAAGTGGAGTTAATAGGGAGCTTGCCAAAAGTTTTGAAATGAAAACCATAGGGGTATTACTCTTTCATTCAAAACACACATTAGAGACCTTGACTATAAATTTTAGCATGACCTGTGGCACTGTTTAATCAATTTACTTCATGCTCTCAAGAGAGATAGTGTATGTTAGCCTCTGGTCCCTTTCTGAACATACACAGTAGAACCCATCACCTTCCTGACAAATGCAACTGCTAATTATTGAACAAATTCCCTCCAGTGTTTTAATTAAAGCAATATTTCTCATTTTAATTTGTGGCACTGTATCTGCTTACTCAGGGCTCTTTGTACAGTGTAATGAATGTGTGGAACAACTCAAGATGTTATGGCAGCCAGCAAGCTCTGAGGAATAAAAGTTTGTTTCCTTTCCAATTCACAGTAATGTCATGTATTATGGACAGCAGCCTTGTACATTTGATTCAGGATAAAACTTACATCCCACTTTTCAGAAAAAATCACCCACATCTGAGATGGTCTCTTGGAAGTGGACAATGGATGTATGCAAGATAACATAAACCATTCTTTTTCTGAATCAAACTGTTTCAGAGAGAAGAAAGTCATAGAAACACCGCAGAAAAAATGGCTCTGCTCTGAACTGTACCTTTGATTAGTGACAGAGATGAGAGCATTTGAGCTCTTACTAATGATGAATGTCAGCTCCTAATTCAAAGAAAGAAGCCTGCCACAGTTATGCCTGTTCCGAGTTCTCTAGAGCATCCAACAATTAACTGTTGCTCATTAACACCCAGTATGTAACCTGCTGCTCTGCAAATCTCTGCACAGCTTAACCATGGCCATCTTCATCTACAGCTCAGTATTGCCAGCACCCAGAAGCCCATACCTCTATCAGGACAAAGAAGGAGCAAGAATGGCACAACCCGTGGCTCAGAGTCACATCATGGTGTCTATATTGCTGAGACTTGCCCAAGCATTTCACATAGGATTTCTGTGGACCTTCCTCTGGGGAATAGGTTTTGATTAAGCTGAGAAGGCTGGTTATTTTTCTGCCTTTTCTCAGACTGATGATGAGCAAAGCTCTTTCTCTCCCAAGCCCTTGGGAGCTGAAAGCATGCATGTAATTCCATCACTTTATTCTGCAGTTAGAGGGTGTTCTGGATGGCAACATGAAGCAGTAGTGCAAAGATCCATTATTCTTTATTACTTTCACAGCAGACATGAATAAAGATCTACATCTAACTTATTGAGGGATTTAGCTGATATACATCTGAGCAGTTAGTGAGGTGAATCTGTTTGGGGGAAAGGAAGCTCTTCAAAAAACATGATGTCTTCTAACATGATGTGGTCTTCAACAGAATAAATCTGGTCTCAAAATGTTATAACCATCTGCAACTTTGATTTTCTTCTGAAAGCCGAATATTTCTGACTACCAAAAAAAAAGAAGAAAAAAAAAAAGAAAACCAAACCAAAAAGCATCCTTTCCATTTGCAATTGGGAAAAAAGATTAAGGCCAGCCAAGTGGATTCAGGATTAGTCATTATGATTCACTTCATAAATAGCAGTCCTGGTTATTGTAAATTCCCTATCTAGTTTCCTTTAGGAAGCCTATAGTTAGTTGAAAATGAAAAAAGTCTAAGGCGTCTTTACATTTTAGGCTTGATATTGAGCGATATTTTGTGGCCTCTTACTGGTTGAGGATCCATAACTTACTTTCTGTGGAAAGTCCAACAAGTCCCTTCTGACTTTGACAGCCATTTATCTTCAAAGCCCTCCACTGTTCTGCATTTCCACCAGGCAAAGAACACTGTGGTCAGGACAAGCTCTGTGCCTGTAGAGAAGACTGCAAAGTTATTGTTTGGTTTTGTTTTCATTCCTCTCCTAATGTGTACAGTTTTCAGCATGCAGCCTCTTTGTGTTTCAGCTCTAGGGTTGGGTTTTCTTTTAGTAATTAATGACTTAAATTAATTTTCTCTGTTTTTCTTATACTTTTTATGATACTGTTTCTTGCTTCATAAGGAACTGGATTTCTTTTGCGATATGTTTCTAACACTGGCTTTCTTTCAAAGTATATTTTTAAATATTTATCAGCTTTGACTTTTTGTTCTATATAGTGGTTTGAAAAATGTATTTGGTGCTCATGAAAGGTACCAGACCATGACAGCACTGGAGACAGAAATCTTATCTTTCTTTTACCCTTAGAGTACCCATTTGAATCCTACAGCACAAGGCACTTCTATAAAGTTTTGCATTTTCACAACTACCTGAAATACCTGAAATGTTAGTATCTTCATGAACAGAGTATGTGAAGGCCTTGATTAATTACAAAGAAAGATCCAAAGTCTACGTATGATTTTTAAAGTTTTGCTGATATCCCATCAGGAAAAGCAATGAAGCAGAAAAGAAGAAACAGAGAAACTGAGGCCATACCCAAGTAATTTGCTGGCAGCAAAGGGGGATCCAGTGCCATAGCCACAAAACGCAGCCAAAAGGATCTGTCTTGTCTTCTGTGGTAGGCATAGAGGACAGGACTAAATGTCCTTCACCTAGTAAATAGCTCTTCCCAACTGTATGTGCAGCTTGGAAGAAAGTCCTCATTTTCCTTGCTCCAATGAGTCCTTAAAGCCTTAATTACAGAGCTCTGAGAAAAAGCTGAGAACCATGATCAGTATAACATAGCATGCTTATATTTTGAGACTTTGTATTATTATACTGACAAACATGTGCTCCATGTACCCTGTGTGTCATTTCTCCATAGAAATAGTCTTCCTTTCAGGGGGCTGAGACCACCCAGGTTAAAGGGAAAGTACCTTGGGATATATGGTCACATCAGGTGGGCCCGCTGAACTGGAGTTTCCCTACTACTGCTGAGAATTGAATTCATACTCATAAAAGGGTCTCAAGACGGCAGATCTGGACACCCAAGCTGGAGAGATGCCATTTCCAGGAGTTTCTTAGGATTCTTTTGTATAATTCAAGCTTCTGCTTACATACCACCGGTGAGAGTAAAGAGCAGCTGTTAGATTTTTTCCCCTGTGTGCGAGTAATAAAAACTCCTGGTTTGCTTTGAAGCCCCTTTAATTGACTCTCTAATACTGCCAGTGAATCCCATATAATCCTGCACTCTGCCTGCTTGAAATTCAGCAGCAGATTCAAGCCTTGCAGGGCTTTCCAAGTCTGTGTGGTCACCCCATTCATTACTCATGAAAGACATAGTGAAAGACCTGAATCTCAGGGGACCATCTCATCTTTACTTTACTCTGATTGTTTGTTTATTTTGCCACAACACAAGCAGTAGCCTAGGCGGTCTCAGAGGAGACCACCGCTCTTAAGACCAGGTTTTCTAGAAAGAGCATTCAACTTTTGGGTTGCCATGAGCCTTGGTTTTGAACCAGTTAAGCCAAGATTTTTCTCCCCTTCACCACATGTCCTTTCTTAGCATGAAATCTAGTAGCAGCAAAGTAAAAGTATCTCTGTTTATTTGTTTAATACATAAAACTAACAATAACACTGTACATAAATGAAAAGGAAAGGTACTTCCTGTAAATTTCTGAAAGGTTCTGAAAATAGTCTCAGGATTCAGCCAAAATTAATACTGTTATGTAGCCAGAGTTTCCGTGAAAGCATCTGTACCTGGGTGTCTGTACAAGTAAAATTGTGCAAATAATTACAGCCTCTTTTCTGGCCCAAATCTTATTATATGTCAACAAATGAATTCCCTTTTTTTCTTATTGGAAAGATGGCAATAACTTTTTCTTTTACTTTTCCCCAAATGCTATTCAAAACCAGTTCTGATATAAAGAAAATGTGTTGTTTCATTAAGTTTTTTTTTTTTTTTGCCATGGTGTATTCAGTGCAATAACCAGCTGCCACCGCTTGGTTATTCAAGGCACAGACTCACATGCACTGATGGCTTTAGCATGCCATGGCCATCTGGCAGAGTTTGCTGCCAAGTAGAGAGAGTAGTGGGATAGGACATATGTCCATGGCTCAGACTACTCATTTCACAGTCCAAAACATTAGTGCAAGCTTTCCTTCTTCTGCAATACAATAGATTACTAATGAAGATGATACAAGGCAAGAACTTGTAGCCCATTCTTTTACCTCTGTCACAGAGCAGCAGTGCCCCATGCTGGATGGGCCACCCCTGCGAGAAGTAACACCTCAAATTGCCAGAGCTTACGCCCAGAGGACTTTTCTGTCAGTGTCCAGAGACAGATGAGTTGTTAAAATATTGCAGCATTAAGTGAACTGCTCAAAGTCACAAACAGTGCCTGTGGCACCCAGAATATTGAAAAAAAGGGGTAACACAGCACTTAGCTGGTGATGTGCTACCATAACTAGTGCTTTGTATTGCAAAAAGTCCTGCCAGAAGCTTACTCTGCAGCCACTGTTCCCTGAATCTTTCCTCCATCTTCTGAATTACCATGGTCCCTCACCATCAAATGACTTGTACATCAGATACAGCCTATGACATAGAGCTCTCTGATGTGCTTTCCTGTGCTTTCGTGTGCTTTCCTCTGCTTGGAGATATTCTGTGTGTTCCTGCTTCCAGTCTTCGCCAGAATCCTGTCAATGACCATCCTGGGAGCCTGGCACAGCTTAGCCCGTGTCTGGTGAAAAAGGTGGACTCAGGGAAGGAAGAGGGCAAAAGAAGGAGAAAGTGCAATTTGTGAAGGTAATTCCTTAGAAACAAATAGAGTTGTGTCATATTTTGCTGTGAGGTCTTAGTGGTATCACTGTCACTACTGTTGCTATACACTGCTCTTTCAAAGACTATTTTGATAACTTCTGTTACCAGAAGAGGGTTCTTTTTTTCCACATCATTTGTACTTATTTTTACAAATCTGAGCAAATGAATAAATAAAACAACTCCACAGTGAAATAGAAGCTCTTCCTCCCAACTGCTTTCATAAAAAGTTAAGTAAACAGATGGGCTTCCTGGCATGTCTGAAGTGGATGTGTATATCATATTGCAGGCAATAGCTCTCTATATCATCCAGACAGGATTCACATCTTTGATGTACGGAAGACAGCACTTAAGTCAAGTCTCTAGGTAGCCCTGAAATCACATGCAGTTGGCTCAGAAATAGAGGCTGGGCTAACTGCTTCCTCTCACACTGTACTGGCTGGTTTACATTCAGGAGCCCCTCCTCAGTTTCTGTATACATCGTCCAGGTCAAGCACATCTGGCAACATTCACTCTCCAGGAAAAAGGAGCCCCGACCATGGTGATCAAAGACAATTACTGCTTCTTCCCAGCTGAGAGACCAACATTGCTTCTTGTGCAATGCTCTCATTCTCTTTACCACACAAGAAGAAAAAAAGTTAAATATCATAACAATACCTTTAAAAATCTTTTGTGAAGATCAGACCTCTTGTGATTCACCCATGAGAGAGTATGAGGCAGGCTTTGGAGCCTAGGTGCAGGAAAGCAACATGCCATGGCATGTCATTGCAATTTTTCATCAGACATTGGACAGGAGAACACAGACACTGGTGCAGGCTTCCAACTTGAAAAACTTCTCAGTGCATAAAATAGTTATAAGACAGTTATCTTGCAAAGATCTGAGTATTTGGAGTGAGATACATCGGCCTGAAGCTGAAGGAAGGGGGAGGGGACACTAAACTAGGTTCTATATATAGTGTGCTACTTTAAAAGAATAAAAAATGAGGATTTTTTTTTTTATCCTGTGGCAGGAGGTTTCCGCTTTATTTGTTGGCAACCTATTATTTCTGAGTATGAGATACTCTTCCTTGCTATACTCCTTTAAGATGGAGTTGTCGGGCAACAGAAAAGAGAACTGCCTCTTTTCCCTGTTCTGACTGCTAGACAGGAGAGAAAATGGGAAAATTTGCTCCTTTCTTGAGAGTATCCACACAGATGCATCCTGGGGTAGTGGGACTGCAAGCATCAACTCTGAGCAGGGAAGAAAATCATGGACTTCTAAGAGTAGGGAGCAGACACAGAGCCAGGCCTCCCAGGGGTGGAAAGAAAGCGACTGTTCCTAGGGACCCAGAGAAGTCTGTGCAGAGTTGCTGTATCCCAGGAAGCAGATGCCGCACATCAAAATGATGTTGTGCTATGAGCAAATCTGAGACAAACGGTCACCTTGCACAACTAGTAGGGAGAATTCTTGTCAAATTCCTTTATTTTTGTTCAAGCTAACCTGAAGATCTTATTTCTCTACATTGTAAAAAGATCCCTACTTCAGTTTAGGTTCTCATAAATCTCAGGTCCAGTGTTTTGAAATTCCTTCTGGTGTTTGGGGGGGATTCTTGCTTTAAGGAAAATATACAAGCAAGTCTCCCTCAAATATCTGGCTGATTCAGGGTCCTCTCATAACTAGTTTAATCCTAACTTTAGTCAGGTCTATGTCTAAAAAGATTGTGGCATTTTTTACTCAAAGTGTGGTAAGAAATTGCTATCCTCCAAAAACATGTTGTGGAAAATATATAGAACTGTATATAACTCTATCTTAGTTTTAATTCCTTCTCCTTTTCTCAAAACTGACCTGAACATCCACTTCTCTACTTTAATTGTTCAAACAAAAGTCTCCAGTGTAGGCCGTTCCTGAAGGCTGTAAAAAGTGTTCTGCAAAGACATGATTTGTAAATAAATGCTACCTACAATTGCTGCCTGTTCAGCCATTCAAATATTGAACCAATTTAGAAGGAAATTACTATATCATGAAAATGGTACATACAAGCTGTCATGCAATTTGACCTTCAGAAATACCCTTACCTTAGAGGTATGATTTCAGTCTTGCTTCCTAAGGTTTTGGTTGTAGTTCTAATCTCAGGTTGCAAATGGGATCCTGAAATAGATCAACTTGGAGAGCCAGTGAAAGATAACTATCTGCTGAGGAGAAATTCTTGTGTGGCAGGTAAGCCTGTGAGCACTGGAAAAGACTTCTGGAGTCTTAAAATTTGTTCCCCAAATTCTTGGTAACTGGGAAATATGCTTTGAACAGAGGAACTGCAGCTATTGGGCAAGAGTAATTCACTTAACAGCAATCAGTGGTTGTGCTTCAGAAAATATAGCATACTTCAATAACAAAACTGTGGGGTGGAAAAGAAGAGAAAAAGGCCAATTTCTTATTTAGTTTCCTTCTTTTATCACACACGTGACCTTCTGGGTACTCAGCTTAAAAAATTTTCAAAGCCAGTTCTTCTAGTCTTAATAATTGTTAAACACATAATTAAACTACCTTTTCCTTTACTATCTCTTATTACACCAGACTACCAAGAATTTTGTAGGAATATCAGAGAAAAGATACTGAAACAAACAGATCGCAGCTTTCAATCTCTTTCTATGCCTAATGCTAAAAAGAGAGATATGTCTTTTCGTTAAGTACAGATTTCTTAGTTATGTTCTTGATGTTGTATTTGACTCTAGAAGGAAGAAGAGAAATTGGGTGACATGCCAGATGGACTCAAGTAAGGAAATACCAAGTGAAGAGGTGGACACCCACAGTTATAAGCAGAAAAGAGATCCCCTTTTTTTCTGTTTCTCTGAATTTCAGCACTAGTGTGAGGTCTTGGATTGACAAGCCCAGAGACTTGGGTCTTCTGTTTAGCCACAGAAACATTTTACTGTGGGTTAGCTTTCATTTTTTTTAAAAAAAAACCCAGCCGCAACACTAGAAATACTTAAAAAGAGTGGGAGCAGAGAAGGGGAAAAGAGGGAGTTCTACCAAAAGATAAACTAGACGGTACCAAGCAACGGGAACCAAAGGAGGCAAGAGCAATCCCATACAATATTCCCAGTGGCGGGCTGAGAAACAGGAGCAGCTGGACTGTGTTCATCAAGTCGTCATGCAGACAGGAGATAAAGCCAGGTGGCCAAGCTCATGCTGCTGGGAGGGTGGGCTGGGCCGCGGAACAGTGGGCTTCTCACTCATGTCAGGCGGAGCAGCTTGCCCTGGGGCCACCTGGAGCAAGGCATATACGGGGAACAGGCAGGAGAGGATGAGGTGGCTTAGCAAGAGGTCATGATTTCATCTGGGGTTGTGTGGGAGAGGGAGAGAATGCCAGGTTTCTCCCTGCCCTCCTCGGGTACTGCACTTTCTCAGCCTTTTTGACAGAAAGGAGCAGTTACATGAGAGACAGGCTGATCCTTGGACCAGAGATATAAATTATTAATTGTATCAAGAAAAAGAAACAGTGTCTCCTTGCTGAGCTTTGTAACGGGCTTCATATAAATTTGTGTGAAATATTATGTGGGATTACTGCAGCCAGCCAGGAGTTTGGTGGCAGGAGCCAAGAGGGGGATGGGAGCCCAGCCAACAGGAGAAGCAGGAGATGAAGTGGATCATGTTTGCCAAGGCCAGGAGAAGAGCCAAGCCATAGCTACAGTAGCATAGTCATGAGAAATGGGAATTGCATTCAGCATCAGTTCTTCTTCTTATCATGATCATTATTGCTCTGAATCTAATTGCCCTGCCTTCCTCCCCACCCTTGCTGTAGGCCCCCAGCAGAATGTAGGATAACAACAGAAGGTAGAGAAAATACCATACAGGAGTTCAAACACAATCCTGCTGGAGCCCACAGCTGGTGTTGCATGAAACCAGTTACCCACTCACTAGTGCAGACCAGACTACTGTAGTAGATGCTCTGTTCTTGCCCAGGAGGGATGTAGGAATGGTGGGGGGAGAGGATGAGAAGGCATGGGTGACACGAAGTGTCATTTTCTAAGTATTTAATTCACAACTGAACACTAAGTACAATTTAGGGAGAATTGGGACTTCAGGACAACATTTGTTGGACTCTCCTGCTTTCTCCCGCTCCCACATAGTTGGTGCTCACTTTGTTTCCCATCTTGTTCCCATCTTGGTTCCCATTGATCTCCAAAGCAGATCCTGCCTTTTGAAGTTGGAGTGGGCTACGAAGGTAGCTGGACCACTGGCTCTTGTCCTGTCTCTGCACCTCAAGAGTCCCTGGTTGACTTAAGCAGAAAGGTCTCACCTGGAGCTTCACGTTATGAACACATAAGCTGTGGCAAAATTTGGACCGTATATCTCACCCTTATTTCCTTTGGGGAACAGATTGCAGTCCCAGACCTGAGCATCCTTCCCAGAAAGATGAGTCTGGATCCAGACTTGGCATCCTCAGTATGTAATGGCCTGAATTCAGCCTCTTCCCCCAGAAATAGTTCAGATCTTGAACAACTTTGTGCTTGGGACTCTTTCTAGGATTTCTGATTCTGTGCAAAAAAGCCTGGGCCTTTGTGTAACTAATAACTGGTGACAAAAGACCTGAACACACTTTCTGAATATACGTATCCTCAGAGCTGAGCTACGCGCTGATGGTGCTCTGCAGGCATCAGCCACTCTTGGCGAGTCAAAGAGGAACCTTATCGTTAGCTGTGCCAAACGCAACAGCACTAAGCCTGCCTCAGCCAGACACAGTGGTTTGCCTACCCCCGAGGCCTGTACACCATAGGATGTGCTGCTTTCCCCTGGGACTGAGGCTTTCTCAGCAGGAGTGGGAAGTGGGGTACACTCAAACTGTTGTGGAAAACCTACAGTCTGTTGTCCACTGACAACCTCCAGCCCGGGTAAGAAAAGGATGTGTTTTTTCTCTCTATTTTCCCTCCAGCTGGAATGAAATATGAAATATTCTCATAAACCCAAACTGAGAGATTCTTGTTTTCTCGAAGGACATGGGGTGAAGACTTGAATTTCTTCTCCCAGCCAACACTGAGGGAGTTCCCCTCTTGGAAAGAAGTTGCTTGCCAGCCTCACAAGGAATCAAAGTGCCTGGAAAAGAGCAGCACCGACCAAGAGCTCTTTGCTGTCCAGTGACACCTCTGCAACATCATCCCTTTCTCCCATCATATCACCTAGTCAGTGTGGTTTCTCTCCTGCCCTTGCTCATGGAGAAAGGCATAGCTTTTCTGGTATACTGCACCAACTCTAGTGTTAGCTCTATGCTTTATTTGAGATTGTCACCGTCCAGAGAAGCTTTAGGAAAGATCATACACAGCTTTCATTAAATGTTTCAGGAACTGTTATGTTTCCATGTGCATAGAAATATATATTAAATATTTGGCTTATGTCACACATGTAGCCTCACTGGGGACACAAATTAAACTTCATATGTTTAGAAGAAAACCCCACCATTAAAGTAGTTCCTCTTCAAAAAATATTTGAAAATGAACTGCTTTGAGGTTAATGAAAAAGATTCCCTCTAGAAGTAGACAACCCAAAAGAGTAGAATATACACAGGCAGGATATCTCTCTTGTTTTGTTTTCATTTCCTTTTGCAGACTTTTTGCATTTTAACAAGTTAATTTGGGCACTTCAAGCCAATGTTGGCTGTGCGTCTACATTCGCTAGACTGCCTGGGGCTTTCACCTTGCAGAAGTCGGATCAATACCAAGTTCTCATAGAACCACTGGGCTCTGAGAACGGTGATTTTGGTTTGTTTTGTTCATCACTTTCTGTCCTTCTCATAGGAAAATGTTTCTTAACTTGGTCTGAACTGTAAATTGTTTGCTCTTTCCCTTGAAGCTGAGCCCAGAGTTTTGTTTTCCTAAAGTGTTCAAATGAGCTTCAGGTTTTGTGGTATGGCCAAATACCATGATGTGTATTTCTCTGTTTTAACAAAAGCAAATTTTCTTCCACTGCCTATACCTCTCATGTGTTGAGCAGGCACTCACACAGATGTGTTTCTGTCCACCATCTACCAAATGGTAAACTTTGTTTTCAGCTCCCTGAGTGCCTTCTGAACAGCCATCTAGCCTTCCTCTCTTTCCTTTTCATATTTGACAACCACATACGTAGGGTTTCAGGCAGACATTCCTCAGAAGCCAGTACCTCTAACAACTCAGATCCTTTACTGCACATCATGCTGGAATACAAGTAGCAAAGATCAACTCCCTCTACATAGTAGCTCCTCACCCTTCTGTCTTTCCCCAAGAAGAAAAAGTCTTCCCCTTCACCTGTGAGGGTACCTTTGCATTTGCCTACAAAAGAAAAAAAAAATAATTAAATGATCCTGTAAAGTTGGTTTTGCTGCCTTTCTTCACTCTGCAGAGAATGCCCTGATATATAAACAGACATGTACAAACTGTACACTCTAGTAGACAGGAGTGTCTTTACTCTTGGCAAGCAACACCCTGATACAAGGTGAGATTAAGCAGCAGTCGCAACCATAGCAGAGCTGTGACCTGAGCTGTAGAGAATTGGAGTTGAAAGCTGAGGAATAAGCCAGTTTATTTGGGCTCCTCCATAAAAGAGCTGCTGCTGTGACACATATGCTGTCTAATGGCACTTGAAGGGGTTAACGCACCTGGAAAGTGAGTTTTCAAATGAATTGCTTTTCCTCTTGGCCTCAACATAAGGCAGTGCTCTATTAGACTTGACCTTTCTTAATGTGAATTAGCAGCTCAGTGGAACAGGATCCAGAACGCAGAGTCCCTTCCCTCTTTACATACATGCATCAATGTAACAAAAGCAAAAAGGTGTCAGCAAGGCTAAGAATAACTGAATAGATCTTGTGCCAATTTGGAATAAAATATAAGACCCTCCAGAAGTGGAAGTAACTTGGTTGCTTCTGAACTCTAGGTAAGGCAGGCATTTTAACTCACCCGCCTCCAAACCGCAAAAAAAATGAAACACAGACAAATTCAGGTACTGAATTTAAAATAAAAAATAAATAAAATAAAATGAAACGAGTCAGTTCATCATTTTGGTAGGACAAACATGAGGGAATGCCAAATTATCTCTCTAGAATACAAATTACTTTTCCCCTCCTGAAACAGATTTGCTCTATGAATTTAAAATATAAAAGTAACCCCTCACCCCATTTCCACTGCTGTCCTGAGAGGGTTTCCCAGCCTTTTCCCCTCACTCAAAATGTTTCATCAATCTTGACACTTTGGTCCTACCCTGTCTCATGAGGTAATGGATGGAGTCCAGCTAGACATGAAGATGTGCCATCCAGGAAACCAGACCAAAACTGGTATGTTTAAAAATGTATTTGTAGAGAGCACAGGATGACAGGGAGGGGGAGAAGGAGCATGGGATATTTTTCAGCCAATGCTTTCCTTCACCCGTTCTTCTCACAGATACTTGCTCTTGTCCAGCAGCCCAGAGAAAGTCAGATATAGATAGATTTATATAGATATATGTATATTTCTTTTTTGGTGGGGGAGTGGGAAGGAGGAATGATAACCAGATCCTCATGGCACATCTGTCTTTGGGTCCTCATGGGAGCCACAGCTGTGCAAAGAGGAGAGAGTGAGGGGAAAGGGGGGTGGTGGTGTCCAACTTCAACTTTCTAGAGATGGAGTTATTTTAAGCAATATCTTTGAAACAAAAAAACATGTGTTCTCCATTCTGCAACGTGCCAGGCAAGGCTCAAACACTGGGCTGGGTTGCCCAGGGTCGCAGGCCCCGCCAAAGAAAACAGAGAACTCTGAGGTGGGTCTGAGGCAAAGCTGGTCACCAGAGAGGAGCGGTGACGCGTCCAGGACTGAAGTAACGCTCCCCAGTTGGCAAACAGGGACTGCAGTGTTGACTCCCCACTTCGGTATTTCCCTTCCAGTGTGCTGCGCGCTCAGTGCACGCTGCTACGAGCAAATGTTCCATGATGCGTGGATGAAGGATGGGGGCTTGCATCCTGGGCATAAGCTTTGTGTGCCTTTCAGGCTGGAAATTACTTCATTTTGTTTTTCAGGCTTTGATTCACCCATGCTTGGCTAGATACTTTGCCAGTGAGGGGAGCAGTGACATATCGCACCCCACCATGGTGACACACTGACCTGCTGGCCTACCAGCCTCTGTGTGGCCAAGTCTGGTCACACATTGCTTCCCTGATTAGCATTTCACATCATCACACCTTGGTGCTTCTTCTGCACCTATAAAAACTGAGTTCCACGCACTCTGAAAGGAAGCATTTAACTATGGTTATACACTGAGTGCAGGTCCCGATGTTGACTTCCTCAAAGCCTAAGTATTTTCAGACAGGGTTCAATCACATCCCCAAAACGGAGGTGCTATTGTTAATTCAGTATTAAAAACCGTCTCAGCCCAGAGAGGAATTAAGTTCCATTTTGAAGTAGAAAAAAACCGTCTGCTTTTCTAAGAAAGGATCAAACACCTTCTCCACTCAAAGCTGTCGTATTGTTTTCGAACAGGTGGAAAATAACATCCAGTACCTTATGGAGGAAAACTGGTGCAAGGCAGAAGGATTCTCATATGCCAGTAGTTTTTGAAGTGTGCTCACATATTGCTGGAGGTCTTGGGACTCAGAGATGCATATGAGAGGTAGGGGGAGGTCCAAGGCCATGCTAGAGACTGAAGAAAATGAGGTCAAAATCCTCACCCTTTTTGCTTGCTGACCACATTCTTGGGAAACACACAAGGACATTTTCTTGGGCTGGAGGCACAATAAGACAGGGAGAAAATAGATTATCTCGATGGGGTTTTTTGTATTTTAAGATACAGATCTCCAAGTTTTGCACCTACCATGCACAGGGTACAGCAGCTGAGCTTGGTAGAACTTCTTATGGTAAGGGTGTTTGTATTCATAAAAATTTGCAGACTGAGGAATAAGGCTTCATTCAGGCATCTTTTGTTCAGTAACTGATTATTTTACATATGAATTTGCTGAGTGCTTTACAAATGGGAATCAATGGGGAGCAGAGGGTGCTCAGCATTCCTGAGAATTAGCCCCAGGATGTATAAGAATTGCATTAAGTCTCCTTAGCATTTTACAGATTTGGCTGATTTTCAAGATCTTTAAAGCATGACACTGTACATTTGTCCTATTTTTTCCTTTGGTGTGGGTGTGTGCCCATGGTGGGAGTGCTGATATAGGAATTTACCTCAAAAGCAACCTTTAAATCCAGCCTCTTGTTTTCCCAGGGGTATTTGTTCACATAAAAGGCTTTGTTATGGCAGTAAGCACTAATGTGTTTGAAAATCTGTCACACAGTAATTAATTTATCCTTATTGCACCAAGCTGTTAGATAGGTTAGCATTATCCCCATATTATAGGAAAAGAAGTGAGGAAGAGAGATTAACCCATGAGGGGCCTAAGGAGACTGTAGGAGAGCCAGAAGAGGAACACAAATCTCCTGAATTAGCAGGCTAATGCCTTAAGCACATGGATATCCTTTCTAAGGTTTTATTTGTTGCCATATCCTTTTTCTGCTTGATCACTTAGGACAAAATGACCTGTCCCTAGATAACATTTTATATGCTGGGACTAAAAATACGAATTATCTTCTCCTACTCTTAAATTGTAGCATTGTAAGTGTGCAGCCTGGGAATGTGTGTGAAAAAATATTCTAGGGATCAAGAGGAAAAACAGATAAAGACCAATGTGGGAGAAGGTGGTAGTTATGGAGGGAAAGAACCTTTTGAAGTGTGTACAGGGGATCCAGCTCCAAATACTTCTTACAATTAAAGACTTTTCTTGCTGTTTCCCTTCTTGCCCTTTGGAGAAATAAACATGGGATTGAAGAGCGTTTGTTTTAATCCTCACATGTGATTCATATATGTGCAAAGATTTGCCATGCTTTTTCTTTAACAAGAATTCAGCCACCTAGTTGGAGAGGCACAGGCCAAAAGCTGCAGGAGAACAAATAGATCTTCTCCATTCACCTCATTAGGGTTTTGTCTTTTCCAAAAAATACTGATTTACTATAGTTTTCAAGTGACCGTAGAACTAAAGAAAGCCTAGGGCTGGTGGTTTCTATGTAGTCTTTGTTAAGTATGAGGAATATAAGATTCTTCATACACCCTGCTGTCACCTCAGGCTAGTTTTGCAATAGTTTTGCGGTGCCAATCCCAGACATGTCTTGTCTCCCAGTTTCTGATTGAAGATTCACTCAGCTGGGTCCTTTCTCACAGCCCCTCACTGCAGGTCTGGCACTTCGCTTAGCATCACATCACAACTTCTTTCTGGCTCCAGGACCCTCTTATACCAGCTGGAGCCAACTGGCCTGCCTACTGTGTAGTCTGAGATCTGGGTTTTCAAATAAGAGGTGATTCATCTACTGAGACTGCATCCAAGGGATCTGTACAGAGCAAAACCATGTTGGTGCAGGATGCCTTTAGCTGCAGCAAGTAAAGCCTCCCCTACCCCTCCGTTTCTGCTGTGGTCTCGCTTTGTGGAAAACTGGGTAGTGTTTTGGTGTTTTGTTAAGCATTGCTTACTGCCAGTGCCTGCTGTTGTGAAATCAGGGTTGCACAGAAGAATGTATGCAAGCTGAAGTAACCTTCCTTAGAAAAAAATGTGGTCCCAAACTGCCTTTGGATCTTAAGGGAAAAGGTGTAACATGCCTTAGAGCAAGGATATCAGAACAGACAGCAGCTGTCACATATATGCATGAGCAGGAGGAGGCATTTGGCTGCTTGCAGAATAAGAATGCAACAGCTCTTTGGGAACCCAACCCCTAGAAAAAATTCATTGCCATACACCCCACACTTGCTCCTCTCCTACTAGTGTGGCTCTGGTTGTAAGGGTTTTGCACAGCAGCCACAGAACAACTGGTGGCATTTTGCAATAGTGTAACTTGGGTGGAAATTTCTTATTAGCCATCTGACTGAATCAAAGCCAAGTGTTAGCTGAGGTAAGGTCCTGCATATGAACTCCTTTGGGTAATCTGATGGACTTGCTGTCTTCAGATGGCAAGGATACTGATTTCAGCCTGTGAGTAACCGGCAGGGAGCACATCCAGCATAACGCCTGTGCAATGCGGCCTGCTAATTCACTTCCAAAGTTTATCTTAGCGTCTGACCACCAGATACAACAGTTGCCTTTGCTTAGGGAAAAGCACTAACTGTGGTGCTTAGAGGTTATTGCTGTGCTAGCAGCTGTGATGTCATGGCTGAGGGTAGCTACAACACATTTCCTCTTGAAACCAAAGTGCTAATAAAATTATACGTAGAACTGAAATAAATCCAGTTACAGGGTTCAGCTAAGACTTTTAACAGGGATTTCTACATTCATCATTAAATTCAAGATAGACCTTTCTGTAGCATGCAGAAAGCAAATTTGTACCAAAATGCCTAAATACTTTAGTATCCTTTGATTGTCAGTATGAGGTTTGTTACACACAGAAATGATGGAAAATGCCTCACTCAGGGGCTATTGGATTCCAGTTGAACTCATACAGCTATACGCAACAAGTCACTTGACTGTTGTGTGTGAATGTCCCAAGAAGCAGGAGAGATAAGCAGGCCTTGGGGTCATGCTTGTAGCTAAGCCCTTTAAAGAGGAGCCAAGAATCCACGTATAGTTCCATGGTTATCTGGGAGAAGTCCAGTCAAAGGACCTTCCATCTCATTAAAAACAAAACCCCATGAGCTGCTGTGATCGGCAAGTAATCTGAAGGAAGCATGTAATACTGTCCTTCAGCAGGAACAGTTCATGCATAGTTAGCAGGATTGGAAAAATAGAGCATAATGAGTTTTTTGTGTCTGAGTGGATAATGAATGCTTTTTTAATGTCTACAAGGCTTTCACAGGTGAAATTGGAGCCAGCAAATTGGCGTTATGCCAAACCCAGCTCAGCTCCCCTCTCAAATTGGCTGCAAGGCACAATCATATTCTCTGTTCCTTCTCTCTCCCCTTTATCTCTTAAAAGGATAATTCCTGGAAATTTACATTAACAGGCAGACTTGGGGAGGCAAGTCGGGGAGGGGGGATTTGCTTGCTTACTTTATGGAAAGTGCTTAAATTGAGATCCGCTGTTTCCTCTCAGGAATCATCTAGATCTCATTTACTTGCATAGAGGGAGATGGGAAACAAAATATCCTAATATTCCTTACTCTCTAATCTTTCTAAACAGGCCTAATGCAGAACATCTCCCTCACTCCTCAGCCTCCGTTCTGAGAGACAGAGCTCTGTTTTGCAGAGCTCCCGACTGGCTTCTGGGCAGGTGATACCATGGTCAGAGCCAGGAGTGGAAGTGGCAATGTGGAGAAAGAGGGATATTTCTTTCCCATTTCACAGTTTACAACCAGTTGGTGACATTGTTGGTTCTCCCTGATGAGGTCACACTGTGTTGTCTGTGGCTCTTGCTGAACATGCAGCCCAGGAGCAGTTTCCTCCTGGGATGGGGGCTCAGAAGAGGCTGCAGGCACACAGTCTTGGTGAGAGGACTGTGCGTCCATGCATGGATGCGTCTTGTAAGATATGACACATATGGAGTTCAAGTAGTGTCTCAGGTGTTCCCAGGGACTTGCAGGCCATTTAAAGGACTGACCTGGCAAGTGTATGTCTGGAGAAGGCACTGCTCTGTTCTTTGTTCCTCTGGTAGCGTATGCATGGTGGTGTGAAGGAGGTATTTTCTCTTTGCCAAGGACCAGAGAAGCCTCCTAGAAAACCACCCACTGCCAGTGTTTCACAGCGAATGTTACCCACGTTATCCCTGGCACAGAAACACAGCCAGCTTGGAAATGGACATTATGAAAGAAAAATAATGACTCGGCATTTCAGCCTCAGTGGTACAATGGGTTTATTTTCACCGCGCCATGGAACGAGCAGGAGAGGTAGGGCTGTTGAACTGTACTTCTGGACCTGATCTAGTACCACAGAAAGGCTTTGTGCCATGTGCATGTGCCAGCTTGACAGGAGTGGCTTGGCGCCTTCTGCTGTGTACTGCTTTGCCTGCTGCCGACATCCACATTCACTGTTTTGCTCAGAGTCTCTTCAATACCTCTGCCTTTCCACTGCTTCATCAGAGTAGCCTCTCATGGAATAGGAGATAAGAAAGGGGTGCAATGATCTGGTTTCTTTCTTTTGTACCAGCAGTTCTGACATTTGCAAGCCTCTGTCCCAATATTCAACCTCGATTCATCTTTCTCGGTCTTATCGTAGGGTTTAATGACCTGAAAGCTATGTTTTATGAGATGAGTGGGCTCTTTTGTCTTTTTTTTGTTCTTGGAATGTCACTATAAATGAGACACTGAAGATGGCTGCTTTGAGACTGATTCAATGGCAGGAACATGAGCTGAACTTTTACCTCAGGTCAAAAAGTGAAAATAACTAAGTTACTTTTTTCCTAGCTCCTAGTAGGTTTGTGTTTGTCAGAGAAATTAAACCAGTTGGTAACCTCTGTGTAGGAAAACTTCAGGTTTCAAACACTACAAGAAAGCTTCTCATGCATTGGCAAGGTTGTGTGTATCTCTACACACAAACTATGCCAGGATTTTGACTAACTGTTACTCCAACCGTTAATCCTTTACTTTCCTGTCCTAACAAACAAAAATCAGGCAACCCCCATGTGTGTCCAGATATGGGCGGGATGCTGCCTTTGTGGTCTGAAAGTCAGTCAATTTACTGTCTTGATATGAAAGACGTTTGGCATGGATGAAAACTCTGTTTCTGAATCATGCGTCTGGTTCAGGAAAAAGAAATAATTTTTGAGCCAGATCCCCCAGAAAACCTGAAGAGCAGCTCAGAAGTCATTACCTTCTGAACTGTGTCATAATATTTTTTTTTTTAGCCTCATTTGGTTTTGATCTCTGTGTCTCCCTACTTGCATCATATGTTTTGGAGGTTTTCTTTTATCCCCAGAGTAATCAAGAGATACAGAATAAATAAAGGAGCCAACAAAACAGACAAGCATAAATATCTGCTAACTGTCTCACCATTTCCTGAAATAAAAGGGGAATTTAGAAGTTTAGTCATGGTCAATGGGGCGGAGTCTGGTTGGAGGCCTGTATCTAGTGGAGTGCCTCAAGGGTCAGTTCTGGGACCAATACTATTCAATATATTCATCAATGACTTGGATGAGGGAATTGAGTGTACTATCAGCAAGTTTGCTGATGACACCAAGCTGGGAGGAGTGGCTGACACGCCAGAAGGCTGTGCTGCTATCCAGTGAGATCTGGACAGGCTAGAGAGTTGGGTGGGGAAAAATTTAATGAAATATAACAAGGGAAAATGTAGAGTCTTGCATCTGGGCAGGAACAACCCCAGGTTCCAGTATAGGTTGGGGAATGACCTATTAGAGCGCAGTGTAGGGGAAAGGGACCTGTGGGTCCTGGTGGACAGCAGGATGACCATGAGCCAGCACTGTGCCCTTGTGGCCAAGAAGGCCAATGGCATCCTGGGGTGTATTAGAAGGGGGATGGTTAGTAGTTCGAGAGAGGTTCTCCTCCCCTTCTACTCTACCCTGGTGAGACCTCATCTGGAATATTGTGTCCAGTTCTGGGCCCCTCAGTTCAAGAAGGATAGGGAACTGCTGGAGAGAGTCCAGCGCAGGGCCACAAAGATGATTAAGGGAGTGGAGCATCTCCCTTATGAGGAAAGGCTGAGGGAGCTGGGTCTCTTTAGCTTGGAGGAGTCTGAGGGGTGACCTCATCAATGTTTATAAATATATGAAGGGTGGGTGTCACGAGGATGGAGCCAGGCTCTTCTCGGTGACAACCAACAGTAAGACAAGGGATAATGGGTTCAAGCTGGAACACAAGAGGTTCCACTTAAATTTGAGAAGAAACTTCTTCTCAGTGAGGGTGACGGAACACTGGAACAGGCTGCCCAGGGAGGTTGTGGATTCTCCTTCTCTGGAGACATTCAAGACCTGCCTGGACGCCTTCCTGTGTAACCTCACCTAGGTGTTCCTGCCCTGGCAGGGGGATTGGACTAGATGATCTTTCGAGGTCCCTTCCAGTCCCTAACATTCTGTGATTCTGTGAAATCAGAGATGGAAAAGCCCTAATAAGTAATCTTATCTATCCCACTGCCAAAGCAGGTTCAAGTATGGGACATTATTAGCCAAGCTGCTTTTCAGTTTCCAGTTCAGTCTTTTAAGTGAGTCAATTTTATCAGATAGTGCTAGAGGAGAACAGTTTAACAACGTAAAAGCTGAAGCATTTGTTTGGTTCTCCAGAGCCTTATTTACTAAGTTCAGCTGATGAGATGGCTGTGAATGATGAGCACTGCCCTTTGAAACAAATATCACCCTAAACAGTGATAGTTATTAGTGGTGAGTTTTACAGATAACTGGCTGAGTATGAAAGGTAAAACCACTCACAAAAAATCCCAAGGCAGTGAAGTCAGAGATGGTTTGAGAGGAGAAGTGAATAAGAGACAAACAGAACTTGATGACTGAGCAGAAGCCAAATAAGATGCTGTGAGGATTTGTTTATTTCACACCAGTTGACCTTTAGATTAAGCCAGTCAGTAATTGCATTCATAGAATCTTCACAGCAAGGAAGATTGTACTAGGGAAACAATTCTGGCTCCAAGGTCTAGGGATGTTCAGCTGAGTAAGTTTGTCCACATGGTTCTCATTGGGTTTGTTCCATTCCTGGTGTTTGCCAGCAGGCTTTTGTATTTGACATCATTTTATTTCACATGAATTTAGAGGTGTTGAAAGGTTTTGGCTTTTCTGTCTTAGATACTGGCTTCTTTTTATACCTATGATCTAGGCAGCAGCTCAGCAAGCTTCCCTCAGCTGTTCTACTAGAACATCCTAGTCCTGAGAACAGATCTCATTGTCCATCTCATTCATTCTCAAGATACTAAGTCAAAGCAATTTTATCACAGTCCTTAGATTTTAAGGTCCTAAAATGAACATTCTGAATATTTATTCTTGTCACTTGCAATGTAGTATGTGAGATTATAAATGGGATAGGACAAGTAACAACTTCTACAGGGATAGGAAGGCAGGATTTTTCTACCCTTTTTTCCATTCTCCATCCCAGGCAGCAACAACTATAATATAGTGTAGTAGTGTAATATAAACATTACTGAGAAACTTAATATAAACTCCATTGTTTATTAAAGTAGATCACTACCAACTGTAGCTGATCTTCATTTTATTAGTGATAATAAAGCAACCATCAGATACACCAGTGATGGAGGCCTGGCAAGGTTTTAGTCTACATATCTATAGGAAGAAGAAAGTCTGTTAGGCTGACAGCCTAGTCCAACAGTAAATGTAGAGTGAATGTTAGAGAAGCCTGTGCAAGACCTGGTGCCTTTGCATTTCAGAGGCATCTCAGGGACATACGATTTCTCTGTGTTGGCACTTCAAAGGAGGATGGATAGTCCCTGAAAGAAACCTTGAAGGGTTACCTGATTCCACCAGATAATAATGAGGTAAAATGAATGAGAAATAAGTACTCTTTGAAAGTCAGAGATAATTCATAAACAGAATGTCATAAGCCTACTTAAACCTTCTAAGCATTCATAGGACAGAATGTAGAAAGCTCTGGATGGCTCACACATGGAAGGCAATTTACATAAAAAGGTCCTTTGGTAAAAAAAACCCAAAATCTTTACATGCATGGGAACACCAGAAAGGTTGTTGTATAGTTAGTTACTTATCTGCTTATGTAAAGGCTTTGAAAAGCACATTGTGAAACTGCCATGTTTCTTTCAAGACCTTACTTTCAAAAACTGTGTGATTTGCCATCCTAGCATTTCTTACCAGCTATATATCAGTATAATTCTCCTGACTTCAAGAAAAAAAAAATCCTAAAACTTTTCAATGCGAAGATTGGAGCAGACTGAGTCAGGAGTAGGTCTAGTTCTGATGGACATCCAGATTAGGCTATTATTAAGCATTTAGCTTAGATGACTACTGAAATGAAGAAAAGTGGTCTTGGTTTTAAGGGGCAAAGGGAAAAACAGAACAATATTAATTGACTTTATGATTCCCAAATACTTGTTTTCTTGTTTATGCCAAGCAAAAATCATATCGCATTATTCCTTTGCCATCCATCTCCATTTTCTTCTCACTCCTAGACAGATACTACCTAAATTATTTCTCTTCCTCATTCTCCTATTTAGTTTTGTCTTCTAGCTGGAATTAGATGCCTCCTGAAAATACAGGTTTGCTTAAAATATGTATGTACTTAAATGCACAAATCATTTACATGCACAAACGTGCTATGAATCCAAATATATGGTATTCACTAACTATTGTCATAACACAGGAATAATGTATCTTTGAGGTAACTGGCTGTCACGCACAACTTTCAACTATGCACCCAAGTGAGAAGCTATTGTCACTTATTTGCTTCTGAGCCTGGTGGTGGGGAACAAACACTGTATGGCATAGGTTTTTGTGTGATATACTGCACCCTTGATGATAGCAAATTGCGGAGAATGTCACACACCCAATATGATCCAGTGTATTAAGCTCTGATAAAGGATCTCCTAGGGAGTAAAGCATCTCCAGAGTAGAATTACAGTCTGATACACCACTGAGTGGTTTTTATTATTAAAAATACATGGTAAATTATAGGCCCCATATGCTCCTGATTTCACTGATTTTAAAAATAGAAAGTGAAAGCTCCCAGCTGGGGGCACAGCTGCTGTTAAACACAACTAGAAGTCATAGCCAGGAGTGTCAGTTCTAAATGCAGCAGCCTGCAACTGAAGTGGTGGGAGAGTTTTGTTTCTCCTTAGTCTGCAGCTGGATCTTGGACGGGCAGGGACCTTCCACAGTGCCTGAAGGGTCAACTGTCTCTTCTGTGAGGCAGATGCAGACATGTTTAGCTGTAAGATTCTCAAATATTGACAGTGCTTAGCCAACACTGTACTTCCAGGAACCTGTTGTTATTGTTGCTATCTTTTAAAATCATCCAAGTTTGAGCACTTTAAAAATGCATTCATACAGACAGTCAGGATGGAACTGGGCTACAGGCTTTGTGACACCAGGTGCTGGGGTGAAGAGGAAGGCCAACTATTGAGGACAGTTGAGGGCAATTGATATACGTGATCTACAGAAACAGTGAAGGAAAGAATGTAAGTGAAAATAGGAATGGAAAGTGGCTGCGTTGTGCCTTTTGCACAAGTGCTGGCATCTCCCCCAAGTAATGTCCTGCTGCCTTCTAGACAAAAGGTTCTGTGGGAAGGAGGCTATCTTAGATGGTTTATTGGGAGGGACAGCTGAGGAGATCGAGCATCTCTTCTTCCAGCAGAGGATAGCTTGCGTTGAATCACCATAGCCAATGTGTCAGTAGGAAAACCTGTCCTGTGCTTGTTTGTGCTTTATCTAGGTTGTTTAAATGCACCTATATATAAAGTCGTATAAATATCAGATTCAGTTTCTTTCCAATCTTCTGTACAAAGTGGAAGGCTTTTGTATAAATGGACTTTAAAATGCAAAAGTAAACAGTCCTCTTGCTTCTTCCCTTTTAAAAGAGAGAAAGAATGAAACTGTGGAAAGTGTTTTCAGCCTGTTGGTGAGGCTCTGTGCAGGGTCTGTGTAATGAGAGACTCCAAGGAGAACAGTTTCTACACAGCTGCTGCCTCTTGATCTTTAATGTCTGCAGTGCTCCTGACTTGTACAACAGGGAAAATAAGTAATGCTATCTTGTTTAATCATGCTGTCTCCTACCTTGCTTAGCATTTAGTAACTGGACTGGACCACCTAACTTGAAGACCTGCTTTAAAGGCATCTCTTTGATCGCAGAAACCCTGGGTTGGGGATTTTTTGAAACAAGAGCACCCTCTAATGGAAACGAGACGGAAAGAGCAACCACCGGCAGCTACAGCAGTGAGCATACATTTTCTCTTCTTTGACTATTTATCTTAACCTTTATGCAAGAATCAATTACTCTTCTATCCTCGAGTGAATGGCTGAATATTCTGCCCTTTTTAATGTACTCTCCTGGTCCCATCTGCAAGCTAGCACAGGAGTTCTGGCCGCTGTGGAGACCAGAGCCCACCTTTAGGTTGCTTCTGTTTAGGTTAGCTATTTTTCCTGCTGCAGACTTCGTCAGCAGTAAATTGGTTTCTCCTGAGCTGCTGCTGGTGCTCTAAGGGAGCGACAATTGGCAGAAGGCTTGGGAGGACACAGTAATTACTACTCTGTGGGAGCTTATTCTTGCACAATTATTCTAAGGAGTTCTTTCAACGAACCAGTGTAGGTGCTCAGTGTGAGTTTCAATGAAATTGCTAAGGCTATGTTAGCAAGCCTTGTCTTACATATCAACAGAAGTGTTTCACAGATGGTAAAAAGCAAAACAGAAATGCTATGTCACACAACTAGGAGGTCTCCCAATGATTTTGCTGCCTGCCCCTAGAAGCTAGATATCTCCTCATTCTCATACAGAAAAAGAATGATGTTGTCCCTGCACAGAAATGTTATCAATTCCATGAGTGTTTATGAAGTTTCTTGCCTTGGACTTGCTCTTTCTCATCCTCTGTGCCATCATGCAGTCACAGAGGGCCAAGAACTGTGAGAAATGAGTTTTTCACTGGGGTCCTGATTTGTATGTTCCTATAGTATCAGAGGACTTTTGAAGGGTGCTACTGCATGTACTTGCCATTTAATCGTCAGCCAATTTCATTTTGCCCTGGGCACCCACAGGCCTTCGTGATACAAAGGATGTGCAAGCCCTATGAAACCACATCAAACGGAAGAGGTGTGCTGTGTCCAGGCATGCCGGCTGCACCTACTGAGTGAAACATGCTCAAGCATTTCCTGAGAAAGCTTGGCAAGTCAAATCAGGCCAGTAGTACATCTCAGCTGTGCGCATCTTGTGGTTTTTTTTCTTGTGTTGCTCGTCAATAAAATAACTAACACTGATTGCCTCAGCTTCAAAAATTGCATGTGTAAATGCTATGTTTGTATCATAGTATCCACATGGCTGCTGACGTAGTATTGTAGTTAGGGCTGCAAAACAGTTTTTGCTCCAAGTCCAGTGTTTTCCCTCGCTCCTGAGTTTCTGAAAGGTTCTACTTTCTAGGCTGAAATTTTCCATCACTGAGCTCAGCCAATGGCTTCTGGGAGAAAGTCTGAGAAAAATCCATTCAGCCATTCTGTGAAAGTGGAAAATAAACCAAAACTTCTCTGGAAAATTATTTAGAAATACATTAACTTGCACATCCAGTGAGGAAAACAGGAGCAGAAAACACAGCTGAGCTTTGATTAGGAAGCTGATTAGAAGGACATTTTTAAGGACTTGATTCCTACTTTACTCATACTAGATATACCTTGATGCGTCTGTCCTGATTTCACTCTTCACTTGTACTGAATTAGGTGACAATGAGGTTAGATATTATTTTACCACAGCTTTAGAGTTATCTTTTGGCATGTGCTGTGAATGCAAATATGTTGTTACTTAGAGGAATGTAAGTACTGTCACTGTGTAAGCAACACGTACAATCCTTACCCTTTAGCCTGTGCTGTGAGGAGTAGGAGCTTCCCCATTTCATGAAACCACAGATCTGCCTAACAAACTGTCCTGTTGCAAGTGTCATTCAAAATCTGGAAATCCAGAGAAGACAGAAGAAAAATAAGATAATTCCTCTTGGGTGAATTATATCTAATGCAGAGCTCTCACTCATGATTATGATAAAGTAAATATTATTTGGCATGTACTTCCTGGGTTGACTTTTTGTGCACATGCTTATGTTATCACTAGGTAATGAGGGATGCAAGAAGCAAACAGATATTCCTATAAAACACTACTATTTTATTCACATTTCTACAAATCTCAATAATAAGCATACGTGGTCCACTTCATGTTACCTGTATCTGACTCTGAGAAAAAAATTCATACTCAGATGACCCTAAACATAATGGATGAGTTTCTCACACCTTTGCTTTGGTCATGGTGCCTCTAAAGCTACCTGCAAAACGAGAACAGTGAGTGTCCAGGGTGTAGTCACTTGCTGCAGTGGAGGCCCATGGGTCAGGTCTCCAGTGAAACTTGACAAGGTAATGCTGATGAATTGCATCAGCTGGAAGTCTGGCTTGCTGGTGTATTTGGGAACTGTGGTGACGGAGGTGACTAATGCATTGCAGTGTTGCTCAAGCTTTGGGGCTGAACATCCTGAGGAAACTCTGATCTCAGAGCAAACCTGAAGGAAGTGCCTTGTGTATGTTGTGGGAGAGGAAGGCTAGGAGGATGGATGAGAAGGAAAGGATTTTTAGGGGATTTCTAATGCTCAGGTCTTGGCAAAACCAGATCTTGGGACGAGCTCACATTAATAAACAGAGCTTGTTTTGCTGAGTCTAGAGAAAAAGTTACTTAGTGAGAAATAAATGAAAAAGCTCTTGTGTTAGAAGTTTTAAGATGTGCTACGAGTTGTCATAAAAAAAGGCAGAAGTTCACAATTCCACATCTCTTTTTTCTGCTTTTTATCTTCTAGTCTTTAAACAAATGGGCCTTTTTCAAATAAGGTGGTTAGTATTTACATCTTTGTATGAGAAACTGTTTCATGAAATCACTCTGTGGAGCTATCTCTTACCATGGGGATCCTTGGCCAGAGCCTTTGATATGGCTGAGGTCTCTAATCCTATGGAAAAGTTGAATAGATGAGAGGGCTATGGCATTTCTGGAACTCCTGCTTCATTCCTGCTTCATTCAGCTGCTTCAGAGTGTTCAGCATGGTTAGTCCTATGTGATGGGGAGACAGAGGGGGTAAAGCAAACTGTCTCTACCTGAGGCAGAGAAATTGCTTGAGCCCATGACAGTGAATTAGGCAAACTCATTTTACAGGCCTCCATCATGTGTTTTAAGCACATCATTCAACTTACCTCCCAAGAATTTCAAGCTTGGAAATGTCAGGAAATTCTGTAGGTCAGGAGAGCGATGATGAAGAGAGAAAGGAGGGCAAGTTTCAGCATGACCTAGCACGTTAATTGCTCATAGTAGCCACTATGAGTCATTCAAGGTACAACTGCTCGCCCCCTGACTTGCGTGAGCAAGATGTCACTGATGCTAAAGCGAAGAGTGAGGAAAATAAAGTCTCTTGCATGTATGCCAATGCACACAGGCATCCACGTCTGGAAAGCTTAAACGTGGGAGCCCTCCTGTGGTAGTTCATCAGAAGTATGTTTTTCACCAGGATAAAACAGTCACAGGAGATATGTTGAAGTCCAAGTAGAGAGCAACATAGTCATAAATGAAACCTGTATCTGTGAGTAGTGGGTATGAGTGTGCATATATACACAGCTACTAAATGTCAGTGGGCAAGCCAACCACAAGCTTGTGTTGAGAATCACAAAATTAAATTTGACCAACCACCATGACTATTCAGCAAATTAAGCTTAACCTTGAACACTGAAGCTGTCTGCACCTGAGTCTGACATGCTGACTGCAGGCACAGAGCCACTGCTCCTGTTTATTTGAAAGGTTTGAGGGCAAAGCATACTCTCTGTGCACCCAGAGCTTCTAGGTGAACCAGACAGCAGAGGAACATTGAATGCTACACGTGAAGTTACCTCTACACAGAAGTCTGGCCCAAAGCGGATGAATGACATACAGGATTTCTTTGAAGCCTCTAAGAGAGCCAGATGGCCTGACCAAGCCTGAAGCCATCTCACACTGCTGGTGCTGGATTTGTAAATCAGGCTGAGAAGTTACGAGGGAGCACATAAAGCAAGAGCCACCAGCAGTGGTCATGCTGTCTGTCAGCTCCCTCACATTGAGTGTTGATGCAGACACTTCTAAAAGAGGCTCATCTGGTCATACATGTCAAAAGACTGCAGATATAGTCAAAGCAAAACTCTTTGGTGTTCAGGGATTGCAACCTACCCGTCCACACATTTCACACAACACTCACTGGATCATCACCTGTCAAGCTGCGCTGAGCAATCAGATATGGGGCTCTTCAGTATTTCATTCTCTGCTGAACTCACACTGGTTGTTTTTGTCACAGCTCCTGGTGTTCTGGTTTGACTCTGGGGTTTGCACTGAAGACTTAAAGCTCTGGCCACCCCAGGCAGATCATATTTGTCAGCTGAGGGTGTGCAAAAACAATCTCAGAATAAATACTGTTTTCTCAGTATTTGTGAGCAAAGAGAGGATAGGACTGACCCTTTTGGGAGCATCACACGTTTCAAACCACACAAGCTGGTCATGAATCCACTTTCTAAGGGTGGTGGCTTCACACCTTCATTGCTATGCAGAAACTAAAGTAATGGCTGTATCCTATTAACAACCATGTCTTTTAACTGAAACAGACGTTTTTAAATTATTGATACTTCACTAAGAGGAAGACTTCAAACGCATCTTTCTCAAGTCAGAAAAGATGGAAATTTCAGAATATTTATGTCCAAAGTTACAAAACTGATAAATTTTAATGAACAAACAAAAACACTTTTGAACAAAAGTAACACCTATTGCCACATACTACAAATGTACACACTGGTTAACCAGCACCCACTTTTATGCAAGTTCCAGACCATGTTCTGAAATGCGCTTGGTTAAGCTAGAGCTTAAACAAACTTGAGTTTGCTTATTCAAGGTAGCAGCATCCAAAGGACTGAACCTCAGTGTAATTATTGCGTAAGAGGCTATGTCCAGGAATTTTAATGTGAAGGAACAGTTTTTATCTTAGATGCTCAAAATAATAATTCTGCTGTACAGCACTAAATTATGACAATGAAGTAGACCCTTTTCTGTAATTTTAGGTGCTATATTAAAGGATATAAAATTTAATTCAGCCATAAAGAAATGTTTTGGAAGATATTTTAATCTCTCTGAGTTAATAAATTTACACCTTTGGTAAAACTAATTGTGAAAGTCAGTGAAGGTAAGGTTTTGCCTGGTGTTGTGGATAAACACATGCACAAATCTATATGTACAGATACATAAATAACAACATCTTTAATGCTGTTTTCTTTTAATTATATTTTTATTTTTCTTCCTTTATGTCTTCTTTTATGCAAACATATCTGGAAGAGAAGTTCATGCATGAGATCACATGGAAAAGGCCCAGAGATCACTGATGTTTCACTGTCAGAGGCTTCAGGGAAATTTAACGAACACTTAAGTGTCCACTGCTGAGGAATGAGCCTGACCCATAGTGAACGAATATGGCAAGTCTTGGTATTTTGAGACCGGCAACAGCTGGCAAGTTAACAGTCACCTACTGTGCAAACCCAGGACATTTTTTTCCCAAGCAAAGTTTCACAGGGCTTCCTATTCTGAATTCACACATGCTAATAACGCAATTACACATCTTGTTTGTTGCCACTGCCTAATTATAAAATATAATTTTCCTCTCCTAACAGAGAAGAGGAAGTACAAATATTTTTTATAAATATAATTTTTTATTATACAGATTGATATTAACAAAATTAGGACTGATGATGCTGTTGTGTAAGGACAATTTCCCATTACAAAAAAAGCAGTAAACCAAAGTGGAGAACTGCGATGTGCTATAACATTATGAAAATAAAGGAAATCCTTCGAGGAGACTAATGATTCTGAATGGGTTTGGCACAAATCTGACTACGACTGGTCTTGATTCCCTTGTCCAGGCAAAATTATTTCTGGAAAGTATTTTTCCCATATATGCCACTTTAAAAAATCCTCTAAAACTGTATTTTTTATGTTTTAAGTTTTTATGATTTCAAAAGGAAAATGACATTAAATTAAGAAATGAACATGCCAAGGCCAAGTCTTTAAAAAAGTGTAAGCCAGTTTTTCCTTCCATGCAATAGGTTGTAGTGACTGACATTTGACAAATACTTCTTTTAATTTATACAGTATCACCTTCTTCCCACCTTTCATGGATACTTGTAAAATGAAGCCTTGCCTTATAATTTTATCATGGAATAATTATTCCATTGGTATAACTGTGATCAGACATAACCTTGTTAACTGCAGAATAAAAACAGAAAAAGTTGTTTGGCTTCCAAGAGAAGGAACTCTGTTGCTCATGCAAGTATCTTTAATAATATTTACTTAGAAATGTACGTACTGGCAAAGAAAAACGTAAAATGTTTTCATTTCTGCGTGTTTGTCCCAGCATGAAAGTCCTAATTACTTTGTACAGCTAGCTCCCTGCCAAAAGTGGTGAAGAGGGTGGGGGAGTGGGCACACTGGGGAGACCTATTTTAAGAAATAAGAACTAGTTTTCAAGGGTCTTTTCGTATTGTTGTTTTGCCATGTTTTCGCTCTTTGAGAAATTCCGAAGTAGGATGGTCTTTTTGCCATTCTTTGTGAGTTGGGTATCGAGTGTGTATGTATAGCAAGCACTGCTGCCACAGAAAAGAGGTGTCTTACCCCAGCCAGAGCCTTGTCTTTGCTTCTCTTTCCTTGCTGTTGTGTGCTCCTGAAGACTTCAGAAACCTGAATGTTCTTTCTTTTACAGTCTGAGCTAAATTACCAAGGCTGGGCACATACTGCAAAGCCCCTCAGTGCCACCAAAGTTGCAAGATCGAGGAGCTCCTTGGATCTTTTTGAGTTTCAGTAACGGCCTGTTCCTTTCAACGTGGTTTTGACAGGCTGCATATTGCTTCTCTTTGTACAACCTGTACTTTTAGAAGTAGTAAGGTATTTGTGGGTGTCTGGTGAAGGGATCTCAAAATCCCAGCCAGAATGTAAACAAAATACAGTTCTTCAATAAAATTCAATAAATATTGGCCAATATAAACCTGCAAAAACCAGACTGTGCCATGCAACTTTAAACCTTGTGAACTGCTGAAATCTCTCACCTCGAGTTTTTTTGAAAAACACCAGAAAAAGTACAGTCTAATGTATGTACACAAATTCACAGAGGCTGTTTTAGGATGTTATATAGAGGCCAATTATTGTACTTAATCCACATTATAGGGAGCAACTTTTGAATGTCTGTGCATTTACAGGATGAGATCCCTAAACCCCATTTCTATTGTCAACAGTGTTTTCTCTGGAAAATAAACTGCCTTGGCTGAATTGAAACTGCTCCCAAATTCAGCTTAGTGCTCACTACCTGATAAATGGAAGTAGAAAATTTAGACCAGCTAACATAAACATTAGCATCTGTGTCCATAGAGGGAAAGTACATGTAATAATACTGTATGGACACCACTCAAAGAATGGTGCAGGCCGCTTAACTGCTAGAAGCCACTGTCCTTTACTTATACAGCACTGACAGAGGGCTCATCTGAAAAACCCAGCTAGGCTTTAGGGTAGCACTTGTCTAATGGCACTTGTCTAAGTCCAGACCAAAAGTATATTTTTGCCAGACCCTATGGAGACCTTATAAATGTGATATATCCGAAGTTCCTATTGGAAAGCTTGCACTTCTGATGATATTAATATTTTTTTAAGGAGCAGCTTGTGGTGCATAGCTAAGGTCCCTAGTTGGGGTGGAGGTATGCAGACCCAGAGCAGGAGATGACATTGTCTTTCCTTCTGAGAAAACTTCAACAGCAACTACTGAATACTGATAAGATTACCCATCAGATAGTGCTGAGATCTAACTGAGTAGCTTGGACCCCTGAAAAAAAATGTGGCTGGACCAATGCTCCCAAGTCACTGCAGAAAAAGTTATGAGGGAGCAATCTCTGGGGAAAAGAAAAAAAAAAAAAAAATATATATATATATATATATATATATATATTTATATATATATGGTCTTCAGCTGTCAGAAACAAAAAGTTCTTTCAAGTAGTATTTGAATATCCTTGACAACAACATCCTCACAATATGCACAACTTGTATCACTACTTTCTTGCACTTGTTCTTGCACTTTTGTCTATGTCTCTCCCTCTGTGGTCATGATATCACCATCGTGAAGGTGCAGGGTGTGGGAGTTGCAGCAGAGAGAAGAATGTTGCAATGTAGTGGAGAGGTGGGCGTAAGTTCCTTACTGCATGGAGAGAGCAAGTTGCTTGGAGGGTTTGGCCTCTGGCAGAAAGGACGGCCCAAAACCTGGATATGACCTCCATGGCCACTGGGTTCACTTGGATTATGGTGTATCTTTTCTCCTTTAGCCATTCTGTATACCTTCCTATGAATGCTCTCCATGAATGAGTTTTCTAGAAAAAGCTGCTGTTGTACAATGAGAAGGAATGTCTGTGATATCTGGCCGTTGCATGATGGCCTTCCAATTGTCATGACAGAAACACAAAAAACACAGGACATATTCATAGAAACTATATGGAATAGTTTCTTTCAGCCTGGAAAAGAGATAATGGGGAAGGAGTTGGAGGTGCTACAGGAAAAATACCCATCTATGGTGGCAGAAAAGGAGGTAATTAGAAATATTTTTTGCTATTTCTCATAGTACAAGATATAAGGAACACTCAAGGAAATTAGCATGCCCAAGGACCAAAGAAAACAGAAGGAAATGCTCCCTTATAGGGAGCATAAATTGTGGAACACATTAACACACACCATTGTGGAGGGCAAAAGTATACTTTGGTTAAAAAGGAAACTAGGTAAGTTCATGGAGAACAGACCCCTAAAGAGTAATTTAATCGGCATGCTCCAGCTTTAACCTTCTAAAGAAGAAGCCCTTCAAACCCCTCCTGCTCTAGGCTGCAAGAGTTTGGCAGGGTAAGAGTTATCACCATCCTTACTTTGGTCTAAGACTTTTTTCCAAAGCATTTCCTGTGGGACACTGTCAGACACAGGACAGTGGACTAGCTGGACCTTTGGTTTCAATGTCACAGTTCAGTTTCAAGGCACAGTAGATTGAGTTTGGATAGTGGGGCTAGAGGTATTTGTACAGGAGAGGATAATTTGAGATAACGTAAGGTCTGCACTTTCAGGTCAGGACACCGACTGTGAAGCATTTCCAGCCTCACCACTTGTCTGGTGCTGAGGAGTCTGCTAGAGTGAAATATAGGCAGTGGTGTGGCAGGACAATCAGAGCTGGAGTCCAGGTCCCCAAACATAAAATAGATGGCTAATTCACATTGACTTCAAGATCAAATAATTGACTAAGTACTAGAGACCCATATCTGGGCTCTGATGTTTATTACTTGTATTTCATTAATTAGCCTTAATTTTTGATACAGTAGTATAATAAGGGAAAGAAAAATAAAAGTAATTTTTTCTGTCTATTTTTTTTCATTTTCCGTTTATAACAAAGCAGATGTTTTCTCTATTTCTTTAAGGAAGGATCCGTACATTAAAATGACTCTATACTTCTCTATAGCCAGATTTTTTTCCCTTAACCACAACTTTCTCATTCATTGAATGCAGCAGGGATGACACAACAGTAAGCAAAGGTGAAAAGAATCCGCAGTGGTATCTCTGCTGACTGTTTTCACTGATCTATCTGTGCTTTCATATGGAAATCAAAGACGGGGACAAGCAAGTATACTGGAAATGTTTTAGTTCCCTTGAAGTTTTATCACGCCTGAAAGGTATTTGAGAAGTTTTGACATTTATCCAGCATTTCCAGACACCCTGGAGACTGGTCAGAATTATTCTAGGTAAACTAATGGACATGCCCCTTCCATCAGGTAGACAATATGTACATGGAGCAGGGACCACCCTCACCAAAATCTGCTGTGTTGCACCTCATAATTTTCAAGTCAGAAATGCCTTGGATGCCTATCAATGCCTGCAGAATGGAATAAAGAGGAAGGGACCAGAGGACTGAGTGATCCCATGGGGACCCACTAGATGGACTAGTGGAATAACTGTTGCCTCCAGTTTGAGGTAGTAAATGAGACTGCAGGAGTCATCCACACATTGTCTGCAGTCAACCAAGTTTCTCCACATTGCACACTCTGTTGTGACTCCCTGAGTCTGCTAGGTATTGCCGCTAGTGTTTCAGCTTCTGTGGGAGAGGGAGGTCTGTTCATACTCTGTTGTATGTTCTTCTTTACGTTCAACATATTCCCAGCTGATATTCCATCCAGTGGAAAAAAACCTACTTCATGTGCTAAAGTGTCTGTCAAGAGAAAAGAAACACTTATCAGATGTCAACATTTAGATCTTCCTTCTTTGAAGTCGAAAGACTCCAAGGATTTTTCATGTGAACAATAATAAATTGAATCTGGGAAAGGATGAAATGAGACTAAAACAAGCTAAGGAATATTTCAGAGGCAAATGAAGATACTAATTAGTGTATTTTCAACACATTCCCTTGGTGTGACTGGCTGAAAATATTAAGATTTGCTGTAGATGCTTTCAGTGTTTCCTTCCTGTGCCTTCTTCTAAAAACAGCATACATCAGCTTTCAGGAGTTATAATGATGATTCAAAAGATATAGGCTAGATCTTCAGCTATGGTGAGTCTGAACACTTAGATTGAACCAATGAAGATACAGCCATAGAAACCAGCTGAATATCTGTCCTACCATATAGTGCATCAGGGAAGTCAACTGAACTGACAAAATAAGTTCTAGCAATGTCTCGCTAATCAACATCCCAGCAATGAGAATTTTCAATGACAGAGCTCATCCCTGGTCATTGCAACTGTTGTTCTGTATTTTCCATTTAAGCTGCTCTGTACTGACACAAATGTGAGATGACTTTAGCTCTTTATTTCATGTAGAATCAATTAATTGCTTACACCAACACTGGTCATGAAGTGACCATGGACCAAGAAATGTTTGTCTGACCTTATTTATTTTATGATATGTCAAAAGTATTTCCAAAACTGATCAGTTCGTAAGGATGAGATAGATACATAGTTAGAAAAGTTTGGGCAAACCTGCCAGGCCTAAAAGTATTTTTGGTGAGTAGTCACCTTCATCTATCATAACAGCAGCAGCAAGAGCAGTGACTGAAGAAGAAAATTGTTTAAGCTTCCTGGAAGTAGTAAGAACTGTGAGTGACTCAGTATGTGGTTGTTCTCCTACTGAGGAGTAGAAAGCCACTAAAAAAGATTTAGTTAAGAAAAAGAGCAACTAACTCATCTTTTAGGAGAAAACTGCAGTTTGTAGGAGGTTTCAATTCATGAGGAATTGCAGTTTGCTCCCTTGAGCAGGTGTCTTGGGGTAGGTAACAAAGCCTCAGAAGTTGACGCCAATAGTCTTTGAGGAAGACTGATGGTTGGGTTAGATGGCTTTTAAAAGTCCTTTCCAACCCAAACCATTCTATGATTCTGAGATTACTATTATTGCAGAAGGGGGATTACAGCCAGCTGCCAACATAGTTTTCCTGTCAAGAAATCAGAGAGAGAGAGAGATATTTTAAAATGGTATGCATTGCTCACAAGGGTACATTTATTTATTATTTTTGGTATGTTGTTCTGGTTTTGTTTGCTTTGCCTAGAAGTATTTTTTTTTAGGTAGTTTGTTTCAAAGTAAAAACAGAGGAGTCAGTGGGCTGGTCTGACTGAAATTGAGCTAATTTTCTTCATGAAGTTACAAACTTTTCACCCTGGGATATATTCAAATTTTTTCCAAGTAGCTTTCCAGTGTTTGGGATTTTGTATGAAAAAATGTAAGAATTCACTGATATCTTGGCTGTTGTAAAGGGGATGAAGGACTTTCCAATTGCCCAGCTGCTGGTGCAAGACAGCACTGGAGATGAGCAGATCCAGGACAGCTAACCCAAGCTGGCCAATAGAAGTGTTCCATACCATGAACATCATGCTCCATATATAAGCAGAAAGTTGTTGGGGTTTGCTCTCTTTCCATGATGGCTGCTGGGAAGGCTCCAGCTCCTGTTTCTGTTCCTGCTCCTATTCCTGCTCCTGATGCCTGTTCTAGCCTCTGTGCTATTACTACACTCACTGTGCTCGCAATGTCTGCCCTCTGGCATTCATTGCTGGGAACCTACATTTCAATGGTTACATGTTGCCTTGTATCACTCTTCTTCTATTATTGTTCTATTAAATCTGTTTCCATTTCAACCCACGAGTCTTTCCTACTCTTTTTTTCCTCCCAGGGAAGGAAAGGCAAGAGAAAGCTGCTGTTCGCTGTTTAAGACACAACCCAGGGCTAAATGGTAACAGTCAGTGAGTTTAATCTCATTTTCTAAGATTTTGAATGGAGCTGAGAAACTGTTTGCTAATGATTGCTACAGTGTGCTCTTGATGATACTACATAAGCTTGGTAGAATGGCTATAAATAAATCGCATACCTGTTTATTTTTATTAATGCATAAAATCACTTGCATAAACTTCACCTAACTACAAGTATATTTAAATCACAGAACTACCGATACAGAGAGAGACCTCTGGAGATCATCTAGTCCAATCCATTGCTGAAAGCAGGGCCAGCTGGACCAGGTGGTCCAGGAACACTTTGAGTCATGTTTTGAATATCCCCAAGGATGGAGACTCCATAACCTCTCCAGGTTATCTGTGCCAGTGCCCCATCACTCTCACAGTGAAAAAGTTTTTGTCATACGGTTAAATTGAGGGTTCTTTATATTGCAATTTGTGGCCATTGCCTCTTGCCCATTACTGGACACCCCCAAGAAGAGTCTGGTTTCACCTCCTTTAATCCCCCTACCAGTTATTTATAGAAATTGATAATATCCCCCAAGCCTGCTTTTGTTTAGGCTGAACAACCCAGTTCTCTCAGCCTCTCCTTGTATGACAGATCACAGAGTCACAGAATGTTAGGGATTGGAAGGGACCTCGAGAGATCATCTAGTCCAATCCCCCTGCCAGGGCAGGAACACCTAGGTGAGGTTACACAGGAAGGCGTCCAGGCAGGTTTTGAATGTCTCCAGAGAAGGAGAATCCACAACCTCCCTGGGCAGCCTGTTCCAGTGTTCCGTCAACCTCACTGAGAAGAAGTTTCTTCTCAAATTTAAGTGGAATCTCTTGTGTTCCAGCTTGAACCCATTATCCCTTGTCTTACTGTTGGTTGTCACTGAGAAGAGCCTAGCTCCATCCTCGTGACACCCACCCTTCATATATTTATAAACATTGATGAGGTCACCCCTCAGTCTCCTCTTCTCCAAGCTAAAGAGACCCAGCTCCCTCAGCCTTTCCTCATAAGGGAGATGCTCCACTCCCTTAATCATCTTTGTGGCCCTGCGCTGGACTCTCTCCAGCAGTTCCCTGTCCTTCTTGAACTGAGGGGCCCGGAACTGGACACAATATTCCAGATGAGGTCTCACCAGGGTAGAGTAGAAGGGGAGGAGAACCTCTCTCGAACTACTAACCATCCCCCTTCTAATACACCCCAGGATGCCATTGGCCTTCTTGGCCACAAGGGCACAGTGCTGGCTCATGGTCATCCTGCTGTCCACCAGGACCCACAGGTCCCTTTCCCCTACACTGCGCTCTAATAGGTCATTCCCCAACCTATACTGGAACCTGGGGTTGTTCCTGCCCAGATGCAAGACTCTACATTTTCCCTTGTTATATTTCATTAAATTTTTCCCCGCCCAACTCTCTAGCCTGTCCAGATCTCGCTGGATGGCAGCACAGCCTTCTGGCATGTCAGCCACTCCTCCCAGCTTGGTGTCATCAGCAAACTTGCTGATAGTACACTCAGTTCCCTCATCCAAGTCATTGATGAATATATTGAATAGTATTGGTCCCAGAACTTCACCCTTGAGGCACTCCACTAGATATAAGGCCTCCAACCAGACTCCGCCCCATTGACCACGACTCTCTGGCTTCTCTCCTTCAGCCAGTTTGCAGTCCACCTCACTACCCAATCATCCAGTCCACACTTCCTCAGTTTTGCTGTGAGGATGCTGTGGGAGACGGTGTCAAATGCTTTGCTGAAGTCAAGCAAGACCACATCCACTGCTCTGCCATCGTCAATCCACCTTGTTAGGTCTTCATAAAAGGCTATGAGGCTGGTCAAACACGACTTCCCCTTGGTGAAGCCATGTTGACTGCCCCTAATGACTCTGTTATCCTTGATATGTCTTAGGATGGCACCAAGGATAAGGTGTTCCATCACTTTCCCAGGGATGGAGGTGAGGCTGACCAGTCTATAGTTGCCCAGGTCCTCCTTCTTGCCCTTTTTGAAGACCGGAGTGACATTTGCTTTCCTCCAGTCCTCAGGCACCTCTCCCGTTTCCCAAGACTTGGCAAAGATGATGGAGAGCGGTCCAGCAATGACTTCAGCCAGCTCCCTCAGCACCCGTGGGTGCATCCCATCTGGACCCATGGATTTATGGATGTCCAGATTGCTTAAGTGGTCCCTAACCCAGTCCTCATCAACTAAGGCAAACTCCTCCATTGCCCTGCCTTCCTCTGGGGCCTCAGGGGTACGGTGCTCCTCAGGACAGCCTCCGGCAGAGTAGACAGAGACAAAGAAGGCATTCAGTAATTCTGCCTTCTCTGTATCTTCTGTCACCAGGGCACCTACCCCATTCATCAGTTGGCCTACATTGCCTCTGGTGTTAGTTTTATCTGCCATGTATTTGAAGAAGCTCTTTCTGTTGTCCTTGACCCCTCTCGCCAGGTTTAACTCTAAGGAGGCCTTAGCTTTCCTAGTTGCCTCCCTACATCCTCTGACAACAGCCTTATATTCTTCCCAAGTGGCCAGCCCCTCCTTCCATGATTTGTAAACCCTCCTCTTCCACTTGAGCTTACCCAGCAGTTCCCTGTTTAACCACGCAGGTCTCCTGGCTCCCTTCCTTGACTTCCTACGTGTCGGGATGCACTGATCTTGAGCTTGGTAGAAGCAGTCCCTGAATGTTAACCAACTATCTTGGGCCCCTTTACCTTCAAGCAGCCTTGCCCACGGGATTTCCTCCAGCAATTGTTTGAAAAGGCCAAAGTTGGCCCTGCTGAAGTCCAGGGTTGCAATTCTGCTTGGTATTCTGCTCCCACCACAGGAGATTCTGAACTCCACCATCTCATGGTCACTGCAACCAAGGCAGCCCTCCACCTTTACTGCTTCAACCAGACCCTCCTTATTAGCGAGGACGAGATCCAGCAGCGCACCTCTCCTAGTCGGCTCCTCCACCATTTGCATCAGAAAGTTATCGTCAATGCACTGGAGGAACCTCCTAGACTGAGGCTGGCTGGCTGAGTAGTCCTTCCAGCAAACATCAGGGTAGTTAAAATCCCCCATAACAACCAGAGCCTGTGACTGTGAGGCCACGCTCAGCTGCCCGTAGAAGGCCTCATCAACTTCCTCAGTCTGATCTGGTGGCCTGTAATAGACTCCCATGACAGTATCACCCCTGCCAGCCTGCCCCTTAATTCTCACCCACAGACTCTCAACTTGCTCCTCAACCACACCTGGACAGTACTCTACACATTGTAGTTGCTCTCTCATGTAACGAGCAACTCCACCACCACGCTTGGCTGGCCTGTCTTTCCTGAGAAGGACATAGCCATCCATGACCACATTCCAGTCATGTGAGCAGTCCCACCATGTCTCTGTTAATGCCACCAGATCATAATCTCCTGACCGAACGCAGGTTTCTAACTCCTCCTGCTTATTCCCCATGCTGCACGCATTGGTGTACAGGCACTTCAGGGAGCGAGCCGAGTACACCGATTTCACCCTAGGGGCCTGAGGGCCCTCCCAGTCTTTATGGATTCCAGCACGCTGCCCCACTGATGCAAGCCCAGCTACAACCCCATCCCCCTTTGAATCTAGTTTAAATCTCTCCAAATGAGCCCTGCTAATTCCTGTCCCAGCATCCTTTTACCCCTGTGGGATAAACCTTTCCCACATATCACTGTCCGGACCGGTTTCTTATAAAACCAGCCGTTATCAAAGAACCCAAAGCCCTGCCTGTAGCACCAGTCCCCGAAGCCAATCATTTACGGACTTAATTTTTCTATTCCATCCCACATCATCACCCAAAAATGGAAAGAGGGAAGAGAAGATAACTTGAGCCCCAGACTCTTTCACCATTCGTCCCAAGGCCTTGAAGTCTTTCTTCATTTCCCTCAGACTACGGGATGCCGCTTCCTCCCCATCTGTCTGGAAGATCAGTAGGGGGTAGTAGTCCGTTGGGCGCACCAGGTTGGGGAGCGCCCTGGTGATGTTCCTGATCCAGGCTCCAGGTAGGCTACAAACTTCCTGATGATGAGGGTCAGCTCTGCATATCGGGCCCTCCGTCCCTCTCAGAAGGGAATTGCCTACTGCAATTACCCTTCTTTCTTTCTTATCGGAGGCAGTCTTGAGGCGTGGAGTTGATCGCCTCTTCCTATGTGACCTCGTAGGCGGCCCTTGCACCACGTCCCCACCTACATCTTCTTCAATATCCAGGGCCTCAAACCTATTACAGAAGGGCACCTGGGGAAGCAAAGCAGGTAGGGAGGGGAGTTGCCCGCGACGCCTAACTGGAACTTGTTTCCAACCCTCCTCAGCTGTTTGGCCCCCTACTTCTGCCCGACACCGACAGAGCAGGGGCTTTCTCAGGTCTTCCCTCTCTGCTCGACAGGGCAGGGGGTCCATCACCTTTTGGGGGGTTCCCCCTTGGGGCCTTTCTGCCTGGCACGCCAGGGAGTTACTCCACCAGTCAATCTCCCTTTCACACTCCCTGATGGACCTCAGTGTCTCAATCTCTTCCTTAAGATTTGCAGCCATGACGAGCAGATCTTGCACCTGCTCACACCTCACGCAGACGGAATGCTGCCTCCCTCCCCTGGCAGCAGCAGGCTCTGGCACTCCCTGCAGCCGGACACCTGGACAGCCACGGTTCAAGGCAGTAGCTCTGTCTGAGTCGACACAGTCTTCTTTAGGCAAGCTCTCTTCCTGGAGGAGACCATGGTGGGCAACAGTCAGGGACACTAGCAGTAGGTGAGAGGGTCTAACAAGCGAGGAGTGATAGTCTCTGCACCCTACTGCACGAGCTACCCCACCCGCTGTTGCAGCACAGTGTAGGTGATACTCACCCGCGTCACAAGCTGGTTGCCTCTCCCAGCGCCTGGTGGACAGCAACGTGTCGCTGCCCTCCTTGAAGCTTTTTCAAGGCAAGGGGCAGAGGTGTGATCGCTGTCACTGTGGTAACGCCCACGCCACGTCAGCCGCTCTCGCAAGGGCTGCCGGGGACTGCCGGGTCCCGAAACCGAAACCCACTCCCACGCTTCTCCTTACCTCGAGATCGCTCTGATGGCTCCAGTCTCTTAATAATCTTCGTGTCCCTCTACTGGACTTGCTCCATTACATCCATGTCTCTTATGTGATGGGGAGCCAAGCACTGGGCACAGTACTCCAGATGTGGCCTCACAGTGCTTAGTAGAGGGGACAGATCACCTCCCTCAATGTGCTGGCAACAATCCTCCTAATGCAGCCCAAGATCTTGTTGCCTTCAGTTGCTGCAAGTGCACATCACTGGCTCATGTTCAACTTGTCAAACATGACCTCTAAGTCCTTTTCTGCAGAACTGCTTTCAGTTTGGTCAGCCCACAGCCTGAACTGGTGTCTGGGGTCATTCCTCCTCAAGTGAAGGATTTTGCCATTCTCTATGTTAAACTTCATCAGATTCTTGTCAGTCCATTTCTCCAGCCTGTAAAGGTCCCTCTTGACATTAGCACAATCATTCGGTGCATCAGTCACTCCTTCCAGTTTTTCAACATCTGCAGACTTGCTGAGGGTGTACTCTGCCCCATCATTTGTGCCATTAATGAAGACGTTAAACAGTACTGGACCCACTATCAACCCCCACGGTATACCACTGGTGACTGGCCTCCAGATGGACTTTGTTTCACTGACCAAAACAGTTTGAGCTCAGTAGTTCCTCAGTTTTTAATTCACTTCCCTGTCCACTGACCTAGTCTTTGTTGAAGGAAACTATGCCACCTGCCAGGAGCTATGCCACTGTTGACAGGCCTCAGCCCTAGATTCCTTGTCGAAGAAGATGAGTTGTCAAGCCACTGAGTAAATAAGTGGTTTATTTATCCAACATGCAGAGCAGCTCAAGCTGGTTGCCTCTGAAGAGGGACTCCAAGCAAAGAGATCCCTGAGCAATCACCTTGACAATCTAAATTCCCCACCTCTCATGCAGCAGTTCTGACTAGTAATAATGTTAAGGTCTGGGGTCTTCCCATTCTTCACTGGGTCCCTTCATTTTCTCTAGGCAGGCTGTTTCTTCTCATCTCTAGGGTTGCTGCATCAGCTGATGATTGTAGCAGCCTTATTTGCTTGCTTATCTTCCAGGTCAAACAGTCTCTGGGGCCTTCTTTTACTTAATTAGATAAAACTGCAGCATCTCTGGGTAAAAGTTCCACTGCTTGAAGCCTAAGTCTTCAGCAAATTTAGCTACTAATGCTAAGCAAGTTATGCTAAGCAAGTTCTATATAAGTAGTATACCAAATTGCACAACATCGGTGTTCATGAGGATATTACAGGAGGTAGTGTTCACATCATCTGGCTGAACATCATCTAGGAAAATTCCATAGTATTAAAAGGACTGAGGGTCATTGCAACACCTAAAATATCTCTTGCTCTGTTTCCATTTGAATCTTTTGTACTAAATTGTTTGGCTTGGTTAGTTGCTCTAAAATGTTTTATGGCCTGTGGAATGTGGTTATTTGTGATACAGTCATTCTGTGCATGTAGCTTTCACAGAATTTAGCTGCATGTGGTTCAGGGAGTAGGCCCTACCGGATATATGCTGTCTGTCTCCAGGAGCAGTACTCTTTTGATAACAGTTCTGGATAATATAGAGAGTGTAGTTGACATGCCATTGGTTATGTGTAATGTGTAAATGTCTTTCATAAAAAAGACATATGAATTCTACAAAGTTTTCCAACAAAATGAAACATAAATATTTAGCTAAGAAATTTTCATCCTGTAACAAAGGTTTCAAAAGCTGAAATGAAAATATTGTCGTTCTCATAATGGTCAGACAAGTCACCATGTGCTAGTAGTCACTGTTTCCCCCTGTAATCCAGTCTAGCATTCTCATCTTCTAATTACTCTTCAATTTTTGCAATGGGATATTTATTTGCAATACCATAGAGGTATTACACAGAGTAGCAAAACAAATTCCACAAACAAAAAGACATAATTAATAAGCAGCTATTCCTGCAGCAACAGTGTAATTAGGTATGTATTTTGGCATAAAAATCGTAGTGATTAGGTTCCTGCCTTGGATTTTACTTAACTGGTGTTTGAAGAGGAAGATGGAAGGAGTTGGCTAGAAATGTTCTGTTTATATGGAGCAACTATTCAACAGAAATATAAAAGGGAACAATTGTGTCTGTAAGGAGTGCTTACTTCAAAGACTTTAATCCCAAAGGATCTCATGTTTGTTCTGCTAAGATTTCTAAAGCAATAAATCCTAAAAGTGCAATACTATTTGTAATAAAAATATCATGAGCAGTTCCATTCTTATTTTCTAACTTTCAACAGGAAAAAATACATTGTCTCCCTGTTGCAAACAGAATGCTGCCATACACTGAATTTAAAATCTCTCTGAACAAAAGCACTCTGTAACCATTATTATGCCTATAAAAATATGTGCCACTAAAAAATACACTGACAAAGGTGGAAATTTAAAAACAAAAACAAAAAAAATCACACACACACCAAAAACCAACCAACCAAAAACATGACGAAAATGAGATAATCACACAGTCCATGTCAACCAAATCTAATAGAGGACTAAGAGCCTGAAATCTGCTGAAACAAATGGCTGGGAAGACTGAGGACAGCCTCTCAGGAACCCACTGAAAGAACAGCTGTGAGTTCCTACAAGACCTTAGAGAATCAACATGGTGGCGGACACATCTGCAAAAAAAAGCTTTAAATTTTGCATTCTATCAACACAAGAGAACCCCACTCTGAAACTAAAGGTATAGGAAATAAGATTTCATTAGTTCTGTTGTTCATGAAGGAACCTGGTTTTTGATTGTTTGGGGTTTTTTTTCAGATCAGCAAAAAAAGTAGATTTGTTTGAAGACAGGCAAGGGAAAAGGCTCTACAAAAGGGGGTCCAGAGGAGTCCTGAAGGAATGAAGCAACTGAGACAAATCAGTATATCATGACAGCCTGTATGCAGAGGGAGTGCTCTCTGCATGACTGCTCAATAAACTGGAAAAGATGTTTCGAGGGGAAAAGAATGAGTTTGTGAATGTTCTGGGTTAACTGATATAGGGTTAATTTCCACAGGAAGCTGTGAGGATGACATAGTCAGGACAGATGACCCCAAACTAGCCAAAGAGATATGCAATACCAAATAAAGACATGCCCTGTTTAAAACAGAGGCTGGCCAGGGGGGAATCTCTCTCTCTTGCTACTGGAGAGTTGCGGTGGTCCAGTGTGTTCTTTGTTCTCCAGGACCATGCAGTTTGGTGCTATTGTGTTTCAAGTGCCAGCTGCTGTCTGGGACAGGGGGTGGGCTTTGGCATGACCCACAGTCTGGAGTTCATGATCCCTGCTCAGGGGAAATGCTTCTTGGAAGCAGGCTGCATATTGGTGTTGCCACTTGGTGAGAGATTGTGTTGTGTATTCCTTGCTTCATATACTCTTTCATGATTATCATTGTTATTTTTTTTCTTTCCTTTTGGTTGTGCTGTTAAACTGTTCTTATCCCAACCCATGAATGTTGCCTTTTGTTTCCTGATTCTCCTCCCCATCCCACTGGTAGCAAGAGAGGAGTGAGCAAGTGGCATGTAGTTCTAGTTGCCAGCTGGGGGGTGGCTGGGACTAAACCACAACAGTCTTTTGTTGGTGCCCAGTCTGGGGCAATGAAGACTTGGGATAGCAACAGATCTGACCAGAGCGTGTTAAAATGTGCATTTACTATATTAGTGAAGTAGTTGCTGATCACGATGTTGCTTTGCTTGTCCACATGGCTGTGCTATGGAAATTCTTACATGCACTGTGTGTTGCCTGCAGTGCTGCTTATCACCTCTGGGAGAAGGATTAGGGTTATCATATTGCTGTCCTGTGTATTATTGACTTATTATATGATAACATCTCTGACCACATGGCTAGGCTGGTAGTTGTTTGCGGCACTGTTATAATTTCCTTACCTCAGGCACCATCTCTTGGAATTGATTAGTGATCACACCAATTCTATGGGGAAAACAGGGGGGAGGAGGAGCGTGGAGGAACTTTCCTTTGCTCTTTTGCTTTCCCTTTCTCCTTCAGGCTAGGTCCACCAACGCTTTCTCTTTCAGGTTAGGTGCAACAGTTTCTGAGAATTTTGAACACTCTGTAAATATTCAAGCTAGCATGCTGTTATGCTATGTCTCCTGAATGTGTTTCAGTTCATGTCTAGGGTTACAGAAAGATTTTTGCCTGAGGTTTGCCCTGAGGCTGGATGGTCATGGGTGGCATGGCATGTGGGAGAACATGGGCAGGTATCTAGAGAAATTCTCACCTCCAGTGGTTTGGAGCTTCACTCCTGAACCACTACAGGGCACCGATGAAGTGATAGACTATCTAAATGGAAAATGCTGTGGTTTTCCAAAGAGACACAACTCACTGCTTTGTGCTGGGCACTGGTCAGTATCTTCCAAACACTGCTCAACACCATACGGCACCCTCTGGGGGAAGAAAGGGATAACAAATCAACAGGTACTGTGGCTGCTCCCATCTTCATGCCAAACGCTACAGCTTCTCAAACCCCAGCAACAGGCACTGTGGCTACTCAAATCCAGGTGATGGGCATTGCAGCTGAACCAGAGAAGCATACCATGCCTGTATCAGTTGCTGCTATACAGAAAAAGAAATACAAAAAAACCGCCACCCCACAACAGTTCACTTAGTGAGGAATGATGATGAACTAGGGTGAGGATGAACTAGAACAGGAGGAAGAGGCAGAACCAAAGATAATCACCCAATCCCTATCCCCAAGTGAGCTGCAAGATATACAAAAATTTTTCAGCCATCATCCCAGCAAGCACATTGTTGCCTGACTGCTCTGATGCTGAGATAATGGGGCCAGTGGTTTGGAATTAGACAGCAGGGAAGCCAAGCATCTGGGATCTCTGTCTAGGGAAGGGGGCATTGACAAGGCAATTGGGAAAAAGACGCAAACCTTCAGCCTGTGGAGGCGACTTCTGTCAGGTGTGAAGGAAAGGTACACATTCAAGGAAGATGTTACCTGTCACCCATGCAAGTGGACCACCATGGAGAAAGGTATCCAGTACTTGATGGAATTAGCTGTTCTGGACGTGATTGATAATGACCCAAAAAATGAGGATTTACCCACAAATCTCAATGAAATCCAATGCACACAACCCATGTGGCGGAAGTACCCACGGAGTGCACCGTTGTCCTATGCCAGCTCATTGGCAGTAATGTCCTGGAAAGAAGGAGAGCAACAAATGGTGGATGAATTGGCTGACTGGCTCCAGTTATTCAAGGGAAGTCTGTCTTCCTCCCTGTGGGCCTGCATCTCGACTGTGGAGAAACTACCAGACATGTTAGCTGAGAAACTACCTATGCCTAGAGTTCCAGTGATTCAAGGATAAGTTCTGCTCCCTACCTGTACTGACCAGTATCTCAGCGACATTAGACTAGTATTAGGGTTGAGCATTCCTTGAGTCAAGAGAGAGAATATAAAGGGTGTTCAAAACAGGTCAACCTGAGATTTTTCCTGCATGGCCATGGAGAAAACTTTAGGAGGTGGGATGGGAAACCTACCTCAACCCTAGGGGCACAGGTACATGAGTTGCAAGGAAAGACAACCAAAAGAGGTGATTCTGCCAGGAAAAATACTGCCCCAGTTTCCAGTGGGCAGTTCCCCAGACAGAGCAAAAGGGCTGATCTTACCTCTGATCCTCTTGAAGGGACTTCTGATTTATTTTTGTGAAAAGGAAGCAATTAGTACTATAACTAGGACTAGAGGGGCCCTCCTTCCAACAAGGTGGAGGAGGGGGACAATTCGGTTTATTGGACTGTGTGTATTAGAAGACCTGGAAAGAGAGACCCGCAAGAGTGCAAGGCTCTAGTGGACACCAGTGCACAACGTACTCTAATTCCATCAACTATGAAGGGGCAGAACTTATCTGTACTTCAGTAGTGACTGTGGGATCCCAACAGTTGACTGTATTAGAAGCTGAAGTGAGTCTGACTGGGAAAGACTGGCAAAAGCACCCCATTGTGACTGGCCCAGATGCTCTGTGTATCCTTGGCACAGACTGCCTCAGAAGAAGGTGTTTTAAGGACCCAAAAGGGTACTGGTGGGCTTTTGGCATAGAAGCTGTGGAGACGGAAGACATTAAACAGCCATCTACCTTGCCCAGTCGCTTGGACAACCTTTCTGTTGCAGGATTGCTGAGAGTCAAAGAACAGCAGGTGCCAATTGTACAACAATGGTGCACCAGCAGCAATATCTCACTAACTGAGACTCTTCAATTGTCATCCATAAGTTGATTCATCCACTAGGAGAACCAAGGAGTGACTGGTAAGACTCACTCACCCTTTACCTCTCTCATATAGCCAGTGCAGAAGTCCAATGGACAGTGGACACTAACAGTAGTATATCGTGGTCTAAATGAAGTCATACTACCATTAAGTGCTGCCATGCCGGACATGCTAGAGCTGCAATACAAACTTGAGTCAAAGGAAGACAAGTGGTATGCCACGACTGACATTGCTAATGCCTTTTTCTCCATTCTTTTGGCAGCAGAGTGCAGGCCACTCTTTGCTTTCCTTGGAGGGGAGTCCAGACTGGCAACACGAAGATGAAATATTTCTTCTTCGATGAATCCATGATGCCTCAGGTCATCAAAGAAGGGATGCAGCATATAGATGAGCTCATGATCGAGGGTGGACTTGACTATGGTCACTATTGCACAGGTTATCCATGAATGTGAAACATGCGCTATGATCAAGCAAATCAAGAAGTTAAAGCCTATGTGGTATGGAGGGTGATGGCTGCAAACCGTGGGCACGAACCATGCCAGGTACACCAGCTACAAGTTCCAGATGCAACATGCAACAATGCAGCACTCCAACCTGACACTCTATCTTTCTTGCCCTGGGAGACCATTTGTATATTCTTTCATGTTTGTTATTGGTACTGGGTTTTTCTTCCCTTTTTGCTGTCCTGTTAAACTGTTCTTATCCCAGCCCATGAATGTTGCCTTTTGTTTCCTGATTCTCCCCTCCATCCCACTGGGCATAGGAGAAGGGTGAGTGAGCGGCACGTGGTTCTAGTTGTCAGCTGTGGGGGAAGGGCCTGGGGCTAAACCATGACAGTTAATTGTACTGATTTTTCTAGAAGATGGAAGTTAAAATGAGGTTTGACAGAAAGCCTGTCATAAAGAGAAGCTATTGCTAGCTTTCCACTGATCTGTTTTATACAAAAGGAATTGTTCTGTGCGATGAAAAATATAAAGTGTCACACTGTTTGTAGAACCCAGGAACAGAAAGTAGGAGTAGTTTCTGTTTTCCATATTCTTGGGTAACCTCAACAAAGCTGGCTGAATCTTAAAAGGTAAACGAGCCATTAGTGAAGGACTTTTCTCAATTTAGCCATTCAGAAAATTAATGTGTGTGCCTGATAGATAAAAATGTGCTTTCTTGAGCCTTTTCATCATTTACCAAACTATCATGTCCACATTTCTTTAGTTCCAAAACTCTGACGATAGTTTCAACAAAATCCTCTTGCTGTAGAATTACAGAATTGTTTGAGTTGGAAGGAACCTTTGAAGATCATCTGGTCCAAACACCCTGCCGTGGGCAGGGACATCTTTCACTAGATTGAGTTGCTCAAAGCTTGGTGCAAATCACCCAGGGATGATGCATGACACTCAGTGAGTAAAAGCTTTGGCTTTGTTGAAAGTATAGCATTACCATTGTGGCAGCCCCAGGACACCGATGTTAGTAAAAGTGCTGACCCAACACAGCAGAGGCCTTCTTGGAGGTGAAGCTCAAGGTAAAGTACTACAGGGGTGGGTGACAAAACTTGCATTGATTAACATATCATACATATAAAATATCTTGATTTGCTCCTTAGCAAATTCACTGTTATAATGCAGGTGCTGTTGTCCTAAGATCTGCAGCTGGCTGTCACATAGGTGCCCGTGCAAGGGTGTGTGCAGATGGGGGGAAGCAAATTATCGTGCGTTACTGTCACGAGAAGATAAGATGTGCTTGGGACTCTACATACTGCAGGCAGACAGACCAGTCAGTCCCTGAGCTCTCACTTCTGGATGATTATGATCACTTTTTGTAAAGGCTGTGGGAGAGATTAGCTCTCTGGTGTGCATTTGGGACAATAATCTTATATCTAGTGTAAGAGCATCAGGTTTCTTTGGCAAACTGGGTGCTCCTGGTGAGTGCTAGAAGTCAGAGTTGAGTGTCTGCTCGTGCTGTCTTAGTAGCGTATCTTCATGAAGCTGGATGCATGCCTCTACTCTGATGCCTCTGGAAATGAAAGGCAACTCCAGAACAAAAAGGCCTCTGAGGAAGAGCCACTTAAACATTCAAAGTAAATACAGATACAGGGATCTTTCCTATTCTTTTTTTCTTTTTTTTTTTTTTCTTTTAGTTGACAGCACGACAGCACTGCCTGTTTGTCATGTGAAGAGACTGTAAAAATTTCTGGCTGAACATATGGTTTTCATTGGGGTTTTTTGTGACATCTTGTTATCTCTCTTCTTCTTTTGTTTCATTTCTTCGTCTTTTTCATATTTTTTTCCAAGTGTCATTGCTGAGCCTTTAAATAATGACAGATGTACTTGTTTATGTAGATTCTGACTACTATTTAATATTTAGTATTTTTGTAGAGCCTCAAGGTGTCAGGACTAGGACTCTTCTTCCACTTACAATACCTTTAAGAAATAGAATCTCACCCACTGATTACATCTTAAGGAATTCTAAAAGAAAGAATTTCATGCTCAAATTAGAATTTCCATTACTTTGTTTTTCCAGGAAAAGGCAGCATTTTGCTTAATATTTCATCTGTTTCAGGATGCAGCACCAGGGGTTTATGGGATCGAGGCCCATCTGTCTAGTTAAGGTCCTAGCTTAGTTAAAGCATCTGGGTTGCATTCAGAGGATGCAGGTTAGTACCCTGCGGATCTTAACAGAAACTAAGAGGGTTTAACTCTTGTTTAGGGCTTTGAAGGCCCTTGGTTTAGGTCGATCCTAAGTTTCTAGAGGGTGGCGAGGATTACAGGAGAGAGAGGGAGGAGTAGGATGGTTAAGGAGGCTAGGGTGGCAATGAGGGTGCTTGTTGTTTTATCCTTGTACCACTGTTTTATGTGGTTTACAGTATTTGGTGGTAGTGTAATTGTTGAGTAGTATGTGAGGCGTAGGTAGAAGAATAGTCCAAGCAGCGAGAGTATGGCTATTATTGTGGCTGCTACGGTTATTTCCTGCTTAGTTAGTTCTTGAATAATAAATCATTTGGGCAGAAAACCTGTTAATGGTGGAAGGCCTGCTAGTGAGAGTAGGGCTAGTATTAGGGTTGCGTTTAATATTGGGGTTTTTGTTCATGAAATTATTATTGTTGTCAGTTTAAGAGCCTTGGTTGTGTTGAGGGTGAGAAAAATTGTGGCAGTTATTATGGTATATATTAAAGGATTTAAATTTCCATATATAGGATTAGTATTTGAATAAATTGACTCTGATTGTCAGTGGCCGGGAAACACTGAGGTGATTTTATGGAGACAAGGATAATTGAAACAGAAAAGTGGCTTATGTTACTATGTTCATTTATCAGCATTTTGTTTACCACATCTCCTTGTTCTTTTTTTTCCCTTGCTTGTCTGACAGGATTTGTTCAGTCTTCAGCATGACTCTTTTGTGCTCACCCTGGTATTTGCATTTCAGAAATACTTGTGCCTTGCAAGGGGAAGGTTGTTTTGGGGTACCTTTCTGATGAAACTCCTGCTGAAGCTATGTGGAGAGTAACTGGCACATTTCAGCTTTGGGCGCTATGTCAGGGCTTGTATCTATTAGCATTCACAAGAGATGTGTGAATTTTCACTGATGTAATTGTGTTGTTTTCACTTTCAGAGTATTTTAGAAGTGGTTACTGAAAGGTATGGCACCCATTATTCATGTTGTTCACCACTTGTTATATGGTGGGGTGTATAGGGCAGTGTTATTTAAAAGCAGAGGTATGTCTGTTGCTGAAGTTTTGTTACTTGTCCACTTTCTTTTAATTGATACTGACTCTTGGCCTTTTTATAACAAATAGCAAATAGTGTACATCTTTTGCCGTACACCAACCCAAGTCAAATGCTTATCTCTGCTTCACTTACACCATTTTTCTAATATTCCCAAAAGTACACAGATAAAAACACAGTCTTCTAATTATGAGACTAATGACTTCAAAACTCACTTTTATCCTCAAATATATTTCTTCCCATACTATTCAGTAGCAGAATATTTTATTTTGTACTCTGTATGTCTATAAACTTAACAGGAGAAGCTAGTACAGTAAATGATGCTACTAATTTCCATTTAAAAAGTATATCTTCATTTTATTGTGGCTCCCAAGGCAATCTTAGCAGTCTCTAAGAGCAAGGTTCCATATGTACCTACACAGATATGGAAATCGTTGTGTACTATTGATACTATGGTTCAGTAGCACTTTGTGCTGCTGTAATAGACTGTGTCAAGTAGATGGCAGCAAAGAATCTTTTAAAAGGAGAAATACAGGCTATCAAATCATGGCAGGGTAATAAGATGAAACGAGAGTAAAAAGGAAGGCATTGGTAACTGAGGACATCATAGGACTGCTAGGGCAATCTAAGTTTTCACCTGAGAGAGATAATTCAGTTGATTAAATCTCATGTGTTTGTACAGCTTTGAAAATGGAAAACAGTAAACAAGGCTTTCTCACAGCAGCTAACTTTAGATTCGCAAGAACAATCTTATTAGACTGTATCTAGAGCAGTGATTTTCAATTTCTTCTAGTTGTGGTCCTTAACAATTTTTCATTGCAGGTGCAAAATCCTGTAAACTGAATTCAAACACACTGTGAAAAGGTTTGCAGCTCTTAGGTACACCTTGCAGCACCCTTAGAAGTATCTGTGGATCACGGGATGAGATTATTACTTTACAGTTGAGGAAAAACAGTGAAGTTGCTCTAGCATGCCATTCAGGACTGAACCGATGCCCTGTGTTAGGCTATGGAGAAGCCTTCCTCTTTTCAATAGCTGTAGAAGGACTATGTGAAAACAGGTCTGCTCTGTCTGAAGCTACCCATTGTGGGAAAAAAATAATTTAAAAAAATAACAAATCATTTACTATCCTAATCATTCACTCTAATCATGATCTGCACTTCACAGAAATTTAACATGCACACACACCCAGCAACCCCCATCTCCTTTACTGAAAAGGAACAACTTGCTCATAGATTATCTAAATGCAAATTTTATTTATCTAATGAATAATATTGGGGGGGGAGTGGGGGGAGGGAGAGGAAGGTTATTTTACTTTGTTTTTCTCATTTGTTTTCTCTTTCATTTGGCCTTGCTCAGATCAGACATACAACACCATGATAACTTGTATAAGATATTCTCCTAACTAGTCATGTTTTACAGCACATGTTGAGCTTATATGAACTCTTCCTGAACTGTGCATAGTTAAAGGTGACCTTTGATATTTTCTCAGTGCTCTGTAGTGTGACAGATTTGTCTCCATACAAAGTTAGTATAGTAAGAGGCATCAAGAGAAGCTGAATGGAGATTCAGAGATGAGATTAAGTGGCTGCAGACTGAGGATTGGATGACATCTTGAGTTATTACTTTCCTACTTAGAAAGATATATTTGACAACTACATGTGGGAATTTGGATGAGAATGCAATGAACTCCACCTGAGGAAACTTTCTGAGTGAGGAGAGGAAGAGAAGAACAAATGGAGCTGTTCTTTAGAGGACTGAGCGAACTGGATGAAAAAGAAGAGTGTATATTTCAAAAGAATTGTCTAACACATATAATATTCAGTCTGGAAATAGCTTTGTTGTTTATGCATGGGGTTTTATTTTTACATAGTTTGTATCTTAATGTTGTGTGCGTCATTTCACTGTCAATATTGGTATATTCATTTTCTTCACAAGATAATTAAATACAGTAGCTAATTAGTACCAAGTGAAATACTTTTTTCCCTCTAAACACTTGCGCATTTATGCTGTAGTAATACTAGTAACAACTGGTCTAATAGACTGTTATTTTATTTAGAGAAGAAGAAATCTCAGTCATCATTAAGAGACGTAGTCCGTAATGCTTAAAAAAAATTCTACTGTTCTATTTCACATCAAGTTACGTCATCAGCAGCACTATTTCTCTAATGTTGTTATTGTTACTAATGAAAAATCATTAAATAATAATAATACCTGTTAAAAATGTAATATTCTGGTTGACACTTCAGTTTCAAACTGCACTTTTAAAAATGACAAATTCCCTAAAGCAATTTTCTTCAATGACATTTTCTGAGTCTGCAAAACAAAACCAAAGGAAAATTGGTTCCACAGACTGGTTTTCATTCCCAAGTTGAACAAAGAAAAATTTTAAAACTTAATCAGCAAATTGTAATCCAAATTTCAGTCATCTCTACTAATGAATCTCTGGAGAGTCCTTTATTGTACAGCTAGTTGATATATTCCCTTCTGGCTTTTTTTTCCTCACAGAAAAGCTGCAATAAACTTATCACTTTTTAAATGCCCTAAGATCTGGACTGGAATTTGGTATGGTAAGATATAAAATCCCAGCCAATCTTTTGGAATTTAATAACAGCCACTAAACTTGGTATAAATTGCTTTAAATGTTTGAAAGTTTTATCACCCCTTCCCTTTCTGCTGAGGAAATTGAAATAGCAGGGAGTGCTAGGAGGATGGCAGAGCTGGGTACAGAAAGCAGGCTTCATGACTTCCAGATCTTTGTGTTTCTTGGTCTAGTGATTAGAGTACAGGTACTGAAACTAAATGGACTGTGAGGAAGCTTTTATTGTAACACAATAGCTCAAGAAATTAATAGGAAACATATTTCAATTTAGAGAAGGTGCTTTAGAGTTAAACAGATTCAGGAGTGATGCACACAAAATCTTTCATCTTTGAAAAGATTTGTGTTCATGGTATTGAGCTTTTAAAACTCATGTCATAGTACTAGTAACTCCTACTGGGATCCAAGGCTTCAGTGGCAAAAATAAACTGTGTTCCACACAGTACTATGAAACTATTTGTTAGATAGACAAGGGGGAAAAAAAAGGAACTAAATCAAGCAGACATTAATCTGGCATTTCAAGTAGGTCATACAAAGCAATGCATTTTATTTTTATATGCTACTTCCTTCCCCTCTTCCCACCTCCACTTCGAATATACAAATGAGTGAGTCATAAAAACTCTGTTTCCAGGCAATCTAACTCACAGCAACAAGCAGTACAATTAAAAAAAAAAAAAAGTCTGCTAAAATATTAATCTAGAGAAGCAAGTTGCCTTCCTTACAGAATACAGAAGAACAGAGATCCAAGTTGCCCTACTCCATGATATTAGATTTGACCCTGAGAATGTGATGCAATTTGTGGTAGCTGGACCTGTGTGGCAAGGGTTTGGTAGCAAGGTGGCTACAAGGGTAGCTTCTGAGAGAAGCTGCTAGAAGCTTCTCCCATGTCCAACAGAGCCAGTGCCAGCCTTCTCAAAGACAGACCCACCGATGGCCACAGCTGAGCCAATCAGCAACAGTGGTAGCACCACTGGGATAACATAGTTAAGAAGGGGGGAAAAAATGTGCAACTGCAGCCAGAGGGAAGAGTGAGAACATGTGAGAGACACAACTCTGCAGACACCCAGGTCAGTGAAGAGGGAGGAGTAGAAGGTGCTCCAGGTGACAGAGCAGAGATTCCCCTGCAGCTCATGGTGCAGATCATCAAGAGGCCAGCTGTCCTCCTGCAACCATGGAGGTCCACAGTGGAGCAGATCTCCACCTGCAGCCATGGAGGACCCCACACTAGAACAGGTAGGACCTCGCACTAGAACAGCCTGAAGGAGGCTGTGACTCTGTGGGAAGCCCATGATGGAGCAGGCTCCTGGCAGGACCTGTGGCCCCATGGAGAGAGGAGCCCAGGCTAGAGCAGGTTTGCTGGCAGGACTTTTGACCCTGCGGAAGGGACCCATGCAGCAGCAGTTAATGAAGAACTGTAGCCTGTGGGAAGTACTTACATTGGAGAAGTTAATGGAGAACCGTCTGCCATGGGAGAGACCCCACTATGAAGCAGGGCAAGAGTGAGGAGTCCTTCTCCCTGAGGAAGAAGTAGTGGTAGAAACAATGTGTGATAAACCGACCACAACCCCTATTCCCTGTCCACCTGTGTGGCTTGAGGGAAGGAAGTGGAGAAAACGGGGAGTAAAGTTAAGCCCAGGAAGAAGGAAGGGATGGGGGGAAGGTGTTTTAAGGGGTTTTTTTAGTATTATTTCTCATTATCCTACTCTGATTCTATTGGTAATGACTTAAATTAATTTTCCCGAAGTTGAGTCTATTTTGTCCATGACGGTAACTGGTGAGTGACCTCTCCCTGTCCTTATCTCGACCCATGAGCCTTTTGCAATATTTTCTCTCCCCTGTTCAGCTGAGGAGAGGGAGTGGCAGAGCGGCTTTGGTGGACACCTGGTCTTCAGCCAGGGTCAACCCACCACATTTATGCCTCAACATCATTGCTGACTGTGGTGTATTAACTCAGTTTGTTTCTGTTACCATGAGCTCATAGTAAAAATTGAAACAGCATCTTTATCTGGGCATCTTGCACTCAATGAAGCTTTTTCATGCTTAATTTTTTTTCTTGATGTACAGATTTTTTTTTCTTAATCCATTTAATAATGAGTTTTGGGCAGTTATTTTGAGTTCTGTGTTGAGCTGTTTCCTTTCTCAAACTGTCAAAGCTACCACTAGGCAAGATTTTAAAATCTCCCTTTTAAAAATCATGTCCAAATTTTACCTTTTGTTAATATTTCCACTGAAATCATAAGATAATTTTTACTTAGCTTTCCTTAGAGCCTTGCTGCGACATGGATGTCTGTATATGTATACTGTTTCTCCTGTGGAAATTCCTTGAAATTTTAGAAAGAATGATGTAAACAGGATTTTTCACACTTTTTGCAAAACACTGGAAGCCTGTTTGCTTGAGTGTATGCACAGATTTTATTCTTACAACACAGAGGTATTCTTGCTTATTTATAGCAACCTAAGTTTTCAAAAAGAATTTAGACCTTAGTCCAACAGACCTTTAAATCGACATTAACTTGTACCAAGCTGTACAGTTTTAGCTAGTACACTTGTTTCACAGCTTTTGTTTGTCAGGAAGAGTATATGTCAGTAAAATGTCTGCAAGCCTTCATGTGTATTTTTACATCATGCCCAAAATGCTCTAGCTTTAGTAAATACAGCTAAGAAAATAAATTTTGAGGGGCTATATTCACACATTGAGAGTATTTTTAGAATTTTCTCTGCTTTTTTCCTCTGCTTTAAATTATCTGCAGCTTAAAAAAAAAAGTTTCTTAAAAGCTGGAGCAATTTACTTGAAAATGGTAGGCAGCTGAAGAAGAAAAATGTTTCTGGAAGAATATGATTTCAAAAATTCCTATTCTCTCGTGTTCCTTTTGATCAGTTTTGTAAAAGCAGATTGATTAGTCCTCCTGTCACATTTATGAGGCTGATGTGTTTTAATATATTCATTTTCCTGGGATTGAGGCTTGAATAAAACAAAGCAAAAAGATCATAGTAAATGCGCAACGGCCGAAAAAAGCAACTAGATACTTTGCCTCCCCACTTACCATATAACAAGTTCTTCTTCTGTGCTCAAGAATGATGAAAGTTGTGGCTATAGTCAGACAAGATACATGAGAAGCAACTCATTATGTGAGCATGGTAACCCCAAGGGCATATTTTCATCACAGCACAAAGATAATATTACTTTGCAGCCCCAAACACTGACAGCACATCAACGGAAATGTAAGAAATCCTGCTTTGGAAACAATAGAAAGCCTGAGAAATATATCTCTCCCAGTGAACTGACATCAGCAGAATCCTTACTAAACATATTTAATGCTGCATTGTATGTTTATCTAATATACGCTTGCAAACCACTGTTGTGTATATGTATTTTTGCTTTTCTGTAGTGTGATGTAAAATGGTGTTTTTCTCTAAAGATTATATGCAGCAAGTTTTAGATTCCTTTGTCATATGACTTTCAACTTTGTAGTGATGAACAGAGAAGGCACATATTTTCACTGAAATTTAAAAAATGGCAGGAGTGTTCTTTTTCTTCCTTCATAAATCCCAGGAACATTATGTTAGATTTTCCTTCCTTTCCTCCTTGGACTGCAGCATTTCACAGATGTACTCTGAACCCTCACATCTTTACTGAAGCAATAGTGATGATAAGTGTTTAGCAGAGGTATAATTTCACGCGTGTGAATTCAATCTTGAAAGTAGCATGACCGAAGAAAGACACAATTTCAAACATTTTAACAACCTTTCTTGAAGTTACTCATATTTCTTACATTGTCAACATGACACTAATTCTCTGTTCTTCCATATGAACATTTCAAGTGTAAGATTAAGATGCTATGATAATATTTTAGTATAATAGTTTTAAGTAGATTAAGCTGTATTTTTAATATAAAATCTAGATATGGGTTTGTTTAATTTTTTTTATTTTATTCCTTTCTAATTACCTCAGAAGCTTGATTTCTTTTCTTTTTTCTTACTCTTTCCCTTTAAGAGAATCTTATTAACATTCATAAGAGAAACAATAACAAAATACCACAGAAACCATATGAAATTCTGCTGAAGAAAATGTCATGCTAGGAATACAGTGAATAATGAGGACTTGATATTTCAAAGCCCATGCCAGATGACTGGTAGGGATGAGGATTGTGAAGAGTCCAGGAAAAGACAGACTGCAGTTGCTAAGTAAATTTCCCCTTCAGAATGGAAAGCCATCATCCTGCCTTCCTTGGGACTTCCCGTCCTTTCTGTCTAATAATGAGGAGCATTCAAACAATGCTTTCTAATACTTTGGAGGTCCAAAAAATGTAGTACATTTGCCATGTTCCCTGCTCTTCACCCCAGTGTTAGAAGAAAGGTTTAAATGATAACCTGGTTTTGGTGTGCAAGGCCACTCAGAACCATCTTTTTCTTCTTTTGCTTTGCCTTCAGGCCCAAAGTGCTCTCAGCAACTAAACAGGAAAGCTGAATCAGGCAATGCATTTTCCTTCTGAGGGGCAGGCAGTTGTTTTCTCATACTTCCTTCAAAGGTGGATGATGAATAACCCTCACTTTTGCATCAAACCCCATACCTTCAGGAAAGAGAGCTCTTGACCTTTTACATTGCAGATTTTAAGGGGGACAATTCCTAAGACATATTTTGCAAAGCTAGACCTAGCTGAACAAGAAGGGATGGATAGAGATGAGGCTCTTTGCCCATATCAGATAATGCAAAAGTCCACCAGCCATCCTAAGTGAGGCCACAAATTCTACAGGTCTCTTCAGCCTCTCTCTCCCACCAAAATTAAATCTGTACTGGTATCTTGAAGCTTGTTAAATTCCAGCTTACATACTGATGTTCGAAAATATTCCCCTTGGCCATTAGGCAGAACAAAATTCCTTTGAATGCAGACTTTCAAAACATCAACTATTTTGTTCTCACAACGGAAACCTACTCACTCCCATTGGCAGCTGTTGGATGTTCAGTGCTAAACTGGGAAGAAAGCTAAAATTATTTTAGAAGCATAAATTTAGACCCAAATTCTTTATATTTTTTGAAAATTTTGGAAGGCAGTAGAGAACAGTACTTGAAATCCTCCTGACACCTTGTTATACATCATGATGCTATTAAAAGATTATCTAACAGAGCGCCATATTTCATGCAATAATAGATGCCCATACACTTTAAATGAAGCAGTAGCATCAGTTACAAGTGTTGAACTTCAGTCTCGAAACAGAAACTTTTGCCGCAGTGCTAAACACCTCTACCTCATGCCAGGACAGTTTTACTATGCTGTGATCCTGGATCACTTTCTGCCTCTCTGTTTAAAACACTCAATAGATAGAGGCTTTTCCTCAATCAGCCACCTTCTCCAGTAAGAGCTCTCCAACAGAAGAAGGTAACCTTGTCTGCCCTCTCTCTGTAGCAGCAAGGTGGGGTTGTTTAACAGGATCTGTTGCTTTAGGCATGGGGAAATTTATAGAAGTGCTCAGCTTGGGTCTAAAACCAAGAGGAAATGTACATATCTGACAGGGTCTCAAATGGGGGACCACTCTGAAGAATAGCTTTAAACATGCTTTCTGGAAGAGGTCCCAAAGAGATACATGCTCACTAAGGTGCGACAGGCAAGCATAGAGCATAGACTATGCTCTCACATAGAGGAAAGTGTGTCTGGAATTGGAAATCAAGTTGACGCAAGAGAAGGTTAAACTCTTATTACCACCCCCCCTGGAGGATAGCCAGTCTAAAACATGAGCCATGTGGGTTTGGCTAGAGCCTGCCAAGGGGAAGAATGCTCCCGTCCTGTGGGGAAGAGCAAGGTATCTGAGCGGAGAGTGGGAGCGGGTAAATGAGAGCAGAGAGGCTGAGACAACACAGCTGTGATGAAAACTCCTTCATGTTCTGTCCATCTTGGTCATGGTCCATTGGAGCCAACTGGTCTCCCCTCACAGAGGCCACCCCTGCAGCCCCCATGCTACCACAATCTTGCTACCTACGCTCAATAAAATGTCTTATAGCTTAAATGCTGTAAACTCTTGTGAATATCACCATGCCATATGCTTGCAATTCACTTCATCATTTTACTACTGCAGAGAGTCTATCTTCCAGTGGCTATGAGCTTGGTGGAGCAAAGCCTCTTCTCTTGCTTTGTCCAGTGTCCCACACAGTAAAGCCTTGACCCATCACTGAGGTCTCTGTCTTTTATTGCGGTAAAAAATCAATAATACACTTGTTTTACCAAAGCACACCGGTACATCTTAAGCCTTTGCCTTTCTTACTTCTCACACAAACAGCATTTCCTGGGGTTTTTAGTGATTTATTTTTTTGTCCCCAAGCATCCTCTCGTACATGATGGAATAATTCAGCTCAAGTGCTGCCACTCCTCCCAAAATTTGTATATGCATTCATCTTTGCTATGAAATCTGACCTTTTTCCTAGACTTATTTCAAAAATAAGTAATCCTGCAAAAAGCCTGGATTGCTGAAATTGCTTCTGTTTCCCAGAATTCAGTATATAAGGAATTCTAAACTCAGAAGACCTTCAAACAACAGAAAAACTTCTTAAAACTTAATTTCAAATATACTTTTTCCTTGCATTTTTTTCCACCTCATTAATAGTGAAATCAATGCAAGCTTATTACTTTGTTGGTTTCTTTGCTTTCCATATTTGTCATCAGTAAGTTCTGGAAGTTATTTATCTCTTTGTGTCTTTCTGTATGATGATAGACAAGAACATTTACCATCCTCTCAAGTTTTTCTTCTTTTGCACACGTAAAAAAAATTTCTTTTTATGTAAGAAGGATGGGGTGAGCATTCTCAGTAACCAATTACAAAATCACATGTGCAGTTTGTAGTTCTTTTTTTGTTTTATTTTGCTTTGAATTTTTTACATTTCTAAGTGCTACAACTCAACTCAGATTTACACACTCAGAAAACTCCTGTGGCCATGCCTGCACCATTTGAACAGCAGAGCCTGACGAGCACAACTATCAGTAAATATGTTTCCAGTCCTGCATATGTTCTGCAAGAGTCATGAATCCTGATAGCCCAAAAAGTACTTGGTAAGAAAGTACTTATGTATAGAGGACACCAATGCATTCCTTTCCCCTTGCCATGTGAGAATGGCTGGTTAGTGCCTTGCTACATTGCCCACTAAAAACTGACTTGTGTACCTTACTCAGGGTTCAACCCATTTTGACTCAATGTACCATCCTATCAACTTCTGTTATAGCAGAACATTTTAACACAATGTAATCAAAATGGACGCTTGAGTAACAAAGTCCATCACAAATCTGACCAGCACTACTTGAAGCTGAAGACATGGCAGGATTTTGTAGGCAATGGAATTGCTGAGAGTCCTCATATACATGACTTCCTGAGCTATTTTGGCTCCAGCACTCTTTTATTTCATGTGTGCACATGGTGGCCTGAGTTGGAAATTAATAACACCACCTTGTCTTTCTTGCTTTATGTCTCAAAATGAGTTTTAAAGCCATTGACCAGCATGCTTCAATAAGTAGTTACTCTTTATTCCTAATGGAGTACTGACTACCTCCAGGATTTCTCCCCTCTTCCTTCCCCATCCCACCTACCTAAAATCTGTTTGACTTTGGAAGATAAGATCTTAAGCAGTTTTTGTGCAGCACTAGAAAAATTGTGCTCAAGTGTAAATAAATAAAATATATGCTTATCTGTTGAAGAACAACAACACTTTCTGGAGTTATATTTCATTGTTTAACTAGTTCAAACACAAATAAATTTTTATATACCAAACTCTAGATATTTCATTAATTCATAATACCTACTAGCTAATCATGCTGTAGTAATGAAATACATTAGTATAGGAGAAAGTGAAGTAGCTGATTTGGAATGGAACTACCATTGTATGCTATCAATGATGTTTTCTGTAGGCAAAATAATGATTTGTCAATGTGATACAAAACATTGCTACCAGACTAAGAAAAAAAAATAAAAAAGATCCTGGGTAGTATGTGAGAAAGAAATATTGATAGCTGTAGCTATTATCACATTGAACTTAGAAGGTTGTGCCTGTGATGCAATGTGTAGGATTGAAACGTGTTCACGTAAATATTCTTTCTCTTACAGTGTTGCTGTTGAGTGGTAATTAAAAAGACAAAACAAAATGAACTAGTCATCTCTTTAACATCTTAGCCCAACTGTCCAAATTACCAGCTGGTACTTGAGATTTCTGATCTTCCTCTCAGTTGCGCATTTGATTGGATACGGTTTCTTCCTCTTGTTCTGGTCATCTTATTTGTATTTTTGCCAATTCAAAATCAGAGCACTTTGAAATAGAGTAGCCAAAATAGCTGAGATGTCTATTGAATTCTGAAAAAATGAAAACTGAAAAACATTTGATCTCTTTTTTTTTTTTCCTAACACGTTATTTCTGCTGTCCTGCAGAAATATTTAAAATTAGGAATTTAAGGTTCATTTTTGTTAAACTGTGGCAGTCTTAGTTCAGTTGTATTTACTGTGATCTGCACAAGGACTGGATATTTTACTGCACTGAAAACAATGAATGAAATAAGCTCATCAGAGCAATTTAAGCTGCATTAAATTTGACTTCTTAGGTTCAATTATTTGCTACTAAAGGTTTTTATTTAGTCAAATTCTTCAGGCAACCTAAGGATTTGACTATTGCAAGGTGTAGTGTGTGATTTAAGCTAGCAATTGCCATTGTCACATTAAAGTAAATGAACAGTGCTGCTTCAGGGTGTCCCTTAAAACACATACACCTTTTCACTGATTTAGATTTTTTTTTTTTTGTCAATAACAAGAGGATGGTGATCTACTCGAAGATGTTCCTTTCTCTGTTTCTTCTTACTGAAGAATTAGATTGGGCAACTGCTGGGAATAAACATCTCCTGGGCCAAAAAAACCCATGTAGGTCTTCCTGAGAAAGCTACTTGAGAATCAAAGCCATGAAACTAGATGCTATTAAATGAGAACAAAGCCTTTCATTTTTCAGTCCTTTATTCATCAAGTTTATTGCCATTTTTGACCACAGAAAAGAACAAATAATTTTTTTTCCCTGTAACACAACCCTGCTGTAGCCTTAGCCAACCGGTTGCTTTTATTTGAGCACCTTCTATTAAGTACAGAATCTCTGCAAGGAGGATTGTACTTTTAGGTACACATCAATCATTTAGTGGCTAATGCTCATAGTAGGTTGTTAGAACTAATGTGATACTAGGCTAAGCACTAGAAAGTTTACCATTCCCATGCAGGCAGTTCTTGAGTCTGCTGGCTGGACAGCTGACAATGCAGTGGGAAGCTGTTGGCCTGGGCTATTTAAACAGGATCATCCTCATTCTTGCTGAGTTGCTTTCTGAATTTACAATGTTTTATCTTGACATCTGGTACTTTCCATGTTGATTTTTTTTCTCTTGAGTCATAATCGCTGTCTCAATTTCACTTCAGTCTTTTCTTATCTTGCATGGAATGCTCTTCTATAGCTAAAAAAAAAATAAAACAAAATATAATAAAATTTTTTTTCAAAGCTTGACAAGATCACAGAGCTTGTGCTTCTCAAAAGGCAATTAATGGTCAGGGATATGTGAGCCCCTCTACTGTAGATCATGCATCAGTCATTTGTTCTGGAACTTTATAGATTTTTTGAGCCTGATCATTAATAATTTTTACTGTATAATTGGGTTTTAAACCTGCTTCTAGTGGTTCACTAAGAATTTTTCACATTTTGCATCCTTTTGCAGAAATGCTGAAACTCCCTAATCATGACAAGGCAGTTTATGGCAAGGATCACATCAGGAAGAAATGCCAGTAAGGAAGAGAAAATATTTGAAGGAAGAGCCTGTGCTATCAAACTGGATGAAGACAAAACATCTGCACATGTAAGAAATTAATACTACCAAATGAGACATAGAAATGAGAGCCCAGAAATCAGATCGATAAACATGTTAAATACTTTCTTTTTTGTATACAAAATTGTAGTAGAACTCTGTATTTCTGATATAGATCTGGATTTTTTTGATACTAATTTGTATCTTTGCTAGCAGAAGTACTTCAAATGTGCAAGAGCCCTTGAACAGTATTCCTACTGACTCACTCTCTGGTAGTTCTACCAGACTTGTTTGTCTTAGCAAGCTTTAAGCAAGACACCTGCTCTTTTCTTTTTGCAAGTCACTTTACCTGTCGTTTGTGCTAGTATCTCTTCTTGTTTGTCCCTTGTTTTACAATGACATCACAAATATTAAAAATAACTGAGAAGGGACTTTTAAATGATCTTGCATGGCCTGCTAGGCCCTGCAGATTTGATGCCATTATACTTATTGGACTATAATCGTTCATGCTGTTGCACCTTGCTGTTGGCTTCCTTTATTTGATTCTCTGGGTTTGTCACATATCTAGCCTACCTAGATGCCATTGCACTGAATTTGGTGATGGCTCCATCACAGTCAAAGACTTCCCTGTCTAAATATACCACTTCTGTACACTTGCCTTCATCTTCATCATTGTTGCGCTTCCAAATCTGGAACTACTAAGCACACACAGTAGATCACTACTGGTTAAATCATCTTCTCTTTGCTCTGTGTGGCTTTCTCATAGCTGGGCTTGCTCTTGCTTGCCAGTGCCTGGTGGCCTTACACAGTAAGCACTTTTGTAATGGAATAATGCTTCATCCCCAAAGGTGCGGAGAGAATGATATAATATTCTGTAGTAATTATATGAACAGACTGTGCTTTCTTTAGATTAGTTGCAAAGGTATCAGACACTTTCTCTAGTATTCTCAAGCAATATCTGGTAGTCCATATCATAACCTAGATATCAGTAGAGAATAATGAAGAGAATGATCTCATATCTCACTCATATAAAGAATTGAGTGCATTCAGAAAATCTAGTGCACATTTCTGATTTTCTGCAAAATACCACTAGGTGTCCTCTCACAGTAACTTTATTCCTGTAAGATGTACCCAATTGTATTCAGGGATGTGAACATCCAATAAATTGAAAAAGCATTAGAAATGCACAACCCAGAACTGAGTTTTGGCTTGACTTCTTTAAGGTTTTTGAAGCTCAGTTTCACTTCTGAAACACAGGAAACATTGGAGTGTTGTCAGCTCGTATTTCTGTGCAGCATCAATCTGATTTTCAGATCATACTATTTTGGATAAAACTCAAAAGAATTTTGGGAAATAATAAAAAATATGCTATAGCAGAAAACTACTAATGTGTCTGTCACCTGGAGATTCACAGATTTACAGATCAGCCAGTCAAGAAACAATGAATTCCACCTTTGGACCCGTAGTAAAAAACTGAAATATTACAATACAAATATTGTAAGCTCTGTGGTTTTAAAAGCAGGATTAAGGCTCATATGACAAGGAACCTATTTCTGGCTGGTATCAATCACTTCCTGTGAAGTGGTTTGATAATTTGTGGTGTAAGGCACTTCAGACACACAGAGTATAATTTGACCTGAAAACATGAGTGATTTCATTAATTCTTTGCAGCACTATGACGTTTCACTGCTGGTTATTCAGTATTCATTGCTGACACTGAATCAGCAAAAATTAGCAGCTAATTTCAAATCAAAGAATCATAGAATCATTTGGGTTGGAAAAGACTTCTAAGATTATCAAGTCCTACTGTTAACCTAACACTACCCAGTCCACCAATAAACCATGTCCCTAAGTGCCACATCTAGACATTTTTTAAATACCACCAGAGGTGGTGACACAACCACTTCCCTGGGCAGTCTGTTCCAATGCCTAACAACCCTTCCAATGGAGAAATTTTACCTAATATCCAATCTGAACCTCTCCTGGTGCAACTTGAGGCAATTTCGTCTCATCTTAATGCTTGTTACTTAGGAGAAGTGACCAACACCCATCTTGCTACAACCTCATTTCAGGTATATGTAGCAAGTGATAAGGTCTCCCATCAGCCTCCTTTTCTCCAGGTGAAACAGCCTCAGTTCCCTCAGTCATTCCTCACGAGACTTGTGCTCCAGACCCTTCACCAGCTTCATTGCCCTTCTCTGAACTCTCTCCAGCACCTCAATGTCTTTCTTGTAGACAGGGGCCCAAAAGTGAACACAGTGCTTGATGTGAGGCCTCACCAGTGCCAAGTATGGGTGGACGATCTAAGTGCTGTCTCCTGCACTTGGGTCACAACAACCCCAGGCAGCACTACAGGCTTGGGGAAGAGTGGCTGGAAAGCTGCCTGGAGGAGAAGGACCTGGGGGTGTTGATTAATAGCCAGGTGAACATGAGCCAGCAATGTGCCCAGGTGGCCAAGAAGGCCAACAGCATCCTGGCTTGTATCAGGAATAGTGTGACCAGCAGGACCTTCTCAAATTTCTGATTTCCTCAAAACCTTTTAACCTTTAGATTTCTGTGCACTGCAGCTCTTGTACTAGTAGGATTCTTTTTGAGAACCAACATTTGTCTTTTTTTTTTTTATTTGTACTCAACAACTTGACATTTTCTCTATCTCCTCAGGTATTATGACCACATGATGAAGTTGTAAGTGGGTTAGATTACTATTATTTAGGAAATCAACCTGTTCACAGTGTCTTGGCAGCTTTCCATTGCATAGCTATGATTTTCCTTCATCATGAATACCAGGCCTGAACTAAATTCAATCAGGCTGACAGTTGACAAGATCTGTTAATATAATCTTCTTACTTTTAAACATAAATTGTAAGCTTAATTTTAAGTTTCTTCTCAGAGTCCCTAATCTTCACCTGTACCTTGGAGAAGGCTAATGTATTATTGGGGAAAAAAAAAAAAAAAAAAAAAAAAAGTGAAACTGCAAAATATAGATTCTTTGTATTAAGAAAATAGAAGTAACATTAATTAATCCTATCTCTGCCCAAAGGAAAAAAAAAAGTGCTAAATATATATCCGTAGCAAAATTAATTAAAAAAACTTGTTTGTAATATGTGACAACTAATCTTCTGTTTGGAGTTTGACTCATTTATTCATTTATTGCTTTTTAAATGTCTGTTACTTCATTGATCAGAATTTTAGGATTTGTCTAAAAGATTATTCAAAAAACGCATCTTCCATTATGTTTCAGTGTGCTTCACTCACTTGATGTACCTTATGGAATCATATAATCATTTCATTTTGAAAAGACCTTTGAGGTCATCAAGTGCAACTGCAAAGGTGGGGTGGGCTATAGTGCTGGGTGTGCAAACTTTGAAGATTAGCTGACATATCCTGGCTCAGCATGGGTAGGAAAGAGGGGCCATGCATCTGTATGACTGCTGTCACATCCACAGACCTGGGACATAGCCACAACCCAGAGAGTGTGAGAGGACAAGGTGGCTGAAGTCCCCAGAGCCTTGAAAGAAGACCACACTGGAAGCTCAGTGCAGGCAACTCTGAGACCGTGCTTCCAGCTTCCTACATGGACAGCAGCAAAGCAGAAATTCAGGTGAACAGGTCCCGAGTCAAGATTTATTTACTTCATTTCGCTTCATTTGTGCCATCACCCAGCAACATAGATCACAACTCTGACCTAATAAAAATGGTATTAACAGCACTCTGAAAACTGATGGGATGATAGGTCTGTGTAATGTGTGCGCTCACTGGCAATGTTGTAACCATGGGTCTTATGAAATTTGCAGAAGATACAACCTTTCCAAATCCAGAGTAACAATCATATTGGAAAAAAGATTAGAGGGCAACTGACTTGCTAAGTCAGAAATATCACAACTGTGTACTGGAACCCATAGAGATAACAGGTGTTCATTTAGTATTTAGTTGCTAAATAAGCATTACGTAAAAGAAATGTCAATCTAGTACCTCAGATCAATGAAGCTGGGCAGCCATAAGTAGGAGTGAGTGGCTGGTTAAAAGTATTTTAATAAAGATGTTGTTTTCTGGCATCATCACACAGGCCTTAGAATAAACTTAACGATTAATGGTTTGATTTTTTTTTTTTATTCCCATAGGCCTCCACCCACCATTAGGTCTTTCATGACAGCTTAACTATCTCCGTGTTGCTCTGCAATTGGTTTTATAAATGGTCTTGTAGCAAGTGATCCTGCCAGCTGCGTTTCAGAATCATCATCTGAATAAGCAGTATATTATCAAAATGCAAGTGAAAGAAGAGCATAGGATCATATTTTACCTAAAATCAGCTCCTCTCAGAAGTTCCCATCCTGTGTTGCAGTGATAACAGGGCAACTTCAGACTTGAAGCAACATAAATATAATAGCTCAAGCTGCAAATTTTAAAGCTACAGGTAGAAATTTCTGGGGGGAAAACCAAAGTTAATTCATTTTGTATGCTTTCTGTTATACAGGGTGTTTCGAAACGATGGACTCAGTTTCAAAGCAGTAGTGATTTCAAACTGGGTCCATCTTTTTGAAACGCCCTGTGTATCTTTTCCCCTCTGGATGCTTATTGAAAAATGATTTCTTTGCTCGGAGTACCTCACAAAGATTGAATTGCCCTCATTGGCAATAATTCAGAGGAACACTGACATCTGGGAAGGAGTCAAAGAAAGCTTATCTTTTAATAAAATAAAAACAAAACAACAAAAGCATTGATGCTCAAGAGTGAGATTTGAAGACCTGTAGCATGAGTTTCCCAGTGTATCAAAGTATTTGCAGTCCTCTTCAGAGTAAGCTGCAGATGTTTTGACTCCATACTGTTCTGATGCTGTTCATCCTTGTCGATCTTATCCTAAAAAAACCACTTATTTTCTGTACACTTCCACAAGACTTCAGACAAATTATTATTGCATCTGGATAATGCATGTCAAACAATGCTATCAGAGACCTTGACTTACTCTCTTGGTGTTCTTCGCTCTAGTCAGAAATGCAGGCTGTTTCAAAAAGATGGACCCAGTTTGAAATCTCTGTATCTCTGCAGCCATGAACCAGCTATGAATGAAACTCCTACCTCTTGAAAAGGCGGGACATAGAGTTTCAAATGATTAGTGCTAGATGCCTCTTCCAGTGCACAAACAGCCCCTCACCTCAGTCATTCACAAAGTGGCGACGCTGCAAAACAAAGTGTTTGCATTCTGCAATTCAGCAAAACTAAATCTCTAATTGCCATGCCTCGTGTGTTTCAATGGTGTTTTGGCATTGATCTGCCAATGCCAAAGAACATTCGCCATTGGTACCGACAATTTGAGGAAACAGGGTGTTTATGAGCAAGAGCACAGGGCAACCACACACATCAGAGGAAAACATGAGAAGAAATCTATATCAAACATGACCAGAAAACTGAGTTTGAAATAATTATTTCAGGTATGGCCTTTTAAGCTTTTGGTTAAAAATATTCTCCACAGTCAATTGGGAAAGCTCAATCATGAACCTAATGAGCTCATGCTGAAAGGTGGTACAAGAGGGAATGCACGTGTCCCTGCAGGAGATGGTCTTGCTTGGTGTAACTGTATGACTATGACAGCAGCACCAGTCTCTGTAAATTGTGTTTTTATACTGCAAATGTCTTGCTGGCTGCCTTTCTTCCTTCTCTCCATATTACACCAGTAAAAGGGAATCAGCAGAGCAGTATCAATTAAGATTGGGTGAGGGTCTGGCCTGAAAAGGAAATGGGCAACCTTCCTTAAGCAGTTTTGCATCAAATTGTTTAACGGTAGTTTGATGTAAACATTAACTTTCCTACTTTTATGTCTTCCTTATACTGTTTATAGATGGAAGTTCAGGTGTATGCATTCTCTAGCAAGGTCAAACTCACACCTCATCATTGTGATATGGTCTAAACTCCCAGCCTTGAAACAGCTCTTTCTCTAGCTCAGTCACTGCAATTAGTGGTGGAATTAAGAGGGTTGTTCAAGAAAGAACGATACAGGCTGATCTCATTTCTCCCTGAGGGCTGAGTACCCTGGAGAGTTTACATTTTTTACTCCTTTTAAGCATTTGTGATGTTCTTCTTTATCTAGCTAAAAGGCATTTTTTCGGCCAAGCCTCTGGACCTCCCCCAGCCCTTGACATATTTGAGAGCTGCAGTACTACCTTCATTTCATGAGTTCAAAGGGTAGCCTGCTCAGGTTGGCACTGTTTTAATAATTCTTGTGTCTTCATTTCCTTAATCGAATTATCTTCTCAAGTTTTTTCTAGAGATTTCTGGGAAGCTGTCAAGAACTGTCTCTGACAGGCTACCTGTTTAATGTCCTAATTGGCTCTTAGTTGAGAACTATTCTTCAGGTCTGCCTGCTTTTTCAAAACTTAACAAAGGAATTTCTGTGGGCTCCTTAACTTGAATGTACTTTTGTCTCCCATGCAATGTCTTTCAAAGAGTTTCTGCAAGACCTGATACTTATCAAGCTCTCTATTCAACGTCCTGAAGGATAATGCCATCAATAGTTCTCTCTGATTCTGTGCTTCCCAGAAACTTTCCTTCTAGTTCTTTTTCAGACTTTGAACAAAGCTACCCCAGATTTTGTGTTCTGCTAATTCACATCTTCGTCTGCTTGTTCCCCATTTTGGTGCCAAGTTGTCACCTTCAGCTGACAGTTTTGAGGCATTTTTTTTCAGGTTAGACAGAGGCCTGGCCAGTCTGTCAAGGCAGGTGTTTGTGTTAAAGAATATAACTTCTATGATCTACATTGATCTTAGGCCCCTATGCCCAGGCATCACATTAAGAGCAGTGGAACCTGTACTTTAAGGACACTACCCAGAATGAGGTAAAAATGCAAAGTCTTTGGAGAATCCTAGGCTTTGGAGACTAGTCTTAGGCTTTAACTACTGGTGCCCAGGTGTGCAGACAGAGGCAGGCACCTGTGACCTTTAAGCTTCTCAAGAAAGGAGCTAGAGGCTGGAGAACAGAAACCGTATGTGTGGTATTTGATCCCTTTGTGTGGGGTTCTGTTGACAGCTCTGATACCATTTCAGTCATCAGCTGAAATCTTACCCAACCTGGCTGGGGCTGACTTTTCTTCAGTACTAGTGAACTGAAGACAGTAACTAGATAAACGTAACCTTGCAAAATTAATACTTGTACATACTATAAGTGTAATAAGAAGATATAAAAGCACCACATCTTGTTGATTCTCACGTTGGCTTGAGAAGATCTTTCTAAGGGTGTATCTTTGACAACTGAAGCGACAAAATTCATGTTCATACCAAAGGCAGGTATTTGTGGCTGAGTGGAAATGCTGCACGTCTCTTTTTTTTTTTTCTAATGTTCCTCAGACAATTTGTGTAATTAATTTAATATGCCGATTTTATAACTGTTTCTGTGCACAACATTCTTCCTGATCATTTTCAACACAGATATAATTTCTGCTTTAAGCTGAAGAGAGAAGGAGGTGTAGTAACCTTGGAGGACACCCGAGGGACCACTCGCCCTGCCCCTTCGTCACGGATTTAGGAAGCTTTCGATTCCTCCGTTCCCCGGCCGCCGCCTTTCACCTCCAGGGCGCTTGCAGGGGCTGCAGCCCAGCTCTGCTTCCCGCAGCCCCCGGCTGCCCGCTCACGCCCGGCGCTGCCGCTCTCCCTGGCAGGCGGAGGCGAGGGGAGGACGAGGGCAGGGAAGGGGCTCGGGGAGGTGCTGAGGAGACACCGCCGCTCGTCCCCAGCGCTCCGGGAGCCCGGAGGCGGCCGTGCCGGGAGAAGAGCCCCGCCACCCCGGTAAGAACAACTCCGGGAAGGAGCCTTTTCTCCCCTGCTCTTCTGACTTCCTCCGAGGGGTGCTGCGGCGTGCCTGGGCAGCCTGCGGCACAGCTAACGGGGGAGCAGGGGAGGCAGGCTCCGCGGGGAGGGGGCAGCGAAAAGTGGCTTTGCCTCACTGCTGCTTGGGCGATGCCGGCAGCGGTGGGGACCGGGGAAGAAGGGGCGGCTTGAGGCGGGGCAGACACAGGGCCCAGTTCTGCCGGGGGTGGCCCCTCTCCCCCACCCCCGGTGTGCTTGGCGTGCCTAGCGGCTCCTGCTGCAGAGCCACGCCGCTTGCTATTTAGCCTGAGCTCGGCCCACGGAAGCAGGGCCGGGCAAGGCGGAGGAGAGGAGCCGAGCCTGGGAAGCCTGAGCTGGTCCGCATCTCCAGCCAGGCAGCCTTCTCCCCGTGTAGGCGCGGCCGCAGCCGCTCGGTGCGAGAGGCGGCGGAGGGGAAGGCAGAGCAGAGCCGCTCCTCCTCCTTCCCCCGGCCGGATATATAGTATCAGATCCAGAGAGGGAAGAGAGGTTTGTAATTTTTTTGTTTCTTTTTTTTTTTCTTTTCTTTTCCTTCCCCCTCCCCCTTTTCTTTGCCGGGAGTTGCTTGCCTGCTAGGGAAGGTGGGGGCAGCGTTTTGAAACAAGAATTGGTCGGAAAAGCGGTAATTGAAGGTAACAACTCGCTGGGAGACACTGAGGGGAAGCAAAAAAAAGAAACCCAAAACCCATAAATGTGGGTGAGGAGGAGGAGGCGATGCTGTGGACGGATGATGTTGCTCTGGAAGGGAGGAAGGCGGCATGGGGAGCCGGCCGAGGGCGGCGGAGCCGGGCCGGCTGCAACGCCCGCGGCTGCGGCGGTGGCGGGAGGCTCCGCCGGGGCCGGGCCGGGTCGTGCAGGGCAGACACCGCAGCCGGGGGACAAGCCCCGACCCAGCGCGGCGGGGCAGCGGGGCGCCGTGCGGAGCCGGCCCGGAGCGGACGAACAGGGCTGGGCCGGACCCCCGGCGCTGGGCGGTGCCCCGGGGGGAGCCCAGCCGGTGATTCGGCTTCTCCTTGGGAAAGTTCAAGCCGGAATGCAACCCTGGAAATGAGAAGGGGAGCGTGGTGACCGACTTCTGCTGTGTTTGACAGCAGGGTTTGCTCCGGGTACTCCGGGTAGGAGTAATCTTCAATGCGATGCTATAAAGAAAAAAAAAAGAATAAAATAAAGATCTGATATAATTATATAATTTTAGTGGAGGCTTTCCTTTTTGTTTTCCCTGCTATTAGGCCTATACTTTTTTTTTTTTTTTTTTTTTTTTTTTTTTTTTTTTTTTAATTAGAGTGTAGTATTGGACAGCAATAGAGTTTTAGTCGTACGAGAAGGGCTCCTTATTCTGTATCCTGACTGGGAAATTACCGGATACCCTTGCTGCCCACTCGCCCACATGGCGCCACAAAGATTTAACCCAAATTTTGTTACATGATCCTGTGCAGTTATCCTCGATTTTCTAGAAATTAAAGACACGTGACCTTGTCTTGTCTTATACAGTCCTTTACAGTAATGTTGGTACTCAGAACATTTTGCTTGTATGTGTTTGCATTGGAACCTTTTAAGGGCATAACTAGAGAGGAATAACTAATGGCAGACCATTATCTTGCAGTGGGAAGCAGTGTAAATAAATGGGAGTTGCTTTATTCAGATGTATTTCACTATGAATTCAGTCAAAAGACTAGGTTTACATCTTTTTTTCTTTTTTTTAGACTGAAATTTTGCTTTCTGTGAAGGTCATTGTTAGGTTAGAAAAATGTACTCAGAAATCCCTGTCTGTTCTAATCCTGTTTCTCTTGAATTTGTACTAAAATAGTTGTAAAATTGAAACATTAGGTGATCCCAAAGGTGTAATAAAATGTGTGGCCTTTCGGAAGCTTTTAATACCATAGCTCACATTGCTTTGACATGTTACTTCAGAGTGTAACATTCTGTGTGTGCTGGCATTGTGGGAACCTTCATCTCCACTTGATGAGAAGCTGATGGCAGTTCAAAGATCTGCTACTGTGGTTTGTTTTCATTTACATCTACTGTATAAAAACATCATCATTTCCTGCTTACCTATAATGTTCTTGAATAGGAAAATGCAAGTTCTGCTCATTACTGTATAATGTACTCATCTTCTGTTTAAAGTAAACACATAGTTTAAAAATTACACTGGTAGTTGCTATAGAGAAGTTGTAAAATCACTGTTATAATGTACTGCTTCAATCTCCAGTCCTGTTGTGGTCTCTCCCTCTGATAAACTACCATTTTGTAGAAACAATATTTTAAACCATTTCCTCTGTGTTCTGGGGGGTTTGTCTAAGTGAAAGTCACTGTGAACTTCAATACATAGGTGAGGAGAATAGAAAATTTTGAGGAGGAGAGATGCATTCACTCAAAGGTATCTGCATTAAACGTGAAGCAATAGCAGATCTAGGCCAGTCTTTTACTATATTTAGAGGATGTTCAAGGCTGTATCTGAGATTGTAACGAAGCTGCAAATTCCTCAGTTCTGCCAATTTGGGTTTCAATTCAAGTCTCTATTAAGGCTTGTTAAGATTAGTGGTGGGTAAATGTAGTTCTAAAACATCTTGAACACTATGTAAGAAAAGCCTGAGTAAATAAAACCCACAGCATGTCAGCTGGGCAAAAACCCCAGAAGTATCTAGAGAGAGACTGCCAGAAAAGTAGTAGACAATGGGCTATTAACAGAGGCACAGTTTACAGCTCTGTTACAGAGGCTGCTTTGACTGATAAACTTCTCATACTTCCCCCAAATTCAGTTCAGATTTGAAAGACCTGGATCCTAGTGGGGTGGGAGGTCCGGTGGAGGAGTTTGGGGAGGTGTGCAGGGGTGTTGGCATGGAGAACATCGGTAATGATGGGGCAGTAGGATTGTGGCAGGGAGAAAAGGTAATATGACCAAAGGCACAGAGATTGCCATTTAGTTTGCATGGTACAGTAGAGGAACACGAATGAGCAGCCTGTGTCTTCATAAAGACATCTGCTCCTTCTGATTTCAAGTCCTGTGGCAAAGTGTAGATCCTTGCTACACGAGTGCAATCTGCAGCACTAGACTGTCACTGTAATAAACTTTTTTTTTTTTTCGCCTTACATTCTATGTAGGAAGCTCTTAATTCTTATCAATATGCCAGTTTTATTTTTCCCCAATAACAGGTAATTTTGGTCTATACAAGGGACAGATCATGTGAATGAGGGCATAGGGAAGAAGAAAAAAAACCCCATGTTTTGAAATGGGAAAGGGAAGAGAGACCCATTTTAATGTGGTGATACCACAGATCTGAGTAGTTCATGGAAGCTGAAGGGCCATGGCAAGTAACACAGTGGGGTTGGCGAAACTGTATTGATGAGTGCTTAACTCATCTGGGTAATATTGTTTATTATATTGTTTGGTTTTGTTGTGTTTGTAGGAAAATGTTTGGGGTAATTGCTGCAGGGGATAATGTTAGCATTGCTTTGTAGATGCATTATTATCCCATTATTACTTCTAAAAACTATAGCATTCTTATTCCCTAAGGGTCCTGGGTCCACAAAGGAGGCTTAAGAAATGAAAGTTTGAATGTTGCAATGCTGTCCAATTAAACTAGCGTTATCTAAGTTGTTAGTGATAGGTCATCGAAAGAGTTAGGCATCTCCAGACATAACTAGAAATAAGTAAAATGTGAAGCACGTTTCCTTCCCTGGCGCCACAAGCTCTTACACAATAGCAGTCCGGGAGCTGTTCATCTGTATTAACGTGAAGCTGTGCTGGGTAGAACCAAAACTTGCATCTCTGCAAGGCAAAGGGAGCTGTTCAGCAGTCATTTTAATTTGCCACAAATGTGGCAGCCTGTCTGCCTCACCTCTGGCTACATATTCCTGACCTCTTGCTTGTGCTGGTACTACAACTTGTGGCCAAATGCAAATCCAGTCTTGTTGTTGCTGTTGGCCTGGTTTTCAGTTGGATGAGTTCCTGGGTCTGACTCAATGCATGACTAAAATGCACTGAGGAGTCAGCAGAGATGCACAGTTTGTGGAAGAGCAGGTTGGTCCTAATCACACTTGGTTGGAGTCCCATTTGGACCAGATTAAAATTATGATGAACCTGCAGCCTAATGAGCTTGCTTAGTGCTGTGTTAACACTTCTGTATGGCTTCCAGATTGGCTTTGGTTTGTATCTGGCTGATTTGGAGAGTGAGGAGGGGTACCTGTCTTTCCCCAGTCACCTGTGTAGACATACTCTTCAAGGGCCTGATGAACTGAGTGAAAGAGGAAATTTGAAGGTCAAAAGGTTTTTTAAATTCCTGCATTCTTGAAAGAGATGCTGCTTTACTCTGGCGTGCTATAAAATTACCTCCCTCTGCTCAAGATGTAGGGCTCTTAATTCAGGTTTGGGGTCAACTCTGCCACTGACCTGATTTATCCCCTCACCACCACTGCTTCTAAGTCTGCCTATCCCGTATTGAAGTTGTAGACAGCTTCACCTATAGTCTCTGGTTTTTTGCTCTGGGTTTGCCCATGGCCTGTGCTGACAAAGCCTAGGTTTGTGCTGCGAGTTCTTTATTGCAATGATGATACTGACAACAGTAATTTCTCAGTACGGGATGGTCATAGCCATAGGGAGCACTCATGGGAGAACATTTCTCTAGTTTGCTCTCTCTTGTGAGGTCTCCTGGACTTCTGCGAATTAGTCCCTGTGGACTGCTGTGTAGTGCCACCCTGAGTCACCATGCACTAGTAGAATCTCAGCCTTCTTTATACACAGCCACATCTGGCAAAAGTTTGTTTTCATTTGTTATAACAGCAAAGAGTATACTACAGTGGATGCTTTGTCTTTTATTGTATTTTTTCCGTGCAATTTTTGAATGGTAATCCTATAACTCATGGGTACCATCTGAGGAAGACATTTTATATTTTATTTTTTTGTTTGTTTGTTTGTAGAGGTTTTGGTGGTGTCTTTGTTTGTGTTTTTTTGTTGTTTGTTTGTTTCTTTGTTAATTGTTGTCTAAATAGTGCTTTCAGGCTTCCTTTAGAAAATGTAGTTGTCTTTGGGTAATACACAGTGTTAAAATATTAGCTAATTAGGTCTTTACACAGTGAAATAGTCAATAGTAGAATCTCATGTGTAGGCAAATAAATAATGTTCTATTGGTAATTATTAGAAACTGGAAATCCCCTCTTCTGCAAATCTGTCTGCATTTGTTTTTGTTAAAGCATGAGGCATACTGAAGGTTTAGCAAAATAGCTGTAATTCGACTGTAATTGCGTTCGGTTCTAAGCTTGTATTAGCTGTCTTTTGCAAGAGTTGCTTATATGTCTGTTTCTCTTTGTGTGTACCCATGCTGAGGCAGTTTCTAGAGACTGCAAATTATGTAGGACTGTTCTTCCACCCATGCTTACAGAAAAACATACCTTAAGCCACAAAAATACCCTATTGTGTTTAACTCCAATGTTTTCTCCTTGCTTAAAGTAATTGTGGAACAGCTGTGCCCATAAGAGATGCATATTATAGTTTCTCCTCACACTTCAATCCATTTTTAACCCATTATGCCAGTGTTCATCACCTGTGTCTGCTTTAAGAACCCATAAGTTGCCCTGTGACATTAATAGAACAAATACAAAACTTAATGACTGGTTAATGCATGCATGCAAGAATGGTCACAAATCTGGATGCTTACAAGTTAATTTTTAAGGATGTCTTTCACCCTTGCCTTTTCAGCAGTGTAACTTCTACAATACACCTTAGTAAATCCTGAATGAGGGATTCTTAATTTAGTCACAAAATACATAGATATTAACAGAGCACAGCAATCTTCTAAAAGGCTCTTTGACATTGGGGTACTGTGGAGTTAACGATGGGCTATACAAATGGGTTCGACAGTAGCCAAAGGTGGTACCATTTAATGATTCATTGGTAGTATATGAAATTGCCTGAGTCATCTTTATAGGTGTACGGTGATATCTCAAAAGGCAGTTACAACTGACTTAACTAGTGATGTGCTGTTGCAGCATACAGAAAGCAACAGCCTGAAGCTCGCACTTGTTTTTGTTATTAGTACTGGGTCTTTGCTTCCTAAGCGCAAGTAACAACAACATGGAGAAGGTTGTAGCTGCAGCAATCTGCACCGTTTTGGCCATGTTCTTTGGAAATACACTTTTCAGTTACTGCTCTCATTGATATGAAATATTTTTTTGCCTGCTGTCTCTGTTTCGAGTTTTTATATGAGTAATTGTGCTTGTCTGAGATTTGCTCTACATTGCAGTATCACTCTATGACTAAGGACACAATGTTATTCACCACTTGTGAAAGTTTCTTTGGTTATGCAGGGTCGAAGCATCTGAGCCGCCTCCTTCAGCACCAAGGCCTTCAGAAACAAGAGCTCGTGCTTTCAGCAGAGGTCTAAGGGAAGGCAGGTGTTTGTGTCCGGCTTTAGCACTGAGGCGTTCAGTGATGCTCCCTCTTAGATATCCTTAGATATCCTTACTTATGTCAGGAGTAACATGGTCAGAAGCAACTCCCAGAAGCAAACTGGTCATGATCTGTGGTAAACAACAACAGTGCTAGACTGCTGAAACCAGGAGCTTTGCCTGTTCTGTTCCTGGTTGGGACCAGCTAAGACAGAAGTGTTTTTGTGGCTCCTGTCAGATGACCACCCAGCTGGTTAGCCAGGATCAATGGCTTGTGATGGGCTGGGCTTCTGCAGCGAGGCAGAAGCAGTTTGGAGTTGGGATGAAGAACATGAGCGTGTGAGCTTTGTCAGTCCTATCCTGGCTTTGTGGCAGCCAGGGAGGTCAGCTGCTGCTGGCTTTCTCAAGTGAGGCAAAGAAAGAAGAGGAGGGGAACCACTTTCTCTGCCAGTATCCTGTGGAGCAGCTAGGATGGCAGAGCCAGAGACTGCCGCAAATCTTTTCAAAACCATCTGCTTTTACCAGCTGTCATTGCTTATTCACAAACACACAGTCTTATTGGGCATTAGTATTAAAAGTCTTTCTCTTTAAGTAGAAAAAGAAATAAATTTCTTCTGAAATTCCTCCATTATATGCCCATACCTCAAGTAGGGGACTGTAAAAGTGCTCTGTCATGAGAGAAAGGAGAGGAGAGGAGAAAGAGAGGGAAAAGGACTTGTCTGACCAACATAAAACAATTTCTGATGTTATACACATTCACAGTGCTGTCAGTGGGACTTATTTTTGTTATCGGCTGGTCTGAAGTGGATGACATGATTCTGTTAAAACCTAATTCTAAGGACAATTTTGAGGGTGAAATTTTGTCATAGAAGGAGCCCTTAGCAAAACTTCTATTGCATACACTGACATCAGCTTATTCATTGCTTCTAGCTTTAAGTCAAGAGGAACGTCACAGTACAGGACTGCTTCTGGATTTCCTTTGGCTATTGAACTGAATGTCACTGCTGTGAAGCACCTAAGTCCTTTGTCAGCCCAAAATTTTATGAAGAGATTGAGACTGTTGGTCCCCAGGCAATTAATAAGACGCTCAAACTCTCATGTATTCACATTTCTAAATTGAATGTGACAGACAGAATTACACCCTTAGTTAACCCTTGCTTCATATAACTGCAACCTCAATGCTTTACTTCTGATCCTGCAGACTGCAAATAAATAATTTGCTTGCTTTTCTGATGAAAGATCTGTTTATGCAAACTTGTAGCTCTGGCAGCCATGTAGTCTAACGTTGCATGCAGTAAATTCCACTTTATTCCTGTGACTGCAGCTGGAACATCTCAGCCTAGCTCTTTATGTGCCCTATGATCCTTTCTCTAGTAATGTACATTATTGTTTTGATGTGGGTCTGCTTGTACTTGCCTATGGAGTCCTTCATTTGCAATCTGCAGGAATAAATGAAATCCCAGATCAAGACATTACAGACACTGAACGATGCTGTCTCCTACCGGTGACCTCCTTCAAGCCCCCGTTACTTCTGTCTTTATTAGATACTCCAGAGCAAACTGACTAAGCTAGTACGCTCCTAGCATGGAATAAAATGTCTTTGATCCCTTCTGGACTTTTTTTTTGTGCCTTTATTTGTATCTGAAATAAACTTGGTGACACTGTTGCAGAGGAGAGGGCAAGGAACCCAGAGGTACCAGGGTGTTTATGCCATGCTCTGTCGTATATATCAAAACAACCACCAAACCTTGCACCTAGATGCAGTAGTCAAACCTGTCAACCCTGGAAAACCTTTAGCATTCTGCAGGTAACCAGTAACTTCTGCCATAACACTGTCTAGCTGGAGTTTTAATTTTTCTTCATTCTTATGTTTATGCTCAGTGACTGCTGCCTTGTTCCATGTAACCTCAAAGCAGCCTGTGGGTTTCTGCTATACTTGAATTCAAGGCTTCAGGGCATCCTAAATACTGTATTGATTTGGTGGGAAATGTTGGATCCTGATGTGTTTCTCAGTTAATATTTTTTTCATCTCCCCTGTTTACTAATCACTGTGTTTTCTCTCAGGCATTTTGTTTTGGTTTTTTTCCTAGTTCTGTTGCTACTAAGCTGAGAGAGGTGATAAGGAGACTGTGTCCATAAAGACTGATTTCATGCCCGAGATGTGTCACTTCACCTTCATTTTTGCCTTTCACTAACCCTTCATTGCTGCGTAGCATCAGGCAAACTGCTAGCTGTGTGTTAATCACTGTGGCTCAGAAAACAATTTAACCCATTTCCACCATGTTCTGAAGCTGTCTTGTATTTATGTTTAAAGGAGCGCTTTACAGGCAGCTGGCTCAAATCCTGCACGCTGCTGTTTGCCACAGGGTCCAAGTCAGTCGAATGCAGAGAAGAGATGTTCAGTTGCTGATATTGGAGCGCTCCATACATGGGGCATCAAGTGTTTTGGTCCAGCATTTTTTTTCTGCTGAATATTTGTATTGAGCCATATACAACTGCAATGGAAGCAGTTGTTTATCTGCGGAGGGTAATGCTGAATTCTCTACCAATTGAAAGCCCATTGCTTTGGCTAGCTCAGGGTTTTTCAAGAACTGATTAGGCATTGCTTACTGCTGATGAACTCACTCACAAAGAATTTCCAGCAAGCAAGTCAGGGGTCAGATGAAATTGTATGCTTCCAAGATGATGTGATAACATCCTGTATTTAAAGATGAGGTCTCTGAAATCTACCAACAGAGCTATACTATTGAACCAACTGCATATGCAAAACTAAACTCTGATCTGACAGCAAGGCAATAACAGCATACAGATGCATTAGCTGCTTGTACTACACCACTTGGAGGCAGGGCCTTACTTCTCTGGTTCGTCTCAGAAAACCTTTGCCTGTTTGTGTTACATTTACCACAGCTTTGGTTTCCAAGTAATAAATGGTTGTATGTCAACAGTCACTATTCTGCTGGTGAATCATAAATGGGCTGAAGGTATATTAGTACAAAATATTTTTCTGAAAGGCTGGATTTCCCCCAGACCAGGATGGTGACATTTGTGGGAAGACAGGCTGGTTTGTGACTGTCTGTGCTTTGCTCTTGAAGTTATATATGATTTTAAATTTTCAGTTTTCAATTCTACAGGTTATAGACTGGCACATCTAACTATCAGTAGTTCATCTTAAAAATTGGGTAGTCATACTGAAAAATGAGAAAATAATACTTAGTGCCAAAGTTTCCATTGCTGACCATAAATTGTATTCTTCAAGGTGGGGAAGTTCTTGCATTCTGAAGCAATGCAATCTGCATTTATCAAAAAACAAGTACTCTACTTGTCCCTAACATTTAATTTCCATGGCAACCTACATAATTCTTGTTCTGGGAGATGAAGTAAGGTGATCTGGAGCCCTTCATAGGAATTCGTCTTTGATCTAAGGTTCATGTGTTCAAAATGTTAAAATAGTCACCATACTGTAAAAGTAAAGCTATATTTCATTAAATGACAGGGTGCCTTCAAAGAGAATAGTTCTCTTATTTTCCACATACGCCTACATCTAATGTGACTAATGCAATTGTGACTGTGAGCCCTTAAAGTGCTATACAAACAAAAAAGTAGAATTATAGAAGTAGGTCTCACAGCGTTCCTAGATATACAGCAGGAAATTTGTGTCTTGTCTTGTGGGTAACGAGAGTAAGCAAAATTTATTATGCCTGAGAGTTGGAAGTAATAAAGATAATAGGATTCCTTTTCATGTGGTACAGGCAAGTCCTTATAGGTATTTTTTCAGAGCTTTGTATAGCTATCACGCCATATTGCTGAGTCATTTCTAAACTAAAATAGGAACCTTCTTGCACTCTTTTTTCCTTTTTTTATCTGTTTTTCTGTCTTGGAAATTCTTTTCTGCTATATGCAACCTTGTATCCTGTCCGTTCGAAATACAGTGCCCAAAATAACCTGTCTGGGATACTTTTAATCTAAAGTGCTCATAATTGCCAGCAGCAGCTTCCTTTAAATTAATTACACAAAGGGCCTAAATTTTCATGAAGGTGTCCCATAGGTAGTTGTTTTTAATTCTTTATAGTTTTGTGCAAAAAATCCTGCCAAACCAGAACTTCCCACTTACACCAGTAGAAGTATTGCATGTATATGACACTTGTTTTGAAGGTTCAAGAAGATTAGGCCAGGAAAGTACATTAAGGATAGCTATAATTCTGTGACAAAAAGGTCATATTTCATTGCCTCATCTTTTTAAAATGCCATGTTTTCCATACTTTCTCCTTCTGTCCTTTCACTAGGAACACTAGCCCTCCAGTAAAGCTCATTACTTTGTCCAGTTTGAAAATTTACCATCTTTTCTTCAAAAAGCAAATTCTGAAAGAATCTGACTGAAAAAAAAATATAAAATACGTCAGCTTTCTCTTTTCTTTGTCCTCCTATCCATAAATTGTAAACATACGACTGTAGAAGCCATTTCTTTGTGTTGAGCATTTCTTGATTGTTCAAATCAGCCCTTTAATATATTGCAAATATCTGGCGTAGTGTTAGCAAGGGAACTTATGTTTTGATGTCTTAGAGTAAACATAAAAATTATATTAATATATCTCCAGCAGAATTGCATGGTATGAGAACAAAATATGCTGGGCCAGAAGGTGAAGTGGTCTCAATCATCTTGAGAATGTTTTCTGCCAGAATATGTTGATTTTATTGGTATAGTAAGTCTCTTGCATGTGTACTTTGTGTTTACTCATATGCTTATTGGAGATGTGCATTTTCCCTGTAGTATTGTGGTATTAGTACCTGAAAACAAAAGGAGCACAGCAAAGGACACAAGTGATAAGCTGTGGTGCAAAGGCGTGTGGAAGTTAGGTAAATGTGTTGGATTTCAAGTCACAGATATAGCATATGGCTGGTGTGCCATATGCTGAATGAAGAGGAGCAAGATAGTGCTCTGCATTTGTATTTCCCACTTCACTGTGAACAATGAATATGAGATTAACACAATACAAATGCAATGTATTAACACATAACGTAGTGAGTAGTGTTTAAAAGCCACATATGGTGGAAATGACTTGCCTTCTTTTGTTCTAACTTAGCACTGAAAGTTGGCAACAGCACAGTGGGATTTGTCTGAAGACCCCTGGAAGGAGTCCCCTAGATAAAATTTGGGTCCTTGTGTTTCTTAACTAAGAAGCAAGTTGCGACAAGTCTGCAGCAGACTGTAGGTCCCTGGTAAATTCAGAGGAAAGGATGAGTAGCAGTATTGTTCTGAGCATTCAGAAAGGTAGCCTCACAGGTTTGTCAAGACAGCAGTGAGATTTCTAACATCAGAGAAGGAGACTCTATTGGCTCTCTCTCTTTTCCCCAGAGGAACCACAGCCTAGCAGAATCCAAATGAGAACTAGTAATTTTAGTCCTATTAAGCAAGTATAAGATCATGTTCCAGTATAGGTTGGGGAATGACTCATTAGAGAGCAGTATAGGAGAAAGGGACCTGGGGGTCCTGATGGACAGCAGGATGACCATGAGCCAGCACTGTGCCCTTGTGGCCAAGAAGGCCAATGGCATCCTGGGGTGTATTAGAAGGGGGGTGGTTGGTAGGTCAAGAGAGGTTCTCCTCCCCCTCTTCTCTGCCCTGGTGAGACCACATCTGGAATATCGTGTCCAGTTCTGGGCCCCTCAGTTCAAGAAGGACAGGGAACTGCTGGAGGGAGTCCAGCGCAGGGCAACAAAGATGATGAAGGGAGTGGAGCATCTCCCTTATGAGGAAAGGCTGAGGGAGCTGGGTCTCTTTAGCTTGGAGAAGAGGAGACTGAGGGGTGACCTCATTAATGTTTATAAATATATGAAGGGTGAGCGTCATGAGGATGGAGCCAGGCTCTTCTTGGTGACAACCAATGATAAGACAAGGGGTAATGGATTCAAACTGGAACACAAGAGGTCCATTTAAATTTGAGAAGAAACTTCTTCTCAGTGAGGGTAACAGAACCCTGGAACAGGCTGCCCAGGGAGGTTGTGGAGTCTCCTTCTCTGGAGACATTCAAAACCCACCTGGCCGCCTTCCTGTGTAACCTCATCTAGGTGTTCCTGCTCCGGCAGGGGGATTGGACTAGATGACCTTTTGAGATCCCTTCCAATCCCTAACATTCTGTGATTCTGTGATGTGTTAGAACAGTGAGCTATTCTTTTTCTTCATTCCTCCAGTTATTTTGAAGATGCTGTTAAGGGTATGGCCAAAAGTTTCCTCTTCATGCTATGAGCATTTCTCAGCTTTTTCCTCTTTCTTAATCAGTATTTAGAGGTCAAGTCTTCCAGAGACTTGGGTTCTCTTCTTTCTAATATTGCTGGCTACTCATGAGAAGTACTTTTTGCTGGATGACTGGTCATTAAGATTAAGGGGTAGAGCACTTTCTTATTTTATGAGAGTGAGGATAAATACTGTGTTCTCAGAGCCCAAGCAGTGTGGAATTGAGTGTGTGGGCAAGAGATGACCTGTTTTACAGTGTGGTGCACTGAGCAAGAGGCATGATAACTCCTTATTCCAAATATGGTTTTGTACAAAAGCAAAGATTGCCCAGGAGAACATAATTAAGCACTGCTGCACAGGAAACAAATAATATTTCACTCTTCAGTAAAGAACAATAAGAACAAGCGTTCAGGCAACTATAGGCCAGTCAGGCATACCACAATCCCTGGAAATATTATTAATCGTGTCCTTGGGTAATTTCTTTCCAAATGTGAGGAGGATGAGAAGGTAATGAAGAACAGTTGGCCCAGATGTACCACAGGCATGTTGTGCTTGACCAACCCGAGTGCCTTTTGCAATTAAATGACAGCACACCAGTGGACACAGCATTTCCCAACTTTGACTTCAGTGAGGTTTTTGTTATCCCCTCTCAGTGAGGAAGCTGTGGAAGTATGGGCTGGATATATAGATTGTTAGATTGACTAAAAATTGTCTGGATATCTGGGTTCAAAGGGTAGTTTCAATAGCTCAGTGTCTCATTAGAGACAAATAAGAAGCGACCTGTAAGGCATTGGACCAGTAGTATTGCATCTCTGATAATTACCTAGATGGTGAAACAGAATATGCCCTGAGAAAGTTGTACAGGGTGTTTCAAAAAGATGGGCGCAATTTGAAATCACTATATCTCTGCAACTACGAGCCATCCATGAATGAAACTCTTACCACTTAAAAGGGTGGGGCATAGAGTTTCAAATGATTACTGCTACATGCCTCATTAAACCATTTGTAAATTTTTGTGTAATTGTAATAGTGTTGCCATCATGAAATATACTGCTTTGAAATTGAGTCCATCTTTTTGAAACACCTTGTAGATAACATTCAATTGGTAGGAAAGAGAGTTACACCAAATGGTAGAAGATCAATCCAGCTAGACCTTGAGAAACCTGAGCTTTGGGTCAACAGAAACCTTATGAAGTTCAGTAAGAACAATCGTGAAGTTCTGTGCCTGTGCAGATTAACTCTGTGCAGCAATACAGGCTGGGAAACAACTAGCTGAACAGAATATCCATGGGAAAGCAACGGAATATTATGGTGGTTGTCAAGTTGAAAATGAGCCAATGATGCATTTTCATTGGAAATAAGGCAAATGGCGTAGGGGTCTACATTAAAAGCATGACCAGCAGAACAGGAAGTTGTTATCCTCCTCAGCACTGCTGAGTACTGTGCTTCTCCAGTTGGTTTCTAGGTTCCTCAAATGAAAAGGAAGATGTTAAAAAAATGGAGAGAGGATTCAGCAGAAAACTACTGAGGTAACTGGAGCCATGAAACCCATAAGCCATGAGGAGAGGTTGAGGGAGTTGGGCTGATTTAGTCTGGAAAAAAAAAAAAAAAAAGAGGCCAAGGGGCAATCTCACTAGAGCTCGTAACTGCTCGAAGAGGAGTTGTAATACAGTGACTATGGAGCCGAACTCTTCTCATTGGCAGTAGGTAGTAAAAACAAGGGGCAACTGTCATAAGTTGTAGCTTGAGAAGTTCAGACTGGCCATTAAGAAAAAGTTTTTCACTAGCGACAAGCCCATATTAACATGTCACTCAGAGAGTTGGTGGAATCTCTCCTTGGAGGTTTTCAAGACTCAGCTGGACCAAGATGTGGATGACCTGATCTAGCATTGTTGGCAAGTGAGAGTTGAACTGCTGATCTGCAGCGGTCCCTTCCAACAAGCTTTTCTGTGATTTTAGCTTCAAAGAAGTTAGATTCTACTCAGGACAGCAGGGCTGTGCAATGTGGCCAAAGAATTTTGTAAGGCTGTGAAATTTGTGTGTCAACAATGATGGACATGGATGGTGGACAATGGTTTTTCTCCCTGTCATCAGCTTGAATTGTATTAATGTACAATGCATCCTTAACTCTATATGATATTATGTGGTTTTATATTGCTTAGCCATTTTCAAATTTTCTTCACTTTTGACATACCTTTTGGAAAACAACAGTGTTCACATGACCATAGGAATCTAAGTAATTTTTATTTAAGTTGAATTAAGATTATTCATTAAGAATAACATCTATTTGTAGCCATTTCTTCTCTCTTCATGGTGTGCCAGGAGCTGTAGAAATGTACAGAAATATGTTGTTCAAACTAATTTGTCAAAAATAAACAATGAAAGAGATGTGAGGAAATCAGCTGTCATTATCATAAGATATTTGTTTTCACAGATCAGTGTTGATGATTGTCTGTTTGTTTTCAATTGAGTTGATTCCTTATTTTAAACCTGACTGCAATTATGAGTGCCGCAAGATGTAATTGAAGGAGCGAACTCATGGAAAGATGAAAAAATAATAAACTAAAAGCCAGGATAATTGGGAGTGAGATTTTTATCAGTAATCCAAGGTAGGAGTGAAGACAGACAGAATTATGTCAACCTTTGCATGAGAAATAAATATCTTAAGTCCCGTTGCCAGAAGCCTGTGGGTTGGAATGTCACAGTGCATCCTGGGCACCAGCCCTACCTTGGGGCTGACCAGGAAAAGGTGCGGCAGTCATATGCTGGTCATCCTTTGTCATTTGTCTGACTTCTGGATTAACACCAATGCCAGCTGCATCAGGGCCATGCAAATGTGACTATACCATTTCAGGGCTAATTCCAGTGCCAAACCAGTTTTATTTCTTTCACTTAATGACTGAGCCAAGAAACCCTGCAGACCTGAGACTGCTGGGAGTCAAACCAGTTTAGGGGTATCAGATCTCCTTTAGGTTGCTCGTGATTATGTAAAGAACCAGAGAAAAAATAAAAATATAAAAAAAATATTTAAAAAAATGAAAACAAACCCAACCAACCAGAAAACAAAACCCAAACCCATTTTATGTTCTGAATCTATGAGTCAGTTTGGAAAAGCCTAGATTTAAACTCTTGACTTTAGCTGATTCCAGGAACAACGCCCCAGTAACTAAAACAAACAAAACCTCACTTAACATGTGGTCATGTACCATAAAAAATAATGATATGTAGAAATAATGCTCTGAGTATATGTGGATTTCCTTCCTATGGTTGGTATTGCTATAGCAACACTTCCCTCCAAACCATGACTGTCATTACAAAAGTGGCCATCGATCTTATATGTGGTAAATTATATCTGTATTTATCTAGAAACCGAACATGCTAATGTCAAATAAAATAAATATTTGCTTTTTGTATCCATCCTCCCTTGATTTTTTTCATTTCAACAAAATCGTTTTATTTTTAGGAAACTTCCTTTATCAGTTTTTCAGGAAGTTATTGGTAGATGTGAAGAGTGTTTTTCACTCTCAGGATTTAATACATTTGTTACAGCTTAATTTAAGTATCAGCATTTGCTATAGCAGTTTTACTGGAAAGATTTTTGATAGAAATGTCTCTGCTTTTGCTGTATGAATTTTCACAAGAGGATAATCAAGACCTAGTCTAGACCTCTGAGGAGGCAAATCTGGAAAAAAGGAAATAATTTATATGTGGAATGTCTCGAAAATAGATTTCAAAGAGAATATGTACCTGACAAACATTTCTTGTGTAAACTTAAATCTCATTATTCCTGTAATGGGGGGATGTGTATATTCATATTTGTTTCCAATCCAGCAGCAAAAGCAACAAGGGAGTAAGTGTATACACAAGAGCTGTCTAAATAGAGAGTATGGGAAGCAAATTGCCACCATTAGATTGGTTCTGGTGATCTTCACCATGGCTTCCAGATGTATGATTGAGGCCTCGGCAGTGAGAACTTTACTGAGAAATATCCATTTTCTTGTGAGCTTCAGTATTGCAGAGGCAACACCAATAGTGCAGTGAAACAACCCTCTCAGCAGAATGCCTTACTCAGCTTGCAGTTCCAGGTGTCCCATGCCACAGAGGTGTGAAGGCTCCCCTATGTGCCAGCTTACTGCAATGCCATCCTGATGCATCTCTTCAACCTCTGGGGCCAGTGCTGGCCCAAAAGCAGCTCAGCAGCTTTCCCCTGCAGTGTGAGTCAAGAGCTTTCTGCCAGCTGGGGAACTTCTGGACTATGAGGCATGAGAACCAAGGGCATGGGGGGCAAAATGCAAGAGATCTCCAGTTGTTTTGTATTGATCCACTAGCCCAATGTTGTCAGCCTTTAGTAGGCACTATTAAGTTCAATTAGCAAAATACAGGCTCTTGTGTGCTCTGGGTCCTGGGGCTGTAATAGCTCAGTCACGGTACGGCTTGGTTCTTTATCTGGTCTGGCACTACATCTAGGCAAGAGTTTTTTCAGTATGTCAGAGCTTGGAGCAGCTCAGTCACTTCAGCAGGCAGCAGACAACTGTGTTTGGCTGAGTTTGCTAATTCATCTGTGCTGCCTCTCCTGCTTTGGGTTGACTCTGCACTGTTATCCTTAATATGCCTTTTATCTATCGTCTGCCTGCATGTGAACTGTATTTGGCCAGAGCCAGCGAATCTGAAGCCGGTTGTTAGACTACATGTATAAACCCCCAAGCCCCTAGAAATTAGAATATATAAATCTAATTCTGATTAAATGCCATTATGAAATGAATTTAAAATAAATGAAGTGACAGCAGCTAAAGCAGGAGTGCAATAGCATGTAATCACAATTTGACCCAGAAGCTGAGGGGTCATTGTTATGAAAATAAATGTGTAAATCTGTTTGAGGCTTTACAGTTCTCTTTTGAATTCCTTGGATATGACCTCCTGTTTCTCCAAACCTCTGAGTGACCCAGCCGATAAATCCCACCAGGGTTTGCAGTAACAAATGATAGGCACGTAGCTTCGAAATAAATGGTAATGTTACCTCGAGTTCTTGCTCCTGTTTTCTTGTAATATATGCCTCGTTGTTTTGGGCTGTTTTAAATTCCAATTTGTGCTTACAATTTGGACTGGGTTTTATTTGAAAGATTCAAGGCTCTCAAGCTGGGACACAGGTACAAATTACTGAAGGACCTTTGTCTGTGTAGCATAGGTAGGAAGAATTGTTTCTGGGCCTCTTGTATAGTACCAGAGGAACACTCAGTATGATCCCACCCCTTCTCTCTCTTTTCAATGAGTTACTGAGAAAAGACTTGACTAAACCTCAGGCTGTAACTTAATTGCTCCTCTCCTGAAATTGCTTCTGCGGAAGAGCCCCAGCAACACTCCTATCTCCATGTGCTTGGTGTCCTAGATCATGAGGAAAAAAGAGACTGTTGTTATTCCATAAAAACATGTAGAATAGAAGTAAAATCGCTTGCGTCTCTGGAGGAAAGGAGAGGGAGTGCCACATATGGTTGATGGTTTATCATCGCATTTCACGGATGTTTTTTGGAACCTGAAATTGTTTAAAACAAGGCTGGTTGCTGTGTGAGTAGCAGCAGCACCATGTGGCCATCTGAGAGTAATCAGAACCAGAAACACACCAATGCCTCCAAATCTTGTAGTTAAGCTGGTTACAAGCTAGTTATCACAGGAGTCAGTATGGACATTATTCATATAAAGTGTACAGTCAGCTGCATATTTGGAACACTGTTCATAATGGAAATTTTATGTAAATACCAGCATGGGATTACAAAGTATAATGTGGCAAAATGTGTAGGCAAATTTGTAGGCAAAACTTTTTATGTGCAAAAACATACCCAAAAGTGGGTCCCAAAGGCAGTGAACCACTTATCACACAGGTCTGTGAAGTCTCGTGCATCCCGTGTTAAGAGTCATTCCATTGGTCTTTCTTCCCCAAAATTCCATCTTTGTGGATGGCCTCTCCCCGGCTCCAGGCTACACCTGATGGCGAGAGTTGGTGGAGTTGGAGACACATCATTATGCTGGACTGTGCTGCAAGCCAAGTTTTGCCTCCCAGCAAAGCCTGCCTGAGTGATGTTGGACACTGAATGCTTGTTTTCTTCATGATCTGAAAACTTAACATATGCATCACAGGACCCTGATGTATTGCATCTTTTCTCTATGCTAGTGCAGTGTCTGTCTTTCACATTGGTGTTGGAATAATCTGGATCATGTTATGTAATGTTTTATTATTTTTAGGAGTAATAGATTAGATCTGTAGTGAAATTTCAGCAGAATGAATGACATATGTCTTTTTGTGGTGACTGAAGATTTCTGGTTTACTTTTTTCATGTGATTAAAAAAAGTGTTAAGGAAACTACAGTTGCAGAGAGCTTGATAACCAGGCTACAAAAATCTCTATTGTGCAACAATGGAGCATGTTTTAGGAGAACAAACAAGTATCAATGTTTGTTCTGGTTTCCTACTAGAGAACACAGTATTTCTAGCTTGAATATCATGACTATAGCAACATTCTTCCTAAGTCCTTAGTTCACACTTCAAAGGACAGGGCTGTATATGTAGCTTTTGCTCTGCTCACCACATTTCTTGGTCATGAATTCTGACCTTGTCAAGTGGATTGTTTTCATAACTGCTAAGCAACAGCAAAAGCCCAAACCACAAAACATTAGTAGACCAGCAATCTACATTTCCGCTGCCTCCTACCATGAAATCGAGTCAGTCTGTATGCTGCAAGTGCAGTGAACTGTAGAAACACAATTCGGCAAAGTTTGAAGGCAAAACTTTGTTTGATTCTTTTTATTGGAGTCTACCGTCTTATTAAATCTCATAATTGTGAAGGCAGTCGGCTTTTTTTTATGACTCAGAATAATTCAAAATCTCAGTAAAAAGGGAGTGTACTGTTGTACCTGTTAGTTAAATGGATAGATTCAATACCTCAAAACTGCTTTGCATTTCCTCCAAATACCAGTAGGTAATAGTTCCCATATGCTGCAAACTGGAAGGGAAATGTGTTACAATGCTGGATGCAGTCTTATTAAGTGAATCAAGTCAGTGGTTTCCATTCAGGTATTAAGTTTGTCAAGTGTAGTAGTTTAGGGTTTTTTAAAGTTGTTGAAATTCTTCATTTTCTAGCTTAAAGAGGTGTATCCAATGCTGTGTAAATACAAATGGGCAGTAAACTGTCACTTTTCTTTTTAAATTTGACCACTGTAAATTTTGCTCTCTTTAATGAAGCCTATAAACTAAGCAGATGAGTTGGGAGCACATAACCTTGGATCCCTTCTCCTGTTTCTGACTCATAGACACTTTGAGGTTCAGGGTGATTGTCCTTGGATTCTGTTATCCTCAAGGGGTATCAGTTTTGCCAGGCTTGGCTATTCAGGAAACACATGTCATATCTTCAAAAACTGTGAGAAAGTATAGAATAAGAAAACAATAGGACAAACAAGCAAATCTGTTTGAATTCATGATCTTTACCCTTATCTTGCTGCAGTAATTGGGGCTACAAAAGCAGAATTCATATGTAATCAGGGAGTCCAGGAACTGGCTATTCAACAAAAACACTACTGCAAGGATTGTTCTGGTATTGCTAAGGACAGGAATACCATAATTTGGGCATAGTCTGTATGTAACAGATACTTAGCTATAACTAAAACCAATCTATCTTGTGTTGGATGATGTCTGCTGGTTTTTGAATACTGTGCCACTTTCTCCATGCATAAGCTATCGGTTCATTTCACTTATAAGCAAGGCAAAGTTTGTGGTTTTTTAATTTAGTTGAGGGAAGAAGCCACTGAAATCATGTAACAATTCATTTATTGAAAAAAATTGTTAGGCGATGGGTACAAAACATGCCAGAAAATGTAGCTTATTTTATCTTCTGGGTTATTCCTTGCTGCAAAATACAATCAAAGCTGGCCCAAGAAGATCATGACATGGAACGATTGCACTCTGTATAGTTTTCATTTTGATATTTTTGGTTTATATTGTTTAAGGAAACTTAAGTACCTTGTTTCCTTTTAGGACAATGTCCTTTGCCTTGTTGGTGTTAGCTCAAAGCTTAGACTATAAATAACACTGAATTTTTGGTAGTGTGCAGCCAAATGCTCTTTTGCACCCTAGGCTTTGGTTTCTTATACGTTACAAGTAGAAGGGAATGAGAGGTGCTATTTTTGCCAACTGGTTCACACATGAGCAAGAATCTTAACTTATCAGTCTTCTTGCAACCGCTTGTTTTCCTCAATTTTCATTTTGAACTTGTCTTTTGCATGTTGCCAGAGATAGAAAGGGAAATTGAACAAGTTTTACTCAGGCTCATATGACAATTAATTATCTGTACTCTTCAGATTAAAGATATATAGGTTTAAACACCTTTTAGCAAATTTGGTCTGGTTAGTTAACCTTTCAAACCAGATGAACTTTATGTGGCTTTGAGTGTGTGATTGTAGGCATTGCGCAATTTCATTTTCTCATAAACACTGTTTAGCTGCTACTGATTTAATCTTAATTAAACTTACAGCTTCTAGAATCATGTGTTTCAGCACAGTCATGGTAAACTTTAAAGTTAAGATCTAGCCATTCAATATGTAAACATCTCCTGAGGGATTTGTTTTGTTGGATTTGGTTTTTTTTGAACAGGGAATGTTTATTGTCTCTGTTCCAAGAACTTCCACATCTAATACATAGGGTTTCCAGTTACAAAACAATTTATTTGCATTTTCTCTTTCATTAAAAACATCGAGTGTAGTCATTTTTAGTTGCAAATTTGTATTGGGGTGTAGTGTTGTAATCTTTGTTTTGACTATTTGCCACAGCCCAAGTGAAAAGAAATGTTTTTCTATCTGATAAGTTTCCTCTAGTAGAAAGTAGGCATGGGTTCATCAACATGACAACAAAGGAGTAAAGGGACCAATGCACAACAAACACCCATTTAGAGTATAAATGTTGTTCTTTTCATGCAAACTTGTGCAGATACCTGTGGTCTATATCTGATTGCAAAGTACAAAGATGCTGAAGTTCATTCAGGGTGTGACTTACAGGAGTTAAAGACATGATTATATTTCATTTATTAATATTTTATGATTAAGCATCTTGGGCTTTTGAATATCCTGTGTCTTCTATCTGCACCGGTGATTCATATTCAGGTAGAGTCCCATTGTCTTCACAGGTATACGTAGTTCTAAATCTCTTTGAAGTTATAACCTTTTAGAACTTTATAATTTGTTTCCATTTGAAAGATGTGCTTTGGATACTGTTCTGAACAGGAATATGTTCCAAAATCATGGATTTAATGAGGTCATCCTGACTTATTCCTTGCTATGTTAAGGCACATATTATGTCTTTGTAATTCTCTTACTAGCTCATTCATTCTCCAAGTCTAACAATGATTTTTTAATATATGAGGTCAATGAAATGAAACCAATTTGTAGTCTGTGAAATGTAGTCAAGTGAAGAGAAAGTATATGTCAAAAAGGAATATTATGAAATTTCTCTAATTGTTTTGAAGAAGTTTCCTAACAACAGAGTCTTTTCTGTAATGATTTTTTTTAACTCCTTATGGTCATAGAAAGCTTAAAAAGTTCAGATGTAAGAAAATCAAGTGAATTATTTCATTTAAGATAAATGACTGCAGAAAATAACATTTGAAGCTGTGTATAATGTCACCTGTCTTAAAGACGATTGGCAGTCTGCTCAAAAATAATTCAAAGACATCTATTTGTAGGAGAAAGAAAGCAGTACCAGGCTGGCTAAGAGATGCTGCGATTTTGGTACAGCAGTTGAACCTGTGGGAATTCAGTACTACCCTAACCATAGACCGCCAGAACCTATTTCAACAGACCTAGGGCTTTATCCCCACATGAATTGCCTTTTGTTGTTGTTGTTGTCATTTTTTGTTTTCTTATCTTTTGCTTGTGTGACCTGTTATTAGTGCTAAGCTTAGAAGTTGAAGATGAACTTGGAAACATCCTTGCACTTCATGCCTCAAGGCCTTCACCAGCCTTCCTGAGATAAGCTTGCTGCTACTCACCCTTGGCTTCTGCTGCATTCTTCCAGTTGAAACAGAGTTAACCTCGTAATGAGGATTTTCTGGTTAGGTTCTGTTTTACTCTAGTAGTGGCATGCTGCTATATAAGTTACAGACTATAGCATGCTTGAATTCCTTACACTGCTTGATCTGTTAACTTTGGGAAGTTTGGAAGACTTCTCAAAAAATTACTTTAGAGGAAATATTTATGGATAATTTCTTGTCTTTTAATTGCTGTCAACAATGTGCCTCAATAAAACCACAAAACAAAAGCTGTGTTCACTCCAGGAAGAGCGATGTACTCTGTGCCCTGAAATTCAGAAAACCGCTTCATTAATTACAAAATTATGTGTCTTGGGTGAGTCTCTGGTGGACCATAGAGACTGGTTCCTTGAATTGTGGCAGCACTAATTGCCACTCACTGTCCTTGTTATTATAATTTGCAATTAAGCCTAGTTTCAGATGTGGTTTGCTTTGGGGTTTTTCTTACTTGCCAAGCAGTGCATTGAAGCCAAAACACTGTTATCCCGAACTTTTACATATGCATGCAAAGCATGCTTCAGGGTGCTCCGAGTCAAACAGATGCTTGACAACAGAGAGGAATTCTGCACTGTACTTGTTGAGTTAGTAAACTTTGAGTACCACAGGCAATGTTGTGGAACAGATGCTAAAAGCAACCAGCTTACACTGAGTGCTTCCCTCCAAGGCAAAAGTGAAGGGACTGCAAGAAGATGCCTTCCAGTTGATCAAAGCCCTAAAAATCCTACTGGAGTCTGAGTTGCTCTTCTCCTAGGTCACTGCAGGTCTTTATAGCTGTTTCTGGATACAGCTCTGAGACAAGAGGGGAACTGGAAGGGTTGAGAGCATCGGTTGTGCCTCCTGTTGGCAGCATCTTCTGTCACCAAGTGCTGGAGCCTGAGGCTCAGCCAAAAGTGGTTGGCAGGAAGCACAGTACACTTGGAGGAGCTGCCAGTGCCAAGGAATGATTCTTTCTTTTGAGGTTTGGCTAGAAATGCAATTACTGGAGGGCAGTTCTGCTGATGTAGCCAATACCAAACCGCTATTCCAAGCTGAACAACTGATATAAATTGAAGATGAGAGCACAGTGCTTTGCAAAATCCATGTGCTTAGCTCTCAAAGCTGTTTTTGAGAAGATAAGAAAACAGAGAAAGATTGAAGATGCCATTTACACTAAGCTATATGTCTGTATCTTTCAGAATTAAAACTTCACTAGGCTGTAAAAGACCCACAAAACCTGGTAAAAGTCAATTTGGAAACTGTAAAGAGCAGCACCCTCTACATAATTCCTGAGTTTGAAGCTGAGCACTACCATAGCTAAAACCTAATAATGTTATGGAACATAGTCATATCTTTTGCAGGCTTCCTTTCAGACAACTGAACAGTTTTTTACAGCTGCTTTAAAAATTTATTTCAGAAGTTGGACTCTGAATAGAGATAGAAAAGTTAGGATTTTGTATTTTACTAGTTCTAAGTGGAACTGTGTAGATGGAAAAGTTCCTTAGGAAGTTCAGTTTTGAGTTTGGCTTGAAGAAAGTGCAGTAATTTAGTTTGTCGTGCTGTCTTTCTGATACTTAAGTCTAAACAATTTCTGAAATTATAAACATCAGATGATTCCTTGTCATACATTTCATTTGACCAAGACCCATTTCCCCATGAGTGCCAGGGAAGTATTAGTATTAATGGTTAGTGGAATTAGGGAGAAATGTACCACTTAACCACAGTGCAAGTACGACTGTGTATTCAGGCTGACTTATTACTTTTGTCTATTCTTTAACATCAATCATGAAATTTGTGGCATACTGCTTTGTCTCTCTTTTTAAAAAATCCTGATAAAACTTTAGTTGTCCCTTTATTCTCCCACACATTTGGCTCTCCAGCAGGTCTCAGGGATGGAAATGTACTTGCTAAAACGTCAAAGGTGAATAAGCTAGGAAGAGTATAGGTAAATTTTTTCATTTGGGAATGTTGTCATATTTGTTACACATCTTGTGTTTCCTGAGATCTTTTTATTTATTAAGGGATTTTGTTGTGTACTGATGAACCTATGAGATCATCAACAAGAATGCCCTGTTTTACTGGATTTTGAAGAATTTTCACCATAGAAAGAAGAAAGGAAGAGAAGGAATATTTTACTTTTTTTTGGCCCCAAGCATTATGCAGTAAAAATTGTCTCAGCTTTTGCCCAACATGGTATTTTACCATTCTGGGGAAAAGCTGTAGTTCTTCATGTGTATGCAGCATCCTAGAATGACAGCCTCAACATAAGCAAACTGCATGTGACAATAGGCACACCATGGGAACACCATCTTTTGTCTCGGCAGTAATACATCAAGGTTGTTGTGACCTCTCTCTCAGAGATCCTGAAATTATAACTTGTTTTTTTTAAATCTTGGACTCTGGTTTTATTTTATATTTTTCTCTAAACTGTGCATGTACCAAAATAAGAAAATTAGAATATTTTCATTTGTATTTATTAATAAATTCTGCCACAAAAACTTCAGGAGGTTTATGTTTAGATAGATTATGTAGGAGTTATAACATGAGAGCAATCCTGAATTACAACATCAAACCTAAGGGCAAAGACATGGGAAGTTGAAATAAGTGCCAAGACTTGTCATCTACTCAATTTGCTGAGCTTTTTATGTGTTTCATGTTGCCCCAAGCTAGGATGACATGGAAAAGAGCAGAAGGTACCAGCATCTATAAAATCTTCAGATTGGTATCTGATGTTACTCTCCCTGCCTTCCTAGTGTGGTACATAGCATGAACCCACTTCTTTCCCAAGCAATAAATTGATCCAATTGGCATAAGCAGCGTTTCTGAAACTTTTTGGATTTGTGAAAATCAAAACAAATACATCTCTATATATTCTTTCTACCTCTAGATTTGGGTAGTCATTCATAGACCCCCTTAGTAGTCATCTTTGGCCACAGTCTGGCCCATCTGGATTAGTGGCAGAAAACCAGGAAAGAGATATCATGGAAGAAGAGTGTTTGTTGTCTGCTAATTTGATAGTGCCCAACTGAGAACGTCTTTATTGTAAGGTGTACAAAGAGTGATTTCCAGCAGAGTAGACTGGGCACCTGCTTCTTTCCTGGCTTGTCCTTCAGAGCCACTGGTTTCACAGATCAAAGACTGCTACCTAGAGTTTTATTGTCACTGATGTGCACGTAACAAATCTAGTTGCTGGAGATGGTAAGAAATGAACAGTTTCAGTCACCTGTCATATCTCCTCACCAGCTGGGAGGAAAAATAAGTGATTGCTTTTTTAAACTTGAGAGTTAAGCTTCAGGAAGTTACTTTCCATCATAGCTGGAGTACCTCTGTGAAAGAGGAAACCTAAAAAGCAGCCAGACAGGGGCGGCTGGAGGCATTAGTTGAATGCTGTTTTAAGATGGTTTCATAGCAATACCATAGAAGAGTGGGAGGCTTAGTTAGAAGTTGATAACAATTTGTAAATCTTTCTTAAAAATAACTCTTAATGTGATCTCCTAATTCTGCCTGTCCAGGCACAAGGAGTTTTGTGGTATGCGAGAAATGGAAGGAATCCTGCTGTGATTGGCTTTTCATGTAATGCCATATTTTTCACAAATGAGATGTACAGAAAGCTTTTCCTTTGCTCCCCTCTCCCTCTCAATGTCTTAAAATAAATGGAAGTGTACGTATTGTAGATTGTTCTCTTGTGGCTCTTTTTAAAAAAAATTGAATAGCGGTATTAAACAGATTTTTCATTTCTGTTCATGTTTCCCTGCTAGGAAAAGAAGATTACAAATACATAATATTTACAGGTATGATAGTTTTTTCCAGGTAGGTATTATAAAAGCTCATGCAATACTATGTCACACCGGGTATATGAAATATATACACACAATTATTTACAAAAACTGCCACACGGAAAGCATTTTTCTTGCTATAAGATGTTAAGTAGAGCTAATTGGAATATATTTTATGATTCTGTTCTAGTCCATTCTATATTTCTTTCAAGATACGCATGCTTTCAGTGTCAAAACATCCTTCCAGCTACTGCTTTAAACAGTCAAGCTCTTCTGGTCAAGAACTGTCTTCTTGTTTTATGTTGATTCAGTCTTAAGTGATGGGTTCTAGGCTCATGGCTACGATTTAGCAAGGCTAAAATTTAGCAAGGCTTTTTTAATCAGCTTTCTGCACCAAGAAAATATACTTTGCAGAGCAGGTTAAGAGAATGAAAAACACTGTTCCTCTGGAGAAAAAAGAGGTTTAATTTTATGCCAACCATAATGTCATCTCCTTAGTTTTTAAATTTGTGTGGATTCTTAGCTGGGCTGAGAACTGCAACTTTTCACCCCGGAAGGGATAGTTTCACTCCTGTAAACGTGTCTATAAAGAAATCACAGTCCTAAATCATCTGGTTCATAGTTATCTACATTTGTTAGGTACTGAAGCAACAATGTACACAGAATACCATACTGTTCGAAAGCACGTTTCTTAAATCACCGAAAAAAATTATCGGCACCAAAGTTGGAGTTGTAAGTTGTTTCTCTTTCCTCCAAGAAGAGGATACATGTTAAAGGCCTTCCTTTGGAAAAAGTACATTTATGGTTAACGAACACTGTGTGCTCTTGGCTGTTGTATCTTTCCGTTGTTTTCTTTGTCATTTTTTTTGTAAAATGCTGGTAGATATGTGTTTGTATAAAAGCTCTGCCTGCCAACTATTTTTCTTCTTCCTTTCCCAACTGATCAATCTACTAGTAAGACTTTAATTAAGAATTAAGGTTGCAGGGGGTGTAAAGTGGGAGGGACTATCCATCATCTATCAGAAATCTATAATATATTCTTCCACCAATTTTTTTCTCCTGATGTCAGACCACAGCAATAGAGTGATAAACCCTTCATCTTGTCATCCTCCACCCTCCTATATGCATCACTATTTGTCATGCAAGGCCTTACTGCTCTATCCCTTTATCAACCCCTATAATGACACCTATTATATCAGCCTCAAAATGTTAATCTGCAGATTTGATACTGTCACACTGGTTGCTGGCATCTTTCCATGGCACACTGCCTTCCTTTTGCAAAGTGTACGACATGACGTCATGCTTCAGTACAGAGGCATGGTAGTGTAGATGATGTTAATAGCTGTGCCTTGAGGCAAGAGCTTCAAGGTAGCTCTTGGAACAGCGACCACCAGCCTTATATGATGCAATGGCTTCTTATCTTGCTTTTCCACAAAGGGACAAAGTGATATAGAGGACATAGAGGTCACTGCTAGGAAGCAACTGCTCATCATTGCATCCCAGCAAGGCAAGTCTATAATAAAACCTACTTTACAGAGACATTGATGTGTGGATTCAGTCCATCCATATTGGCACTGCCTGGAGAAAAGTTGCTTTTCCATCTGTCCACTTTTGGTGGGTGCATCAGCATATATCCATGATAAGGCAAAGTTCCTAACATAATTTGGGCCACTTGTGAACCTCTGGAAGTTGTAACAAATACTTTAAGATATGTGCAGACGAAACAAGTTTTATACACTGTATGTGAGCTCTGGAGTAATATCTGTGCCTCACTAGTGTTTTTTCAGGGCAGTACCACAAACATTCTTTTACTCCATGTTTCCACATGTCACGTGAAGGATTCAACCCGGTCTGGTATTTTTCCACCAGCTGCGTTTCAGGCATGATGCAGGTAAAGCAATGCAACTAGGAAACCTGCTTCCGTAATTTTCTTCTTTCTGCAGCCTCCTGTGGTGATGCTTCTCCCGGTACCTTAGCTAGGTTGTGGAGACCTGCATGCCAAGTGAGGAAAACATTGTTGGGAGACCTGTATTCTGAAGGTCTGTAGCCAGCCAACCACTTTGCTCAGCAGGTGTTTCCCAGAGGCTGGATATAGCAGTTGGGAGTGGGTACTTTATATTTCAAACATCTTGTTGTCAATGAAAGATACGCTGAAAATGAGTTTCTCCTGTGGTGTGCTAAGGCACAGGCAGCAGTGTACAAGCAAAATGAGTGTCTATGGATGGATACCTGTAATGCTTTATCTTGCTTCAGTGGACATGATTCGCGTCTTTCTTTTGTCTTATTACTTGAGAAAACTGCTTATGTTTCATAGTCACTTGTTTCAGTTTCCGTCCCTTTATGTTTTTCTTCTATGTGCTCCTTCCATCCTTTTTGCATTTAGCTGGCAAGATTGCCATCACTGCCATTTCTTTGCTGAAGGCCTTGAGACTGCTGCCTTGGCTAATGAAGCCTGACAAACATGGCCAAGACCATTGGGAACTTCTCAGGTGGCTATGCACTGGGCTTTCCCACCTCCCTGCTTTTGAGAGGTGTTGGCACGTGGTCAACAGAGGTCCTTCTGAATGGGAATCTGCTGCACACCATACTGGGAGCATCCTCATGCTGCATGAGTGAGGCTGTCTTTACCCAGGGAGACCACCTAGTTTGTGCAACAATACCCACATAAGTATAGTAATCTAATCAGTTACTCTTGGCATATTGTTAGGGGGTCTGGGTGACTGGTGGGGGTGTAAAAATATTGCCAGCAAAGTTGGGTGCAACTGGTGGCGATTTAGTCACTATACAAATAGATGCTGGAGGATCCTGAAACTGTGTGTGTTTGGTGAATGTTTTCTTTATAGATCAGTCATTTCAGAGATGATCAGCAGTGAGGTATGCTAAGAAGGAAAGATTTTGGATTTCAGATAACTGAGCACAAGGTGTAACAGACAAGGAAGGTTCAGGTGAGTTGTACCATGACAGCTTTCACTTCAGACGAACAAAGCATGCAGCTGGATGTACAGGAGCAGAAAAATTGCATAGCCACCTGTGCAACACGAGATAGAGTGCACTGATGCTGTGTTAATAATATTTAAGGAAAATATCCTTGGAGTCACAACTAGCAGAGCTGTACTTTATACAAATTGTTGCATCTTTAGAGTCTCCACAATCTTAAACTATAATTGAAGGCACATATATATTAATAGTATAAGCCTATTACTTCAAGAAGCTAAAATAGCAGAAGCAACAGTATACAGTTTGTAAATTCTCTGTTGGCTAAAGGAACGTTTCATTAACACAGGAGATACAGAAAGGGAGAATCTCAGCTCTTAATAGCATTTTTCAGAGATTGCAGCTTATTATAGCATGTCTATTAAATGTCCTCCACCTTGTTACACCACGATACACCGGGAAATAACAAAAGCCTGGAGGGAGATACATGAAGAGGCTGCATTCCTATGTGGATGGGCTGGGAGAAGCCAGAACCCAAGCAGTTTTTCTGTTTTGATTTTTCACAGCCACCTGGGGAGGAGGAGGGAACGCATTGCAACTCGGATGCCGATGGCTGTGATGCAGGCTGGAAATGTTTCCATCCCTCCTTCTGGGCCAGCACTCCCAGTACTGGTTCTCATAATGTCTATGTGTGCAGGTGGGGCAGAACAAAAAGGAGTTACTTCTACATGGCCTCTTGTTCTTTTCCTTTGCTAAGGAAGCATTAGACTTGGTGTTTTTCTACAGTTTTTTGAAATATGAAAGAATATGGCTCATCTCTGAGCACTTTATACAGGAAAATCTGCAGTTGTTGGATAAGGACTATTTGCTGCTCTTGCTAAAGAATTCAGAGTAATCATGTTCGGTTCAGTGCTAGCTCTGGAAAATCAGAGAGGAAAAATCACTGGCCTATGAATTTGAGGAAGAAAACTGTTCTGGTTAAAATAAACTGTTCAGGTTGATGACCCACCTCCCCCCAAGTAGTAAACAAAAGTGATAAATGTTAAAGCGAAGCTGTTTCATTTTTATAATTTTGAAATAAAATATTTTGGGTTTGGGGGGCTTTTTTATCCCCTCTTCCCTAAATAATTATATGAAACTGACACCAAAACTGGCGTATTAATAACTCTAAAATCATTGACATCACCATGATCTTCATTTTTTACCAACAAACTTTCAGCCAAAAGTTCTTGCTTGCCTCTAATTCTAACTTCCCTACCATAACAACATATGGTTAGAAGTCAGTGGATACATCAGATCACTCTCAAATGTAAGATGCCTGAGCTCAGTGCCAATGATGATGTTCCAAGGTGCATGTATATTGTGCTCCCTCCAACACACCATGTCTGACACTTAGTTAATATACCATAAGGAGACAATACTGCATGAGCAGCTTGTTTCACACGATGAAAGCGTATTCTGATGAGCACATTAGGGGGCTAAATCAGGTGCACAAAGACTGAAGACTATGGATGTAGTTCCATGTTGCAGACTTTCATCTGCCACATCCATCTGTCACTAGTAGTCCAACAGGGGTCTCTTCCAACACAATGTTTTAGGTTCATTTGCTTAGTAAGATCTTCTACCTCACTAGCCATTGAACTTCTTTTCATCATGTTGGAGTACTTAACCTACAGCACATGATTAAGGTATTTTTGAGAATATCTGTTTATTTTACAGAGGTTGCAGTGACAATTTACATGCTTCTCTGTCTTGGCTTTGCAAGTGAAATTGTGGCTCTCTGAAATCTACTCTATAATCTACTCTGGTTTGCTTCTCAATTTCTGCTTGAGGTGCAGATACAAAGTCTTGTGAAAGCATCACAGGTTGGTCTGTCTTCCTTCTGCAACAGGACAGTGCCATAGCTGCATCATCCAGGTTTTTCAATAGATCAAGCCACTAGACCTGATTCATCCCAGCTGACATTCGACAGGTAGGCCTAGGATATGGAAGAGGCATGGAGCTTGTTTTGATACCTTCATTGGGTAGCATAGTTTCATCTAGTCAAAGGATGGCTTGACTAAAATAGGAATTAAAAATTAAGGGTATTCCTGATCAGGAAGAGAAATTGTCTCCCTGTTACGAAAACCAGTTTCCCTAAATGTAAATTTCTCAAAGTAGTAAGGTGCTGCACACAGCTCTAGGTCTTTTGCAGCCCTCAAAGTTGCACGTATTCATGCTTATGTTCTCTTTCTCAAATCACATCTGTTTTGTTTCCCAGACATGGTATTTTTCACACAAATCCAAAATGACTGTTCTTGCATCGAAATCCATTGTTCCGCTTGTCTTCAGGCAAGCAGAAGGATCAGTTTGCTCCAGGTCTGTTACTTCTGTGGCACTTGCTTGCTGAGGTGCTCTCTGTCCCTTGTGCAAGGACATGGCTATTAGATCAAGATGGAAAAGAAAAAAAAAAGACAGTTAAGAGGTTATGTCTGCTAAGAGTATGTCTGTGCTGAACTGTGAGAAGAGCGGTCATTGAGCTGGTGCTTCTGCCTGCGTCACAGCAGCGCCATGGGACATTATGAGCCTAGATCTTCAAAGGTACATTCAAAAGTGTCATCTGTCAGCTCTGTACGTGGGTTACAGGAGCAAAGTTAATTGAAGAGCAGCACTGCCTGGAGCTGATTTTTTCACTCCAGGTGCTGTAAGCAGCTTGTTCACAGCTAGACCAGGGCACGGCTGCAGCCCTCTGCTGCAAGGTGCAGGTCTGCTCTGCGGTCATTTCAGCAGGATGGAACCTTGGCTGGTGGTTCTGGGGCTACAGATGAAAGGGTTTGGTAAATACAGTTCTACAGAAAGGCAACTGTCTTGTGTTGCTGAGTGTTTCACGTCTTTAGAATACTGACAATATTGGGACAGCCTTCCGGCATTTTTGTTGTTTTGTGGGGAGAATGGGTTGTCTTTTTAGCTTGGTTTGTTGTTTTCTTACACTGGTGTTTTGTTCTGGGTTATTTGTCTGTGGGATTTTTTGTTTTTTAAAAAAAAAATCTGTTTTTTTTGCATGACACAAGAGCATTGTGTGAAGAATGTTGTTAAGGGTGATGGATGTGGAATGATGTGTGCTGGTTGTATTTTGTTGTTTTGAAAACAAATGTGCCCCTCCTCTCTTGTTGCAATCTGATGATTCAGCTGAAGAAGTAAGGTCGGCTTTCATCCCTCTTCTCCATTCCTTTCTTCCTGTAATCTAGAAATATTTTAGAATATTCCTTGCTCACTACCAGAGAGCTTCATGCTTTCCTTCTTAGCTCTGCAGTCACCCAGGGCTCCTGGCTGCTTCCTGATACTTCTGCTCTACACCCCACTGGATTTTGAGCTGGGGCAGATCAAAAAACTTTATAGCTGGGAAAGAAGGAGGAAGGTTACAGGCATACTACTGGAGGAGGCAGGGTTGCTAGCAGCAAAAGAACAAATTAAATGGTCACATTTCTTTTTGCGTGAAAGATTTTAAAACTGGCCAGTGACCCAATGGTTAACATGGCGGTTGCTCACATGCAGTTATACAGGACTTGCCATATCTCAGTGCTGTGAGGGATCTCAGCTGGTTCACTGCAGAGAATTACAGCAATTCAGCTGCTTTCGGTGACATCAGGCTTCTGAAGAAGGCAGCTGATTCTCAGCAGTGAGTGTGTCCGCTGCATGAGAAGAGTCAAAGACGTGCGCTGACAGAAGAACACTTCACAGTGCAGAAAAGAGGGCCTCGATGAAGAGAAGGAAGTAACAACTTCGAATCCACAAAAGCTGTCTTGGGGAACAAAGGTTTTAAGTCACCTCCCAATCAGATGACTGTTGCAAGTGAAAACAGGCAATTCCATGCCTTCTTTCCCAGGCTATTGCAAAACACTGTAGAGGAGTTCGTAATGGTGACAAAGGTCAGGTGGCTTGTCAATATGACATGAACACTCGGTTGTGTTGAAAGGAGAAATCCTTCACCACTGACTGCATCAGAGCCTGGATTTTTCTGTCTTTATGTATTTCACCATCTGCTAATCTCAGAAAGGGACCGGGAGAGAAAGCGTTGCTAATATTTTCAGTTACAGTTGAGTATTGTCCCTGGGCAACTGTAAGATAAGACCATTTTTCTCTTATGAACTTCCTGGTCATTTGCAGCTTTGGTGGCAGGTGATGGATATATCTGTTAGGGCAGCCAGACAAATGAGCAAATTTGGAAAGCTGCCCTGCCTGAACAGGTGTTACTTTGCACAAACAAATTTGGAAAGCCCCTTTGCACAGATAGTATGACCAGATCACCATGTTTAATGGCTTTAACTTTCATGTCAGAGAAATCAACGATTTTGAGGATGGAAAACTTCTTAAAGTACCTTTGCTACTCTAATTTAATAAATGAGAAATATAGTAAGCACCTAATTGTGAAATAAGTAAAAGTGACAGGCCTGTCATAAGATTTTACCTATTTCTATCCCTTTCTAAGCAGAGCAAGAGGATTATTTTAATGAGATAATGAGTATTTTATCTTGTAGTGATATTTGGAATAGAGAAATTCAAGGAAAGATTGAGAATACATGCTCAAAAAAACTTTGCAATGAATTTTGAGTGGCAGAACTTATCCCCTGCATCCCATGGATGTCCGTGTTTGTGTGTAACCTTTGCTGATGTGTATAGAGAGTCCTGGACTCAAAATCTCCCATGCGTATTGCTGTCTGCAACTGTGCTGGATGAACACCTGGCCTGTGGAGGAGTTCCTTTTGTGTCTTAGCAATGAGTATAGAACTTTATAATTCCTTGCATTTCTATGAACTTACATGGTAGATGCTACGTTTGAGAACAGCGGAGTGAGGTCTGAATGATGTACTGAAGGATTAAATATTTATGTTGTATCGGGTTTTTCTAAAAGCTCCCTACTTAACCATTCCCATATAAAACCTTAAATTAATCTGGCCATTAAGAAAAAAGATTCTCTTAATACTGGCAAAAGAGTAAAACCAGTATTTTTAATATATACTTGATGACAGAGAAAAAACCTGGTTTCTCCAGTCCTACCTTCTGTGCACATGTGAAGGCAGTCTGAGGCTTTTCACAGATTCTGCCAGATGTGGTTATCCAGCAAATTCTTATTTCTAAATATAGGCACTTCTGAATTCTGAGAACAAATTTAAGCCTAGGCTTGGACTTGTCAGACCATTGACTCGGGAGTGTTCCTAGGCCTGCCTGCAGCTCAGCTCTGGATGGAGGACACGCCATGTGAGGGAGTTTGGGATCAGCACCTCCAGAGCAGCTTCACTGGCAGTCAATGTCAGGCTTTTCAACTTTCTTGAGTTTCCAGGTGCATGCTGTTGAATCACTCTTATTTTTTCTCTGTCATATATCTCCACACCTTGCAACCTGCTCTCCTTATCCTTCCATGCTTTCTTCACCCTCCCCAGCCTTAATGTAATATCAGTGCTTAATGCTGCATGGCAAAGCAAGCTTCCCTTCCTGATGATGGGCTAAATTAATCTCCTTCCTCATGGAAGAGAAGGGGCAGTCTAAGAACAAGTTCAATGCTACAAGTGGTCTGAAGGAAACGTCACTCTGGTGTCACTGTGTCTTAGTGTAATTTTTAATTTTTTTAGTATCTATGGAATTTTCCTTTGTCACAGCTGAGTTTGATGGAATCTGTTATATGCCAAGTATTTGGGAGTACCATCAGCCTGGCCACATAGGAAAAGCTGCAGATACAATGTTATTTTAGATGACTGGGATTAAATGTGTGTAATGCTGTATGAGTGTGGCATGTTAACCAGGAGGACAGGTGAGGAAACCCTATTTCAGGTTATAGTTATTCAGTGCAGGTTGCAGCTGAACACTGATCTCTGTTGCAACCGTTCCAAACTAAGTGTGGCTTTGAGGAAAGAATGGACAAACCAGTAGGAACCCCATCCAGCTGCACTGGCTATTTCAGTTTCAGAGTTTAAAGAAGTAGGGTACACAAGTCTCAGCCTCTACCACTACAGAACTGTGGTACCTAATACTGGAAAATCATGAGTCATGTTATCATCCTGTTCCCATTTTTGTCCCTTCAAAGAGATCTAAAATGATAAGAAACTGCATGCTTAATGATGTCATTTGAGCTTATTACCTTTGCAGGACAGGCTCTTTAACTGGTCTTTGTACAAATAGAAAATCACTATTTCAGCTGCAGAGAAAAATACTTTTTTTTTTTTTCTGTTGACTCCTCAGAGGTCCGTGACTTTGCTTACCCACTCTTAACTCAGAGCTTCATTTAGTCCCCAGCAACCTCTGTCTGTACTCATAGGCACCCTCTCTTTTCCTCTCCTTTCCTCTCTGCTCTGTAGCCTTCTGCCCTCCCTATTCATGGGTCCCCAAAATACACAACTGGTGGGTCAAACTCTCTGCCCTGTTAACACTTTCTTGTTCTCAGCTTCTTACTCCAGATTTTTTCCTCCTCCAGCTTACTCTGGAATTCCTCCTTAAACCCACATCTCTTGAAACACCAGGCTCTTTTTCTGTCCAAAGACTCCCAGTTTCACACCACATCCCCTCCAGTAGGATATTTTCCTCAGTTTTTGTCCACAAATTTATGTTTCTGCAGTATCATTTCCTACTGCTGCATATTCACAGATCCTCTCGCTGTCTTCTGTCTGGGCTGTAAACAGATAGACATAAGCCTGGATTTACAGCAACTGGAAATGTGTGTAAAGATTTTTCTTAGTAGGGGAAGTTCCATCCTCTTATAGAAGCTGTAAGGGAATCAAAGCCCATTTAGCCTTTTGACCAAAGGTGGCCTTCTTCAATCATATATAGAAAAAAAAGAGAACATACAGAAGGTACAGTTGGCATTTGGGTTATTTATGGGAAGAAATATCACAAATAATAACAAAAAAACACTGCCTAAGTTCAGAGAAGTGTGAGGAGTCACTATGAGGGGTCAATGTGGAGCTGATTCTACAGCCAGTTTTGGAAACTTTTATCTTTTCTGATCTCAAATGTCATCTGTGGATCCCATTTACAGCTGTAGTTTGGGAAAAAAAATGTAAAGGAACACATTTACTCTGACTATCATTTTGTATGAGTCTTTCTGCACTTTTTCCCCTGGCTTCCTTCTGTTGTGTGTGCAGGATGTGGCCTGATTTTATTAATTGCCATCAGAATGTTACTGAAAAATTCCTCGGCATCTTCAACAACTTCAGCAGCTGTTTTCATTTTCTCTATTTTCTCTGAGCAGTTGGGCAGCAACTAAAAAAAATGTTTTGCGTATGTTTTGCAGGAGTTTCTTGATTTACAGTGTTCCTAATATTATCAAAGGGAAGGCACCTAAAACAAAGTACATCCTCGTTCCAGTCTGAATTACTAGGCACTGAACAGATTTTGTAGAAGAATGAAATTCTATGTGGCAGATCTTTTCAGCTCCATTTTCTCCCATTTGGTTTACAACTGTCTCCTGGACTATTTCTGTGCATCTTTGATCAGATCTCTTAATATCCCAGTGTGTCAATCTAAATTAAGCACAACACTACTTCTCTACCTTGCAATGATGCAGTGAGCTGGAAACTGCTTTGTATTGCTTGGATTAGAAAAGAACAAAATATGGGAGAAGTTAGTAAAAATCACAGACTTTTGTGGATTGGGCTTTGTGTAAGGTTGCCAGAAAGTGTGCAATGAATAGAATTAGGGCCTAGTTGCTGTAGGGTCTAGTGTAGCAGAGGCCATTCTTGAAGTAAATGCCCATGTCATGAGTTTGAATTAATTATTACAGTGTATATTGTAACAAATACAGCCAGCTATCTTGCACCTTTAATCGTTCTGAAAGTAGATGGACATGTCTCCTTTTATTCATTAATTATGAAATTCCTCAGAATATGTGGGAAAGACAGGGTGAAAACTTGAAGCTATAGAGCAATAAGAAATATTTTTGATGTAAACTTATTCCAGTGCATACTATTGTACATCTTAACAACAAAGTCTAGCTTTTCAGGCTACCTGGAAATTCATCTTTCATAATTATAGTAATTATTTCTCTCCAATTGCCTTTTGCTGAGAAGCAAAGAGTTCTGAGTTTCAGTCATGCAGGTTTCCCACTTTACGGGGCTTTTAAATTTTGCATCTTTTCTGGTTTGACTTTATGAAGAAAAGCAAAAATGAAAAAAAAAAACCATCCCTCAGGTCAGGCTGATGACCTAGGAAGCACCATTGCATTGAAACTCCTCTGTAGCTGCCCCTGGAAATGCCCTAGGGAAGCAGCAGTTTCTCTATATATTTTAAAAGTGGAATATTACAGAGCTAAGGGAAAGAGCACTCAGGGGAGAAGGAAAGAGATCTGCAGAAAAGTAGAGAGAAGCCCAGAGCAGCAGAAGTGTGAATGGCTTGTAGAAAGACAGAGAAAAACCGAGACAACTAGTAAATATTTCACAAAGTAAAGACAAAATATATTTTTATTTATCTTTTACTGGTCAGTAAAATATTTTCCCTTTAAAAAAGCTTCTCTGGGCTACCTAGAAAATAACTTGCTCACCAGTACCTTTTTGATTTTGTTCTTTTAGAATCATAGAATCATAAAATAGTTTGGGTTGGAAGGGACCTTCAAAGCTCACCTAGTCCAACCCCCTGCCATGAGCAGGGACATCTTCAATTAGATCAGGTTGCTCAGAGCCCTGTCCAGCCTGGCATTGTGTGTTTCCAGGGATGGGGCATTTACCAGCGCTCTGGGCAACCTGTTCCATTGTTTCACCACTATTATTGTAAAAAAATTCTTCCCGATGTCTAGCCTTAACCTCCTCCCATTTAGTTTAAAACCGCTACCACTTATCATAACAGGCTCTGCTAAAAAGTCTGTCCTCATCTTTCTTATAGGCCCCTTTTAAGTACTGAAAGGCTGCAAAAAGGTGTCCCCGGAGCCTTCTCTTCTCCAGGCTGAACAACCCCAGCTCTCTCAGCCTGTCCTCACAGCAGAGCTGTTCCAGCCCTCTGATCATCTTGGTGGCCTCCTCTGGCCCCTCTCCAACAGGTCCACGTCTTTCCTGTGCTGAGGGCTCCAGAACTGGATGCAGGACTCCAAGTGAGGTCTCATTAGAGCAGAGTAGAGGGGCAGAATCACCTCCCTCAACCCGCTGGCCACACTCCTTTTGATCGTTTTGACACTTCTCCACTGGAAAATTCATCTTGAATCCTCTCTCTGTAAGCAGTTAGAGGCCAGTATTGCCTGGCAGTTTTTTTGATAGTATTATCTTTATAGAAAAGATTTCCTTCCTGCCAAATCCCATTTGTTCTTTTTCCATTTCAGTAAAAAATCTTTATTTTTTAACATACATGTTAAGTGAGGAGCAAACATGGTCCTTCATTCCTAGCTCTTGGTGAGAAGCTCAGGCAGAAATGAGGAAAAAAAACCTCCTTGAATGTCCTTCAGCTGAAACTGCCTTTTGCCGGTGGTCTCTGGGATCATTTCCAGCCCAGAAGTCCTGGTTTCTTACTTTTTGTAGTGTTTCCTTCTCAGTTTTTGTAGCCTTTCCTTCTCACTTTTTGGCCCTTTTTGGGCCAGTGTCAGTATTAGTAAAACTGTACAACGTGGTCTCTGCCCATGCTTCTGACACACCTCAGAGTTAAGGGTCAAATAGTTCTAGCTCCTCATATATTCAGTGAGAAGAGAGAGGAGTATCCAACAAGGAGGTCAGAGTCTCTTTCCATCAGTTTTTCTGTCTTTTTTTTTTGTATTTTGCGGGCTGTCCCTATTACTGATGTTGAAGGAGCAAGCAGAGCTGTTGGCACAGGCAGCCAGAAGGAAGAGCACTGGCTGTGCGTGCAAAGGAGCCACTGCTTATCCCAGCTTCCCTCAGAAACCTGCATGGAAATATGACTAGACTACTAAGAGTACAGTTTGGGTTATCGTCCTGATAAAACAGCACTTCAGAAAGATGTAAAAATCTGCTCCCAGGGTGAAAGAAATAGAAGAAGCCACATAATAGGCTGTGGCTTCCAAAGGATAAAGGCAAAGCCTTTTTCTTTCTGAATCAATCTCCCTGCCCAGACACTCGCTGAGTTTAGTCATTTGGTAGCTACTTAGAGGCTTTCCCAGTGCTGGAAAGACAAAAATGTTTCTTTTGGGTTTTCATAAACCTGTCATTAAGCAAGAAGTGTTCCCTTGACAAAAAGGAATGGTTTTCTGGGGAGCAGGTTGAGGCAGAAGACTAAGATGTCTCAGGAAAGACTCTCTGGCCAAAATAGTTATTAGGCTTAATGGCAATCTATTGTCCAAAACCAGGATTTGTTGTACTAAGAAGCTAGGTGTTTGAGGAGTAGTGCACTAAGAAAAAATGTATAGAGAAGTTGCATAACTGCATGAAACTTGGCATTTTTGAAGGTATTTTTATTTGTTTCTGGGAAGTGTTCTTTATGTAGCTTGGAAAATTAGCTGCATTTATGTCCATCTATAATGCTAAGTTGCTTTTGCCTAAACCAGAAGATAATTTGTATTCAGTTTTGTTTTGTTTTCATCATCTTCACAAGTGTTAATGAAGGCTGTTTCTGAGGCCCACACTCGGCGATATTTGCCAGAGGTTAGCATAACATTGACAGCATGCAAAACTAAGTGCCAACACAGCAAAGAAACGAATTTTCAGCTCCCCTTTCTCCTTTTGTGTGTTTGTTTTCTTCTTCCTTGTCATTTTCAAAGGAAAAAATATATGAAATGTGCATATAATCATAGTTATAATTACAGAAACATAGAATGTTTTGTCTTGCACCTCTGGAAGTTTCTTTCTTCTTGCCCATCCTGGAGACGGTCTCAACATTTGCCTTTTACTGTCCATGGGTCTGTTCTCAGTCTCTATGACCTTACCAAAATAGCAGACTGTTTTCTGCTCATGAAATCAACAAGTTCATTCAGCCCTTTTGGATGCATCCCATCCAGCCCCACGGAGCCATGTAGATCTGCTATGCCTGGGTCCTTCCCTTCATCTTCCTCTACCAGGCGTAACTCTTTCCTCCTCCAGACCCTGCTATGAGGCACAGGTACCTGGGAGGTCTGAGGGCAGAGCTTGCAAGTGAAGACCGTAAATAATATTCTCTACACAGAATTAGCAGAAGTTTGGAATCTTTCCTCTACTGAAGTTATGGTTTACTATCCAAATATCTGTGTATCATCATGAGAACTTCAGTAATTAAGCAAGAAATGAAAGAATAAATTGATGTAACCTCAATTTTGCAGATCCCATGCATTAGGGTTTGGCATTTTTTGCAAATAACCTGACTTATTCTCCTCAAACTGGATGTGATTAGCTGTTAACTTCCTTAGATTTTTGAGAGATTGTCATAATACTGGAATGTAATGTGTGAGTTGTCAAAGTGCATAAACAAAGGCAAATGAGAAGAGAGAAGGGGAAATGGGGCAACAAGAAAGGAAGGTAGTTCAAAAAGCCTCTTATGTTAAGTGTACTTTAATATGTCGTAAAAAATATGGAACTTAAAATATTGTATATTAAATGTAGACACTTCTGTGTGAAGCTGGTCTAAAGAAGCTTGCAAAATGGAGGATTTTCATTGACATTTGAGCTGCAGGAAATCTGAAGTGGTTTTAAAAAGTGTGTGAAGCTTTTTTTCTTTCTTTTTTTACTTCCAAGGTGAAGACTTTCAGCTTAATCTCTGCAGTTCTGGCTAATTTTACTTCTGTTATTGTGCTATGCAAGGAGAGTGCAATGCTCAGTGCTCATGTAACTTGTACATTATCTGGCATGAGAGAGGAGACACTGCTCTGAGAGAACGCGCAGTGGATTTTATGAACAACCGAAACCATTTTAACTTCCTACACAGGCACTCCAAACAAGTTAAGGGTTGACAGTGAGTAATAAAATGTAGTTTGGCTTTGTGGCATGGTGGTGAGAGAGAGGGAGGAGGGATGAGAGAAAGGCAAATGCATCCCAGTGATAAATGGGCAGGAGGAGTGCCCAGGCTACTGTGAGCAAATGGTGTAATGGAGTTGAACCCAACACAGTTTCATCTGTTTAGGCAAAGATATTGTGCTGCTTTCCCATGAGGGACAGCCATGATGCTCTGTCTTATCTTATGTCTTCCTATTCTGCTTTTAATGAGTCCTAGGAATGGCAGTTCGGAGATGTCCTCATTGATTCCTACAAGCTGGGGTCACTGGCCAACCACTTCTGTCCTGGTGCATCACATTTATATGCCTCTTGCTCTGCATCCAAAGATGCTCTAGCAGAATGGAGGTCACAGCATATGCCAGGATTTGCATGAGTGTGTGTCTCTTGGGAAATACAGTCCATCAATTGGCCCAGCTGATAGTGATAATGAGACCAAGACCTACGTAAGCTAGAACCATAATTTGGCATAGTGGCAATACAGGTGGATGGAAATCAATGTCAAAATGAGACAACATTTGGCAAAATGACAGATCCCACTTGATTCTGAGTGACCTTGTCTCCAGGAGAAACATTTTTGCTTCAGCATTTTTTCTGGAAATAATCTAAATACTTCAGTAAAATGACTGAAAACATGCTTGTAAAAAATAACAATAATAGAGAGATAAAATTACCCATCAATTCCCAAACTGGCTTTCCCATGTAAATGTAGCATCAGCAAAGTTATTGTATGTTCTGGCAAGGCGGGATATTTGTGTGTTGTGTATAATCAGTTGAGGAAGCTATGTGTGCTCTCAAAGCGAGACCACAGCATGTGTGGTGGTCTAGGTAGAAAAAGGAAAGTAAAACCAGTAGTTTTTTGAAGGTTATTGAGATGAAAAGTGGGTTTTATAGAGAGAGAAGCAGGACATTTGTGCAACAATTTAAAAAATTCAGGTTTAATTCAGCGGTGTCATAAAGATCTCCAGATCAGCATGTGTAGTCCATCCAGCCAAAGGCTGTTACCCTGCAATGAATACTTCTGTGAAAGGAATATTTATTCCTGTAGAAGAGTATTTAATCAGGATGGTCTTTGATCAGGATAGTCAGGATGTAATTTTGAGGGAGAAAAGGCCTCCATAATAGCTTACGCAAATTCTCTTCATTGGCAGTCTATAAAACACCTGCTCTAGGAGTCACAATAACAGGAAAGAAAACAAATAGCTCATTTCAGGTGTCATGCTGCAAAGATATCAAACTGGTATTTGATTATTTGTTTTAGCCTGTGCTCACGTGGCCAAAAACGCCAACAGCATCCTGGCTTGTATCAGGAATAGTGTGGCCAGCAGGACTAGAGAAGTGATTGTGCCACTGTGCTCAGTGCTGGTGAGGCCCCACCTTGAATCCTGTGTTCAGTTTTGGGCCCATCACTACACGAAAGACATTGAGGTGCTGGAGTGAGTTCAGAGGAGGGAGATGAGGCTGGTGAGGGGTCTGAAGCACAAGTCTGATGCGGAGCGGCTGAGGGAACTGGGTTTATTTAGCTTGGAGAAAAGAAGGTTGAAGAGAGACCTTATTGCTCTCTACAACTACCTGAAAAGAGGTTGTAGCATGGAGGGTGCTGATCTCTTCTCCCAAGTAGCAAGCGATACAATGAGAGCAAATGGTCTCAAGTTGTGCCAGGGAAGGTTCAGATTGGATATTAGGAAAAATTTCTTCACAGAAAGGGTTGTCAAGCACTGGAACAGGCTGCCCAGGGAAGTGGTTGAGTCACCATCCCTGGAGGTGTTTAAAAGATGTATAGATGAGGTTCTTAGGGACACGGTTTAGTGCCAGAGTTAGGTGAATGTTTGGACTTGATGATCTTGAGAGTCTCTTCCAACCAAAATGATTCTATGATTCTAAAGTGAGTCATAACATGAGAAATTGAAGTTACAGTAGATACAGAATAGTGAAGTGCAGACAGGGCAGAGCTGGTCCCTTGGTGCACAGCTTTTGCTTGAGTGGACTAGCATTCAACCAGGTGTTGGGAGCCCCACAGGAAACAAGGGCCCTTCCTTGGGCTCTGAGCTGGGAGGTTCTCCACAATGATGCATAGAGCGAGGGTTGAGATCATTGAACTCATTTCTTTTTGAGGTGGTCATGCCTTTCTCCTCCCATCTTCCTTACTACAATAATTTCCCCTGTGAGTCATGGGAGACTTGTTTCAACAGGAGGCTTATGGCTACTTAGTCTGTTTGTTTAGGATTGGGTTTAAGGTGCTTATATGAAAAAGAGCTTGTCATGGTTTTTTGCGTCTTTATTGTGTCAATATTGTCCTTCGTAAGTGGGAGGACAAGCTATACGAGTAAAACATACGTGTTTTCACTTGTAGTTTATCAATCTTTTCAAGAAAAGATATTGGATACAGCTGAGCCACATGTATCCTCTGTGGGGAGAGAAAGTACTTTTTGTTTTTATTCTGAGTTTCTTCTTCTTTCTTGCTGGCCTGACTGGTTTTACTTTAGGATAGGGCATGAGGAAGAACTACAGCCTGAGATCTGTTTGCTCTTATATGTGGAGAAAAATATGAAAGCATTATATTAGGCTACTTCAGTGAAAATGAAGAGACAATGAGCTCTGCAATAGGTGGCTCTTTTTTCTAGGCATTAGGAAAGAAGTGCTAAATTGTCTTAATAGTGTTCTGTGCACAGCAGTTCTGCTCTCACAGGCTGAAACCTGAGTTACAATGAAGTTATTTTGTCATAAAGTGACTCATCTATCCATTCAATGGCTAATTAACAAAAATGCTAAGCCCATTGTGCAAAGAACAGGCTATATCTTCCGGAAAGAGTTGTCAAATAAAGAACTGGTCATATTGCCTCATCTTAGCTATTGTGTCAGCTTGTCTATAGCTGTTGCAATTCTTCTCTTGTGTTTTATAGTATGCCATGACTGTGTGTGTCCAATGCACCTTAGAGCCGTTTTATTTCCTAACAACTAATGGCTTCTCTGCTTCCTGAAAACCTTCTAATACCTCCCTTATAGCAAATAGAAAGGAGGGACCAGCTGATCCCTGCCCTATGCTATAAAGTCTCCTGTGTTTCAAGAGAGTTTGGCTGACTTTCCTGACTAAACTAACTGCATGCAGACAAACTTCTCTAAGACCTGTTTTTTTCAGGTAAGCCATGTTCCTAAATCCTTGCTCTGTAAGTGATGATAGACCTTCTCTTCCACACTGGGCTCGGATTCTCCCTCTTAAGTGATTTCCCCACTCCTCACTTCTCCATTCCCATCTCCTCAGCTGGGGACTCTCACACAGAAATGGTGGATTAAGGCTAATGATAGCTACTGGGGTTTTGTGTTACTCCTCCTAGCTCGGTGGCCATGGAGGATCTGTTCCTATTATTATATAAGCTTCCCAGTTCAGAAGACAGCACTGCAGGTTGGATTGAAGCATGAATAAGGAGAAAGAAAAGAAGGGATTTGAAGGGGAATAGAATTGGCAAAACACCCATGAGGAGCTGGGAAGACTGGCCTGAAATTATTCAGGTGAGACTTAATGCAAATCATGGAGAAAGTTGCTTATAACTGTTCTGATTGATAAATTTTAAAATTGGAGTACTTCCTAAAAAAGGTAGATTAAGTGTTCCTACCAAGAGGCCAGAGTTTTACTGTATGAAAGCCTTAGCAATTATATGGGACAAACGAATTCTTGCTTTTTCCTGCCTCTCATCCCACCACTGTCTCACGACACCCTCAGCGTTGCTGACAAAACTCTTTCTCAAGCCATGTTGTAAACCAATCCAGTGAATTTGTTTAACTCACAACTTGATCACACAAGAATTCTTCCTGCTCAAGTGAAGAGGCAAGAAAAATGTCGCGAGTTTCTAAAGTTAAGAATTTTTGAAAAAAAACTAAAGCTGCTGCCAAAACCTCTGTGTTTAGCCACAATGAAACTCCAGAGATTGATGAAAGAGAGAAGTTGAGGATTAGCAAGGGTTTTCCCCTGTGAAATGCAGTGCATTGATTGTTTCAGTCTTCCTGTCAGAACTGAAGAATGTTGCAATTAAGGCTTATGATTGTACAGATTCCGCAAATTATTGGCCCAGGCTCTGCCTCGGAGTTAAACTTCAGGTGTCGTAAATTTGTGAGGATAAACCTGCTACAAAAAATTGTTCCTGTAATGTAAAGATGATCTAAGAGCTTCGACATCACCCATGGGCATCTCTGTGCTATATAGTGATTAGCGGTGCTAATAGCTTCATGGAGCATTTGACAGTTGGCTAACCTGACATCTCGCAGTCAGCTGGGAAGCCTGGCAGTGCAGAGGTGCCTTTCTTCTACTTTCCCTTGCCAATCATCATTTGTCTTTTAGGTTGTAGATAGTAGCTTTCATTTTCTGTCACTGTTTTGAAGGATGATCTACCTGTTCTATGAAATACTCAATTTAAGTTCTCTCTCTCCTACTAAACACTGTGACTTCCTAACCTGAATTTGAATGCTGAAGTTTTCTAAGTTGTTGAAAATCTAAAAAAATGCCTGACTTTTATTTGTAAGAAATGGATCATCGAGTCTCTTTAGAAATGGCCTCTTTATGTTGTTTGAGTTTTGGGTACACAAGATCACTACGTTGCATTCATTCTTCAGCCCCTCAACTTGAATGTGAAATGTGTGTCTTGACAACAACCTCTTTACCATATGTGGTATTAGAAGATTGCACCTAGATCAAATAATTTGCAAGTTAGTATCATGTAAATGAATTATTTTTTCCAAGCGTGAATCACTTACCATGTCCCTGCTGTATCTATGGTTAAGTTTCCTTCTGTCAAAAGACTCACTATATTCACAGGCCCTTCTGGTTATTTAGGACTGCATCCTTTGCAGGACATCTCTGCCATTTTGTTGTTAAGATCCAGATTTCTTGGCATGCGTTCAGTATAAGATCAAATAGGATCGATATGGTGGCAAAACTATTAAATCTCCCAAAACCTACATTGCCTTCCAGTGTAAATTTAGGCCATCTCATTGTATTGTTTTCTGTGGTTTCAAGCATCCTTCTGATAAAACTGGGATCCTTGGTCATGCCATTTCTTTATCTGCCACCATTTTTTCTCTGGCCATCCCATTGGGAGGGGATCAAGAAAGGGAATTGGCAAAAATTATTAGAGAGACAGGAAAAGTTCTCAGGAATCCAAATATGCTGACTTTTGTGCTGTTTTGCACTACCAGGGGAAAAAAAAAAGTTTCTTCTAAAATAGTTTTTTGTGCTACAGATATTTCAAGAAATAAAATTTTGAGCAGAGTGAAACACCTCCCCTCGTTTTTTTTGCTTTCCTTTCACAAGCAACAGAGTGATACCACTTTTCTGCTATTAAACTGAGAGGAAAAAATGGTTGCTTCTACCTGTAGGCATGTTTGTTCCCTTCTACTCCTTTCCCTAAGAGGTGTAATTGAGCAGAAGCATTACTCTGTGTGCTTATTTTGGTAAAAATCTCTGTATTGCAGGAAGTGTCCTGTCTCAAAGACTGCTTTTTGGCAAGGTCAATGTGTGTTTTGGCTGCTATTAATACAATTTTTTTCTTTCTTGTGGCAAACCTAGTGTAGATACCTGCTACATGTTATGTCCCGCCCAATCAAGCTGTGTGTTTTGGCAGTGAATTTCCAGCCTGGCAATCTGTGTGTAACTCACTTCACCTCTTTTTAATAGGACTCTTATCTGGACTAAAGATTAGTGGTAAAAAATCCAAGATGGGGGATATCCAACAAACATTGTAGGGCTTGGAGTTGAATAATCTGTGTCTGAAGAATCTGGAAAATAATGCAATCAGTGTTACCTTGAAGGGGACATTGCACCTTTTGGCTACTGTTTAGAGAAACAGGAACTGATAACAGCTTATTTATTGAGAGGTAGCCTGCTATGCACAGATGTTATTACTCCGAGTCAGTTGACATGTATTACTATAGCATCTCTAGGCTTTGGTCTGAAGACAGACTCTGAACCCACATGGGACTTCAAATGAATTGCAAAGATCCAGGGCCTGAGAGACCTGACTTAAGACGTGAATATTTTGTGGTTTGCTTGGCACAAATCAATTAAGAGAGGGTGGTTGAGCTTGTTGAATCTCAAAATTTTAAGTACATAATATAGAGAGAGCCAGCTTTGAGTACCTAGTGCAACAGAGCTAAAAGCACTGAAGAACCTTGGTAGCGTTTCAGTTTCAAAACTTGTAACATTTGCTTGATATTTATAATCTCTGACTGTGAGCTTTGTCTCCAAGATCTTGAGGTCGTACCAAATTCAAAAAGAGCATATTTTCTTGGAAAAAAAATAATTTTAAAAAAGCAGTAATTGAGTCTTAGATTATTTTTTCTTAAATGATATGAACAAATCCTTCCTTTTATTGTTATGTTTGATCAAACATCCACGCTTACATAGTCATAACACAACTAAATACCTTTACCTTGGAACATAACAATTTCCTGTCTCTACAACAGAGGAAAGACTTGAAACATGTTTTTAAAAAATAGTAATCAGGATTCACCAACACTCTGTACTTGTACCTGAGCTTGAAATCACTGGTGCACAATAGCACAGCATTTACTGCAGTGTTTTATACTAGCAGAATGGAGCTAATTAAGTGACTCATCTATTTTGAGATATCGCATCACGTATATTTTATTACTAACTTTCTGAAACTTCAGTAGTTTCATCTATGCTAACAGAAGACTGTTGTCAGAGAAAAAGCTGCTGCATTTTGACAGATGGCTAGCTGTAAGGCTCAGCACATTTGTAGATTAGATGCTGCAGGGAAAAATCCGGGACCATACCTGACTTCGTCTGACACCCGTCATATGCCTTTGCGTATTTATTTCTATACTTCTCTGTGCTACATGAAACCATGCTAATATATCAAATTTGTGTGGTCTTGTGCATTTTGAGGGCAGGGACATTAATCAATCCAGAGGCACTAACTACTAGGTTGGCTGTACACCTTGATATCTTGCTGCTGGAGAGGCAAAGATCACGTTATTGGCAGGAAGTTTGCTGGGTGCTGGTCCACAGGTTTGTACTTCATAAGCTTTGTGAAGTCAGCATAAATATGTTGTTTTCAAGTTGTATTCCTGGGTCTTAATCTTATTTAAGATTATTCCAATATTTAAACTGCGGTTTGAATTAAGAGGACTATCTTGGATTCCCTGGAGATAGGAAGAATTATATTTTATAGATCATGGTAGGATGAGATCTAGGGGAACTGAATCCAGCCTTGCAAAATTTGTGGGTATTTTTCTTTACCAAATAATTGAGATTTTAATTTAAGAAATAAAAAGTAATAAAAAACTTTATTCAGTATAGGAGCATGTAAATTTTGAATGCAAAGGTTCTTAAAGATGAGGAAGTAATTTGTGATTCAGGAAAGCATGTGCACTAATTTGAACCTGGCACTGATTACAATGGGATTATTCAGGTATTTTAAACTTAAACTTTTCTTGAATGTTTAGAACCATCTTTCCCTTCCCTTCTTGCATTTCAGTGCATAGAGGATGTATCAGATGACATTAGTTTGGTCTGACTGTCCTTTTCTAATGCTGCACTTATGTTTTATTCAATGCTGGATTTTTTTGAATTTCTATAAATGTACCTTGTCATCTCTCATCAGCTTGGCTTCTAAGTATTGGAGAATGAGAGAAGAAAAAAAGTTCATCCCTACATGTGGGAAAGGAGGAAAAAAATTCTCTGGACTAGTATGTACCAGTCAAGAAGAATTTTCTGTTTACATCTTATCATTTTTTCTTCTGGAGAAGTGTGTTTCAAAGGCTCCCAGTGCTGTAGGGTTCTCTGCTGCCTCATTATTCAGAGCTGCTGATGTGCTGAGCAAAGCTCCTTAATGCAGCTTTCTGTAACTCCAGGGAATTCTCTTTTGTGTCTTCTTCCTGCTCTTTTTCCTTTATCTGAAGAGTAAATGTTTGTGTTTCTTGGAGAACTTTGGGGAGAGAAATCTGCACACTGTGCTGCCTACCTTCCACAGAAACCAATAGAGGAGATTTAAGGAGTGTATTTTCCTTGCACTTTGTGAGAAAATCTGATTTGGAAGAGTATTATTTTGATCTTCTAGTCTGGCTTCTTCCACACATCATCATCATTTCCCTCCTGAATCCACAGTTTGATCTGTGTGCTCCTGAGAGAGGAATCTATCTGCTGTGAATCGACATCCACACAACTGAAAACTCCCACAACTGGCACACACAGAAGGGAGGGGGGACAGTAATGCAGAGGAATGGAAGCTTGCAACAGCAAGGACCATCAGGAGGAAAAGATTCCCCCTGAAGCCTCAGGTGCCCTTGCAGAACCACTTCACCACTATACAGACTGAACAGGAAAGACTCAATGATTTTATTGCCTCACTCTTCACTGGCAAGTGCTGTAGCCACACTGCTCAAGTTGCAGAAGGCAAAGGCAAGGACTGAGACAATGAAGAACCACCCACTGTAGGAGAAGATCAGGTTTGAGACTATCTAAGGAACCTGAAGGTACCCAAGTCTGTGGGACACAATGAGATGCATCCATGGGTCCTGAGGGAACTGGGAGATGAAGTTGCTAAGCCACTATCCATCATATTTGAAAAGTTGTGGCAGTCCAGTGAAGTTTCCACTGAGTAGAAAAGGGGAAACATAAACCCCATTTTTAAAAAGAAAAAAAAGGTAGATCCGGGGAACTACAGGCCAGTCAGTCTCATCTCTGTACCCAGCAAGATCATGGAGCAGATCCTCTTGGAAACTGTGCTGAGGCATATGGAAAATATGATGATTGGTGACTGCCAACATGGCTTCACTAAGGGCAAATCATGTCTGATAGCATTTGACACTATTCCATACAACATCCTTGTTTCTAAATTGGAGAGACATGGATTTGACCGATGGACCACCTGATGGGTAAAGAATTGGGTGGATGGTCACACTCAAGAAGTTCCAGTCAACAGCTCGATATCCAAGTGGAGAACAGCAAAGAGTACCATTCCCCAAGGGTCAGTATTGGGACTGACTCTGTTTAACATCTTTGTTGATGATGGGAATAATGGGATTGAATGCACCCTTAGCAAATTTGACGATGACACCAAGCTGTGTGGTGTGATCAACACGCTGGAGGGAAGAGATGCCATTCAGAAGGACCCGGACAGTCTTGAGAGGTGCGCCGATGTGAATCTCGTGAAGTACAAGGCCAAATACAAGGTCCTGCACATGGGTCAGGGCAATCTCAAGCACAAATACAGGCTGGGCAGAGAACGGACTGTGAGCAGCCCTGAGGAAAAGGACTTGGGGGTGTTGGTTGATGAGAAGATCAACATGAACTGGCATTGTGAATTTGCAGCCCGGAAACCCAGCCGGATCCTGGGCTACATTAAAAGAACTGTGACAGGTCGGAGGCAGTGATTCTCCCCCTCTACTCTGTTCTTGTGAGACCTCACCTGGAGTACTGTGTTCAGCTCTGGGGAATACAACATAAGAAAGGCATGGACCTGTTGGAGTCCAAAGGAAGGCCATGAAGATGAACAGAGGGATGGAACACCTCTCCTATGAAGACAGGCTTAGAGAGTTGGGATTGTTCAGCCTGGTGAAAAGTCTCTAGGGAGACCTTGTAGCAGCCTGCTAGTACCTGAAAGGAACCTACAAGGTAGTTGGAGAGAGGGACTTTTTACAAGGGCATGTAGTGATAGGACAAGGGTTAATGGCTTTAAACTGAGAGTAGATTTAGATTAGATATAAGGAAGAAATTCTTCACCATGAGGGTGGTGAGGCACAGGAACAGGCTGTGCAGAGAAGTTGTGGATGCCTCATCTCTGGAAGTGTTCAAGGCCAGGCTGGATGGGCCTTTGAGCAACCTGGTCTAGTCAAAGGTTTCCCTGCCCATGGCAGGTGGGTTGGAACTAGATGATCTTTAAAGTCCCTTCCAAGCCAAACAAAAAAAAAAAAATTTTTTTTTTGGATTTACATATGTACATGATAGCAATGAAATGGCAATACTGCAACAATTATTTTGATAAAATCAATATATCTTACAGCCTATAAGGTCTTTCTTTCTGTTGTGCTCTTTGGCTTGTCAAAGGGAAGTTACTTCTGATTCTTGTTATAGTACAACCTAAACAATTTCAAAGAGCTAAACACAACTCACAAAAAGAGAAGAAAAAGTGGCTGCTTGGCACTGCATCATTAACTCTAATTCATTAACAACCCCTGTGAATTGCCTTGATTCTAATCATGGGAATAGTAAAATACACATATACTTTGTTTCTCTGGGGTATTTCAGAGATCATTAGTTAATGTGTATAAAACAGGCTATGAGCAAATACACTAATACAATAAAAGAAAGAATTTTTAGCAGTGTAAGGGAGAGACAAACATTGCTATGCTGTGCTTGCTGTGACTGTCTCTGCTATATTACTGATTTGCATATAGAATTTGAAAGAAACTATTTCCACTCTGGTGACTTCTAGGTGACCCAATTGTAATCAGGGACCCGTTCTGACTGGTACTATTACACTTGCATAGTTCCCATCCCAAAGGTCTAGAGATGCAGCAAATCTGTAGTCTCCGCTGGAGTCATATATGTTTCAGAATATTGCCTCTATCTTCATACTTTAAAACAGCATACTTAGACTCGCTTCACATTTGCTTTTTAGTTTTATTTCTATTTTCTCAGTCTGTTTATCCTAATAGAAGAGGGAGAGATGTACTAATTAGAAGAGTTGGAATTCCTTAATGCTATCTGGTGAGCATCAGAAGGTAGCAAAACTACCTCCTGAGAGGAACTAAACTCTTCAGAAATTAAGTAAAGATAATATTTAGTATCAAGAGTGCAATCAGTTGAATTATGAAAGATTTTGTGAAAATGTTTTCAGCTAGTAGAATGAGTTCTGCTTCTTCATAGCTGGATTTCAAGTAAGGGAAGAGCTGATGTGGGTAAAAAAAAAATTTTGAATATATTTACAAGAGCAAATGAGACCATAGTTTCTGTGTTTTGTTGATACCTTCTTATGAACTGCACCTTTAAACTATATCTCAAAATGTTATGGCAGTGGCTGTTAGATGTCAAGAAATGAGAGGTTCTCAGTCTATTTCCTACTGAACTAGCTCCTACTTGACAAAAGCCTACCTTCTCTGCAAGCTTTGATTGGCACCCACGTTAGCAGTCTCCATTGCCAGCTAGCCACAGCATGCCAGTTGGCAAATTCTGTGGGAAATAGAAATTTTCCAAGGCAAATGAGGAGACCGTTGTAAGTTGTTTTCCTTTCAGCTATTGGTCTCAGTCTTAAGGAAACTATTTTTTGGAAGAGTTCGGTTTCCATGTCATCAGTGTTGAAGATCACTAGTATATCACCCAGGAGTAATTTGGCTCAGTGCATTTAGAGATCACAGAACTACTGTAAGTTTTAAGCTGCTGTAATTCTGGGTGTAGCACAGTGAGGAAGTCCCTTGGATTTGCACACTCAGTTCATTGTGAGATGTGGGCCTACTGGTAGAAGCTGAATGAGAAGTTCTCCGTAAACAGACTGACTCAGATACTAATCACAGAGTCCTACAAACTCTCCTCTTTGCTGGTCTTTTGTTTTCTCTTTTATATATATATATAAAAAAAATATGTATATTTCTTTTTTTTAAAGAAGCTACATTTTGCAGTCTCATCTTTCTGCTGGTAGCAGTTATCATCCAAGATATGTTCACCCACAGCCTTCCCATGTTCAGTAGATTTCCTTCAGTTTTCCACTTTGATCAAACACTGGTTTACTCTGTCTGTTGAACATCCTAGCACCTACCTTGCAGCTACTGATTAATACACACCACTTGTTTTCTTATGGCTAGTGAAGCTTCTGGCTTAGCTGAGCTTCTTCTGTATTCACCATTCAAGTTTCCAGAGAAGAAGGCCTTCTCGCTCACGCTGCCTGCATGCTGTGTTTGTTGATCCCAAGGAAAAAAATTTCCAAACTCCTAGGATGACATTTGCTGTCGGAAGGGGCAAAGGCAATACCAGTAGTCTTGCTGTGCACATGTAGCCTTTGAAGCTTTCGTCCCCTAGCCCCAAGCTATCCTACAGCCTTGGGAGGAGCAGGAGGAATCAGCTATGAGTTGTAACTCCATGCTTCTCTCGTCTTACTAGAAGCAATAGATCAAGGATTAAAGAGGTTTGGAGTGCATCCCCACAGGGATAGTCAGGGAAAGTCTACCCAGAACAGTCTACCCTCAAAGCAGGGGAAAAGTCTACCCAGAACACTGAGGTGTAATGGGAGGCAGAAAGGCCTCTGAATCTCTCTGAAGTGCCTTCTATCTCACTGACTTCTGTCTTAAGAACTGGTGTGCTTTATAAAGCACATATAAAACCTAAATTATTTTGCTGTTGCATTTCTTCAGCCTCTCTTCAGAAGTAGGCAAGCCTCATACTGGTGTCTCCATGTCCCCCTCCTAATGCTCTACGCATGGGTCCTTGTAGGAGAAAGTAGCCTCCTAGATTCTCCCTGCTGTAGTTTCTGTGCATTTCCAAAGGGAGAACGAGATGTTTTTCAGTCCATCACATTTGCACAATGAGAGCCATGACATCGCAGCAACCTGCCAAACTGTGCAAGAGCTGCAGTTCTGCTGTAGCTGCCTTAGCACATACCCTTACGCTGCCTGTGCAAGGTCATTACTTTAGTGCTAAGGACTGTGACATCATATATGTCAGTGTATTGCGGTTCTGATTCAGGTAGTGCCAGAACTGTCTTCAGCAAAACAGGCAATGCAGGGAATTACTGGAGAGCTGGTCACTGATTTCTGATTTTCTCTCTTGCTGCAGAATAAGCCAGGTAGCAACATGCAGTAAGCAGTGTAAAATTCCCTGTGAACTTCCTGGAACAAAATATGCTTTGGCTGCTCTTGATCCTGCTCTGTCTGCTGAGAACTTCACTTGACAGGAGAATTTTGCACAACAGAAGCCTGAATGGCTTCTGTCCTATGTCAGTAGCTGGACAGAACAAATGAGACTGCTGCTGTTGTCCGATGGATTGCAAGGTGCCATCAAATGCTACAGGCCTGAACAATAGAGAGAGGTGGGAGAAATGAAAATTTTATTTTATTTTTTTTTCTATTTAGCCTGAGTTTTGATGCAATGATGAGGAAAAAGGCAAAACTATGGTATTTCCATTGATAATGCTGTCTTTTATGTTTCATATAAAAAGAAGACTTGATGGTATCTTAAATCTTTGGGTTTGAAAACATCTGTATTTATATATGCTTTCATATGAAATTGATAGTATAAACTCTCACATCTTTCTGGTCATCCTTTTAAGAAGATTCATCTTGGGGGGAAATATTCCAAGCATTTTTGTGTTTCAGCCCCAACCAAGGCAAGAATAGGGTTCTAGGCTGAGCTTCTTAATAAAACCTGAATGAAAAAATGCTCAGACTGCTGAGCTTAGCTTTCTATTGGAAAGAAAATAATTACAGTTATTTAATTATCCTTAAACCTAAGTCCAAACACAGCAGGTATTTTTTTCCACTCTGTTAGATCTGAGATCTAAAGTGTGAAATTTCTTTTTAGCTTGCTGTCACAGGACTGCTAGACTTCTTAGAATAGTCACCACATTTTTCTGTTAAGCAGCATACACCATTCTACTGTATTATCTGGGGTTATCAAGAGGTTTCACTGACAACATGTGAAGAGCTTCTCAGCTGATAAGTAGTTTCTTCTGTCTTATAGGGAAGGTATTAGCAAATTTAGATGTTCTGGAGGGCTGGAGAAAAAGGAATATTTGTTCTGTTACAGCTTGTAAAAGTTTACAGTAAGAGGTATTCTTTAGCTACTATCATGTAAAAGATAGTTGTGGTCTTGATGACCCCAAAATGGTTGTAACTCAGAGAAAAAAGCAGTTAACAGATTGTTGCATCTACAACCTAAAAATGGTTTTCTATGCATGTATGTGTGTGTACATGCACAAGTATATGCATACACATTACTAAAGAGAAGTCTGCTTCAGTGAAAGCCTGTATGTTTGGGAAATCCAGACAGATTGAATGGGCGACTCTGAGATATTCAGAAACTGTAGAGGGTAAATGTATGTTTGAATACCTGGAGCCTGCCTGCCTTCCTTCCTATTCTTTCTTCCTTCCTTTCCCTCTCTCTCTTTCCCTCTCTCTCTTTCCCTCTCTCTCTTTCCCTCTCTCTCTTTCCCTCTCTCTCTTTCCCTCTCTCTCTTTCTCTCTCTTCTAGTGTTATTCAGTCAATTTCTAACCATTTGGCATTTGTTTTGAAACTTCTCTGCACAGGAGTACAAAGCTATTTATCTTTTCTATTTAGAGCTTCCACTGGAGTTAACTGTAAAAAAGTAGTAACACTAAGAAGATAGCACGGCTTAGATAAGCATTCGTTTATCAAAAACATGGTCATTAAGGGGCCATCACTTTGACCACATTCCTGGTACATTGTACTCAGTTTCTTCACAGAATCACAGAGTGTTAGGGATTGGAAGGGACAGGTTTTGTTATGAATACATATAAATGCAGTTGCATTTTATTTCATTAAGGCTTTTAAACATTGTGCTTCTGTATTTACCTGGCAAGAGAGCTGGATGGAGTCACAGTAGAAGAGGGAGAATCAGTGGTAAAGGAGGAATCCCTCAGGAAGGTAGTCTCTCCATCATTACATGACATAGATTTACTTACTGGATAATGCTCTACTTGGATCAATATTGCTTCAGACTCAAAATCTTGAATGAAGACTGTTCTTCTTTATGTTGTGACAGTGCCTTTGTGAAGAACATGGTTAACATGTATAATCACATAAATATTTGCATTGCCGCTATCAATCACCATTTGTGTGTGTTTGTTTGTTTGTTTGTTACAGAAATGCAGGCAGTTTTTAAATACTTTCCGTTTTAGTTACCCAGTCTATTTTGGAGACATTAAGGGATGGTTTTCCATGAGTGCTGGAATGTGGAAACTGTCAGGGAGGTAGCAGTCCTGCTGCTGCTGCCCTTCACAGCAGCTGTGCTAATTGGACTGTTCCGAAAGTGAGGCTTGAAAAAAACCACCAAAACACTTCAGCCTCCTATTAACCTCAAACTGTATGGAGATATTCTTTAACTGGATCAATCATAGAATCATTTCAGTTGGAAAAAACCTTTAAGATCATCAAGTCCAACCAGTAAACCTAACACTGCCCAGTCCACCACTAAACCCTAAGTGCCATATCTAAAAGTCCTTTAAATAACTTCAGAGGTGGTGACTCAACCACTTCCCTGGGCATCCTGTTCCAATGCTTAATAACTCACTTGGTGAAGAAATTTTTCCTAATATCCAATCTAAATCTCCCCTGGCACAACTTGAGGCCATTTCCCTCTTGTCCTATTGCTTGCTACTTGGGAAAAGAGACCAACACCCTCCATGCTACAACCTCCTTTCAGGTTGTTGTAGACAGCGATAAGGTCTCCCCTCAACCTCCTTTTCTCCAGGCTAAACAATTCTAGTTTCCTCAGCCATTCCTCTTAAGACTTGTGCTCTAGCCTCTCTATGACCTTCATTGCTCTTTGGACACCACCACCTCAATGTCTTTCTCAGAGCGAGGGGCCCAAAACTGAACAGAATTCAAAGTGGAGCTTTGCCAGTGCTGAATACACTTCCCTAGTCCTGCTGGCCACTCTATTCCTGATACAAGCCAGGATGTGTTGGCCTTTTTGGCCACTTGGGCACACTGCTGGCTCATGTTCAGCTGGCTGTAGACCGACACCCCCAGATCCTTTTCTGTGAGGCGTCTTTCCAGCCACTCTTCCCCAAGCCTGTAGCGCTGCCTGGGGTTGTTGTGACCCAAGTGCAGGACCTGGCACTTGGCCTTGTTGAAACTCATATAATTGGCCTCAGCCCATCGATCCAGCCGGTCCAGATCCTTCTGTAGAACCTTCCCATCCTCCAGCCTGAGAGTGAACACTCTCACACAACTTGGTGTCTCCAAATCCAACTTTTCCTACAAGTGCCGTGAATGATAGTGCAACTGTTTTTGACGAGGAGGAAGAACAAGTCATGGAAAAGGAGAGAAAATCTTTGAATACTGTGTTAAGACATGCTGGATACTAATATAGAGTTATCAACTGAGATCTCTCAAAGAAAACAAATGTGCCAGGCCACCCTGATATCGTAGAGAGACTTATAGACCTTTGACTTAATAACCAAGAAACTTGCCTTTTGCAATGGTAAGGTGCAGTGTGATTGGTATGCAATAGGTTTTGGCTTAGGGGTTTGGGAGAGAGCTGTTGGTTGTAGAGATCCCAGTCACAGCTAAAAGAGAAAGAGCAAGGTGGTAATGGCTATGAAGAGTGAACTGGTAGGAAGAGAAGGGGAAGGGTCGCCTGCAGAAATGCTCTGATGTAGGATGTCTGCATTTATTTATGCTGAGGCAGAGCAAAAACTCTTCTGATCCTGATGTATGCACCCAAGCTTTGATTCTGTAACTTGCTCAATGTCTTTGCAATAACTAGATCTAAGTGAGTGCTTTTAAAAAGGGAGAGTAGGTACAGATGCTGACCTGCTAGCCTGCAGAAGCTGCTCCTTTGATGTCTCTGGGAGCTGCTGTTCTTACCATTAATTTAATTAAATAGAGGTGAGGCCGAATACGTCCAGATTTGAGCTACTGAGAAATATTTGTTATTTAAAATCCCATATCATGCATATGGGTATATTCTTATCACAATTGCCCTGTCTTAGCTGTAAAATGCTTATAGGCTTGTTTTCATCAATTGTAGAGAGAACATAGCGAGACTGAGAGAGACTAACAGGTTTCACTAAAAAATCAGGAGGCTCCTCCTGGGTTGTGTTACAACAGTGACCCTTATGCTTCCTTCGTTCTTCTCTAACTCTTAACAGTGATCAGACAGTTTGGACTACTTAGGAGAATCAGATGATCTGTGAAACTGTACAGATAATGCTTAAGCAATGACCAAATCTTGAAATTCAAGCTTTTGCCCTACATCTGAGTCTTGTTCTGTGGGTAGATCTCTAGCCCAGAAGCCACAACTCCCAGTGGTTTCCAAAGGATGGAGAGCTTCTGTCCGCATGTCATGTAACGTTCAGTAGTTCGCAGGATCTGACTGTGCACATTGTTCGTTGTCTCTAGGTCTTAATTATGCTGTCACACTGCACGATCTCTTTAGATTTGACTGTCATAAATTGAAATGGGTTGAAAAACTGGTTTCATTTTTGAAGTCATGAGGGGTTTCTGGGAGCAATGAGAGTTTCTCCTTGCGTGTCGCTACTTAGGTATGCTGTTATGGAATTGAGTCCCTACTGTTAGCAAACAAAAAATGATTTGAAATATATTGGCTGGAGAAAAGTGATTTAACCTTCAGGCTTCTAGCAACAACATTTCTATTTGGTGTAAACTGCTTGGAGCAAAATCTCTTTTGTAAAGAGGATTATCATCAGGAGCTCATTCTGGCTGCAAATGTGTCTGTCTTTGAATCACAAGATTTTATTTCTTTGTGCTGTATTAGCATCTATAGTGCCTATACAAAGGATGGATTATGACCTTCCTTTTAATTCTATAGCTAAGTGAGAGAAGGTTTATCTTTGCCAGTTTGTTACTGTTCTTAGGTTGTTAGTGCTATTAAATAACTATGGAAGTTTAGCAAACCATAAGGATCTTTTAATTTTTCCCTAGATCAGCCATTTTAGTATCCTCTTTGCTTCATTTTCTGCCATCAGTAAAATCTCCCCATCTTTTCCCAAACATAATGTACTATGCAAATCTTGATGTGCCTAAAGACCTTTGAAAATATATTATGTAACTTCAGTGCACTATTGTTAGTACTATCTACTTGCTCGTGTTAGCAGTACCATTGCCAAAAATGTTGTGTAGTGTTGAACTACAGCCCTTTTCCATTCTGAGTCACTGTTATTTATTACTGAAAATGCAGAAAATACTTTAAATATAAAGGCTCCAATCTAAGATAATTCATGTTAATCCCAGCTGAAACATTGGTTATTGCAGTGGAACTACCCTGATTATGAGTTTGGCCCAGTAAATCAAATAAATGGAGCTGAGCGTTGCCGAGAAGGCAAGAGTTAAGTCACTATGATGAAAAGCAAGTCACTACTTCAGCTATTGCTAGCGTGCATGGTGTGAGACTCTGCTCTGTGACTCTAAGACCATGGCATGCTCTATTACTTCCAAATGTCCTGGGGCTAAAAATAATCTGTGAAATCTCTGAAGCAAAGCCTGGTGCTCAACAAAACCTTGACATCCATATAAAGCATCTCAAATGACAGAGCATGCACAACTAATGCGCCTGCATATGCCCAAGATTTTGCAGTGAATTGATGGGTGCTGTTATATCCCATGTTTCTGGTGCCATTACATAAATGAAATACGTAGATGCTTATTGCATTTTCTTTTGTCTTTTTATTTTTTATCCTTTAAGCGTGGAATGGAGCATTTTGTTATTCCAGGAATCAGAAGGATGGAAGTTGCTTTGTTTCAGACTGGACCTTGCTCCATAGGAGGTGGTGTGCAGGTGTTGAACTTTTATCACTATTCCTGCCTCTTCAACCATGTACACACTCTCCTTGGATTATACTCATGTGCTTCAAACCATACAATTGTCGTATCTACATTAGCATTGGAGGAAAACTGCACTTTGTTCAAGTGTCCACCTCTACTGGCCACCAAAGTAAAAAGATCATGTTTTTGCTGCTACAGTCATAGTTGTGGAATTATCTACTTGTTGGTGATTAACCAACAAGAAATTATACACAAATGTTTTCAGGCAAAGAGCACATATTAGAAATAATTGCTTTTATATATTGTAATTACATGCATAGTTTGTGGAGTCTCAGTCACACATTCTGGGGGGGAAAAAAAGAAAATAATGGTAAGAAGATACATTGTTCAGGCATCCCCAGTGTTCAGTCCATTTTGAAACTTCTAAAATAATTAATAGATTGAGGTAGCAAATTGATGAGATTGAGATTGAAATAGTCTGTGATTGCTTCTTCTGACCTCAGCTGTACGAGTTCTCTGAAGTGACAGAGGAATTTTTCTTTCTCTGCATGTCCCAAGTTAATTATGACTCTTCCAGAATCCTGATTAAAGAAAACTGTCTTATGTATGATTGGATATTTGTACCCAAGATTAAAAATTTATATTCAGAAAGTGGCCAAAAATTATTTTGTCTTAAACAACTCTGGCTATGTATAGCTCTGTTCCAATAAGCTATTTGTCATTAATCGTAATTTTAGTTGAAGCTGGTTCATTACATTTAATATGTCTAAAAGGCTTGTCTGAACAGTCTGATCCTCCTTTTTACAGAAATTAAATTCCTGCATAAAGTTGTGAAAACACATCAGATATGAGGAAACTCATCAAAACCAGACTAAACAGGAGATGCCAGAGAGGCCATTTGTGAATCTAAATGTATAGTTACAGGCATAGGGCCCTTAACACTTGCACAAAACTAAATCTCTTTTCCTTTTTTCCTTTTTTTTTTTTTTTCATTTTGTGCTGTTGAGTTGAAAAGGCAAATATCTCAACAGATAAGCTTTTGCAATGGTCGCTGTTCCAGTTGAACAGAGCATGGAAATCTTATTAGTGGTCCAAACTGTAGTGAAATATTAACCTGCTATAGTGTACCCATCCTTCAGTGCTCATTCTGCATTTTGGCATCGCTTGTTAACACCCGGCAGCCATGGAGCTGCTCTGGGTAGCAACAGTAGCAGCAATCAGTGAGGTTCAGGTGTATATTTCCTTTTCCATTGCTATGGCTTTGATAGCAGTCTAACTCTAGGCATTGCACCATTGTAGTCTGAAGGCAGATTTGGGATCATCGAAGCATGTGGAAATTGAGGACAGTGTATTAGTTGTTTTGTTAAATATCAGGTCAATTGTATCTGCTCTCGATGGGGGAAGGCCCTTCTTTACTCTTCTGTTGGGGCTATGAAGGCTTTCTTTTGCACGAGCAAAGCATTAGGTTGGTAGCATTCCCACCCTTCCCTTTGTCCTTTGGCACAAGACTGTGGCTTTGTTTGTAACGCAGCGCTGCAGATCGTCCTTTATAACTGATCCAGAGGAGACTGTCACAGGTGTCAGTAACAGAGCTTTACCCTTAAAGCATCATGTGTACTTGTGTCTGCAGAGATACTCAGTGTGATTCCTGGCTGGCTGTCCAAAATGTGGGTTTTTTTCACAATATGGTTGGAGATGAGTCAGCATCAGTGAGACATGCTGCTGCAAAGATGCTGTGTTCAGTAATTCAGATGGCATCAGTGATTACTTTCCTGCTCTGATTAGTGCCTAAACCATCAGATTTCCATGTAATTACTCACTTGAATTGGGCTTCAAGAAACTCTTGTGTGAACTTTTCTCCACCATTCAGTGGCTTTTTCTCCTACAGTCAGTTTTAGAAGAGACAGAGACCTCAGGCTCTGAAATAATCATTTTCCTTCTTCGCCTCAATAAGGGTCAACTCACTACAACTGCTGACCATAGTTCAGACTTTGAATAGTTTTCTCTTACCATACATTTAATCCCTTGCAGCTTAGTTGACTGGGAAACAGTTAATGTTCAGTATTGACTCTTTATTCCTTGAAATGAAAAGCCAAGTATAAGATTCTGCAGGAAACATTTTTTTCTTCATTTGACTAAGTGTAAAAAGTCAAAAAGGAATGTATTGTTTTTTGTATTTTGAGGTAGACATCCAAAGGGTCAGATCAGCAGGCATTACTTGGATGACACCCTTTGACTGCAGAAATCCTCTTGTTCCTTAAAATCTCCATAACTTCTTCAGTGCTTTCTCTATGAAGGCCATGCAAAATCAATTAAAACAGAGAACAATAAATTCTGTTATCCCACTCTTAAAAATATAAAAGCCAAAGAGGGTTCTGAAAAATAAAGAAGTCAATATTCCCTAAGTTGAAAAGAAAATATCTTGGCAATCCTGAACATAATCTGGAATCTACTTTTGAATTTGGAAGGTATTAAAAGCCTCTTTAAATTTACTCGTGAAGTGGAGATTCAGGGATCGGTCTGAACGCAGCAGATTGAAGCATTGTGGCTTTTGTATCATGATCTCAAAACATCAATTTGTTTGTGCACATTAAAAAAATAAACATATTTTCATTAGCATGACATCAAATGGGTACAAGATTATTGTATTTTCTTATAAAGCTAACTTAGGAAAGGACAAAAAGAAGTATTGCAAGGACACACACATCTGATCCCACAATAAGCAAAACCCATCTCATTCCTCATGGCCTTTCATTGCGGATGGGCCCCTGAGCAACCTGATCCAACACTGAAACTGGCCTTGCGAACTATAAGCTACCTGACTTGGAGTGCTTTATTATAGAAAATAGAAAGAATGTGGCTTTCCTTAACTTTTCTTTTAACCCTATAGGGTTAAGCCAGTAATCAAGAGGAAGAGCAGATTGCCTTTGAAGTTCAGTTTTCTGTGTCTGTGTTTCGTGTTTCCATTGTCATCATATCAGAATGGTTTGAGAGGTGCAATTGTTTTCCTGACTTCTTGGAGTCAAATGTTCAAAATGGTCTCAGACTACGTGGAGGAAAGCTATCGGTTATATATGTGTAGTCCTTGCCAGGAATACCTAATGAAAGCTGGGCTGCATGGCTAATCTTTGGGACATGACAAAGCAGCGTGTCATGTTTTGTTTGGTTTTGGTTTGGTTTTGTTTTTTACTGTTCTAGTAGGCATCGAATATCTGGCCAAAAAAAATGAAGCTCCATTTGGATAGCCTAAACAGAGAATCCAAATAAAACAACATGATAAATTGATGTCCACATTTCAAAATCTTAACAGTTATTTTTGCAGTAGTCTACAACTATAATGCAAAGTACTGATGTTTAGTGGTGCAGGTTGGAAATATGGTGTACTACTGAAGTGTGGGAAGGACAGTAATTCCCGTTAAATACTGTGGGTAACCTCCAAGTCTGCGGTGGAAAGTACTTTATAAATGTACGATTTTTCTAGCAGAATATTAGGTGAGTTTAGGTAGATATGATCTTCTGAATACAAGTTCAAAGCAAGTATCCAGTGACTGGAAGGAGTCTTATATTTAGTCTGTTTCCTTATAATTTGCATGGCCTCTAGTGACTAAGGACTTCTCTTATTAATTTTTCTGCTTTGCAGAGCATGTGTTGTACCAAAATCCTTAAGTTTTTTGTCACCTCCATCTTCATCTGGTTAAACGAATATCTACTTTTGGACTCACACACCTTTTCACACACTTCCAGGTTCTGCAAGTTCCCATCTTCCAATATCACTCAGGTTTTCTAAACCTGAATGAGATGTAACAATTTATTATAAATAAGTAAATTATCTAATAGTTTAACCTGTTTGTTTAACTTCCCAAGTGGCCAGCTCTTTGATAAGAACAGGTTTTTAATAGTCTTAAATGAGCCCGTTACAGTCATTTAAATTGTGATCTAGGTCATATCTGAAAGTAGGCTAATACCCGAATTCACTGAGCCAGAATACCCACAGCTATTAATTTGTAAAATACTGTCCTTCAGAAGTTATCCTGCTTGACCCACTTTCTAAATTGCATGGCACACCTAAGAATTCATTACAGATAAAGAAATTTTGGGGTTTTCATTTGTTTGATGCAAGGCACTGCATTGCAGTCCCAGGCAGCACTGAGAAAGAAAAACAATATTTTGTTGGGCATGAGTCTCTTGTTTATGTGTCTGGGCTATAGCCCATTAGAAATACCCATTCAATGTTTCCATGCATCAGTACAATGACTGTGAAAACTGCCAGACTGGTAGAAATGAAAAGCGAGTTCTGGGTAGATGTATCAGCTGTAGATCCACATAATAACAGCACATGACTGTGGATCGCTTTTCACTGTTGTGAGTGGCATCGCCTTGGGGATCGCAGTCCAGCTAAGCACATTGCTGACTGTGGTCAATTTTCTGGAGTAAGATATCCCACTACACCCTGAGGAGGGTGTGCGCTGTAGTACAAGCTGTATTTCTCTCGTGATTCCATGTGGTGGAAGGAATTTTACCTGCTATCACATGTAGCCAGGGCTCTTATAGTGCTTTAAACTCTTTGTTGCTGTTCATTTGTGTTGGTCCAAGCCAAGGACTCATTATATGTTTCTGTATGAAGGCTTGCAGTTTTTTGCTCTAACTTAGGCTGCTTCACTGTCCCTGAATGGTTTATTAGGTTTCAGAAATGCAAAAGGTTTGGTGACAACAGGGGATCTTGGCAGACTGCAAAAATGCAGCAAACGCTGTATTTATGTTGTGGTGTATTTGCATTTTATTAGTATGCAGTTGACTTATGTTGAGAAACTGAAAATGGCCAACAGTGTCTCTGAAGCTTCTGCAAGATGAGAAGTTTTTCTGGAGTACCTGACAGTATTCTACTATTCTTGTTTCTTTTTGTCTCAAATTTAGTAGGCTTTTTTTCCAAGACATCTATTTGTATTTTACATGAGCCTTTTCCTTGCAATAGAAGTGGTCTGTGCATGATTGGATCTGCAGCATTCCAAGATAGGAGGGTATTTTTCCTTCAGTTAGTCTGAGAGAAGGGCTATTCTAGGAGGATTCATTCCAGCCTTGTTTGTAATTTAAAAAACTTAAGACTTTGGACTGGGATGGCTGGAGACATGTAGGCCTGACACCATTGTATCTAATTAAAATACTTAACTGGGACACTTCATGTGGGAACCTAGTAATGTCAGCCCCCTTGTATAGTCAATGGATCTCCAAAGGTTCAAACAACCTAAACTCTCCAGCGAAAGCATGTGACATCTATGCTCCTTTAAGTGGGATGAATTTTGGCCTTAACAAAGGGGTGGTGACCTACACACAGGACCATGGTATTGCAGTCTTGCAGAGCAATGTCATTGCACCGTATCTTCCATGATGAGGAGCTTTCTTCATGGATTTATTCCAAGCCAAGACAACAGGAAAAGACTGAGCACATTGCTGAGTGATGGCAGACAAGATCTGGAACTGCTTGGCGTGGTGGAATTAAGGTGCAAACCACAGCATTTGTATCTGTAGTGTTTGTGAGCAGATCTGTTTCTACTTTGTCTTGTAGGGATAACTGCTTATCATCATGGTTACCAATTCACAGTGTATGAGATAAATGCTGTTCAACACAGCAGTGAGCATCTACTGGTAGGAGTCTTGGACAGCAAAAGCTTTGTTCTAAACTGTGACTGCTGAGTGCAGCTGTGGTAAAATATGGAGGATAAGGCTGAGCTCGATTTATTTTTAAGCTTCTCAGGTTAATGTTTTTAATCTGGGGGCTTTATTTTTGTAATGAAGGCTTTAAAAAGAAATCATATTTAAAATTGGCATTGACTGACCTAATGTGAGCTGCCATAGCTGACTTGGAAATGTTATCTCAATTCCCAAATAACTGATCCATGTCTTGACTCGAAAGCCTTTAAAGCTTTATTTCTGCATCTTCTCAGGTACATGCTGCAGGAAGTTAAAGGAAAGGCAGAACAAGAAAGCACCATGTCTTCAGTCTCAGCTTATTACAATGGAAAGACCGTACTTATCACAGGAGCTACAGGTTTCATGGGCAAAGTACTGGTGGAAAAGCTTCTGCGCTCCAGCCCTGAGGTGAAAGCAGTTTATATACTTGTCAGGCCAAAGGCTGGACAATCAATGCAAGAGAGAGTGGCCAACATGTTGAAATGCAAGGTAAGTTTCTAAATTTTATTCTAGAGTTTAATCTGAAATCCATTTAGCTGGGTGAAGAAGAGGGCTTCCGTTATACTCAATTCATGAAGAACAAAATATCATCTTCTGCTGTAACTGCTGTATATTTTTGTTGTGTCTAAAACAAACAAAAAATTGTACATGAATGAACCTGAATCTGTCTGATTTTGATAGGTGATGCAGGATATTGCACTGTGGTGATATAATCCTTTTTTCTTCATTTCTGCATTGGTTTTTGTTGAGAATTATTCTTTTCCAAAAACATGTTACCCTAGCAAATTTCCTCTTTGCAAGAGAAGCATTTTGCTTTCCTAAACTAACTCTTTTCCTTTCCTCACTTTCAAAAGTTAATGTTCAAACATTAGTGTTCAAAAATAAAACTGAGTGTGAGACGGTCACACTCATCCTTGCTCTTTTTGGGGCCTTAAACTCATTTCATAAGACAAAGTGTAGTAGCAAGGTATAGTGGGCTGTGTTTTACTGCAGTACAGCTGGGCATCTGCCATCTTCTTATGTCAGCTCCGGTTAGAATAGACTAGGCTAGACTAGAATAGAATAGTTGCAGTTGGAAGGCACTTAAAGCAATCATCTGGTCCAACTGCCTGACAAATTCAGGGCTGACCAAAAGTTAAAGCATGTTATTAAAGGCATTGTCCAAATGCCTCTTAAACACTGCCTGATTTGGGGCATCACCCACCTATCTAGGAAGCCTGTTGTAGTGTTTGACCACACTGTCAGTAAATAAATGCTTCCTAATGTCCAGTGTAAACCTCCCCTGGTGCAGCTTTGAACCATTCCTGCATGTCCTATCACACCAGGGAGAAGAATTTAGCACCTCCTCTCCACATCCCCTCCTCAGGATTCTCTGGAGAGCCATGAGGTTGCCCCTCAGCCTCCTTTTCTCCAAACTAGACAAGCCCAAAGTGTCTGGCTGCTCCTCATGGGACATGGCTTTCAGGCCTTCCACCAGCTTTGTTGTGCTCCTCTGGACGCATTCAGAGATCTTTGCATGCTTTTTAAATTGTAGGGCCCAGACCTGCACATGCTCAAAGTGAGGTCATACCAGCGCTGAATACAGCAGGATAATCACCTCTTTTTATCAGCTGGTTATGCTGTGCATGATGCACCCCAGGGTGCCGTTTGCCCTCTTGGCTGCCAGGGACACTGCTGGCTCATATTGAGCCGCCTGTCAACCAGCACCCCCAGGTGCCTTTCTGCAGGGCTGCTCTCCAGCTGCTCCTCTCCCAGTTTATACTTATGCCTGGCATTACTCCATCCCAGGTGCAGAAGCCAGCATTTCAACTTGTTAAATTTCGTCCCATTAATCATTGTCAAATGCTCCAATCTATCTGGATCCCTCTGCAAGGCCTCTTGCCCCTCAGGAGAGTCAACAGAATCTCCCAGTTTGGTATCATCAGCAACCTTGCTAATGGTCCTTCAACTCCTGCATCCAGATTCTTGACAAATCTATTAAATAGTATTGGCCCTAGAATTGAACTTAAAAGAACACCGCCTTACTTATGAAATTATAAAATACTGTTGTATTTGGAAAATATGTTTTCCAAAGTTGCTTGCAGGAGAACAGAAAAGCTAAGTCAGCTCTGTGAGTTGAAGAACAGACCTATACGATCTCCACCCATGTTACTTGTTTCTGTTGAGCTTTTAGCTTGCTGTTCCAATGAGGAAAATCTGATCTTCAGTGTCGAGAAGGATGTCAAAGCCCTTTGCTGTGTTGAATGTAAAGACTTGTATGGAGGCACTGCTAGACTATTTATATAGAGTGGACTTGGTCTGAGGACCTCTAGGTCCTTGGGAGCTTAGGGCAGTGGTGAGCACATGAACTAGATCAGACTCCACCAGTGCCAGAGTTCAGGCGAATGCTTCCTGTTAGTGGGAATTAGTACATAGCTGATGTGAAATGAGAGGCAGGGACAGAGATGGCCCTAGTAGACAAGGAATTACTTGGAATTAATCCAAGAATGGTCAACACATCTTTAGAGTATTAGTCTAAAACTTTGAAGAAGACTTGACTGGAAAAGTACTCCTATTTCTAGTGGAGTTAAAGGTAAAATAGGGCTATATATAACTTAGGGACAAGTTGATCTGGGGGAAGGCATGCATTTTTTCTTCGTAAAAGTTTTAAGGCATCAAGCTAGAAAAATCTTCAGTATGTCCAACAACAGAGTTTGATTTTTTGGTGTGTTTTCAAAAGAGAGTAGGTTATTCTCCTGTTCAGAAAAAAATTGTAAGTGATATAAAAGGGAACCATCACATTGGCTGCTTTTTGTATGTCTGTCAAGTGTACATTTTTTCATTACTTTTCCTTTCAATTAACATTTTTTAGCTGTTTCTACAGCTTTCATAAGTGAAAACTGTGGGTATGGTTTTCATCATCAAACAACAAAATTTCAAATGCGGTGTGTTTGCATGTTTTTTTTTTTTCTTTAAAAACAAACAACCAACAAAACAAAACAACTATTTATGGATCTATTTATTCCGTGCTTCAGAACATGACAAACTGAGCTACTTTTTGAGGCTTCTATAAGCTTTGTTTGCATTTTCTCTATAAATATTACTTACTTATATCTTCAGTTGGCCAGCACTGTTTGGTGGTGTTAGCTCTAGGTGAGGTTCCCTGGCACCTGTTTTATTGTTGCAGCTGTACCGGATGTACTATGTGTCAACAGTTTTAGACACACCAACAGCAAACAGGACTTGGTCACCTTTCCTTGAACCTTTGACAGCCTGCTTCAATGTGTTTCAAGTGAACAGAAGAAGGAGACTAGTCTCTAAGTTAGGTTTCTGCAGCCTCAAAAAGAAAACAACTCTAGGGGTATTCTCACAACTCACTCAGGTGCCTCAAGGAAGTAGGTGCCTTTTTGATGCTGTTCTTTTAAAAATAAAGCAAAAATATTTCTCTAAGGCAGAAACCCAACTTTTCAAAGGTGCCCGGGGAAGTGGTTCAGTCACCAGCCCTGGAGCTATTTAGAAAATGTGTAGATGTGGTGCTTAGGGGCATGGTTTATTGGTACACTTGGCAGTGTTGCATTAACGGTTGGACTCAATGATCTGAAAGTTCTTTTCCAGCTGAAATGGTTCTATGATTTGCATTTGACAATCCTGATCATAATCACTGATGAAGCATGCATATATTTGAGTAAGCACAAGAAACTTCAGAATAAAATCCCTTATCTTCCTTACATGTACATATATCATTTCTAATCTCTACTGCATAACTATTCTTTTCCCCTACGGACTGTTGGATTTAATGCAATACAGTATTTGTATCTGGTTTGAGAAAATACTTTATTTCTACTTTTGTATTATACCCTATACAATCTTCATTATTGGCAAATCATATATTCACTTTGAAAGTAACTCTTCCTTCTTTTATGTTATTCCTTGACTCAGTATTATCCTCTCGAATTTCTCATTTTCACACCTAGAAGGGCAGTTTCCCAAGAATGAGGGGAATAGAGAAAAACAGGTTGGCAGCTTTTAAATATTCCAAACAAACTGATAAAAATAGTATTTGGGATGAAATAAAATGAAAGCAGAGAAGCAGATGGACAGGAATTAGTTGTACTGCATAATGCTTAGGTTCTTCAAGTCAGGTCCTCTGGAGACTCCTAATTTTTGGTAGTACTTAATATTTTGAAGGAAACTGCCTACCATTTTTGATCTCTCTTCATATATCTCCGTGAAATTTTTGTGGTTTCTGTCATATCTACAAGGGTTTAAACTGAGCTGTCACTTTCGTGAACTGTCTTGTTCACAGTGTGTATGTGTGAATACTCTGGAAGACGACTACTGCTAAACAAAAAAGCAATTTTAAGCCATGAAAGGGTGATGAAGTGTGAGGGAGCAAAATGTCTTTGCACTTTAAAAATTCCAGATAAGAAACATTTTTAAAGTTCTGAATCCAACAGAAAGAGTAAAATGTAAAAAACAATGTGGGCATACATTAGAATTCTTCCACTGCATTCTGGAGCAGCTGTCGTTGAAGTGTAATATAATGCTGCTTTTCCTCAGATCTCGTAAAATGGGTTTTACATGAAGATGACTTATTGCATTAATATAAAACATATAATGAACAGATACACAATTATCTCAGCATCAACTCCAAAACGAATGTGTGCATTGAGGAATGTATGGCTCATGGTGACCTTGCCTATTTATGAAAGGAGATGTTCTATTTTCCAGCAGCTGATCTCTAAGGAAATCAACCTATTACCCTGTGCTTAATGAAATGCCATGTCTGCATTGCACAGAGTGCAGGTCTTACACAAAAAAACCCCACATATTGGTATTTGCTTCACCCTGGATGTGTCCATAAATGTGGATCACAAGGCAAAGCTTGACAGTGCTGTTTACTCATTAGTGGATGGGAGGTGTATACTTATCAGAGGTAAGGAATTTTTTTCAAGTATTTTTCGTTGTGTGGTCTCTCTGTGTGTAGCAATAGGCAGGAATGCTTGGAGGGGTTATCTCAGATTCCCTGGAGAGCAGTTACTGGGCTAATGCTGAGTCACTGGTTGTAGTTTTCGCATTGTGCCTGGGAGAGCGGAGCTTTTTCCATGCCCTGTATGAAGTGAACCAAGGCTGCTTGCTGCTGCCAGGCTGTTTCTCAGATCTGTTTGTTCAGTGCTCCTAATTAGAAAGATCAGTCAAAGTAGGGAGTGAAAAAGATTCTCATTAATGTCTCCGGTAATTCAGAGAGAAAATGGGGAGGCTGTGAGGCTACTGAAAATGGAGAGTAGATATTGCTGTGTATGACCAGAAATTCTGTAAATTCATTTTCATATCCACACAAAGTTAACTCTTATGGTTAACCCTTATAACTAAAGTGGATGGTACAGATAGACTTTCTTCTCTTCCCTGCAAAGCTTTGTCTGAAACTACATATGATGATGGGACTGACCACTGAAAACAACAGAATTCCAATATTATCAGACACATTTGCCTCTTCAGTATTTGTCAAGTGTGCTATGCTCGTCAGCAAATATACAGCAAGACGCTCTGTTAGCCTCATAAATTTCCCTAAATCATGCCAGATTTCTCTTTTTCCACCACTCTTGACTATCCCTTTCTCCACTCCCTTACTCGTGGGTCTTGCTTATCACCACAAGCAGTAAAGGTTCTCCATGCCAAACCAGTGCAGTGACACTTCCTCTGGAACAGCATCCCCTAAATCTCCTGTGCCCACTGTCACAGTGCATGGACCACGGTCTGGATCAGAGTAATGAGGTTTTTTTGATTGATGGAATAGGACCCCACTCATTCATTAAGACGTCTGGAAATGGCTAATTGAAGAGAAATAGAACTGATGTTTTCTGGTTTATTATTTATTTAGATATTCCTCACTTTTGTCAGTAGATTATCAGAAATAATTCTGGTATTTGTGTACCAAAGGAACAAGTCTGTCATTAGAAAAAGAAAATGTTTCTTACTTGACCTCATGATTTGTAAACCATGTGGTAGAGCGGAGCTAAATCTTAAGGGCAGTAACATAATTGACACTAATGCAGGCAACTGTCTCGAAACATTCTGTACCTCTTTCTGAAGTTAACACCATCTGCTGCCTTGTTCCATTTCATTTCTTTCTCTTCTCCAATTTGTGTTTCTGTTTGAAGAATCTGGTAAGGTTTTGCTTTATATATTAGCAGCTAATAGCCTGCTTCCTACAGCACAAGGCAGGGCCAACAAGACAGCTGGTGCTTCTAGCAAGATAATCTTCCACAGTAGATGAGAAAGAAGCCACCATTAGTCCTGAGCGCAAGACTCACTCACATGTCCCTGGTGTCACTTTCTGCTGTTGGAGGTTTGCAGTCCTGCTGTTACTGCTCCTTGGCTCTAGGCTCTGCTGGAACATGGGCATCTGGAACAAGCAACTTGCAATGTCCTTGTCTTTTCTGAGCGCTGCACCAAAGCTGCAGCCTTATATGTCGACAACTCCTCCTCATTTGATAGACATCCAACCCATGACTCAGGATGCAGAATCTCACCAGGCTTTCAGCTAAGCTGGGAGGCCTGGCAACCCTACCTACTCTTTTGTCTGTTCTGCATGCAAAGGCATGCCTACCAGAAGGGTAATGGAGAAACTGAAATGGAGAGCCGAAAAGCACCAAGGCCCATCAATTATCATCACCAGAACTTTGTTTCCTGCACCTCCTTTCTCCTTTGCACTTGCAGGGCTGTCAGCACAGACTGCATTCTGCAGAAGACCTGGAAGTGCAGCTAGGTGGAAATGGCAGGGATTTTTTTTTCTTTTTTAATGCATACTCAGATGTTAGAGGAGAAACCATAGTAAGAGGAATGGGGAAAAAAGGGTGGTAGTTGAAATTGTGTCCTCCATTGCATGTCAGAGAAATTCAGGCTGCAACCTGCTGAGGAAGAAAGAATGTCTTTACGTGACTGAGGCAATTCCCAGAAAAAATGGGCTTATTGCAGAGTTTCATAGTCATAGTGCAGTTTCAGTCACTACTTAGTATACATGGATGCTGCACAGTAATTTAGAATTTCTCCACACACTGAGTAAGTTGATTATCGATGCATTCAGAGTTATGGATTTAGAACAACACTAAATCTCCTTTGCTGTGTGTGTTCATTTACATTTATACATGACTAATGGCAGTATTAGAAATAATAACTATACTTTTCTGTATATAATGTATTTCTTTGCTAAAAGTTTCCAATGTGTCTGGTGAGCCTGATTCATCTTGGTGCCCTTTTGCAGACTGATTCCCTTTGGGATACTTTAATTTAGAAACGTTAAAAATGGAGCACCTCAGATCAACAGTCATTTCGAAAACACTTGCACAGTTGAAAATGCTTTGCTGTGTCTATGTCCCCCTTTTTAGGACCATAAATTGGTTCTGTAATAGTCTATGTACACATAAAAGCAGGCATGAAAAAAATGTGGGAACATATCTATACACCATTCACACAAGATGAGTCCTCATTTTTTTAAGTAAGCTGGAGAGAAAATGTGGGTGACTGGATTATGATACAAATTAGACATCCAGAGACAGAGAGAAGAAGCAGTTAAATAATGAGTTAGTGATATTACTGAATAAAGGACTTATGTTTTGGTTATGAGACGTTACAATGAACATCAAGACCACCAAAAGGAGAGATGTCAGCTAAGTTCAAAGATGGCAGAGAGAGAGAGTGAAATGGGTCAGGAACAGCAGAGTAAGGGAATAAGATTATGACGTAATGGTGACACCAGTGGAAATCTTAGTAATGGAGGATAAACTGTACTGATTCAGAAGATGAAAGGACTAATAAAAGGCTGCAGTAATATGAAAACAGGAAGAGATCCTGAAGAAAAAAGTAGAGGAAAAAAAAGAAGACAGCAGGTCTGCAGAGGCTACCAGAGAAAACATTTGGGGAAAAAAAAAAAAAAAAAAGATTTTGTAAAAAGGGAGAAGGGGAAACCTTCTTTTCTGGTATTGATATATGATAAATTTTATTTGCCTGATGTTCACATTCAGGAGCCATAGTTATGCAAGCACAGATCTTTGTCCAAAAAGTCTTTCAATCTGAATGAAAAGCCTGGTAAAGTCACGAGCAGAAAGGACAGAAGTAGTCTGGGTGATCAAAGAGCCCATCCGAGTGTATCAACACCATGACTTTTGAATTATAAAAAGGATTATGCCTGATTTAAAGTCAAAACCCTTGCTCCTGTCATATAGCCCTGTTCAATTCTTCATTTCTCCTGTATCAAGGTGATCAGACAATGTTTTCCTGCTTATCCCAAATTTTGCTAAATATGTTAATCTTCATTAAGCTTTTAGGAGCATGGGAGAGAAGTTTTTAGGCCGCATTTAAGACAGTCTGCAACAGAAGTCTTTAATCTTTCTCTTAGATGTTACTCGTTTTTTTTTTTCTTTCCCATGGTCATTTATTTAATTGGCAAAGTAATTTGTTGATCAGTATCTATTGAACTACACAGAGGTTATTCTCTACCCCTCAGTCTTAACTGTGTTGCAGAACAGAAGAGGTTAAGTATGAGAACTGCCCATCCTGTTCTCTCTTCTGTGCAGTTCCTTGAAGGCATGCAGCACTAATATTTTATTTTGCAGAACAAGTTCTAAACTCTTTCTTCTTCCTTTGGCCAGTTGAATTGTTCATTTCCCTCTTGCTGTCTGCCTGTGTCATGACATCATGTAGACATCCCCGTGGCCTGAGTAATTCTTTGCTCCCCCCAGCCACCAATATCAGGAGTCTGAAAGAGGTACTGTTCTCCATTTTCAGGGGAAAATAAAGTCTCTTTCTTGTCGTCTAATTAAGATTAGTCTTAGATACTGTCATAGTACAGTAGCTATTCCCAGGAAATTTCATCTCTTATTTTAATCAATAGGGAATATGACAAAACCTCTCTAATGTCCTTTATTATATAAAAAATAATAATTCTATTCACTGCAGTTTCAGCTAGTTTTTTATAAGCTTGAAAATGCAAGTCTCTTCCCTTTCTAACTTGTTTGCACATTCCTATCTCCGCCCCTTTTCACAGGATCACGGAATTGCTGAGGTTGGCAGGGACCTCTGGAGATTGTCTAGTCCAACCTCCTGCTCAGAGCAGGTCAGATAGAGACAGTTTCCCAGGACCATGTCCAGCTGGATTTTGAACCCCAGAGGAGGGAGACTCAACCCTTCCTCATAAGATTTGTGCTCCAGACCCTTCACAAGGGCATTTCCCACTGGGAGAAGCTGGGTTTCTTATTACATGGCTTCACCTTGTACTCCTGCTTGAATCTCTCTGTGAAACGTCACAGTCTAGGCACTTGCAGATGCAGTGCTCTGATGTTATCAAAATGTTTCCTGCTGATGTTGTCCCTTAAAAGCAGAACTCACAGTATCTAGAAGCTCTAGGAAGCATTATGACCTAATTGTGTGATGCGTTGTCTTTTTTTTACAACAAGTGATACTGCTGAAATACAGACGAGCTTTGGGTTCTGCCGTTTGTCTACCGGTCACAAGCTCTGCTAGGTGGTGCAGAATACAAACCTCAGTTTTGTCACTGCCAAGGAGTGTTCACAGCTTAATGCTCCAGCTTTGAGAACTGTCTCTGGTACTTCAGCTCCTGGGGGTATTTGCCGTAGTAAAGTCAACTTGTGTTTCTTTGTTTTTTTTAAATAGACTGCAATTTTCAGTTTACTCCGGTTATACATTATTTGCAATAGTTACACAATAAATCACAATGAAATTAAGATTGTTTAATTGACATAAGATACTAAATTAAAAACAAGGACATAGTGCTAAATGAAACTATAGAAGCAAGGTGAATTATTCTCAAATGAGTAATTTATTGAAGCCAAAAGTGCTTCAGATTTCATTTCAAGAGTGCTTCTTTCATTTTATGAACTAAAATGTTCTGGTGTCAAAACCTGATAAGTAAGTTTCCTCATCTTTCATTCTAAACAGCTGTTAGAGGTGTTGATGTGGCACATCCACTGGGACCAGCAGAACGACAGTGACACTGATGCTTGTCCAGGTGCTCCAGCACTTGCAAGACAAACCTAGCATTGAAGTATGGTGGCCCACCATCACTGCCACCAAGGCCACCTGCTTGGCAGCAGCTGCCATCTCAGCAGAGCGCTGCTTTGCCACTCTGCTGTGCAGGAACTCTATCTCTCTCACCAGTCTCTTATCACAAGCTGCATGTGATCTTTGCTGGGTGCATGCACAGAAAATGTCTTGTGCAAAGGGTCAAGCAAGATCTCTGCCTGGAGGTCAGCTTTCTATACACCTACTTGCTCAGCTGCAAGAGAAAGGGAGTTAATGGTTTCTGTCTTGCGTGTCATTCTATATAAATACCTACCACTTGCAGAATGATATGTAAAAGCTGGCCTTCATTTGTATCTTTATTTCTTGGTTTCATACATCTGTTCCTTGGCCTAGACTGGAATAATTAGATTTCAAAAGGGTTTTTTGGTTGGTTGTTTTTTTCGCTTCAAATCGCTTCATGATGTTAAGTAGATCATGATCTAAACAATGATACTTCCAGAGCAGAACACAGTGCCTCAAATATAAACATTCTGGAAAAATCCCTCTAGCCAATTATATGCTAATGCATGTGTTGCTAATGAAATAAAGGAAAAAAAAAAAGATAAAAAGAAAGGATAAATCTCTCAGTTTCACATTAGATATCTGACAAGAGACTTACACACAAGTCTAAATAAAAATATTCAAGTATTCTGCTAAATTTGTAAGGATATAATAGTTAATTTTATGCATTTCTTTGAGAACTCTGATGGTCAGGGACCTGATTTTATACAAGGAACAGCAGGAGCAAGCTACATATGTAGTAAACACAAAACTGTGCTCTGCAGTCCAATTACTAGATACACATCTGTATACACACAAATGCACATATATGGATAAAGGTACACTCTTTCAAGCTAGCCATTTTTGTTTTATTTAATGATGGATATGCCAAGGGATTTATGTGTTAATGCTGATGTCTGCAGTAAAGAATTCTGCCAGCTGATAAATGACAAAATAAAGAAAGTTCAGCCCTTGAAGCAAATGAGCAAGCAGTACATTTAGAACGATGCAATTTAAAAAAACATCAGAAGTAAGATTTTTCTCTTGTCAGTAACAGCCTAGAGGTTGCAGTCAGGCTGCATTTGCTACCATATGTAAAATGAAATGCATTTTTAGTTCTCCATAAGCAGTGATATTTTGGGACACTTGTAGCCTGTATCTACTTCACAATATTTTTTCTTTAATGTGCAAATATGTCTTACAGAAGAAAGAGGGAATCTAATCATGGAGTTAGCAAACTAAGACTGCAATTGAGTCACAACTTGAAAGGATCTCCACAACATTGTTTGAATTTGCATTCATGCATACGTGCTTTCTGGTTTGCAGCCAATGCCCTGTTCCTGAAATCAGTAGAATTTCTCTTGGTATCTTCATCTAGCTTTGGTTGAGTATTTCATGAAGGGTGGATTTCAAAAATGTGATGGACCCAAATAAGTAATTTATGGTTGTCATTTCAACTATATATCATTGTGTTGGATTTTATTTTTGCTCTGGATAATTTTGGTTCTTACAGAAAAAATGCCCGTATGAGTTTTATTTGACTGCCGATATTTCAACTTCAGAGGATAGTGATTTAAACCTGGCAAGAAGAGCTTGATACAGGAATGCAAATGCAGTTAATCACTCTTCTATATCTGGGATGCCAACACTGTCTAACTCCATCCTAAAAGCCTTGGAGGATAAGCAAACTAGACAGTTTCTGGGTTTGGAAGCTACGAAAACCAAGAAGCAATGGTTTTATTGGTACTGCTGACTCTCATCCACTTCTTTTGCCTCTTCAGATTGCATCTGAACTTGACCTTGTGCATCAAGCTGGAAATAGAAGTTGTATCCTAAATTAGATTTTTGCAAGTGAGTAAAGGGAAGATTTAGATTCTCTAATCCACCAAAATTCACTTTTATGCTAGTCAGACTTCTCTCTATCTACAAAATTGTCTCTTTTTGGATGTTGATCTCCTTGCCAACAGAAAGCTTTCAGCATCACCGCCGCTGCTGTCTGCATATCCCAAGTGGTTAAAGTCAAGGAAGTGAGAGAGTGTGCATTAGAGCTATGGAAGAAACGTAGCACAGGGAAGAGTGGTGGTGAATAGTTCAACATTACATTTTCAAAGAGGACATGAAAAGTACAAAGAACATTAAAGAGAAAAGTTCTACTCCACGGGCTCAAGAGTTTAAATCAGTAGCAGAAAACAGGGCTATTTCCCAGCAGCTTTTGCTGGCACCAAGGCCATGAAACAACATCATTAGAGAAGTCCTGTTGCGCATCTATGTAACCCTCCGATTTCTTCTGTATCCCAGTTTTGCTCAGACGCTCAGGACAGCTGAGCTTTTAGGCAGCTGCGCAGCATGCTTTATGTTCACAATTTTGCCAAGTGACCCGTTCACCAACAAGGCCTTCAGCAAACATGTTTTTAAACAGTGTTTGTCATTTTGCTGGAGCCTGTGACTCGGCTCTTGACGTGTGCGAGTTGGCACGATTCCTTTTTGGGCTGTTGCACTTCAGAACTGCTCTGGACACCGACAGAGCTGCTTGTGTACCAGAGCTCCTACACAGGCTTGGGTTCTTTGCTTTGAATTGGGGCTGAAAAAGGACACCTAACCTCAGGCAACCTCTGTTGGTCTGCAAACCACAGTTAAGAATGGAGGCTTATCCTTTTCTTAAATGAGTCAGTAATGGAGCTGTCAGTGAACACCCAAAGAGCAGAACTTGCTGTTTGGTCATTCAACAATATATAGTTAATCCACATTTCATCCTTCATGTCTGATTTTATTACATTCTATCCTCAGTGATTTTTTCCATTTTTTCTTAAAGAAAGCTCTTCTGTTTTCCAAAATCTAACCCTAGACTTCCTTACCTGTGTTTTTTCTTATCTGGCAGCTGACTATCTGTTTTGATTTCCCAGTCAAAATCCTCAGACCTGATCACTGGATAATACTCTCTACAAAGTTGTTAAAATACTGGGGAGATGGAGGAGAATACTCTGAGCCTTAGGACCTCTAAGAGAGAGCTCCCACTTGTGACACAGTGGTACATCTTGGTATGCACAGTTCAGAGCATTTGATCTTCTAGGTGACCTGCCTGCAAAGAAGAGTCACTGGCTCATGCATTTTCCTTCTCCCAGTCCCTGGCATTGAACTATGACTGGAAGAGTGAAAACAAATTCAAGGTAGCCCTGGATAGCAGAATGCCATGATTGCCAGAAGGCGCTTATAAGGCCATTCGTACAGATACTGACTGCTACATTAGGTACCAGAAAATTGACCCTAAAATTGATCCTCTGGGAGATCAGACAGTTTAAAGGTTGGCTGAAGATCACATTTGAGGGCAGTTTACCCTAGAAAATCCAGTTTATTGTTTTTATTTCATTTACCAAACCCATTAGGACTGCCAAATGTATTAGAGGTAATGCTTAAAAAAAATAAAAAGTCAAGTTCTCAGTCACATCATTGCACATACAAATCAAAATGTCTGAATTGTGCCAAGAAACCCAAGTGTGAAAATCGGGTTTTGGCAATTTTCTGGGGACCAGTATTAGGCCTTTTGTTTTCTTTTAAGGGACCTGAGGGTGGGAGTATTATTAGTGTTAGCCTGTTGTAAATTAATTTTGCTTCTTGAAACAGAATCTGCTGTGGCAAAGCAGCTCTTCCATTCATAGTTAAATGTGAATGACGATGTGATTAGAAACAGCAACTGGCTGATGCAGCTAAACGTTCAGAGTGAGCTGGTCTGATTTTGCGGAGGGAAACTGTTAATTCTGTGAATAGGGATGATTCACTGCCACACTCTGGAACATGGAGGTGGCTGTCCAGAGCCTGTTGTTTGTGACCAGACTTGTGTTTGATCTGGAGCTGGCACAGGGAAAGGGTTACTGGTCTAGATAAGTATTTTTAAAATCAAAGCATGCCTCATGCACTCTGTTGAAAATTATTATTAGACTGATTTTTGATCCTATATTTGTTTAGTTACTATAAGCTTCCACTTTAAAAATCCTAACTGTAAGTTCACTGCTTTCAAGGTGTACCTTTGGGATTGAATGTTTTCCTATGTGGCAGCACCTAGTGTCACACCATGCCAGGTGGCACCCCATGTCAGTTTGACAGGGTTTCATGCATCTCTGTTCCTGCCTGGCTGTCACAGCTTGTACCTGTACTTCTATTGAGATGGAGTTATGTGATTTCCTGTGGTTTTATGGTCCTGTGTGTTTATGTCACCTAACCAAAGAAAGTTAAAATACCTGCAAATCTGCAGCAAGCAAAGTAACAGTGGCTTATAAGCGAGTCTACAATGACCGGGCAGCTACTGGGGTTACTAATGTGGATTGAGCTGGTGGAGGCTGTGATCCTGAGGTACCTGAAGAAGAATCTTGATCTTGAGATTCCAAATATTTTATAAGCCTTGCACTATTCTTTTTTTTTTTTTTTTAAGAAAGTTGGTGCTTCTTTTACTGCTGTGTTAGTCTTGTGCTGTAGTTTGGGTCTGTTTTATCCTAAACTCAAGGAGGCTGCGTCGAAGCAGGTGCCACTGAAGAGTTAACAGAATCTTGTCTTGCATTGATACAGACTGAACTGAGTTTTGCCAAGTGTTTCATATGAAAGAGAAAATTTAGTATGATTAAGCTTTGGGATTAAGTAACTAATTTGCTGATCAGTTCCTAAAATATCCCAGGAGGCATGTGATGAGCAGTGGTAGTGGAAGAGTTCAGGTGTGCCAAAAAATGAATTGGTAGGGTCAAAAACTTGAGCTTGGAGAACTGGTAACCCATTTAGCATTAGGTACAGTAAGGAAAAGTCAGAGCTGGGAAGGCAGCTGATGCCAGTGTTAATCTGCTCCCACAATGTCAGCACACAGAAATACTTAAAAGAGTACAGAATTATAAAAACATAGAATGGGAGAACAGCAGAGCGACAGCTGATGCACAAGAGGAAATAACAAAGGATGAAGGTCCTGGACTCAGACTAAGGCAGGTGCATCACTGCAACACACAACAAGTTATAAATGTGATAAAAAGAAACACGTTTGGTCACTAGAATGGCAGAATTTATCAAAAATCTATAATTATCATACGGTTATCATTTTTCTCCCAGTCTGCTGGAGGTGTGCATTTGAGAAGATAAATTACTGATTCCAGTAACTTGCATTTGTCTGTGTTTGCTTGCACCAAGGTTTAAAGGCAGGGACTGAGCTTGCTGTGGCCAGATGGAACTTCTGGGCACTGCTGCAGTATAAATAGCAATTAATAATAACATAAACAAACAATAACATGTTGTTTAAAAACCAAACAAACCTTTGATACTTGCTAACTATGTGTGTACATTTGGTCTGCATTATCATGTGTTTTCTTCTCACCTCTCTTGTCTACTCTGCTAGTTGTCTCCATTTGTTGCCATTTTGTCTTAAAAGTGGGGTTCAAGAGCTTAGTTTAGCGGCATGGTCTCTTATTTTGATTTGGTCTCTGCAAACCTCTAAACTCTGTTTTCAAGCCTTCTTACTGCTGCTGAGCTCACCAAAACAGAAGCCTCAATCTGGCTCCAAGCTGAGCATTACTAAGCATTATGTTTGTGTAATACTACAAATATTTCATATGTATAATCAAATTTTTATGATGAACAGTCAAAATCTTCCTATTAGGGAAGGAAAAAAATCCTACCAAAATATTTTTTGTCAAAGAAAACATGGGTAAGGACAAGTGAAATGCACTTTTGTATTGAATTAACTGGTTTGCTTTGGTGGAGCTCCCTACACAAGGGCCCTAAAAAGGAGAACAAAACAAGCACACATACACACACACAAAGCCCCAACAAACCAACAACAGTAAACAAACAAAACCCAAGAAAACCCAAATCCAAACTAAAACAACACCACCAAAAAAACCTCACCCTGAAATATTTTGGGATGATCTCTTCTAAAATTCTCTTCTAAAATAGCAATTCACATTTTTTATTCAGAAGGATATATTTATTTTGAAAATTATTTCAGATTTTTATTTTTTAAATTGCAGAACTAGAACTCAAAATTACAGTGAAATTTTCTATTCTGGTGACTTTTTTTTTTTTCATTTCATTGAAAACTTCCCCTTCAGATCAAGCAAGAACTAAGTTATACAGGTTCTCTTTGATACTGAAAGCATCCTGAAAAATCAGGTGTCCAGAGGGCTCTGTACTCGTCTCAAGTTTAAACTAGCATTTTTTTAATGACAGATGCATCAAAACTGGTAACACAGACTGTAAGCATGTAGTTAGATTCCTCACTTGAAAGCTTCATAATCCTGCCTGTAACACATCTCAGTCTGACCTCTTCAAACCTTTTTAAAAGTACTTCACTTACTATTGAAGGTATTTAAGTGTAAACTAGGTTGTAAAAACACGCTATAGAGGTGCAGTAAGATAACAAAAGGTTTTATCATACTGCTTTCTGCAGTGACTACTCCTTAACCAAGTGGTAAGGTCATGTTTCAGAAGACCAGGTGAATACAGCTGTACTAATTCTGGCATTACATGTGCACCCACACCCAAGGAATTAACCACCTGAACTATCCAACCACAAATAATTTGAGTGCTGTCTGAAAAGGGCATTTTAATACAAAATGTGACAAAATTTTCAACAGTGGAGCAGGAAAAAACACTTCTATGTGTAGATTTCTTTTTGAGGAAGATGCTTGCATGAAGGACATAACCTTTTTAAAAATCTGCTCTGTTACTTACTGTGTTGTAACCATGCTTAAAGACACACTGTCTCCCTAATGTTTGACTCCCTGTTGTATGTGGGCAGTTCCCAAGCTGTTGTCCTTGCTATGATTTCCAGGAAGGTGACTTCATTAAAGGTGTGTATGTATGTATGTTTTACAGCAAATTTCTTTGCCAGAGGGGCAAAGAGAATATGAAAACCTATATATTTCATTTATTTGAGAAGCCTCCAGGCTTTCTAGAGATTATAGAGGACACTTATGGCTGGAGAAAGGCAAATGTTGCACCCATCATCAGAAAGATCAACAGAGACAATTCAGGTAGCTGCAGACCAGGCAATTTCCCTCCTATCCTTGGTTTCTTGGAACAGATTTCTCGGAACAGATTTCTTGATACAAGAAGGAGAAGAAGGTGACTGAGAATGGTCAGCATGGATTTACCCATGCTATCCTTGGCTTGAGCATCCTGGTTGTGCTCTGTGATAACATGATTGAATTTGTGGATGAGGGGAAAGCCATGGATATCATTTGCATTAGCACAGCTTTCAGCGTAGTCTCCAACAGTACTCCAACATCCAGATTGGTGTGTTACAGTCAAGACGGGAAAAAAAAACCTGGCCAGACAGACAGACTGCAAGGGTTAAATGGTTCAAACTCTGCTTGGAGTCCAGTTATAAGTAGAATTCTCTAGGGGTTTATCTAGGGACCTGCCCTGTTTAATACCTAAAAAACAACCAAAAAAAATATCTCCAGGTTATACTGCATTCTTTATGCTACACTACTGATAACTGGCAGTGCTTTGATAAATAATATCTGACTTAGGAAGCTGGAGAAGGGAAACAGAGGAATAACCCTATTACGTATCTCTGTGCTCCTGAGGGCTGGTAGTTTTCCTGGTCTTTTTATACATATCTTGGCTTTCACTCTCTTGTCACTGATGGGCAGTGCTCAGTGCAAGGAAGTTTCTGTGTGCAAGAGGTCACTCACTGAACAAACCTTAGTCAGATAAGCACTTCCAAGCACATCAGGCACATCCTGGAGGGGTGCCTTAGGTTGCAGGAATTATTGCGATTGGTAATAGTGAAGACACTAAGCGACTGGCAGCAAAAGGATTTAAAAAGATGCAGTGCTATAAACAATACTAATATGTAGCTTCCAACCAAAGGTGTCAATGGCATAGTGGAGGCCTGGTGTGATTAAGAGTCTGATTCAGTGAAGGTGATATGCACCTGCTTTAATTGAGAGATGTGAAAGATACATATCAGAACTTGATATACTTTCTTCAGGACAACTATTTAAATATCTAGATGAATCATAATTTCAGTCTACTCCTTCTGTTGAATAAATTAATATTATATTCCATATTTTAATGAAAGACAAAACAGTTTTACTGCTTCCAGACCCAGTGTGTCAAAAGCCAACCTAAAATGAAACTTGGCAGTGAGTTCCACTCACAACAAACATGCTTTAAATAAAATACCTGCTTAGAGATGTTCCTGAAGCAAGATTTAATTGACCTCTGTCAAGCTCCACACACAGCCTGTCAGCAGAAAGCAAGCAAAGAAGCTTCTGTCTCATGAGTTCTGATTTGTGGCTTTAACCCAAAGACATTTAAGAGCAGGGTTAATCTTCCCTAGCTTTAGCTTCTAAAAGAGGCATTTACTTAAAGGGTGCAGTTTCATGATTGACCTGAGCCAATCAAAGTCGCTGCTGACTCTGCCAAAAGGGATGGTTTCTCTATGTGCCACATGATCTGATGACTTCCCATATGCTACTGTTAGTCCTTATACATAGCTACAGCAAATCAGGTAAAGCAACTGGTCTGACTGAAAACCCACAGGCAACTGTCACCATTTCCTGCACAAAAACCAGCCCCCAGATCTGGCAGCAATAACCAGAAAAACACACCTTCTGGCTGAAAATGTAACTCCTTCCTGTGGCAGTTCAGCTCGTGATGTGGCCGTCAAACGCTGGTAACAGCAGACAGGAAGGCAGGGGAGAGGCTTGGACTGTCTGTGGCAACGTGTAGTTGGATTTAGGTATTCATAAGGAATGAGGGTACCTTAAGCACATATGTGTTTACTCTTAAGTCTTTAGCTTAATCTGGGCAGCATCTTAGACTGAATGTCTTGCTTTTGAATGCCTAAAGCAAAAAAAGATGTTACAAGTGTGTGAGACATGGAGAAGAATATACCAATGACAGAATACTAAGCCATGACATCTTTTTCTATGCTGAGGGTAGAAGCTCTTACCTAGCCACAGAATTCCACATTGCACAGTCAAAGATAACTAGGATGTGTTTTAGAACTCATTCACATGGCTGCTTATTCAACTATGCTCTTGCCAGCTGGTTTCTCTCTCAAACTTCCTGCCCAAGATGCAGCTCAGCTTTGTAGATAGACTATTCAAGTTACTCAAGTTTCTAAGAACACTGAGATGGAGCTAGTAACTTCCTGTAAAATATTAGTCGTTATCAGTTGACTACTACCCTGTCACACACTCTCCACATGCATGATGTTAGGAGAATGATGCATCTTTTCGAGGCCTAAGTCCTAAACTCACAACATGACTTCTCTGAGATACCCAGAGATTCCTCTGTGAAAACAGGGCTTGTTATTTTATTATTGTTGAGGTAGTAGAAAAGCTAAGGTGGGTTTGGGTTGGTTTAGGTTTTGTTTTTTGCCAAAAAGGGCAGACAACCGTAAATACATATAATACATATACATATACATATAACTATTAAAGAGTGTGAGGAAATACAAAAGTAGCCTGTGGAGATAATTTGTATTATAGATAAGAATTATGAGAGGGATGTGTAACTTGACTAGGCACATCCAGAAAAATAAGCAGAGAAAATACAGACTTGTTCAAAGGACTGAGAGACAAGAGTCTCTTCTTCACCTCCATCCTTTTTGTTTCATTCATCTGCTGCATGTTGTCATCATACAAGTTCTTCAAGGAAGGGATTTTCTCTGCACAGGTCTTATGCTATGTTCATTAAGGGAAGGACAGTCAGGTTATAAATATGTGCCAAAATATTGCTTTAGCGTTTCTTCCAAGCATCAAATAAGTAGTTCTTTAAATGTAATCCATTTGAAGGATTTATACTAAGAAAGGACACATGAGAGATCAATGCATGGAAGTTCAGAGGAGGAAAATACTCCTATATGTGAAGACACATATGTACTAAAAATATATTGTGGCATGTTCTCGGTAGATATTACTCTCATTCTAATTTTTTTAATCCTGTCTATTTGATCCTTTAAAAGCTTGATGTCTGCTGCAAATCCCAAGTGCTGATTTTGCTTGTCTCTCTTTCAGCATGGGCAGAAATACAAACTCTGATCAAAGTCAATGTATCAGTTTTGGTAGTGACATCTGTCACGGAAGTGCACCAAACTAATTCAAACCAAGGATAAGATCAAACAAACTTTATTTCCTGACAACACTAAACCAAACCAAACAGCAGAAACCAATGAAAACACAGACAATCCAAAATCATTCAGCACTCCAACATTTCACACACCCTACAAGTTTGTTGTACCAGTCATGGTATTAATACTACATGATGACACATAAGAATGATGATCCAAAGCACGCACATGCTCACTCACAAAAGGGGAAACTCTCCCGAGGAGACCGAGTAGATTTAATCGCTCATCCAGGGGTGGGGGTGAGGGCTCACTCGAGGATAATCACTCACCACAGGGGGAGGTGAGGGCACTCCATGCTGGGAAGTTTCCTTAAATGGTGTCCCAGTCTAAGCAGGGAGGTTGTTATCACAGTCTCACTGCTCTGAGAAGACCACTCAAAGGGGTCTCCGGCAGAGACCCCATTTATAGCCTGGCCAGATCTGGCTGTGGTCATATGCGAGCATAGTCCAGAAGCTTTTCTGGTTCGAGGTGCCGCATTGACCAGGGACCCTGCCTGTTGACCAAGTGGTCCTGCCTCTCTTGCTCCCCTGCCAAAGGGGTATACATGACTTGGGTCACTGTACCCTGGTGGGTATGCGATGGTTGGCACACGACCAAGGTGTGTACGTGATGGCCGCCACAGTGGGGTGCAAAAGGAGTGAAAATAAGGATGCAAAAGAGCCAGTGGCTGTGGTGTTTGAAAGCCCTCGGCCTTAGTGAGGTGGGTGCACCTGCCACAACATCCAAAGGACATCAGGACTCTGTACAATGTAGGCTGAATAGCAAAGAAATAAGGAATAAGTCAAGTTTACTGCACTTAAGAATTGTTAATGTAGTACCTGTATGATTTTGATGGAATTTTATCAATGGAGAGCCTCTGAGCCTCTAGGGAGTAGCAATTAGATTCTTCTCATTTTTTTTTTTATGTGCACATTACATCGAGTGAGAGGACAGTAGCCATTCTTAGCGGAACAGAGACCTTGAGATTCAATAGGGCATGGACGCAGTAAATCATTTTATCGTTCTTCCAAAATTATGCTTTTCAGCCCTTGCTTTTGAAGCTTGGAAGATTACCATTCTTTCTGCCTTTCCCCTATTACTTCTTCCATTTCTTTCTGACAGGCAGGGTTTCCCGCTTTGGGCCTGTCAGCTCCCACTTTCCACTAGCCCCAGAAATCTCCAGGGAAGGTTTTGATCACAGATCACTCTTATATCAGCAGTTCTAGCTGCACCACTACATTTTCAAGTCAACTCTGACCCAAATCCTGTGTCCAGCTGTACTTCTGTTTTCTATTTAATGATCTGTAGAACCTTATAGCCATCCTATGCTCAGTTCCTTCTTCATGTATCTCCTTCAGCTCCCAGCATTGTCAGATCACCTGTCCCTCCCATATACATCAGCAATTATAGTCAACGGTACATCAATTCTTTACTATTTTAGGACATCATTGCAGATGCAGAAAGGGGAAAAACTAGAGGTGAATTTGCTGAGATTCAGGCCCTTCTGACTGTGTTCCTGTTGAGAATGAGCCATCACCACATTCAGGTGATGGCCAACCATGCTTCTCGATTCCCTTTCCTCACCAGTCCACACTCCCACAGCTAATTTTACCCTCTTTCAGAGGTCACACTTTAAACAGGGTGGTAAAGCTGCATGCTTTCCTGTCAGCAACCTGGAGCTTTCAGTGCAGTGTTTGTGAAAGTTGGAAGAAATGAGCGTAGATCTTGTATCTTGGATTTGGGCTGGAGCGTGCTGTTCATCATACACAGCTGATAGTTTGCACCTTCCTGCTTTTCCACTTGTATACAGAGTCTGGAGAAACAAAATGAAGCAGCTTGCCTGTAGCACTTACAGCTAGACAACCTTCACAGCCACTGTTGATTAATTTAGGGCTAGCCACTCTGATTGTGCCTGCCCAGAGGGTTGCCTGAATTGCTTTCCTGACTCTTTGATTTGCTGGAACAGCTGCTGGCCAAGTATGTTCAGAAGGAGAATGTTTGGTTATATCTTAACTTGACAGTTATCTCAAATGGTGTGCTCTGCACATATGGCTGGACATATGTCAAGCTTGAAATGAGAAGACTGAGCAATCACACTAAACGCGCTGCTGGGCAGTGTTCTGTCCCCTGGTCCATACACACTACACTGTCCACCTTGCTGAGAGACTGTTGTACTGTTTTCTTTGGCTGGGTCCCCATGCCCTGGCAAGTGCTGAATTTTTTAATAGCCTACTTTGCAAAGCAAGAGGCAGCCATTATCTTCCTTGCTATCTTTTGAGCTTTGAGTAAAGCAACACTTTTAGTAGAGGGGGAGAATTGTCTCAATTGTTCACAGCAGTCCCTTGTTAGAAACAAAGTCTTAAAATAGTGTTTTTACAGCAGTATCAAGCATCTTCTATGAGACATATTGCTAACTCATCTAATGTTTACTCTCATGGATACTGATCAAATTTGTACCTGGTAAAAACATGTCCAGGAAGACCTAGCCAGCTCACCTGAAAGGCCTTCTGCCTTTAGGAAGCAAAGTCCTTTATTCCATACCCCTTCGTATGCCTTTTCTCCCCCTTGGCATAATACGCATCCCTTATTCCTGACTGCCTGCCCTTTTTCCAAATGGGATTAACTATTTCCTCTCTTTTCTCCCTCCCTCAGGTAAAGAATTTTCTGTGTGCCTCCCCCCTGGCACCTGGGCAACCATGCTAGAAACTTATTTCTTGCCTTCCCATCCTTCTCTTTTAGTTTCTATTTTAATTGCTATTGTTTGGGTCTGCCTAACCTGTATGAACTAGTTATCTTCCCTGTTTATGTATTTCACTATAGACTATAAGCACCGAAATTGTTGTTTCAGAGTAGAATAAGATTTCAACTAGCACTCTAATCTGAAGAAATCAACCAGTTTAAGTACATTCGTGTCTTCCAACTACAGCTGTAACGTGAACCCCATATTCAACAGTGTCAGAGTTTGGTGTCTCACTTGGACAGAGGATGAACTTATAAGGTCCCTTCTGACCCTGTTTTTCTTTGTCTCTACCTGTGAATGATAAAAAATGCTATTTTTTTTTTTTGAAGAACACATGCACACTGAGGCTGCAGTCTGCCCATGTAAAATACTGTGTCACTTACCTGAATGCTGTAATATTAGCCTGAGAGCCCTTAGCAGTTCTGGGGGGAAAAAAGAGAACAAGAACTTGTAAAATTTATTTCCTCATAGAAATGAAAACAACAAAACAGCAAGTCAAATACACAGCTGAAGTGCACTGCCTGCAGGTATAGTTGCCATGCAGCCCATAGATACTAACCAAAGCAATGCTATGTGTTTCACGTTTTGTCCAGGTGGGAAGACTTGCCAGCAGAACTACATCAGTGTCTTAATATGTTAAGCTAACCCAACGTAGGGGCCTAGAACAACATTTTCGCTTTTGCTTGTGTCTTTCTGGAAGTGGTATAGGTGGTATATATCTCTTTAATGAGAAGTTGTAGACATAAAGGTATACATCAGTTGTTAAATTGCCTGATGGAGATGGTTCTCAGTTTTTACGTCAGGCAGCCAACACGTTTCGAAGGTTATAATTTTATTGGGAGCCTTGAAAGAAGTGCTGCCTTCAGATTGTTATCTTATCGAAGAGGAGTGTATTTAATGCTAATTTGCTGTAAAATATTAACCATAATAAACTACAGTGGGATTCATTGATGGACATGCTCTCATCTCCTGAGGTACACTGCAAATACACTCACATGTCTGGATAGAAAGCATGTCACACTGAGAACTTAAATGCTTGAAATAAATGAACCCTATAATGTTCACTTTACTATCAAACAAGCAAATTCTGCTGCAGGCTTTAAGCAAAACCACATCTTCTTATTTCTCTAGCAATTTCAGTGTTGATTAGTATCAAATGATTATACTGGCTTTATGCTATCCACATTTTTTTTCATAATATTGTAATATCTCCACTTAGTTTAGTTCAGGAGAGAAAGGTGAGCCTTTATGATGTTCTGACATTCCTGTTTGGATGACATGATTGGAAAAGTTTCAGCTTTATCCCAAGTGATCTAAATTGAATCAATCTAGGTGGATTCACACTAGAATAAATTAAAGCCGTGTTAGAATTTATCAGGACCTCCATTTTTAATTATGCTGCCATAATTTGATAAATCAGCCCCCAGACCCACATTAATTACTTAAAATTCATTGTGCAAACAGGAGCAAAACAAGATTTGAGCACTGCCAGTGATAACATTAGGATGCCAGTTAAACTAAAAGGTTTCTAAGCAACATCTCAGCAAACCATAGACCATCCTGTCCATCAGAGATTTTCCCTTCAAGATCAAGTGCCTTTAAGTCCTGGGAGCAATGTCCAAGCCCACATCATCGCTCTGGTCCAGCCCTCCAGCATCTGTGTCTCTTGTGCCTTTCCAGCACCAACACACACCTGCCGCAACGGAAACAGGTCATAAAATAGTGTTTATTACAACCGAAACAAAACAGTAACAAGGATGGTAAGGGAGGAGTATCCTGGAACGATTAAAAAAAAGCAATAACTACCCACAAGTGAGGGTATGAGGGTGTGGGGTACCTTGGCATGCTGTGTTGTGGGAGCTGCTGCTGGCAGGGATCTGTCTGGGTGGCACTGGGGAAGTGCCAGGGGTGGGACTGGTCAACTCCCAGTCTCCTGGGTCCATGAAGGTCAGAAGTGTAAAAGGTGGGAACAGTGCTGCCATGAAGTGGTCCCCATCCAGGTCACAAGCAGCCTTCCTTCAGCACTGCCTCTGGATGCGGGCTCTCTGCTGTCAAAGTTACAGTGACGTGCTAACTCTGTCAGCATCCTGTGAAACAAGGTGCCAACATCGGGTACCAACTTGGCACCTCCAGCCTGCACTCCTTCTCAGCCATCCTCCTGAGAACACCCATCATTTCTTTTTGCGTTTCCTTCAGCAACTAATGGGAGGAGAGGAGAGCACTAGAGAATGCATGAGCTGGGGCAATCATAGTGCAAGGCACTGATGGAGAAGAGCATACTGTAGTCCAGGGAAAGATGAAATATAACTGTTGGAAAAAAAAACTCCACACCCTCCTGTACATCACTGTTTTATGACTGACATGGCTTAGGAGGGAGACTGAGTGTTAATTGGGCAGACAGGGAATAGCTCCTAGAAATCTTCTCTGGTATCCAAAGTGTGTTATTAATAGCGGCCTTAAAAAGAGCCATACTAGCCTTCTGCCACTACAGAGCTTTTGGAAAAGGTAAAAGTGGAGAAAAAAAACCTGCAGTCTGGGCTCATGTGAATGTTCTCAGAAGAAGTGGGGGGTCCAAACCCCTTCTACCTTGGAAGAAGAAGAGAACCACTAGAACTACCCATATTTTTCTTTGCAAAGGCACAAAGAGAGTGAGCAGGAACATGAGTAAGTCCAAAAGTAGGAATACCAGCAGTAATTTATCTTTGAATCTGTATAATTCCATTAGCATTACAAGCAAGGCTTCATTTCTGCATGCATGAAAATATTCAGATACCTCTCTTCCTCTGAAACAACTACTTTTTTTGGTAAGAAACAAAGCCAGGAAGGGACCAGACAAAGGCAGCAAGCCTCCCACCTGGGTCAGTGCCTGCCTGTGGGGCTGGGACCTGTTTTCTTTCCTATATATGTGCTCCAGTGTGTATTGCTCCTTGCCTTCAAAAGGCAATGATGCTGGTGATCAATTTTCTGCAGTGCTCATCATCTCCTAATGCTGTAGTTGTAGAAAATGGTGTCCTAAAGGATCATAAAATCTCACCTTAGTAATGGCACATTTGGTTAAAAACCTACACATGTATTCTTAAGCTCTTCCTTGTTTCATTTTTGTTTTCGGAATGTGTTTGTACTCCTGAAAATGGCAATGTGGGAGCCCATCTGCTTGTTAGAGATAAATAGTAAAATTGTACATTATCTTCAGTAGATATTTATCAACATTGTGCAGACTCGTACATATACAAATCTGGATATCACATTTGAAATTAATTCAAATATATTCATTTAATGTATTCTCCTTTAATCACTGCTACTATTTTAGTGGCTCTCTTTTGGGGAGGCTGTTTGGGAAATAGTGATTATTTTGCACATATTAAGAAACCCTTCCCCCTATATTAGCGTGCATTTCAGTCGGGAAGACCAGATGATGAAAGAAATCAAACTGATGGACCAGGAACAAAGGAAATTGTGGGCTTGACAGTCAACCTGTAACCTCTACCAATAGTAGCTGGAAACGTTTCCTTGGAAACCAGGCTGAAAACCAAATTGTCTCAAATTAAATTTTCAGTTTAACTGAAAAGGCAATTCTATGTGATATTAACTCTCCATGTGTGCCATTGTGTATTTTAAATAGCAGTGAATAACCTGAAGTAGGTGCACGTAAATGGGGGCATGTTTCTGTGAATCTGTACATTGTCTTTGATTCAAAGGTGAACATTTCCCCAGTGACAGTAGGTGAAAGCGTATAATTTAAGTAGAAGTCACAACTTCTACACAGAAATACATGCTGTTAGATCACCCTTTGTGCTGGACTGAATCAGTTGCAGAAGAAATGCATTCATGTGTAATTCGTCAAAATAAAATGTGTGGTTACTTTCCTTGGGAAGTTCCAAGAAGATATTTTATAGAAGGTGCTTGAATCACTATTTAACATAAGAGTGGGGGGCTGAGCAACTCTTGCAAGCATGAGCAAATATTTTTTGATGCTAGAGGCCCAAAGGTATGGCTAAACTGAAGCCTTTCTTATATCTGTAATAAAGTGCAAAGATTAACCTGCTGCTGAAGGGGACATGAAAAACAAGCTCTAGCAATCCTAAGGCATCGGTTCCCTGCTTCTGTTTATAGCAGTGACATACATTTAGCCTAATCCAATTGAATGTTATCCATCCATTTACACAAAATGGGCAACATGAAAAGCTCTTGAAGAGGTGCTTCTGAGATCTGAGATTGTTTCTGTAAATGATTTTTGTGTACCATTACACTTCTTACTTCAGCTCTGATTTGGGATCCATAGTATATCAAATGGGAGTTGACACAGCTGCCTCTGTGTTGAACTGTGCATTGCTGAGAAGGTTCCTTTGATTTTCTGCCTTAGTTGCTATACATATATTTATTTCATTTGCCAGTGTCTGCCTCAGTCACACATCAGTCACTCTTTGGTCCCTCTCAGATGTGTCCTCTGAGGAAAGTTTTCACTGCATTCCTTTTCTTTAGATGAAACCCCTAGACCACCAAGTGTCAGTTTCCACTTTTCCTAACTATCTTAACTCTGCAGGATGCATTAGGATTGCTGCCTCTAGGCAGTTTTCCTCCAGATAAATGTTAGCTTCTGATTAGAATGTGTCAAAAACAGTTTATGGAGGGATGGAAAGGCATGAAGAGCAAAAATTTATTTGTGCCTTCTTTCTTCGTAAGCTTAGAGCTGGAAAGAGTGTTCCTCCAGGCGTGCTTGGAGGCAAGCAGAGGCATTCTCTAGCGTAACTCCACCTTTAATTTTTTCCCCAAGGGCTGGTACTCTCTGGGGCTGGCATTACTCTGCTTCACCCTTCCTTCTCCCTGGGGGCCTGTGGTCTCCTGGAGGTCGGACAGAAAATCAATGTACAGTGACAGAGGAGACCACATGGTTCCTACAAAAAAAATAGATTCATTCACAGGCCTGTCACCCAAGTCCTTTGCTATTCACCCCAATGTATCCTGCCCTTGTTAAGCACAATTTCTTATGCTCCAGTTACAAAGAGATAATATTCCTAAGCTTAACATGTGTGTGCTGTATTTTATTTTTAACATAAGTTTGACTTATAGTCAGTGTCATGATTTTAAAGTTAATTTGATACTCAAACGGCAGCTTTCAGAAAAGAAGCACTTAGTTAAGGATAGAGTATTGCCTCTTAAAGGGCTTTAAAATAGCTAGGTTCTCCTCCTGGTTCTTCCGTTGCTTAGTTATGTGACCTTGGATAAGTCACTTCAAATGTACGTGTCTGTTTCCTTGCCTGAAAATTATATGGCTCTTCTTTATAACTTACTGAACTAAAAGGCTATGTAAAGGTCAGGTGTTAATGGAATATTTAATCAAAAACTATTTGCAATCCAGAAGGTATGTCTGGAGACCTTTAGTTACCCTTCTGCCTCAAATCTAATCTGGAAGGTTCAGGGACATATAATCAGTGTCATTCCCTGGCCACTCATATAACTATGAGACCATCTTCTTCAAATTTGCTTTCCATGAACCATGTGCCTCTGGAAACAGTAAGTTCCTTGGAATGTAGATGCTCTCTAGAAAAGCAATTAGCTTTGTATGCCTGGCTACAGGTTGCTTATGTACTAACAGATGTTCAAATCCCTGGCATCAGGAGAGTCAGCAGAACATGAAACTAGATTGGCCAAAGATATCTATGCTAAAAATAAATAAAACTAAAATAAGGTAAACTCAGTGTCCAGAAAAGGGGAGATTCAGTGAAAATGAAAGCAAGTTCAATGTTGAAGAAGGGAAGACTATGTTACTAAAGAGTAACTAGATTTTGAAATTAATAGTGTATGTTGTTGTTGAGGCAATGAAATGAGTCTTCAAGCTGTACTAAACATTTGTATGCATAAAAAATATATTACAAGTGAAACATATATAGAAAGATAGTATTGTATTTAAACACTTAAACCAGTTCCTTCCTTCTGTAAACCACAATGAAGCCTAACTGGGAAGATGTGATTTCCCAGATGCCTGATGCAGACTACTTACATCTTTCTTTGAAACATCCCTTAAAGCTCTTGTTAGATGGGGACTAAGAACAAACACACCTTAGATCTGCTGCTACACAGTAATTCTTGCGCCCCTGGATAATTTCTCTGCCTACGCCTTGTTTTGTGCTCCTGTCCTCAGACAGGCATTGCATTTAATTTAGTCAGCACTCCTTTTCCCTTATTTTCATGAGTTTTCATTCTAACAGCAAAGCTAGATGGATTTCATCTCCAAAGGCATAGCCAAGCCCATGCACTGGTAAGATGCCAGAGCTTCTCAGCTGCAACACTGGAAAGGTTTAATGCCAAGAAATGCCACTTCTGTTGTGAAAACTTAAATATTTTGTTAAAAGAAATTAGATTTCCTCTAACGCCAGTGGCCCACCTCCAAGGGGCTGGTTCAGCAGGTCGCTTTAGAGACTGAATGAAAATACTCTATAGGTAAAGTGGAAGAGAAGTGCTAATCTGAAAACAGCAATTGGTTTTCTCATCCTTCCCGGTTTGTTTTCTGTTGAAGGCATGGCATGTATTTACTCCCTCACTTCTCCACTGCAATTTGTCTTCTTGCTTGAGTGACATAAGTGAAGGTGACAGCTACCCAGGGTGCACTTGATCCTGGAATCTGGTAAGCATGAACACATAGCGCAGGCTGCAGTCTAGCTTCTTGTCTGTCATCTGCATCCTGCGCTGTGGATAAGGACCCCAAGATAAGGCCCACATTTTACTTTTGTTTCTTGGCAGATGTAACGTATTTGATGTGAGATGATACCTTCATAATAGATCTATTAGCTCTTTCAGTTTAATCTGACTAAACTCTCCCAAACACTTACTTAGATGAGGTAGATGGGATGAGTCTGAGTCAGAAAGATTAAGTGACTTCTGCATGATCACAAAAAGGTCAGAGGCAGAGTAAGGAATTTGTGGGGAATCACCTTTAACTCACACATAAATGCACTCGGTTGAATCAGAGCCCGGGCTGTGGAAGGGGAAGGAGGACTGGCACAACATCATTCAATAGCTCCCAATCCCCACTTCTTGCACAGGTCTTGAGCTTTTGGTACTGTAGCAAGAGAGTGGGGATCAGCAATGAGTGTGGAGCAGGGAGCTGAAGATGATAAATATACCTAAATCCCAGGTCAGTGTGTTAACCTCTGAGCCAGCTGCCCTCCTTTACTAAGTGTGGATATTGTACTGCAGGGAAACCTTCAATATGAACTTCCACATAAAGAAAAATAAGAGCTGTATCCTCAGCTGAAGTACATGATGTCAGTGGAGCTATTCCCCTTTGCCCTGACCAAATGTTGACACAGGCTTTGTGATCAGACTGTCTCCCTTATGCTTGAAGGGGAAGACAATCAAAACACTGTGTTTCCTCTCCTAAATGTTTCTCATGTGACTGACAAACAGAAGTTGGACAGATTTCCTCATTTGTTGCTTGTGATGATACCACCATGGCTTAGAGCATCATTTCTAGGATTTAATTCTGAGAGGGAAGGGTAGACTGGTCAACTTACCCTCTAGAGTCAGTCCTTGAGTAATGGGTATTGCACATAAATGCTTTATGATAATTATGAACAAAGATATCAGTACTTTTGTTGTCTCCCTAGGGACTCATGTCACCTAGCTTGTTGCAGTTGTTTCTTTCCTAATAGAAGAAACTCATTGTAGGCGTAATTCTACCATGGTGTGTGGGAGGGAAATCTTGGGGAACAGATGGTTCTTGGTGAACAGACTCTAGTGACTAAGACTGCCTCTCAGAAAAGAATGAATCTATCAAGCTGATTTGCTGAAGAATAGAAATACGAAAAACAACCACAATATAAACACAAAAATGAACTATGCCTGTTGTATACTTAACAGTAGTATTTCTCCCTGGTAAACAAATTGCTTTTTAATAGCTCTCCCATGGAAAGAATTCTCTGAGCTGTTTCTTTTTAAAATGCAGAGGTATTTATCATTGAGCACAGGAAGGCAAAAAGCAGGCACTTGAAACTCAGAATGAAAATAAAGAATCATGTGCTAGCAGAAATTTTTCCTTTACAGATTTGCGTCTATGTACTTGGAGGTGATGTAGGAAACCATTGAGAATTTCTGATGCAGGTCAACATAAGTCTAATTTTCATATGGTATCTCCAAAGGTCTTAAGAGAAAAACCAGTATGACAACCATACCTGGGATGATCAGTAGGTACCTTTGAGCCATTGGGAATGGTTCAAATGTGGTTGCCTTGCCTAGACTGCCTTCTACAACCAGCAACACAGATCTATTCACTAGGCAAATGCCCTTTTATGTGGATCCTCAGACATGGGAGGAATTGAAGCCGCAGGAGACTGTCCTGTATGTCTGTCCCAGATGTGTCCTGCTGCCAAGTGGTGGGAACTGCAAAGTGCTATAGAAATTGCCTGTCTATAAGGCTAGAAGTGCCCCTCTCTGCAGCTCCCCTGGGGAGGTGGTAGTTTGCATAAAGAAAGATTTCAGAAAACATCATCCTGTAGACACACAAATATATACACTTAAAATGAACAAATTCTCCAGTTTAGCTTATTTCAGTCCACTAGTGTTGATAAAAACGTAATTTGTGTTAAAGGTCATAGTTTAATTATTGATGCTGACACTGACTTTCATGACCAATAAAGAGTGATTTCGGACTACCAGGTTGCTGAGTGGGTGGATTAAAGTCTCTCCCCATGTAAGTGATTTTCCCCTGTGAAAGAAGTACCCAGTACTGTGAGCTATTTTCACAGTCATAAGTAATCTCTTAAAAGCTCCTTGACAGTCATTTAATAGGTTGATGCTTCATTTTCAGGGTGTTTAACCATCCCACCAGCTGGGAATTAGATAAACAGCATCTCAATTTTTCCAGTGCAAGAACTGAAAGCAGTTAAATAAGTAGCCCTTCTTACTTGGCAGTATTTTTTCAGGAATCATTTGATCGCTATGTTGACTGAAATACAATTTTACGTCTATTATGCCTGCAGACCCAGCACAGCTCAGGGGAAGATTATTTTAAAGTCTGTATCTACAGCAAACTTTTAAATTTAGACCTGGCCAGAGTGTAGTGGGAAAATCTCAACCAGACCTATAAACCAGTTGTCCAAGATACCCTGCTGCTGCTACTAAATATGAAGCAGACAAGGCAGAGTTTTATTTGGGTTTAATAGAAGCAGTACTAAGCAGTCTGAGATTTAATTCTATTTACCTTTGGCATTACAGCAAAAATGTCAATTTTTTAAATAAAAGACTATATGTGCTCTGAACCATTCTTAGCTACAAAAACTGATATTTAACTGCAGAGCTAAAGGCTACCCATACAAAATATCCTGCAGTAATGTTTCAGAATGTCCTTGTAAATTCCTGTTCTAAACTGGCAAGGTCTTTTGAGCAACATGCAAGGAAATGCATATCTCCATGGCCACAACCCGAAATGTAGATTAGCATCCCTTCAGAAGTGGGCTTTAGTCTTGGAGATGATCTCCTGACCTTCTTTTTCTGTAATGGCACAGCACTGATCTGCATACCTCATAGGACACAGATGACTCCAGCATTGTCTGTGTCATTGTTCATTAGTTGTTATTTCTCTTCGTTCAGAGATTGATGATCAGACACTATTATATAATTTGAGCCTCATCAGGAGATGCTTTTAGGAATGTGAGAGGGAAGGAAACACAGTGTTTTGGAGAGTCATCTCTTCCAGTGTAAAAGGGAAGAAGATATTCTTGGTGTAGTACATTTTTACTCTCTCTGAATTAAATAAAATTACAATGCTCTGAGCGATGTATTGAGCAAATGATGGGGAGATAATAGCTGTGCTATTATCCCTGGTGAGAAGATGCCAAAACTGAATGCTTTTCATTTGAAAGGGGTGAGCTGCCATTAAATGTTCAATGTAAGGAAAATTGCATGGACTAGGATTTTCCTCCCAATAATTCTTTCCTCAGAGCCCCACTAATCTGGTGAGTTAAACACTTTTGCTGCAAAAATGAGTCTGAAAACAGCATATGTCTGAAGTTAGAGGAATCCATGCATTAGATGCTTGGCCATTAGCCCGCACACTACTGGAGAATCCAAGATGCAAGTTCAGCATTAGGGCATGTTCCACCTCAGAGATCATTTTCCACAGCTGTAGCAGAGCAGAAATTTCATTTTCCTGCTTGCGCACCCCATAAAGCTCCTCAGGGGATCTCATGTGTTACTTGAGATCCCAAACAGCTGGAAAGTATGTTAAATTGCAGTACCAGAAAAAGGTACTGCAAAAGGAAAGCACAGGGGAAGGTGGGGGACCAAGAGAGTATGAGAGTCCCTCCAGCACAGTTATGAGTTCAGTGGGGAAGATCTGTTCATGCTGTCATGGTTCCCTCAGGTTTGACAGGGATGACACTGTGAAGCAATTCCAGAAACTCTTTAAGATCGTAATATGCCAGTGGGATTGCCATTTTCCTATATAAATGTAAGAAACAGAAGTGTCATGAGCTGAGCATAGCAAATCAGAGAACACAAAGATCAGTGCTTTCTCATTCTGTTATAAGTGCTTCAGAGCCTGTGAAGTACAGGTGTCATTTGGTAGGTGGATGGAGACAGAGACCGGTCAGATGGGAGTCTGAGCATCCATCTGGAGGTTGGGTAAAGGCTGCCCCTGTTGTGGTCAATGGCACAATGTGTGGATGGACATCAGTGACAAGTGATGTCCCTCAGAGTCCATACTGGGATCAGTACTGTTTAATATCTTCATCAGTGATATGGATTGTGGGATCGAGTGCACCTTCAGCAACTTTGCGGATGACACCAAGCTGAGTGGTGCAGTTGACACACCTGAGGGATGGGATGCCATCCAAAGGGACCTGGACAAGCTTGAGAAGTGGGCTCATGCAAACCTCATGAGGTTCAACAAGGCCAAGTGAAAGGTCTTTGCATGTGGGTCAGGGCAATCCCTGGTACCAGTACAGTCTAGGGGATGAAGGGATTTAGAGTAGCCATGTGGAGAAGGACTTGGGGGTACTGGTGCATGAAAGATTGGACAGCAGTGCCAGCAGGTCAAGGGAGGTGATTCTGCCCCTCTACTCCACTCTAGTGAGAATCCACCTGGAGTCCTGCATCCAGCTCTGGAGCCTCAGTACAGGAAAGACATGGAGTTGTTGGAGAGGGTCCAGAGGAGGCCACAAAAATGATCAGAGGGCTGGAACACCTCTCCTGTGAGGACGGCCTGAGAAAGTTGGGGTTGTTCAGTCTGGAGAAGAGAAGGCTCCAGGGGGACCTTATTGTGGCCTTTCAAGACTTAAAAGGGGCCTATAAGAAAGACGGGAACAGACTTTTTGGCAGGGCCTGTTACAAAGCACAAGGAGTGATGGTTTTAAACTAAAAGCGGGAAGATTCAGGATAGACATGAGGAAGACATTTTTTATAATGAGGGCGGTGAAACACTGGGACAGGTTGCCCAGAGAGGTGGTAGATGCTCCATCCCTGGACACATTCAAGGCCAGGCTGGACGGGGCTCTGAGCAACGTGATCTAGTTGAAGATGTCCTTGCTCATGGCAGGAGGTTAGACTAGATGAGCTTTGAAGGTCCCTTTCAACCCAAACTATTCTATGATCCTGTGATTAATGTATAGAACCGGTCTTTCAGGCTGGTGAGCCAAAGGTAGTAGCTGTATGTTGCTTTATGAGTCTGATGCTCCCCTTCAGGTTGCAGGCTTGAGGCCAACTGAATTAAGAGACTATGATGTTTCTAAATTAAGCAATATACTACTAAGAGACTAATAAAGTAATTAAGTGATAATTAATCTAAAAGCACATGCAGCTATAAAGCTACTAATTATCATTCTTAAGCCTTATGAATCACACACAACTACTATTGAATAACAGTTCTATCTCCTTTCTCTTCTCACTATTTAGAATTAGGATGCAAATCTATCCCTCCTTTTTTCACTCTCGCACACCAAGTCATTCAGACAAAGACGTGATGAAGGCTCCAGAAAGTTGTCCAGTGGGGGGTCACTCTGGCATCCTTGTGGACTTGGGTTCAAAGATCAACTTCATCACCATCTGTATGCATTCACAGTCCTAGTGACAGAAAATCCTCTTCTTCCTTTTTCTGTACCTGATTTTATACATTATCTCTTGGTTTTCTATTTCTGGATGTGTCTTTTCAGCACCCTTGTACCTGTCTCCATCCAAACTCCTTTCAAATAAGCGGTCTGTCGCCAGTTACTGTTTTCCTGGTTGGTCCCATTTCTGCTTCATATATACCCAAGTTTAGGGTTTTTTTCAGTGCTGTTAATATACTTAGGCCATCTTGACTTTGTATGGTATTACTTATATGGTTGCCTGGAGGCCTTACCTAATTTTGAGGTCAGGTGCTCCATCAGGGCCTCCTGCTCGCACCTTATCACTCTATAGTAGTGTCTACGGAAAGCTGTATGCCATAAAGATGCTAGCTTTACAGGCCATGTAGTCTGGGGCAGATCTTTAAGCACTGGGGTTTTTTGCCCCAGAGAATCTGGAAAATTGATGGGCTGCCTCTACTGAGTATAGTAGTATAGGTGGAGACTTACCGTAGAGATGGATTGTACTTCCCTCAGTTAAATATATAGTTAGGATGTATAGCCTTATGCAAGTAGTCCTTTTGCAGAACATTGGGTATTTCTTAATTGTGAAACCACTATGCGGCATAAGAGGTGTATTTTATTTCAGTACACATAGTTGTTTGTGGTATGTTCTGCTTGTTTCTTCTCCACTCCTTCAGCCGGTTTTCTTCACTGGTAGATTAAAGCCTTAAAGTAATTTATAACCTCAAAGGACTAGGGCCAAGGACACGGGCTCGTTGACAGTAATCCCTGTTCAGACAGATGGGGAGACTTTTGTATACAAATAACTTTTTGTTATCCAACCTAGTTGAAAACGTTGCTCATTCTGGTGACACATGGGCAAGTGATTTGATACACTGGAAGCATAATTAGCACAAGTGCTCATTTTTCTGCTCTGTGTGAACTGAGTAGCTTAAAACTAATTAGTGAAATCTAGATCTAGAAGCCAGGGCAGGGGATGCAGAAAACATGGATGCCATTTCAGCTTACATGAATTCTCCTTTTTGGTCTCCATTGGAAGGAGTATGAGCTGAAAATATACTTGCAGAGAAAACTAACTTTTCTGTTAATAAATGTACAGTATTTGGGGTATTTCGTGAGTGTCAGTGTGAAAGATGTCTCGAGTCACGGATCCTCTGATGAGAAAGTTTTAGTAGTATGGCCTCAACTGGAACAATTAATAGGAGCTCCAGAGATGGTAAGTCAGTCTTGTAACGATTGATTACCCTTTAACAAATCTCTGAGAGATGCCAGAGCAAGATAAAATCCAAGGCTGGATTAGGGACACTTGATATGGCTTTCCTGATCCTCTTTAAGATGCATGTTTTTCCTTCCATACTAAGGTATCTGAGTTTCTCTAAAAAAAATAAAAAAGGATGTGAAGCATCAGCTGGATTGTTTCTTACCAGTGACAGCGTCAGAGCATTCTAGTCAGGTACAACTGCAAATTTTCACATGGTGTAACTGAGCCATCTGTGGCAACACTTTGATCTTTGTACCGGGAAGTGAGCGACATCTGGTCCTGGGAGAAGTGTTACTATCACAAGCTGACGTTAAATGGCCCTCCTAGCAACAGGTATCTTTATTCTGAAACAAGACCACACCTCTTGCTTGATTAGAGCCAAGCTAGTGGAAAAGGGAGTGGAGTACACATGCCAAAAGCTTCGTGCGAGCTTCATGAGCCACATTTGCCTTTTCTTTACAGCAGGATAATTTGATACAATTCAGTGGGACTGCTTATATTTTACTTACATTCATGCCAGGAAGAGGTGAATTTTAAGAATGCTTATTATGGGAAAAACCAATTGATCCAAGAACTGTCAAAAGAGGTCTCAAATACAGAGAGGGGTCCATATTTTGTATTACGTGCAAAGAGGCTGGATTCAGAGAGAAATTCAGAGTCGTGAATCCAGCTGTCGGGCTTGCATGCGGGCTTCTGCAACCGTGTCTGAAGTGTTTCCATGGATTTTTCTGAGAACTGACCATAAGCAGAAGCATTAATTACAACTGGTCTCCAGTAAGAGCAGTACTTGCAGAGCCACACTGCATTGTAAGTAGCTCGACACTGTTTGGACAGATGGTTCTATCTTCTTAAAGAAGTCTTAAATTCTCTAAGCTGAAGGCTCCTTGGATGGAAATCGAGGATTACTTGTAACTCTCTACTTCCTTGCTTGCTTGGAATAGTGACACTACAGAAAATTGGTTTATAATGGTTAAGTCATCCTGTCTTAGATATTTTCTTAGAATCTCAACTATTTTCGTCTTCACTGGGCTCAGTCTTTTTTTTACAAGTGCCTTTACTTCTTGTAGTGTCCCCACTCTTCTTATTAGTCTCATAAATTGCATTACCTGCTGAATATCTCCCAGTAATTTTCCAGTTTATTTACTTACTGTGCATGCTGAATGTAGTCTTACCATGAGAATATGATTATAGTTAAGTAACAGCAAGGACAAGAAAGAGATATTTGACAGGATGAAGTACCTGGGATCAGTGCTTTTCTTTTAAGCACCAATCAAAACATTACATTGTCATGATGAACATAACAAAAATGTATGTGGAATGGCATAGGAAGGCTGAAGTATTTGTATCGGACTTAATTACAGAAGAAACAAACTGAGATTCCACCATCTGTGTTATACAGATGTACAGGGAAATGATCTCTTGAGGTTTAGGATTTTGGGAAGCAGCTCTGCAGACAGCAACTTGAAGGCCACGCAGCTCAAGCTCTTTGGATCAGCTTGCTCAGATAGCTGGTGGTCCCATGGAACCTTTGCAGACAAAGTTGCTACGTCTATGTATGTTTTGGCTGGTGGGAGTAGATACCACCGTACAGTGGACAGTGAGAAATGAGAAATTGTCCTGGCTAAATGAAAAACTTCCATGTTTTAATGATTGTACTGTTTGACAAGGTCCATAAATTGAATATTCTTGGGATGAATTTTAGGCACCAAGACCAGCTGGCGTGAAACGGCTTGCACTCGAGGCATTAAACTTTCTTACTTTCCAAAACCTCCTGGCCACATGAGAGATCTCTGTTGGAAAAAGCCCTTGTTCCAGGTTAACTGCTGACATGTGACAAGGGACTTGTTCATCTTTCTCATAGTTTGTTCAGGCCAAAGTTGTGCTAAGACCCTTCTAACAGTTGACCAATATAGATGATTGAGTTCCAGTGCCCAGGGCATAACCTGGCAGAGTTTAATTTACAAGTATAGATATTTCCACAGAATTCATTGGCCCTCTTGGGTGTTGTCTGTGACATCAAAGGTTTTTTTCCTCTCTTCTACTTTTAATCAAAGTGAACTTTGGTGCCCATATTACCTGTGATTCTCTTCATGATGGGTTTCCCTTCTTTATGCCTCAGGAAGAGGTCAAGGATCTTAAAGAAGTGAGTATGGAAGGGCAGAACATCCACCCTAGGTTGCATAACTGCTGCAGTCGTTTGCTTAGAACAGCTCTTTGAAGGGGCCCAAGTTCAGAATGGAATGGAGTGGAATGGAATGGAGTGGAATGGAATGGAATGGAGTGGAATGGAATGGAGTGGAATGGAATGGAATGGAATGGAATGGAATGGAATGGAATGGAATAGAATAGAATAGAATAGAATAGAGTAGAGTAGAGTAGAATAGAATAGAATAGAATAGAATAGAATAGAATAGAATAGAATAGAATAGAATAGAATAGAGTAGAATAGAATAGAATAGAATAGAATAGAATAGAATAGAATAGAATAGAATAGAATAGAATAGAATAGAATAGAATAGAATAGAATAGAATAGAATATTTCTGTTGGAAGGGACCTACAACAACCATCTGGTTCAACTGCCTGAGCACTTCAGGGCTGACCAAAAATTGAAGCAAATTATTAATGACATTGTCCAAATGCTTCTTGAACACTGACAGGCTCGGGTTATCACCCACCTCTTTATGAAGCTTCTTCCAGTGTTTGACCACCCTTTCAGTAAAGAAATGCTTCCTAATGTCCAGTCTAAACCTTCTCTGGTGCAACTTTGAACCATTCCCATGTGTCCTGTCACTGGATAACAAGAAGAAGAGCTCAGCACCTCCCTCTCCTCTTCCTCTCCTTAGGAAGCTCTAGAGAGCCGTGAGGTCATCCTTCAGTCTTGAGTACCTCAAGACTCTCAGAAGTACTTACAAGAGTTATAGGGCCCAGATGTATCCACAGAGTTGTCCTTCAAACAAAATGTTGAATCATGTACCAGCACTGTGTATGTGTACAGATTATGCACTAGCTGTCTCAGCAGCATCTGTGTGACAAGCAGTGTGCCTGGGTATCCTCTTTGCAGCATGGTAGCAGAAGAAGAACTACCCTCAGTGTCTGGCTGAGATAAGGTTGCCTGAATGTCTTTAGTCATGGGGATCCCTCCGTGACATTTCAGCAGAGCTCTCCTTTCACTAAAAACTGAGATTGTGAGTTGCTGCATACAGAGACACCACCAGGCAGATCCCATGACTTCTGTGGGGCTCAACCAGTTCCAGCCATCAGACGATATGATTGTTCATATAAACAGAGACTGCCATGCAGAGCTGACGCTGACTGTGTTGTGCTGGGTCAGCTTTTTTTACAGCTGGCTGAGGATTCCATTGTGCTGTATTTAGTCTGTGATGGCCACTTCTTTTTCACATCATTCCATCCTACGAAGCTTCACAACTGTGACTGTTCTACAGCCAGGACTGCATCTCACTCATTTGCAGGGCTGCACTGTGTCTTCTTTCCTTCTGTGTGATCTAACGAGCCAGGCATACCTGGTCAGCCAGATGTGTAGCTGCGGGCAGCTGTATCTGGCCCGTCTCTCCCTACTAAGGCTCCATGTGAAAGGGAGTCTTATCTGAAAACATACTTCGCAGCTGCTGCCTACATGTGACCCACACACACACACTTCCCCAAAACCCCACTCCATATCATCTGTATCACTATATACATGAAACTTATCTTTTTAGAGGGGAGGAACCTCAGAGTTCTGCACCTGTGATACATAACTTGTTTTAATGTAATTATAAGTGAGAATGCATTAGAGATCACACTGTCTAGCTGCCAAGTACTCCAATCTACGTATACTCCTAAAAAATCAACCTGGTTTTTTTTTTAGGTACTTTCAAATGGGAAACTCATTTTTGGTCATTTCTTTAAATATCTCCAAGAAGTGGGCTTCTGTGTTTGGCACAACCTTTAGTCCTGGCTGGTTAGCCTTTGGGCACTCAGCAAATACTCCTGAAGTTGTCTGGTGCCCAAGCAAACCTGGCAGTTAAACATCAAATCTGTAATTAAGCAATGGATATGGAAAAGCAGATTCAGATCCTATGTCTGGATCACTGTACTAATTAACATTTCCAAGTACATAAAATGATTGTCTAAGTAATCAGTACGGAATTCTGCATGGCAGAATTGAAGAAGGGGAGATGGACGGGGTCATTGAGAAGTGGTCCTGCTGCCCTTTGTCTACTAACTCCCCTTGCACCTATGCCCACATTGGCGCAAAGCTATGCAGGGGGGATGAGAAGAAAACAGTTCTGGAAAATGCATGGGGAAAAAAAGAAGTTAAATGGTTCCTTGTAAGAAAAGCTCCAAGTCTTACCATCCTCCTTCCCTGCGCTTAAATTTTTCCCCCGTTTAAAATGTCAAGCGTACCATCAAATACTGATATTGATATCTGTCTAAATACCACACAGGGGCACAAGAAATGTCTGTGATGAATGTAAAAAAGCTCCATATTCTGTCTGTGACTTGTCTACCCACCTATATGATGGTACTAGAGACCACAGAAAGCTTTTCCATGTCTGTCAAGTCCCTTCTGCCTCTGTCTACAATGCTGACTCTGAAAGAGATCCTTCTACTGTTCCAGATTAACTGACACGTAACCCGAGTATTGTTGCTAGAAAACAGCAGGCTTTGTCAGCAGCCAATTTTCAAGGAAATTGGCTGTTTGAAACCACATCCTAAGTAGCTGGCTATACATATTAGCCTTAGCTGACCTATATTGAAATTTACTGTCTGTCATCTCTTTGTTTCTGTAGTCTACATCTTTAAATAATCAGCTGTTTTGTTTACTAGATGTTGGTCATGGGTAACTGTATTTCCACTACATTAGCTCTATTCAGGGGAAAGTAATAGCTCTAGATTGAAGCATAAGCCATTTGTTTTCCTATAATGAGGAACGCTCTGCTACATGCTTTCTAACTGATTAGATGAATTATGCTTTATTTGCCTTGAGAAGAACCACAGTTAAAAGCAACTTTCTAAAGAGGAAATGAGGCAGAGAGCACACAAAGGGGAAAAAAGGGTCTATCCCCATTAATGCTGGCTGAGCTGCATTTTCACACATTTCTTGACTGAGCAATCCTGATGCTTATAACTGGAAATGTACCAGGCTGAAAATTAATTGCCGGCTAATTACTTTATGTCAAGAAGCTGCCCAATTATTTCTCAGATTTGCTACAATGGCAATTCTAAAAGTGGCTAGGTACCTTCCCTCCTTCAAGACTGTATTGGAGGATTTTATCAGTGGCAAACACAACTGGGATAAGCCCTTTCATCAGAATAAAACTGCAGAGATCAAGTGGGGTTTTTTTAAGAGTTATTTTGATGACTTTGGTACCTTCAGTAGTTTGGATTTGTGCTGGTTGCTCATGTCCATTTATGATACTGCCATTGAAATCACAGAAGTATGGATATAAGTGCCAGGGGATTAGTCTGTGTATCTATATATAGTCTGTTCCCTAGCATTTATACACCAACGATCTGTTCAGAAGAGCGATTTCAAACACCTCACTTTTTAAATTATTCCACACACCTGATGAACACCTTGTTCTTTAAAGGAATTGTTGTCACAGAGTTTTATCCATTGGCCTATGTCTTGCTTAGAATCAATTATTCATGTTTATATTCTCCTGAATTGCATTAATAAATCCCTCCAATTTCTTTATCTGAAAAGATGGAAGCTTTCTTCCTTTTTTAAAAATTTTTTAATTGAACTCTCTCAACCTTTATCTTCTTGGCAGTTCCTCATATATGAGATGCATTTTGTGGGAATTCGTTTATTTTTCTCCATTTTAATTGTTCTCATACAGTAATGCCTTGAAGTGTGCATACTACAATGTAAGTTATAATACCAACTTTTGCTAATCCTCCTAGAGAAGCCTGATATCCCAGTTCCTATTAAACACACCTGGCCTCACTTTGCACCAGAGAAGACCATTTTGTATTGCTCTTATGAAAAAAAGTCGGCAACATCTGGTTAAAATGGTGTAATTTGAATGCCTTGATTGACTGTTGGTTTTGTACCACAGGAGAGAAAAAAAGTTATCTTTCTAGGCCACACTTAAAAACTTTATTTTTTCTGGGTCAGTCACCAAAGCGTTTGGCCCTGTTCTGGCAGAGGCAGAGCTGTGTGTGCTACTGCTGAAGAGGCAGCTTGTTGCAGAAAGGAGCCACAGCAAGTTACAGACTGTCGATAACGTGATGAAGAGCAGTAGCCCACCTTCACCACGGCTTGCATTGCTGGGGCATGTTTATTCAGCACTTTGGAAGATGAACCCTTCACATCAGGGGAGAGCACAAGAAATAGCATTAGATAATGTCACCAAGTAAACAGGAGAACTGCTTTCTCTCCATTTCTCAGTGAAATGCCATCCTGCATAGTGCCTCTTACATAAGTTGTTTTTTGAGGAGTGAGGACTGATACATCCAAAAAAAGAAGGACTACCCAGACTTCTTCGGAAGGCAGCTATAAGACCAAATACATGCAAGTTTCTTTTTAAAGTAGACCATGGCTTAGGCACTATATTTTTCATTACTTCATCTTTGCTTCACTGAAAATGTCTCCCGAGGAAGAAGCCAAGCCTTTGGCATTTTACATTGTTCAGTGGTTCCTTTATTTTTCAGCTCTGCTGTTCCAACAATGCACAATTTGCCCTTTCTTTGATGTTTTTGTGTCTTTGTGGTATGGAAAAATATCTAATTGAAAGATTGATGGGCAGAAATCTCTCTGAACTACTACACGCTTTAAGGCAAGAACAGAGAAAACAGGGAGTTACAGATGCCCTTTGGGAAGGGAGGTCTAAGCTTAAGTGAGCAGGAATAGGGAAAGAGATGCCCATCAAACACACTCAGATATAATGTTGGGAGATATTCTAGATGTCCTGTTTTCATAATAAGTGCTTGACAACGTAAATTGAAATCACAGGCATGAGAAGATTATTATTATAAATGAGAATTGCCTGATTATAAAATTAGAAAAATTCAGCAAATTTCACAGTGAAATTCTCACCTCTGTTGAGGGACAGCACAGCCTATGCAGAACTTGCATCCTGTTTTGAGGATTAAAATGGGAATAGCAGCTATTAGGTTCATTTATTCTGTTTTGGCCAAGGCAGCAGTGTTGCCCCTGGAATGCATTAGGATGCTCAAAAAGACACTGAAAGAAGGATATGTTGTTACTGATTTCCTTTAGTTTAATTAATATTGGACACGGTTGATCAATTTGAAATCAAACATCTTGCCTTTCTCTTCACTATAATTCTGTGGCAATTCATGTATCACTTTTGAGGTGTTGCTGACTTGGCCAGAGTCTTCATGTGGTTCCAACAGTACAACATCACAGCCCACTTCTATCCATTGAATATATTTTGTATGGATAGATGGCTTCTAAAAAGGAAAGGCAGAACAATCTTTAGGCCTTATGCAGTTATTGGGCTTTTATTATATATGTTGTGGGTGACTTAGTCAAAATTTAGAGATGCAATTATTGTTTACCTGCAGATGAATCAATATCTTTACGTGAAACACTCCTTGAGCTATAGGAAACAGTATAGAATAAGCTGCATTTGTTTTGTCTTGGAATCTTCTTGCACTTTCCTGTAAAGCACTGACAATTCTGAAATTTTCAGATGTGATAAAAGCGGCAGCAGACTTTGATTAAACAGCTGCTCCTGTTATCTGATTTAATGGTGATGATGAACTGAATGTTCTTGTGATCCAGAAGGCTTCCAAAGCAGTATGCTGATTTGTGACCTTGCTTCTAGAAATTGCCTTCATCCTTTAGAGAAATGCAGTGAATCATCAGAGGGAGTGAAAAACTACAGCTGCTGAGTGGCGTGTGGTGCTAGGCAATACCTAGCAGTAGGCACAGAAACTGAAGAGGACATTGCCTGCAGTGGGAATGTCAGGAGGAGATGACATGTAGGCAGAATATAGCTGTCCAAGTTTGAGCAAGGCTGGCACTGCAAAAATACTACTTTTCTTTTTATATGCCATGACTGAAATGGAGAAAGGGCTGATTCATTCTTTCTCTGCCCTTGCATTATTTATGCCAAAGTAAAACAAATATAAATTAACTCTTTTTAGGTGGAGTTTTACACTCTCTCTGCAACAGAACAAACAAATGCAGAATTGTTCCTAAAACTCTTGAAAGATAGCTTTGGTCTTACACGGGTTCTCTGAGAAACCTTTCCATTTTGTGTCTCATCAGGGTTTGCTCATGTGCAATCTCTTGGACAGCCAATCTAGCATCTTTTTGTTAGAAGACAAGCTTTTAACAGACAGTAATGCTGGCAGTACCCAGTTCTGTACATAAGTTATTGGGAATTGAGTTACTACAGTCTAGCTGTCTCTCATCGTCTTTGTCCACAGTTAGCTCTCTCTGTCTAGAAATCCATTCTCTGGGCTATACTAGATTGCTGAAAGATGCATGTAGTTGGATGCAATTGAGAGAAATGAAATAACATTTTCATGTGCTAACTTTTGGTAACTTGCTCAAGTTTCAGATCTATGAAGGATGCGCAGCTGTGTGTTGAAGAAAAGTACATGAAGTCAAGTACAGAGTGTGCAGCATAGTGGGGAAGGCTGATTATTTTCTTATCACTTCTTAATCTCTAAGAACATCAAGGTTTATCCAGATTTGGTTGTCAGATGAACAGAAATATGCTAATCACTTAATCAAACAAGAAACTATTGCTGGTAGTATCAATGTAATCTTTCATATGTGTTTTTCTCTTAATATGTTTGATTTATGTCACACAATTTCCGCTCTTATGTAAGCACTGGGCAAATCAAAGACAGAACAGCCTCTAGGAAAACAAGAGGTCATGATAGTAAACAGATTTACAAACTCAGTGTTACTGGTGAGTAAAATACAGAGTAGAGGAAACATCCAAAAACCACAGAGCTCCTGAGAAGCCAGCTGCCCCATCCTCCTGCCCCAAGGCAGGTTCAGCTACTCCCTGACTTTCCTGGCAACGCTTATTTAGACAGTTCTCAAATGCGTCCGAAGGTGGTGGCCCAGAACATCTACCAGCAATCTGTCCCAGTACTTAGTCATTCCTGTCAGTAGGTTAGTTACCTTTGAGGTGTGGTTATCCTTTGAAATCTAGATTATACCTCTTCAGATCCCACAGCCTCTCTATTACATTTATTCTTTCTACCCTTCTTGTTACCACCTGCCCCCAAAAGGGAGAAGCTTTTTGGACTTAACCATTACTATTATTTCGGTTGATGTTGCTCAGATGTAATAATGCTGGCCAGCAATACAAAACCCTTACATCGAATGCTTCTAAAACTTAAGATGATTTTTTCAAATCCCTCCCCAGCAAACTCACACAGTGTTTTGAAATTCAGGCTTCGTCTTCTTTGCCTGTGAGATTTACCAAATAAAAGGTCTCCAGGTGGAACCTGCAGTAAGTGTCTGCTTTCGTGGCACAAGCAGACCTGCACCCAGACCTGCTGGACTGTTATCAGTACCTCTGAGCTACTCACAGGGTAAAAGTGGGAACTGAGGAAACTGACATTTTTACATGGGCACTTTTCAGGGTTGGTGTGCAGTTGTCTTGCTGTCCAGGGTACCTGTTATCTCAGATCTTAGGCAAAGCAGGGTGCAAGATGCTGGTTTCAGACAAGTCATCAGACAGAACAATATATGGAAATGCAAAGATCTTTTTAGTGGGTAGACGCACAGTCTTTCATTCTGCCGAAGACTGGGCAGAAAACATGTATTGGAAAGAGCCGTGGTTCATAGACATAGAAAAAAATGCTGGAAGACAGCTTGAGTGGTCAACTGGCTACATACTTGTCCAGTCATGCAAAATTGCTAGTGGCAGTCAGCAGCTTACCCAGTATGGGTTATTGAGATTCCCCATCTTTCCATCTCAAAGGCAGTTCCACCACAGGACCCATCTGACAGGAATAGAGTGACAGTAGGCAAGGAGCAGCGTGAGAAAGAAGAGGAGCCAGAATGTGCCCTGCTCCCTTCCTCTCCCCAAGTTCTTTGTAGAAGCATCAAGAAAATTGCCTAAGTCCGATGCTTCACAGGCTTTCCCATTCCATACTCTGCCTGCCTCTTTAGCTTCGATTATGGTCCTGCAAGCATCCCTGGAGGGTGGTTGCAGGAGATGTGTAGATACAGGAATTTCAGTTGCTGTCCCAGGAAATGAGTGGTGCAGGGAAGGTTCATTCATCTCTTCAGGGCAATGCATTACCTGCTATGTTTTTGTTCTGTTTCTCCTGTGAGGTTTTCCCATGGGAGGGAACAAGTGAATTAATAACTATTTTACCATCTCACCTGTGCATCCTCTCTGAAAGAACCAGGCATTCTCTTTCATGCCAATTTCATTGATTGATGTAATCAGACTAGCCAGTAATCAAAGTGATCTCTGTAGCCTAATTCTGTACCTGATCTCTCTCTCTGTGCTTCAAGGTCTTTGACAGGGTCCGAGAAGATTGCCCTAATTTCCACGAGAAGATTAAGCCTATTAATGCTGAACTCACTCAGCCCAAGCTGGCCATCAGTGCTGAAGATGAGGAGGAGCTTCTGACCCGGGTCAATATTGTCTTCCACTGTGCAGCAACAGTACGCTTTGATGAACCCCTGAAGTATGTCCTGCTTTCTGTATTTGCTAAGTGTGATTCAGAATGTGCAACAGCCCATAACACAGCCTTCAGTGCACCACTTCTATAGCTGCCGTAATAATTCTCCATGCGCATTTTCATGCTACATGTGGTTCTGTGCTGAATGTGCAATGTCAATGCTCTGAAAATGTCATGTGCATATGCACGTCAAAAGTGAAGTATCCTGGCAGATTTCCATGGGAACAGAAGGAAGTACTGCAAGCTTGGGTTGTAATATAGTAAGGGAGTTAAGTCTGACCTAAAATTGGGATAGGGAAAAGTGTCGTTTAGGTGAAGAGGGAGATGTTTTGGCAGAACTAGCTGGAGACAGCTTGAAGTGGAACTGTGTTGTGTCTGTCTCTAAAGCTAGTGTTAATGGCCTTTCTTTGTTGCTGAGTAACTGAAGAGGGATGTGAGATGTTGCATAAGAAAATAGCCTATCATAAGATTTAAAATACGAGGGACTCGGTGTAATTAGCTGTTTAAAATAAATGCTCAATTTCTGAAAGAGCTCCCTTGGGAGTGCCTGTCCAGGCAGGCTTTCCATTAAGAAAGAATAGCAAAAATAACAACTAAACCAAAATTAGATGTGTAAGTGCTTCTAAGTAAATCACAAAGGTCAACAGATAGAGTTGGATGATCTGAATTGCCAGATCTTCACAGTTTTTTGAAAAATGCTAAAGCTATGAGAGGAGAAAACACAATTATTAATGTCAGTCTTCATTTGCTCATACATAGGCTAATAGATATCCACTGTGTTCAACATAAATTTCTTTTTGCAAAAACTGATTAGAGAACCTACCAGAAAGGAAGCAGGTCTTGATTTAATGTTGAGCCATGTGTAAAACCTGGCTCAAGGCATAAGTAGCAAAGTACTTCACTGCATTAATAGCCATAAATGTTCTTAAATCAATAAACAAATGGACATGCTATAAAAGTACATCGCAGTGGCGTGTAACATCAAAGGGAAACTGTGTTTTCCATAAGGAAAGTAGCTAAAAAGAAGTTTAAAGAAAAAGTTAAAATGGTCATCTGCTTGCAGGCAGCATAGAAACTATTTAAAGGCTGATTGCATGTGATACGTCAAAATATCTCAAACAGAACAAGGAAAATCCAGTATGATTAAACAACAAGGTATGAGAAGTTCTTAAGATAAAATTATTCCTCTCTGGATAATAAAACATATCATATGGGTAGAAGGCCTGACAAGTTAAATGTGAAAGTACAATATTGCTGCTCGAATAAGAATTTTAAGCAGCAAATTGCTAACAGCACATACACAAAAAAATATTTTTTAAACACAGCAGAAGTTCAAAGCCTACCACAGAATATGCAGAGCGGATAGGTAAGGGAGGTGCAAAAACAGTGCTATCAAGATACTAGAAAAGCAGCAACAGAGAAACTAAATAAATTCTTGGCATCAACACACAGCACAGTTAGGGAATTCTCCAGATGGAACTCTTGAGGGCAGAAATCTGAGAAACTGTGATATATTGAAATATTAGTAGATGCAGCTTTAATATAAATAGAAAAATAGAGCGTAACAAATCATCATAGTTAGATGATATTCCCCTAGAAGGCTAAAGGAACTCTGAACATCTCATCAGAAATCCATGCTAGGCCTGTATTCTGAGTACATTCTATTCATTCCCTGTCAAAAGAGATACAATCGAGTAGAAATGTGCACAGAAGAGTAACTTTCATATGAGGGGAAGTTAAAGCAAAAGTATTCAACATGCTAGAAGGGCAGAAGGAAGTAGAAATCTATAGAAAATTCTTTTCTTTAATAGAAGCATGCTAAAAAAAATTAGCATCTCTGGCTTTAGATATTGTGATCTAAGCATTAATCATACTCTTAGCTTCTGTTTTCATTCATCTGGACTATTTACAATTTCTCTTCACCATTGGTGTAATTAGTTTCTTTAGTGTATACTTGATAGCATCATTAATAACCTTGTACGTGTTGTTGAGAGCTTCTACTCCGAGGGTCAACAGATTGCATATTCCTTAGCTGCTTCCCTTCTGTGCAGGAAAGTGTCTTTCTTCCAGTACGAAGTGTGCAACGAAGTTTATCGTCTGTTCACTGAGATCCACTGCAGATAGTCTCTAGGACAACTTCTAGCTATGCTGGATGCTTCAAGGTCAACCTTGGTACCAGGATTCTTTTCCTCTTATGCTTATCAGTCCTCTTCTCAATTTCCCTAGGAATTTAAGCTATTATCTCTGATTGTGTCTTCTTTCAGTATGAATCTGTTTTTCTGGGCCCAAGGACCTTTTGCTCTTCATGTAAACCATGTATTTGGTTTAGCAGTGGCCCCTTAAGGAGAAAGTTGAATGGGGACCATAGGAACCATAGTGCCTCAGTGATTATGTGTGTTGGAAATACTTGTTCCAAGAAGGGATAGCAAATATGTCAGATGTAGAGATGCTAACTAAATGTTACCTCTGATCCTTCAAACTGAGTAAAAATATTTGGGAGACATTCTGTGGCCAGAACGGCGAATACAGCAGCATCACTCTGAAAGCTGGTTTAGCCCTTGCATTTCATTGAAGCTCCCTACTCTGCTGTGACCTCTTCCCTTACTTGCCTTTTGATTATTTGAGGTTTGGATAATGCTCAGCTTTGATATATTCTTTCCAGTGAAATGTGTTTTGTTTCTTTCCCTTGCCCTCTTTAGACATGCCCTGCAACTAAACGCAATGGGCACGCAGCGGCTCCTGGAGCTGGCTCGGCAGATGCAGAACCTCGAGGCCTTCATCCACATTTCCACCGCCTATGCAAACTGTGTCCGGAAATGCATAGATGAAGTCATCTACCCACCCCCAGCGGAACCCAAGAAGCTCTTCGATTTAGTAGAGTAAGTAGGAACTGCATCGCCTCTTCCGACGTTGGTTTTGCTTCATTCTGCAGAAGCTGTCCAAAGTGTTCACATAACCTCTTCTGTGGGATTTCTGTTCATAGTGGATGTTATTGTTCTATGGCCTTGTCTGCACACATCTGCGCCAGCAAGAACTGCTGGCCATGAGAGTGAGACCGAGGGGAGAAAGAGATTTCATTCTACGTGGTTTTGAGGGGTGCTATCTACAGAATGTCATCCAGTAATTCTATCCTTTCTGGATTTTATCTTGATACTAGCTTTACTGAAGTTTTTATGAAAACAGAAGAAATAGAGACACTGCTTTGGAGGCAGTCCATATGGAGACCTGCTGAAATCATGCTTTATAAACATTTGGTTGAGCTTAACAATGCTTTTCCAAATATAAAAGTATTAGAAAATAACATAAACCACACTTAATAACCCTGTGATTTCAGCTGCCTCTAAATTTTTCCATGCACCATTTTGAAGACGACTGTTTGATTTCATGAGAGTGCAGCATTGATTAAGCTACACACGAGTGTTTGCTATCAGGAATGAAGTTCCGATGCTTCTTTCTGTAAGATTCAGTTCTGTTTCTACCTTAGTAAGAACTAAAATTTTTCATATACCTTATATAAATTTCTTTATCTCTTCAGTTTCCCAACATTATTTCCATTTATTTCAACAGTCCTGGGGTATTATATGGAGTTATACGGGGATGAGTCAGAAACTGGCTGTTTCAGAAATAGTTCAGTGTGAGAATCCAGGACTTCGAGGGAACAACAAAAGGGCTTGTTTAATTGAATTTACCAAAATGGAGAATAATTAGAAAGAATAATAAAATTCTTAGGCCCCTACAGACCTTCCCCTGGGACAAATTTTCCCACAGCTATAACTTTGTTTTCATTTATTTTCTAGTGGTATTCCACTTGTGTGACATAAACAACTGATCTGTGAACCAGTAACACAAAGAGCTGCTGTAAAAATCTCCCTTCTCCTTGATCTAGGGTGTTAGGAGATGAGAGGAATTAATGTTCACTAGCTGAACCATTCAGTTTTTATTTCAAAAAGTCGTTTGTCTAAAGTAATTTCACTAAGCACTACTCCAGAAAATTTAGTACAAATCAATGTTTTCTATTCGAATTTCTCCAGTAGCTCATATTCTTGGATATATTTACTTCCAGCTAGTAGTCATCTATCATTTACCATTTATTTAGCAAGTGGAGCGTGATAAAAACATAAGAAATGCCCTAGTGTGTTAGAGCAATGGACTGCCTGGCCCAATATCTTGCTCTCAACAGTGGAAAAGGGAAATGTCATTTATGGTAACTACACCAGCCTGGATAGTTTTTGCAATCCGTTCCCTTTTTGAATTTCCTGGTACTCTGCCTTTGCAACGCCTGCGACAGCAAGATCCAGAAGCTTGTTAACTGCTGCATAAAGATGCACTTTCTTTCACTCAAACTGTCATGCTGGTAGTTTTGTTGCGTCTCATACCTACAGCATTGCAGTATCTGCAGTAATTCCCTGTTCACTGCCTCTGCAGTTCTGTAATTCTGAGTTGCATTCACCCTGGACCTTCTTTTCTACAGCCTGAAGGGTCCCAGCAATTTTACTGTCTCCTCATATGGCAACAGATCTGTCTTGATGATCTTAGTTGCCCTTCTTCTTCCTCTTCTTACCTCCATTCTCCCCCTGAGATGCAGGGACCAGACAGAACTGCATACAGTACTCAAGGTACGGGCACTATGTAAACAGCTTCAAAATGACAACATTGGTCTTCTTCTCAGTACCTGCTGGTGTCCAATATTTCATTGACTTTTTGACTGCTGCTGCTCATTGACTTGTAGATTTTATAGAGTTGTCAGCTGTGCTTCCAAGAGCTCTTGCTGAGCTACAACTGCCAGGTCTGAGTTCAGCAACATCTAAAACCAGGTTAGACTGTTTTTCCCTAAAAGCATTAACTTACCTTTATTTACAGTGAAGCTAATCTACCACCTTTTGCCCACTGACTCAGATCTACAATTCCTTTGGAGTTCATTGCTATCAATATTTAGATTAGATGTAGATTTAGACTAGATATAAGGAGGACATTTTTTACAATGAGGGTGATGAAACACTGGAACAGGTTGCCCAGAAAGGTGGTAGATGCCCCATCCCTGGAGACTTTCAAGGTGAGGTTGGATGGGGCTCTGAGCAACGTGATCTAGTTGAAGATGTCCTTGTACATCACAGGGGGGTTGCACTAGATGACCTTTGAAGGTCCCTTCCAACCCAAACCATTCTATGATTCTATGAACATTACATTTCACTGCCCCAAAAAGCTTACTATCACTTGCAACTTTGGAAACAATTAGTGTCGATGGCTCAGATAGAAGAGACTCCAGCAAAGGACTGAATGCTAATTCGAAAAATGCCAGGTGCAAAACTACCTCAGGGGTTGCTACTTCAGCTGCTTCATATAAGACACTAAGAATTTATTTATCAAAGTTTATATGTGCAGTGAAGAGTTTGAAAGAAAGGTTGAGTGACAGAGAATGGGCTTTCAGATGTGTTCTTTGATGAGTTTATCTTGATGCTGTGTTTGGTTGTTGTTTCTTAGTCACTTAATTAGAGATGGGTTTTCTTGCTTTTTTACTACATTTTTCAATTTGTTTTTCTGTTTTTCCTCTGCCACATACTCCAGAAGTTCACCACCTTCCAGTACCTTTAGTGAAACTGAAATCACAGCCTGCTCTCAGCCAGGATAGCATCTGTTTCTTTACAGCGATTGCAGGTAGCATTATAATTGCTCACAGCAAAGACAACCACTGCTTTCAAAGGCATTGAAATCAGGTGGGCTTTGTTGAAAATCACTGTCTCCAGGGTCATTGCTTTAGAAAGTATCCTGCAAATCAAAGGCAATATATGAAAGACAGGCAGGGGGCTGCAGAGCATGTGAAGGAGCAGGATGAGGAAAGTCCCTGGGATGATATGACACATGTAGAATGGAATGGAGAAAATTCTGAGAGATGGTAAAGGGTGTGGGATTTCTTGAAGGGAGAGAGAGAGAAAAAACAAAGAAAAGTTGGAAGGAGACAGGAGAGATGCACCTTTTATTATTCACCATGTAAGTGGAAGAAATAATATGTGGATATCTGAGTACCAAAGATTTCAGAGAAAGGAGATTAACAGATATCAGAATATTACCTTCAATCAAAAAGCAGGGGGCGGGGCGGCAGGGGAGCAGACAAGGAAACATAAACCCCTTTCTAAAAAGCAGAAGAAATACAGGCCATGTTTTGCATGAGCCAGCTGTAAAAGCTTCCCTTCACAAACAATCCTTGTCTTAAAGTGTTCTTCTGCAAGTGCATTAAGAGGTATGATGGCACAACTGGATGCAGTAACAGACCCATTTAATGATGCTTTTGGCCATGCACTTGATATATGCTTAAGATTCCTTGCTCAGCTGAAATCCCAAGTAGGACTTCCAGCTGTTTCATTTTATGTTCTTATCTTCCTGTTATAACCCTGCTTTCCAATATTTTGATATTTAACCTGCAAGTAAAGCCTTAGGCTTAATCTGTGTAAACTAAAAGTCACACGTATGAGTGCTGCCAGGCTAATAGAGGAAACGTATCATCTGCCACATCAAGCAAGGTTTGCCTTAATCTAAAGCTGAGGGAAATCGGCTTTGAAGGGTGTGCTGAGGTAAGGAGCACAGGGCACAGTGAAGTGTGGGCTGAAGCAGAACTGTTTTCATTATTGCAGAAAATGCAGATTCGTCATCACTTACAAGAACTCAAGTGTCTTATTAATGCAGAGTGATTAACACAGAAAGTTATGTTTTCCTAAGGTAGAGTAACATCGTGCATATATGTGGTGAAAGAAGAGGTTACTAATTGTTTAATTTGCATCTCTTGTTTCTACAGGGCAATTGCAGCAGTGAGCAAAAGCAGTAGCTTTGTGATTTAGCATTTAAAAATCTTCAAAGTAGGTCGCAGAGGAGTAGGAACAGTTCGCCTCACTGAACTGTCAGCTCGGTGCTCCAGTGATGGTAATGCTGGTAGATCAAATCACCTGGTGGCATGGTACCCTTGAGACAGGCACGATCATGGTCTTGGTGCTCTTTATGACCACTTAAAGTAATGCACAGGCCTGCCTGGAAGGACGAGGACAAATTGCTGTTTCTTATACTTCTACACCTGTCTCTGCTTTGTGAGAAATGCTAACCTGTAAGCACCATCCTCCCCCAGCTTTTTTAAAAAAAAAAAAAAAAAAAAAGAGAGAGAGGATGAGGGAAAAGAGACTTGTAAGTAACTGAATCTGGGTTCCCAAATGAACCTTGTCTTCCCCTAGATGCCACAGAAATAGACATCCCCTTTTGGTAGCCTGGTAATTTATTACTTGACAGACTCAAGCAATGGCAATTTAGCTGAGACCCTGAGGAGGCTGGGTTCAATGGCTGCCTACACAGGCTTCACAGATTAAGTCCATATAGTGTGCTGTGCATAGCCTCTGTGTCGTTCAACTTCATATTTTATGCTTAAACAATTTTCCTGCTATGGTTCTGAAGCATGGGACTAGGATTGCAAAGGAAGGTATTTGTGCCTGCATAAGGCTTTTCTTAATTAAAAAAATTAATTCCTATATACTAAAAAATGTTGGATTCTTTTTAGCTTGTTCCAAAACTGAGAGATTCCCTGAATTCAACCTTCCCCTGAGAACTGTTTGGCAGTTTCAGTGAATCAATGTTTTCTTATACAACAGCTTTCCTGTAATATTTCCGCCTGTGTCTAAAGAGAGCCATTAGGTGTTTGCACATTTAAGTTGATATGATCAAGTAATTCTCCAGGTGAGACATTCTCCACCTTGTTCCTCTCCCCTTGACCTGAAATTCAAGATAAAGACGGGTGAAGTGAGGATCCACAGGAAAGAATATCCTCACAATATTCCTGGGAAGAGCACACCCGTTCAGTCTGAACTATAAGACCATTGACTTAATTACAAATTGGATTATGGGAGGTAATCTTTGATTCCGTGGTGTAACACCAGACTGCTGAAAGCCTGTCGGGGATTGGCAGCAATGTGCAAGGGCTCTGGAAGTACAGCCAGTTCCTGTCCTTTAGACCCAAATGCTGGCATGACCAGTGAAGACTTGATGGTGTGCCAGGGGAAAGCCTTTGAGCCTTGGGCCCTCTGCAGCACCACAGTGGTAAGGGCCATTTTTTTAAAAGGTATAGGCATAACTACTTCTGATGGATTAGACATCGAAATATCTTTAAAAAAACCAAAACAAACAAACAAAAAAAAACCAGACATGAACTTGGTGGGATTGGTTTGTTTGGTTAGTTTTGGTATGAGGTTCTTTTGTGTTTAGCAGGTAGCACTGACAGTTTCCTAATTTTCTATGTGAACAAGCCAGTGGGAAAACTAGTAGGAAGGGGCATCTAACATTGAAAATAGTGCTACTTAAATAATACCTCTGTATCACGTTGTTCTGGGTTTTGAGACTTTTGCAATGCTACTCGACTCAGTAACTGAGTAACTCAGTTACCAAGAATCTCCTGGAGTGTACTAGGGAGTACACAGGGTGTATGTTGGCTAAGAGTGAGTGCTACCTACTGAGAGTGCTGTTGGAAAGCTCCATCAGACTGCAGACCACAGCTATACCTACATTACAGATTGCAGTGAAGCATAAAACACACAAGTGATTCCTTAGAATCATATTGTTTTGGTTAGAAAAGAGTTTTAAGATCATAGAGTCCAACAATGAGATCGCATAGACAGCTGAAGTTGAGCTGGGCATCATAGCATAAAGCTCGCCGCGGTTATTTTGCATTTTGGAAATAAAAGTAACCTTTTTCCCACAGAGCTGTTCTAAATCCAAACTAGTTGCTCCCTGCTCTGTCTTAAATGACTGTGACTTGCTTATCATTTGTTTCAGGTGAGGATTCTTGTCTCACTGGTCTTTCTTGCCTCAGTCTTTTCTCTCTTTGCATGGCAGATAATGACATTCTCCTTGTTTCCTGTAGGTGGTTGGATGAATCTATCATTCAAGACATCACACCCAAGCTGCTCGGGGACTGGCCCAACACTTATACCTACACCAAAGCCTTGTCAGAATACCTGATTCAGCAAGAGAAAGGAAATTTGAACATTGCTATCATCAGGCCATCCATCGTGGGAGCTAGCTGGCATGAGCCTTTCCCAGTAAGCATGAATACATGGCAGTTTCCTACTGAGAGCCCTTTGATACAGCAGTACTGTCAGGAATCTCTTTCTGCTTGTAGCAGTGTCTGCTTGGGAAACAAGCTCTCTAGTTAACAGGAAAGCATGTGCAAGAGGTAGAAGACCTCTACTAGAGTAGAACAGCAAGCCATCCTCAGGAAAGACTCTTGCCTGCAAGTGAAAACAACATATTTAAGCAATAATAAGAAAAGCTGGGATAACAATGTTGTGAAACGCTGGACTTGCAACCGACACCCTTACAGGCAGAGGATTGTGCCCAGGCAGACACGCAGGGGAGTTTCTGGACTAGCTGGGGAAACACAAGGTCTGAGACTTGGTCACAGTCCTGATGCATTCTGGTTCAAGCCTTTCCATGGTCTAGTCAGCCTGTCAATGAGATCCTGATAAGGACCCTAGACTTCACATGGTCCTTGAAAGCATTCGATAATGTCGTGTGCAGTTACGTAGTATCTTTGTCCCATGTTGGTAGTTGTTGTGTTGACTAGATTCACACTTGTGTGGGCCGTTGCAGATACAAATGTCTGTCATGCAGTAATTAAATGCACCTGGACTTTTGGACTGAAATAATTCACTAAGCTAAATATACTTGTGGGAATAATGTGCCCTAACATTGCAGCCAAATTGGAAAGGCAACATAAAGTCACCTCTGGCTTTCATGCAACTTCAAGTGTGCCAAAGATGGCTGAGATAGAGCTGAGACTCTGGGCCAAGCTCCCCATCCTGGAAAGACAGTGTGAACTCTGTTAGGTGTCATAACTTGTTTCAGGTCTGACAACTCTTCACTGCTCTTAACTCCATTTCCCATAAGTGGCAGTTTCCCTGACCTGAAGTAGGATGGGATTCAAAAGTGGAGTGGTTTGTTGGTTGGTTGGTTGTTTTTGTTTTGTTTTTGTGGGGGGTTTTTTGCTTGTTTTTTTAATTCCTTGCCTTAGAAATTAGCTGGAGTAACCAAATCACTCTCAGTGGCATCTGCGTGTTGTACGTTAGAGGGTATATAACACACTGACTTGTTTTCAGCAAGTGTGACAGCACTAAGACACTGTAGTGTTTAAAGCCAGAGTTTATTCCTGTAGTCAAGTTATTACAAGAAATAAGTGGTTTCTAAAGACAAAATTAGATTCTGTTGTTGATGGGCAAGTTGCAGACTGAATAAGGTATCATACAATGCACCCCCTATTTAAAATCAATTAGGTACTTCGTACTGGTTAGCTTCCTGGCATGTGTCCCAGATAGGCTGGCATCCACCTTAACTGGTGTCTCATTACCTCTTTGTCTACACCACAGCATCACAGGCCTTTCACCATTCCAAACCCCGGGTAAGAAACATGTCACTGAAAGAAATAGTAATCATTCCTCTTTTTTCGCAGGGTTGGATTGACAGCTTCAATGGGACAAGTGGAATATTTGTTGCGGTATGTCTATGTCTATTTATGTGTCCCTTAAAGCAGAGTTAGAATTATTAAAATAGCAATTATAAAGTTACTCTACAGCTCCACTTAGAAATTGTGTGCAGAAAATGATCATAGTAATTTTCTGAATCTGGTAGAAAGATGTCAGATGCTTGTGTTACGTTTATATGCCTGCAGACCCCTAAAGACTGTCTATTTATGCTGCACTCAAAAAAGGACATTGAAAGAGTATTGATGTTGCTGGTTCACTAGATGTGAATTGCAGTTTCTATAAACCGAAAAAACTCTAAAATTGTGGACAAATTTGGCCAAATTTTCATAAGAAGGGCAAAAGATTCATCTTGGGAACTAGGATAATTCACAGATGTCAAAGCTTGAATCTTAGAACTTAATTTTGATTACTTACAACTTAACGTTGATTACCATATCATCAACAAAAGGCAACATTATTTTTCCTTTCAATTACTTTCATATGTATTGTTGCTAAGTACACTGCTACAGTTTGTGACCACTCCACAATAACAAAGATTCTGAGTCTCTGTTGCAATTGCTTTCTTACTTAACACTTACTTTCTTACTTAACACTGGTGTAAATAACTGCTGTGCAAAATAGCGAGAAAAAAAAACATACGATAAATAATGAATAACTTGATAAAATATTCCCTATAGTATGAAGCAATCATTACAATTTAACACGTGAAAACAGTAAAGTTGCATACCTTTTCTCCTGGGTTATATTTTCTTTTTCTGAACTAAAATCACTGCCTTAGGTCTATTTGTCAATGCATATTCTATATAGCTACGGGCAGATATTTTTGTTCATGTATGATTTGTCCAACTTGATTATTTTTTAAAACCTATATTGTAATCAGTCCAATGCAGTGTATGAAAGGATTAGTAGTCTACAATCATATGAGAGCAGAATACAATCCAAATATCATTTGGTAAAAAAGCTCATTTATACCTGAAGTAGCGCATAAATAGAAACTGTTACAGTTACTTCTGAAATCCTAGCTAATGCTTTTATCTGAAACCTCAGTTCCGCAGTCTAGAGACATTCAAAAGCCCTCAAAAGCATCATTTGTGTTCACAAAGTGTTATTAGCTCCTATTCATGTCACAGTTTCTTAAAAATCACTATCAGCCCTTTACTCATTGCTGACTGCTCATGAAGGTCGTACTGCTGCTCTGCTCTACTCCCAGTATCTTATGCTGTTTTCTGTGTTCTTTCATGACGTCTTGTCATCACAAAAAAGAAAGGTTTTGCAGTTCCTTAATTTTGCAGATCCACTCCTTACATTTTCATTTGACAGGTTGTAACTTTTGCAATAATATCTGTGAGTTTTGATTTTTTTTATTATTACTTTTGAGCGTTAAAGATGTCTGTCACAAAAATTTTTCTAGAGTTGGTTTGCAAGAAAGATGTTCTACAAAAAAGTTCTATTGCATTGCTCTTTATTCCCCACAAGGGTATTACCTAAGTAACAAATTACCATCACATGTGTATCACATGCTATGAAACACAGGCCAAATTCATATGCTTTCAGCCATATAAAAACATGCCAATCAAATCTTTTGTCATTTAAAATGCATTTTTTCCCCTCCTTTTTATTTTCTTTTAATCTGTCAACAAGTGAAAAACACCTAACAGTTAAGTATTTGGAAATTTTGCCCATATACCTGTCTTTCTTTAATAGTGTCCACTTTAGGAACTTACACTAGATCATGCAGGTATTTTATATGCTTATCCTTTGCCACTCATACCATTAACTATTTTCTATTCTTCAATGCAAGAAATTTCTAGCCTTACTGGATGCAACAGCAAATCTAGTGGTGGTTTCGCTCAGGCCAGGTTTCACACACAGATGCCAGCCTGTATCTTTATCTCAAAATTAACTCTATGGAAAGTAAAGATTTTGAGATTCTGGGGTCACTGTAGTAAATAACTTCCCTTCCCTTGTATGTAAAAGCTTTGACTTGTACTGAAATAGTTTTGAAATAGAGATGGTAATTTTTGGTTCAGGATTGAAGCTCTGAGGTCCTTCAATACAGGAAATAAAGACAGAAAAAAATTTGCGTAATCTGCACTGAGCTCTTTAGTGATGAAATATGATGATATGTAACTATACCAAGACTTAACTAAGAAAAAGGACAAAGAGCAATGAGAGTAGGTGCAAGGTTTAGAGATGAGGTTATTGTCTGTGTCCAATGGCTCTTTGGCCCCATAGGCAGTGATGTTGGCTGGCATCGGCCAGGAGCAGAGACTCCGCAATGTGGAAAAGTGATGAGGGGATTGACAGTGCTGACAGAGAGTATTTGTCTTGTACCACCTGCAGTTGCTGCTGAGCCTAGTTGGACTGGTACTAGTTTTCTGGAAGTGAAAGGTGTTTATTATCAGGAAGCCCAATAGACTTCTTCTGAGGGGGGGAAGAAAAATAAATACGTGGTTTGGATTAATATGCTTGGATATGGTGAACTGGTAAATCCCATTTGGTAGCTGAAAATTAACCCTTCAGCATGTGAGTTACATGTTAGTTTGATTACCTGAATGTTGTGTGATTACAACCAGCTGTCTCAGCCATCTGTATTTCAAAGTGTATTTATTATTAGTCAAGTAACTTTATTAGCCTCAATTAAGGATGGAAAAAGCAAAAGGGAAGTATTTTGGCGTTTGTGTATTTTTTTAAATTCCCCCTCATGCTAAAATACTCAGTTACCACTTCTAACCTAAGTTCATCCTATATGGAGAACAACCTCCATATTCAGATTTGGTTCAGATGATTTTTGAGATCATCTGGGCAGAATCAGAACTCTAAACCTTGCAAGTTGTTGTGGGTTTTTTGTTTGTTTGTTGTTTTGTTTTGTTTTTTCCTCAGTCATCATTGCAATATTTGAGTCTGGTTATTTCGTTCCACAAATAGATATATTTCTTTTAAATATTCATGAAATATGGGAGTTCAAGTTATTCTTGATAGTCTAATTAAGTTTCTTTTGCGTACAGTTGCTCCAGCTACTGTGGGTAGAAGCTTTGTTGACTGAAAAACAAAATGAAATTAATTATGTTTCCGTTGGACTGTAATTGAAGCATTTCGTCTTGCCGTTCCGTATTACATGTAAAGACCTTCTTCCCTGCAAGGCAGTGAAGCTGCAGGGCAGAACTGTGGTTTAATATATATTCTGTGCAGTAGCTGGCCCCAAAGGGCTTCAGCTGGAATGCTGTCCAGAAGCATCAAACTCAGACCGGGAAATTATTTTGGAGGCTTCAGCTACAGTAGCTTCTGTTTCACTAAAGAGAAAAATGTCAGCAACCATAAACAGAAATCAAGCCATACCTGATAAAGAAGTACTAAACCATTTCCAGTGTAAAAAATAACTTAAAACATTTAAACCTGAAGTCTTTATTAAATACACAATATATGAAATGTCTAATTTATCCATGTTTATATGACCATCACATGCTGCTCTAAATACAGGCATGTTTGCAGCAGATCCATCAAAACTTCCCAGTTTTGAAGACCTCAAACAGGCCTTTAGTGTACCTGTGAAAATGTGATAGCTGGTCACACGGTGGTCTCTAGTGGGCATGTGTTCGCAGCAGTGGAAAATTCATAGCTGAGCTTGATTTGCTGCTTTGGTTCTTTTTGCTATTTTTCCCTTGAAAAATCAGGAGTAGGAAGAATAGAAAAAAAAAATCATAGTCATGTTGCAGGTTAAGGTTTTAATGTCTAAGCGTAGCTGTAGTTCAGCTTAGGACAGCCGAGGGGAACTGTATGCCATGGGTTTGAGGAGGATGCTTGGAGACCTGTGGGGAAGTTGAACGTGGCTCCCTGTGTCTGAGTCTCTCTCTATGATCCCTCTGCCAGCTGCATCAAGGATGAGATGCGACTGCTCAGGAGACTTAGCTGATGAAAATTAAATTGGTTATAATTGGTGTTTGGTTACTTGCAAGCTGCGAAATGTAACAAACCATCTGATTATAGGAGAAAGGAGAGAGAGAGACAGAACAAAACAAATAAACAAACAAACAAAAAAACCCCAGAGTTAACCTCACAAACAGGGGATGATTTGTCCCTTAAAATCCACCAAGGACCAACAGACAATGGCATGTGCTTTACAAGTTCATATCAAGTCTTAAATGCTTTTTTAGCACATCTTTCTTCTCCCCAGACTTCCCCTGCAAGACCCCCCTGCAAGGGTTTTTGCACAACTAGGCACTTCCTGTCTGGTTGTTGTAATAAATTCCATCTTTCACACCTGGAGAGGTGTTTCATCATGAAATGGGAGTCTCAGGTTGGAAGAAAAGAAGAAATGCTATAACATTTCGTTTGCCCTAACTTTTAAATATTCATGGATCTGTAGAGCACATTCCTTTGCCCCTTCACCCAGTCCTTTCCTCTGGTTTTACATGTATTTAAATTATAACAGCTTTTTTCCTTCCTTGCTTCACCAGTGCTTTTATCCTTCCAGCTTTCACTGGGTCCTCTGCTTCTACATCAAACTAAAGTTCATTGCATTTTATTTCTTACATGTTGGATAACTCTATTGCAACTTTGACTCTGCCACTGGGGGTTTCTTTTCTTATTGACTCTGTTCTGCCCTCATACCTGACACACTAGGTGAAGTTCCTTCACCCCATTTCACCTCCAAATTTCTATATTACTGAATTGCCCTTTCTGATTCAGTCTGCTGTGTTGTCGCTATGTCTCTCCTGTGGAACTTTCAAGGACTAATAGGTCATCTGGAAAAACCCTTGATAAGTATTCCAGTTAAATATATATATATATTGGGGATCCTGACTCCCTGACAAATGCACTTTCAGCCAGAGCAAAATTAAAATTTCCTGCTCTTGCCTAACTCTTTTCTTTGGCTGTCAGTACTTTGTATTTTCACTCATTCATTTCCTGAGCTTTGTTGGGTGGTGAACTCTTCAAGGCAGGGGCTGTGTCTTGACTGTATCTTTGTGCTTAACAGACACAGATTTGGAAAGGAAGAGGGTGTGAATACTTCCAAAGGAAAAGGAGTAAACTTTTTGAAAAGCCCATTGGTGTCATTTCCAAAGTGGCTACTGCCTCTGAGGGACACTGAGACCTCTGTCTGCCTGTGTCATTTAAGAAAATGTAACTTCAGGTATCATTGGGAATTTTATTTCAGTAAATTCAAATATATTTCTTTCCTAAGGTATTTCTTACAGGTTGAGTTAAATAAGAATCACAGCTTTTCTTATACATGGCACAGATGACAGCATGTTTCAGACTTCCTATGAAAATGCAGAACAGTGGGATCCACATGAGGTCGATCTTTGTTTTCACGGAAACCAAATAATCTTCTGCAGCAGGTGCCAGGCTTGAAAAGTGCTAATGTGACAGTCTGTCCTCAATCCCAGACAATGAAATCTTACCATGGCCTTACATCAGTGACGGTTTTCCTTTGTCCCACAGGCAGGCAAAGGGATTCTGCGGACTGTCATCGCCAACAACGAAGCCGTGGCAGATATGATTCCAGTAGACGTTGCCATCAACCTCACCCTTGCAGCTGGGTGGTACACAGCTGTGCACAGGTGGGAAAGCACTCTTGTTTTGCCAGACCTGGGCATTTACTGCCTACATCAGGACTTTAAAGGGAACCAGAAGCTAACAGAAAATCTGTGCAAGAGCCTTGTTGATTCATTTTCTGGTTCGTGTTTTCTCACCTGGGTTGGCAAGGACTAAGGGTGCAGCAGAAGTAATAAAGGCAGGCTTTAGAGCTAGGAAATCTCTAAGCTACAGGTGAGACCTATTTCTCAGTACAATGTAGGTTCAGCTGACAAGTCTGCCTCTCAGAAGTCACTTTTCTGAAGACCAAGAGCTTTACTGTAGATGTTTTTGGGGCCTCCTTTCTCAGGCAGCTGCACTGAGTCACTTTTCAAGTGGCTTCTAGAGTTTTCTTGGTGAAAATGCTCTGCCTCTTTTCCTTGGAAAATGCTGCACAATAAATGTATTATGGCCTCATATGACAGAGGAGATGATCTAAAAAAAAAAAAAATTGCCTTGTTGAGAAGGGTATGTAGAAGTGACATTAAGGATTTTAGATCTTCTGTGAACCTCTGGCTCTGACCTTAATCATTAGGTAGGAAGCACTAACCACATGGATTATTCTGGAGGTTTATGCAACTCTGAGAAATCAATACCAGGCAAATAAAAGGCACAAATGTTTCACTTTGCAAGGCAGAGTAAGCCATCTGAACTGAGGGTAGAGGAAAGCTGCATAAAGTAACCCAAATATAGGGATCCTAAAAGGATTTTAAAAGGTAGCTCACCAGCTTTTCAGATTTATTTTTCTCATAGTTTCATACCTGTCCATCAGTAACCGTCAAAGCAGCATGGTCAGGGAAAAATAAATATGGCTTCCCTTACACACACACCCCTGAGAGGCTCCAGATGAAGAGGGCTACAGCCTGTCCATACAGCTGGAAAAGGAGATGAACATGTGCTGATGAGCAAGCAGTAGATCAGCATGCAGGTAGACTTCCTGGCCCTGGCCATGGTAGAAGTGCCTTTTTTCTAAACTTTCATTGTCAAACGATACATGGATTTAATCTACTTCCCACACAAATAATTATTAGGCTAAAGGAGAAATTGCAGAACTTGATTTAATGCTTTGTCTAGCTGAGCACAACCCCAAGGTTAGCAGTCTGTATTAAAAAAAAACCAGCAGCATGTATGTGGGGTTTGTTTTGTTTGGGGATTTTTGTTTGTTTGTTTTTTCCAACTCATCAAATTAGAAAGTAGAAAGTCACTATCCTTCAGGGCAGGTGACATTAATGAGTGAAATTAGATTCTAAAACTTAGCAGGAAGTTGCAAGCTTTGCTACATAGCATAGAAGCTCTGCAAAGCTCTACATTTTACCAAGGTCTCTGACTCACATGGCGGGTGGAAAATGGAAAAAAAAATAACAGGAAGAGTCTCTTCACTGGAAACTGGGAAAATGGAGAAATCATTGTAATTCAGAGTTACAGGAGACCATGGATTCATAGCTTGACATGTGTCTATCAGTCCTAAGCATCCCTAGAAGTCTGCTAGGGATTAGTAGTAATGATAATATTCAGTTAAATGGCATGATTTCAAAGCATGAAAAACAAAACAAAATACCTGTACAGTATCCAAATGCAGTTTTCAAGTATGAGATGTCCTATCTCAGGTTTAGGGCTCTGTCTCCTGGTCTCTTCAGTCACAGGAGTTTTTAAAAGAGAGGTTTCTCATAGGCAGCCTCCTCCTGTGGAGAGAGGCTCCGAGCACCACAGGTACCTGAGGAGCACTGAGATGCTGTATCCTCCAGCGAAGCTGTTGTCCCCTGTTCAAGGCCAGGTCTCATCTCTTCTAGCACTTTGGCACATGGCTCCACCCACTAATGTAGAGTAAGAAAAATGCTGCATTTGCACCCTTGGCAAGGCAGGCTTAGATAAAAAAGCTTTTTGGTTAATTTTTGCGTTATATCAAAGGAAGAAATAAAAAACCAGTATGATCTATATTTAATTCAAATACAACTATCAAGCTTTATTTGGTACTAAAATTAGACTTTTGTTGAAATGTGATTTGTAATCACCACCCTAAAAAACGGAGTTTAAAAGTAGCGCAAATCGTATTCACTAAGTACATCATTGTCAAATACACACGGTCTCTGAGGTTGGATTGAGCCAATTATTTACAATGTATTAAGAGAAATTGTTTTTAAAATTCAGAAATGTGTCAGTATGCTTGCTTTTCTTATTGTTTTTATAATTTTTGATAAGTGATGTATGGATGATTTTTCTTAAATTCCATCCATCTTTATTAACTTCATATGCTTTCCAGAATCTCACTGAATCTTATCAATACTTTGTATTTTGTGCTCTATTTTCATATTTATGAAACATGCCCTCTTCTGCATTTTTTATGAGCCGATATTGTTTCTTGGGCTGATAGCTTTCAGGCTCCTCTAATAAAGCTTTGGGTGCTTTTCTACACACCTTAAAATAATATTTCTTTCTCTTTTCCAGGCCAAAAAACATGTTGGTGTATAACTGCACAACAGGTGGAATCAACCCTTTCTTCTGGGGAGAAATGGGTAAGGTCTAATTAAGTCTAGAACATGTCAAACATCAATAGCATTCCACAGCCAGGTTTTGAAAAGGTAATTTCCTATATTTAGGTGGCACTCGACGTCTGCCATTCAAACTGTGTGTGGGAGGCCCAACTGCAGTGAGTGAGGGCGCTGTGAGCAAAAGCTCCCAGTACTGGATATCCAGCTCAGGAAAGCATTTCTTCAGTATTCATTGTGGGCATAATCTCATTACAACCCAGAAAAGTACATTCTTTGCTGCACTGGTGTATTAAAGTGATGGAAAAAGGGACCAGTCCCTTAATTCTACAAGAAGATGCTCTGTGTAGCTATAGCTGGACATTTTCCTTTCTGATTTAGAACCTTTTCTGGGTTTGGGCATTTTCATGCTTTGAAATCACTTGGAGTACCTTGCTAGTGAGTGGAAACTAGTATATTAAGGAAGTAGAGTACGCTTTCTTTGTCTTTCTGTGCAGAAAATTCTAAACAGAAATAATTGGTGTAGACTTGAGAAGGCAAACCTTGAAGTGACAGATGTGCTTGAAGAACAGTTTGCCTTTTGAACATGAAGCCAAGTAGCAAAATTGGATTCAGTTGTGTACTGTGAAATACTACATGCAGTCAGTACATTCATGGACAGATGCATGGGGTCTGATTCCCTTTCTTCCATACATTCATTCACATCTTTGCGCTTTAAATAAAGGAGGCTGGCAAATTACTACAGTGTTATTTCACCTCTCAGCTGCTGCTTTGCATTTGGTTTTGCATCATTTATGTAGCAAACTCTAGTCAACAGAGAATTGCATTTTCAGAATGAGGCTTGTCTCAAAATCCTACTAATGTCCTACCATGAGATTTGATCAAGTGATCTAGCAGGGAAAAGCTTTCAGCAATTGACTGAGCTGAGGGAAAATCACACCAGGTTCCTGACATTTTTGAAATGAGAGATGTGATGTTGTGGTTAGTCACAGATTTTCTGTGGCTTTTTCACAGGAGTAAATGCAAAGCTTTTCACTGGCTACTACTTTAGGCAACAGCCACCATAATGCTACCTGAGGTTTGCCTTTCTAGCCCATTTTCAGTGTAATTTTACTGATGAAAACAGCAATGTATTAATGCATTGTAACTGATTTCACTCTGTTACTTTGCTCATAACTGTGGATTTAGCAATTAAATCATCTGGGTGCAGCAGAAGTTTGCATAAGCAGTTCAGTTGTGTGACGGGACTGAAGTCAAAATTTTCTTGGGTGACACTGGAGCTCTTTCTACTCCATGTTGTATCTACAGTTTTCCTCAGAGGAGCAAGCTGCAGAGGGGTATTAGGTAAAGATTCATGAACAGGAATTAGGATAGAATACCAAAGAGCAAAATTTTGCCCTTGAAAATGTTGCGTGGTTTAAGAAATGAGTTTGGAAAAGGCTCATCACATGAAGATGTTACAGCCGTAGCCATCCAGTTTGAATTCTCAGTTCAGCCTTCTACCAATTTATTTTTGGTAAATACACATAAGTCTAAAATCTTCTTTATATATATGACAGAATTTCTCAACCCATTCATATACTTTCTCTGTATATTATTATTTGGCTTCTAGGCAGCCAGTCTCATGGCATGCACTTCCAACAGGCCTGTCAGAGCCAGGATCTCTTAAATAAGAGCGACCACTGAGTAGTCCAGCCCCTGCGCAGAAGGACTGAACTTCACCCATCAGTTCTCTAGTTTGCAATGGGGCAGCATCTGCTACTCAAGTCGTTACCTTCCTTTTCGAAAGCCCATTTCCAACTATGTTTAGCTCTGCTAACTTTCACCCTGCAGGTTGAAATTCTTGAGGCCAGGTCTCTACCTTCAGTGTTTTTTCAGCTTGGTCAGAATTTTTCTTTTTCCTTGGCATAAAAGGAGCTGTTTGATGTAAACATACAGAGGACACAGGATCAGCAGATGTGGTGGGGAATGGGAGTCATCTGGTATGGAACTGAGCATTTGCTGGAAATCGGACATGGGGTTTGCAGAGAGAAGGACCTGGGCTACTTGGTTAGGGACGCTTACAGCAGGACCAGCTGCAAGAATGACATGCAAACACAACAGAGTAGGGATTTTTTGGAAGGAGAGGAGGACAGAATAGAAAAAGATTGGGAAAATTGAGACAGGAATGGGCTGAGGATGCCCTGGGTAGGGAACAGAAATGACTGAGATGGGGACATTTTGAGTACAAAGGTGATGAGCTTGAAGGGAGGGAGGAGAAAGAGAATCCAGAAGAGAATTATTTGAAAAATGTAGAAGTCTAGTTAAGAGCTTATACTTAAACATCCATTGCAGACCAGTTTATTCTACCAGTTTCCAGATACAGACAAAGCTCTGGTGTTAAAAGGGGCCTTAACTGACTCATGTCTTTTCCAAATAATGCTATGCCTTGGGATTTTTTTCTCATTGTCTTCCATTACTGCTACTATTTTTTCTGCTGTTACCAAAATGTGGTTAGACAACCGAGTATTAATCTGTAGAAGTGTATTCTGCTTTGTTGCAATGTAGGTCTTGCTAGTCTGACATTGTGAAGTACATTGTGCAATTTCTGCTCAAAACTAAACCTCAGAGGGCTTTAAAATGGTGTTCAGCATGTGAAAATTTAACTTCAATTTATCCTTAACATTCTACCTGGGCAAGACTGGTGTCTGATTCTCCCCCTGCTAAATCTGCCTTAGAGTTGTGGAATTCGCTGCTGTGTTTTTGTGCTGTGGTCAGAGGGGAAAGACCACCCACCCACTAAATTGTTTCAGGAGCTCCTAGAAGTGATGTGTTTCTGGCTCGGGATTCTCTGCCTGACCTGTCTGTCTGTCTGATTCTTTCTCTCTCTCCAAAACTCAAACTGTTATAGCATAACAGAGTTGCTACACTTGCGAAGCTGAACACGTTCCACAAATTAGGAGACAGTGCAATCGTGCAGAGTCAGTGCAAGCCAGGGTAAGGGAGATCCATAAGGAAAACACCCATAGCATTAACTGTTCTAAATTACGCAAAATCGGTGTTTTCCCAACTTTCTTCCAGTAAATCTTTCAGGTTGTTCTCACTGCCTTCATATGTGCATTTTAAAATGAAACAGTTTTCATTCCCGACTTTCAGAATTTTTATTGAGTTTTCAGTAGAAATCTCATCTGCTCTTGACATGTGCTTCTCACACCAAGTAATATCATGGCATAATTCTGTGGCTTCTCTACTACAGCTGCATTTCCCACTAGAAGCTTTAAATAACCAAGATGATAAGGGTGTTGCTGATTTGTGTGAATTTGGTGCATGGCCAGTGATTTGAAATGACAAGGGATGCAGTTTCCACTTACTGATTCGTTCTTACTTGCTATCCTGGCCAAAGATACCAAAAATGCAAAGAGAGAAGAAAGGCCGTAATGTCTTTAATGTGTTTCCAAAGGGAAACCTTCCCAACCAGTTTACAGCTGAAAACTAGATCTGCAATATATTAACATCAGGATTTGAATAAATAGAGCTATAAATATATGCTGCAGACAACGTCAAAACTGTTTCAATTCCAATATATCAGTGGTTCCCAGTTAGACTGAAAGGTTTCCATTAGGAAATGAAGTGAGCAAGTGAAACTAAATAAACTTTAAGCAGATGAGAGTTTGTGAATAAACTGTGATTTAAAGTGCCTCTTGAAGAAATTTCCTTAAGGAGAGAAGCACTAGAGTTCATGGGATTGCTTTCCTGATCCATGAGCTACTTGAATGGGCACAGATATACAGCTCTCCCAAACTGGGAGCAGATCTCTCTATGTTTGAGCCAGCTAGGGCTTTGTCAAAGTATAATTGTAGTAAATGGCCGTGCTGCTAGCACAGAGGAAAGGAACTCCTCATGCACTGCTTAGACAGACACAAACTCTTCCAAGAGCTGGCCAGGACAGCAGCTTCTTCCCAGTAGCCCATCTCAAACTATTCATTGCTGCTCCGCTGCCAGGAATAAACACCTTTACAAAACTTCAGTAAAACTGCTCTGGTGAGCCCCCCCTGCCAGGCACAACTACATAGGAAAGTTTAAATAGGAGATTTTTGCTAATGCTTGCCGTTTTGAGAGAGCATGCTGCAAAGGATAAGTTTTCCATACCACAGCCCTTGAGATGACCATGAGATAACCACATCAGTGTAGTGTGGCTACATGAAACAGAAGAGATGGCAGCTCTGGCTGTTCAGAGGCAAGATGAGCTTCAGGAGAACTGGTCTTCACCCATTAAACTTGCAGCATATAGGATGCAAAAATTAACAATGAACTTGCGCTAAAACTAGATTGTACTATTTTAAAAGTCGTTGTTGTCCCAACTTAGCAGGTAAGTGGCTAACTAGTCTCCTGTAGTTGCTGCAGCTTAGAACAAGTACAGCAAAAATCCCTACTTGAAGTGCAGTAATGAGCCCACCGCACAGACATGAGAGGACTGTCTGAATATTATGATTGGAATCTGCTTATCTAAGGATGATCTGGATGTTTCTTCTGACTTGCAAATTCTCATCTGATTGTCCATTTGTAACATAAGCTTAGACAGTAGACTATAACATGAGCACAGATTGATGTCGTAACTCTCAAATTCATGTTTAAAAAAGTAAAAAGAGCCCACATATTCTTCTTTACTGAGCTCACTGGTGCTCAGGAATAGGAGCACCATCTGTTTATAAGTCCCTAGAATTATAGTTTTCTATTCAACTACTGCAATTCTATTAAGCCTCTGCAATATGCAAATGCCCCAGATATGCACATGTAGATGCCACTTCTGTGGCACAGTGCCATTGCAAGAGCTCAGAATCAGGCCCAATGTATTTTTGTGCCTTAACATACAAAAAGAATGAAGATTACCACTCTATCATTAGTTTTCAAGTTAACAATGCAAGACAATTTGGTGATTTAGTGCATCCAGAGCTCCTCTGAAAAAAAAGGCTGAAGTATTTGTTGTTGTGGATCAGATGTGGTTTGAATGGATATAACGAAGTCTTTCTAGAAGCAGCCCCCTATGTGTGTAAGCAACTTGCCCCGACTCAGACTAATAATGACATTAGCCCTTCTGAAAATTTAGTTAGAAATTAGAAGTGTCATTTTTGTCTTATGCTAGTGTATCAAAATTTGCTTTCAGTGATCTGAAGATATGTTAACACTTATCAATTTCTTCAACATGAACTGCAGGTGAAAGCAGACCTGCAGTTCCTTGGTTTGAAGCGTTTGAGGCTACAACTGCCCTCTTTTCCTCCATTACATTTTGGCATTTTATTAAGGAAGTTTATGTCTGCTGCTATTAAGTCTAGAGTCAAACTGTGTTTCAAATAAGCAATAGATGGAGTCATCAGTTTTAATGCCAGAAGGGACCATGAGATGATCTTTTCCAGCCCGCACTGACATAGTTCGCAGAACTGTAGGCTAAATGTGTTAAGCACTGTAACTTGGGCTTTACCGCAGCATGTTGGTATCGTTGTGCCCAACTTAGCTGAAATAAAGTGCCTGATATTAAGTAAAATGTCTATTCCCTTACAGAGCAGTATGTCATGTCCACGTTCAAAAGGAACCCTCTGGAGCAGGCCTTCCGAACACCCAATGCTCACTTGACGTCCAACTACTTGATAAACCAGTACTGGATAACTGTCAGTCACAAGGCACCAGCCATACTCTACGACCTGTACATGAGGCTCACGGGGAGAAAGCCCAGGTAAGAAACCACACACCTTCAGCCTCCCACACACCTGCCACTGTTATGGAGAGCAGACCTCTAACAAGTTCAGCGAACTGGCTACCTCAGCCTGGGATCCCTGGTCTTCTTCCCATCTTCAGGCCTTGTCTTCAGGATATTGCTCATAAAGAAAAGGAAGCACATGGCCATACTTAAGCATAGCCTAGGGTTCCCACCCATTCCAGTACCTGGGGGACAGCACACGTTTTAAACTGAACTTTACAAGCTCCAGAGGTTCCCAAGCCATCAGAAGAAGATTGCAAGTTATGTTGTATAGCAAGATTTCCACCATTGCAACTTTCCGATATGATTGTCTCTATCTGTCCTGAGTAAAGACTTAAGCTTGTGTGAGGACTTGTTACTGGCAAGGTTTAGAACATTTTAATATTTATTCCTCATAAATCAGATGGCATAATTAGCAGCTGCCAGCACTGGATCAGCACCCTGAAATCTAGGACATTTCCGAGTATGAAAAAATTCTGAATTGTATTTATGAGGACAGTTTACCATTACAAGTGGTATTTGAGCCTTGGCAGTGTCATGGCTCAGAGGAACACGGGCACACATGTGCCATATGGAAAGAATCCTGGTGTAAATAACATAACTCAGCCAATGTCCTTCACTCCCTGCCACCACAGAGAAGAATTTATTGTGCAACACAAGAATGGCGTGCCAGCATTGTGTTCCATGTCAGCTGCTCTGTGCTCTTCTGCTTGCTAGAAAGCTGGCTTTAGCTGTTTGCAGGAAGATCCCTGGCTGATGTAATGCTTTGGTTTCTCTCAGACATTCTCCTACAGAGGGAAATTGGTCCATAAAAAGACTTCCAGTTATCCCGGAGGCAAGAATTACCCTAGAAATAGTGGTAAATTGAATATAAGGAAAAATAGGCTGGAACCTCCAAGTTCTGTTGAAACAGGCAACAGTAAGATTTTGGCATTGTGGTTACAATTGACATTTCATAAAGTTGATCAGCATAGGTAGCCAATGGACATTGGTTGCAATACTGTACTTAAATTTCAAACAGAGCTTAGCATGAATTCATGCTGAGAAAGATCTCTTCATCTGAACTTTCAGATCTGTGATCTGAGCAAACACAGTGCAGTGATGAACTTGTGAGTTCAGAGTCCTTTTTCTTATTTTTTATTTTAAAATGTAATTCCCCATTTCTTTTTACACGCTACTTAAGCTCATCCAGGTACCACTGCAATGTGGTAGAAAGCATAGTAGCAGCTCATTCTTTCTTTTTTCCACAGCTACCTAAATATCAGGCCTTTATGCTCCAAGGGCAGTAAACCACATTCAAGTTTTAAAAGTTGAATATGTCGCTGAACCTGCTTTAAAGTTTCCCTTTAATTTTTCCCTCTGCTGTAAACAGAGGACCTAGGCTTAACTGTCTTCCCACCTCTCACTCCCATCTGTTGAAGTACAAGCTATCTTCATGGCAGTTTCTTGAATTCTCTCCATGACCCTATGCCACTTTTGCCAGCAGAAAGGAGAAACTTCTTTGCCAGGACCAAGAATCAGGCTTCAGTTCTCTACTGTATCCATACTCAACTCATCATAAGCTGATGGGTTATTATATGCAATAGGTTATCTGGGAGCTGCTTATGGTTTCACAAGTCTGCCCTTGATTCAGGACCAGTCTACGACCTTCACTAATTTGAACTGCAGGATACTTGGTGGGAACTCAGTTGTAGTTCCTCCTGTGGTTATCACACGAAGCACCCCACCTACCAAAGGGTAGGTTCAAAAGTCATCTCCTTCAGCTTTAGACTTTTATATACTGCCTCTCCTGAGAAGCTTACTTTAAGTGTTAGCTCATTTCAAATGAATTGCCAGGTATCTAGCAAAATGGCCCTAAATGGCTAACTGTTATTGCTGCACATCCATCTATGACTTTGTAAATAATGTGGTTTATATCATTACTAGTCTCTTGGGGCAATCTGTCGCGCCTGGGAATCTGTTCATGCAAGGCTCACTCTGAGAACAAATAAAGAAATCATTGCTCTAAACAGTTTTCTAGAAGACAAGATGCATTTCTAAAGTGTAACTAATAAGACTATCGGTGACAGCTTCGTTTTTTTCCTCTCTGTTCCTCCACAGCAGAGAATGAGATTTTCTATAAGAAGTCTTTGCTATAGTTTCTCAGACACTGGAGAAAAGCATGTTTCTTCTTGGTTGATGTTTTTTCAGTGGACCATTCCTTCATCCGAATTAATAAATATTTTGAATGTGGTCCCAACATTTGAGCTCAGTCATTCAGCACGAAACATAGTTTTCATACATACGTTTTTAGATGATCCATTTCTCTTTTTGACCCTCACTTTTAGCCACTCAGGTATGTTGCTTTGGCTAGATGTACAGTCAGAGCTTATTCTGCCCACATTGACAGGAGGCCATGTGGATAGCCTGTGTTCAAAACATGAGCAGGGACATACAGTTGATTCTCTTATAATTTTTTTCTGATAGATTTCATTAACTTTAAGCACTTTAAAGATACTGCTGGCTTTTGACGAGTCAGTTTGAGGGGCTACTTCAGATCTTTGCAATCTAGCCACATACTGTTTCCCAAGTTCCTAAAAGGTATTAAAATATTTCACAAAGCTTTGCCCCACACTACTTGCCTACACATGCACAATCAGGAAGATTAATCTAAGGTAATTTTAAAGTAGTTTAGATAAACTGCATTCAATCAATGCACACATAATTATTCAGAATGAAGGTTCCCTTAATCTGATGGTGGGCTTTGCTTCTAAAATGAAAGCCACTTTAATTCTGAGTAGGAGTGTCTATGTAAGGTTTTAGTGCTCTTTCAATTCACTTTGGGTAAGCTGTGCAGTTCTCCTCTGAATTGATGTACTCATTGTGTCTTTTTCTGCTGTGCTTAGTGCTTATCATTGTGGCAGTCACATCTGCATGGGGAGAGGCCGGCCTGGCACCATTCTTCCCCAGACTGCCGCCTTTTATTTGTCACAGCAACTGTGTTACCCTCTGGGCAGTCAAAATTTTCTTATGAAAACAGCTCTGTTTTCCACAGAAATCAGCCTTTCTCTTGCCCTCATCCAGTCTGAGAGAACATGGTGTTCTCTCAAAATTCACCAAGTACTGCACATCACACTTTAAAACAACCGCCTCCCAGAGGCCTTTTGTACTCATGACCATTGGGACAACTGTAAAATAATCCTGCAGGGTAGGACAGCATTACCGTTATTGCCTTTTATATAAAAAATGAATAATATATAAAGGCCAAAACAGACGAGAGACCGGAACCTACATCTCCGAAGTCCCTGTTAAGCAGCTGTGCCCCTGCAGCAGTTTTCTTCTTTATTGGGGCACTCACACTCCAGGAAGACATTCAAACAGTTCCCCACCACGGCCCACCCCCCAAAAAAAAAAAAAGCTTATGCACTTGGATGATTTTCAGGGTCATCCACCAGGAGTGCATGCTATCAGACCCTTCCTGTATAAGGAAGGACATAAAAAATGCTCCAAACTGCCAATATATTATGCAAAGAGAGGAATGGCCTTTAAGAAAAATGATTTTTTTTTTTCTAGTTTAGGGGGAGAGAGATTAAAGAAGCCCAAAGACATGAAAAGCATGCCACTGAGCTGAGTGGTGTGCTTGATACTCTAAAAGAAAGGGATGTCATCCAGAAGGACCTTGACAGGCTTGAGAGATGAGCCCACGCAAACCTCATGAAGTTCAACAAGGCCAAGTGTAAGGTCCTGGACATGGGTCAGGGCAATTCCAAACATGTATACAGGATACACAGAGAATGGATTGAGAACAGCCGTGAGGAGAAGAACTTGGGGGTACTGGTGGATTGAAAATTGAGTATGACCTGGCAATGTGTGCCTGCAGCCCAGAAAGCCAACTGTATTCTGGGCTGCATCAAAAGAAGTGTGACCAGGAGGTCAAGGAAGGTGATTCTCCCCCTCTACTATGCTCTGGTATGGCCCCATCTGGACTACTGCATCGAGCTCTAGAGCTCCCAACATAAGAAAGATATGGACCTGTTGGAGTGAGTCCAGAGGAGCGCCAGGAAGATGATCAGAAGGCTGGAACATCTTTTCTGTGAGGACAGGCTGAGCGAGTTGGGGTTGTTTAGCCTGGAGAAGTCTTCAGGAAGACCTTATAGGGTCCTTCCAGCACTTAAATGGGGCCTACAGGAAAGATGGGGAGGGAGTCTTTATCAGGGAATATAGTGATAGAAAAAAGGGTAACAGTTTTAAACTGAAAGAGGGTAGATTTAGGCTAGATATTGGGAATAAATTATTCACCATAAGGGCGGTGAGGCACTGGCACAGGTTGCCCAGAGAAGTTGTGGATGTCCCATCCCTGGAAACATTCAAGGCCAAGTTGGATGATGCTTTAAGCAACCTGGTCTAGTGGAAGTTGTCCCTGCCCATAGGGGGTGGGGTTGGAGCTTTATGATCTTTGAGGTCCCTTCCAACCCAAACAATTCTTTGATTCTATCTGAAAGCTGAAGTTGAGCAACGGACTTCAAAGCTTGTTAATGCTGCAGATGCAGTCACCTCTGTGCTGGAGACAACTCCAAAAATAAGAGCCTTGCTTCAGAAGCCAGCTCAGGCTTGAGACCAGAAGAGTGTTTGTGTGGTAGAAAGATAAGTATCCACCTTGGGAGGCAAGCACTATACCTTTGTGGTTTTGCAATCTCCTGTGTAGACTTCATACCAGTTCAGATGGGCTCTTCCCCTCACACATGATGTAGATATGGTCTCCAACTCTTGTTTATTTCAGGCCAGTAAGTTAGGCATGAGTCCTGCCCTGGGAAATGCATGTTTGTACCCAGCATTCCAGCCAACAATAAAAGATGGGGAGCTATAGGCTCAAGATTCAGCCAGAGCAGTTAGATTTGCTGAGCAAGTGCTCAGCCTGGTGAGCAAAACTGAAGTGCTCATCAGGATATGCAATGCCTGCTCATCTGAATCGGTGAAAACACCTACAGAGCAAACCGACAGCTTTTGCATAAGGTCAAACTTCCTATCCACCTCTGATGATCCTCCTCTGTTTCAGAATGATGAAGATCATCAATCGACTTCACAAGTCAATGATGCTCCTGCAGTATTTCTCCACCCAGTCCTGGGACTGGTCTTCAGATAATATGAATATGTTAATGAGTCACCTTAACACAGAGGACAAAAAGGTAAGCATGTCTTGAATATGGATTGCTAAATGCCAGTTCTGTTCATCTGCAGCAATTGGTTTTAGTGTACTGCTAAGCTTATGAGTGACATCTGCCTAGATGACTGGAACTGACTTTAGCTTGAAATAATTTATTTCCTCCTTGTTTTATTAACTTATCAGGAAGCTTCTGTTTATTACAGGAGAATGTTTTCTCTTGAGGTGTATTGCTCTTTCTTCTGAGACAGGTCAGTCACTGCAGTCTTTTGAGTTAACATGGCCCCTCTCTGCCTTGTGCTGTCAGTTTTCTATTTGGCCTGTAAACAATCTGGATTTGTTTCCACAGACAAAATGAATTGTACAAAGGGAACATAACTTTACATCCTCAGTGACCCAGCTGTACTCAGGCCTTTGAGCTGGAGAAGTTAAACACATCATATGTAACAGTGGCACCACAGTGCCCTGTGGTTGGCTACATAGACTGGAATACTCAGTGGATAGGAAAGCTAAGGACATTCCTTTTTTGATGGACACATGATATTTCTCTTTCGAAAAAGAAAAGGTCAGTTCCAGTTTTCACATCACAGCTCTGGTCCCCAAGAATTTCAGGCATCCCCTTTCATGGTATGATGTGACCATGTTAACTATTGTGCTATACAGGGGCCCCAGAAAGACAGTATCAATGGTAATGCAAAGATATGTGCTTTGGGGAGTTTCATTGTAATTAATTAATCACTAAAAGCTGTGAAGTATTCCCACTATCTTTTCATCCTAATTTTCTAAGTATTTCGCTGTTGGAAAACCAGGAACCTCCTTTACAACATCCCTTTCTCCCTCATCTCTTCTGGCAGTTGGTAGCTTTTTTTGGGAGATCTAGATGGGAATTACTTGAATGATTTTGGCATTTTCATCCACATTGGTTTTAATGGGCACTGCACAGGGAAAACTTAATATATAGAGTCTTACCCTGAACAACATGAAAAAAGTTCCTGTTAGATTTAAGTCTCCAGAGAACAATTACTTTGCAGGATGTAAGGCTCTGCTGTAGTCTTTATAGGTTTGAAATACTACTCCTTAAGAACGGGATTGTAACTGAAAGACTGAAGAGTACTGTGATAAACTTGAATGTACCTTGGGTCAGTATCTCCTTGCAAAGAGATACTTAGGCATTCACATCAAACTAGTCTCACTCACATCATTAAATTCTTGCACAGACTCTGAGTAGTAGAATCAAGAGTTTTCTCCCCTAATCTGCAGAGGGAGTGTATGCAGCAAATTCTAACTTCTAAGGGTAGTGGCACTGCTGTGACTACAGTAGAGAGAACATAAGTGGTAGGATAGGAGCTGGTTCTCAGGCAGATAAACAAGAAATTACACCATCGAGGACTTAGTGCAAGCTAGGCAGAGTTTCAGGCTTACCAAGCTGCTTATGAGACCTCTGTGAGATGCACCACATCCCGTGTTGCCACTGCTGCATTGTGAGCAGCATTCAAGCTATTGATAGACAGTTTATGGGCAGCACACATTTCTGTATGTATCTGACAGACACACCAGGATCTGTGCAGTAGCTAATCCCCTGTATTTGACAGAGTTAGCTAACTCTTCTCTGCTCAGCTATTGCTGGTCTGATACCAAAGCTCTTGAACCAAAGCAAATGGTGTGGATTGGCATAGAGGTGAAAGGAAGATACTTTTCTGAGTATCTTCCCTTGTAAGACCCTGTAAATAAGAAGTGCCATTCACTTCACTCCTTTGTTTAAACAAAAATATTCTCTACAAAAAAACCTCTTCCTCTTTACGAATCTTTTCTTTGCTCTCAGACAACCACCTGAGAGCTTGCTATCAATTTTTCCAATAATAGCATTTGAATTTTTCAGGGGTAATTAACTCTACAATGAGATTTTGTTGATGCCAAACAACAAAGTAACCTATTTCTTGGACTTCTGCCGATCTAGATGATGAGAGAGAATGCAGCACAACACAGAGTAATACTGATGCAGAGGCAGCTGTTGACTTAATGTCCAATTAATTTATTTACACATAACTCTAGTGACACATTAAAAACTGCATGGAGGTTTTCAGATTAATCTATTTACCTGAGTGGAATGCCATTTTTCTTCCAAAATTTTGTGTGTGTGTGTATAGTATGTGTGTGTATAGATACATGTGTTTATGCACAAATGGCCACCTGAAAGACAAGTTCATCTGCCAGTTAGCACTAAATTTCTGCTTGCTTTTCCTGCATTCCCAGCTGGATAAGACACTAATTTACAGCTGTGAAATATAGTCTGTTAGTGCCCATGTGTTCTTGGAAGCTTGATGGCTTTAATAGCTTCAGAGCGGGGGGCCTTGTCAGGAATGGAGGTCAGCAAAGAATTGATGCTTAAAGTGAACTTGTTTCGAACTCTGGTGTTTAACTTCTGCTCTTTGTCTTTAAATCCCAGTTATACAACTTCGATGTTCGTCAGCTGCACTGGTCAGAATACATTGAAAGCTATTGCCTAGGTGCTAAGAAGTACCTGCTAAATGAGGACATGTCTGGCATTCCAGCAGCAAGGCAGCACTTACGAAAGTAAGTCATACCCAGTGACAAGGACAAGAACTCCTGGCTAGTTTGAATGGCTTTTGAGGAAAATTGTTCTATCTACATTGCCATAATTGTTGTTGAATAATATGGAAATAAACATAGTATAATTTATTTCTTAGGGCAGAAGTTTGATAGTATTTCATTTTTCCATCCTGTAAGAAAGAGGACTTTTGATGATACTAATGATTAGGTGTTAGATATTATGCCTTCCCAGCAGATGACCAAGTAATTAAGTTACAATGCAGAAGAGGAATACGTGAATGCAGAAGTTCCTCATCATTCAGAATTACAATAGAAAAATACAAGTCAGATTTAGATTTTGTGAAGCTCCTAGAATTTTTTAGCAATTCAAACACATAGCATAAAAACGTCAGGCATTTGTATGATTTTAGATTTCATTTTAAAGCTGGAGTTTCTAGTTCCTTGGGGGGAATGGACAAAAATTTTCCAAAATCAGTGCAGACCTTATGCATTTAATCTCTTGAAGTAAGAGCCTCATTCTTTCCTTTAAGAAAAAACACTCTTGTGCACTGTAAATTCTAGAAGCGTAAAACAGCCTGCTGCCATATGAAGGAATCCTTTAAAAGTTTTTTGTTCATGGGTCATTTTTAAAGGATCTATAAAAACCTCTATAAAAGGCCACTAATTGCAGTACTGCAAAAGTGAAGACCATTTATAATTATTGAGTAATTTCCCAACATTAAAGACAAGGTTTCAACCAAGAACCTTACTCATCAGCTGCTGCAAAGGTCCTCCAGCCTGTCACCAGTCCTACTAAGTAAAAAATAGCCAATATACCAAATGAAAGCACAAAGTATTGGACCTAGACTATCATTAAGAAAACAACTCTCACTATGACTTCACCATCTATTCTGGTCTGAAATGAGTGCACATGGAACAAGAGACACTTGCAATAAAGGTATTCCACCTATTCCATTAACTATTTACTATCCCATAACTTCAACACAATCATTGGCAAGATGGTAGGGACATCTTAGGCACAGTGTCTTCACCAGAACAGGAAAGGCAAAAAGCCCAAGGACCATTTGTAAATAGGATTTCTTATAAAATTACCTGTAGCAACCAAAGCAAGCTGCTAAGTTTTTTGTGCTTTTTGTCTTCCTCCATAAGATACCTCTTTATCTTTCTCAGGCTGAGGAACATCCGATATGCATTCAACACCACCCTCCTTGTGATCATCTGGCGCATTTTCATTGCAAGGTCACAGATGGCTCGAAACATCTGGTACTTTGTGGTGAGCCTCTGCTACAAGTTCCTTTCCTACTTCAGGGCATCCAGCACCCTCAGGCACTGAAGCCGTCCATCAGCAACCAGCCTCTTCCAGAAGGACCTCCATCTCCTCTAATCAGCAACTATGGGTGTCGGGGTCTGAAAGTAGCAGAAAAATCCATTCCCTCCAACAGCAGCCTGCATTTATTGTGCACTGTTGTATGTTCACATTTTTAATTTTAATTTATGCTTTAATACATGGTGGTCTTTCTTCCATAGGACCAGGCCAATTTTTAAAGCCATAAATGAAGCTTTAGGAACAGGTCAAGCTGGAACCGTTCATCTAGAGTCTGATGTGCAAGAGTAAGGATTAACCAAAGTCATTGTCTTCCCATATACTACCTAGGCTATCTTAATCCTATTTTCTTCCTCAAAAGAGGCAAATTTAAAGCATACAACCTTGGGAGAAAAGGATGCCATCAGAGAAGACCCAGTCCAGGAAATTAGTCTGTAAGAGGTCCTGCTAAAGAGGCTATTGTTTCATTCTCATTCAGTGAAATGGTACCTTATTGAAAAAAAATTATTTCAAATTTTCAGTTTTTCAAAACTTAGAGGAGAAAAGAATCAGTTACACTAGGCCAGTGAACACACTGAACAGTTTTCAGATCTTGTCTTATATTGCTACTGAGGACTGATACTTTCAAGCCATAACTGAAGACATGCATTCAGTTCACGTACCTGTGTTAACTCTACTCATTCATGAGCTGCTTTCTTATGGAGAGATATTTTTTTCTCTCTGTGATTAAGGTTGCAGTCTATTAAAACACCCTGTTCTTGGATTTATCACATTTGCTTGGAAGATTTTTTTGCCTTGAAAATACGCTCTATTTACTCTGAAAATGAGAAGACGACTTCCTAAAAGATTGAAGAATAATTCAGAACCTCTTTATTATTTTTGAGGAATAGGTTTTTTTCCCCCTTGGATTTGTCTGTAGAAAACTTCTCTCCCAGTAGCTCAAAACCAGCCTGATACTGTCTTTCACACTTTCATTACAGCTAAATCACTTTGCAGTTGATCACTTCCACTGGCAAAGAAAGTGTAAAGACATGTATGGAGGAAATTCCACCAGGCCAATTCTGCTGCCTCTCCTGTCAGTAGAAATTTAAAGTCTGAAATTTGGTTTTGTTGAGAATAGGAGAGGTTTCATTGACTTCTGTGTTAAACATACACCATGAAGGTAATGCATTTTGTCCTACGTTGCAGCTTAAAAGGAACCTAAGGATCTCCCTAATGCTCGTGGCTATTGGAGATACTTGTTTCACCTAGTGAAGTATGAATTCCTGTGGGGAGAGAGAAAGAGGGCGCCTTCTTAAGTATGAATTCCTGTGGGAAGAGAGATAGAGAGCGCCTTCTTCAAAGTAGCTGGTGCAACAACAGCCTTAGTGCAACAGCAACAAATTTATCGTGCTATCTGATGTTTCAAAGTCAAACCTAATACTGGAATTTTTTTAATTCAGATAACACTGAAAAAGCACTTTAAGATTATCAGAATTTCAAACAGCTAGTTTTTGAAACAATGCTGCATCCAGTTTCTCTAGTCTTGTGTCATGTTAGCTGTTTGAAAAAGTAGTGCTATGTCACAGTTGCTCTTTTGAGAGCTGAGAATAGCAGAGCATTTACAAAGCCGGCTTTCTTCAAAAATTATCCTTGTTTTTTGGCACTGAAGGCAAGAGCAAGTTAAGATGACAGTATATTTATATCTTAGGCCTCCAAGCTGGTGCAAAAGTCTTTCTAAAGGTGCAAGAAATTAATCTTCCCCCTTATGCCCCAGAGGTCTAGTTTCAGGCAACTGCCAAAGGATGCAGCAGAATGTGACCAGAAACATGATGTCCAAAATGGCAGGGCTCTGGCCTTCCCTAGCAAAGGCCCCTGTGTCTGTCACACATTAGTTCTTATCTATGCGCAGTGAGGTCAAACACCTAGTTTACAAAATGCAAAATTTTTAAGTTCTTGCCTTGAAAACATACTTTCAAAATGAAACCGTGCTGGTTGTTAGCTATGTGTTTTCCAACTCCAGAAAGCTGGCAGTGCACGCTGTGCACTGCACATTAGCAAGGTGTCACTGCCTGGGAAACCAGGAGCTATGGGTTCAGGTGCTGGGTACCAGACATATCACGTGCAAAGCTTCCATATCAGTTTATATGGTGAGGGTTAGCTGCATTGTATTTTGCTAACCTGGCAATGTAGAGACTGTGGCTACTCTGCAGAGTGAGGGAGGTTGCTGTTGGGATTCCTCTAGAAAGTCTTCATTCCCTCAAGTAAATAATCAGGTCATCAGCCAGCTTCCAGTTTTCTCATATGAAAGGCTAAAAAACAAAACTAAATTTCAGATTATTTTGAAATTAACTTCATTTAAAAAGTAAAAAAAAATATTAACTCATATCCTAACATTATTTTTACGTGCCTGCTTGATGTACAAAAAGAAGCCACTTCTAAGAGGATCGTAAGTCTCAGGCCGTGCACATGCTAGACAAAAACTTGAGTCTCACAGAAAAGTCAAATACTGCAGATCCATTACACATAAAACAGCTGACTGATGTAGACCAGACCTACTATGAGTACAGTGTCTCCTGCCTTCCCTTCCCCGAGGCTGGTCATGCCATGCGTTCCTCACATATGCCTGGAGGCATTCACAGTTATTTGCACTGGCTGTATTGTCCCAACAAGGCTGAGATGTATCTTTGCTCACCTGACATTATCCTGACCTGTTTTCTGCACATGCAAAAAGATGTTCTGGGTTTCACTCAGAACAGTGGTGATATCACCTTTTAAAGCTCTTCAGCATCTTGCTGAAGGTAACAGCCACAGCAAAGCTGCTACTCAGCCCTGGAAAACCAGCAGGAGCTGCTTGGGATGTTGCAGAAACTCAGCTGTTGCAGATGGCATCTGCTCTTCTGGAGACCTTTCATAGCCCACACAGCATTGCCAGCAGCTTTGTCCAGAGCTCTGGCCTTGCCTGGAGGGGGATCAAGCTGTTCGTTTTCCTTAACGCAAAGATAACATGCAGTGAAATTTGAATCTTTAATCCATTTTCCCGTGGCTTGATATGCTTTCAAGTGGTTGTCTGAACCACAGAGATATTTCAGAAAAACCTCAATGCAGACACTGACATGTGGCAGTGGCCTTTGGCTGCCAGTCACGACTGTCATCATGAAAAGCTGGACCTGGCATAAGAACTTTTTCTTGCCTCAAGCAGTGACTTATCTTTGATGTTTTATTGTGTGCTCCCCACTGTATTTGTATTTGCTCTGAAGAAACCCAAGCCCTGGGGGAAATATCTAAAAGAAAATAACAAGCGACAGCCGCTTCTTTTCTTCCCTATTCTCTCTCTTGCTCTTTCATCTATAGTCACAAGCTTTTGACAAAAGAAAAGCCAAATATAGTTGTTATTATTAAGTTAAATTGGAGGTCCTGTGGTGACTGTGCGCAAATTAGCGTGAACAACTCACACTCACAACTATAAGGTTGAAGCAGGACTTCGGTTGGTTTTGGGTTTTTTTTTCACCCTACAGGGGTAGCATGGTGAATGCTATGGGGAGAAGAGAGGACTAGGAGTGCACTTGCTGCCTCTGCTCACAGACAGCAGAAGCATTGATAGGCACAGAGCAGCCAGCTCAACCAAGAAAGGGAGGCTCAAAGGACGAGAGAAGTATGAGCTGCCAAACGCAGAGCACTCTGACTCCTAAGGCATGGGAGAAGAGCTCCATCAGCATTTTGTTATCACTTTGGTTTCTTGTAACAAAAAAACTGAACTGAAAGGCTCCTCTGTCCTTTCCCCCAGCTACCAACAAGCAGCATAGAGAACAGTATTGGCAGTCATTCTGCACAGCCACAAAAGAAAATATCTGCCACAAACAATATAAATGAATTATCCTCTATAATTGATTGTACTCTATGAACTTGCAGTGCATCTACCCCATCGCGGTGTCAGGAGCCTGCAGTGCTCTACAGAAATACCATGGACCACTGCTGAACCCAATATACTAACATTTTGTTAATATTATGCATATATACTAGTCTGTAGGCTATAGCTATGAACAGCTGTGCAAAAGCAATGAAACACCGAATATAATTTCACTGTCAAAAAGCAATGGGCATAAGCTTGCAAGTATCTCTTGTATTAAATCGTGATAACAAAAAAAAAAAAATCCCTAAAATTAATCTGAGCTTAAACTGCCTTTTGACTGACAACCAAAGCTGTTTATCTTCAGCACATCTGTTATTAAAAAAAAAAAACCAAAACAACTCATTCCTCCACCCTCTACCCCAATAGCTTCATTGAGAAAACACAATTCTTTCTTGGCAGAGAGAGGGAGTAACAGGCATACTGGTATACTACAGGTTGTTGGCACATTACCCACCTCCTCAAGAGATTTGTTACTTCACATTTTCTAAGAAAACATGGTTATATATGTCTGGGTGTACAGTTACATCTTTCAGCACCAGTCTTCTCATACAACATACAGAGGTGGTAAAAACAGTAGAACTCATATTGAAATGTCAGGCCGTGTTTGTTTGGTATGCATTGTTCCAACGAAAGATGAAGTGATTAAAACCTATCCTAGTTTCCAGTGTAAAGGAAACCTAACCTATAGTACTATTAATCAAATCATCATCATGAATAAGCAACTGGGAAAAGAGGGAGGGGGGCATTCTTTTGTTTGTAAATAAGCTACAGCTTCATGGTCAAAAGCATGCTGTTGCTCTTCCAGCATTGACGTTCTACTGCAGAAAGCAAGAATGAACTTTTACTGCAATTGGACCCGTTATTCTAATGCAGAGTAAACAACATCCTGTACCTTCCCCAGAAGCTAAATGGTAAATAGTCCATTACATGGTGCTAAATATTGGTATGAAGGTGGTACAGACTTACTGAAGACAATTTTTTAAAAAAATAAATAAATAAAAAAGTGTATTTGGGGAATAATTAAAGATGTACTATCCCACTTTTCTCTATTGCTTAAATGTCAACTATGATTTGAGTTGGTTTGTTCAGATTAACATGAAACTGCTTATAAAAGTTTCTTGTTCGTACATAATCTTGGCAGACACCAGTTTATAGTAAAATATGTACTCTCCCACTGTCAAAAGTTTATATGGTTCTATCTGCTATTTCTATTTTCTTGTTAGCTATGAGACAACTTACTGTTATAAATCTTAATTACAAAGTTTCTAATGTTAAGGTGTAATCTTTTGAGCTCTCAAATCAGATAAAATGATAAAGTCACAAATTATGAGAACCTCAGCCATAAAATTGTTAATATGTTTATGTTATTTTAAACATTTAATAAAACAAAATATTTTAAAACTATGGTCGCTTTGCATTGGTTAAGTTGCTAAAGGAGATATAGTTACTTGCTGGCCGTTGCAGTTCAGCATGGGCTGTATCTGCACCACATCTGTACACATCTGCACCACAGCTGCCAGCACAAGGACCTGCTGCACAGGCCAGGAGAGGGAAATCAAGGAAGGGGAATCCCAAATTTTAAAAAGTAATGACGGTGAGACTTTAACCCACATACATAAGACCTGGAAGGGTCCATCTCTGATAAGTGTCTTCCAGGAAGTGATAGGCACAGGTCTTCAGCAGCGAGAAACTTGTAACAACTTGAGCAACATACCATTGGCACCTGAAAATATTACCTCAAATTCTTAGTTTTACAAGGTAAGGACTTAAGTTTATACTTAACACTGTAATGCTCTTTTGGCATAAAGAGCTTTTAAAGTTCACAGAAATATGGTATGCTTTTACCTCAAGACCCTACTATATGGTAAGAAAAGTTTAAGGATGTTATTGCATAGGTGGGGGGGTGAGGAGGAGAGGAGGAATAATCCTGGTTTATATGTGTTTCCAAGAAGTGTATACACTACTACTTCAGGCTGTTGGATAAACTCTTAATCTAGCAATTCTCTGGATTGCCAAGAACATTCTGACTATGACAAATACTTCACTGTACGTCAAATGATTTCTTGAAGGCCATTTGGAAGCAATGGCACAGTAAGATAATGAAATCACCTTGACGAATAGCAGGGCTAACTAGAAAGGTGTTTGTTTGTTTGTTTTCTGTGCAGAAGAGTTCTTAGCTTTTCCTGTTCTGGGGGAAAAAAAAAAAAAAATCCTTCTTGCTGAAATAAAATCTTCACAGTTGGAAACTTCAATAGTCAAAAATCTCCACCTGCCAAAGGAAAGACATTCTCAAGGTCTGAGTTCAGCCACTTGGTCACTGTGTTTGTAAATAAAGAGAATGTCACATCCCTGCTATCAAACCATAAAAAAAAAAAAAAAAAAGTGTTTGTATTATAAGATTAAAGTTTTAGTCTAGTACGTGTTTCCAGCTATTTGCATTGGAAGAGCCTGAAATCAAAACACCTCCATTCCCTTTGCTGCTGCTACAATTCTGTTTTCAAATGCATATGCGCAGCACAGACTGCCATCAGTCCACTCCCATCTCCTCTAGCTGGTCCACTGGATCTGGGCTCATTCCCCAACACTTCATGAAGATTTTCATGATAGGTAGATTATCTGAGCTTCTTCCAGTGCTCAGCAGGAGCACAGCAGGATCAGACGCCCTGAAACTTAATATTGTAAATATACATATGTGTATATTCCTAAATACATAAATGTATAATAATATGTGTATTATACGTATGTCTCAAGACACGACTGATCAAAATATTTGGCATTTATAAACCTATGGATGAACCTAGGAGTGCACATAGACACAGATACACGCAAAATTTTGGAAGGCAGGGAAAGAGGGCAGGTCCAATCTGAGTAGGGTCAAATCCCCATTTAGCTGTGTTTCTGGAAAGGGATAGGAATGAGGTTTTAATATTGATTGCCATTACAATCAAGTGTAAGAGGAGGGTAGCCAAGGTGCAAGTGTGCTGTAAATAGTGGCACACTATGCACTGCCGAGGGATGTAATGGGAAGCTAATTTAACAAAAAACGTAGCCAGAGCTGCCTTAGTTTCAGTGCAAAGGTAAGCCATGTCTTACCTAATTTTTAAAATCATAAGTACTCAGTACTTAGGCTCTTTTTTTCAGACATTATTTTGAATGCTAGAAGTTAAAATGCCTTTCAAAACTGTCGTCTTAAATTCCAAGGAGGCTATAGGGGACCAAGACTTGGAGGTGGTAGATGTGGATAGACTGGTATTTTTCAGTTTCTGTCCAATGCTATTCAAGAAAAAAAGCATTTAATTATCATAAAAATAAAAAAACTACAAATTTGTTAGTTTTCAAAAGCACCACTTATCAAAAAAGCACACTATGAAATAATTTCACCATATATTATTGATAAAAATGTTTTTGTCAAGAATCAGAAATCTTCTTATTAACTCCTTTCCAAAAAACATGTTCGTTGCAGAAAGTTTGTCATCTTAGTTTTATTTTGCCAAACCACAAATATGTTTTCCTTTAAATTTCTCCAATAGGTTTTTTTTTAATTGAAAAACTAAGAATACCTTGATAAAACCAAAACAAGAAACAACAGGAACACCTTTGGAAAAAAAAAAGCATGAAGATTGAGGTGGTATTTAGCGTGTATGACTAATTCTGGATGAGAAGTCTTTCCTCCTGCCATATAAACAATCATGCAAGCAGCCTGTTATTCATCATCAGTTGGCTGATTTCTCCTAAACACTGTGGTAGGAGTGGTCTCATGGAACGTACAGCACGCAAAGTGCTGGCAAACATAGACAGCAACAGTTTTTCAACACCCAGTGCTATAGACATTAAAAAAATTGTGTCTGCATGTGCACATACGTGTGTATATGTGCATATATACATGTGTATATGTGCATATATGTGTGTGTATATATATATATAGATGAATAAAGCATGGGTGCCACAAATTCTGCAGGCCTAATCCACTGCTGCAGGCAAGGGAACTTGACTCACAACAACACTAGAGCCAAATCCACACAATTACTTTTCTCAAAGGCACCTCTTTGCCAAGAAAGCCAGTTTGTCTCTTATTCTGTTGCCCCAACTCCAACAATACTTCTGCCATCCCAACAGCACATTTTCCACATTCTTCGAGAAGTCATGCAGCTCCCAAATGTCCCTTCTCCTTGCAATCTGTTCTCTTTCTCCACCCCACAGACACATCTCAAAATGTTTTGATTACAATTTCTTTATGATAAGAGTATCTTCCATATCAGAAAAGACAAGAAAGAGAGGAGGGTCCAGAGAGGCCCTTGGGTATTTGCAGGCCAAGATTAGAAGGGAACTGTCTCATCATATCTTCACTGTGAGAGGAGAAGAAAGAGGGCTGAGTGTGATGTTTCTCAGTTCCTAAATATCCACCTGATGGTCCATAGCTGTTTAATATAGGTTAAAGCAAAAGCAGGGGTAAGGAGGAAAAGAAAAGGGGAGCTGCCCCAGTTTGCACTGAAGGACTCCAGGTCAAAGGCCTGGCTTTGGCTTATACCTTTGCATCAGCTTCTTGCTACTGCCGCAGCCACCATAACCTTTTTCCAGTCTTGCCTAACAGAATTTAGCATGAAAAACAAAATCTGACCCACACTATTCAGATTAAACAGAAATATCTTTGCAAGTTAATGGCACTCTTAGCAGCATTTGCTATTGACTTGATAATGTTGCTCTTTCATCAGAATGGCATTTTGCCACTCTCACTCTAGGCTTTGTAAGATTTATACTTTGTGTCCTAGTCCAATAAGAAAAGAGAAGGATGTTGAGGGGTTTTGTTTGTTGATTTCTAGGCTTTGTTTGTTTTTATAGAACAAGTAGTGGATAAGCCTTTCAGCCCTACTAATTTTGAAAATGAAGGTCAGAGAATGCACCTCATGATGTTGGTCTTCTGTAAAGCAAGAATAGATAATGATTGGTAATCATCTCCTACTTCCTTGCAATATAGCAAAGAGTTTAATGAGAGAAAAAGTCACCGCATTATCATGAGCCTTTCCTCAATGAAAATGATTTGAAATCCTGATACCCAGGGCATACATCAAAACCATAGTTTTAATTTTGTTAGCAAATCTTTTCTTAAAATATTATTTTCCTTTTTTTATGTAAATGTGATCTTTAGGGAGTAAAAAAAAAAAAATCAATTTTCCATTAAGATGCATCAATGAAATAAAGCCATCAGCAAGAAAGTTCAAATTCATGCTAAAGAACAAAGACTTAAAGGTCAATCTGCAGACTTGAATATTTAAAGCTTTTCTTTTCACATTCTGATGACATAGGATTATCAAGCCAAATAATCAATTAAATAAACTAGGGAAATTGTATTACTATTCATTTCCTGAAAGAAGCAAATCAAGGAGGAGGAAAACCATTTAATAATGTAGGACAACCAATCCTCACCTGCTACACCATAGCTTAGATGACAGAATAAGCACCAGGTCTCAAGGGAAGGGATCCTAGCCAATTGTTCCCATCTCCCTCAACTAAGGACAACCAGAAGTTACTGTTGTTCTTTAAGAACAGAACCCACAGGTCCCACTGAATCAGGATTATTGGACTCTGAAAAGTGCTATGGCACAGTGATAAAATAGATTTCTGGACTCAGGCATTCATGCCATCCTATTGAATGGGACACCAAAGCAGAGGAAGTGATGGCTGCCTGCAGGTCAGTTGAACATCCCATTCAGAGCCACGTGAGGGGCACATGCTCATCCACTGCTCTTGCCAGAAGTAATCAGATTATACAAATTCCCACAGCTTCCTGCACTGCAGTCTCAGAGGTGACTTTTTCCTTTCAGGGAAACAGCACACACTACACTGCTAATGGTGTGAGCTTCACCCAGACACAGATGTAAAGGCCACCTCAAAAGTAGACATCAGGGAAATACATCTTCTATAAAAATGACCCAGAATGAAGATTAGTCAAGACAGCACCAAGGCAATAGCTCTGAAGCTGCCTTTGAAAAGCCACCTAGTCGTGATTACCATAGGCTGCCAAAAGAAAACGCAATATGGGAAAACACACTAAATCACCTTAACACCATTATTCTGCATTCCTACCCACTGGCCTTGTCTATGCCCTGATATGTGTTCAGGTACCACCAAGGAAGAGAGAGTGAAAAAAGAGCATCACAGATGGAAGTCTGCTGACAGGGATTGCAGGCACACAGCTACAAGTGACAGCCTACCTGCACAGAGATCGGTCTGCACATAATTTGATTCAGTGCCAGGGAAGAAAGTGGCTTTTAAAACCACTGCTCAGCAAAATTCATCCTTCCCCAATTTTCCCTCAACAGGGTATGCAGAGAGCTTTGCAGAGAGCTTTCAACAGAAATTCCCACCTCAACTAGTGACCCAACTTCTGTATTCCCAATTCACTTCTCTCTAAAAGTGAGTTGTTTGTCTCATAACCACTCCTGAGAGAAAAACTCTTTGGGAACCGCTGGCTTAGGAAGGTACTTGGGCAAAGCTGCTGTCAAAGTGCAACATAATTAATGGGACTAAATGTATATAAACTGGTTAGAGAAATCAGGGCTGGTGCCAGCAAAAATAGCAAAAAGTTTTGTAGGAAGAGGTTGTGCCTGATTTTAGACCAGCAAATATAATCAGACAACAGGCAAGATTTGAGGCGCACAAGGCAAATGTTTTGCTAGTTGCGATGCTGGTCCTTTGCCCCTGTCATTTGTCATTGTTTCTGACGGTATTTGCTGTACAAAACGCTGAGAAGTCCCCAAGAGAAGGGGTGAGTACCCCAGTGCCTCTGACTCTAGACAAGAAAGTAATAGAAAGCTAATAGCATGGCACAATCTTGCAGAGAAATGAGGGTGGAAGTAAATGTCTCTATGTTATTCTTTCTCATTTCCCTGGGCCTTCAAAAATGAAGACATTTTATAACTTGAGGAACTAAAGAAAAATTTACAACTAGAGATATTAATAGTAAAAACTATAATTTGTAATGACAGAGTAATAAATAAAAGTTTGGCTACTTCGAAGCGTGAATGGCAGTAACTTATTCAATAATGACAATGTTTATGCAACACTGAGTTTGAGTGGATTTTTTTTTTTTGGTCAGTCCTGTTGTCACAAACCATGAGTATTGATCATTTTAGCACATTTTGTTGCTCTCCTCCCAGCAGAGTTTTATGTGACAATTGGTCTGGGAAAAGAGAAATGTCAGTTGCCTGTGGAGGTCTCTGGAAAGTTTGCTACCACTTAACACCTCTGGGGAAACTTTCCTGGTAAATAAAGGCTGCCAGATAGGATAAGCCAAAAAAAATACTAAGAAATATGAAGTCAACAAAGGCAAATTCAGCAGTGAACAGACTAATAAGGTAAACTTGAAAAGGCAATTGAGGCTGAAGCAGCAGTAAGGCAGGAAGCTGATACTCTGCAGATCAGAAGAGCAATTTACACTAAAGCAAGGCCAAACAAGATAAGTTAGAAAGTAGAAGAGAGAAATAAACTAATTTTTCACCTCACTCTAGTGAAAGAAATCAGTTATACACAACTGTATTACTTATGACTTACAGATCAATTTATTATTGAACTAAAGTAAAACAGATTGACTTCACATGCCAGTTTGTAAGCCCAGCCGGAAAAGTGATCTTTTATTAGCTGTGACACTTATGAGCAAGGTGAGACAAACAAAACCTTTAAAGTTCTGGGTTTTGTAAGATAAGTAATGACTAATATGGGAAGCCACCCATAGTGCACCTCCATATACACAGTTTATCTGCCCCATAGTCACACTGCTGATGCTTCACATGAGACACCCTGAGTCTAGAAGCCAGGTTTAGCACAGCTCTGCTCCCAGGCACAGATTAACTAAGGAATCGCAGTCCCCATGGGAGACAAGACCACTCTGCTGTGTGATTCTGGCAATACCACCTAATGTTAAAAGAGCCCTCAGCCTGGTTGGCAGTAAATCCCAGCCTTGGCTTGGCAGTAAATCCCAGCCTTGGCTTGGCAGAGCACTAACCCAAGTATAATGCTTTCAGATCAAAGCCAACTCATTTATAAGCAAGTCAGAGCACAGGACAATTTGTATTTTTGTGCATTGTCATGACCCAGACACATCTGAACAACTCCCCCAAGAACTATGAGGGAACTTGGGCAGGTTCCGTCATCCAAACTGACTGAATCAAGAGAGGGAACTAGAAAACATGTGTTTCTCCTTTGGGTCCAGAACCTTTATATCCTTCAGTGCCACAGAGAGGGACAAGAAGCAGCAGCATCCTCCAAAACCCTCGCTCTACTCTTGGAGCCTGTCCCTCCAGCCCTTACCTTCTTTGATTTCTTAGAGTCTTAGAAACCCAGCTGTCTGCCTCAGTAGATGAAGTGAGGAACATCCAGAGAGCTGTGCAGGATATGTAACCGTCTTCATCTGTGACACTACTCCACATCACCTAACTGTAATCTGGGAAGCAGCCAGGGTTGCACTTCTCTGCTGGTACAAAACCACTCAAAGTTACTCATCACATTGCAAGAGTAACTTTCCGTAGATATGGCTGTATCCTCTGAGAGGGAGCTCCTTAGAGAAACCTCACAAGCCAATTTTGAAACCTAGTGACATTCACTAGCAAGGCAGCAGCTCCAAAGAAAATTACATCTATTTGTATTTAGTCCGACAAGTCGGTCAAATAGTTGCTTCTGGGCAGTCTGAGCCACACATTCCGAGTACGCTGTCTTGAAAAATATGTTGTAAACTTGCATTGGGTTTGTATTTTTCGAGGTTTTGATTTGTATTTTTAATTACATTACCATGGAAAAAGACAACAGAGGCTTAAAGTTTCTCCTCTGCTGTGAGGGACAAGCTTGTCTTGTGTTTTGTAAATCCAGACAGATTTTTATATGGTGAGAATTAACAAACTCTGCTGCAACTGAGTTCTGTGATATAACCTGATCCATGGTGCAACAACAGTTGCAAAAGGATTTAGTTAATGTTCAGTTTATCTGCCACCCCACTTATCTTCATAATAAAGCTAATGGGGTGACAATATGTTAAGATAAAAGCTAAGCACAACAGTTAGCTTCAGTTCAGTCCAAGTTACCCTGAATCACCAAACAGTCTAATCACCTTTCCAGGGTTATTTTCTCTCCTTCCACCATACTCACTTTCCAGCATGGTCAAATACTCTTCCTCCCCTGTGAGCCACTGCAAGGCCTCCTTACATCAGCTCCCCTCCAGGAGCTGTGCAGCTTTTTATTTCCACCTCAGCACTGAGCCTGAGCATCTCTGTATCAAATTATCTTCCAGGTCTTCAGGGCGTTCTTCCCCATTCATCAAGGTCATTTCAAATTCTAATCATATCCTCTGATGTTTCAGCTCTTGCTGCCAGCCTGATGTCATCTACAAGGATGAAAAGCACACACTGTACTCCAACATTTAGATCATCAATTAAACTCCTAGGCAGTGTCAAACCCTCTAATTTCCCAACCCCGCTCCTTTTCTCCCTTATTCTCCCCCTTTAACCCTCATGTCCTTCATGGCGAAGCTTGTTCTCAGCTGCTACTGATAGCCAACGCTATGCACCAAGCACAAACTCTTGCTCTCTTCTGTAGGAGATGACGGCCGCCTGCAAAGCTGCTCATCAGTGCAAACAGCCCCACTACTTCACTGCAGACACATCCCTCCCCAGCCAGCCCAGCTACATATGCACCACCCCACCTTGCCTTCTTCCTTAGCCCTCCTGCCACCGCTCACCCCACAGGCATCCAACCTCTTCCCAAAGTAACACCAGCCTCGGGCAGGGGTAGCTTAAAGCTGCCCTCACATGACTAGACGCTGCTTTGTGAACTTCTGGTGTGTCCCTGAGCAGCTGCCCTTCCCCACGAGATGAAAGTCTCCCAAAAGGCAGTCACACAGGTGGTATTTGGCTGTCTAAAACAGGAGAAACAAAGCATGGCTGAAATATAGCTACTACTTAAAAATAAATAATAAATAATAAATACGAAAGGTAGGGAAGCCTTCCTAATTTTTAACTTAACAACGGGAATGGAGAGGAGGAGAAAACATGGGAGCAAAGTAGCAGTATGAGAAGTTAGGTCTCTTTCTGGGGAAATATAGTGGGATGCAGTGGAGAACTGTGAGTGTGTCAAGAATCATGGCCATGGGATGGGAACGACACTGAAACCAGGAGATGAAACATTCAGCTTTGGCTCCTCCACTGTGGAGCTATCTGAGTCTATGATTCAGCTGCTGGTGAGGATGGAGATGAGCAGCTGCAGCAGTGGTAGTGCACATTATGGGGAGGAGTTGAGGAGATGTGGGGTAACTTTTTTCTCTTGAGAGAATGGGCAGGTTGAGGAAGCCCTACCAGTCCCATCTCAAACCACAAGCATAAAGAGATGTACAGACGGACACACATTGACTGCCAGGTTCAGGTCTATTAAACACCCTTTGCAACAAGGGAGGATGGTGGCTCAGCCCAAGATGCTGAGCCAGCTCACTACATGTGCATACAGCAAAGCCAATACACAAAAGAAAAGGTAAAAGACAACTATCCAAGCTACAACAAGCTTGGTTCTAGATTGGTAGCCTAATACTACAACAAATATGAAACAATAAATAGCTAGTGGAAGTTCAGGTCCACCAGCTAAAGCAGGGAGGTCAAACTCATTTTCACTGGGGGCCACATCAGCCTCACGGTTGCCTTCAAAGGGCCGAATGTAACTACTCCTACATTTATACAGTCCTAAAACTAGATTCGTCCCTTTGAAAGCAACTGAGGGGCTGATGAGGCCCCTGGTGAAAACGAGTTTGACACCCATGACCTAAATGAAAAGAACTGTGGAATTATCAGCCAAACATTTAACAGGTGCTATATCATTAGGTGAAATAACTCCAGTTGCTTTGTCCAAACTTAGTACAGCTTATCATTGTTTTGTTTTAATTTATTCCAGTAACAACTTCAGCAGAAGCAACATCTTATTTATTTTTTGTTGTTACTATGGTATATTCCATTACTACGTTTAAGTTATGAATACGACTTCTCAAGCCCAGTAGTAATAGCCCAAAATAGACCCTGCTAGGTCTGCAAGCAATCAGATGGTCTGTAAATCAGCATGCAAGAGGATGGAAAAATGCTGAAGATCAGGATGGAAGGAGCTGATGTTTAAAACCCAAACCATAGGAAAGGGAATTCTCGAAGTTCTATAAGTTAAGATTTATTTAGGAAAAAAAGTGAAAGTGAGAGATAACAAGATGAAACTAAGAAAGTGATGGTATTTTCCCGATTCATGACCAAGAAATCCTTCCATTAACAAGATTCCGAAAATCTTTAATGAGTAGTAGCAAAAGGAAGGAGAAAGTTGGGAGAATGTAAGCTAAGACTTTTGATAAAAGACAATATCAGTTGTAGGATAATAAAAGCAATAGCTGCATTAATGTTATTTAATTTTTAACCTTTGGCATTAAGGGGAGTCTAATATTTCTAGAAAGATTTTTTTTAAAAAATTTATTTTCTGTGCTTCATTTGTATGAGCACTGACTCAAAGAACATCAAAGAAAGCAAAGGAATTAACTAGATCTAACGATCATTAAATTAAAACTATTTTCTATTAGTATTTCTTCTAATCAAGATATTTTTTAGCCTTAGAAAGCAGTATAAAATCAACAATGAGCAATACAAAGTAGGAAATATGTTTTGGTATGTAAAGCAAGAATTCTCTGCTGATAAGTTGTTTGTCAGGATTTGTAAATTGGCATTTTATTTGGAAGTGCTATATTCCATGATACATATGAAACTGAAGCATTGGAAAGTTTTCTAAATTAGACACATATGATTTTTACTTACTTCTCAGCAACAAAAATGGGCATGAACCCTCTGACTCTATGCACAGCAGCAGTCTTCCATGATCAAGTAAAGAACCAAAATAGTTATACAAAAAAAAAAAAGCAGGAACATAAGTTAAAGGTTAAGATACTCACTACCCACACCATTTTACACCAGCTACACTTAAAATATCAGAGCAAGTTTTAGATCTCATGGTAAATTCAGAGAGAAGCAGAAATAGCATTCTCATGGGAAGGCGGATCAGATTGTCCTTACCAGGCTCTGAGACATACAAATATTGCAAGATCCAGTCATTGCTATCACTAGCAAAACATGACTGAACGATATTTTTTTCAGCACATTGGCAGTGCATATATAAGTGTCACTCTTACAAGATGGAATTTGCAAAGTTTTACAGGCTACTAGGTCTAGGACAATCTCCAAACCCAAGACAGCGTGGCACCACACACTCGGTACTGATGGAGGATGCTACAACAAAATGTTAACTTTCCTGCCAGGCAAGCCCTGACTGGGGGCATGAAATTTGCCCTGGCTGAATGGCATCACTCTGGGGAACCAGGCATTAAATCTCATGTTGTACAGGCATTTTGTCACTGTCAGAATCACATCTTTCAACTGTACTGTTAAGTTATGTATTTTCGTGAATGTCTGCATATATGTCCCTATAAAATTAAACAATTAATTACAAATTTATCCCTAGATAAAAGTGGAATTCACTTCAGCACACTGATTTTGGCAACTCAAACCTTTTCAAGTTTTTTATATGGTACGACTGCAAGATCTTTGTATGTTAATTACTTTCTATAATGTAATGTAGCCTGCAGCATTCCAAATTTAAAAAATCACATTTCTCTGTCAGAAATTGCTCATTCTAACCCCACACTTCTCTGGTAAAACTTACAGAAACTATAAGACTACTCTTAGTTCAGTCGCTACTTTAAAAACATCATCAAAGTCATATAACTTGGATCCATTTTTTATACACAGAATTTTCTATATAACGGATCATTATATTCCACTTTCTTGCTGCCTTAAGTGTCCACATACGCATAGCTGCACTACTATTTTTTCACTAATTTATTTAATGTGCCTAGTACTGTAAAATTACATGTAATCTATCTCAAATATAAGAAGAATCATTTCCCTCACAGAGAACAAAAATTCATTTAGTTACAACACAAAGAGTATTTACCTGTTCCTCCTTGCAAAGAGAATTGATTAAATGATTTATCCATGAGGTCCACAATTTCTCATTCGGCTAAACAAGAGGGAACAATCCTTAAAGCCCTGGCCCTAGCAAAACTGGACACAAATATTCCGTACCTGGGCACCAATTCTACTCCTTCACTGACACAAATTCAGAACCGTAGATGTTGGAGGAACAAGTTCTAGCAGTGGGGGAAAGAAAAGGCAACACAAAAGTATTCCAAAGAACTAAGTTTTAAACAATATTACTTAGAAATATTAATTATTGACTAGAAAAGTCAAAATAATGCAATAAAAAGATTGCATAAAAATATAGAAATAATGTTGTAAAGAAACCAGGAAAAAAAAAAAACAACAGTCTGAACACAGAAATTATTTTAAGATAGTAATAAACAGCAGTGGGTGGCCAGCCAGCTGGGATTAAACCTTGCCCATATATCAGTGAAGGTGCAAGGAAAACAGAGTCTTTGGATACCTAGAAGTGGAAGCCTCCATAAGAACCCAAGTTCACTGTGAGCAGATGACTGCTCCTGGGCAAAGTTCATCTCTTATTCTCTAATCAGTAATAAAAAGATGAGTTATTCGGAATAGAATTATGGCAAATTTTGTAAGTGGATGTACATAATTTATGATTCTCCCCAAGGCAGATAATTTGCAATGTTTTAATTGTTCGTAGAACATGCTGTCATTTGTTTCTCTGCTGCTTCCACTCCACGCCTAAGGGACTGATAAAGCACATTAGAAGCAACTGATGGAGTTCAGCAATGCTGAGGACCACCCAATGTCATTATTTATTTTGAAGACTGAATTAATCCCAAAGAAAGATGCTGTAATGACATTTCAAGAATTAACTCACTTCACACAACCTCTTGTCAACTGATCTCAATGAGGGACTGGGTGGGATAGGATTTCACTCCTAAAGAAAGGCTGTGTCATTATGCCACCAGCAGGGATTCACAGGAAAAGCAAGGAAGAATGGAGGTATTGTTCAAAACACGGTCGTTCAGTGCTTTGGATACCTCAGAGTGAGGAGACTGTGGTGGTACCTCTTCACTCTTTTCAGTAACTGCTTAATGGGTTTCCTACAGAGTTTAGGCATTTTCCAGCTGAGGCATTTGCTGAGCAGGGAAGTCAGATTGGCAGTTGCATGTCTAAATCTCAGCCTCCCTAAAAATCACCCACTTCAAGGTCTGTAGTGACCTGCCAAGACGTCAGGCTTGAATGGAAGCAGCGGAACTGCAATGCATGAATTTCCATGGGTCCTCTTCAAGCATCTATGCCATAGAACCTATATAAACCTTATTTCTGATCACAGCAACAACTTGCGTGGAGCGAAAAACCTCCACAACAATCTTTTCTGGTTGCGCTGACATACGTGACAGTGTTGCTACTGCTGTCATTTTCTGCTGCTAGTGGTTCAGCTAAGGGTCTAGGTTTTCTGTGTGGAGTTCTCAGCAGCTTTTGTCTTGAAGATGATCTTGGTAACTGGCTTCCTCCACCAGACAGTAAATGCTGGTCAGCCAGCCAGTTGTCCTGAACAAGTAGCTACGTTCCCCAGATGGGCTTGTGCCGTTGCTGTGTAGCAGAGACAGGACACCTGCATCTTCTTCTCCTCCTCCAGAAATGCTTATCATGATGAATGGGAGGTGATAGAGGGGAGTGAGAACACCCTCCACGCTCTGCTCTGTTCCATTTATCTGAATGACACTCAACTTGCCCAGGGAAGTGGAAAGGGGTCAGTCTAGTTTATAACTGGCAGGGAAAAGCCTTGGAAGAAAACGGGACCAGATTGTGAACATGACCCTACACTGAGAAAATTGATTGAGAAGGCCACAGTTCAGCATGCTGAACCTAGACTGCACAGTTTAACTGTCCAGAAAATCAACTAGAATATTATGATAATTAATCTAAGAAATCCCTCACTAAAGAGAACTTCCTACCTGCCAGGACACCATGGCTTTTCTCAGCTTCTTGTTTACCAGAGAAATAAGAACAATAGATGTTTATCTTGTCCATCCTCTGTAAGATCTGAACAGATCATATGCCTTAAGGAGGAATCCCACAAGTCTTAAGATCCACCCCAGTTCTCCTGCCTCCAGCACCCAGCCATTTAATGGTGTTGAGAAAGAAATCCACCTGCTTTGACATGATGATGTTCTTCCCCAGTCCCCACCATACTGTATTGTCCACAAAGCAGCTACAAGAAAGAACTTGTTGGAACCATTCAGGTTTGCAGAGAAGATCAATATGTTGTAGATAAATAGATAAGAGTGCGTACATCTCATCACTACATCAAAACCTGCCATTCCCTTTAGTAGAAGATTTAAGTCTCTGGCACTATCTTATGTAAAGAAATATATACGCATTGTAAAAAGCCATGATGCTGCTTCTAGAAAAACAAAACAGAAACAAACAAACAAAAAACCCCTTTTAAAACTGTGCGCATTTGTTCAATTCAGGTCCTTAAAATGCCTTCTTTTACATTTGAAGTGTTTTGGTAAAGAGCGCCATCTGTGTGCTTTCATGCAAATGATGGATTGCAAAGAGAAAAGGAACAAATTTACCTACAGATAAGGTAACAAGAAAACAGAGAACAGGACTGGATGCATCAGAGGTCTGCATGAAGAAACAGGAGAACTGTGAAATTAAAGAATTTTGCCTATGACTTATGAGAAGCGAGACAAAATAATGAGAGAAAAGATCCCAGACAACGTCCACTGCCACTGGGCACAAAAGGCAAGTCCCTTCTGCTCAAGAAGAACCCAAGAGAGATTATGAGAACTTGATAAGCACCGTCCCTTTACCTCCATTATGTACACAAGTGTTCGGGGTCAGGCCACACTTGCACACGTATATTTTGGTGTTTGTGAGTACACGTGTGTTAGAGTGCAAGTGAATTAAATCCATGCAAGAATTAACATGAATGGGTAAAAAGCAAATTGCTTACAGAGTGTATTTGTCCTTGCAGATCATATAAAAAATAAACTGAGAAAAATATCTGGAGGAGGAAAAATTGCCACTGAAAATATTTTGTATTATTTTTTAAAAGGTCAATATAAAACAGATATAAGGAAAACATTTTATACGTGCTGTTATAAATGCTCTGTAGAGTGACTCTAAATATAATAACATGGTGTAAAATGCCCGAGGAATATATTATAAATGCTGTAATTTGAATACTTGGCTGTATGATAATGAATATACAAATAAGGATATGGGAAAATAGAGCTGGTGTAGCACACACAAGTATTTTCATACAGAGAAATAATAACACAAGAAATATTGTAAGGAAATATTTAAAATGCAAACATATCTAAAGAAAATGATCCAATACACATTATTTCATTTCCATCTTTCTATAATGATTACTAAACCACTAGAGCACGGAAAGATTTTATAACTTCTTGTGAAGTCTCAGAAGTTGGCTACTAGATGCTGTATTTGCTACACAGACAGTTGTATGTTCTCTTTAAGTTTTGTACTGTAAAATTACCTGGATTTTTTTTTTTTTGGTCACTATCCAAGGCATATGGAATTAGTTTCATTTCCCTCACCACGAGATTGTAGTATTTGTCTCTCTTAAGCCTACACTAAAACTGTTATATAGCTTCTGGGTGATATTTGGAAACATGCCTGAAGCAATGGAAAGAGGAAGACCAATAAAATATGGACAGTGTATTTCCAGAAATTAGATATTTGCAGTCTAAGTGAACTGACAGTAAGACCCCAAAGCAAGTAAATCCTTGGAGAACAGGCAGTGGGAAGATGAGCAGTCTCTTAAATGACACTAAGTGCACAAGTACACACTATCTCAAACTAGAAGAAGGACAAAAGGTGAAGAGAATAAATCTGACAAGCCACAAATTTCCCCATTGGTCTGAAATCATGAACATGAACTACACAGGAGGTGACAAGTAGGTCAGATTACATAAGATAAATGTTAGGAAAAAAAAAAAAAAGGCAACTGCAAGACTGGCCAAGCAACAAAAGGTAATGCAACAAGAAAGTAAAATAGTGTTAAAGTATTCTATAATATTACTGACTGGAAGACAAAGACTATACGAAGAGCTGAGTCTCTGTTCAGTGAGATGGAGAAAAGCATCAAAGGAAGAAATCAACACCTGTGTCTCTGCTAGAAAGAACTGCAGAAATTAATAATTAACATAATTAATATCAGCAACAAAATGATAAGAGCTCAGGTTAGAGCAGATAGAGGTTACAAAGTACTTGGGTTAGATTTTTTTAATGTCACCTGTAGGCTTGAGCAAGCTGAGGTATGCTGGTAGATGTCATGGAGATCTCAGGAAAGATGGACAAGATTGCAAAAACTAGACTGAGGGAAATACGAAAGGAAAAAGAAGAACCTGTGAACTATTTTTAGTGAGTCTGACTTTAATATAAGAGCAATATGGAAACAAGACTTAGCAGTCACATAGAAGTTAAAAAGAATAGACAATATAGATTTCCAAAGCCAAATTATGTCATCTCAAATTTTCTCTTACAATAGAGTGAGAGGCGTTGTTTAAAACAGAGGACTCAAAGATGGCATACAGTCTATGCTTTTAAAGTTTTTAGATACTATCTCACATGATTATTCTCATGAATAAGTTGAAGTAAGAATACCATAAAAGGAATGAAAATCCTGTCAGAAAATCACAATAGTTATTTGCAATTCAATTATAAGCTGGGAAATTATATTATGTCTTAACGTCAGACCAGAATTATTTGATAGATTCATTAATGATTTGAATGATGGGATATAGAGTATGTTCTTTTAAACCGCAGACAACCACAAGGTGGGAAAGCTGCAAGCACTGCGGAGGGCAGGGGTAGAACTCAGAATACCCCTATTAAATTGGAACGTGAGAGTCCTACTTAAGTGAGTGAAAATTATGTGATTCAAATTACAAATAATTCCATGGATACCTAATATGGACTCCCTAGACTAATTCCAGAGATAGTTTTGAAATATTTTTATATAAAAGAACATTGTTAATTTTCCAAACTCAGTAATTCAAAATTATAAAATGCCATATCAAAGCTTTCTATCCAATTGATGTATTATGACAGGCTCTTTAATTACTTGCATACTATTTTGCATGAAAAAACACTGGTTTCTTCAGTGAACTTGATGGGTGAACAAGAAAACTCAAGATCTTTTTTTTTATTTCTGTCACCTATGTGTGGTCTTACAAGCTATCATGCCACACAGTTCAAACTCTGCTAAACCAACAAAATAATTCATTTCTTTATTCCCTTTTCTATGACATTCACTACTGCAATATCTATAGGCTAGATTCATTTAGACACTGGGAATATTAATCATTTCACCAATTTCAGACACGTTCAAACTACTTAATCTAAGCTTCCTTTTTTCCCTGCAAGGAAGAGCAGACCTTTCTAGAATGAGATTTATTTGAGCTGCTATAGGGGTCCATATTAGGATGCTGCATAAAGGTCTACTAACAATCAATAGTATCCAACACAACAATCTCACTAACATCTCTCTCATAGACCATTAAGTCCAGGGAAAATAATCCACTTTCATTGCAAAGCAGTATCTGCAACCTTGAATGGGATACCGAGATACCCCAAGGCACACAGGGAATTTAACCATCACAGAATGGAACTTGGAAAAGCTGGAACAATGAGCAGCACCCAAGACCACCATAAAACGAATCACATCCTTCACAAATCAAACTTAATCCTGACAAATAAAGGAAAGTGCCCTAAAAAAGAAAAGTCAGGCTCCCTCCACAATCCTTTATTCACAAATACGATGAGCCACCAGGACCCAGATACAGACCAGTATCCCAGAGGTCTTTTTGAAGTTTGTTTCAGAACACCTTAGAAATTTCTTACCTCTGAGAGTAGGCATGTCCCCAGCATGTGTTCTGTTACCCATATACTTCATGTTCCTCAAACACGTTCCACCTTTAGGGTTAGCAGTGCACCATCCCCTAACACAGGAAAAAGAGAAAAGGGGCATGCTTGTCCTTGGGGTGGCTGGATCCATCAGGAAGTTTCTGTAGCCCACAGCATTTCCAACGATAACCCCAGAATTATTATATCCCTGCCCATGGTCTGGGCAATGACCCTCTGGGATTAGGATCCCAGGCCTAGTAATGACTGTGCCAGGACTAACTTAATAGATCACTGCAGCAGCTCTTCTCCTAGAGTTTGGACAATATCTTCTCTAAGTCTGTTTTGCAGAGGTTCTCAAGGTACTATGATAATGGATATACCATGGCTATAAGGTAAGGACTATCCATGCTGCTTCACAGACTTACAAAATCATTCAGATCAGAAGGAACCTCACAAGGTTTCTAGTCCAAGCTCCTGGTTAAAGCAGGGTCAACACTGAATTCAGACAAGATTGCTCTGAGCTTTGTCCCATGAGGTCCTGAAAACCTTGAAGGATGAAGACTTCACAACCTCTCTGAGCAACCTATGCTTTGTTGTCATCCTGGTGAAACAATATTTTGATTGCATACAGCCCCAGGGAAGGAAAAATTCAATTTTCATGTTGCAATGAACACTGGCTGTTAGAGTGCCTTGGAGAAGCAGATGGACATGATGTAAGATACTAAACCTCCAATCCTAGGACTCTACAGCTGTCAGAGAAACTCTCATATCCTCCAGATTACCTTTCACTTGCTACACACCGTCCAGTCCCTAACATAGAATCATAGACTAGTCTGGGTTGGAAGGGACCTTCAAATGTCATCCAGTCCAATCCCCTTGCAATGAGCAACTAGATCAGGTTGCTCAGAGCCCTGTCCAGCCTGGCCTTCTGTGTTTTCAGCAATGGGGCATCTACCACCTCTCTGGGCAACCTGTCCCAGTGTCTTACCACCCTCATTGTAAAAAGTTTCTTCCTCATGTCTAGACTGAATTTCCCCAACTTTAGTTTAAAACCAACACCCCTTGTCCTATTGTAACAGGCCCTGATAAAAAAATCCATCCCCATCTTTCTTATAGGTCCCTTTTAAGTACTGAAAGTCCACAATAAGGTCTCCTCAGAGCCTTATCTTCTCCAGGCTGAACCACCCCAACTCCCTCCGCCTGTCCTCACAGCAGAGCTGTTCCAGCCCTCTGGTCATCTTGGTGGCTCTGCCCTGGCCCCTCTCCAACAGGTCCATGTCTTTCCTGCGCTGAGGACTCCAGAGCTGGACACAGGACTCCAGGTGCAGTCTCACCAGAGCAGAGCAGAGGGGCAGAATCACCTCCGTCAACCTGCTGGCCACACTCCTTTTGATGCAGCCCAAAATACGATTGGCCTTCTTGGCTGCAAGCACACATTGCTAGCTCATGTCCAATCTTTCATCCAGCAATATTCCCAAGTCCTTCTCCGCAGGGCTGCTCTCAATCCCTTCATCCCCCCACAGCCTGTCTTGATACCAGCGATTGCCCAGACCCAGGTGCAGGACCTCACACTTGGTTTTGTTGAACCTCATGAGGTTTGCATTGGCCCACTTCTCAAGCTTGTCCAGGTCCCTTTGGATGGCACCCCATCCCTGAGGTGTGCCAACTGTACCACTCAGCTTGGTGTCATCTGCAAACTTGCTGAGGGTGCACTTGATCACACTATGTCATTGATGAAGACATTAAACAGTACTGGTTCCAGTACGGACCCCTGAGGGTCCACTTGTCACTGGTGTCCACCTGGACATTGTGTCGTTGACCACTACTCTCTGGGTGTGACCATCCAACCAGTTCCTTATCCACCAAACAATCCACCCATCAAATACACCTTCACAGACCACAGACTTGAAGTTTACCAGGAGAGCATCTGTGGTATCATCTTACATATTCCTGGACGCTGCAAAGCTCTCCAGTACCCCAGCCAAGCTATAAGACACACACCCTCTTGTACATCATTGCCAGAGCACTGCAAGGAAGAAAAAGAGGCAAGAAGCATTCTAGATACCTTCCAACACAGGCAAGAAGACCCCAAGCCCCACCCCACCTAGGAATGGGCATTTTATTAGGATCAGAGGTGCTTTTCAGAACCACATGTTTGGGAGGATAGGAGGAGAAAGACTTCTGTCCTCCACTCTCACTGATGTGGGAGAGAGGTAAACAAAAATTAGGAAGAATTATAGTTTCTTGTGCTCGTCTATATCAACACTTCCTCCAGACCCCAGTACACCTGCAGTTCAGAGCTATTTCAGGAATTTATCCTCAAGTTCAGATGGGAACCAACAAACACATTAGAGAACAGCAACACAAAAGGATGTAGCTCACCTTAGTTTTGCTACAAAATGCTCCTTGAGCCTGCCACCTACAAACAGAAACATTATACACAAACTCCCTCCCAACAGGTAAAAATCCTGCCTAAGCCCTCGAATAAGAGATTCCTCCTAGCTGGTCTCCGTTGCAGAAGTGGCAGACTTAGCTATGTTTTCTTTTTCAGCAGTCGCCAAAGAGAGAAATGTAAGGAGGTGCCTAGATGCAGGGAAAAAGGAAGACAGGAGCAAAGCCGAAGGAGCCAGGGAAGGCACATATATTAGACTAACTGAACTCCAGCTTAGGTATCAAAGTCTTAAGCACTGGTGATCTTTTAAAAAGGACAGAAGCTCAACAAAGACTGATTTCTAACAAAAATGCAGCATTTTAATATTGAACACGTTAAAAAACCCGACTAAAATACAAACTTTAACAATTGCTTTGATGAGAGGATTCTTCTTCTAAGTAAAAGGAAATTAAACATCCAATAAATAATGAACAGTACCCCAGAGTTTACATAGAATGTTAGCAACTTCTATTGGAGCTCTTAAGTCTAGAGCCCCATGACTCTGGTATGCTCAACTCACAGAAATCAAACCCCAAACATTTCAGTACAAGTTCACATTGAAGGAATGCCCTTTAAAGCCTCTCAATGTGGCTTAAATGAATATACCACTGAGTTCAGACTAATACAAAAGCCTACAAAATACAAATCAGTGGGTAATTTTCACAGTCTATATTCACACACACAGAAAGACAGTCATACCTGATCCCACAGAGTTTTATTTTTGGACCAGAATCTGACATCATTGCACTGTCACCAACAAGATGACTTAAGAGAAGCAGTGTTTCTCATTCTTAAAATCTAAATCATGTTTAATTAGTAACAGTGCATCCTTTTAACAAGATGTCATTTTTAAAAAAAACACTAAACCAACAACCCACAAACAGAACATCAGTTCAAGAGAAAGACTGTTTGGCATAGGCAAAAGCCCCAAAGTTTCTTTACCCCAGCAGCTCTTCAAAGGCGAATCATAGTTAGCTCATTTGCACTTTTGAAGCTCGAAGGCTTCAAAATTGCTAATGGTCTGTGTCACTGATAGAAAGGAGGTAGAAAGGATCAACACCCTTAACACTCTGCAATTACTAGCCTTAACAGGCCCCATGTCAGAGTCCTGGAGGAACACAAGAAAAAAAAAAAAAGAAAGAAATAATTTTTCCCCCTGCAGACTTTGCAAGATGGTGCATGTGAGCTTCCCAGTGTTCCTCCCCAAATGATAATTATTTACCCTAGTCCTACCCCCAATGAACTAATCCATAACAGTCAACAACATGTAATAATCCAAATAGGGTATGACAGAATATCTAAAAACATACTCAAGAGAGTTAACCTTTGAACAAAAGACTAAGTGTCTTATAAACCAATTTGGCTTTTTGTCATAAACTCTTGGTAAGCAAGGTAGACTTGAATGGTGGCATTTTGTTGGTTTGGGCTGCTTTTTTTTTTTTTATGGTCAGCATCTTCGCAGGTACTACAGTTTCAACATTACAACAGAAAGATCACATGTCTGAGTGAAAAAGCAACACAAAACAGTAGTCACATTTGTTTGCATCAGATATATTCACAGCACAAAGCTGATCAAGCTGTAGAAGTTGCAGGATGTTGAGAGACTGGGAGGCGAGTGGTAGGCAGAATTCCAGGAGCAGATGACTGGGGTAAACGACTGGCATTTTCAGGGAGGAGACTGCTGGGATTAAGAAGAGGAAAAGAAAGAGATGCCACTGCAGCTGCCTGCCGTCCTAGCAGAAGTCCTAAACTATAGACGTTTGAATTAATGAGATCATTGCCTGGGAGGAGTATATTCAGTTGTTTCTGAATTTCTTGCAGGACCTGCAGCTGACTTTGCTGATTCAGAAGCAGCATATCCATATTTTCCCTCATTTTCTTCACTGTACAAAGAGAAGAGAATGTTAACGCTCACTATGTAAAAATACTTTGCATGGCAATTTAGAACCCTTTTTATACTTACACTCTTCAACAACAAGACTCAAGCGATCCATTGCATGTTTCTCTGTACCACACCTTTGCTCTTCTTTATGATGCAGAAAGGTAACTTCAGAATGGTTTGCATCTGAAAGGAGGAGAGTGTAAGTCAAGAGCCCACTTATCACCGATGGCTAGGTCAGCATTTTAAATATGCTTTCACACAAGGAAAAGGCAGTTACACCAGTAACAACCCTTCCTCTCACCCACATTTTAAACTCAAAACTTCCTTCAAGTCACATGTTGGCCTAAACTAAGCCAAAACAGAACAAAGACGAGGCCCTTGAAACATTACAGACTTGGGTTTCATCACAATCAAGACACTCTTGCTTCCCCCCACACCCTTTTTTTGGGGCCAGAGGGAAAGTGAGGGGGAGAGGGGGGGTGAGGAAGAAAAGCTGGAGCAAGTGACCTGTTAAGGAATAGGACAGCTGAGATTTAGTAAAAATCTACTCAAGTTGTAAATACGTAAACCTCTTCCTTGAAATTGTATCAGATACAGAAATCAGGTTTCATTCCTAATCCACACATTGCAAGGCCAATGTGGTATGTGTTTGATCATAAGGAAATTGTATTATGGAGCTTCAATTACAATGATGCAGTAGCTATAGTTACTCCAGAATAAGTTTGCACACTTTCTTTTCAAGCAGGTATAGTATTAGGATGATCTGATATTAATTATTGGCCAACTGCCAGGGTAAAAAGGAGACTTTTAAAAATGAATTATAAACTCTTACATCTAAAAAAAACCTATAAAAAGCCCTTAAGGAAAAAAAAGGAGTGTAAGGTCCCATCTTTAGCTCTCATTATCAGAGTTACTAGGCCACCTTTCTACCTATGGACTGAGAGGTCTCAAACCCGACCTTAGGAATTCAGTTTTGCCATTTCATTATAACTTCATTATTATTTCCATTGTTAAGATGAAAAGCTCTCCTGTTTAGAATTTTTTTTCAAGAGGAAAACCAAAATAAAACAAATTGAAAAGAAAAACCTCACACACAAGACACCATCTTCTCATATGGCCTCATGCCTTTACCACCAGATCATGCAAGAGCAGGGCAATTAAGACCTCAATATGCAGTACAATTTTATGGGTGGCTAGGCAAGACTCATGATTAAATCTAAAATATTTTTGACCAAGTATAAAGAGACTGCCCACGTAAAGGTAGAACAACGAAAAAAAAAAGTCAGTTTTTATCCCAGAGTTTCTGGTCATTACAAGAACACGTAATACTACAAAAATCCAGAAAACACCCTACTTTGAACAATCACCTTGCCTGACAGCTTGTGCTATGCTAACAGCATTACATAGGGATGGCAGCAGATACTTCCCACTGCAGACAACGAAAAGCTGCTCATTTCATATCCACATAACAAAAATTAACTGCTGGAGAATGCCAAGGCCCTGATTCACGATTAAATCCCTTCCACTTCCCTAAGCTTAGTGTTTTGTTGGCTAAGCACCTCTGAAGATCTAGGGCTAGACATCAGGCAACATTATAAAGCAGGAATTAGTGGGATCTGAGAGCTCTGAAGAGTCTAAGATCCCACACAGTCTTCATGGCAAAGTTTAAACTTAAGGCACTTCTTCAAATGATAGAGATTAATATATTATATAGGAAGGGAAAAAACAAATAAACAAACCAACCCCCACTCATACCCACAGCGAGGAGGGAGAAGTGTTTAGGAACAAATGGAGACCACCATATCTGATACATCCCCTGTTGAGTCTGTACAGCTTGAAATTAAACTCAATAGATTTTAATTCAGTTACCTGCTGTGCGTTCACTGGGTCTCTCTCTCAAATCAGTCTGTTGATGTTTGATGAAGTCTGAGCATAGACGGAAACTATTTCCACACTCGGTACACCTATAGGGCTTCTCATCTATATGGACTCTCTGATGCTGGAAGAGAGCTGCGCTTCTGCTGAAGCTTTTCCCGCACGAGGTACAGGAAAAGGCTTTCTTTTTTGCATGGGTTTTGTGGTGAGCAATAAGGTTTGAGGAACGGCTAAAGGCTTTCTCACATTCCTTGCATTTGTAAGGCCTCTCCCCTGTATGGATTCTCTGGTGCATCACCAGGTTGGCCTTCCTGCTAAATCTCTTCCCACATTCTACACACTCAAACATTTTTTCTCTCCTGTGGGTTTGCAGGTGGTTCAGGAGCCTGGTGCTCCCCTTAAAGCCCTTACCACATTCCGTACAGTTGTAGGGTTTCTTTTCGGTGTGCAGTTTCTGAACACTGGCAACGAGGGCGAGTTTCTTGGAGCCTCTTTTTCGGTGAGGGGGTTTATTACAGGCTGCTCTCTGCTCCCTTTGCGGACTGGCTGCCCCCCAGTCTGGGCTGTGGGCTTCAAGTAGCTGAGGCAGTACATCCTGCTTAAGGTGTTCCGAGAGGGCTCGCTCTATCTTGTTTTCACTCAAAATGCAGTTCCCTGATGGAATAAGAGAGCAATCTGACACTCCTCCTTCCCTAAGACAGATAAGCTGCTCCTTGTAAAATAACCTGATTTCTCAGGCCTACCATCAACTTGGACCAGATTCCCCTTTCCCAAAGAGGAGAAGAAATTATGAAGATTGAGACAAGAAGATAAGGAAAAGAAAAAGCAGCACAGGGAAGAAGAGAGAGGTAAGAAACCCACCTCTTCCTGACCCTCCCCATTTCCTTCATCTTCCTCCCCCCAGGGAATGGCAAAGGAAGACTGCCAAAATGAAGGAAGGAAAAGCCTTCCAGCCTGACAAACTAGTATTAAAACTCTGGTTTAAAGCTGTGCATTTGGCTGGTGATGGTTCAACATAAAAAAAGTCACCTTAACCTTCATTAGGCAAAATCAACGGGGAGGTTCAGGTTGTTTCTCACTTGTGTTTGTTAATATTTATGGAAAAAAAAAATTCTTCTTTTGCATCAGTTTTTTTCCCTAATTAGCACAAGAAGAGCTGTAATTATTATAGGTATACTGTATATTCATGCATGAGAAGTCAAAGGAGTTAGGGGTGGGTTTTTTTGAGAAAAAAAAAACCAAACACCTATTACTAGATCTTTCATATCTAGACCTAGCATGACACTTACTTTTCTTGTAGTGACAAGCTAAATAAATTGCATTCCAAGGAAACTCACAGGAAACATTCAAACATGGCCCTTTCTTTCCTAAAGAATGCAACCCATGTATTTCACAAATGAGTATGTATGACCATGCACCCCACAATAAGCTTTGGCTATCTTAGTCTGCTGACTAAATTTTATATTTACATCAGTTCAGCATTAATAGAATTCTAAGTATCATCTGATGCACACTTATCCGAGCCTCATTTTTGCAAGCATCTTGAGATGTTTATTATTAATTCAAACAGAGGACTTAAGCATTACCATCTCTGATTTAGAATTAAAATAGCCAGTTATTCAGACTATGTATAGTTCCAAGTTTGATTATTCCACTAACAAAAAAAAAAAAGGCTTCATACATTCAAGGTAAAACTCTGCAGTGTAATTCCAGCCCTACCTCTATGACACCAAGGAAGAAAATTCTTAACTAATGTTTCCTTGAAGAGACTAAATTCTATTTACATGGCCACACCTGCCAAGATCTACATACTAGTGATTAAAAAAACCCAAACAATCAAAACCACGTACCAAGGCCAGCCCAACTATTACATCAAGGAATTACATCCAAGATGTAGCTTTCTCAGAGAGGGATGAAGCCTCCCTCTATAACCAAGCAGCTGGTTATTCCCAGAGGCCAATGCAGAGACTGCAGGTCTTTAATAGTAAAAAGGGAGGTGAACAACTCTCCATTCCCATCCAAAGCTAGTGCCAGGGAGCCACACACCATTTCAGGTACAACTCTACAACTCTCTCAGACCTTCCTCACCCCTGAAAGAGCCTGAAAAAGAGAAGTGTGCTGGCTTTCCTTCACTCCAAATGAACTGCACTGGTTTATTTTAAAACAGCTGATAGAAACCCACCGCACAAAGAAACACGAAACACCACTGACAACCCTGCCCCAGCCTTGCATGCCATACCACATCCTAACAAGCCAGGACAGAGCAGGCAGCTGAGAAGAAGGAACACAATGTCCCCAGCATCACTTGGTGGAGCCTCAAGCTTCCTTCTGGGATTTAACTACCATGCTGGGATTTAACTACCATCGTTTACATCTCACCTGCACATTCTTCAATATCGCTTTTCCCAGGCTCCTGGAGAAGAGAGAACACAGGCTCTATCACTGGCTCCATCTAGAAGAGATGAGGAGACCTGGAGTGTGAAACCTTCCCCACACAGATGGGAGGAGAAGGGACTGGTGAAGCACAGGTGAAGCACATTTTAGCAGTACCCACAGGCTGCCTCGAAGGGGCAAACCTGCACACATGCTACTGAACGCCACCTAAACAGCGAGCTGACACACCTGAAGTCTGGCGACTTGCAAGCTGGAGAGCTTAACCAAGAGACCAGTGTGTTGAAAAGCAATGTCACCTAACCTCAACCTCCCTCCAACACCTTCCTCAGCCTCAACACCTCCTGCTTCTTCCCAACCTGTGATACACCCCCGCCAGCCGACAGCTTCCCCCTGAGCAGCACCTCAGCCCTGCTTTTGGGCCGCCGGGTGAGCCCGGCCCGCTCCCAGACGCTGCCCCGGGCCCCCACCGTCCCTCCCGCGGGCTTCCAGGCCGGCTGCTACGGCGGGCGGGGTCGGGCTATACCTCTCCCCAGGCCTGCTGCTCTTTCCCCCTGGCGAGGGGAAGGCAGCGACTGGCCCCGGGGAAGCGCTGCACCCCACCCCACCCCGCCCCTCCTGCGTGGTGCCGCAAGGCCGGGGGAGGTGGGAGAGACGGGGGGCGGCCAAGGCTGCTGATTCCCCCGGCCTGGGCTGCTGAGCCTCCGGCCTTAACCTGCAGAGCCGACCCGGGGCTGCACGAGCAGCCCGCCAAGTTGTTCACAAATTTTCTTTGTGTTTTTTTTTTTTTTTAACTATAAATATTTCTTTATATATATTTTTTGAAGCTGAGTGTAATTTTTCCCCCAGTTAAACCTGTTTAAATTACACATTAAAAGACGGCGATCCATTTTAAAGCCCAGATTCCCAGCAACCTATAAAAATAATTTGGCTTACATTACATTAAAAAAATAAATTGAAGCACAGTATACCAGTTGCCAAGATCTTAAAGACAATCAACCATAAACTTAGACAATGTTTAAGCCAGAAAGTTTAGCTTCCCCTTCAAATCTGGATAATCATTAGGTGTGAAATTTACTACAGTTACAATCTCAGTTTCTTAAGCTTTGTTTAATAAATAGCTCAACTTTAAACATAAAGCATTTCTTAGATCTATTTATCATATTTCACTCACAAGACAAAATTAAAATTCTAGTTTTTTATTTTCCACTACATTCAACAAACATCTTGTCAAGTCTGGAATAAACAAAAGAATTATTTAATAAATACGAAGTGTAATTCAACAGCTTACAAAATCATGACTGATAATTTATGTGGGTTAAATAAATAATTACATGTATGTTAACTTATACAACTGCTTGTGTGTATATGTAGTGTATTCTCCTCACTAACAAAAAAATGTATATTTTATGAAAAGACTACTCTTAGTTCAAGATTTCTGAATGTTCAGCAAACAATAAGAATCAATCTTTCCTTTAGGGAAGAAACTCCTTAAAAAGTATGCCTACATAATATGATTAACATCGCTTACTTAATTCAGATTTGCTCACTTGATTCAAACCATGATTAAAATCCTCATTATAAATTAGTTTGGTATGAATTAAACTCCTATAAATTATTCACAACAAACCATCCTGCTGTCATCCTCCAGCCTTTTATTGCTGTTATTCTGATGATGCTCACCTCTGTGCATAGTATGTTTCAAAACTTTTATCAATGTGTCCCTGGTCATCTTCCCAGGTTTTCCTTACCCAGTCAGCAACTGGCTTCATTTCCATTTCCTTCAGCCTTTTCACTCCAAAGATATGGAAGTACTTCTGAGCAACAGAAAAAAACACATTCCCAAACAGCTATAGGTCCTCTTTCTTTTTCATACCCACCTCCTTTGTGCCTCCACCCTCTGGGAGGTTGATTATTGTCTTGTCCAAGGATCAGCATCTTCTTTTGCGCTGGCATGTAAATATTAATGTAATGTTCCTCAGCGCGGTACTCCCACAGCTGCCTTACTGACAATTTGATCCCAGGTTCCATTTTCCCTGTGATTATTTTCCAGGTATACACCCCGAACACCATTTCCAGCTGGTGGAGAGCAGGCTGAACACAATCGCTACTGCATTTTTCCCATTTTTTTACACTTTTTTTCAGGACTTTAAGCTGTGCTACCTTGCAGCCTCTGTGAAAGCCTTTAGCAAAGGCTTTCTCCTCCTTTGGCTGACTACACCAGGCACTCAGTGGGTAGGTACTTCACTGATCCTTCCTCTTGTTTTTCCATCTCATGTGAACACATTTTCTTATTTACACAAATTTATCTCTTGCAATGGCTAATTCTCCTGGTCAACAACACATATCTCAGTGGAGCAACATTTGGATATGAGGTCTGCAGAACAATTACTTGACAGAGCCATTTAAAAGCGACTGGGAATAAATCAGAAAACAGTTCAGCATGTACAGTGGGGACAACAGAACTGTTTTCCCACCATATCAAGTTGGAAGGAAAAGTTGTGGTAAGTTTGCTCAAGGGCATCAAAGCATAAAAAAGTATTTTGTTTCTTCTTCTTTGAACAATTGTGGAAATCACTGCATTTAACTCTGATTATTTAACAATCCTAGTCAATTTTTAATGAATATTCATGTCAGTATTTGAACATAGACAAGCATCAGTTCATGTTCTGCAAACCTGTGCATCCCAAGCCAAAAATAAGTGTGTCCTGTCCTCTTGGTTAACTCAGTAATTTCAAATGATGCATCTCAACTGCATGAAAGTCTCATAAAAATCTGGATGTTTTTCATAAATCCAGATTTTTTTTCCCATGTACTCTGAGTTTGTTGTTTTTGCGGGTTTTTGGGGGTTTTTTGTTTCCCATCAGAACAGCCACTATTCCTCATTTATAGAGCAGTTTGGGAGCTTATCAGGTGCTGGAATTTGGGAATCAGAATGGTTTGGGTTGGCAGGGACCTTCAAAGGTTGGCCCAGTCCTGCCGTGGACAGGGACATCTTTCACTAGATGAGGTTGCTCAAAGTCCCATCCAACCTTGAATGCTTCCAACTATGAGGCCGCCACAACCTCTCTGGGCAACCTGTTCCAATGTCTCACCACTCTCGTGGTAAAAAATTTCTTCTGTATGTCCAATCTAAATCTACCCTCTTTCAGTTTAAAACCGTTGCCCCTTTTCCTGTCACTACAGGCCCCAGTTAAAAAAGTCTTTCTTATCAGCCCCTGTTATATATTGAAAGGCCACAATAAGGTCTCTTCAGAGCCTTCTCTTTATTCTGTAGCTGGAATAAAGAAATTTGAGGGAGGAAACAGAGGCAGTTGTGATACAAAGACATGCTGGGGAGTGTTAGGTGAAGAAAACAACTGAGGCAACAGTAAAATGTGGCAGCGTGAGGTAGCTTGTGAAGGCTGCAGGGCAGCACGGCAAGAACTGGAAGCCATGGCACAGGCTGGGCAGCAGCACAGGTTGGCCAACTGAGGAGGCCGACAAAATCTCGGTCCTTTTTGCTTCCTACTGCCCTGTGGTCCCTGAGTGCGGATGCTGCACTACCACCGAGCGGGGCTGCACCCCTATGGCTAAATCCAGCCGTGCCCAGGCCCCGCTGTGTGACCTGTGCCAGCACGGTGCCTGGCCTGAGGCCTGCTCCGGCCTCTCCTCGCTCCTTCCAAGTCCCTCCATGGGGCCAGGCCACGGGTCACACGGACAAGGAGGAGCAGCAGGGAGAAGCCGGCGGTCGCCCTGGGGCAGCGGGAGAGGCTGCGAAGTGCGCGGCGGCTCGGGAGCGGCGGCGGCTGAAGCCGCGGGCGGGGAGGGGCTCCACCGGTGGCCGAGCCCAGCCCCGCCGCGGGGCCGGGCCTCGCCTGCCGGGGCCTCCTGCAGCCCCGCGCCCGGCCAGGGGGGAACCTCCGGCCGATGCCTCCGCGGTGAGGTGCAGAAGGCAGGGCTGGCCGGGGCCGGAAGGGTTACAACCGTAGAGGCCGGCCAGCCGCCTGCCGGGAGCCGCAGGAAGTGCCGGCGGGGAAGGCAGGGAGGCGGCCGGGCCCCGTGCGGGGGAACTTCCCCTCCCCGCGGCCGGGAGCTGCGCCCCGCGCCCGCTCCGGGCCGGGGCCGCGCCGCCGGGCGGAGGTGAGGCGGGCACGGCGGGTCGCCACCGCAGGGCGGGTGCTCATGAGGAACCGGGGGCCGGGCTGTGCGGGAGCGCCCGGGGCGGGGGTTGGTTTTCCAGGAGGGCGGAGGGGCTCGGGAGGGCCGGCAGGGCGCAGCCGCCGGGCCCCGCCGCTGCCTGCCGGCCTGCCCGCCCCGCCTCCTCCCCGCTCCCGGTAGCTTCGGCCTCCCGTGTCCCGGCCCAGCCCCGTCAGGCGGGGAGCGAGCGGCAGGGGGCCGCTGCCGCCGGCGGTAGGGGCGGGCGCGGGGTGCGTCTCCTCCTCAGCGCCCGTGTCGGTCGGAGGCGACAGGGGTCGCCGCGCAAGCGGGTGGCAGAGAGCGAGGGAGGATGGAGCCGGTCCTGACGCCTTCGCGTCCCCCTTGGAAGCGCCGGAGCCGGAACGGAGTGGGAGGGAGGAGGGCGGCATCTGACCGGGGGCCGTGTGGGGCGGCTGCGGTGGCCAGGCTGGGTGGAGAAGTGGGAGCGGGGCCGTGGCTGAACGTGTTGGTTGCATCTGGACTCTCCGTCTGTCCCGACAGGTGATGGGAGCATGAGTGAAAGTGACGGCGATCTCCAGCGAGATGGGCCGGAGGCAGTGGAACCCTGCAGGGCCATTTCAGACTTTTTCATGAGAGAAGCTTCTCCTCCAGGCTGTGACCGGCAAGTGTCTTGTCCAAGGCCAGACCTTGTCTTTCCAGAGACTGGGGCAGAGAAGACTTCTCGCTGTGGCTTTCGGAAGCGGAAGGAGACGGTGCATCAGCGAGCATTCATGGGAGAGAAGCCCTACATCTGCATCGAGTGCGGGCAGAGCTTCAACCGCAGCTCCGACCTGATCCGCCACCAAAGGATCCACACCGGGGAGAAGCCCTACATGTGTGCTGACTGCGGCAAGAGCTTCAGCCGCCGCTCCCACCTTATCCAGCACCAGCGCGTCCACACGGGTGAGCGGCCGTACCAATGCAAGGACTGTGGGAAGAGCTTCAGCCAGAGCACCCATCTGGTGCAGCACCAGCGCAACCACACTGGCGAGAGGCCCTATGTCTGTGCCAAGTGTGGGAGGAACTTCTACCAGAACTCAGGCCTGCTCCGCCACGCCAACTTTCACACAGGCGAGAAGCCCTACAAGTGCCCCCAGTGCGGGAAGCGCTTCAGCGACAGCTCCAACCTCATTGCCCACCAGCGGCTCCACACGGGCGAGAAGCCCTACAAGTGTGCTGACTGCAACAAGTGCTTCAGTGAGAGCTCTAAGCTGGTCATCCACCGGCGTGTCCACACAGGTGAGAAGCCGTACTTGTGCCCTGACTGTGGGAAGAGTTTCAGCCAGCGTTCGCACCTTGTCCAGCACCGTCGCACCCACACTGGGGAGAAGCCCTACAAGTGTGCTGAGTGTGGGACCTGCTTCAGTGACAACTCTACCCTCATCCGTCACCGTCGTACTCACACTGGGGAGAAACCTTTCAAGTGCTCCCACTGTGGGAAGAGCTTCAGTCGCAACTCCTACTTAGTCTTACACCAGCGGGTACATGTGTGGCCTGGGGGTGCTCTAGGATAAAGCTCCTGATCCAGGCCTGTCCAAAATGTGCCTAAGGGATGAGAGGGTATGACTGCATGAGGTTGCCTGGATTGTAGGCAGCTGGCCAGAGTAATACCTTTGGCCTGTGTTGCCATTTTCAGTACCTCCTTCTCCCAGCACACCTCAGGCATTGACAGAAAATGAGCAGTGCTTGCAGCGGGTAGTTCTGCATCCCAAGGCCCTGTCATCCTCTTTTCCCAGTATTGGAATCAGATGCCATCTGCCACGCAACCGAGGTGCAGAGGTTTCCTCTCACCTCTCTGTGAGAGGTGTCTGCCTGGGAGCCTGAGGAGAAAATGTGCAATGTCAGGTCACGTGATAACTGCTTGGTCATGCAATATATGCATGTGTGGTTCGATCAGGGGAAATACCATGGGAGGTGGGGTCCTTAAAGGGCTTTGTTCTGCTCACAGCTGAAATGCTCTGACCTATGTAATACTGCACAGGTCTATGGGAGCTCACCATGCTTGTGGTCTAATCCAGGTCTGTGTCTCATACAGCAGTCAGGAGGGTCAAAGCTGAGAAAGTCCTGCTGAGAAGCTGCCAAATCTACATTACGCATATAGAGTATGCAGGCCAACATGATGCACAGGCAAAGACCACTGGAATCTGCTTGGAAAAGGAACATGTAGAAACCAGAGGAGTAAGGCATGCCTGCAAAGGTTTTCTGCAAATGCTGCTTGGATGGTAGGAACAAGGAAGCTGCGAGATAGGGACATGGCCTGTTCTGGAATCTCAGAACTGGTAGGTAACTAATATAGAGAACTCATATCCGAAGGCTTAAAAAAAAATCAGGATTATACTTGCTGCTGCTAAGACCATGGTACGCAACTTGACAGGGTATATGGAGGTCACCTGTGAGTTTGTACTGGTAGCCTTCTCGTTCTGCAGAATTCGGATTCACAGATACGGTTCAAGTGGGCTGGCGTAAGCTGTGTTGCAAAATGGGACAGAACAACAGCATACTGGGACTGATCTGATTCCATACCAGTATTCCTCAAGTCCCATTTTGACCAGTGTGTTTGCGTGTGTGTAACGTCTATATGTATGTATTCACCTATGTATGAACCAGCTTTTATACTAAGTGCATCTTCACACTCACATGTGAGCGATCATGTGTGCACATGCCATGGCAGTGGTCAAAGTGGTCAGTGGTGTGACACTACACCGTATCAGTACTTCTCAAAAATGCTAAACATACTGTATGAACAATTAATAGCATTTTTCAGTAAGAAGCTGGGAGAAATAGGTTTTGTACCAAAACATCTGAATTTTCAAATTGGGACATTCAGTTTTACACTGATTACTTTGTGTGTGTTAAAGACCTAGGACTGAGTTGTTTTATTTATATATATATGAATGTGTGGCCTCTGTGGTTGCTAAGAATGACTTCAAAATGTCACTCAGCATAGTGCTCTCTCCCTCGTTTTACACAGGTACGTATCAGTGGCAGCTGTAGGATGTACCCACCTCATGGTTTTAACTACAAGGAATTGCAGTGTAACACTTTACATGGTTTATATTTATGACTGTTTTGCCGCTTATCATTTTAGTGATGGTACCAACTGGTGTGCTTATCCAGCACTGCTGGAGCTTAGAAAAAAGTTCTGGTTTTGCAGTGTACCTTACTGATCCTGTAACTGGTTCCATGGCTTCAGTGGGTCTCTGGAAAAAGGGATGTAGACTGAAGCCAGTGAAAGGACTGGAGCTGTGGTGAAGAAGAGATGAAGGAAATAAAAATGCCAAGAAGATCCATGGATTTGAGCAGCTGCTGGCCAGGGATGCTTGTGAATGGCTTGCTCTACCAAACTGGCTACTCGGAGGGATTGCAGGGATCCTTTCTGCAAGCCCCAAGGCACTTCTGGGTCCTCAGCTGCTGATAAAATGTTATTTACATATAATTTAATAACAAGGAGCTGTAGAGGCAGCACAAAATTGTTTGCAGCTCCTAGAGGAACAAGGCACCTTTATGTGCAGCTGCTCAGGGAAATAGAAGGTTTCAGAAATTAGGTGGGCTTTGTTTACACAGGAACCAAAGCCTTCATTTGCAAATGCACATTTTGCTTTTAGCTTTGTGTTTGGGGGTTTTGTGTGTGTTTTTGTTTGTTTGTTTGTTTTTTTTATGAACAGCTTCAGACCAATGACTTCTTGATTTCAGTTGCACTTCTGGCAAGTGGTTTGGAAATACAACTAATGATCATCTAGCTGGTTCCAGAAGCATCAAGATTTTCATTTGCTAGCAGACCTTCAGAAGGAATCCTATAGATCTCAGCTGATAGACTCGTTTTTAACTGAATTCAAAGGTTATGCTACAGTCCAGCCGTAGAACTGATCAATTTATGTGGGTCTGCCCTATTCCAGTTGAAGTATCCTAGAGGAAATCTGCAGCATTAAAACTGTCTGGCTGAGAAGCCCTGTTTGCCAGGAAAAGGCATCTTGTCAATGCAACTTTTCCTTTGGCAATCTGAACTGAGTCGCTCTAGCAGATCAATGAAATCAAACCCAGGTCTGCACATAGTTGAGCTCAACTCAGAATGCTCACATTGCGATTCTGGTTTGAGAAACCAACTGCCTCCAAATAAGCCTTCACAGTATTCCTCAGAGCTTTTCCTGTCTACATGCTTTGTGTTCTGTGTGTACTTAACAGTGCTCTATAAATTAAAAGGATTGACATGCATTTATTTCTAAGATCTTTATGAATTTATTGAAAACTAGCCAAATCGAAGTGGCTTTAGGGTTCACAGCACGTTGCCAGTGCAGTAGTCATAGCAGCTGGGATTGGATTGCTTGCTAGTGTAAGCACATTTCTGGAGTTCCTTTCCACAGCCACTGTCAGTTTTCCCTGTTCAGTGTCATTTGGCTGAAATAATTCACTTCCCCTCGCCTGTCTGCCCTTTACTGTTTGTGATCATCTAGCTGGAGAGGAGAATCTGGGCACCACCCTTTCTTTGCTGTTGCAGAAGTTACAGGGCACATTCCTGTTCTTCCAGGGATTTAATCATCCTGTGGGTAGCACAAACTCAAGAGCCGAATTCAGAAGACAGAGGTATGGGCACGTGCAGAAAGTCAAGAACCAGAAGGTTTATTTTCACAGCAGCTAGCTCACTGGCCTCTCTACCAGCCATCTCCTCCCTCAGGATCATAGTGGGAGTCTGCTGGAAAAAGAAAAAGGTAATCAGCTACTATCATTTCCAGCAGAGCATCCGAGGCACACTCCATCCCAGAGCTGTGGTCACCAGCTGGTGCCCAGATCCTCCTGCCAGCTGAGGGAGCTCTGTAGAATACTGTAAATTCCTGTTGTGCTTATGGTGCTTAGATACTACAGTGAGACTATGGCACTTTAGAAATACCTAAGGTAGACAAATGGATGAATGACGTCTTTGAAATAAAATTTCTCACCCTAGTGTAGTTTTTCATCCCATCTTTTTTTCCTTGTTTCTCCCCAGAGTGAGCTTTTTGGCCCCTGGCAGGACCAGGTTTGGAAATACGTGTCATCCTTTGCAGAGGGATGATTGTTACTTAGCACAGCTGCTGTGCAATGCAAGTAAGAATTTGGAGGTGAGGGATATTCTTAGAATTGGTCTTCAGTTTCATGTAACATTTCTGGATGAATCTGAAAAAGCCAGAAGGTGGCACACGGTGCTTACTGTTCCTTTATGAGAGAAAGTGGCAGAACCTCATTTTGCAGTGACACACCATCCTGCTGGGTGATGAACCTGGTTCTACCAGAGCTGCAGTTGCTCTAAGGAGATTATCTTCCCCGAATCTCCCCCGGTTCTGTCACCTAGGTTGTATGTGATCCAGTTTTCTAGTCCCCTGCTGACAAAGTATTTGTAATAGTGATAAGTGAAATACAACTTCTTTTACATCCCTTTCTTCATTGTTATGACTGGGAAAACATTTTTTTTTTTCATCTTGGACAAGAGGTGTGTTTGGTGTGTTTTATGTATTTAATAAATTTTTAACAGTATTTAATGTGTAATCTCTAAAGCAATTTTTGAGATATAGCAAACAAACAAAACTGCTCTTGTATGCACAATAAACTATTCTTTCTGGCCCTGTTTCCTCTTTACCCCAGCAACACTGGTCTGAACAGCCAGAGACATAACAGTGGGAGCCTCCATCTCTGAAAAAAAGGAAAATACAGGGTATTTGAAGAGATGGAGCAAACAGAGGCATCTACTTTGCTGCTCGTGCCCTCGTGTCCCAAGCTCTGAAATGCCTTCAGCCCTTCCGTGCCAAACCTGATACACCTCACAAGCAGCCTGATCCACCTCTCAGCTCTCCCCTTTTCTCGTTCAGGTGATTGCTGGCTGTCTTAGTAGAAAATGCATGAATCCACCTGATAAAACTGCTTGTGCAGTCCTGACGGAGTTTGACAGCTGGCTGGTTGTCTTCTCACAGGCCTGGCCTGTTTGGGACACTCATTCACGTGAACAGATGTGACAGCCCAGGAAGCAGAGACCATAGGAACCAGACTTTTTACGGGAAGCAAAATTTTCCTCCTTCCTGAGACTTGCTATGGAGGTATCTGGAGCTGCAGATAGCTGACTCTGTACTGAGAGACATGTTGGGATGGGTGGGACAGCATGGTCAGAGCACAGTAACCCTTCAAAGGTAAGTGAAGGCACCCAACAGCTAAAGTAGGCCATACCAGGTCCAAACATTGTCATGGATGCAGAGAGTGTAAAGATGTGCAGACTCCTTTGTTCCCTTCCCTTTGGTGCTCTGGGTGCAAAGCGCAGCTCTGTTGGATGTAAAGATTGGCGTTGCTTAGAAGAGACTTGTCTGAACAGCCATATGGGCAGGCAGTTCAAAATAACTCTACCACACCACAGCAAACCTTGGCTGCACAGCGTTGAGGGACTGAACAAAGTAACTTCCATCTGAAAAAGCAAAGCTGCTCACAGAACTCGCAGCACATCCCAGGAGGCCAGAGCAAGGAAGCTGCTTGGAAATGCACCTGGTCTGACCCCTGACAAAGCTTCCTCCGAAAGGCTTCTCTGGTAATAGTGCAAGCGCAACTGGCCTGCATAAGCCTGTCTCCCTGCTCTGGGCATGGCTAAGGCTGGGGCTAATGGCATGGCTGTATTAAGAAGGGCGACACAGCCAAAGTAGGGGTGTTGCAAGGCATTTGCCAGCACAAAGGTGAAAGGTTGAACCAGGCCACCGTGTGAGGGAAAGGGTAAGCAGAAGAGATTGAAGTGGGATGAACAGCTAAGAAGAAAGACTGGGGAGCTGGATTTCCTGAAGCTGCTGGGAAGACAAGGTGATTTGGGGGTGGTAACAGCTGCATGGGAGAAAGGTCACCATTCTCCAGACCCCCCAAGTAATTGCTCCCTCCTATCTGGACTTGTTTTTTTGCTTCCTGGAGCACTTGCAATTCCCATGCTGCTGGTCATGTGTTGCTTTGGGCTATTTTCTCTACCTCAAGCTGGCCATCACCAAAATGCTGCTGAACTCTACCTAGCTATGGTTCAGGTGTTTCCTCTTCTCCATCCTTAAGCACAGAACCACAGAGGAGGCTTCTCTGTGTCAGTCCCTATTCTGTCAATGTTTTCCCTCACAAAATGACAGTCTCTCCTTGCTTACCCTAAATCATCCCAAAACACAGACAAGATGCATCTGTCTTTACAGAGGGCAGAGCTTTTGACAGTCCTACATCATCTGATCTGCCTTTTCCCAGCCTTAGCCCAAGATCTTGTTTTCTAGGACAGGGACTGAGAAGTTGCTTCCCACAGCTCTGCACCTGGCTGTTGTGCTTAAGAAGATGCCTCTTTGCTGGTCAACTGTCAACTGCTTTCTTTTCTTGTCTGATTGTTTTAACTGCTGACCTTTGATTTCTCTCTATGCCTCCAGGCAGGCGCAAATACCAAGCAAAACAGGAAAAACAGCGTTTACATATAGTATGTGTTGGAGAGATTGCAGACATCTTCCCAATTCATTGGACATATGGTCAAACCTTTATGTGATCGTAGGGTCAAATAGGAACCACAAGCTGCTTTATTGGAGAAAAAAAGAATCTTTTAACAATTATCACAAGAAGGAAGCAGCAATGGGAATGCAGGAGGCAGGGCGTGGAACAGGTATTTTTTTCTTGTGTCTAGAGAGAGAATTAAAATCACTGAACAGGAGTCCTCACATTCTTAGAAAGTTGAAAGATGATGGCAAAATATGGCAGTACTTCTTTTGTACCCTTGAAGTCTAAGGAGTTACCTGGCATGGTCGACAAAGATGTTATGTCTCAGGCCTATTCTGAGCACAGAGGTTAGCATGGGAGCATTCAGCTTTGCCTTAGGGAAGCCACATCCTGCCTTAAGCCTCAAGCACTTGCTTTAATTTGCCTAATAAGTGATGTAGCTGCTAAGGTTAATGTGTGGGTTCCAACTGCACCTTCCACCTCAGTGAGCCACTAATGCATGTGAAGAAAAAGTTAATTCTTTTCTGAAGAAATGCAACTTGACAAGACCCTGAAATTCCTCAGGCTCTGAAGCTCTTGATGCTTCACCTTCATTTCCATCAGTACCCAAACGAGCCAGCTGCCAGCGGGGGCATTCCTGGGGAGGGAAGCAGTGAAGTGCCAAGTCATGAGCAGGAGGGGGAGAAAAAGGAAATGACTGATATTTAAAAATACTCAACCCAGGAGGCATGAAACATGAACTAAAGACAGAAGCCAGAAGAAACCCAGATATGGCTTGGAGTACAAGACAGAATGAATAATTACAAATGCTCCTCTCCAAGCCTATCAGTAGGTGAAAATCACGTCGGTGCTGCTGTGATGATGTGGGTTAGTGCTGGTATATCACAGCAGTGTTATTTTGTTTTCTAGAGCTGAGAAGTAATGTTCGTCTGAAATACATTTACAAATTGGTACCTCTCTCTGTAACAAAAAGCTATTAGATTCATATCTGTGAAGAATACCCTTCTATTCTATTGCTGCTAAACTGAGGAAGTGTGGTCTGGACAATCAGGTAGTGAGGTGGACTGGGAACTGGCTGAAAGAAAGAAGCCAGAGAGTCGTGGTCAATAGGGCAGAGTCTGGTTGGAGGCCTGTATCTAGTGGAGTGCCTCAGAGGTCAGTACTGGGACCAATATCATTCAATATATTCATCAATGACTTGGATGAGGGAATTGAGTGTACTATCAGCAAATTTGCTGATGACACCAAACTGGGAGGAGTGGCTGACACGCCAGATGGCTGTGCTGCCATCCAGTGAGACCTGGACAAGCTGGAGAGGGGGAAAAATTTAATGAAATATAACAAGAGTGAGTGTAGAGTCTTGCATCTGGGTAGGAACAACCCCAGGTTCCAGTATAGGTTGGGGAATGACCTATTAGAGAGCAGTGTAGGGGAAAGGGACCTGAGGGTCTTGGTGGACAGCAGGATGACCATGAACCAGCACTGTGCCCTTGTGGCCAAGAAGGCCAAGGGCATCCTGGGGTGTATTAGAAGGGGGGTGGTTAGTAGGTCGAGAGAGGTTCTCCTCCCTCTCTACTCTGCCCTGGTGAGACCTCATCTGGAATATTGTGTCCAGTTCTGGGCCCCTCAGTTCAAGAAGGACAGGGAACTGCTGGAGAGAGTCCAGCGCAGGGCCACAAAGATGATGAAGGGAGTGGAGCATCTCCCTTATGAGGAAAGGCTGAGGGAGCTGGGGCTCTTTAGCTTGGAGAAGAGGAGACTGAGGGGTGACCTCATTAATGTTTATAAATATGTAAAGGGTGAGTGTCACGAGGATGGAGCCAGGCTCTTCTCTGTGACAACTAATGGTAAGGGGCAATGGATACAAACTGGAACACAGGAGGTTCCACTTAAATATGAGAAGAAACTGCTTCTCAGTGAGGGTAACAGAGCCTGGAACAGGCTGCCCAGGAAGGTTGTGGAGTCGCCTTCTCTGGAGACATTCAAAACCCGCCTGGATGCCTTCTTGTGTAACCTCATGTAGGTGTTCCTGCTCTGACAGAGGGAGTGGACTAGATGATCTTTCGAGGTCCTTTCCAATCCCTAACATTCTATGATTCTATGATTCTCTTGCTTGGTGCTAGCACAGCCCCCATATCTGCAGTACTCTTCCAGCACTTAAAAATAATGATATCTTTCTCCCTAATCCACAGAATAAACAACCTACATCAGTTGAATAGCAGCCACTGCCATTACCTTTTTTGCAAATCCATCATGTGAAGGCCTGTTGAAGTAAAGCTTGTGTGAAGATGTTTTGTGCTGGCATCTGTGCACAGTGAGGTTTGCTCTCTCATCCCTTAAGAACACAAGCAAAGGATTCCTGCATCGTCATCCACAAGGCTCCTTCAACTGGCTGAAAAATTCATATTTCTTGTAGCAAACAGGTATTTCTGAGGCTGGGCTTTCATGACTTCCTGCAATTGCTAACTGCTCTCACTGACTTGTGACAGCAGATGACATCAGATGGCTGAGGCTCTTGCCATCTGCAGCCATCCGCTGGGTTATTTTTAACTTGGATTGCTTTCCTGATCCAGCGCTCAGTGCAGCTCCACAAACAGCAGGGTTGGCACAAGTGAGGGAAAATTGCAGTCTAGGGGGGGTGGTAACAAACATCCAAAGAGCTCAGCCATTCCTTAAGTTGGTATTGCCACCATGCAATCATGGAATGAAACAACAGGTCTGGGGAACAAGTTAAAGCGAGTTAAAAGAAAGCAGAACAAAATCCTGTACAATTTTCTTGCACACAAGGAATATTTCCAGAGGAGGACCAGCTTATGAATCTTTTGTTTTCCAAATGTACATCACACAGCTGGAATCAGTGCTCATCTCTTGCTAACTAGCTTTGAAGAGTGAAGCTGCCAGGTGTGTACTACCCTGCTCAACCCACTGAAGCTGTGGTTCCACCTGCATTTCTTTGAAAAACAAAATAAGTGTTCCTCATCCCCACTTCTACATGTCCTTGTGGTCATTTACTTCCATGCTCTGCTCACTGTGCCAGTGCAGCTGTGTGTGCAACTGTGTCATGACGCGGATTGGAAAGTTTCAATGACTGAAGAGAGATAGTTCCCCACTCTACCCTCAATTATTTTTAGCTGGATCAGTTCCTGATCCAGTCCACTGTACAGACACACAAACAGCTGTGTCAGTGTGACAAGTGGAAAATGTTTGAGGGAAGGAGAGGAGAGGCTTAGACGAGTTTAATCATCACTGGTACCAAACAGGAAACCACAATCATGAATTATTGCTTTAAATGCCCAGCAGCAATTATTTAAACTTTTGTACAGCCATTTGTCTTGCTCCTTATGCAAGGAACAAGGCCTAGGGAACTTCACAAGCCTGTGCCACTGAAATAAAATACCATTGTGCCTGGTTTAGCTGCACTGCTCTCAGTGAATCAAGGGAAGCTGAAAGCAAGGAGCCTAAATAAGTCTGCTGGTACGTATAGCAGTGAGGATTCCTCATAGGTTGCTTACCTGCTTGTACTTTTGCCAGCCTGTGCACTTAAATGTCAAGTCCTGCAGAAATCAAAGTTTGCCATCTTAGTAGTCTGGAAGTGTGCAAAATGTGTTTAGAAAATGCTCTAGAAATGATCCTCTGGCATTTTAGAGCAACCTGTGGCTTGCTTTGAAATGCTCCAAGTGTTACAGCATAAAAGACAAGTGGCATCTTCTCTGCTCTGCAAAACAGTGGTATTTTTGTCTTCATACCCTGAGGCTCAAGGTAACCCTTACTGCTTCAACCCGTCTTCATGCTCCCTTCCTCCATCTAGGACACTTGCAGATTGGATGAACAAAGGAAAGTCCTTACCGAGTTGTGGCAGCTTGACTGTGTCTCATGTGCTGTTGCCCTGACCTGGAAGTTTGTTTTCTTGTCAGAAGTGGTTTGATGAAACATGGGTAGATTTTGGTTTTCTTTGTCTTCTTCCCTGAGCCTTTTGCTGCTGGGATGCTCTCTCCTGTTTCCTCTCCTCTTTCCCCAGTGGTGTGCTCCAACAGGCAGCACAAAGGAAGGGATGGGGAGTCAAGGCTCATTTCCTCCTGTGCATATGGAGAATTATGTTGGCTTCTGTGGGAAAAGTATCTTCTCTTTGTGTTCAGAGTAGCAGGTTAAAAACCAGAGAGCTGGTATATTCTCCAGCACCTAGAAGTGGGGACTTAATTAGGGAAAAGAAGGTCCTGAGTCTGGATGTCTGTCCCCTGCAGCCTCCTGTCCGAGCTGCAGAGCGGGCAGCAGACTGAGACAGCAGAATCCAGGTCTCCCCAGCAAGGAAGACCATCTGAAGCATGAGGAGCAAGTTCCTCCTCTCGCACAGGCTTGGCTAAGGAGACAGTGAGGGAGAGCAGCCAGAGCTACAGGCAGGACAGGGGATCCCACGTCATGGAAAAGAGGAAGAGAGCGTGGTGGGAGGGATTGATGTTCTGGTAATTTCCCAGGGAAAAACACAATTTAAGATATGTTTCTTACAAATATATGAAACTTAATTTGATACTGGTTTTTTTTTCAACAACATGACCTCTCTACATATTTGATTAAAAATGAAAGATAATAAGAGACAAACCAAAGGTAAGACCTTAGCCCAAAGCAGAAACTGAAATGACTTTCCTTCTTCCTTTAGCAGCATTTTGCCTGGTTTCTAAATGTGACTGTTAGTTTCTGTTTGAGACAGTTCACATACAGTCTGGATTAAAGCATCTGTCTCTCGGTTTGGAGTACAATATTGCAGCACATGCACCTTGGGCAAAAGAGTGATTTGAGTGAAAACCTGTCAGACAGAGCATATGCAATGGACCATGTGCTTCAGTTCATGGCTTTCCTAGAAAACTCATGAAGACAATAAAGACCTGCAGTCTTTGAGGCAGAGACTGAAAGAAAAAAGGAGGGAAGTTGTTCCACTGCAAAATGTTGAGGGAAGAATAAAGAGCTGGCTGCAACTAAGCTTGTGTCCAGAGCTGGACTCTGTGGATAAAAAAAAGCTTAAATTCCAGTTAGCCAGCTCCTGCTGACACAGGAAGCTTTATAGAGTTAAATACTAACCTTATAAACCTAAATGCTGACCACTATCAGAAGACAGTAAGCAAATCTGAAACCTAATTTAAAGATGGAATTGAAAGCATAATTATAATCTAGAGACTTACCCAGAAATAAAAAATCTGCTCAGTCAATTCAAATCACGTAGTGGGGCATATGAGATGCTCCTCCCATAGGGTGCCTGAACAACTGCTGCTGTGGGCAAGGAATGGTGGCGATATTGTTAGATGAAAACTTTGCTCCACCCAAAGGCACAAGTACAGAAAGGATTTATGGAACCATAGAATCACAAAATGGTTTGGGTTAGAAGAGGCCTTCAAAGCTCATCTAGTCCAAACCCTCCTGCAATGAGCAGGGACACTTCAACTAGATCAGATTGCTTAGAGTCCTGTCCAGAATTATTACAGGGGACGTAATTAAGTCCTCATATAACAAAATTAAAGTCTAGTGGGTTAGCTAGATTTGCATAGGAAATTTTGCCTAGACTCTATCAGACCCAGTGTCAGCCAACAGTACCACACAGCTTTCTGATGAAGCCTCCCTACCACCTTGCTGCAATATCCCTCCTGTGGCCTTTTCCAGTATTGCACAGGTCAAAAGTTGGAACATCATTTGGTGTGTGGCAGCAGAAATGTAACATTCTGCCAGGTTAAAATTACCACACCAATTTCAAGAGGTAATGGAGCAAGCCGAACTGGAGTGGGGAGCATTGATAATTTAAAACCAAGGGGAAATACAAAACCGAAAAAACAACCAACCAGTCATAGAATCACAGAACCATTGAGTCGTTTATGTTGGAAAAGACCTTTAAGATTACAGAGTTCAACCATAAACCATCTTAGTTTGCATAGTGCATATGTTTTCCTACTTTTATTATGATCATGACTGCAGCAACAAAGTACAATCCCTGAAACTGTGGACAAAGTCACCACTATAGAGTTTGTCCCAGGAAACCAAAAAGCTGTGCAAATTTGTTGTGTTTGTTTGTTTGTTTGTTTTTTTAATCTCAGAATTGTATCCAGGGTTGACAAGCAGCAAGGGGTAAAAAAAAATAAACAATAATGAAATAGAAAGGGAATAAAACTGGCTAGGAAGCTATATAGGATAATAAATAATTTAATTTAAAAGGGACTCAATATGAACTCTTCATAATACTATATTCTGAGTGGACGAACTGAGTCTAAATTCCTCTGCCAATACTTCCTCTCCTAGGCTAATTGAGTAGTTAACATTCACTAATAAATCATGTACGAGATTTAGATAAAGCAATGCTACCTAAACCAAATAATTAACAAATTAAACAGGAAAAAAATGCCCTTGCACATAAGCGTTCATTTCAGCTGTAAATCGCACATTTTCCTTTGCATACAAACAGCATGTAGACTTTTCCTGAAAGCAAGAAATCCTTAAGAACAAATATTCTAAAAACATTGTACTTACAAAGTTGATAGTAGAAGGAATGAAAGCTCAGCTCTGTGTGCTACACATTATTGTGGGTAACACCTGATCTAAAAAGATTTTTGTCAAATCTAGAGGTCAGAGCTTAAATACTGATGATCCATTTCATGCTGCAAAAGTCTCATCCCACCATAATACACATATTTCCTGACTTGACTGCATTAGGTACACTCAACTGATAAAAATACAAGAAAAACCACTACGAATTCTCCGTATCATTAAGACACAAAATTAAAAACAGAAGAAAACTTTTCTGCTCCTGCCCTGCAGTATAAACCAAAAATGTTGCACATAATACTACTGTGAAATCAGCCACTACAAAACTTAGTTCAGAATACTCCTTCCTCATATGGAGATAAAACATTTGAGAATGGACCATTACATTGTTTTCTAATTACACATTCATATATTTATATTTATAATAATATGTACTATAATAAAAATGTATATTTACATTGACATATTTATTTACAAATAAATAATTTCATGTAAGAAATTTTAAAAGCCTTTATATTTTTCAAATTACTACACATATGGGTTTTCTACATAAGCAAGAAGAAATACAAGAAAAGGTGTAGCCAGAAGGCCATGTTTTGCCTAAAATAACTACATAGCCCTGGATGATACATGTCATCACAGCAACCAATCTCCTGCATAGTCATTTGAAGTATCACAACTCTAGTTCAGATTAAATACCAATGATTCATTCTTACAGTGAATTTTACGCACATTTAATACCATGACTCAGTATGCAAAACATCTTCTGCTCCTCCTGGCCAGAGCTTGCTGTGCCTCACACCTCCCTCCAGCAAAGGCCAAGTATCAGTGCAGCTGATAAATGGCCCCACGGCTTCGCAATCAGGCTTCTAACACTCACTTTTCCCAAAGATTAATGTTTGAACTGGTGAAGGGACCAGGATGATTTGCCATCAGTAACTGCAACAAGGAAAGCACCTCCAATCTTTTTATGTTTTAAAATAGTATCCAGTACCCTCAAAAGTAGAAGTCGTCACAAATACACCGCAAATTTTCAATTTACAAGCCTTTGACTTTTGCAGGGGTGAAAACTAGTACTGAAGAATCTGTGAAAGGTCATAAAAAGTGCAAAAATCTCTTAATAGACTTGAGTGTACTATACGGGAGTAGACCAATACACTGGAAATGTTCAGGGAGTCTAGAACTGAAAAAAAACCTTACAATCACTTTTATAACTCTGAGGTCAAAAGCAAGGGAAAGAAGATCAGAGACCATGCCATTATCAAATCTTTAATTCTTGGAAGTCCCAAGTGGTCAGCATTACATAAAACATTTATTAAAAATGAATGCCATTCCACGAATAACTTGGACGCATTATGTAAAAAATTTATTAAAGCTGAATGCCATTCCATGAATAGCTTGCATGCTGCCTAGTTTGACTAACAACAATGCATTTATCCATTGTAAATTAAGTTCTGTTTTCTGCCCAATGAAATGTGTTTCATACCTCAGTCTGTCACCCTCTTCATAAGTAAACTTTAGAAATACCTTTTATAAAACCACATTTTATATGGACATATACTTTAACATACAGCTTTCATACAAACACCTACAAAAAAGAAAAATGAATGGAACACATCAGCAGCTCTTGACAAGGGCTCAATGAGAGGGAAAGCAAATGCAATAGAGAGAATAAAATGTCTGTGATGAAGAATCTCGAAACTTGGCAGACAGCTGGGAGACACCTAAGTTTACACAGGAACATGAATTAGAGCTCTGGTCTATATACCACTGAGTTAAACCACTTCCCACGTTGCTCCTTGCATGATCCTATGCTGACTGAATAAGCAAGAGGCAAGAAAAAGCAGGTCAGAGAAAGCAACACCAAACTCTTGAAACCTTTGGAGGGGCAGGAGCAATAGCACAGCATCCCTACATACTTATTTCAAAATACAGCAGCTGCTGAACTCCTGTTGCACATGCCGGCCTTGTGCAGAATAGATTCAGAGAGAAAATTTAGACAACTGAAAAAAATCCTCAACTTGTAGAGATAGATATCTCTGCATTAGGGGACTATTCATGGAACTAGCTCCCATCTTCAAGTGTTTCTTAGCTATACTGAAAGGTTAGAAATGTAACTTTACAAACCTTAGACCTAGCTGGATCACTGAATGGAACAAAAAAATATTTATTCCAGCACTTTCCACTTTCCATACACAGACCATTCTCTGTCAAGCACCTCTGCTACCTTGTGCATATAGATTTGGAATCTATAGTGGCACACACACACACATCTATAAAATCCATAATAGCATAACTCTCTATTGTGTGATAGCCAATGTAATAATATTATATTGGTTTGTCTATCCAATAAATTTATCTGCCTTTTTGTACATACACAGTGAATCCTACAGTTAATTAAACTGCAGCTATGCATACACAAATTCCTTTCCCCTCTAACTGAACAAACAAGCTTTTTACAGAAACCACATCATTGGTGTTCCCTGACTATGTTTTTTCAGATTCTGACTTGCTCATCTTTTTTCCCTCTGGGCTTCTGTCTTCTTTGGTCTTAATACTTCATTGTTTCTATTCCACACATCTTTCCCAGAAGACAAACTACAAAATCACAGGAGTGAAACTGCTAGTTTTTTTGAAACCCCAGCTCTCAGAGAAGGATGTCTTATCAGCACATCCTCATCTTGAGCAAAAATTAACTCTGTATTAAAAATGAATTCAAAAATATTACTTAAAAGCAAGAAATCTTGCATATAACGAACAGAGAATAAAGCATGGAACAACACAAGAAAAGCCCCTTATTCAAATATTCAAGAAGCATTTCTAGGGCATGATTCACCTACTCCTAAGGTAGACATCCAAAATAGGTCAGATGAATCACCGTCTAACAGTGTCCATTTCTTTCCAGTCACTGTGAAGTGAGCCTGGACCATAATTCAGATGGAGGCACCCATGTCGCAGCTATTGATTTGTGGATAGAAACCCCAGCCCCGCTCTTCACCCAGGCTACCCCAAACACATCCCAGTTTCTGCAGGAACTACTGTGCAGAAGTGGACCCTTGACAGAAGGGGAGCAAAAGCTCTGCCTGGTGCCTTTGCATGCCTACAATTTTTGCCTGCCCTTTTCCAGCTTTCTGAAGAAAAGCATTCAATGACAGCTGCTGCAGCAAGTGGGCAAAGCTCTTCTGTCTCATCCCTCCCCTCACAAACAGAGAGGTTTTGGATAAAATGAGGAAAGAGAATTTAAAAGAATTTTTCTACCCCCTTTTCCTTGTGAGTACAGGGTCAGTCTGTTCTGTTTCTTCTCTGCTTTTGTCTTGACTAAGATGACATTCATCCTACATTTTCTTTCCACTTCAATGTATTTAGAATGAGATAGGAGTTTCAAAATCAGAAGACAGTTCAAAAATTCTATTTGATCTTTATTAAAATATATATTTTCCGATTTGGCAATCTATTTCATGATATATATTTTGACAGGTTCACGTGTTTTTTTTTCCTGTAGTTTCTTGAGGAAATAAGACTTTTTAAATATCACATTGTCAGTCCCCCATTAGTCACTGGGGAACTAACCAGTTCACTTCAAATTTAACAACCATGTAGAGGAATCAAAGATGAGCATGCTCATATAGCCAGAGATCAGCGGCTGGGTACAACAAAGAGCTCTTACTGGCACCCCCATGGAAGGATCAGCAGGGAAAGACTGACCTTTATCTATTTGGTTTGGTAGTTTATGTAATATCTTGTCCAGGCAGCAGATCAAAATATTTGGTTTAGGGACACTGAATCTGTTGGGAACGTGGAAGGGACATAAAGATGATTTGGGGGAACCAAATCAGGGCTGCTGAGAAGATAAAGTGGTAATAGGCTTTTCTTCAGGCTGAAACAACCAACAGCAGAATGTGGCATTTTTGTAATAAAGTATTAATGGCAATATTGGTAATAATGAGATAACTATACGTTTTTCAGGATCTTGATTTAGCCTGTAAGGATTTGGTTCTGTAACACTGCACACGATCAGGATTTCCATCACCATTCACTGAAGCAGCTGATACAAGGACTCACAAGAGTCAAATATTTGGCTTGATAACCTGAACTGAGCCTGGAAGCCAGCACTCCTAGAATGGAGAGGACTTTTACCCCTGGTTTTTGGTAGCCCTTCGTCTCTAGGAGTTTCTGAAATGCTTGCATCCCATAGAGCGTGGACATCTCTGCCTCCTAAGAGAATTTCCAAAGCAGATTACCAGAAATTAATCAGAAATTATTTAACTTCTTCTATGAAGAAGGTCTGAGGGAGTTGGGGGTTTTCAGCCTGGAGAAGAGAAGCTCCAGGGAGACCTTGTTGTGGCCTTGCAATACTTAAACGGGCTGATAAGAAAGACAGAGAGAGACTTTCTATGGAGGCCTGTAGTGAAAGGACAAGGGACAATGGCTTTAAACTGAAAGAGGGTAGATTTAGATTTGACATAAGGAAGAAATTTGTTACAATGAGGGTGATGAGGCACTGGCACATGTTGCCCAGAGAGATGGTAGATGCCCCATCCCTGGAGACATTCAAGGTCAGGCTGGATGAGGCTCTGAGCAACCTGATCTAGTGAAAGATGTCCTTGCCCATGGCAGGGAGGTTGGACTAGATAATCTTTGAAGGTCCCTTCCAACCCAAATCATTCTGTGACTCAAAGATCTGAGAGCATCTGAGGAGAAAGCTAGCGATTTGCCTGAACCTGGGAATTCAGGAAAAACCCCAGAAAGCAAGGACACTGGTTTCCTGGCAGGGCTGGGAGGTAAGAGGAGTGAACTGTGCATGCTGATTCCTGCACCCAGCAGGGCCCAGGGGCCTGTCACCCCGGTCCCAGCACCTGTCCCAGCAGGGCCCCCGTGCCCACACAGCACCCTCGCTTGGCTCCGCAAGTGTCCCAGCCAGGTCCCACTGTGAGCGAGCCGCCGGGGCTTGGGGTGCCCGGGCTGAGGGTGCTTGGGCTGGGGGCTGCAGGGTGGCAGTACATGGCTGGAGGGAAGTGAGAAGCCACCACCAAAACTCCACAGAGGGAAAACAAGGAGCCTGGCTGGTCCATGCAAGGAGCATGGGTATGGGTGCACATCAGAAGTGATAAGAGATTTGGAAAATAGTCCCCGGAGAGAAGCAGGGACACTGGGTTTGTTGAGTCTGGAGGAGAAGGCTGGAAGTAAGGCAGAACATGATAATGCATTGCAGTGCACGAGAGGTTGTTATTAAGAAAGGCAGCAATTACATTGCTGGAACGACAAAGATAAGATCTCATTGGCTTAATTTTCAGGAAAGAAAAGAAGAAGGAAAAAAACCAAACAGGCTAGGTGTTGCAAAAACTTTCTCTGAGGAAGGCGGCGCTGGAATATATTACCTATGGAGGTTGTGAAACCCACTTCAGCAGAAGCTGTAAGACGTTACGCAAGTATCACCCTGTTTTCTCAGTAGAGGAGAGACCGACGTGCTATTTCTCAGCCTTTGGAAAGTAAAAGTGCATCTCACCTTTTCCAAAATTTAAAAAAAAAAAAAAATCCATACATATGGGTCACTAAATATATAGGTGATAAATAAAAAGTTTAGCATTTGGATTAAGGAAACTGCTACAGTAATTTTACAAATGCTAATTTTACTACTACAAATGCAAGCATTTAAATTCAAAATATCATTTGGATAGTAAATTTTGATCTTTCCTCTCAAAACAATTGCCTTGCAGTTCTTCAGCAGGTAAACGCTGGTAAGATCTTTTAGCACTATTTCTGTCATGCAAATAACACCATCGCACCTCCTTCCTGATACCAACCTTTCTCCTCTGTTATCTCCTGCTCCTGTGTTGCAACCTGCAGGGTTGTGTCCTGTAGAGAAGCACTGGCCACTTCTGTGTTCTTTGGGGCACTTTTATTCCTGTTGAAATGCTTGTGGGCTAGGCCAGTCTCACAGCAAGATTATACAGTCATCTCCACCATCTGAGGTTATGAAGCCATAAGATACCACAGGCATTCCAAAAAAACCAGATTATATAGTTGTTTTGGGATCCACCATAGAGCAGAATACTCCCAGCATATAGAGTATACTGAGGCATGCAGACCTTCCCAGTCCATCAGGGGACATTAAGTCCATCAAGATATCTTAACTCCATTACCTAAAGGACACAGAGTTAGGGAGGTTTTATTGAGATACTGCATAGGTGTCTAATGTTAATCATCTGATCAGATGCTGAATTCAGTCCACCCTTTCACCACTAAATGGTTCTACTACCGATAACTCCAATAAGCTCTGCCAGCCAACCAGCTAATGTTAATGGCACAGCTGGTTAGGGCTATGTGCTGACTGAGCAGGTTGCTGATAGTCCCTGGACAATACTAGGAGATACTCCTCAGTCCATTCCATGCAGAGAAATGTAAACTACCTTCACACTGCCAAACCATTTCATTTGCTGGGAAATATGCTGCAGTGACACTGGAATGACTAAATGGGCTTGGTAAAACTTACTTGCCCTGGCTCATAGTGATCTGGGTGGTCTAGTGACTTGTCTCACCAGTGCTCTGATATCCATGTAGCTTGTTTGCTCAGGCACAGTGCTACATGAAAACACAGGTAGCCCACATCTGTTGGGTACACAGGAGAAAAGGTCCTCTGGGAGGTGGGAAATTTGGAGAGTGTGGTGCAGGTTGCCCTGCAAGGCTTCACCCCCAGGACCAGCATAGAGTCATTAGTGACGATGCTGAGCCACAGCTTGCTTGGTCTGACCTGACTCTGTGGAATGCCATTCAGGTGCCTCTGCAGTCATTCCCCAAAACTTCTGGCTCCATCATGGCACATTAGCTTGGGCTCTTCACCATGTTCTTCCAGACTGAAGCTGATGCTGAAACAGCCTAGATATAGAGATCCTACTCATAATTCCCAGCAGGACAAGATGGGCCTTCTCAGGGTCAACTCTGATACTACTGATCTTCAGGGACAGCATATTGACAAACTGGATAAACTACCTAGAGGCATTTGAGGTAGCTCATTTCATTAGCACTGAAAGAGAACTTTGAGTGCTCGAAGTCACGTACAGATACTATCTACTGAGGACATCACACCTCTGCAAAATAGAATGGGGAGTAAGATTTATCATTGTTTTATGGTGAACATACCAGGCTAGAAAGAGGCAAGCAGTCTGGTCAAGGACTCTGGAAGTATGTGCCCAGTTCTTATCTCTACTTCTGGCTGATGGGCTACTTTGTGCAAGTCTCTTCACCCACCACCATCTTCCCCATCTTGTTTTTTTGTCTGGTTTGGTTTGGTTTTGTTTTTTCTACTTGTATAACTGTGGCATGCACCTGCTGGTAAGAGGCACTATATGAACCAGAGATATAATGATGAACGCGATAGGAGAACTGGTGACAGATGAATTCCAGGCCACAAGCTCTTGACCCCAGAAGAACTGGTTCCTGGCTTTCACTCTCATAAATGCTGTTCTTCGTGTGGTGTTTGGGGGAGTAACCATATCTGATGACTTTTTTCCCTCTCTGTTCCAGCTGATGATGATGTTGGCCCAGCTGAAAATAAGGAATTCATAAGAAAGTGAACACACTTTGACTTATATATTCTGCAACAGAGAGCCCAGATGAGAAAGAAGCCACTTAGATGCTGTGACTGTGGAAACAGTTTTGATGGGAATTCTGACCTGACTCGACATCAACCGGTTCACACTGGAGAGAAGTCTTATCTCTGTGCTCCTTGTGGGAAGAGCTGGAGCCAGGATTCATCCCTTACTCAGCATCAATGAACCCACTTCAGCAAGAAATCAACACCCAAATGGAGCATGATCACTGTGAGTCCTGCAGGGCAGGCATTCACTCCTGCACCAGAGATGGGATAAAGGCAAAGATATCCAAGCCACTGTCAGGAGTCTTGCAGGGAATGTGAGGCACAACCCTAAACACTACAGAGAACAATCTGACAATGCTCCAGTGCAGTGGCATAACAGTGGTTGGATGTGAGAACTCTGCCATGATGAGATCATGTTGAAGAGATCACTAATGAGGGAGAAGGAGGTCCAGGGAAGGGGGAACCTTGAAGCACTGAGAGAGAAAGAGAAGAGGTAAAAAAAAAGGAGCAGGGTGAATGAAATCAGCAGGCCAGCAAATGGGGTACTAAGGGAGCTATCTGGGTGTTGGGTTGGTAGTTAACTTGGGCATCTGGAGCACCTGCCCAAAACAGAAGGAAGGTAACTTTATCTTTGTTCTACTCTAAGAAAACATAATACAGCATATTCTAGACTTAGTATGAATCATTATTTGCATTTCATTAGTCATTGTTAGCTGTAGCCTGTAAGTATTTCAAATCCTACACAAGACCTTACAGGGTTTGTTTCCTTCTCCTTCTGTCCCTTGACACCTAGATCTCATATCCACTGACTTACAGTTGTGACAAGTTAACCTTTAAACGACTTTTTGGTCTTTGTTTGTTTATTCTCTCAGGTGCTTTGGGGACTGCAACTCACCCATTCCAGGGAATATGATAATTTTAGAAGAGACAGAAGAGACTGTCACTGTGACACATGCACTGTGAGCACAGGACAAGGATGTGGTTCCAGCCACAGCCAATTTACAATCTAAGCCTCCAATGTAATGTACCAAGTCTTTTTTCTAAGGTAGATAAACCACTTTTTTATAGGGTCATTCTGCTTTTATGTTTTGCTTGCAGTATTATGCTTATCCCATTCTTAATTAAATGCAAAGAAAACTAAAAATATCACACAGTGTGAATCACAAAAAAGGCCGTTTTTGTGAGTAAAGGACAAAAGCTTACTTCATGAAAACTGTGCCTTTGCTCGTATGAAACAATTCCGCTTCAGTCTGCCCTTCCAACAATAGCATCATAGCTCCAGACAAACAATACTTACCCGCCACTGTGTGGATGGTCATGTTTCTCTGCAAGCGCACATCTGTCTTTACAACCCATTACTTGGGAAAGGTTCCATTTTCCATGACTAAGATATGTGGGTGAGGGGCATGGGGAGTCCTGTCCGGTTACAAAACAGGCCAGCGTTGCAGATGTGATTTCAGGTACATGTGCTCGCTTTTGTGTTTATTACATTTGTGGGCCATTATAGGATTCATGTTTAGTTTAAGTCCTTCAGGAAAGACACCGTGACTGGCCTAGCTGGGTTTTGGTCTTGTTGTACCACAGGCCAGAAGACAACATGTATTTTCAGGGCCTAACAAGGTCACTGATATTAAGAATCAGAAACTAGATGAGAGTGGGGTTAGAGTAAGGGTTCTGTCCCACAGATGTCTGTGACCAGGACTGTGTTCTCCAGGTAGACTCTGCCAAGTTACGTTATCCTGGGCCAACACAGTGCAGGTGTTTTGGAGAATCATAGCATTAATCTTACTGCAATTTTTGGAGTAGAGTGAGGGTTCCTTAATGTATGGTCAGGATTGGATGTTGAGGATGGCAGAACAGGGTGAGAGATTAAGGGCCAGCCTTGGCCCTCCTTCTGCAGGGTAGGGGAGGAAGAGAGGCTGTGGAAGCCTGGGGAAGAGGGGTTTCTCTTGTTGCTGTCAGGAATGGGAGGAATAATGTGCACTAAAGGAGAGGATATCCCGGGCAGTAGGATTTGCGTCCTGTATCCTGCAACCCCCCTCTATGGGGGCAAAGACTAGGGACTGTTTATTTGAGCTAAAACTGATCTCCACCATCTACAGACCCAGAGTAATCAGCCAGTCTGCAGCCCCACACATTTTCCTACTAACATAAGCCAGCTGGATTTGTGTGCCTTGAGATGAGTAAGGGGCTATTGTTTCCTTCATGGCTAAAGTCACAAGAGATGTTATTTTTAAAAAGCTGAAAGTATCATAAAATGGTAGATCTTCCTTGAACACTCTCACAGGAAGCCTTAAAAGAAATCCAGTGCAACTGCTTTCCCAAGCCTAACAAAACATAGTTGAGGGATGAAAAGGTAAGCTGATTTTTAAACCTGCTGGTGTGACGCTATACAGACTTCACCGATGTACAGGAACACATGCGACAGTATGGTATTTGTGTGAATGTTACCTCACCTGGATGCAGGCAGGAGACAGCGTCGGGAACAGCGTCCCAACAGGGGGCACTCTGTCATTACATATAGAGGTTTGGAGCTCTCCACCTCGAGGATGCCTCTTACACAAGGACACCTAACGTGAGGGAAGGCACATTTCGGCTTGCTTCGGCTCCTCTGCAAAAACTAAGCTGATGAAAAAATGTTATGTTTACGCCTTTAAAAGCTGCACTATTACACGTAATTATATCCACCAAAAAAGCGAAACCTAAACTCCAAAACCCTACATCCAGGCCATTTCTGAAGTTTTAAGTGCTTGATTTCACAACCATTCAAGACTCTCTTAATACAAGCCAGGGAATTCTGTGTGCAATTTGTTAATTAACAGGGAATCATCTTTATTGGTGCATGGGACAGATTAATTTGTTTGTGGGCTGGACTTTGTGTCTAACCAACAAGAGGAAGAAAATGAAGGGCTGGTCTGAATCATTACTACTGACCTGCACCACAAGCAACAACACTTAGATGGACATTATTGTGTGAGGATCTCAGCTAAGAAGAAGTAGCATCCTAGTATGGCAGTTTCTGAGTGAGCAGGGACGGGCAGGACGGGGTTGAGGCAGAGGCAGCACTGCTCTTTCGAGCACAGGAGAAGGCTTCTGAATGTTAGCCTCCCACCTTTGCTGCACATGCTGACATGCTGCAGCTGCCTGTGTGGGTAAAAACCTGCACACACGCATATGCAATGTTTTCTGTATCGAGCTCCTACACAGCAAGTTCCTCCCTTTCATGCTGAACCAGAGGGCTACTTGGCAACCCCCTCAAAGGCAGCATGCTTCTCCTTTCATTTCTGCTCTCTATGCTGGATTTTGCTGGGGTCCCCACTATAATTCACTGGTTCAGCAGCTCTGGACTAGAACAAGATTGCCTGCAGTGATCCAGCTTTGTCTGTATTCCACCTTTCCCTTACAGTAATTTATTTCTAGAGCTCACAGTTGAGGAGAAAGCCTGAATAAACGACAACAGGATAACTGGCCTACCTGAATCTGAAGAGAGCAGAAAGAAGGAAGGAAGTTTCCTAGGTGTTTTGGTAGCGAACTGATTTACTTCTTGTTAGCATCCTTTCTACAGAGAGCTTTGAGTGTCATACACACACCCCTAAGTTAAGTTATTGCCATGAACACCCATATATATAAGGAAAGTATAGAGGAAGATTCTGCTTAATTTCTTGGCTTGGCAAATGGAGTGGAAGTGTTTAAAGAGTCCCAGCAGCCTTCTCCTGGGCTTCTCAAAGGATGCTGGGGGACGGGAAAAAGAGAAAGTAGCCACTGTCACTGATCTCTGCTTAAGCATTTTCTCACTCCTAAGGAAGGAGGGGAAACATCAGTGTGTGAGGTCCAGGTAAAGGGCAAGGCTGTTAGAGACTCCAATCCAGCAGTTGTCTGCATCTGTATATGAAAGAGAGAGATGTGTGTACGGAGTGGGCTGGGAAACAGTTTGCTGCACCAATACATAGCATTAGGACTCTGGTTCAAGTTTGCACAAGGATTTAGCTGCATCTAATTCAAGCAATTATCTTCTGCGCAAATGCCCTCCCTGCCCCTCTGCTGCCACCGTGCAGGAAGGATGGCTGGACATGACAATGGCAAATTCCTGTTTGCCTCTTTGCTAATGCTGATCTCCACTGAGTTCCTCCATCCCAAGAGGCCAAGTTCACAGGCCATCCATTCGGCAGTCTGCAGAGAGAATTCGGTCTCTAAAAGTCTATAGCAGGGCTGTTGAACTCATTTTCACCTAAATATAGGAGTAGTTACATTTATACAATCCTAAAATTACATTCAGCCTGTTGAAGGCAACTGCAAGGCTGATGTGACCCCCGGTGAAAATAAGTTTGACACCCCTTGTCTATAGGATCAAGAGCACTGCGGAAGCATAGAGAGGAAATGCTACCTTTAGAGTATTGAGGCTGTGAATTACAGCCACATAGCCTGAGCTCTGGATGGAGCCCCAGAAGTAAAAGAGCGCATAAGAGCAAAGCTGTTAGCAAATTAGTCTCCAGTTTACAGGAAGCAATACTCGAGGCTCTTAAGATCTGGATCCCAGTCAGACAGCTGCAGAGGCATCACAGCAACCTCACTGCCTGGACCAGACTTTGCAATATCCTCAGGAAGCTGCTGCGCCACTGTGCTGCAGCCCACAATGTTGTCAGCTGTTCTCACAGATCTCTGAAGGCCACGTGTATCTGAGGTCATCAAAGGATTTGGGGAAAAAATAGCTTTTTGCATTCTTCTTGCAGCATTCAGAATCACAAACAGAAATTGAGAGCACTGCAGGAAACTAAGAACTGCCTTCTGAAGCCTCCCTGGAAGCTGCAATGGATGATTTCAGTCTGAAAGAGGCACTTGCCAGGAACAAGGAATAACTGGAGTATCCTTTGTACGCAGCATCTCAGTGGGGAGAAGGCATAAACCCAAAGATTTCCTTAAAATTGTAACTGAGGTAGAAATTGCCTATGTCAATTGGTGTAAAAGAACAGCTGTTTGGAAATGTTTGCATAAACAGCTTTCATTAAGACTTTTCAAAATTCGTTTGTGGTATTTCGGGATAGTAAGACCAATGTTGCTTATTCTAGATTACCAGGAATTAACACTTTTGCTTTTGCTATTGGAGACTGGCCTTTCCTAGTGCCAATTCAACCAAAATCAGAAAAGGTCAAGGAAAACAGCATTTGCATGTATGAGCCCACACATTTCTGAAGCCCTGGCATGAGCAGTCATTTTCCTTGACACCAGTCCAGACTGCAGTGAAAGAGCTGCAGCAGTGATTGTAACCGGGAAAGCCCATCAGTGTCTGCCAGGCGCACATCCACAAAGTAAGAACTGCTTTCTCACCTTCTAAAACATGCAGTAGCTTATAATCAAGTGAATTGTTGGGCAATGTCAGGCTAAATGGATGGATGCAAACAAAAATATGCTTTTGCTACCTTATGTGGCTGACAGGCTAGGGACTCTCCAGAGAAGCCCTTACCATTGTGCCTCTAACACCAGCCTTCGTCTCTGACTGTCTGTCTGAAGTCTTGTCCATTTGTTTAAATTTTCTTGGCAGCACGTCTCAGAAAGTGGGGTTTAGCAAGCAACCCTTTTAGGACAATGGCCCAATTTACACATCAAGCAAGACCACTGCTATTATTTTGGAAGAAATTTGTACAACACACTAAATGGGCCATTCATTCTTAATCCATCCTGCCAATGCAGACCTTCATACTAACTGGTACATAGTTCATAATGACATAAAACTATCACTCTATGGCACATATGTAGCTATCCATTTGGGCAAAGAGTCCTTACTGCTTTTTATATGAGAGAAAAAAAAAAAGGATGAGGTTGAATAAGGGTTATAAAGATACCTAATTTAAGATAATTATTTTGCTCCTGGTTTTATTCTGTAAAAGCAAACACAGTATTCTGTCACAGTCATTTGTTGGCTGCAGACTAGTTGAGATTCCCAGGAGAGAAAGCATGTGACAATGAACTGGGGGAAGCCCATTTCAGTCTGTGACTCTGACTGCTTTTCTCAGGATGTACATGCTCTTTGACAGTACGGGTTGTTGTCTTAGGACTTTTATTATTAATTCCGATCATGTCTACAATGTGGTTTTATAACTGGTTTCACAAAGGAAAGCATTTCTAGCCTTATCACCTGAAGGACTTTCCCAGTTCTGTATTTTCCTAATCCTTTCTGGCATGGGCACCTATTCCTGGACATATGCTGTAACAAGTTTCAGGAAAGATCCCAGAAACCAGTACTTGTCTATGTGAAGTCCATAGTCTATTGAACTCCTGGGGTAAGTGGCAACTCTGCCAGACAACAGTAGGAGTTCACTACAGCAGAGTAGAGGGACAGAATCACCTCCCTTGACCTGGCAGTCACACTTCTTTCGATGCAGCCCAGGATATAGTTGGCTTTCTCGGCTGCGAGTGCACAGTGCCAGCTCCTGTCCAGCTTTTCATCCACAATGATGCTGGGACTCTGCTAACTGCTGACACCAAGCTATAAATAAGGGGTAGGAAAAGAGATGAGTGAATTTCAGGACTGTTACCACTGGATGTTCACAGCAAGCCTTGGAGGAAATGAAGGAAATAGCCAGGACCCGACTCACAGGGAATGGGTGTTTTACTTGCTGCTTGTATACTTACTTTGGTTCAGTTTCCAGTCTCAGTGTTCTGTTTCTTCCCATTCTTAGGAGGGTTTTCTTGCATATACACAGGTTTGCATCTGCTTGGAGGATGGTATAGCTGCTAAACACGCCCAGAGAAGTTATTTGGTTTTCCGAGAAGTGAGGGCTCACCAGATGACTTTAGTTAAATTTATGAAGACCCTTAGACGCCCCGTGGTACTTCTGACATGTTAGCAGCTTAACTAAGAGTTACTAAAACTGCCAGGTTCTGTCCTACTGTCTACCTGGCTTTTTGCATTTACAACCGTGTGCTTTGTATATTGTAGAAGTTAAACTCAGAATAATGTCTGCTATGGAGTGGCGAGGACAAGAGGACTCTAGCTAGATGGGATGTTCATGAGGAGGATGCCTACATAGGAAAAGAAAGGGTGAGTGGGAGGCTGGTGTCTGAACTGCCTCTCAGCCCGCTGAGGTCCAGTATGCTCAGATAGCACAGGGCGCTGCAGGAAGCAGGAGCACATCAGGGTACAGAAGGACTCTGCTCTTTGCACTGCTGGGCCTCTTTGGAGGATGAGCCTTTCCTTGGAGGGGGATAAGGACATGCTGGGCACTCAGTGCAGCCCAACATTTGGTGGGCTGAGATAGATCATGCAGCCCAATTCACCTGGGACACCTCTGTGCTGCTCTCTCTCCTGCTTGCCACTAATGCTGGCTCTCAACTTTCATCCTGCTGGGGGAGGACTCCCACGCTGTGGGACCTACTGGTGAGAAAAACATTGACTCACTGTAGCTCACCTTCCTAAAGGAGATGGGGAAGTACTCCCAGTATGGGATAGGACTTGTTTTGCACACACTGTGCAACCCTCCAGATGTGCAGATGTTCTAAACATCTACGCTACCGTAAGGGCAGTTAAACTGGCACAGGCAGCCCAGAGAGATTGTGGAGTCTCCATCTGCGAAGATACTAAAAACCCAACTGGACACCGTCCTGGGCAGCCTGCTCCAGCTGACCCTGCTCGAAGCCAGGGGGTAGGCTAGGTGATCTCCTGAAATGCCAGCCAGCCTTAGCGATTCTATAGCACACCTATTCTTCATTGATCTTCCCTCCGTGCCACTGGCAGAAGTACCACCTTATTGGCATTGCAGTAATTTTGCATGGGTCCACACAGGAGTCCAGTTCCCATCGAGTTAGGGAAGGAGAGCTTGGCCCACAGATGGACAGAGATAGTGTGATACCAAGAGCTGCACATTATGACTTCAAGCACTTATTCACTCTGTGTAATGTATGAAGAAAAGCTTGGCACTCAAACTCTTTGTGCAGTAGGCAGGGAAAAGCAAGGTACCTCAGGATATGATTCAGAAAAGCAAATAAAGACTTGCCTCTGCAGCTGCTGGAGGTGACAAGGAGAGGGGAAAGGTTAAGCCCATCTTAGACAATAAGTTGACCTTTTCTGGATGACAGAGGTGCCATTTTCCAGTCAGGATGCCCAACTCCAGCCCGCTGCCAGCTGCTAGGAACTTAAAAAATGCAGCAGGAAGAGGCATCACCTATTTATGTAACATCCCAGAGGTCTCAGCAGCAACCCAAGAGAGATGTGATCCAGAGCTGATATCCCCAGTCTCTTGACTTGTGGGAATTTGAAGCCTCTCCATTGACTGTAACGCAGTGATGTGGAACAAGAATCTCAACTGCAGAAGCTGATCCACTATGATGAAACAATTAATCCACACAAATGGAAGCATTAATTGAATCAGAAAGCAGTAGCAAGCACGAGTATGATTTTGATGCTGGCTGGGTAGAGCTTTCAGTGTGCTGCTTCTGGTGGGAGTTTCCCTGCCTGGGAGACCCCGCGTGGGTCATGCAGAGAAAGGAGGGTTGAGGACTGCCTGGGTGTGGGCTATGGCGTTCCTCCAGTGGTTGGGTCAAGCTCCCTCTTCTCTTTTGCTGAACTCCTCAGAGCACGTCCTGGAGGACAGACACCTGCGAACACTCATAAAATGATGAGGGAAAAAAAGCACTCAAAGAGATGGCACTGGATATTAGTTAGAGGAGACAGAAAATATAATATAGGTAATTCCTTCCTCAGTCACCTGTCTAGCATAATTCTTTGCTCACGTTGCATTATTTGTAAGTAAAGATCTAAACTGCAGTGAAGTGCATTCTCACACAAATGCTGTACTTCTTTAAGCAAATCCAGGCACCTGTGCCACAAATAATAAAACTGGGGCAGTGGAGAACCAAGCAACCTACTCTATTTTGCTATTGAACTAAAAGTTCCAAATTTTGGAATTTGCCCCTTCTTTTATGATCACAATAATCAGTGTGTCAGGGTTTCCCTTAGCCCTGCTACTCTCAAACACATGTTGTCCTGTATCTAGACGTCCTTCCTTTCTTCTTTTCCTTTATGTATGCCTTTTCTCTGCCTGGTTCTCTTCTACTCTCCTACATGGGGGAAGTCTCCCTATAGTCTGTCTGCCCCTATTGCTACAGTCGAGCTGGCAGACAGGAACAGAGTTTCCTTTATTGGGAACAGATATGCTGTCCCCTTTCAATACATTGCTGACCACAGCAACCAGAGAGAGCTTTCATGTAGGTACGTCTCCTCAGGATATTTACCTGTGTACCTAGGAGAGACAGGGTGCCTGAGAATGGTAGCTGTGGATTCAGATTTTTAGCACAACCTACAGAGTTTTTCCACCCACATCCCGCTCAATTTCTTCTGAATCCAGGCGTTTAATTCATTTGCTTTTATTTGACGATCTCAGATGTAATCTTGGGCTCTCCGAGGTGTGCTGCTGCAGAGGCAAAGCCCCGCCACGGGTTGCGAGGACGATTCTCCCGACACCCGGCGCTTTTCCTTAAAACCCCGGCTGCCCGGCGTGGGAGGGGGGTGGCGGAATGGAAATACAAAGCAGGAGAGTTCACGCATGCAAAGTTGAGTGACCTGGAAGGAGCGGGAAAACAAGAGACTCAGGTAATGAAGGCAGATAAATGAATAAACAAATAAATAAGCCCCCGTTTCTTGAGCCAGCCCGGGGACCTGGGATCAGTGGGTCAGGTGTACCCGCTCTGCTTTTGCTCTGGGGGCGGGGGGGCAAAGCAACCAAGCGCTAAACGCCTTCCTCCCCGCCCTCCACCCAGGGCAGACGCAGTTACTGCCCCCCTTGCGATTTACAAAATAAAAAAAAAAAAAAAAAAAAAAGTCGAAGTACCTTGCGCTCGGACGGACAAGGGGCCGGAGCCGGGACAGGAGCCGCCGCCAGCGCGTCCCGCGCGGGCCCTTCGGCGGCGGCTGCGCCCTGCCCTGCCCTGCCCCGCGCCGTGGGAGCGCGCCCCGCTGCCGGCCGGGCTGCGCCCCGCACGCCAATCAGGGCGGCCGCTGCCTTCCTGTAGGTGTGCCCGGCTCACCTGGGAGCCGCCGCGCTCATGACATACCTGCGGCCCCGCGGGCGGCGGGGAGACGGCGGCCGGCTGCCGAGGGCGGGGGGCCGCGGCGGCGCCGGGGGGGTCAGCGCTGGCCCCAGTGCGGCGATGTGAGGCCGGCGCAGGTAAGGGCGGCCGGTGGGGGCGGCGCGGCCCGGCCCGGCCCGGCGGGAGCGGCGTTGCCGTGTTCCCGGGAGAGGCGGGGTGAGGCGCGGGCCTGGCGCCGGATCCCCACGGAGCCCGGGCCGGAGGGGCGGCTGCCCTCCGCGGAGCCGGGGCGGCGGGCAGGCTCGGGCCGGGGGGAGAAGGGGAGGGAGGGCTCCACCATTTTAGGACCCGAGGGGACCGGGGAGGAGGGATCTCCGGGGACGGGAGCGCTCGCCCCTCCCGCGGCGGGACGGCGGGGCCTCCTGCGCTCCTCGGCGGGGCCGGGCCCGCGGCGCACAGGTGTGGGTGCGCGGGGAGGGCCGCCGTCGGGGCCCGGAGCCCCCGGGAGCCGCTCCCGCCGCGGGGAGCGGTGCAAGCCCCGGCCGGCCGCTGCCTCTGGAGGGGGCGGCAAAGGGGGCGCTTCTCCGCCGGCCCCGGGTGGGGGCGCAGCCTTCGCGGCGGCCTGTGCGGGACGGCGCAACTCCGTGCCCCGCCAGCAGCGCTCGCTTTCCCCCCGCCCCGCGCTCCTCCTCCTGCTGCCGGCAGCAGGTAGGGCCCGGAGCACAGGCCCGGTCCCAGGCTCAGCTGCCAGCAGCCGGAGCCTCTTCCCGCAGAAATGGTGCCTCCCACGCAGGAGCGAGATCCCACGGTGTTCGCGGGGTTTTCAGCTCTAGCCGGGCCGCCCGTGGCTGTGGCCCGGGACTCTCGGCGCTGTGCTTGAACTCTGGACACCTTGTTGTTTTCCTCCTTGCTCTGCTGGCTGGCGCCTCGTGACTTTTATGGCCTGTCATGAAGGGAAGGCAGGGGAACGAAAGGCGAGATATCTGCATGTTGCTCGCTTCTCTTCTCCTTCCTGCAGCCTCTTCGGAGCCCCAGCCACTGCAGCAACTCTGGTGGCAACCTCAGTGCCCCAAGCAACCTGCTGAGGGGCTTTAGAGCTCTCATGGCTCTGGCCTGACCCATTCTCCCACCAGCATCCATGTTATCCTTGCTCTTGATACTTCATTTATTCCCAGGAGATGGATAAGACCAGGATCAAAGCTGGTATGGAGTAAAGGGGTGGGGAAGGAGATCTGAGTTCAGCTTGTTTGTGTTGCCTTGTTGCAGACTTTGCCGAGGAGCTGCCGGATGCAGATGCTGTCAGCTTCTCCTTGAGCTGCATGCCTGTTCCTCTCTAACCAAGCCACATCCATAATGTGTTGTTGAAGTTTTGTGACCTGATTCTCTGGAGTTTTGGAGTTTCTCGTAACCTAAATGGCTTGGATAAGGGCAGAGTCCTTTTAAAGGGTTGCACGGGAGGGAGGTGGCTTGGTTTGGAGGAATAATGTATGAGTGACCCAGATTTCAGAACTGCAACTGAATTGGGTGAGGAGGAGGCATCCATAAATCAGGCTTGAAGTTGTACCAAATTCAGATTCTTAATTCTCAGTGTTAATACTTGGAAAGCTCAGATGGCTTCCATGTAGAACCTCATTTTGCCAATTTAGGACTGAGGGTAGCATTCGTAAAGTGATGTCTGTACAGTAGCCTAGTGATCTTGATAAATCTGTGAGTGGGGTTTTATGGTGTAATTGCTAGTGACAACGTACTCTATTTTGGAGTGTAGTTTAAAGTGGACTGTTTTATTTAATTAGTTTGTATTCATGCAAATTATGTTCACTCTCCATGGTTATTCCAGGCAAAATTTAAGAAATAACCTGCAAGGGATTTCAAATACGTAATTGGAATATTTTTTTTCCCCCCATGAATATTTGATTCTAATAATTATTTTGCTTTCTGTCATCTCGTATCTTTCCAGATTGATGTTGGCTACACAGTTACTGTTTAGCTAAATTTTACATTGCTAGCTTATTTCGACAGTCATGCCTGGGAAGTTTTTTAATTCCTTTCAGTTTTGCAGCTCTCCAATGAACTTGTGTTGTATCTTTTAATGAAGTGCTTAGGACTGTCTTCAGTGCAAGTGTAGTTGTACTTTGTTTCGGCACTGGGGCTGTACAGAGAGAAATTGTTTCCCTCTTCTGTGAGGTGATTGTAGAGTTGATGTTCCTGGTATCAGCCATTTGGGGACGGATGCCTTATTCTGACCCCTGGCAGATGTTTGCATTCCCAACTGGTTATCGCTGTGTTGAATCCAACATTCTATTAGAAAAGTAACCAGTCTTGATTTCAAGATATCAAGTGATAATTTACCTGGGGAACCAGTGCAGTCTATTCCAGCGGCTGATTATGCGTGCTAATTCCTTATCTCAATCTGTCCAGCCTGGTTCCTAACCACAAAGTCTTCCTACAAATTTTCACGCCAGATTACAGAGCCAGGGTGAGACATTCCAGCAAAAAGATGGCCTATTGTACCGCAAGCTTACAGCTGTTATCCGTGCTAACCTCTTGCTTCTGGGAAGAGGCAATCATGGAGCTGTAGTTACAGGGTGAGTGGTGTGATTTAGAGTAGCCGCTAAGTGCACCTGGCTGTGGAGTCTGTGTGCAGACAGGGCTTTCAGAGAAATGTAATTTAATAACTTGTGTTGCTTGGAGTACCGCTTCATGTGGTGTTTAATCCAGCGTAAGTACAGGCTACTGCTGAAGGAATGATTCAGTTCTCATCCAGTCCTGACTGCAAGCTCCTGCCTCTTCCCTTAGATCAGATCTAGTGACCAAGGGGCCTTGAATCCGTTCAATCACTGCTCCAACTGAAAAGTAACCCCCTTCCCTAAACAAAAAATATGTCACTCTTTTTGTAGCTGGAAGTTGGATAAACCTGCCCTCTGGCCGGGTGGTGCTAGGTCTGATGCAGAAGGGTAGCATCCCACTGGGCATGAGAAACACAGAGAGGGACTACCTCTTTCAATAGCATCCCATGCCTGTGCTGAATTAGATGCAAGAGGGAATCGTGCATTTAATTCCTACATTTCTGTGCTCAGATAAACAGGCTGTGGTTGCACAAATTCTCTCAACTGCTGTTGTAAGAAGCTGTTGTATCTGCCTGTTGTCATCCACGCTCTGGTTCGTTGTGAGACCACACACATGCTTGTAGCGCCAGAAGAGAAAGGGCAGTGTGGGGGTGGGATTAAGAAGGGCAGAGGATGAGACTCCTTTTGGCAAGCTGAAGAGCTTGTGAAACTAAAGCTTGAGATACAGGAATCATCACAAGCACACCTTACCTTAAATCCTAATGGAAGCCAATGGGGTTTTTTTTTAACCCCCTTTCACAGCAGATATGTGAGAATAGCCTCCATGATTTGCTCAGTAGCCCAGGTTAATTCACTTGTGTGACTTGGAAGAACTAGGTTTAATCAAGATTGAGTTTAGTTCAGTTGTGTTTATGTCTGTGGTCAAGAGGTGTGTATTGGAGCTAGACTTTGTGTGAGAAAGAGCATGTAACATACAAAGAAGAAGGTCTGTGCTTTGGCTGTGATGTACTGATCCCTATGAAAGGTTCATTGCTGCAGAACAGTTGCAAGCTAATGTATTTGTGTGCTCTATATGTGACATTCTTGGTGGTTTTTGGTGCCTGAGCCAGCTGGGGTACCATTATGGGAGAGCTTTGTTAATCTTGTCTCTTTTATTAGCAAGTTACTCCAGTTTTCTTTCTCTCTTAGTGGAATTAGTTTGCAGGGACAAAATCCATTTCCCATCAATTGCTTTAAATGCTGTTCCTTCAAGTGCAACGTTCAACACTGCAAGGGATGTGGAACTGAACCTGTGGTGGAGACTAGTTTTGGTCTCATGGTTTGGGAGATGGATTACAGCTAGATGAAGTCGAAGAAGAAATTCCCATTACTTTAGTACAAGTTCAGTGCAAGGTCCAGGGGAGGGCTATTGTGTTTGATAGTGGGAAAAATTGAGAAGGGGAAAAGGTGATTACCATGGCATGTGTACAGATGTATGTATGTAAATAGTCACATGTGCAAATGTATACAAAATAGCGAGTGTTCTGATGCTAGAATAGATTGAGGATGAGTGGGTATAGAAACTGTAATCAGATAGTATATGAGAAGTGAACTGAAGTAGAAGGCAGCGCATGAAACCACTGCTCAAAGAACACTGCATTAAAGCAGAGCTGGACATAAATTAGCTTCCTGTGAACATATTCTATTTTCAGTAAGTCACGTAGAAGTCTGTGACAGTCAGATGTCAAACTACCTCTATGTAGTTTCAGACTGAACACCTAGCTGCACACAGGTGCTCAGTGTGTGAGGTCCACTGCCCCGGCCTTGCTGGTGCTCAGAATGCATTTGGCACTGGAGTTCCTGCTGCTGATCATACACGAAACTTCCCAAATCCTTACCTGGGTCAGACTGAGGTGGTGCCCAGTGGCATCCACAGGCTTGGTAGTCCCATGCATGTACCACCCGTGGGCAGAGCAGAGTCATATGCTGGTGAGCAGACCCAGCCTTGCACGGGGTGTGACTGGAGGAGGAGAGGCGGGGAACGGCTGCTGCTTCATCTGCGAATCCAACCGTAGGTTTTGAGGGGAGGGGATTAGCATCCCGGTCATGTCAGGGCACGATTTGTTCAGATCACAGAAGCCTTGAGGTAATCAGGGGACATGTGGCGCAAGGCCTGAGTCTGGGTTACAAGCAGAGCTCTAACCTGTTGGACCTGGTTGTTGTTCACAGCTGCCACAAGGTGGCTGCAATGGCTGCACTTGCATATTCACTTAATGATAGAAATAGATGTCCAGATCCATGTTAAACTAACACACACATCTCTAGTGGGAGGAGAGCGCTAAGAAGATTGTTTGCTCACAGCATTGTTGCATAGCTACAAAAAAAAAAAAAGAAAGCATATATAAGCTTTACTGTATGTGCGCTTTATACTCACAAAAATATACAGAAGTAGCCATGGAAAGTGCCTGCAAATATTCTTTGAATAGGATAAATCTTAACTGGGCCCTTACATCTTTATAAGATCCCTGTCCCGTGTGAGGGTGCTAGTGGAAACTTTGTAAGAGTGTGCCAATAAGAGTATAGCTTTGCTGATATAATTCATTTCATAGGAGAAGGAAGGATGCCATAGCCATACAGGTGCCTAGAAAGGCTCTTAGGCTGTAGGTGTGTCTTCAGCGGGTCTGGTCTGTAGGCAGAATCCTTTTGGCTTGGATTAACCCTGAGGTTCTGTTTAGATGCAGAAGTTTTACTGTAGGTAATCCATAATGCAGGTGTCTGAGGGTAATTCCAGACCTATGAAATGTTACCCAGCTGCAACATTTGAGTCCATCTCCTTCTCGAAGTACTCTGAGATCACTATAATTTTTTTAAAGGTGAGGACTGTCAGACTGCATAGCAGTGAATTTGAGAAGGTGCAGTGTGTATCTCTCTCCCCTTTGTTGCTGGATTTATAGAAGAGATTTTCAAGAGTATACTGCAGGCCCTGCAGGACAGAGACCATTTCTCACTGCAATATTTAGAATGGTGAAGACGTGGTCCTGATTGTTGGTATTGCAGATGGCCCAAATAGCTCTTCCCATTGTTTGTTGCTTCTCTACATCTCTCTTTTTCTGTATATCACTTTGTGCATAGAGATATTTCAGGCTTTGGTCTGAGTACAATATAGCTGATGTATCTTAATAGGTGTTTTTAGAACAATGCACTTCTCTCTCCCTTCTCTACCTCTTCCCAAGAAAGGTGTTTTCTCCTGGAAAGGCACGTTTCAGGTATAGGCAAGAAGAGGCTCAGGATGGGCAGTGGGTCTAGCACTGAGAAGGCTGCAGTACAGCACACAACCCTGTCAAGACTCTATGCTGTGACAAACCTTGGGGCAGAGAAAGGATGCTGTGGGGAGACAGTCAAAGAGAAGTGGGAGTATCCCTATTTTTGTAGCAAATCATGGGTTGTGGCCTGTTTTCCTAAATGTGCAAGTGATTGAGAGAGATGGCTTTGTCCCTCAAGTCATCCAGTAATTTCTTAATATCTGGTGCTGTGTTGAAGGATGGAAAATACATTACTGCACTGTCACTCTTTTCGTCATCCCTGGGCACTAGTGGGAAGAGACGTTCTCTTAGTGCACACGGAGGGACTGAAAGGGAAGCTATAAGGTGTTTCTGTAGGCACAGTGTCAATGCTGCTCATTTCAGTCAGACTCCTGTGCCATCTGGGAAGGCAGCCTTTCTCTGATGTTGCTCATAGTGTCCACCTAATTTTCCTGCCCCTGTATGATGAGTAAACTGAGCTGTTTCAGAGATGTGCAAAGAAAGGAAGATGAGCAATTTGGACGTATGCTGGAGCAATGAAATGTACCTTTTCCTGGAAGAGCAAGGCCAGGCATGCCAGTTAGGTCATGGTAGTGTGTGCTCTGACCAGTCACAAGGGAGGGTCAGAGCCACAAAAAGCAGCCTGAAATTGTGGCTGTGTGTATAGAAAAATCTCAACAACTGTGATGCCCAGTGGGTGTTATCAGACATACCAGAACCATTTTTCCTTCATTCTGTAGGCAGCATCATTTTTACCTATACATCTGCCGAGTATGTAAAAATAACGATGTCAAAGGAATGAAAATAGACATCCAAGTATAAAAGCTGAAAAATGGATTAATTCTGACTCTGATAGTCATAGCAAAATTATGTTAGAACAGAACAAGAAAAGATGAGGTGTGCTGGATTGCATGTGCAATGAAAACTGGCATGAACAAATCTCAAGTTCAGCAATGCAATATGAAAGCAAATCTGCCCTGAAATGTATTATGTTTTACTAGAATGTTTCCTTTGAAAAGTTAATTTAAAATATGGCATTGTACAAAGCTTGATTGTGACAATGGAAAAGAGTGAACAAAGTGTATTAAAAAAAAGATGTACGAACATGTGGGAGTGTTGAGTTTAAGTATGTGCAAAAACACCAATGTGGTTTCAAGAACAGTTTGGTAGAGAGTTTTGCATTTAGAAGTAGCAAAAAATATCCAGTGCTGTATGTCCTAAGCTCATAAAATTGATTGAATTGCAGAAAGGGACAGTGAGAAGCAGACAACTGTGAGTATCTGACATATGTGAGGTTATGGGGCAGGGGCTTTCATTGACTGGGTAGTGAGATTCTTACAGTATTATACCAGAGTAGCACTGTTCCAGCATGAGCTGAAACCACTAATTATGGGCGCTACTTCGTGTGAGAAATGTGTCTATCATTTTTACTAAGCAACTCCATAGCACAAAAGGAAAATATCTTAGTAACATGTTTTGTATCTCAAAGAACTTGGAGGCAAAAGACACAGATGGAAAGAACAGAATGAACAGTCAATATATTTTTTGTTGGTGAAGGGATTGGTTAAATAAGACTTCGCTTGAGGTTGCAATCAGATACAGAGTTTATAACAAGGCTTTGCATATTCAGTGCACTGAGCAGCCACTCCCTGACTAATCCTCAGAGTATGTCTGTGGGGCAGGAGGGGTTAGTATTACTTCAGTTGCACAGATGACCCTCAGACAGGCAGAAACTACTGGAAACTGCCAGAATTAGGAACTGATGATTCTGCTGGATGAGGTGTGAAGATGAAGGCACAGTTCTTGGTTGCCTGGGCGAGGGGAATCAAACAACAAAACCAACAAAAACCACAAACTGCTTATAATCTAGACTTTTTATAGATCCCTCCTTTAATGAATGACCATAGTGAGGAGTTGAAGGAGGGAGAGCTCCTACTATCCTAATGTGCATATTCCCATTTCAACCTGTATTATGTTACTCTTGATCATAGTCGTCCTTTGTGGATGCACTAGCTTGAAATCTCTAAGTGACCACAACTGTGTTTAACTCCTCGTAAGCTGTAACTGTTAGTAGAGGTACGACTTGAGACAGCAGTCCTATGGGTGGATCTTTATCACCCTCTGTTGGGGTAAATGCTAGTAGTGCAGGAATAGCCAAAAGTTTGGAGTGCAGGGTGTTTCCCATGATATCTTCTGCTCTGGGTATAGCTGTAATTGCACCTTCTTTAATGCAATTGCTTCTTGGGAGCTGATCTACCGTGATCTGTGTCATTCCTCCTGTGTAAAGCACTGCTGAGGGTGGCAGAGTAGATTTGTCACATCAAGATGTGTATTGCTGTTCTTCACTTCAACAGCCTCATGGCAGTGAGTTGTAGCCAGATACAGCTGCCAGCACTGCAGGATCTGCCACCAAGCAAAGGCAGAGCCATTGCTCGTAGAACAGTGGCTGAATTTGGGTTGTTAAACCCTTCTGCTTTGCTGTCTCTCCTAGGCAAGGACCACTGCCTCAGCCTCTTGCTTAGTCTGCTGCAAGGGTGGGACCTTGCTTGTCTTGCCGTGAGCTCTCTGCCCTCACTTGGAGTTCTTCTGTCTTGTTGAGCCGGGGACTTGCAAGAGTCGCTCACTTTGTGCCCCTGCCTATCTGCTAATGTGCTGACCAGCTGGCTGTCACATGTAGCAGAGGTGAGGTGCTGGGTTCAGTAATAGTCAGCAAACGTTTGTGTTGAAAGCTGGGTTCCTCAAGTGCATCAGTCTGGCAGAAGTAAGACTGAAAACTTATTTTCCATACAGGAGGGCATTGGGGAAGAAGATGCTAAGAAAAGAGTTCTGACTCTTCTCTCCCTCTTGGGCATGGTTCACTGACACCACCACCCCCTTTCCTCATACCCTCCCAATCCACCCCACTTCAAGTACCTCTGTTGCTCTTAGCTTTCCTGAACTACAGCGACTATACCAGATGGTACTCTTTGCTGTTGCCTGTAGTGATTTAAAGTGAAGCATTTTGCCATGTGCCAAGCCCGATAACTTGTTTAGGTGAGTTTGATGGGCAGTGTCAGAAGTTACGACTCAGAGCCACCTATGAGGCTGAACCAGAGGAACTCTGCTGTATCTCATTGAACTTGGGAGAGATGGGATGTTTATGTGTTTATGCCCCACTGATCAAAGCATGTTGCAGGTAATGGGAAAGGCTGTGAGCTGAGTCTTGGATTTCATTTAGCTGGTGCCTGTAGCTTCCCAGGGGAAGTTCCTCATTCATGCTAAGGTATGCACAGCTTTATTTAGAATATAACATGTGTGCTTGCGTAGGTTGGCTGATGCGAGTGTACTGAGGACTTTGCATTCCTCAGCTGGAGCTGGAGTTATTTTTGTGATTGCGTCATAAAAGAGGTAGAGGACATTGTATCAGGTCTGTATTGCACTATTAGTCATGGTGACAGTTAGGAATTAAATTACTGCATGTTCTGGTTTCTCACTGGCACACTGAAGTCAGGAGCTTGGGGTGAATTTAAGGCACACAGACCTGATTTTACTCCTCTGCATCTCCATCTGGTAGGGTGGGGCTTGGGAGGGGAAAGAGGTAGTTTTACATGCCACAGGGTTGAGGAAAAGGAAGCTGTAGGCCAGTCAAGAGTCAGAGTTGATGTCTTCAAAGACTGCCAAAGGGCAAACTCAAAATTTTAATTGCTCAGGTAATATCTGAAAAGCCATGCAGCCATGAAGGAGTACTATTTTAGGCAATCTTGAAGGCTAATGGTGGGAAGCAAATTCTGCCCCCTTCTTCATATGCAGGAAAATGAAAGTGGCGGGAGGAAGGATTAAAATATCTGTAATTGTTTCTCATTCATTGAAACTCATTTAATTATTAAAATATTTTTGAGTCGGTATAAGATCTATGATTTAAAGTAACACAGACTTGGAGCTGTACTGCACTTTGAAGTATGTGGGCATAATTTTTGCCCACTGACAAATATGGGGAAATATTGCTGAAACAGACAATATCAATATTGCTGAAGTGGCTGTGCTATTTTTTTTTAAGGTTGTACCTGTAGGGCTCTACTTTTTTTTTTTCTTTCCAGTTTTTACAATGTGCAGTGTTAATTATGGTATTAGGAACTAATGCTAAATCTTAACTACATAATCTATGAGCTGTAATTACTACCATAAACTTTGAAATAAGGTAGAGGTAATTGGTGAAGCTAGTTATAAAAAGCGTTTTGTAAGATTGATGTATATCAGTTACACCGTTTAAAACCCTGATTTATACAACTTTTCACTGCTTCTTCTGAAATAAAAGGTCATAAAAATGCCTTCCTCTCCCCCTCTGTTTGGTGTATTTCCATGCTACAATTTGCAGAGGGTTTGGGGAGGTTTCCAGGGCTTTCCCTAGTATCAGGAAAAGCTTGTTTTCAGAGTTGTTGTAGGGGGCCTGCCTCTTTTGAGTTGATCTGGCTGCCATGCAATGTCCTTTTATACCCAGTCCTTTGCTGAGGAGACAAAGCTGCATTTGGGTTCGTGGGAACGGTAGAGTCAGTGGCAACAACCAAACAAGGAAACCTTAAACCCTCAAATAATGGCTTCTTTGGAAATGGCTGTAAATCCAATTAGAGTACTCCACTTCCCGTAGTGCCTGCTTCTAACCTGTAAGGATTGCAGGCATGTTACTAGTGGAGGGCCAGTACTCAAAATGCAAAATTTCCCTGCTCTGCTGCTTTTGTTCGATGTGAGCTGATGAGGGTGCACCTGTTTGTGTGTTTGAAGTGCCTGGCAAGACACCTACGCTGAGTGTCAGGGACTTGCTTGTAGATGCTGGGTGTGGTTTCACCATAACTTAGGTCCAAGTCCAGGTTTCTGCTTTCCCACTTGCCAGCCCATCACCCAGCCTCTTGTTCCTGCCCACTCCTCACAGTTGCTGCTATGGCTTGTACCTCTGCACGTACAGCTACTGACGGGAGCTGTAGTGTGTGTTGGTTTTGTGTTGTGTTTTTTTTGTTTGTTTGTTTCTGCTGTGTCATACCTTTATGGCTGCTCACATCATTCTGCTTCTGTGTCGTTTTTTTGGCTGGATAACTCCCTGAGCTCGCTCACGTATGGTCACATGCGCACTGGCGCATCGGAGAAGATGGCAGCATCTGGATGCATATTACCTTCATCTGTTCTGGATTTCAGGGTGCTGTGTCCAATCTTAATCAAAATTTATTAGCACCTGATTCTGGGTGGTGTTGGGTGGTCTGTACAGTCAGCAGCAGCAGGTGGTCTACATCTTTTTAGGACTGGGCCATAAACAGATGAACTTTGCAGAATTATCTGCAAATACCTAAACTGGGCCTGACAAATTTGATTATTCATCTTTAACCCAGTTATACCACAGTGTATTTCTCTGCCAGTCTTTTAGTTTCTGGTAGCTCATGTGTCTCACTGGATCAGGTCTAAATACCCTTCAAATGAGTTCAGTGTCATCAGTCCCAACCGCTGGAAAAAAGAAATTGGTAGAGGAGGAAGGAGTTGCCCTTGCTCCTGTTAGTCACAAGTTAAGGCTTAACATTTTGGCTTAAAAAATTAAGGTAAACCCAGACAGCAAGATCTAATTTTTGAGCCATACTTTGCTTCTCGGGCCTTTTCCACAGCCCTTAAAGGCCAGACATGCATTTTTCTTAATTGTAAGCCAAATTTCTCACATAACCACATGATTCTAGGAAGTGGGACTATATGGAAAACAGAAAATATTGTGATGCACACAATAAACCTATGCCAGTTGGCCATGCAGGCATTACACCGTGAGTAACAACAAGTTTTCCATGTGTTTGCATTAGTACCTTCCTATTCAGCACCCACACAATTCCTGTGGCTTTGGGTGTGTGAAGCTATTTTTCCATGGGGAGAGGGAAGGGGTCCTCTCTGGTGCTTTCCCACATTTACATTTCTTATAACATTTTATTTATATCTTATACTTATTGCTCCCAATAGCAAACACGTCTCATTGTGCTTGTTAGCTTCTTCAGTCTAAGTACACCAATTAAATTTCTAAGAACAGTTTGTTCCCTGAAAAGCTGGGCTAGGGGGGAGGCTTGTACTAAAATGTGTTTTCACCACACACATCCCTACATACCTTTTGGATGGACTTTTTTTTTCTTTTTTTCCCTTTAGCTGCAGTTTCAGTACAAAGCTGCACCACCGTTACCATATTGCCAAGTATTTCTGATTATGATAAAAGTCTCATTTCTTTCACCTTTTTGTTAAAAATCTTATAACTGGAGTCATAAGACAATTAAAATGCTGGAGGGGGCTAAGTCTGAAAACGCACATTCTAAAAGCACAAAATGAGGACAAACGAGTTCAAGATTTTTATTTTTTTGTTGTTGTTGCTATCTCGTGGTATTTTGATACCAGCATTTTCTTATTCTTATCTCCAGTTGATGGTACTAACTATTGAAGCCAGACACAAGGTACTGGTTTCTGCTGTTACGGCTGATGAAGTTGTGCTGCTAGAAGTTGTCAGCATGGTATGATGTACAAGTGCAGTTTCGTTGGTTCGTTTTAGGAATCACTTTGGTTGCACATTATATGCTTTACCTATTGACACAAAAGCAGCATTTTGCCAGTATATTCAAGGCTGTGTATATTTTGCTGTATAGTTCAGTCCAAATGTTCCAACTTGGTATCTTCTGTTCTATAGGGCTCTGACAGCTATTGGTAATGGCGAGAAGTCTTAGAGTTTTCAAAATGAAACTTGGTCTGGCTGTGAAAGAGGTTATGTTATGTGTTTGCCAAGAATATCAGCCATGTTAACTTCAGATGGCCTTTCTACAGGGGAGGACAGTTTGTCCCGGTTCAGTTGGCTGAATATTGTTCATTCTTATCTGTCCGTAGTTTGTGCTCAGGACTGGTAAAGGTAACGTGACAACAACTGTGCTCAGCAATGGTTCCACTGTGCGGTCTGGGCAAGGCCAAGCTTTCAAGTGTATTTCCAAGCCCTTTGATGTTTTAATGGCATTTGCATCTGTCAAAATGGTTTGTTGCAAACATTAGCATTCTTTAATCTGAGACTGAAGAACAGTAGCGTGGGATTCTGGCTCATGCTACTGTAGTATAGTAAGAGACTACGAAATTTCTGATGCTAACTGAAGAGTCTCTTGCATCTAGGTCCTGAATCACTGTTTAAAGAGAAACTGAGAACTCCTCTGGTTTATAGCAAACCTGCTGTCTAGGAATGTATATAGCATGCTGATGGCAACCAAGACTGCACATCATATCTTATGTCTCAGAAGTGTTTGCCTGCTTTTTTGCCTCAGATATGTCTGTCAGTCATTCTCCATCCACTGAGTCTGTAGAAAGACCTGCATGGAGCAACTTGCAGTGACTCTGTACATTGCTTTCACTGCAGGAATTCTTCCTATGTCCACCCAGTAGTGTCAATAGTCTTTCTAAGCTACAGCAGTGAGAACTACATGCCATTCTTGGTTGTTCCTGTACCAGGAGACTACAGAATATCAAGGCTTATCTAGTGCTTTTATGAATACAAAACTTCAACTCCGCTTAAAGTGAACTAGATTTTTTGATATACAGGTGGCCCCATTTTATCTTAAGACTGAATGATTTTATAGCATCTCTGGGAAGTGCAGTGTGCAATCCAACCCATGATTTACGCTTGCTTTTTGGCAAATGTTCAGTAGCAACTTCCAAGGTGAAATTTTATTCTACCCAGAATGTTTCTTTGGCTTTTTTTTTGGTCTTAACTATTATAATCCACTTAAATAATTAATAGGTTTGGTATGTCTTGAGTGTGCATACTATGAGTGAAAGCTAGTGAAATGCTGCTGAGAGTGTGAAAACTCAAGCAAACAGTCTGCAGTGGTGTGACTGGGAGGTCTCATTTGCTTTTCCCAAGGTTCAGTAACAGCTCAGATGCATTTTCCAGGAGATCAGGTACTATTGTCAAGTTTCTTTTTTTTTTTTTTTTTTTTTTTTAACCCTTCCTTTTTTTTTTTTTCCCCCTCACCCAAAATACCCGAGGCGACTCCTAGTTCCCAGAATACTAACCACATGTAGACCATTCAGCGCAGCGGTAGACTCTGCGTTATTTTGGCACATACTTTTCTAGATTACTTTTCATATTCTATATGTTCTTTCCTTCAGCAAGCTCTGTCTGCTCCCCATACCCTCAAAGCTGTCTCTATGTAACATTATTTCCCTCCTTCATTCTTATCTCTAGTGCCCTGTGTAATCTCTTCCTGAGCTCAAGAGTTTTGACCTCACTCCTTCACCTCTCTTAAGGGGCTGTGCAGTGATAGAGCAGCCCAGTGGTCATGCACGAAGATCCGTAACTGTTTCTTTGCAGAGGAATAAAGGCAGTGGGTATCTCTCATGGAGAGGGCATCCAGCTGAGAAAGGAGGCCTAAGCATGGCATAGGTAGCTGTACCAAAATAAAAACTAAGACTTGCAGAGGGCAGGCTTTGTGTTAGAGCAGTCGTTACCAACCCCTTTCCCAAGTGTCTCACCAAGCTGAAGGGGAGTGGCCTCCCAGGAGAGATGGTAGCTCTGGTGGCAATTCTCCTGCATGGGGAGCTTTGGATTTTGAGTGGAGAAGGGCGGGCTCTGATCTAGCTTCTGTCAAGCTGTCTTAATACGTGTCTGAACTGTGTGATGAGGATGATTAAGATGAGCTGAAATTAGCAGGAAGGGGCTTGGTGCAGCCTTGTTGCCCCTCGAGTGGATGTTACATCTTACGTGGAGCTCTTTGCTGCCTGAGCTGTAGCGCTTAAAGCTGGCTATGGCATTTCTACAGCAAGCTGTGGCTGCACCAGTGAGGATATGCCCAAGTAATGGGTTGCTTGGGAAGGCGTTGGTTTTAATAAGAAAAATCAGTGTCCTTGTCCACACCACTCAAATTGGTGTCCTTGTCCACACTGCTTATGAGTGGCTTTCACCTCTCACAGCCAGAAGCTCTTGCTGTTCCCTTGGAGAAAAGGTGGAGGGCTGGAGAGAAGAGCCCCTAGTGCACCCACTGGCAGCCCGGTGGGCTGTGGGTCATCTCTGGCTGCTGGTGCATTTCCAGTGGGGCGGCTGGGCCTGGTGATGCAGGGCAGGGCTTTCTCTGCCAGCAGTGTGTTGGCAGCAGCCCGAGTGTGTGGGCCGCTCCAGTACCCAAGGTGAGGGGAGCAGGACGGGGAGCACGGCCCACCCTGCTGCGGGGGCTGAGGCCAGCACCGCATGGGGAGAGGGAAAGTGGCACACTGAAAAGCTCAGTTTCTTCCTGGTTTTGGAGGAGGAGGAGGATCTCGGGACTCCACTTATTTCTGTGTTGCCTTGTTCCCTGGCTAGCTGAAGGGCTTGTCTGTGCTTGATAGCACTTGTTTTTTCTCCTTTCTTGTTTGTTGGAGGAGGTGGGTAGGGAAGGTGAGGTACTTTCTATTTAAAACCAGAAGTGTTTGTCATCTCCGTCCAGGTGAATTAACCCACACTGGAAGGAAGTATGACATTCACATTGCCTTTTGTAATCTGGGAAAGCTGCGGATGGATGTGTGCCTCATCGCAGGAATTGTTTTGTCCGCTAGTGCTTTCATTGCCCTCCTGTTTTACTTAGCTGGCCACCATCTGAACCCTTCCCCTCTCAAATCTTGTGCTCCCTACTGCAGTACAACCAAGCATTGCTGCTTTGTTTTCCTGCTGGCGTGCAGCCAGCTGCACCTTCTCGCAGTTCCAGCTTGCAGTGAGTTTGTGCACTCAGAGTCACTGATGAGTTAAGCAGCAGCTGCTTCGCACAGCTGTGTGCATGTGAGCTGAAGTCCTGGATTTCCAGGCCTTCTTGGGAGAAGAGTGTGGCTGTAACTATCTAAAGTGTAACTGTCTAAACTACCTAAACATGAGGGAGAGATGGTGTGCTCGATATCTGATCCAGGGAGATGTGAAACACTTGTAAGCACCAACAGTGATAATAGTGAGGTTTCTGGGAGGGTTTGTGTAGCCTGCTAGAAGCTGGCAGTTGCCAGATGAGGCTCCTGGATGCTTGTCTGTTATGTTACTGGTCCCATTGCAAATGCTAATTGAAAGTTTGCTTTGGCTAGCCCAGCTCCTGGGGGTCTCCCAGGCCCTCCTCTAGCAGAGGGCTAAGCTGACCTGCGGTGGGAGCATAACATGGCCACGCTCCACAGGTAACCTCTTCTGGTAGCTACTGGGCCCTTGTGGGTAGCTCCTCTGTATGTGAAGGCTACAGGTATAGTCAGGCTTGTTTTATTATTGTCTCTTCCATCTCCACAAAATCCTTATTGCAGGCACATCTGCGGCTTTCACTACTGCGCACCAGCCTTCGAGCAGGAGCTTAACTGTTTCCCTGATGAGATGTACAAGTCCTCCCCCACCATCTCTGCAGAAAGTTTGCCTGTCCCTTCTTCTGCCTCACTTCCCAAAGCTTCTCTCTTGCTCTCCCTGAGGTGTGCAAAACCTGGCAGTAATATGATGAGACAAATCTCATTTGGCAGCTTCCAGTGTTGATCTGCTGTGCACCTCCCTCTACCCTGTCTCCTGGTATCATCAGGGAACCACTCCAAATGCAGCTTTAAACTTTTCCTTTCACCTGTCCAAATCCCTTGCAACAGAGCCAGGGAAGTGGAAGGTGGGTCTTTGAGCTTAATAAGAGGAAATTCAGTGTTGTGTACATCTGTAACAGCACAGTGCACAGGATTTCTTCTTCCCCTCACAAAGCGTGGGCTTGAGTTTGAGCATCTTGCTCTTTAGACCTTTATAGACTACCCTGTCTTTAGTAGTAATAAACCTTCCTTAGCCATCAGCTTATGTCCAAGACCACCCATCTCCCTAGTCTCCCTGCTCCTGGAGAGCTTTTTTGAAAACTGCTTGTATTAGATGTGATAAGCAGTATTTTTCTAGTCAGGTAGCAGGGGAGGCTTAAGTCTTGTAGCAGGAAGAGCTAAGAGCGGGGTAGCACAAGGCTGACCTGATGTGATCATGGAGCCCTCATTAAAGGAGGGGTAGATGTGCCTATTGGGGCTGACACAGGTGAAGCTGATCGCGCCTTGGATGAGGTGGCCTCTTAGAAGTTTATGACCCTGCAGCTTTCTGTGCTCTGCCAAGCTCTCTTGTTTCTGTGCTGCATCTTCTTTCTGACAGTCCTGTACCTTCACATGTGCAACAGTTTCAAAAGATGGTTTAGCAGCATCAAAATAGTTGGCTGTTAACTGACAGCAGTAAGAGATGGAAGAAGCCCTATGAGAACTTTCTGAATGGACATATCTCTCTGAAACATACTGTTTGTTGAAATTGTAACTATTTACAACTACTTGCTACTTGGGGGTGAAATTCCAAATTTCTAAGTAAACCTGGTTTTGTAAGAAAGATTATCATTTATATATATATATATATATATATATATATAAATAAAGATTCTATGAGAAAAAAAAATCATTCAGCAGAAAAGTTAACTCATGAGTTAACTCAATTAGATAACTCATTTTTTTTCCCCATTTTTTAAAGCTACAAGATGATGAAAATCCTCATGATTAAAGGTTATATAACACCAGTTCGAACTCCAGAGCACAGGCTCATTGCTTTCAGAGCATGTGTTCTGTTTCACTTGATGTAAGGAAATATATAAGCTAAACCAGCTTTCAGGCCAGGCATGCCCTGGCCATGGAGTTAACTGGGGCAATTAATCCAGATGTAATCTTGTCCTTATTGCTTTTACTTTCTGTGTGGGAGTGGAAGAGGTTTCTTGTGACTATGAAGCCACTTCACGACAATAAAATCACCATTGATCTCAAGGATTTCTCTTCCTATGCAGAGACTTTCTCTGTTTGTGGGTCTCCTGAGTTGAAGTTGTCACACACCCCCCAACAGCAGTTGAAACTCCGGAAAAAAAAATGCTACTCTTAAAATTGTAGGGAAACTAGGAGTGCCAGAGAAAGAAAAAACATATAGATTTGGTTGTCTGTTTGGGGCAAAAAAGGATTTTTTTTTTTTTTTTTTCCCATGAGCTTTGCGAATAGTCCAGAGCCAGGCTTTGAGGCTTTTTTTTTTTTTTTTTTTGCTAATGAACAGCTAGTGGGCTTTTACCTGAAGAAACGTGCAGTGGTTTCTCTGACCAAAAGGTGCAGGGCTACACATTCATGTCTGGAAACTTTGACATCTGTAAGATGGGATGAAGGATGAGAACACTGAAGCTTTATTCAGGAGGAAGTCTGACTGTGGCTACACATTGCAGCAGATCCTTCAGGCCTAAATTACAAGCTTGAGTATGACTGCAAGGGTACCCAGTGAATATCAAGCAGCCCAAAGCAGCAGTTTATAAGCCATTTCTGATAAGCAGGGGACAGAGAATAGAGAAGACAGGTGAGAGAAAGTCTCCCAAAAGCAGAAGAAAAGGGAGGGGAGCCACTAAGGTTCATCTCTTTGGTCTTTTAAGTTAGGAATTGTGGGTCATGGGATAGGTAGAAGCCAGAAAAGATAAAAGCGGTGAATCAGATTCTACCATATTTTTCAGAGACATTTCCCAAATGTAAATTCCCTAGTGCTTTGTCATGTCTGAACTTCAGATGCAATAATGCATGGGAAATTCCACTATATCCTTTAGGAAACTGTCCAACAATCCTGAGATGACTTTTTTTCCCTCTCTAAAAGAGCAGAGTAAATGATGATATACAGGCTGTTTCAAAAGATGGACTCAATTTGAAACCTCTGTATCTCTGCAACCAGAAACTATCAGCTATTGTCTCGATGTTGGCTCTACAGCAGGTAGAAGGAGCATAGAACATTTACAAAAAGGTTACTAAAACTTGGTAACTCATTAAACCATTTGTAAATTTTTGTGTAATTGTAACATATTTGGTCCATCTTTTTGAAACACAGTTTCTCTTGGTAGTCTGGAGATATGTCCATACACATCAGAGGTTCTCTAAACCTATGTGGTTTATAGCCTTCAAATATCTTGTGTCTTGTGTCCTCTCCTAGTTATTTGTTAATCAAATTCTTACTTTCCTACTTGTTAATCAATTCCTGTGATCAGCTGCGATAATGCCCTGTGAGATTGGTAAAGAGAGCCATCAGCTCCAAAGTACAGGCCTTTCCCTGTAGAAATAAAAGAGATCTCTAAGACTCAGCTAGCCCCTAGAAGAGATCATGAGTATTAGCCCACCATGCCTCACAAAAATTATGGACATTTTGATGATTTTTCTTGTTCTCTGAATGTTCTCTTAAGTCGATTAGATCCACCATAGCATTCTCTAGCAGTAATAGAAAAAATGCATTTTTCTTTAACAGGATGTGTCACTGATGGAGTCTGAAGAAACCAGTGAGGGAGGTACCGCTCCCCCAGAAGCCAGCAGTGCCAGGGGGGAAGCCTGGGATTCTGCAGCAGTCGACAGAGAGCATCATGCCCTTCATGCATCAGCTCAAATGAGCACCAGCCCATCTGACTCTGCAAAGGGAGCAGAACTCAGCACTCCCAAGGGCTGCCTTTCTGCTCCAGGAGAAGCAGCGGAAATGCTGGGCAGACCCTTTAACCCTGTGCAAAATGTGCCAGCAGGGCTGGAACGAGAGCAAGGTGATGCAGAGCCTCCAAAGGGACTCTCAGAATTGGAAGGAGAAGTGCTTTTAGAGGAGGGTGGACTGGATTGTTCTCTGAAACATAAGCAAATAGAGCTGGTTGACCTGGAAAGCAGCCAAGACTGTTCCTCTCTCAGCACAGTCCAGGATGAGCCAGCCCCTGGCAATGCCATTGTGCAGGCTGTGGACCTCAGCACTGAGTTTACTCAGTGCCAAGCAGAACAGGCTTATCATGGCTCAGATCCTCAGGCCCAGCATTTGAAATCTTCTTTGGCTGATGGTGTTTCCTCTCAAAGAGAGACACTTAAGTGCTTCTTGGTGTGTAAAACTGTTTCAGAGGGGCATTATAAGGCTGAACCGTTTCTGGATAAGGTGTCCACAGATTCTTTGCAGGAGGTTGATGCTGGTGCAGAGCAGAAGCAGAGCAGCAAAAAAGTGGCATCAGCAACTGATGAGCAGCCTACCTCACAGGAAGAAGCAGAGGACATGGCTAAACCTTACACTTCTGAAGATGCTAAGGAAAGCATAAGAGCACTCCAGGGTGTGGAAGAGAATACAGAATTGTCTTCTTCCCATCAATTGTCTTCCACCTTAACAGATGACAGCCAAGTAAGTTCACTACAAGGAGAAGGCAACATCTCAGCCGGTGAAACAAGGAATAGCAGCATGGTCAAAGACCAGGGAACAGTAATTGTTCCTAAAGAAAACTCATCCACTTCTAAATGCCTTCACGTTGGAGTTGATCACAGAAAAACAGAGAGCAGACCTGCCTTTCCAGCAGAGAGTGCCTTCCAAGTAAAGGATACTGCTAAAAAACCTGAAGAAGTGAATACTTCACAGCATAAGGAAGCAGCACAGGAGGAGGTATTGTCTGAACTTCAGCAGAAAGAGGAGAATGAAGAGTGCAAAGAGCAGAATCTGATGGAAGAAGGAAAATCTTTGGACCCTAAAGATCAGAAAAACAAGGAACAAAATGAGCAGAAACAACAACTACAGAAGGAAGAGCTCAAACTGAGGGCTCTACCATCATCTTTCAGGTCAGAGATATCTTCTGTTCCCCAGCATAATGTGGACTTGTGTGCTTTGGAGAATGTTGTTTTGGCTGAGCGAACAGGACCAGCATTTCCTCCAGGAGAGCCAGTTTCTGTGGGTCGGCATCCCAGTGAGGATGTACTGCTGAAAGCTTATGTCACAGAAGCAGGTTCTGAATATCAGCCACCCACTGTCAGTCCTCTGTCCTCACATAATCTGAACCTAGTGGGTGAAACTCCAATGACACCTCTACACATATGCCATGTCTCTGACCAGGCAGAAGACCTAGAAGACTCTGGCCGCTTTTCCATTGGTGGTCAGGATATTGGAGAAGCTGACTGGGATGACAGGACAAGACTGGGCAGGGAGAACGAGCACAGTGAGGGGCATGGAAAGGCTGTCCAGAGGTTTGATAAAGCAGATGCACCTTCTAGCACAGAGAGCCCAGAGGCTTATCTTCCAGCACACCCTTCCTCTGGTACCAAGAACTTGGAGCCACCTGATCCCGTAGATCCTTATCTCATTACAGGAAATTTGGGAAAAGCTGAGCTTCAGGACTTCATTCCAGCTTTACCGTCAGAGCTCTCCTCTGTGGCTTCAACATCTGGTCCACAGCAAGAGAGTGCTCGTGAAACAGCCTCTGTGACCCCTGAGGTCTGTCCTAGCACCAGCCTGAACAAACTGCTAGACCCTGTAGAGAAGCCAGCCAACCAAGCTGCTTCTGTACAAGGGCAGGACCCAACATTAGGGAAAACTACTGTTGTACATACTGATCCAGGGGAGGCCAACGTTTCCCATGAGCTCGCTACTTCTGAGGAAGGCTTTCACGAAAACCTTAGTGGCCCGTCGTCTTTCTCTGTAATATACCCGAGCTGTCTTCCTCTAGAGGGGAGCCTTCCTGAGGGTGGGAGGACAGTGGCTATTGTTGCAGGGCCTCTGGAGCCACCCCAAACACCAGGCAGGACTTCCACTCCCCTGAACCACCCAGAGACAATTCAGCAAAACTCCCCAGAAAAAAGTGCCATTATCCAAGGAAAAGAAACAGGAACAAATGTAGATCATGAAGCACAACAAATGCCTGTATTTGATCAGTCTGACTGCAGTTTAAACCAAAAAGAGTCATCATCCAGAATCTCCAGTGTCCTGAGCACCCTAACTTGGCCCTCTGAAGAAGATGCTGTCCTTGCTGTGAACCAGCAAGAACCATCTCTGTCCCCTGTGTCCCACTCAAGCCTACCTCTGGCGTCTGAGCTTGATGCCAAACAGCTTCCTCATCCTCCTTTCCATGTCCAAAGCCTCGGTCAAGCTCAGGCCCTTGCACTTAATGCAAATCACCTTCCCCAACCTCCAGCCCGTGACAGGTCCCAGCCACTGGCTCCTGTACCCCACTCCAGGCCACATCTCAACTGTGGTGTGGACAATAATAAGTTACTAGCCATTCACCCTACTATAAGCCATACTGCCTCTGTGTCTCATTCTAACACTGTAGCCTCTGGTTCTGATGGAGGTGTAGCAGATAAAGATGACCTTGTTCCAGCAATTAGAGAGTGGGATCTCGGTGACTCAGGAACTCATGATACAGAGACTTCTGATGACTCAGGGGTCAGTTTGTTGGCCAAAAGCTTTTCTGCTGTTGGAAATGAAGCACTGGCCATCTGCTCTGACACCAGCCCTGAAACAACAGATCAGCACATGGATATACAGTGTGGAAAATCCTCACCTGATCACCCTTCTTGGCCCTCACTGGAAAGCCTGATAACATCCACAGACTCCAAGAGCAGAGACTCTGCACAGCCACTTCCAATGCTAGCATTCACCAATCCAATCCATTTCCTCCAGCTCAGCCCTCCATCACCACCAACCACCAGAATGACCTGCCAAGAGGAGGAGGTCTCAGGGGAGTCGCGATGGGAGCAACAGACAGGCTTCTTTGGTGTGGACGCAAAGAACATCCAAGCTCCCCTGGCAAACACAGAGAAAACAGAAGGTGAGAGGAGGGTCAAGCAAAGGCTGGAAGGAGAGAGAGGAGAACACCACCTGATAGCTCAGCCAAAGGAAGAAATGCCCAGACACTCACCCTTGGAAAAATCATCAAGTTGGCCAGACAAAAAAATGAGCAGGGTAGTTACACAGGAGCCAGCAGCCAATCAAGAAAACACAATTAAACGTCGAGTAAAAAGCAAGGATTGGCACCGTCAGGGCCTGAAGAGGATGTCAGTACCACCTGACATCTTGCAGGGTGAGTCATTTCCTCCATCTCCCCCCAGTTTATTGCAGATATCCAAAATGTAGGATTAAATTAAAGAGGCAATGTGTTGAGAGCTGAGAGCTCAGCATTGCTCTTGTGCCTTTCTGGTAACGTTCCTCACTCCAGCCATGTAGTCCTGTTTGCTGTCCTGCCCCAAGCTCCCCCCTCCCTGCCTTCCCCTAGCTCCTCTCTGCTGTCCTGTAACCAGTGCATCCTGCTTGTCCTCTGGGCTCAGTCCCCTCATTTCACAGTAAGACCTGCAACAGACTTTATCCCACTTTACGGATCCCTCACCCCTCGACTTTGCATCCAGTTTCTCTTCTTGTCCCTTCTCCATGTTTAACGATCTGTCTCACCCTTACTCAGTAACATGAGCTATCTGGGCCTACCTACACGAACGAGTTTCTTGGTGGGGCTCAGTTCAGAACTTCTGCTCGTCATCTCTGCCGCCATCACATGGCCATTGCATTTTGCTGCACTTGTAGCAGCCCATTTCCAAGCAGTAGGGAAGACACATGCACACACCCTCAGTAGCCCATATCTGTTACATCATGTTTTAGTTCTTTGTTTATTTGCTACCTCCCTTCATTTTGCAACTGACACCTTTAGGTTCTAATTTGACATTCTGAAAGAGATGATCTTCCTGAGAATGTAGGATTTGAGATTACAGATAAGAATGCAAATTTGTCAAATCCAAGGTCCCAACTTGCGTAGAAGCCAAATCACTGATGTCACAAATGGAAAACATGCATCTTCTGTAGTGCAGCTTATTCAGACAGTACTTGCTGTCAAGGTGCATGTCTGTTCTTTGTTTAAAGATCATGGAATTTATAATATACTTGCTTCTTCTCAGCTCTTACTAAGTTTATTTTCTAAGCTCCACAACATGCTGGATTTTTGGCACAGAGGAAGAGGAGGGGAGCATGGAGGGGTGTAAAATGTTTGGCAGCACTTGAATCAAGATTTGTTCATGTGTTTGACCTATAAATTCTTGGTTCCAAATTTTAAAACATTCAAGGACACAGTACTGCTTTTTCCCTTGACCCATACTTGCAGCTCAGTCTTTGGGCTTTCTTCCTTCTCCTGCTTCCGATGAATTTTATATAGAATTTCTTCACACCATCACAACACGAAAGAAAAATCCACACTTTCCCCATTTGGTATAAACAGAAGATGACTCAAGCAGCAGTTCATGAATGCCTACGTAGTACATCAATGTGAGAATTAGATTACAGCATTAATTCTCAGGCCACATCCCTTCTAAAACTCTTGACAGGATTGACTTTGTTAGATGCCCAGCATTTCTGCCCCAGAAGTCACTGAGAGTTTTTGGGGCTCAGCATCCATAGAATAAAGTCTTAAGGCTTTCAGGCCTGACTAGTGACTTTGGGTCCATTGGTCCTCTGATGCCTGGCCCGAGTTGCTGAAAGGGGAAAGCAGCACCAAACAGGGCCCATAGGCAGTGACGTGACTTTGCTTGGGCAGCTGGAGAGGAAAGTTCTTAGTTACTGTCATTGCTGAAAAGTGTCAGCCTTTTTCTTTATATGAAAAGCAAATATGGCCAAGTAACAGATGTAAAGTATAAGTAATGCCAAGGGTGATTAAAACTGCAATGTTTCTGACCCGGAAATAAAGGTCAGGAGAGCACCTGTACTCCAACCCAAGACCACCACACCACTTAGGTGGGGTATAGGTAAGTGATACCTGTGTATCATTTGAATTGTTGCTTGACTTTAAAAACAGACTTATGTGTTTACTTTCTAATTGTCTTATACACAGAAATTCCTTCTGTTCCTTCAGAGGAGGAAGCTCACAAGGCACACAGGGAACCACCTGTCAGTTCAGAAACAGTAATATTGCGGTAAGTCTCTCCCCTTAGAATTTGCCCACATCCCTGTGTAGCACAGACACCTGATGCTCTCCATTTTTCATGAGGGACCAAAGATGTTACTAAGGAGTAGAAAACTGTAATGAAATGACTTAGGCCTGTGTTTCAGTCTATGTCCCCTGGGAGAGTACCCCACTGCAACAGAAGTATTTCTGTCCCTTTAGGACAGTGTTTCCCTTAAGCCAAACTGTTAAGTAAAGCATGTGGAGCTTGAGCTTGTTGGAAAGAGGGGTCCTTGCTGTGACAGATCTCTTACTGAGATCTGGATAAGCCATCTCTGGCTCTTCATTCACTTCTTGTTTCCAAATCCTTATTCCCTGACAGAGAGAAGAAACCTGCAGACGCAATGGAGAACTTCAAACGCCGGCACTCCAAGCTGATCAACTCCTGTAAGTACCTTCTGTCTGAAGTGCTGTGGCAGACCCCTCACCTCCATCATCCCCCACCCTTGCAGTAAGCACAAAGAAGAGGGGCTCCTGCCACGTGGTAGCAGGGAGGGGGCATTAGAGAGCAGTGTTCCATGCGGGCAGTGAAACCAGAGTCCTGCAGGACACTCAGTGAGCTGCTGAGCTTTGCTTATAGCAGGTACATGTGGTCCAATGTATTCAGTTATCCTAAACCGACACACTAACAGAGTTTTCTCTAGGTTGAAGCAGAGGACGAGCAGCTATACTGTAGAAAGTATAAATGTATATGCCTCTCTTCACAGCAAGATTGCTGTATCAGGAGTACAGTGATGTGGTTCTGAACAAGGCCATTCAAAGCCAGAAGAGAGTGGATTCTTTCGCAGAGGATATAGAGTCGAGTCTCCCAAGCTCCCCAAGGCTACGGAGAAAAGTGCTGTCTCCCCAGGACTCATATTTGCAACGTCTGTCAGTGTCATCTAATGCGTCCCTCTGGCAGGACATCCCCATGATACGGGGCAGCAGAGTGCTACTCAATATGTCCCGTGATGAGCAGAAGCTGCAAGAGGTAATGGACAGATGCGACAAGGTAGATGGGTAGCCTGTAGTCCAGACAAAGTCCTCAGAACAGTGATAAAAGTGTAGAGCAAAAATGTCTGATCTGGGAATGCAGGTGGTTGAATGCAGAGGTCACTTCTACCCATATAAGTAGTATGAGGATGTGGTACCAGTGCTTGTGAAGCAGTACAGTGCTGAAGTACAGAACTGTAGAGAAAATGAGCACTGAAGGACAGACTCTGGACCATATCAGTAACTTCATGAAAACAGACATGGGGAAATTGGAACAAGATAAAACAAGGAATTTTGGAGCATGTTCAATGAAAAAGAGAATGTTAAAGTAGAAGACTTCCAGCATTCTCCCACACATAAGCGATGAGAGATGCTAATAAAACCACAGTGAATTGTAGTTCCTGTGGTAGAGCGTGAGTTTACCAAATTGACCTGTGTGAACTGCAGGGCTGAGAAGAAACAGGAAGACGTATGAGCTCAGCAAAATGGTACATAGAGAAACTGGGTAAGGAAAATGAGAGGAACCGAGAAGTGCATGGGAGGATCCAGAGAAAGACGAGAAAACAACAGAATGGGAAACATGATGAAGGAGAAAAACATGGGTTATATGGATGCTGGAAAATTTATGGGAACATGTTAAACAGGAAACCTACTGAAAGTGGAGTTGAAGGGGAATAAAAAGTAAAATGAGAACAGGTAGCTATTTTTCTTTTAAGTCATACCACAAGTCTCTATTCTAAAGAAAGACAGCCTATATATAATACCATGCTTGCACTTCACTCCTGAAGCCTATCTTCTGTAATTACACACTGCTTATGTCATGTACTGGGAGGTTTCCTTTGCCTGTCTCCTCTGTAAGATTCATCAGACTTGAGTAGTCTACTGATGCTGTGCTCCTTTCTTTCATCTCTCAAGGCCAAGTTTGAGCTGATAATGTCTGAGGCTTCATACCTGCGCAGTTTAAATGTGGCTGTGGATCACTTCCAGCGATCAGCAGAGCTCCAGGCAATGCTCACCAACCAAGAGCGTCAGTGGCTTTTCTCCCGCCTTCATGATGTACGTGATGTCAGTGCCAGGTGAGACATGGACCTTTTCTTCCAGGACTAACGCCCTCCACGAAGCACAGACACAGCCCATCATTCCATTCCATGACATCTCTCACTCCTGTATGTTCACTGGCCTTCAAGGTACATTGCATACCAGTGCTGCCCTGAAAGGAACATTCACTGTTTTAGGTGACAGGGCAATGTAAATCTTGGTGTTAAGTCCCAGATATATGGAGCAATTGTATGCAGAGCTCATTGCAGGAGGTCACAATATTCAAAATGCTACTGTAGGCGTGCCGTATTGGCTTCAACTACAACTAAACTTGACTAATTAGACTTTGGCCAAAACCAAATGCAGCTCCTGCCAAATACAAGAGAGAAGCAGCAGCTGCACGAGTCCGGAACAAAACTAAACAAACAAAAAAAAAAGAGAGAGAGAGAAAGTAAGTTAAAATATAGACATGACCCCACATGCAAGGAATCCTGTATGTTGCTGGATTCTGTTCTGCTTTTCTCCTGCAAGGCTTGGCTACATGTATTGCTAAGTTAGTAAGGTTTGCTGCTACCTTTTCCATCTCTACTAGTGGGGTTATTCTTGTAATGTCTTAATTTCCAGTTGTTTCTTGACCATGCCTTTAGCAAGTGTGACCTCTCAGGAACAGAGGTCTTTTGCCTCTGGTTCTTCCTTGCTGATTTATAGCCCTAAGTTGTCATTGTGCAGGCCTTATGCTCTCTCTAGAAGTAAAAAGCTGTCTTGGACTTATATACAGGCTGACAGGAGTTTAGTGGACTAAGAACATTCCTGCTTTAGTAAATGACCCTGGTATTTCCCTCTCCTTTTATGGCACCACAACTATGTGCTGCAGTTTCCTCTTTGACTTGGAGGAGAAATTTGAGGAGAACATGTTCACCTTCCATGTGTGCGATGTGGCTCTGAAACATGCCCCTGAGTTCCGCAGGGTCTATCTACCATATGTAACAAACCAGACGTATCAGGAGCAAACCTTCCAGCGATTACTGTAAGTTTTCTCCTTTGCTGCCCCCTTCTCCCTTACTTCCTTGCTGCACCTTGAATATTCACGCTTTCGAATGATGGACAATACTGCAGGTACAGGCTGTTGGCCAGTGCTCCCACTACATTCCCAGAAGAACAGGCAGGAACCTTCTTCAATTCAATGGTATTTGGGACAGCAGGACATAGCTGCTGCAGGCTTTTCTCCCATAGTGCTGGAAAGGGAAAGAATAATGAATATCTGATTCTATTGCAGGCTATTCTCTGTCTACTCTCCACCAAATAGAGCAAAAATTACTGTCCTGGATAGTGATTTTCAGACTATTAAGAACCAGAAAGTGACAGTTTCAACCTGAACCATTCTGTGATTCTGTAACTAAGAAAAATATGGCTGCTGTCAGTAAGCTTAAACTGGCTATCCAGGAGTCTTTAAAATTGATTGAAAATCCTAGGGCCACTGTTGGTCTGTTTTGCTCTGGGTGGTGGAGTGGAACATCTCTTGCCCTCCTCTTCTGTACCCGGTGGCACAACCAAGCATTGCTCAGGCATGGGCCCAGTCCTGAGCAAAGTGTCCTGGCCACTTCTGCACTGGCTGCTTCCCTTTGCAATAACCCAGTTGCAGTGAAGCTACAGTGATTCCAGGGGAAGACGCTGTTCCCAACAGGCTATTCAGGCACCATCTCTGGGTGCTGCTGACCGGGAGAGATCCAGTGTTGCAATTGATTCCCTTCAGGGAAGGCTCGGTTCCACACAGAAAGGACCTCCAGGATATTGTCTAGGGCAATGTCTGCTGGGCCTACAACCTTCTTCCACATCTCTTCAAGGATGTGGGATTGGCTATTCTGGTGGCAGGTATTACTCTCATACTATGAGCCTTGTATGTCCTACTGCCCAACACACAAAACTGGATGGCAGTGACCGGGTCTAAGAAGGTAAGAGAGACATTACGGGGGAAGGCAGCTCCTCTCAGGAGTAGCAAGAGAGGGGAGACAGCTGTTTCCAGACCCTGAATACAGCCCCTGGAGCTGGACCATTCAGCATAAAGGAAGAATACAAACCACCACTCTCTCTGTGAAAGGTGCCCTACTAACAGGGGCAATTGAAATGCAGATGTTACTTTTGGCTTATATTCCAGAGGGCTGTGGCAGAAAGAGGAAAGATATAACAACAGTTACACTGCTGTCTTTCTATAGCTGTTAGAGACCCATACTTGTCCTTCCTCAGCAGAATGGTGCAGTTTCTTGACATCTCTTGGCCCAGGGACAAAACCCAACTCTTGGGAGTGTTCCAACACTCACTGAAATCTGATATTAGGAAGACTATTTATGTGTTCTGATGCCTGGATGTCTTCTTTCTTTACCACTTGCACAGAAATGGAAATGCAGGGTTCCAGCAAGTCCTGGAGAGACTGGAAAGTGATCCAGTATGCCAGCGCCTCTCACTTAAATCCTTCCTCATCCTGCCTTTCCAGCGCATCACTCGACTCAAACTCCTCCTACAGGTAACTGTGGTGATTCTCTGTTTTCCTACAGTTTCTCTCAAGCTGACCCTTCTTCATGTCTGAAGGTCATATAAATATATGCTGGCTCCAAGCACGGGGGGAATGGCAGCGTACAGCCTTTCGTGTTGCACCTCTGACAAGTTTAGCAAGATGCTTTAAAGCTACTCTGTTGCATATATTGTGAATATGCCTTTGCAAAAACAAACCCGTTTGTCATTGTACAAATGCTTGCTGTGCGTTAGACCAGCACCATGAATCGGATATAATAGCCTCTGTGAGGCAATGTAGTTTATATACCAGTTAGGATTTTGTTGCAACACTATTTCAGTTGTACTCCAATAAATAATTTATGGAGTCTTCTTGGAACATTGTTGATTTACATTTTATTGAACTTTTTTGGCTTCCTGCTAGGAAAACAAAGCAAAGGCTCCTTGGCTGCTCTCTGGAAGGCAGCCTGTCTCTACTCTTTGCCTGCAACACTGACTAACAGGAGACTTCCAGACAGGGAACCAGCAAATTGCTAATGAATTCATTTTGAGCTCTTTCTATGAAATTCTTCTTTTTGATTATTTGAGCCTTTTTTTGAACAGGAGAAAAGGAGTATCAGGCAAAGAACAACTCTGTTTGTAAGGCTGTTTGTGCTGGGATTAGTGGTTGCTTCCTATGCCATGTAACTTGGATGTGATAGTTAATATGTTTTAGATTTTGTCAGGGATGCCCTGTTCAATGCAGCTTATCAGTGACATTCTGCATCTCAAATTTCTGGCCTTGTTATTTCCACATCTCATTACCTACTATTACTTTAGTTTCCTTTGAGGCTGGCATCTTGGTGTCTCCTTGTTTCTCCTACCCCTCCCAGATACACATGTCCAGCTTTCTCTGTTTGCATTATGAAAAACATCATCTTTCATGCAGAATATCCTGAAGAGAACTCGACCGGGGTCTGAGGAGGAAGTGCAAGCAACACAGGCCTATGATGCACTTGAAAAGGTAAGGCCTTCAGCCCATCCTGCAGAAAGGGATCTGGCGGTTTTGGTTGATGGCACCCTCAATAAGAGTCAACAATGTGCCCTGGCAGCCAAAAGGGCCACTTGTATCCTGGGTGCATTAAGCACAGCATAGCTGATTGGTCAAAAGAAGTGATTGTCCCACTATACTCAGCATTGGTGTGGACTCACCTCAAGTACTGTGTGCAGTTTTGAGCTCCACAATATAAGGATATAAAAATACCATAATGTGTCCAAAGGAGAGTAACAAAGATAGTGAAAGGGCGTGACTTGTGAGGAGTGGCTGAGGATACGATGTGAGGTTTGTTCAGCTTAGAGGAGACTGAGGGGTGACCTCATTGCTGTCTACAACTTCCTTGTGACGGGGAGGAGAGAAGGAGGTGCTGGTCTCTTCTCTCTGGATGCAAGGGAATGGCTCAAAGCTGTGTCAGGGGAAGTTCAGATTGGATATTAGGAAGAAGTTCTTTACTGAGAGGATGATCAAGCACTGGAACAAGCTCCTCAGGGAAGCAGGCATAGTGTCAAGCCTGATGAGTGTTCAAGAAGTGTTTGGACAACACTCTTAGATATCTGGTTTGACTTCTAGTTTGCCCTGTATGGAGTCAGGAGTTGGACTGGATGATCCTCGTGGGTCCCTTCCAACTCAGGATATTCTGTGATTCTCCACAGCCATGCTGCATCACACAGCTGCAGGGCACCTAAGTGGCCCAGTCCTTTTCATTGATCCTCAGCCTTGTCAAGGGCCCTTATCATTGAACCTCACCAGTAGCAAATTACTGTGTTCATGTGATTCTCCTGCATGTGCAGTGGTAGCTGTGAGCAGAAAGCACCGAAGCAGGAACCAGCTCTGATGCAACTGAACCTGCACCAATGATTTCAAACTACTTTTTTTCCGGACTCACTCTTTCCAGTCTCTTAACCACCATTTCCCCTTTGTGTTCCTAATCTTTGTCTCTAATTAGTGATCAACTCTTACCCTAGCCTCTGCAAGAAAATCATGCTTTAAAAGAAGAAAAAGATGGCAAGGCATTACTCAATTACATCCCTTCCTCTATCTTATTTATTAGAAAGGCAAGATTTAAAGTCTTCTGGGACAACTTGCTATTTAAAATTTGTATAGCAGCATAAGGTGGACTTGTTCCTCAGCTAGCTCCTTTTCTGTCTAGTGATGATTTGACCTTACTGGAGTGTCACTCCCTTCCTTACAAACTTTCTCCTATTCTCTAACTCAAACCTAAAGACCATTTCAACATGACATATACCTCCTTAAGACTCTTTGGACTGCACCTATGTGCTGCACAGCTCACGAAACACTTCCATCTGAGGTAGGTAGGCAAGATGTCATACCCTGAAATCCTTAGACTCCAGCTGTGTTAAAGCCAGCATAATCTCTGTAACACTGTTATGCAGCTGTTCTGTATCACCTCAGGCAGCTATGTAGGCAGCTTTTACAGGTTGAAGTACCTCTGTTTCTTTGTGTCCTGTCCTCACTCGTACTGGCAACGAGCTCAGGGTTGTGGAAAATCAGGGCCAATGTTTATTTAATCAGCCTCTTGTGTTTTCAGTAGAGCATCTAATAAGAGTTGCTTCCAAGTGACCAGCAATTCAACCTCTGTCACCTGGGAGAGATGTCTCTAGTATCCCCCCACAGGATCCCAAAGTTAATTAAAATACTTATCACAGAGACCTCATCTAAAGAATATCTTCTTTAAGAAAGAAGGATGATCATTATAGGTATGCAGAAGTTTAGTATGCTCACCTAGAAAAATATTTTTTTTGCAGGAGAATGCCCAAGGAGTTGTCACTTACAGTGACTCTTGAGGGTCTCCTAGGAGTAGTACTGATCCCACCAGGCAGTTCTGCTCCCACCTCACTGATTGACTTTTCCTCTGCAGCTTATCAAGGATTGCAATGAAAATGTCCAGCGCATGAAGAGCACTGAAGAGCTGATCTACCTCAGCCAGAAGATTGAATTTGAGTGCAAGGTGAGCTTGTCCATTCCCTGGGCCTTGCTCTAGCCTAATGTGTTTTTTCCTCTTTCCTCACAAAGTCACTTGTGCTTACTTTTTGTTCTCCTCTCCAATATACACAGAACCGTTGAAACAGAGTATCATACACAGGTCAGCTCTTCATCAGTGCTTCCCTTACCCAGTTGTTCATGTCAGCTTTGAGTTGAGAGTGCCTACCATGACTTACGGGCTGTCCAGCTGGGAGATGAAAGCGTGCTTCCTCTAGATAAGGGCAAAAATGCAAAACCAAAGTTCAAAGATACACATTTCCTTGTAAACACTTGAAAGAAATATTCTTTTCTCTCTTGCAGATATTCCCACTCATCTCACAGTCGAGGCGACTTGTGAAGTGTGGTGAGTTGACAGCACTGGACTTCAACAACCTGAGTCCAAAATGGAAAGTCACCACCCGTCCCATCTACCTACATCTTTTCAATGACTGTCTGCTCCTATCTCGGCCGAAGGAGTGAGTGCTTCAACACAATTCTCGCTGCCCCTTCTAAAATACCTGTCTCTTTCTGGGTCTGTGCTTTGGTGAAAGAGTCCTTTCCCTCTGCCTGCCAGCGAGTGGCAGCATTTGTCAAGTCACTCTCCTAATCCTACATTATGTGAGTATCATGCAACTATGTGGAATCTGATATTCCCAACTCTTAATTACAACACGTGATAATATAACAAGGTATCTTCTGGTCCCTAGTGCAACACTTCTATTCTGCCTCTCTATCTCTTTAATGTGAAACACTTCAGTAATAACCATTTATTCTAGTTTTACTTGGTAAATAATTTCTTCCTAAAGGACAGTGTGAAGATTAGCGAGTGTGCAAATCACGGGTTTGTCAAGAAACTAAGAGAGTTGTTTTTTGGTTGTGTTGGGATTTTGGGAGGGCAGTCTTGTCTTTAAGCTGTCAAATAAAATTCTAACAGGACAGAGCTCAGTATTTTTACTCTTTTCATTAAGTCCCTTCTCTCTTCTTTGGCCTTCTGAGACTTCTAATAGGAACAAAGCTTAAGGTGCCTGAAGCAGATGAAGACTCATTAAAAACTTTTTGCTTTCCTGACATCAGAAATCTACATGGACTCACTTTGTAACCCACATCACCTTAAAACTCACAACTTGTTTTGTTCCTCCTCTTTACCTGCAGGGGTGGACGTTTTGTTGTATTTGATCACGCTGCTTTCTCAGATGTGCGTGGGGAGAAGTGCGAGATGAAACTACATGGAACAAACAAAAATGTTTTCCGTCTCTTTCTACTTCAGAATTACCAGGGAAAGAGAGTGGAGTTTTTGTTTCGTACAGAGACACAGTAAGAGCTCAAGGTTACCCTCAATATATCGCATTACCATAGCCAGACACCTCCCAGGAGCCTGACGGTTGCCCCTCAGCTACCCAAATGCTGAAATATCAAATGCAGCTGCTAGGCAGAGGACTTGGAAAAACAGCCTTTTGCCATAACAAGCCCCTAATGAACCACCTTGCTCCTCTCTCATCATAGCTGCTGTACAATACATTATGTCATACCGTCAGCCTTCAAAAATGGGAGGTTTTGCCTTTTCCCGTCCCCTTTCTCTGTTTTCTCTGTTTCCTCTAAGCACCCCCTCCCTGACCCCTCTTTGAGTAAACCTGTACACACCCCGCACCCAGTTCCTGTCATCAGACTGCTGTCCCTCACGTTGAATCCTGACACCTATCTGGTGGTGTTTTCCAGCAGTGAGAAGCTGAGGTGGATCTCTGCTTTGGCTCCTCCGCGAGGAGAACTGGACCTCCTGGAATGCCCTGGTGAGACTGCTCTGCTACTACAGAAATGGGGGTGGGCGGGCTCAGAGGAGTTGGAGTCACTGTGGGGTGGAACATCTCAGAAATTGCTCTGAGGTAGAATACTTGCTTTTTTGTAAATAGATAAGACTTTATTGGGCTTTCCCTCAGTGCCAGGTTCTGCCAGTTTTTTCATCCATTTTTCTTCCTCATATAAGGTAGAAGACCTGCAGTTTCCCAGTTCTCTGCTCTTTAGTGTTTGGGCAGTCTGTTATCCCCTACCTCCCCTGGGGCTGATCCACACAGTTTTATTGTTGCTTTATATTAATAGTATACTATTTTGATCTTTCCTCCCCTTTAGATGCACCACAGGTTCAGTGCATAAAGACCTACAAGGCTCGAGAAAATGATGAGCTGGCTCTGGAGAAAGCAGATATCATCATGGTTATGCAGAACAGCAATGATGGTGAGCAGAATGAACAATGGCTATCTTAAATTACATGGAGGAAGTTGTAAAGCTTTAATGACATAACTGAACTTCAGAAGGAGCCTCTCATTCCTGACTGTTGGATTGAGAGGATGAAGAGACTCTTCATTAACACACTTTATTTGGAAGCTGAAAGAGGATCTTTTTCTTTGACCTTAGGGCCTTGTTGAAGGGTGGATGCTTTTTGGGAAGAATGATAAAATGTTTGACTATTTTTCTTCATGTTGTGCTTTTCCTCATACTGCAGGATGGATGGAAGGAGTAAAACTTTCAGACCGGGAGAGAGGCTGGTTCCCTGCAGAACACGTGGAACTCATCTCCAGCAAACAGGCAAGGCAGAAGAACCTGAAGGAGGAGCAACGTGTAAAGAATGCCAAGCAGCAGGTCTTCTGCAAGAAATAAGACTCTGCTTTGTTTGGACCTGTACAGTCTCCCTGCCATGGCAAAACCATATTTTTGTTTTTATATTGTGCCTCAGAAGAAACGCCTCTGCAAAGAGCATAATACAGCACTTTGACAGAACCAGGTGCTTTTTGCCAAAGAAAGCAGGAGTTCAATCAGGAAAAATCATTCACTTCCTCTGTGTCAGCAGGACTATGGCAGCAGTAGGAGGAAAAAAAAGTTGCATATATTGCTTGCTTTGTGGTAGTAGGGAGGGACTTTGATTGGACAGAGGTCTGGGATCTGGACTTCTGAAAATATATTCCTGGTTTTGCCACTGACAAGTTGCAGGACCTCGGGCAAATCGCTTCAGAATTCTGCCTCGGTTTTCCCATCTGTGAAATGGGGGTAAACTTACCTACCTCACTGCATGTTGTGAGGCTAAATTCACTAGTATTAGCATACTAAGAGCTTTGAGTTCCTGAGAAGGAAGGTGCTAAGTGCAAAGCACGATATAGTTGAGGAGAGTTTTCCATTTGAATATCCTCTTGATATCTCGATACTGATCTCCATAGTGTAATTTTCATTTAGAACAATTTATCTATTTGATCGTGCAAGTCTACTGGTTTTTAGATAGGCAAATATTTCTTTGTACCTAAATTTAGCTCAGTCTCTGCATACTGTTAAAAGTCCTTAACAGCATTAGAAAACCCACTTGAGTTAAGCGAAGTTTTCAGAAGCCACTGTGATGATTGCCCGCACCTTAAGAGGTATCAAGCTGAAGAATCTGTTTCACAAAGGTCACCTCTCTTCTGAACAAGTGTACCAATAAGCCATCTGAAATGACTTTTTTTTTTTTACTTTGCCTCCCACTCGAAGTAGAACAATGACTGTTGACAAAGATTTTTATTACGTGTCGATACATGCCGTGTACAAAATAACCGTGACTACGCATATGCAATGAAGTGGCACTTCCCTGCTGGTCTTAATCTGATAGCTGACGTGGTTTTGCATGCACCATTTTGCACACTTATAGAAAACACTGAGATATTTAGCCACTGTAGATAAAGTCAAAGTATGGACCAGGGACTTTGTTCTTTATTAGAACTCTCTGGTTTTAAGTCCAGTTTACATGCAGTCCTGCTTTTGTGCAGAACCTGCCTATTTGAGGATGCGCCTTCAACTGTAAAGTACTGTTTCTGTGTTAAAGTGTTTGCGTTCAGTTCAGTCAATGCAAGATCAAGTATAAGAATCAATACACCAAAGAAAGCAACGTGTAGCCTTCTTGCATTTAATATATTTGAAGAATTAGTTATCTTCATTTCTCCAGCTTTCTGTCTTTGTAACATTCTGCCTTTAATTCCCATTTACGTTGTATCTAGTATAGCTTATTACAGCCTATTTATATCAATAATTTTAGCTGGATTTGAAAAAAAAAAAAAGTTGCTTTTAGTCCTAATAAACTCATGCACTTCTCCAGTTAAAATAAACAACTTTCTGCTTTCCTTGTAACTTAGGTTTTCATCTCAAATGTAAGTAATTCAACGTTTTCTGAATGTTTTCAGAAATACATTCAGTATTTTATTTTCTTTTTTGTTTTCCATATATCTCTCCTTTCTACATGAATATTAAGTACAAATAGCTATACTCAGCTGAGGCAATGAGGAAGCTTCTTTACCAGCCATACCCTAAAATTCTTCAGAGCATTACCACCAGCCCTGAAATGACTGCTGCAGCAGGTTCCATAGTGATTTAAGTCCTCAGTATATCAAGGTAAGCTTAAAGGGGCTACCTACAGAAGATGGGAGTCCAGTCAGTGAGGCAGGATGAAATTATTCAATTGTCTTTTCATCTATAGTCCACATTACAAGCTGCCTACACTTTTTTTTTTTTTTTCCCTAGAAGAACTGAAGCTGGACCATAGGTAAGAACAAAAGCAAACCCCTACTTTAGACTAAAATAACTGACAGAAAAATAGTTACAATCCTCAACAAGACCCAGGAATGTTCAGAGATCCAAAATATCTGCTTGTCCCAGGCTGTCATGAATTCATGCAATACATAAGTCATCAGGATCACTGATGTCTCAACTGGGATACAGAACGCTGCCATGGGTTCAATTCAGGACGTGCCCCTGTAAGGTCATCTGATGCAAGCAGACTGAGACGCACCATCTCAGTTTCATTTTTGCTGTTTGTATCATGAGGAGGCAGGCCATGGATATTGCCATTCTAAATTAGAAGTCATCTCGTGAAACATTTTTTAAAAGTCAAGAATTCTCTACTCCTTCAACTTCCACTCTTAAAAACAGGCAGGCATATTGTTCATGAAAGTCTCCCAAGGTGGTCTCTGTGTTAAACTCTGTATGTTCTTGTTAAAATTATTGTTGAGATATAGGAAGCTTCAAGGCCTCTGTTGCGACTGACAGGAATTTTATACTGTTTAACTAGTTGGATCAAAGGTTAACTTCTCCATGTCTCAGGTACAGCCTTAATTTCCTGTTGTCAGGTTTTTATATGTTTAGGAACCTTTAAAGGGTCAGCTCATGCTTCTAAGACTAAGTGCTTATACCCTGGTTTACTTCTTCTTACATTTCAGATAGGCTTCAGCTTCTCACTATTTAGTTAAATTTTTAGCCCTAGCACCATCCTGCCACTAAAATCTATAAACAAATCTGCACTGAATTGCTTCATGCTTTTTGAAACTGATTAACATCTCTTTGGCTTGTACAAACTTGAGCTAGTACAATATCACTTAAAACTGCAGGAATCAAGCTGACGGAGTATCTGTTACATCCTATTACAGTCTTAATTATGAGCCAGGATCTCTCCCTACATTATCTAATGTGGATAACCTGATTTCCCAGAAAACCAGTGTTAAACAGAAATCGAAGTGTAGAGTTTGTCAGCCAAATCCCAGAAAAGGTCCACAGAATGGGAATACTGGATGAGAGATGCCAGTGCATCCTAAACAGCCAGCTGTAAACTGAAGCATAAAGAAGCCATCACCTTCCACAGGAACCTGTGGAGACTGATACGTAGCGTATCTGAACAAAAGAAATATAGTGCCTTTATACTGAAAAAAAATAAAGACAACCTTTAGAGGGAAGGTATATTCATTTCTTTTTGTGGTAAGAACAGCAATGAAGTACAAGCATGAACTACCTTTTAAAAGTTTTGTTGAGAATCTGAGCAATTTGTGGTTTATGTCTCAAAATCAAACGTTATGACTTGTCATTTTTTCAGATAAAAATATGTAAAAAAAAAACCCCCAAACAACAAACAAACGAAAAATGCAAAACAAAACCATGCCCCCCCTCCCCAAACCTCACAGCCCTGGAGACCTATATTGGCCCATCTTAGAGGAAAATAAATGAAAGCATTCTCCACAGTTCTTATTCCCTTTCACAATTCTAGAAAAAGCTGACATTAGGACCACAGTTCAGTAATTAAACACAACCTTGCTCAGAAACAGGAACCTCTAATGCAGGCAGTGATTTTTACCTTCGCACTGTTATCACATATTGAACCCCTGTAAGATCAGTGTTGTGCTTTGTCAGCTGAATGCATTTTAGCAGCAATAACATTCTAGCCAGCGTGTCTTGCATTTGGTCATGGAACCAGGTGCACTGTCTTATTAATTATACTATCTCCAAAATGCTGGCTCATGTTTCAGGTGACACTCATTTAACATAATGAAACTACTCTCAGGTGACAGCAGCCACAGAAGCAGAACCTATGATGCAAACCTTGAAACAAAGACAGGGCATTTGGGGAAATGCACAGTAGGACAATGGTGCCATGCCAGCAGTGAGATACTGAGCCAAGAACCAAAATAAGGATGAAGGATGTTCTCTCTTGGTGCAGCAGAACGCAATTAAGCAAATTGCATTCTTCAAGCATTGTTGTGTCTGTTTGCAGATGAGGCTGGTGAGGGGCCTGGAGAACAAGTCTTCTGAGGAGCAGCTGGGGGAACTGGGGCTGTTCAGCTTGGAGAAAAGGAGGCTGAGGGGAGACCTTATCGCTGTCTACAACTACCTGAAAGGACGTTGTAGCATGGAGGGTGTTGGTCTCTCCTCCCAAGTAACAAGCAACAGGATAAGAGGCAATGGCCTTAAATTGCACCATGGAAGGTTCAGATTGGATATTAGGAAACATCTCTTCACAGAAAGGGTTACGAAGCAATACAAAACGCTGCCCAGGGAAGTCCTGGAATCACCATCCCTAGAGGCATTTAAAAGATGTGTGGATAAGGCTCTTAGTGACATGATCTAGTGCCAGAGTTAGGTTATGGCTGGACTCAATGATCTTAATGGTCTCTTCCAATGAAAATGGTTCTGTGATTCTATGTTTGGAGCCAGCTGCACTTCACTCAGTGGTTAGAAAAGCTGTACACAGAGGATGCAAGAGCAGAGAGGGCTTGATTTCTGGGACTGTTGTGATTTAAGTTGCAGCACAGGTCTCCCCATCTGCTGCATACAAGAAGGGAGTCAGAAAAGCCAGGCTTGGTTCACTCCTGCCCTTCATCTCATGTAGTCACCTGCAAGTACACAAAGCTGTTTAAAATGTTACCTGAGCAGACAACAATAGTTGTCATAGTGTGAGAGGTCTAATAGCCCGGTACCATTGTGTTAGGAGCCTTGTTTTTTCCAAGAATTGTAAGTATTGCAAGGGTGCCAAATTACAGCACCTAAAAGCCAAGAAGTACCATTTATTACCTGAAACCACTAGTTTATGGAGAATCAGAAGCACTGCCAAACAACTGCAGCCAGAGCACATAAAAAAAGAAAGAGTGACTTTCCCACAAGAAAGATAACAGGGTTCATCTCATTCATACCACACACTCCTGTTTGGTGACACCTGGATTTCCAAGGCGTGCTGTTAGCGATATTTAACCCTGCTCCTCACAGGAGCTCACAAAGCACCTTCTGTCAGGTGTCCTCAGACGTGCCAGAAACATTTCTGCACCCCACGGCAGGGGCCAGATTTATCCCCCCTCAGAGACCGGCTCTCTGGCCTCCCACACCCGCGTTGCGGGGCAGGAAAGGCGCCCCCACGCCCCGCGGAAGATAGCTGTCCCCCGCCGGGACCCCTGAGGGGGCAGAGGGAACCTGGGCGGCGGGACCCCACCGGTCACCGTCCCGGCTCCGCCACGGCTGCGGGGCTCCCGGGGCTGCGGGCCCGCTACCTGCGGCTGCTGGAGGAGCCCGTCTCTGCCGCTCCCCGCCTGCCCGGGCGGCCGGGGTAGGTAAGTTGGTCAGGCAGCCTCGGCCTCGCTCTACCCCGGGGTTCGCTGGCGGCCCAGGTGTCCTTGATGAGCCGGCCGCGCCTGCAGCCCGCACTGGGTTCGCCGCCGGGCGGGACATTAACCCGGCCGGGTCGGACGCGCCGCCGCCGAGCCGGCATGGACGGGGCGGGCGCGGAGGAGAAGCGGGCGCCCGAAGCGCTGGGTAAGGGCCGCGGGGCCGGAGCGTCGGCTCTCATTAATGACCGGGGAGGAGGCACCCGGCAATGAGCCTAATGAGCAGCCCCGGTGGAGGATAACGACCCTGGTCGCCCCGACCTGTGCGGCAGGTCTGCCCTGCGAGCTGTGGCAGCCATCAGACCTTGTCTCCCTCGTTGCTTTGGGCAGGTGGCCCGGCGGTGCCTTGGGACTGGGGGGAACCCACTGTTTTGCCCGAGGTGTCTTGGCAGGTTTTGGGGCAATGGGCTTGGCTCAGTGCCTGCGTGGCCCTCACATCACCTGGATTGTGAAAGTGCCTGGCCAGCTGGCATGAGGGTTGGTGGCAGGTGGGCTTCCCTTTGTGTCACGCTGAGGGGTCCATGCTGCCTCTGGGTTTCTAGGCTGCTGGCACTTAGCCACCTTCACCCACTGTCTGGTTTTCCTCCTTTTCTGAGCTTGCATGGGTGGACCTGTGAAGCTGATGTTTCTCCCTGTGCGCGTGTTCAGGTTGCTTTGTACCAAATGCTCAGAACAACCTTAAAAATCTTGCTGCCACTGTGCAAGTGGTTACCTTGTTCCAAAAAATGTCTAAGGAGGTGGATGTGAGGAAAAGAAAAAGAGGACTTTGCTGCTTGCCTGGGTGTTCCAGACTAACTCTCTGTGTATGATGTTCCCAGTCAGTTAATATCCTTTCTATTTAAGGTTATTTTATCTAAAAGTGGGATAAAGTAATGCTCGGTTGGTCCTTTGTTATATGAACAATGGGAGAAAGGAGTGGGTTTGCAACTCCCTGGTCATTACTACGAAGACCTATCTTTCTCTCCTAACTTTATTTTCATTTTGGGTCTTTTCTTTGGCAATCCCAAGTTGTATGTTTTAGAAATAGAGACAGCAAATTACTTTTTCTTGGAGGAATAAGCCTATAAATGATATAAAACTCCCAGGTGTCAATCTCGTTCTCTGCAGATAGAGTGAATGACACATGAAAATATTAGCTTTTTCACATAATGAGCAAGAAGAGCTCAGAGTCAGCGAGGAGGAAGGTGCAAGAAGGAATTATATAGAACAGAGTCAGCTTCTGCCTTGCTCAGTTCCTGACCCTCCCTATCAGGATATTTCATCTCATTTAACAGCAGTGGAAACTGTTGCTTCTTAACAAGATCATATTATTATTATAGTTGCACAGCTTCCTGCTTCTGTCTCTTTCCTTTGCAACTAATTTGGTTCTCTTAATCCTGTAAAAAGCAAATTAGAAGGTCTTGGAAGCAGCCTGGCGTCCCCTTGTACTTCCACGAAAATTCTCCCATCTAAATGGTGGTGTGAGGCTCCTTCTTGATTAACAATTGTTTAAGGAAGAAACACTGAGGCAGAAAACAAATCCTTTATTTTTGGCATTGCACTAATATATAGCAAAAGTAGGACAGAGTGATATTAAATTATTTTATATCTTTTTTTTTCCCCCAAATTAAGCACCCCCATTTCTCTGTAGGCACATGCAAATGAAATGCTACCAGCAGTCTGCTCAAACTTTCCTTTTTCCAGACAGAGTCAGAGATATGGTTTTGGTTTCATTAGTCTGCTTTCTATTCTTAAGAAATAGTCAGTTTTGGTTTGGTTCGAGTTTTTTGTTTGTTTGTTTGTTTCCAATCTTCTATTTTGTTTTGTTTTGTCAGTAGCAGACATCACACACAATCACACATTCAAGACAATCAGTGAGTTTTTCTGTTTTGGAAATGCATATCTCATCTGGCAAAGTATAATGCCGCTTTATTATTCTGTTGCCTACTTTAATTATTTCTCTTGCTGTGTTCTTTCTGACCCGTCTTCTGCTATTCAGTTTCTCTTAGTGTAATGTAGTTTGTGCTTGTTGTTAAACTTGATCAGACTTCTTAACCCATTTTTGTCCTCAACCAGCTATTTCATTACCTATCTCCTAAGTCTGTTATTCATAAGTGTTGTGGCTGAAGCTGCAGAAAACTAATTTAAGGCAGTTGTTTGAAGTTTGTACAATTTTTTTTTTGCTTGGTCAGCTCGAATATGATAGAAACAGAAACGTCTATAAATCAAAAAGTGATGTCATTTGTCAGATAATCACTGCTGACACAGTAGATCAGAATTTTCCTTGTATTTTTCTTTTACTCATTTTAATGAGGTAACACTTAGTGTCTTGATGTCACTGGTTTTTGTTCTGTTCCTTATTCCAAGGATCTCTGTTATCCCCACTGCTGCTTTCCCACTGCTATATTTGTAATACACAACTGTCTCTTTATTCTCTGTATCTGAAATTAATTCTTCCTGAAGTTTACAGTTGGTTGTTTTTGCAGGCATCTTCACTCTCAAAATGAGACTTTTCTTGTCTCAGACATTTGAACATCTCCATACTGACCATATCGCATTCTTTGCTGTTGCTTTCCTAGCAGCGCTCTGCCCAGTGATGGTCTTTGTGTTGAACTCTGTAGTTCTTTCCACTGTTGGGTTTCATTGCGTAGTGTTTTTTCCCTCCTGTAACAGAAACTTCCTGTCCAGGCACACCCTCTTTCTTGTGCCATCCAGGCACTTCTGGCTTAGACAATGTGCACGTAGGGTTGGGGGTGTGTGTGTTGTTTTTCATGTTTTCCTTGTAGAGCTCAAGGACAAGAAGGAGGATACATCGCTGAATACTGAGCACTTCGCAGTAGATTCTGATGCTGTCGGTGGGCACGGTACAGGGAGCAGTGTGCTGTCTGCATTCCAAAGCACAGCTTTGGTGGAAGAAGATGGAAGATATTGCACCCTGCAGGCAACTGGGTCAACTTCCCAAGGTTCAGCTGCCCTTGACAGCCAGCTTGACCTTGCTTCCGTGTGTGGGAGGCTGCCCAATTTCCTCAGTGATGTGAAGGCTGTGCTCCCACTTTCTGGGGTTGAATTTGCACAGGAGTCCACAAGTCGGTCAGGGTTACATGAACAGTGTGAGAGCTATTACTCTGATGGGATTGAAAAGGAGGCACAGAAGAAAAAAAGTAATGGCAGAAGTGGAATATGTCCTGAGAAAGCATCTAGTGGAATCCCTGGAGACCTCTCTAGGCAACATGTCTTTGGCCCAGCTACTCACAGATCATCCCAATGTGCTTCAGCCAACGCTGCAGCTCAGCAATCCTACAAGATGTCTTCTCTCCTGGAATCTGGAATTAGCTATGATGGGGCCAAGGGAAAAAAAGAGTTACTTGAGAATCCAGAAATTCTACCACCAGTCAGGAAGAAGTCACGCACCTTCTATAGTGCAGGTAAATAATGGGGAACCCACTGGCAGACAGCGACACTTCTAGTGCCAATAGCGCTGGTGTTTCCTTCACCATACTGCAGGAACAGCATGGAGGTGCTGATCTGCTCTAACTGGCGTTTCAGTGCATTCTACACTATTAGAAGTGTGAAACTTCTTCATTTAAAGGTTGCTGAGTGCCTTATATTTGAAATATTGCTAGCGAATCTTTTTGTTTTACTGTGGAAGAAGAATTTTGGTTATTTTTGTGATTTACTTTTAAAAAAGTCTTTCATGTTGTTTGTGTATTTCTAGGTATAGTAGAAATGTTCTGTTTTGTGTTCCCCTGTATTATTTCTTCATATGTGTGTTTTTAATTTTATTTTCTTATCAAATACTCCCCGTCTTTCTTTGAACAATGCATCATCTCTAGAGCAGCTAGAAGAGTTGGAGAAGATGTTCCAAGAAGACCACTACCCCGACAATGAGAAGAGGAAGGAGATTGCTGCTGTGGTTGGTGTAACACCACAGCGTATCATGGTAACGCCTGTGTGGGTAATGGTGCTGGCTGTGGGTTCTGTGCAGAAAATTGACAGGGAGAGGGACCAGGGTAGGGAGGAGGAGCCTGGGTAGGAAGGAAAGAGAAGCTCATAAGTAACGGGCGAGAGACTGCACCTGCCACTGGTGACAAGATAAGGAAGAGAGCTCACAGGAATGGACACAGCACAACCAGCTACCCTGCCCAAAACAGCAGTGGAGCCTGCACTTACGTACTTCATCTCTTCCTATGCCCTAAGATCAGACGCGTAATGGGAAGATAAAGGGGCTAAAGAGGTCTGGGTTAATCTCTATATCTTGCAGATCGTGGTCAGCAAAGAGAACTGGTGTTTGGGGATATCTTTCTGCTGTTCTCATTCTGATTGCAATGAATCTTGCAGATTCTTTGGAAGAAACATTTAATGAGGGTCTTTTTTCTGGAAGAAAGGTTTCTGGCCTCACCTGGTGGTGTGTGGAGGCAGTAATTGCTGATTCATTACCCGTGTCTCCATGTGTAGATGGTTTCCCCTCTGAATGTATCCTTTATTTCCATTTATCAGGTCTGGTTTCAGAATCGCAGGGCAAAGTGGCGAAAATCAGAGAAGTTGGGTGTGAAAGTCAACAAAAAATGTCCAACGTCATCAGCTCTGTCAGTCCCTTTTGGATCAGATGATTATGGGTGAGGGACTTTGTTTTTTCATTTGTCCAGATGAATGCATTAAATCTTTGCCATTTCCTCTTTACGTTTAATGTGTGGAGAGCTGTTGAGTTGTACCTCAGTAGCTTGTCCTCTGTATTCTCCAGCCTGACAGATTTCTGAGCAAATTGTAGTGGGCCCTCTTAAGTGGACTTTTGATTAACCTGTATCACTATTTTGAAATAAAACTGTTGAAATCTCTCTTGCTGAAGTCATGTAGAGAGCAGGGGATGAGATAGAATAGGTCTGTGGAATGACCCCTTCATCTTTAGTTTCTGTGAATGCATTGGCCCGGTGCTTTGTGTGCACTTGGGAATTCTTTTATCCCACTCCTTCTCCCACCATCGCTTTCCATGTCCATGGATTTTTCACTTGGTTATGGAAATGCTGCTTGTTTAGATCAGTCTTAGAAAGTCATGGGCTTCTTTGAAGAAATACAAGCTACCAACTTTCATAGGTGAGCAGGGAACATTTATTGGGGGGGTGGGGAAGGGAGTATGTGAGAGGAGAGATGGCCTTTCAAGGAGGAGTGACGGAAGGAGGGAAGAAATAAGTCTCTGGAGGGAGGTGTTTATGGCGGTTTGGAGCAAGAGTCTTCCTGTGAAGAAAACAGAATGAAAAGAGAAAAATTAAGTGAAAGGTTGGAGACCACCTGACTGATTTCATTGCACTGTCCCTGTTGCCTGTCCTTTCCATACTAGTGACCTGGGGCTGCTTTCCCAAATACTGTGGATACAGCATCCCTTGCGCTGTTCCTACTTGCACTCATAAGTCAGCCAGCACTTTCCTTTTCCACCTGCTAGTAATCTAGGATTTGCCCATTATAGGATACTTAGAAGAATGTATACTTTGTCATAATGTCTTCTCCTCTTGTCCATGCTCATAGCCTTTATGTGTATCTCCAGGGCACCGCTTCTTCCCATGCCTCCATTGCCTGACATTACTCATGACCAGTCTTCCACGTTGAGTATAGATGCTACAGCTGGGAACTACTCCCGCCTGCTCAGTGGACATCCTGTACCGTCCTGTACTGCCTCCTCCTCAGGTGAGACCCCTATCGGCACAAGTATTTTGCATAGCTGAAGCATTAGGTGGTGGTGCTGATAGGTCACCAACACTTTAGGGAAGGTCCTTTGAGAGCCCTACACCATTAGTCCAAAAAGTGACACCTGGTTTAACAGCTGTCTGCTAATTGAGTGTCCGCCAGCTGTGTAGCAGCACAGTGGTGCCTTTACGCTAACGCTAGAGCCAAATTTGCAGTCCTTATTCATGTCCTGGCACAAGCTAGCAAGGAATTCTGAATATGACTTTGTAAGGATACGTGTTTGGGGCATTCTTCTGTAATAGCTGTTTGATACTGATATTGCTTCTCTGAATGATGATGAAAGTATTATCCTGGTTATTATGCTCTTCATAGCAGATACACACATCCTGTATTCTGGTTTAGACTGTAACATTCTGGCTACAGCCTGTAATCAAGTGAGCTGTGTGAGGAAGCTGTATTTCATAAACTGTTGGGATTGCAGTCTTCCTTAGGTACTCCATACCTTTAAATCTCCAAATGAGGTTCCTTGACTTCTCCAGCCACAGCAATTTTACATTTTGTGCAAGACCTTCAGGGAGTGAGACTAGCTGAGTTCTTAAGCATTATGGCTTAATTTAGTTATTGCTGTAGTATTATGGAATGTCAGTGGGGTGTGCTGTTTGACCAGTTTTCTACGTGAGCTGCATTTAGACATTAATGCCAACCAAAGACAAAGGATTTGTGCAATAGTGTATTTATGTGTGGAGTATCAGAGCATTCCCTAAAGTCAGGAATGTTCCCTAAATCTTTTCCGATATATGTTTGTTTCCAAGTTGGCACAACTTGAAAATATTTGCAAAGTGATCAGGACTTCACCATTTCCTTAGGGATGGATACCCCAAGCAATAGATGCGCTGACATGTGGTACTGTTGTGCGTATTTTCCTGCTTTCCAGTGTAATTCATTCCTTCGAATTTCATGCCGTCATTTCTGCCTCCTCATTATATTCTACATATATGGGGTTATCAATATTAAGGGCAGTTCTGTTATGGATGTGTGAAGATGAGAATATACTTCATTCTGCTAGATCTATGTGAGGGAACAAGCTTCCCTTTGTTCTCTTTAATTCATGCTGGACAAGAAGTAATGAAATCTATTTGTGTCATCTAAGGCTGGTAAATACTTTCCAGACACAGATCTGTTTGGAGAAAAAAGTACCTTTTCTAAATCACTTTTCAGAAAAGAGGCATGCTTTGCTAATGCACACAAACCGGGAGGTTTGGCGATTGGTTTTTAACTTGGTTTCCTGAGGGAAGGAAGGAATGTGATTTGTGCAATGAGCCACACACTCTTTTGTTTATGAAACCCACCCTGCCCTCCAAGTTTGTTTAATCAAATTTGATGGAAGGTGGAAGCCTAAAAAATTATGTTCCTATAACTCATGGGAGAATCGGTGCCTGGGCAGAGTACAGACCTAAGGTAGTGCTCCCTCTGAGAGGGAAAGACTGTCACCAGTTGTAGAGAGCCCTTATAGAGCAGAGATCTGCAGGGCTCAATTGCATGGAAAGTTTCAGTTGCATTTTTGCCTTACTAGATGCAGGATAACACAGCCATGGGGAATGAAACACGCTTTGCACAGGCAGACTTTTCAAGAATGAGAGCAGAAAATGAAACAGCAGAAAAGTGAAAGACTGCGACTTTAGATTTAATTCACCCTCCCTTGTTCAGAAAAAAGCTTGTCAATAAATAGTGCCAACCAGGGTCCACCTGCTTTCTTTATTAACATATCTCGGAAAATGAAAGAGAGAAAACTTGGACAGGATAAAATCCAAAGTAACAGAAGCAAAATAAAAGAGGGAACAAATAAATTAAAAAAGTCATCAATTTGCAAGGCAAAAACAATTGCTTAGTAGAAGTGGCCCTTGAGGAAAACAACTTACGGCAGGTTTTAACAAAATAATTTGTGACCTCTCCGTAATGGTGCACTTGTACCCGGAAATCATGGCCTAATGGAGTGGCTGTTCAGGTGCTTTCCTTGGTAGCAGTGTGAGCAGGACAAGCAAATGACCTAAGTGCATGCGAACAGTACGATCTGTTACCTGGCATGTTTGGAGAGTGTTCAGTGCTGCCTTTTCCATTGTTTTTCCTTGCTCTAGCCAGCAGTTCTGACTGTCTGCTGATTTGTGGTTGTGTGTGTTTTTTGTTTGTTTGTTTTGTGCTGCTGTTTTGTACGGTTCTCCAAACAAGCAGATGAAAAATGCCAGCAAGCTGTGTTTGATATGTTTTCTACTTTGCTGGCAGTTATGGCTTCTGATTTTGCTGTTAGCCACACTACTTGCCGTAAGAGCCTTTTCTGTTTCAGAAAATCAGTCTTCAGCTTGCTTTGATCTTAGAATTTGTTTTTTACTACTTTTGCTAGACAGATAAAACCCTTCGAATTAATGGAGGATTTTAAAAAAACTTGTAGTTACTTGAAGTTTTTCTTGGTTTTCTTAGATTTCTTATGGGTATATATCTGTGATTCATTGTCTCAAAACATTGTCTTATGTTTTCTTTAGCACTGACCCTTTAAAAAAGGAAAGTTACTTTCTGTGCCTCTGTTTTTTGGGAGATTTTTCTGCCCCCCTGGTGCTTTTGCAGGAAATATTTTGTTTCTTGTGGCTGTCTTACTGAGGACACATGTCAGGAGCTCAGCCTATGCTGGTAGCTCTTAGGCAAATGGCAAGATGATTACTCAGTGGCAGAGGTGGGATTGTAATGAAAGTCTTGGGAGCAATTGGATGAAGTTGGATATGATCTGTCAAAAATCAGTAAATAAATGACAGACTCTAATGATTTCACTTATAGAATTCTGGCTTTTGAACAAATTACTTTAAAGCTGGTGATGTGTAGCTGACATGGCAAGCAAGAATCATACCTTGTAAACATGTGGTAGGTTCTGGCCTACTGAAAATCATGAAGAGGATCAGACTGGCACAATTCTCAAAGCAATGCAGGTAGAGACTGAAGTTGGTTTACTGATCTTCAGTCCATTAAAAAAAGAATGTCATTTCTCCTAAGTTTGATTCATATTTTGTACACTTTCAAGATGTCATTTACAAGAGAAATGTGTTTCTTCATAATGTCAAGAAGAGGATGTAGTTATGAAAAGCTTTGTGATAGCCTCTAATGTTCCAGTAAATGCTGCAATTACACAGACATTTCATTAAAAGAAACCAGATTGGATAGTGTATGATGTAGAGATTGATAGTAATAGAACCTTTTGCTGATTGATTTGGTGCTGGAGAACGCAGCCCTCGCAAGTAGACCATCTGAAGTAAGACTGGTTGCTCAGCCTGTAAACAACATCAGCTGTAATGTGCCCAGCACTGGGCTTGTTAAGCAGTTACAGTCATGGTCTCCAGCCCTCCAAACAGCCTGCAAGCAACTGCATAGTTAACTGCCTGAATCATTGCAGGCTTCTTCTGCCAAAGCCTTTTGGAGTCAACAAAATAAGTGCTTGACTAAGAAAGTAATGTATGGTTGGTGTCAAGAGGAAGGGCTCCAGTACAGATAGGTGTCGCTCGGGTAACAAATATTGTGCATGTGATCTGGTCTGTTAACAACAGTGAAAGCAGCTTCCTAGAACATTTGGAAACCATGTTTTCACAGTTGAAGCTATGCCCTGTTGTAAGTTCACAGACACCTCTCTAGAGTAGGCCACAGTCTCCTTCAAGACTGATGAAAGACTGAACTCTCAGTCATCCCAACAGAAATGTACACATCCATTTTTGTTAATTTCAGACCCATTCACTGGAAGCTATTTACGTTGAAGAATGGGTCTCTTAACTCTGCTAGGATGTTGAGGAACCAGCTATAGTAGGGGGAAGACAGCTGTGTAACTGAAGACTTAGAATAGACATTCTTGAGTTAAGACAAGCGTAGCACCAGGACTGGTTCAGACATCTGAATCTGTGAATTACTAAATTGTTCTCCAAAAATTCCCAAGATTGTTTCATGGACTGAAAACCCAGAAATAATGGCAGTGATAAAAAAAAATCCCACTGTTGCTTTCCCATGTTCACTGAAAAGTCTTCTGATGGTATCAATCTCTACATCAGTGTAAGGAAGAGCAACATAATTGTAAAATGTAAGTAGTATCCCTTGTCAGCAGCTGGAATTCATTACTGAACAAGATGCTGGAATTTTCTGTAAATATATTGTCAGATTTAGCAGATATTACTTCTCTGGGAATTGTTTATTCTCACTGCATTTGTGACTTTATTCAGAAGATAAAAATTCAGTGTCTGTCTTTGAAAGGACTGAGAAGCATAGGAAACTTCACAAAAGGCTGAACCAGCCCTTCTGAGGCCAAGTGTGCTCTCTTCACGATCTTCTTGCCTGTGGGTCCTGTTGCTATTATCCACAAAGATTTATCTGAACCAGGGAGTTGCAAAGATTTCAAAAAACAGAACTTAATTCTTAATAGGTGTGAAAGTGGGTTTAGAAGTGATTTCTTGGGCTATGTTGTTAACAGTGCTTGTATTCATGCTGAGCAAGACTAATGCCATATGCAGAATGGCTTATCCTACTGTCATTGAACTGAAGCTTTATCTGAATGTAGACTGTTTTTCAGGTAAGTTGTACCCCACGTGGCTGCTGCTTCATAATGTTTGTGTGAACTGCTACATTCTGTGACAGAATGGTTAGGAAAACCAGTGCAAATGAAGTTTTAAAAAAATTTAGAGATCTTCAGCTTAATTTCTGGCTAAGCCATTTTGACTTGTGAGGAAACTAAGTGTTGAGTCATGCTTTGTTGTGTGGGACTAGATCTGTGCTGTGTCCAAACCCAGGAATGTGGCAGGTACATCATAGGTGCTGCCTGACATGGAAAAGTAACATGTCCAAATAGAAGAAAATCAACCACTGAGAATTGCCTGGGATATGAATGCTTTAGAGATGACATCCTAGATTTTGCTGTAGTTTTCTAAATAAGCCCCAAATCTGGGCTATTCAAGTTTTCAGTGAAATGTCAGGACTCCCTCCTTCCATTGCAGAGGCCGAAAAAAAATTGAATGTGGGAAGATGCAATAAGATAGGCACTACTGAACAGCACACTGGGGAATCTGAGAAATGGTGCTGCAAAGTGTTGAAATGGAGTCTCCTTATCAGCTCTCTGGGCATGCTTAGCAAAATTCTCTAAAGGTACCTCATGCTTGCTGTGGCAGCTTCATGTTTAGGTTTTCTGTTTAAGGCCTTTGATTTACACGTGGTGGAGTGCATTTGATGTTACTCTGTGTGCCTACAAGGGTGAAGTACAGCTGTGAACTACCTGTGCTACTCACTTTCCCTGAATGCTTTACAGTGTGTGGGAGCAGACCAACTTTACCTGAACAGTCAGTGATCTGTTCTCATATCTGCCTCATCCTCGTGCTGGTTAAGCCTGCCTAGACTTGAAAGATCATTTCAACTTGTGTCATGCACACCTGATGGCTACACTTCTCAAGAGAGAAATCATGTGCTATTTGGCATAATAAGAGTCTTGTTTTCTTGCACCACGTGCAAGCTGCTGGAACTTTTGTGTATGCTTGTTACTCTGCATCACCAGCATACGTGATTCTGACCTTTTCATTTCCTATATTGTCCTCTTTCCACAGAGGCTGTTCTGTAGAAAGCTGTTCCTCTCTCCTTTTCCAGCAGTGACTGAGGAGACAGGTCACCAAACAAGATTCCAGCAACCAAATGGTGTTGTTTTTCTTTTCCATCTTCCAGCTTCTTCTTCCCAAGGCCCTTCAGCTGACATCTCTGCTTTTTTTTTTTTTTTAATTTGGCATGACTCAGCAGAGTCCAAACCAGGACTGAAAATTTGTTTAAAAAACAGCCTAGTCTCTTAAGGCACATTTTTGGTAATTTCAGACCACAGTTAAATTTTTCAAAAGAGTAATCTGTGCAGCACACTCTTCCCAGTGAACAGTAGAGATGGAAGATGGCTGGGGAATTGTTCCTGGCTTTTTTCCAGGAGGTACTTTGCTTCATTTGGCTGCCTTCTTGAGAGCTGAATAAATCCAGTATGCAGAGACTGAAATCATGAAGGTAATTTTATTTAACCAATGAACATCATCCTCTGTTCCAAAGAGCTTGCTACTACTCCCTTTGGCTTCCCAGCAGCAATGCTGATACTTATTTACTTTTATTCCTATCAGTTGACTTCCACTCTTTCACTGGCAACTTGCTTTTTTGTTCTGCCACTGTTGTCATTCTCTCTGCTTGCTCCTTTTAATTTTCGGTATGACAGCATACTGTGACAGTCTGACAGGTTTTTTTTTTGTTTGTTTTTTTTGTTTTTTTTAATTCACAGTATCTTCAGCAGCAGGAATGGTGGCATCTTGTGAAGCAGTTCCAACAAAGGTGTTACCACCGCTCAATTTCAGTTCCAGCACCACGGAGTGCTTCCCTAGTCTTCCCAGCCCTCCGCCCATCCGCAGGGCCAGCCTTTCTCTCAGCCTGTCCTTCAGCCCCCAGAGTCACATTGTTCCCTTGACGCTGGACACTCCCAACAGTGAATGCAGCTTGTCCAGCCAGGAGAATGGCTCCAGGGAGGCCTCCACTTACAGCATCCAGAATCAAGGGTAGGACCAGATGAGTTTGTCTTTTGAAGGAGATAAAAAAAGCGAACCTTGGGAGGAGCCTTGGGAGGGTGCAGAGTGGGACATAGGACAAGGAAATAGGTGGGAGTATAAATGAGAAGTTAGACGCGGGAGTGAGAACGTCCTCTAAATGGAGTATGAAAAATCATATAATGTGCGTAGTGGGACAGGGCATCTGCTATCAGGAAAGTGATACCTTTAATCGGAGTGCTTTCAGAATTGCACGCCTGTCAAATGAAAGTGAATTCAGAAGCACGGTGACAAGGAATCCTTGACAGAGGGTGGGTGTGCTCTGTGGGAAGAACTGAAAGAAAGGTAACCCCTACTAGTGCACATTGTTAAACTGCTGTGAAAGCACTTGGCTCAAGTGGTTTCTATTGCTCCTGTCCTGTGCCTGGCATTTGAGAGGGAGGGTTGGAGTCAGATCAGTGTTGGATGAGCTGTCAGGGGAAGGTAAAACAATTGTTTGTTGTACAGGTTGCTGTGGCTGTTGACCTTACTTTAATCTCAGAATTGCCTCTCTCCTCGCTCTCTGCAGTTTGAGTTCACCAGTTTCCTGCAATTACCCTGAGCACATGGAGTCGGCAGGTGACCTGGAGACCATGTACTGTCAGTACAGCAGCCAGGGTGGAATTTACCAGCTGCCCCAATATCCCCAGCAGCACCAGCTCTCCCAGTTCCACCATCTCCCAGGTCACCTGGCCAGCAATGTGCTCTCCAGTGTCCGCTTCTCTCCTCCAGCACCCACTGAGCCCCATACGGCTTTCCTTGCCTTGCCTGGTAACAGCGGAGTTGTAACCTATGGGGCAGCAGGAGCCACGCAAGGCTACATACAAAACCACACAGGGGATCAGCTCTTGTTACAGCAGCCAAGTGGAAACTCGGGTAAATTTCTGAAATTTTTTGGCATCCTACTCCTTTGAAGTAATTAAACAATACTCTAAAACCTTCAGGATGAGCAGTGGCTTTACTAGTAACAGTGACAGAAAGAAGGGATGTGCATATTCATGTACAAATGTGTATATACTGCCCATTTTTATTTTAATTTTCTTGTATGGTGTTTTTCTAAAGAGCTGAGCCATTAATTTGAATCAAAAGTAACTATCTATGCTGAATGTCAGAGAGTGTTACCATGTGAATATATCAGGTATTGCAACAGCTTGTCTGGAATGGAGAGCTAACTTCCAAGAGCGTACTGTTGTGCAAGCTAATGTGCATTCACTGCATGTGGGGGAGGGTCAAGGGTGCAAAGTGAAAAAAGTGCCACAGAAAGTGGAATAGTTGGAGACAGCAAGAAAAGTAAGGTTCTCACCCTGCTGTGTTTCTGCAGAAACCATTTTGAAAGGATGTTATGTATTTCAGAGCATCACAAAAGAAGAGAGTTAAAAACTGGGCCAACAGAGTATGGATATGGCTTCTTTCTTTTTCTTCTTCTGACATGAATTTGCAACATCACTTAAATTAAAGCACTTGAGCATAATTTTCTCCCAAGTAATTAGGTAAAAATGGCATTGTTTGTCTCCTTTTTTGTGTCAGGGATTTATGTTTTGAAGTCATTCAAGCCCAAGTACAAACAAAAGATAAACTATTGCAGTTTGTTTCTTTGGGCTGTCAGGTTTGTTAAATTGAGCTCACAGTCTAAAAAATAAATCTCTATTCTTATCACATAAGAGAATAGAATTTCCAGACTACAGATGTTGCTCCTGTTTTGTACATTTTTTGTGGACCTTGTGAGAGAAAGAAGTCGGAGTCACAGGCTGATGGGTGTGAGCTGGTGCATGTTCACACCGTTCATGGCTAATGCTCTCCAGAAAGGGTTGGCAGCACCCATGCTACCTAGCACACTTGGCCTGGTTCTCCTCTCTGGTCATAAGGTGTCACTATTATTTTCTGTATTTTTTCAGTTTGAAGTACCAGAGGAGCTGTGTCCCAGCACACCAAAATAATGTTTTTATAGCATGATGCCAGACGTGTATGTTGCATGCCTTGGGGCATGTCATGCAAGCATAAAGGGATGCGTAAAGGTGCAAGCCTTGTTAGGACTAATAAAGTTGGAGGATTGTCGAAGGAACAGAAGCAGAGTTGATGGTCACTTATTCCATACTTCTGTTCAAGGAAGGGATTCTATGGCTGTTATGCAGTGTGGACGACCAGGGCCTGGGCTTCCAGAAGTGCAGTGGAGGCCGGGGGGCGGGGGAACCAATCTGTCAGTGTAGACACACCCATAATTCTTACTTCAGCATGTAAGCAAGTGAGCATTTTGATTGAATTATAGATATTAATTCAAAACCATTCCTGCTTCCTGGATTGCAGCTTTAATAAATGAAAGTGAAGATTAAGCATCCAGCTTATGCTCTGCAGGGATAACTTGGAGTTAGAGGAGTGGAGGAAACAAAATTGGGGAGGGTGTTGTCTCTAATATCATTACATATGCTCAGGATCTCTGTTGAAGTGATGTCATGTTTTTTAGATTATAAGAATGCTATGAACTTTTTCAGTTTTTCCTCCTAATAACTGTCCTGGATAAATACACTGCAATGTAAACAAGAAAGTTAACCTTCATTTGTGTGTAATGTCTGCTCTATTGTAGTAACCATTAAGGCATAACTCTCATACTGTATTTGCACTGGGCATGCTCTCTTAAGCACAACATACACATTTTTACGTATACATGGTTTCAATCCTCCTTTCCTTATTTTCATTATTCTGTTGTTTCTTGCTTGCCTTTTCCTTAGGAGGCACCACTGCCTATCAAGCTGTCCCCTGGAATGATTTCTACATGCAAGGATCTCTGTTCTCCAATCAGTTGCGCTCACGAATGCCGTTTTCTAGCACAGCAGAAGGACAGTACTTCACAGAGCAGGTTTCCTACACTCAGCCGCTTCGCCTGCCCTCCTCTCCGTATTTTTCTCAAGTGCCCAATGGAACAACACTGGCATCTGTGCCACACACTGGAAAACAAAAGGCAGTCACACCACCAGACCAGAGCTCATACCAGAACCTCCAAACAGAGCCAGAGTTGACATCTCCTGCCGAAAGACAGGAAGTAGAAAGTAGCAGCAAGAAAGGAGAGACTGTTGTTGGTAACTGAAAGGCCAGCTGATTTTTCCTTTTTTTTTTTTTTTTCTGAGAAGACAGGGATAAGGAAAGTTTTCAAAGACAGCAGTAGCTCCTCTGAATGCAAGATCAGAACTGTGGGATGAATGGGAATGGAACTTCTTTTTTTTTTTTTCCTGGGTTGCTGTCCAAGATGGGTCCTGTTGTCCTCTATCTAGTTCTTAGATTCTTCTGGTTTTAGAAATGGGGACTTATAGGTCAATAAAAGAGAGGGCAAAGTTTTGTCCTCTGTCTGACATGGTCTGTTGTGAGCTGAATGGCTACCCAGGACTGACTATTTCTAAGATTTACAGAGGCATATACACCTCTCTTCAAGGCAGAACTTCTTGAGCAAGAAGAGGGGAATTAGATGGGGAAGGGGAAGAGAGAGATTTCTGTTTGGATTTCCATTTTCAAACTTCTATTTTGGAAACAAAATTATTTTACTCTACATTTGCTGAAAGGTGTCTTATGCTTCAATTATTGCTTGGGTGTCTGTGTCTGATTTTGAAATATAAAACATTTGAAAAAAAAGTTATTCTGTGTCATGTGGGAGCATGTTTTCTTATTGATCTGTTCATTTTTTTTTTATTCAGATAGTAAAGAAGAAACTAATGACTGATGCTGCACTTTGAGGAAAAAAACAAAGGAAGAGAAAATATTATTGTTTTAAACTCTGCAAAATAAGAAGAGAGAAAAAGAGATGAGTATAATAATACTTGCCACAGAAGCACTCTTTTGTTTCTTTTTTTTGGTTTGTATTTTTTTCTTGTTGCCATTATTATTTTCCCACTGACAAAAGAAGCAGGGAAATTTCAATCAATAAAAACTTCTGGTCTGTGGTTGGGTTTTTTTGGTTTTCGTTTGTTGGTTTTTTTCAAATCTCCTGACTTTATTCTTCTTAATGAATTTTAATCTTGAGGAGCTCTACAGACAGGGAAGAGCTGATACAGGCACTGGAGTCCCATGGATAGGTGGAAATCTCAGGTCATGTGAAAGTCAGAAGGTGTGGCTGATATCCTGGAATACGTGGGAAGAGAGCCCAGGAAGAATAAGACATAAGCAAAACAAAGGGAGGAACTCCAGCAACTACACTCAATTTTAGGGAATCTAGATAGTGCAAGAAGTGTCATGGGAAGTCCATCGTGTTTGCTAGCCTTGAAATTTTTTTTTTTTAAATTTCAATAGAAAACTATTACAATAAATGGCAGCAAAACTATAAATGCCAGCAGTGTAACCAGTTCTCTGTCAGCTATTAATATTCATTGGTTTAGCATCCTGTTTGAATTGTAGATGGGTTTGAATGTCTGAGCATTGTATCATTCATTTTTTTTTTCTTTTCATGAATTAGTTGATAACTTAAATATTTGGTGGGTATCACTTTCTTGGGATACTTAGTCATCATCTCTGGGGCTGACTCAACAGTTTATTGCTGGGGTGGCTCAGTTATTTCAGAAGGAGTTAAGCTCTACCATTTTTTTAGATAATAGGAGCTGTGAATGGTTTAGGTGGGTATGTCTTGCATTTACATCTGCATCCTGTTAGGATGTGTCGAAATTTAATCTGATGGGATGTTTCATAACTGTGGCTTTTCTCTTGCATTCCTCAAATGTTACTGTGAGACTATCGCACTGCAGTGTTAGCAGTAGTTTAGTACAACAAGCAATCTTGGCTTGATAGTCTTGGCTTCTGCTTTACCTGGGCCTGTCAGCCTAGGAAATGGATAAAATTTGTCTCTGAAGTCAGTCCTAAGCAGCAGTAGCAGAGGACTCAAGTGAAGTTATGTTTACTATGATACATAAACAAATGGCTGCAGTCCCTAGAAACTGTGATTCCCAAATGAGCTTTAAGCACCTGAATGTGTGGGATATATAATGAGTGACTAAAACACGTCAGGCTCTCACTGTGTCCCTGTGAGGAGAGACCATTGTACTGTAGGAAGCTGGAGATGCACTTCCTTTGACACCTTCTGTGTTTAACCCTGAGTCTTTCCACTGCCTTTTGGACATGGGCAAGGCCTGAGTAATTTTTATATTTAGAGTGATCTGGGTGTGCCTCTTATACCTCATGAAATTAAATGTTACCCAGTCTTTTCTTTCAATTTCTTCATAGTCTGTTCATAAAGAGTGTCTGGCAGCAGTTAAATGCTGCTGCTCCTCTCCTTTTTCTTTCTTCTGTGTGTTGTAAAATATTTTTATGCTTGTCAGTGGCTGAAGGCTGCTCAAGACTAAGCAGTATAGTCAGGGACAGATGTATATCCCAAATCTACAGATTTGTATAGAGATTCTGGAATTTTCATTTCTTAAAGCAGGCTGAGAAGTGGTGGGCGGTGTGCATCAGTGCACAGTTGGTTCTGCTCATCCACAGCTGAACAGCCTAAACAAATATTTCCAAGAGGTGTGAATAGGAGTTTTCATTGCAATTACAAGTGTGCTCTGAAAACCGTTAGTGGTGACGACGGCAGAATTCTTCAGAGCTAGGGCTGCCTGTGTATCTTTCTTAGATCCAAAAACAACCCTTCCAAGAGAGGAAGAGGACAAAACCAACAACAGAAACAACAGTTTGTCGCTACCTGTCCTTTCTCTTAGAGAAAGGGAAAAAAAATAATATGGTGTTTTTTGAGAGACTTTTCAGAAATATGTCATTGGGGTGTTGTTTGGTGGCACAGTCATGCAGCCAGCTTGCATACTCTGCCCATGACACTTCCCATAAAAATGTCATTTGGACATTCAGAATCACTAACTATTATGTGATAGAGTCTCAAACATTTTGGGCATTGAATGAGCATGGTCAAATTTCTGAGATGTAACATCTTTTGTGTTCAAGCTTTTGGATAAGATGTGGGCTTCTCCAGGAATGGTTTGAGTGGAACGGCTTGATTCATTTCCATGCTCGTACCTTAAACTTGCCAGGTTCAATTTGGTTTGAAGTTTTGAACTTGATTTCTTCCATATCACTGGTAACAGCTGGAGGAAATGGTGAGTGCTCGAGAGTACACAGGTGGCCAGATTCACCCCTCTGTGTTTCCACTGACTTTGCAGCAAACCCAAGGTTAACCTGCTCCACAGGTGCACAGACATTTTTTTGCCTGGTGCTGCTGCTGGCAGAAGCTGTGACAGCCTTTTGCCCTGTGCCAGGCTGCCCACCAAGGTGAAGAGTCTTGCATGGTTGTGTGAGCTTCTCTGGTACACCTGCACAGGCACTTGGGCTTACAGCTGCAATACATACTGTACTAATATCTTGAAATCTCATCGATCTTCTTATGCCATTCTCCCTGCTGCAACTTACTTTTAGTGGAATTTCCTGTGTGATCTGCTCTAGGTGAATCTGCTTTAGCAGGTGGGTTGGACTAGATGATCTCCAGAGGTCCCTTCCAACCCCAACCATTCTGTGATTCTGTGAATCAGGTACATGTTGCACAGATGCTTTGGGTTTAGGCCCTTGTGTGCTTTTATTAGGTATCTCCTTTGCATGTTAAGTCCTGAGAAGACTGACTTTGTTAGGGCAGCAGGGTCAAAATTCAAAATGCCATGGCTTTCTGACTGTGGCAACTTCTCTTTTGAAGTTAAGAATTGTTTTGCCTCTGTATCATAATTGTAACTGGAAGAGTCAAGCCAAGTAATCAGAATTTTGAAGTAGGTCAGACTTGATGCAAACTGTTGCAGCTGTGTACGTTATCAAGTATTAATGCGTTTTCGTTTTCTTAATTAAGAGGTTTTATGAGGTAGAAAGCTAAATTGTGGGTATGTGCGTTTTTATTGGACTAATTCAGTACCTTGTTGTAAAACTGGAAATGAGAGTGGGGATGTTGTAGCATGCATATTTCCACAGAAGGAGAGGGATTGTAAGGTGTTGTCTGGTTACCCAAAGCGTGGCTTTTCAGCAGAACAGTAACATACATGCACATACTCACATACGGGCATCTATACTCTATATTGCATATTTTTAATGTGATTACATTGTTAGCCTTCTATGCCTAAATAGCTCATGTATTAACAAGTAAATTCAGCATATTAACCTTTTCCTGTGTGCCTTAGCCAGCAAGTAGGCATAATTTCTGCAAAAAAGTCCTGGTTTATGGGGTGAAAGCACATAAAACCTCATGAACTAACTCTTCTGCTTTAGTCAAAAAGAGAAATATTTTCTTACAGGCTTCTTAGTTTCTATAAAGCCAGATACATTAGGAAATATCAACATTTATTCAGTTTTGCAGTTGAAATTCCCAAGATATTTTTTGCATTGCTTATTAAAAAGATTGCTACAAATAGCATGAGAAAATAATCTATTGCTGAATGGTAAATATTGATTTTTTCTTCATGTTGCTGTGCTAAGCACAAGAACAATGCATTAAAAAAGAAACAAAACCAAATCCATTATCTGATGATGCCGTGCAGCTTCATAGCTAAATGCTGACAAGCATGGAACACCTGTGATACCTCATTTAGCTTAACGATACTCATACCTTCAGAACTGATAATAAGTCTGCCAGATGAGACTGCAAAGCATGAGATGCAGAGCATTAAGTCATCAAAACCAACACTGAGGGACTCCCGGACGCATTGCTTACTCTTCTTGAGTGCCCCACATGCCCGTGTCTGTGTGATCCCATCAGAGGAGTGTTGGTAAATATTGAACATTAAACCGACAGCTTCACAGAGACCAGGGTTGTGACAGCAGCCCACTAAGGGTTGTTGTTGGAGAAATGAACTGCAGAAAAGTGTTTGATTTTATAGTAAGGCAGCTATAAATAGCCAGGAGCTTAAAAGTTCCAGTTGTACACAGGCATATATGCCACCCTCTTGGGGTACTTCTTGTGCCCCTGTGCTTAAGAGAGATTTTTTTTTTACAGCACCTAGAACAAGGGGGCAAAGTTCTTCCTTTTGTTTCTTTTCAGGAATTTTGAGCAAATGCGAACAAGAGAGAAAGCTGTGTCCCTTTTTACCTGCAAAGTTTATTTCTGGGGTCCACCTTGCTTTCTGATCCTAGGGCAGAGAGGGAGCCCATCTCCTCCTGCACTCTGTGCTACACCGGAGGGGCTCAAGCAGAAGCCTCCGTGTGGTGTTCGGGGAGGGAAACCAGTCTTGGTTTCTTTGTGGGAAAGTGATTTCATCCTTGCCTTCTCCCTTCCCTTCAACAGAAAAATCATACAGCTGCTTCTCCTCAACCCAGCCTCTCAAGGAAGCTGAGTTGTTGTTTGTTTGTTAGTTTTTAAATATATTTTATTACTACTACTATTTTTAAATTTTTTATTTTATTTTTAGTCTTTTCCCCCACCTTCCTCTGGGCATGCCACAGCAAGAGGTGCCTCAGAGAAGCGTCAGCAGGTTGTGCCTGATACACCTCATTGGGTTGGGCAGCCTTGCGTGTTCTCACATGGGATCCCACCTGCCTTTGTCGGGGCTCGGTCTGAGGCTGGTCACCCTCCAGCTGTGCCCAGGCTCTTCCTCGTGCCACATGCAGCTCCAGAAGATGTCATAAAATCAAAATATTGTGATACATGGGGATCAGGGGGAGGTGACAGCCTCTTGTTTTCAGCTCCTGTAATCTCTGAGGAGTGCAGAAGCCTTGGTGGGAGAAGGTCAGAGAAAAAGGAGAGCACCAAGGGGAGAGAATAGTAAGAAAGAGGGGGAGGAGAAACATGTAAAAAGGCACTTGGTATGATCCTGTTTAGGTGGTGACGGGAATCCTGAGCCTGCAAACAACTCTGGCTCTTTATAAATGAATTTGTGTCCAGACAACATCCTGCTGCTGGCTCCACCACTGCCTGGCATCTCCTCTGGCTGTGCCCCTGCAGCTTTCATTCCAAGAGCAAATGTGACCTTTGGGCTACCCGGTGGCCCCATGGCAGCCTGTACTGACTGAAGGGTAAGGGGGGAACAGGAGGCTTCCAGCCACCACTTTTAATCTCTGTTTTGGATTTTCATGCTGGGGTTGGCATGCTGAAGCATGGTACACTGGTCCTGTGAGCTCATCTTTGCGTTTCGCTGAGGAGCGCTTCAGTCTGCCCAAATCTGTACTGACACTGCAGTAGCCCTTCTTGTAAGCCAATGGCTTCTGGGCATTGGTTAAATCTGAGCCTCTGTGAGGGAAGAAGGAATCAAAATAAGGTTACTCAGAGACCCGTACCAAGAAGGTATTCCTCATCCCATGTCCAAGCTCTGTGCTCCTGCATGGAGGTGGTGGGGTGGCTGGAGCACATCTCTGGAGAGCTCGCAAGGCTGTCGTGATGTGCTGTGCCCCAACACCCACCAGCTCCACCTGCCAGGGCTGGTGAGAGGTGTTCAGAACTGCAAAAATACTCTGCAAAAGCCAAGAGTTCGCACAGTCAAACAGCTCTAGGGCTGCATGAATGTGAGCTGGTGTGTGAAAAGCTGCAGGCTGCTGTTACCCACCATCCCACACAGAGTGGCAGCCTGTTTTACTGGCTGGGTTGTTTACGCTCGCTCTGTTTGCAACAAAAAAGGCTGTCCCATAATATATTTCCCATAATTTCTGTTTGCTGTTCTCTGCAGAAGAGTCATGGTTTATTTTTACATCAACCTTCCATTTTGAAAAGCACCTTCCTGTTTGTGTAATGCTCCCACAGTGGCAGAAGAACACAAGCCCTCACAGCCTTGGAGCACAGGCGAGATCTGACTCCGGCGAAACCCTGCCCGATGCATCTGGAGGCACACTCTCTGCTGATTCATTTCGTTAATGGCTCAGGAAGAAAAGCCTTTTGTATACAGATGACTGAATAGCAGCCAATGTATCATAAAGCAAAAGGCATTGCCTTTTTTTTCCCTATCTTTTTTTTTTTTTTTTCTTTCCAAACTAGGCTCCCCACCCTGCCAGAAGTGCTTTACTGAGTCATTCCATGGATTTTAAATGCTGTTTTGACTTTGCCTACACAAAGGGAGGAAATGGAAAGGGAATCCCCATCTCCCTGACTCCCTATAGGGGAGCCTCACTCTGTGGTGCGGTGCTGCTCCCAAAGGAGAGCCTCTGTATAGGGGGAAGCATGAGTAATACTTGCAGGAATATGCGTCTCTACTGCAGCTACAAAGCGACTGAATAATGGTGGAAAAGAAAGGGTGAAGTGAGAACAGACATGGAGAAGGCACAGGTGTGCAGCAGGAGGGAAGCCCTGGTATAGCAGGTAGCAGGAGGCTTTGTGGGCAGGAGGGGAGCCTGGTGGGAACCCCCAGTTGTGTTTGGACTGTCAGTGCCTGCCGTGCCAGCCCAGCTGCATCCCATCACAGCACTTGGCTGCTCAAAGTGGCTCCAAATTAGGTGTGCAGTGAGAAACGGGCTTAATTCCTCTCTGACTTAATTCCTTGTGAAATGAAAGAGTTTCTGCCCCAAGCCTGAGCCCGCCTGGTTGGGTGGATGGGGCAGGAGGTCTGGAGGTGTAGGTGAGGACTCCTCGGGAGATAACGCAGCATTGTTCCTCTGTGAGAGGATGCTTGGCTATTTTAAAGTAGAGGGTTTCCAGCAGTGTCTGTCACTGGTGTTTTAGAGGAAAGTGATCACATCTGTGAAAACTAGGAGAATAGAGATGCCTCCCACCAGGATGGAGGAAGGTCACCAAGTCCTACAGGGATTTAAAGTATCCTTTTGGCTGATTTCAGTGACAGTCTATTCTGCAGGCTTGGCTTTAGAAAAAGTTGTTTTTAGGAGCATTTGCCCTGGAGCCTGAGCAAGTTCCAGTCTGGTGGGCAAGACTCCTCCCTCAGGCAAAGCTCTTGGTAAATAAATGTGCTGGACACGGTCTAGACCAACACCCTCCCTCTTCGTCCTGCCCAGGCTGAGGGACTGTAAGCACAGGAAAAATTAAAAAAAAAAAGGAGGAGGAGGAGAGGAAACTCCCTGTTCTGCTCCGAAAAGTGACTGTATAAATGTGATGCTGCTCAATAAAATACTAAAGTAAGAGTTGTTTCTGCTTAACCTACTGGATCTCAAAAAAACAGCTTAGCCAGGGGAAAATGAGCAAGGCGCTCTGAGCCCACACGTCACAAAATAAATTCAGTTTCTGGTTCAGAAGCACCTTTTGCCCTCAAAGGTATTTGCACAAAATTAGCCACAACATAGTTTCACTCACATAAAAAGGAGCTGCTATCTGGAGAGAGTGCAGAGGCATGCATGGAATTTGCTGGGTTTTTTTTAGTGGCAATTACATACAAAATGGAAAATATCCTGCTTGAAACAGAACTGGCACGTGGAAAACAAAACCCAACTTAGAGACTTTACATAGAGTGTAGCTGATGTGCTGCCAGTGACAGGCAGTAGTATAAGGGCCTTGCATAGTCACTTTTTAAGGGGTAGAACAGTACCTTAAAGATCGTAAATGTTTCACCTCAAAAATGTAGAAAATTATTTCAGTTAATAGAGCTGAGCGTTCAGAAATTAGGAAACTCTGCTGTGAAGATGCAATTTTTATTCAGCCTCTTTTGTGCTTATGCATACATGATCTTGTAATTAAAGTCTATTTTTATCTTATGGCCTCTGTCTCAGTCAGTGAGTAGGTAGATACCAATTTGGGTTTTTTTTAGTCTTTTCAGCCGGTGGGTGACTGAGGCCATATTTACTTCATGTAACCTTAATTCCTCACTGAGTTCTTAATAATTTCAAAAAAAATTTTAAATTCAGAAATAGATACTGGCAATGGACTGAGACAATAGAGCCATAATTCTTCAGGAGGTGTGATGTTTTGCAGTCCACGGCACCTGTAGACTTCAACTGCTGTCATGTGGGCCCAGCACCCCAGCAAATCTAAAAACACTTTACATAGTACACTCAGAAAGTGAGGAATACTGTAAGAGCCCAACTGTGTGACTTGCCCCACATCACCTTGGGCCTGAAGCAGGACAACATCAGTCTCTCTTCATCACAAGACCTTTCTTTCTCTTCCTTGATTTGTTCATTAGCACCTGCAATCTCCTACCAGAAGGGAAATACAGATCTTGCAGATCTGTATCACAATACATGTGTACATGAATTAGAGGTTTCCTCCACACTCTTCATACTGGCATCACCTGAAATTGCAGTCTTAATGTCATCTATTCTCTGCTCGTGGTTGTTGTTGTTTTTTGCTGGTTGTTGTTGTTATTAAATAAACAGCAAAATCTAGACTTCATGATGCATGGTCATACTGCCACATAATGACCGTCAGAAAGCTGGAGTCTTTGATTTCCTCATTTAAGCTAAAGAGCCAGCTGATAGACCCTTTCATAATGCCAGAGTTTCAAGCTAGAAGAGCCCTTTGTATCTTTTAGTCTGATATTCTGTATACTCAGGCCACTACATTTTCTCCAAGATATTACCTGTTCCTGTCATTCCTCACAACTTGTCATTTTCACTTATCTTTATCTATATACCTACGATCTGCATTTGCCTTCCCCACTCTGTTTCTAGCACTGACCCTTTCTAGCACTCAATCCCTAGCTTTTCTCCCCTTCTTTACTTTCCTAGCCCAAATCCTCAGCTTCATTTCCCCTGATGCAAGTTTCACCTTGTTCTTTGTGCTGCCATCATCCTGCTCCAGGTCACAGCATAGGACATTGGGGGGAAGATTTTTGTGTTGCTTCTAGCAAACATAGGGAATGGCTTATTGCTTTATTTTAAAATGATGTCAGAAAGGAGAATGGGAGTGGAAGGAGAATGTGGTGCCCTTGGCCCTTACTCATCCATTTAGGGTTACAGTGGTTAGGACCCTCCCCCATCACTTTGGAGAATGCCTTCAGCTCCGCCACTGCCTGGCGGCTTTGAGGACTGGTACAAAGATAGACGTCACTGGCTACTCTGGCATTTTTTGTGTTTCTGTTGAAACAAAACAAGGAAAATCAAAAAGTTCCCAGTATCTTGGGCTGCATCAAAAGGAGTGTGGCCAGCAGGTCAAGGAGGTGATTCTGCTCCTCTGCTCCACTCTGGTAAGACCCCCACCTGGAGTGCTGCATCCAGCTCTAGGGCCCTCAGTACAGGAAGGACATGGACCTTTTGGAGAGGGTCCAGAGGAGGCCATAAAAATGATTAGAGGCCTGGAACACCTCTCCTGTGAGGTCAGCCTGAGAGAGTTGGGGTTGTTCAGCCTGGAGAAGAGATGGCTCTGAAGACACCTTATTGCAGCCTTTCAGTACTTAAAAAGGGCCTATAAGAAAGATGAGGACAGACTTTTTATCAGGGCCTGTTACAATAGAACAAGGGGTGATGGTTTTAAACTAAAGAGGGGAGATTCAGGTGAGACATGAGGAAGAAACTTTTTACAATGAGAGTGGTGAAAAACAGGAACGGTTGCCCAGAGGGGTGATAGATGCCCCATCCATGGAAACATTCCAGGCCAGGCTGGACGATGCTCTGAGCAATCTGATCTAGCTGAAGATGTCCCTGCTCGTTGCAGGGAGGTTGGACAAGACAACCCTGAAGGTCCCTTCCAACCTAAACTATTCTACAATTCTCTGATAACTCTCCCTGTACCATCCTGGGGATGCAGACGCCCAGCTGTGCTAAGTATTTCATTATAAAGAGGTTATTGTGTAAAGTTCACAAATGTTCTTTGGCCTGCTCTCTCTCCTCCCAGCTCCAAGAAGTGCCACAACCGCTGAGCTGCACAGTCGTGCATCTTGCTGAGCCTCAAGCTGTCCCACATATTGCAACACGAGGACAGCAATGAAGCAGTGGGCATGAGAAAAACCTGCTCTCTAAGCTGCTGCACAGCAAAATGTTTCTGCATCATCTGGCACGTTTGATGTTGTGTCATGTGCAGTTTCTACAGGGACTTGGCAACACACACGGCAGGCAGTTTTACAACATGGCTGTGTGAAGTCTGCCATGAAGTAGTTAGTATCAAGCTGAGAAAATTAACATGAACCAGTTAACCAGGAGGGATGACTAGAGATAAAACTTCAAGGCTACCTACCAGAGTACGCGAAAACAGATCAGTAGGTTTTACGCAGCAGATACACCTCCCGAGATGAATAGCTGGGCACTTGGGATACCAGTAAGGATACAAAAAAACCCCCTGTCTCCCTTGATGGCCCCAGCTCCAAAGGACCCCAGAGCAAGGCACCCTGGCTTAGGGCAGTGCCTGGGTACTGGGTGACTCCCAGCCAGGAGAGGCTGGGAGCTCTCAGGGAGGATAAGGCAGGTTAACCACCGACTAGGATTGCCTTTTATGTTTCCTTCACTTGCAACTTAGTGTTCCCACACTCCTTCTAAAGACTAGTCTTGCTAGATACATTTTGTTTGTGTTTCGTTAGGAAGCCTGGGGGTGGCAGGGGAAAAGACTAGATATATCTGAGTGAAACCAGCAAATTTGCAAGGTGGTGTCCCACTGGAGGCAGCAAACTGGAGCAGGGGGCTATTTGCAGATATGACTGAAAGACTGGTACCTCAGGACATGCTTCAGTAGCCTGGGTGCTTCCTGGCAGCCTACAGTTGGGCTGTGCCAGGTCTGATGCTTTCAGCTTTTACGTCATCGTGGTTCTTCCAGAACAGTCTGTGTTCCTCATGCACGAAACTGATGGCAGAGTTGTGCTGTGTGTCTGGGTGAAACAGAGCCTCAAGAGAGCTGAGAAAGCCTGGTCTCATCCACCCAGTGCAACTGATGATAGCATGTGGAGCAGTAATTTGGGTACTCATCCAGAGAGATCGGTGTGGAGGACAGAAGGTTGCCTTTCCTGAATAGAGGAAAGAGTCCTGGAAGAGTCTGTTCTGTGACAGGGCCCTTCCTCCTGCCTTGTCCTTGAGAAAATTTGCCTCTGAAGTGTTTACATGCTGTCCCAGCCTTCTGATGCTCCATAGGTGTCCATAAGCATCTAGGAGAGGCCTTCTCACGCAGCAGAGACCTCCCCAGGGAGGCAGGTGAGGCCATCTTCTGGGGACAGCCCTAGGCAAGAGCCACCCAACTCAGCCCTGACCAGGCTGAGAAAATTTGGTTTGCATTAAGGCACAGTTCTTGTTCCCAGGAAAAGCCTGATGATTATCTACAGATTTTTGGTGGATGAGGGGCTAAGTGTAGGCAAAGCTTTCAAGCTTTGTATTCTTAGTCCTAGGGACATGCTTAGGTGCCCAAGTACTTAGGTGGCTTCACCTCCAGGTCTAGCAGGACTCTACAGATGAAGGTCTCTTCCAGAAGTTTACACTTTAGTGCTCTTTTCCTTTCTAAGAAACCATAGGCACATCTCTAACAAAAAGCAGAAGCCGTCCTCAACTCTCAGGTGCTGTCTCCAAAACTGTAGGCTGTACTTCACTTAAATGTTTGGTGGATGTTATATTTTTTTTTCTAAAAAAACATTGGCAACACAACATTTCTTCCTCTAAGCTTATTTTTGGAAATAACTAAACTCTGTTTGCTGATGCTTCACTACATACAAAAAAAAAAACCCAATCAACTTGAGGCAGGCAACATAAAGTTTTAGCCCAGACATTTGAACTCTGGCAACAAGGCAAAACTGATAACAGGCTCCAATCACAAAAAGTGTGGAGGAATAGCTAGTACCAGCTGCAGGGCTAATTTTACAGATAAATGTGACACATACTGTAACACAAAACATTTACAGAGGGGAAAACTAAAGTTTTTAATAGAAATCTTCCCAAAGGATAAGATGGGACCTTTGCCAGCAAGCCAGAGTGAGGGGAGCTCCTCTCCTAGTGTAATAAGATGCTGTCAGCAGTAAGCAAGCAGTTCGCTGTGCTGGGAAGGGATGTGGTTTCTTGCATCCACATGGCTGGAAAAACAGAGGAAGCAGCTCACAAGATACATCGACAGGCTCAGGAAAGGGAATTGATAGGAGCAAAATTCAGCTTTTACTACCTGAAGTGCCAAGTAAAGGGTGGTACCTTCACAAAGGGGAGAAACTTTTACCCTTTCTAGTGGACCTTGGCATGTGAGATTAGCAGTCCCGTCAAAGATAAGGGGACCTTGACAGGAACGACTTGCCAAGTGGCACATTTGCTCAGCTTTCTGCCCCATAAACTCCTTGATCATGGACACGCTCTCCTTCACAAATCCGTCAAGTACCAAAAAAACTGCTTATTGTTTTTCATCAGTCTAGTTCCAGAGTGTCCCAAGGGAGAGCCAAAGGGCACAGACTCTTCCCAGAAAACAGCAGAACAAAAGCCATGGTTGCGATGTCTTTTTTCAGGCAACTGTCAGAAATGGACATTTGGGTAGCCCAAAACCGTGACAGTCTTCCATGTGTGCAAAAAGACATGTTTATTTTAAAGGAGGACAATAACAAATGTCTGCAGGGAACTGTCCTGTTTAACATCTTTGTCAACAATCTCAAGGAGATGACAGAGTCCACTTTCCTCACGTTTGCAGAGGGACTGATCAATATGCTTGAAGTCAGGGCTGTTGTCCAGAGAGATAAGCTGGAGGAATGGGGCAAGAGAGATCCTAAGAAATTAAACACAGATAATTGCAAAGTCCTGTATCTGGGAAGAAATAACCTCCTAGCAAGAGTACAGGTTAGGGACTGTCAGGCTGGGGATCAGCACTGCTAAAAGGCCCTTGGGAGGACTTGAGGTGGGGACTGTGTAGACAGCAAGCTGAATATGAGCTGGGATTGTGCCCCAGCATGACGAAGGCCAGCAGCATCCTGAACTGCAATAATAGGAGCATAACTAGTGGATGAAGGGAAGTGATCACCTCCAGCTGCTTGGGATCCATTAGACTGCAACCAAAACACTGTGCCCAGCTTCCTCCCCCCCACTATCAGAAAGACATTGATAGCAAGCTCAGTGGAGGACAACCAAGATGGTCAGCATGCTGGATGAAGCATGCTTTCTGTGAGAAGGTGCTAGGGTTACGAGGCCTGTTTGACCTGGAGAAGATTCTGGGGATGGGGGAGGCCCTAATGGCAGCCTTTCCATACCCATGAGCAGGCTCCCAACAAGACAGATTCAGGCTCCTCACTGTGGTGCATGGTGAAACACCAGGCATAAGTTGAAAAAAAGAGAAGCTCAAACTCATAAGGAAAAACTTTCTTGCCAGGACACCAGCCAAGCAGTGAAGCAGGCTACTCTAAGAGGCTGTGCAGTTTCCATCCTTGGAGGTTTTCAAGGTCAGGTTAGGCAAAGCCACCACTGGAAATATTCCAGGCCAGGCTGGACAGGGCTCTGAGCAACCTGATCTAGTTGAAGATGTCTCTGCTCATTGCAGGGGGGTTGGACTGGATAACATTTGAAGGTCCCTTCTGACCCAAACTATTCTATAATTCTAAGCCCTGAGTAACCCAGTCTGATCTCATGGCTGAGCCTGCTTTGGACAGGAGTTCAGTCATCCTGAGGCCCCTTCCATAGCAAACTATTCTGCTAGCCTACAATCCTAATTCTCTTTGAGCTTTACCGTCCTCATACGCTTGAGACTTTCATAGCCTCTGGTGAAAAATCAAAGCATACAGTATGGCATTCTTTCTGCTTCTACATAAGCAAGGAAAGGCCTCACTCCTTCACTTACCCTTAAAGCATGATTAGGATGGTGGGATTTGACTCAGTCTTTTATTTTTTATCCATTTACACCATACACCTTGGTTTCTTTTCAAGACCATTTTTCATGTGCACATCATGCAAAAATCCTTCAGCAGCTCTGTATGGAGGACAAAGACTAAAGCAAGAGACTGTGGGAGAGGGGGAATCCCTTTCTGTACTACATGCAAAATTTGAATATTTATATTACTTTTAGGAAAACTTTAAAAAGAAGAAAAATAGAAGTAAAACCACAATGAAAATAATTTTATTTAGCTGGCAGTTATGGTGATGTTCATGGTTGAAGGTGTACGAATCACAATGTTCCTATGCCACAAAGCAACAGCCCTGCAAGAGCAGAGGTTCCTGGGGGCTATATCTCTTGCTACTGTAAAATATCAAGAGGTGCTTGATATTGAACAATTGTTTCTAGCAGTCACACTGCAAATAAAGTAGTTTCTCATCTAAAACATATACAATGATGGTTGTGGTACAAGTTTGGCTGGACACAGAAGGCAGTTGGGTTTATCATTGTGGCTGACAAAACACAAGATAGGTCCCCACTCATCTTTGTTATGTGAAAATTTTTGCAGATTCAGTATACAAATAAAGCCAGAGCCAAGGAGAAGCACATAGTTTTGATTAATGCAGGCTTTGCTCCTTCTCTCCCTTCCCCTCCCCATGCCTGGCAAAGGCAGCCATAGTGTTGTGGAGCAACCAGCCCACCCCATAGCACCACACAGCTGTGTGGCTTTATGGGAACCAGACACATATCTGAAAACAGAGACAAACCTCACTATCATCCCTGGACAATAAAGATTTGTCTTCACTCACACGCAGAATAAAGTCACAAAGAACTGCAAAGGAGTGACTAGTCCTATACAAAGAGGAGCAAAATAGTAACTTTATTGAACACCCACTGCCACATAAAACATCTGTCTGCATTTATGCTGTGCACTGAATAACCTTCAAGTAGACTAAGTCATGAATCTTGACTTGCTGACAACTAGCCCTGTCACACTGCTGCTGGTGGGATGCAATCTGAAATTTCAAGGTGCCCACCTGGCAACTCGCTCTGTCCTGCATCTCTGCTGCAAGGATAACCATGCACTCAGGGCCTGAGGCAAGGAGAGGGATTGAGAAATCCCAGCAGAGGAGTGTCAATGATATTTAAAGCTACTCTTTTAATTACTAACCTCAAGTTGAGGTGCGACTTGGGGTTTGGAAAGGACTACTGAGTACTCCCCCATCTTTCCATGAGCAGAGGCATAAGCTGGCTTATGCCTGCATAAGCTGTAGATGCAACAACACAAAGTCAAAAAACCTGTCCTGTGGTGTGACTTCCCCAGCTTTCCTCCACCCTATTCCTTCCTCACACAGAGCCACAGGGTAGCATCTTGAGATGCAAACTCCTTTTATGCAGCAGGACCTGCTGTGTTACTGTTTCAAAGGGAACAATTTTGATGGTGGGACACAAGTGCAGTAATCCAGTGTGTGGTCAGTTAGGGACTAAATGCCAGCGTGAAGAACAAGGCATAAAAGGTCACTTCTCAGCCGCAGCCCAAGTATCTATTAAACATGAAACAAGCAGCTAGAGAAGAGAAGCATTCAACATGCCATGAATGGCTGCCTTGTGGATTCATTTTGCAAGATCCATGCATGTGGAAGCCTGTGTCCAGCAGTGGAAAAAGAAAATCTCACTAACCTATTTTTATCATTGCCAACAAAGTCTGGCAACTGTCTAGATGTTCTAGGTTGATTTAAAAGTGACTTTTGATAGGGCTCAAGGCCCTCAGTGGTGGCAGTTCAAATTAGGTCATTTCCTCAGAGCTGCCAACAGGCAGAAACTGAAGAGTTGACTATTTTATAATCATCATAATTATACAGTGGCCATAGGCTTAAACCACCCCCTAAACATAGAAACCCAACAAAACCCAGCTTGGTCTGTGCTAAGTTAGTGCTTGTGCTCCTTAGTTGGAGCAGCTACTCTCACCCAGGGACAGCATCCCCTGGCCCCACGGGATGTCCCTCATGGGCAACAGCAGCAGCAGGGACTTGTTTTCTCCACTGCAAATCACCTGGCTCCTTACACAGCTTCCAGGACTACACAGCACACCCCTATCCTCCCAGAGTGCTCACACCCTCACCCACCTTCATGTTATCAGCCTCCTGCCAGCAGCAGACTGTCAGTGAAAAATAAAGAAAACAGGATGAAAAAAGGTGCTGAAGTACTCAGATGCTTGTATCATTGCCTACAGCTGGAGGCTTGCAAGGCAGCTGTCTCTGCAAAGGCTTGCAAGCTCCTGCCTTCAGACCTTGTAAGAAAACAGGGCAGGACTCAGCTTGAACTTCACAACACATTCCCCATGGAAACTGCATCTGACTCACATTTATCCCTGGGATTTTAGTCCTCACCACTTTCCCTCCCCCTTTTTCCCCCTCAGAGCAATTGCTCTGAAGATGGGCTCGGATTCATAGATTCATCCAAAAAAACAAGATCAGCGGAGATGTACAAGCAGCTCTTAAGCATCTGCAAACCCTTCATATTATTTTCTCCTGCAGGGAAGAGGTATAGTCCTCACTGGCATAGCCTGTCAAAATAAATCCAAGCTTTTCTGTCTACTGGAACAGTTCCTTTAGGAGCTCTTTTCAAAGTTACCCTGCAGGTAACTACAACCTCCCCTTCTGCAAATACATCTTATCTCCACCCTTTCTGAGTAAGTCTATTAATTGCTGAAACATAGAATGTGGTATGATGGATTTACATTTTTAAAGTGGCTGAGAGGATAGGATTTATTCTCCTCCACCAGAAGTGTTAGGCTCACACCTTTCTTTCCACTACTGCCAGTTTCTTCCCACATCCCACTCTGTTTCTAGGACCTGCTGTCATTTCTTCCTTATATTCAATTATGGTGCTGGTGTGCTAGGACTCCTGTAAAATGACAGTGTGCTGTACCACAGAAGACTTTCCCTACTCCACTGTAAAGGAGCAAACCATTTTCCAGCAATAAACCCTGTCCCTGTGGAAAAACAGGCTCCCCCTGCCTTGCTGCACCTTCCAACACTGTTGACCATGCAGGTAGCTTAAAGACTCTCTCCATTCCTGAGGCAGGCTAGCTCTGATTTTCTGAAGTCTAAAAAGCTTTCTTCTGGCATAATTAGCTCATAGATCACCAAAGCCAGCCTTCCTCAGGACTTTGTAAAGCCCTCACCCCTTACTCAAACATTGTCTTATGCTTGCAACAGTAGATATGCTGTTTCCTGAAGCAAATTCCCAAATTCTGCATGCACTCTTTTTCCCTCCTCTCCTTGGCTAGCTTATAACACATAAATAGCCATATCCTTTAGCATTTTAGCTTTACCTTCTCTTGTTTTCCTCACAGCAGCAGACATGAAGTAGAGCTGACAGCAGCCTCAGAGCAATAGGGCACAGAGCCTGCCAATGCTTCCCTACCTGCACAAGCCAAAACCCGGCAGCAATCTGGGCTTTGCTACTTGGCCACACGCATTTCAACACCTAGTACAGTCTTTGCACAACATTATCCATTTAACAGCATTACAGGCGGTGTTCTATGTTAGTGCCCGACATAGAACCTGTTCCCATTACCAGTTATCATCTCTTCTCTCTCAATCCAAGCAAGTATCTAGACAAGGGCTGCTCTGATCCTACAGCTCTTTGCTATCCACAGGCAATTCCCATAGATTATATAACATATAGTGTCATGTTTGGTCACAAAACATAGCTACATTAAGTAAATTTATTGCAAAGGATTAGCAGCACCTGTGTTTAATGAAGAAATCTGCTTGTGTTTGGGAACAAAGCTGCTTAGGTCCTTTTACTTTCTGGAATGGTTTCTCACATTCCAGGCAGGTTTTAAGGTCTTAACATAGTTATACCTGTTTACTGATGGGAAGCTAGGATGGCATAGAAAAGACAAGTATTTTACTGTAATATGTTTTCATTTACCCTGTCTACTCCTCTCATAGACATTACATCCTACCCTTGAGATATTTTTTCTCTATAGGTCTTATGCATCAGTACTTGCTCCTCTGCTGACTCACTGAACGAGGACAGACCCCTTCCCTAACAGGGATCCTTGCCTTGTCCTGACTCACTTTGCTCTCCCTCCCTTCATAAGCATTACACCAGTGTTAGTCACTTCTGCCACAGTATATGCATGGAAAAATAAAATAAATCACTGACATTTTTCCACAGTGTTTCCCCTTCAGTATTGCAATTCCCTCACTTCCTGCTTCCCAGAAAAATCTATCCCTTTTGTTCACCTGAGCCTCTACATATTACTTGAAGTCACATTCTGCTCCAGCTTCCTCAAGACAATCCTGACCTAACTTGAAGATGAGTACGCACTCCCTGCTCCTTGCTTGGACAGTCAGTGCTACAAACTTTTTTTTTTTTTGCTAAGAGCTGACATCACTTAGAACTAAGTTCTTCAGTAAATTCGGTCACAACTGCTACATAGAAATAAAACTTATCATTGAGCTCATCAGTATTCACTACTGAGAAATATTCATTTCAGGCTAGCTTGCAGATCTTAAGAAAACTGCAACTAGACTTTACATCTGTAGTTCATGTTCCTGCTAAAAGAAAAGCAATATTCAAGTAATAAACAGTAGCCCTTTCTTCTCTGATAAAAGATGACTTACCCATCTGCTGCTTATTCAGAAAACACCAACCTACACACAGAAGATGTTCAAAAAGAAGGGCCAAAGACTGGGCTGTAGGACTTAAACACTGGGGGAAGGAGGCAGACATCACAGAGGCATGAAGTGTTGCAGTAAACACCATGGGTAAGGCAGCAGCATTAAAAGGTAAAGACTGACTCACAGGAAGCCCTCATCCAGCTTCTACAGAAGGTGGCAACAGCAGAAGGTACAAACCTAAGGCTTCCTGTACATTCAGTTGACCTGGATGCCAGTTTGAAAGCTTCCTCTGTAGCCATCACCCAAACTCATCTCACAAGCTGAGGTGCTGGGCCTGCAGCTTAGTTCTCGTCACCCTAGTTACAACTCACTGCATTTTCTTGGACATTGCCAAACACTGCTAGTGTTGGACACTACAGACAGATGTTGGTGACTTGAATGCATGCACCAACATGGAGCAATAAAACGAAGGGTAGTTGAAGTCAGCAGTAAACTTCCATGATGGATGACAACAAATCACCCCAGCTCTTTCAGGTGCCAGGTTCAGTCTCATGCCCAGGATTGCACAGCTGACAAAAATGCTACATCTCTGTTCTGTAAGAGCTCAGGCAATGTTCAGACACATGATAGGTCTCAAATTACCATATGAGATTAGATTTTTCCCTCCAGGCTCTCTCATATATCAAGGAACAAAATTAGATCAACTCCTTTCTGGAATCATTCCAGTCTCTGTAAGGCACACAAAAGCATAATTACCATTTGACATTTTTGAAACCCAGACTTTTTTTTTTTTTGAGATGACCCTGTTAACATAGAATAGTGCAATGCACTACAGAGGAGAGCTGTATGGTTTGCATAGCTCCTTAGACAAGTGACGGTGTGTAACAAAGGTGAGAAATACATTCTTGCATTAGTCCAATGCTATAGCCAGAGCCCAACCCCCAACAATTCCAATATTTCTCATAATAAATACCAAACTCCTTACAACATAAAGGTGGGAACAAGCAAGGACTACTAAGACATTTGCTGTACCTAGAGGACAAAACCCAGAAGCTTCTAGGAACATACTCAAGATACTTCAGCAGGGGAACACCAGATACAGGTATAGCACATCAACTTGCTGGTAAGGATGCAAGTCCATAAACAGCCCCCACCAGAAAATATTTTAGAGAAAAAAAAAGGTAAAACAAAACACAAAGCCATTTAGAGTAGAAGTCCAGGACAAATGGGTAATTTTTAAGCTATGGGTTCCACAGTAATATATCTTCTCTCTGATACCTACTTTTAAACTGAAATGGGATAGCACAGCTGTAGCTGCTGCTACAAGCAGCTATCGCAGAGCTGTAGAGTAACTTCTCTACAACTTCCCCCCCCCCCACTTGGAAACCTGAGATTTGGCACACATGCCTTAAGCCCTTGAGGCTACTTTGCTGGCTTAGGAGAAACAAAGCACAAAGCCAGCTACTGTGAGCACACCCTATGTGAATCTGCCGTGTCACAGAACTGAAGCCATGTAAGATGTCAGGGGACAGTGTTACATCAGCAGACAGGCTGATACAAGCTGGCTACAGAGTAGAGCCCAGCCTATTTGCATCAAAGTGACACTGCCTGCCTATCACCAATATGAGTCATCTTTTACCACCCTGTACGAAAATGACAGTAAAAATGTTACAGCAGAAATATTTTAAGAATATAATTAAGAACTGATATGTTCACACATCCCAAGGAAAGCAGGAATGATGATACCTTCCCTAACATGTTCTGACCATCTTTTCCATTCCTTGGAATTCCCTTCAAATATGGCATTGGCATAGGAGTTACTTGCTGCTTTATGCTAAAGCCCTAATGATTTAACACGTTATGCAAGTTCAAATCCATGCTATGCAAACAGCATGATAAATACGCATAGTAAAATCTCCTCTCCCCCAAAAACATACAATACATCTTACTCTTTATTAAGTATCAAATTGTCTCCAACATAAATTACATCCAAATTATGTAAGTTTCAAGAAAGTCAGATATTTTATGTACAATATTTGTCTTTGAGTCAGATATACCTTTATCATTTTAACCTATAACATAAAAAGCAAATCTACATCAGTACCAAGTAAAGCATTAAAAAGGTAACAAATATATAACTTTTTAGAAATGCTTTCAGAACGCTAAAGTTAATGACAAAGATTTTATAGTGCAGCAGTCTTGGGTTTTTAGCTCTTAGACCATTTCTCTGTTTCTGCGGATAGCACAGCAGAGAACCATACTGAATATCATGCCGAAAATCTGTAAAGAAAGCAAATGCATTAGAAATCAGGGGACTAAAGTACATTGTTTATCAAGACGGGAACAAGCATAGTTGCTGTTCCTGGCTCAGATGCCACATTAACATTATTCTGCAGTTTGTGTACCTGCCCCTCCACCCCCAAATTTCAGTCCATTCTCACTAATCCTCTTCACCCTCAATACTTCAAGACAGATCTCCCATAGCTCCTAAGAAATCTTTAATCTTCTCAGCATATTTGTATCAATGTCATACTTTCCTCCAGAGAAGTCAAAACACAAGCATGCATTTTCTTACTAGCACTGTTACTTCAGTCCTCTGACAGAGTCTTTAATTGTTATAAATGAAACACAAACAAGGATCCCCAAGAGATACTAGGACTAAGAAGCAAGCTGGCAACACAACCAATACATCCTCACCCTTTACATGCACACACTACCAATACAACACTGCTAAACTACAAGGAGGCAGATCCTAATCCAAAGCAGAAGCATGGAGGTCCAAGACACACCACCCACTGTGCCACCTTGGGGCCCCACAGCACACACCCTGATCCTGCCAGTACTTGTCAGTAATGGAATGGGCTTGCAGATTGCCGTGCCAGGTACCAACCTTCTGCCATAAGTACCCTTTGGCCATATGGCTACCCTCTAATCTGAAAACTCACCATTATTACAGCAATGCCAAGGCCAACTGCTCCAATCACATTCAATTTTGAATTGAAGACATCATCAATAGCATCAGGACAAGGCTGAAAAGAAACAGTGTTCATTAGTGTTTGATACATACAGTTTGTTTCTGCTTGCTTGAGCTCAAGTCTGCTGACTGATGCTACACCTTTGACCAAGTGTGCTTATACCAGAGATGAAGACTCATCTTTTGAGACCTGCTTTGAACTGGCCTTTATCTTCACATCTTTACAGTGAGACAGGGATGTTCCAACACAAAAGTTGGTGGAGAAGTTTAAATCTACTTTTCAAGTATCTAAACCTCTTAACTGCACCTTGACTACAGCAGGATTTCCTTCTCAACTGCTTGTGGTTGATCAGGTAGATCAGGACCAACAGCAGCTGTACCAGACTTGGCTTATTACTAATGGCTGTCAGCATTTAAGTTTCTGTGCTGCTCAGCCCTTCTCAAAATGGATTTGAAGCCACTCTTGATAGTTCCAATTGTTACTGTAATTTTGAAGACAATACAAACACATGGTGCATGGGAATAGCAGGATTTCTTGAGCTGCATGCATACAAGCTAGGCTATGGGTAGATTCATGGAGGTGCCAGTCTGAAGCTACCAGGACAATAAATTACCATTGCAACAAGAGAAAAATTTAAGAACAGTCATTTCCCCAAAGACACATGGTAGCCAAGGAAAAGAACAAGGAACTTTTACAGAGGTATAAATCTTTAAGAGCCAGACAGCTGGTCAGTCTCATCCCAGCTCCTGTCCTACTTATTCCAGCAGCAGACCACAGTGAACTGCTGAAAGCAACTTTTTCCTTCAATTGTTCTTTTTCCAGTCCAGAAGGAAAGACTGCATAGAGAATTAAAGGGATATACTGGCAAGAATTAACCAGTTAAATCAGAATATCAATACAGGACTACTTCTCACAGAAGCACATAGATCAGCCACACCGTTATATCCCTTTAATTTTACCATCTATCTACTGGCTTTTTTCTACAGTTGGGACTAGACCATAATCACAAAATTAAGTCAGATGAAGCTAAAACACACTTAAAATAAAAGCAAACAATAAAAACCTGCCTGCTGCCTCAGCTACTCCCGTGTAGTCTAACTCGTAGCAGCTTGTATGGACAGGACTAAAGATATAGTCTAAATATAGATTGAAATCTCATGTGGTTGGATATCTGAAGGCACAAAACCATCTGTAGTGAAAGGAAGAGCACAAGTATGTGGAAAAAAAGTCATTAATTGAATTCCTGCATCATGACAATCCTATTTTCCAATGGAAAACCCACACAGGCTTTCTTGGAGCATGAAGCAAGACTACGAGTCAGTTTTAAGAAAAAGGAAAAGAGGTAATTGAGAACTATACAAGACGCCTCTCCTGTATGTGCAGCATACAGGCACCTTTGCAGCAATATTTCAGCAGGGGAATCTGATTCAGAGAACCGGCTTCACAGTGACATACTCACCTAAACATGCCACGAATACACTAGCGCCCTCTCCTTTCCCTTGCCAGAACTTGGGACCTGCTCCCACCCCGTGCTCCACTTCTCAACCAAAAGGGGAGGTGATAGGTCCTATGTAGCACCAAAAAGGTGCTTTGGTGATAGTAGCAGCCAGGAGAACAGGGCTTTTTTTTTTTTCCTCCTTTTTTTTGAAGTGAAGTTTTGGCCTTACACTCTCCATCATGCCAGGGAGCTTAGTGACACAGAGACCACACATTTCCCGTGCGAGTTCAGGTTTCCTGCTGACCCTGATTGTTCTTTCCACAGTAACAATACATTGATTTTTCCATAACTGGACTGCCTATAGAGATAGGTTGCTAAGTGTGACATGGGAATTTCCCATGAGCGGAAGGGTTTATTCAGAAACATGTTTCTCATTCTACTCATGAAGCAGAGCTGTTGGTAAATTAAGTCATTCTTTACCACTTGAGAAGGCAACTCGAGTATAGGCTTCTTTGGACAGGTGTCCATGTACTGCGGCTCAATCAGTCCTTTAAGACCACAGCAGTCTAGCTACAAGAGAAAACAGGAAAAGAAAACCAGGTTAAATAATCTTTATTTTTGTTCTGTATTTGGTAAAAAGGAGAAATATTAGGCTTTATTACAGACCTTATGCAAATGTGCTTAGAAGTCCTATCAATTTGACTGCTATAAGCCTAATTTTAACAAGCTTTTATTGCATTAAATGCCACAATTCTGAAAGGAAGAGCTAGATCTCATTTAGTATATACACATTAGTTTTGGTAACAGTTTGTGCTCCTTGCAGACACAAAGGCGACCTCATATACATGCAGGTATGCACACTATGGTGCCTCTAGATCAACGTTGCAGATCTAGTTTCCCAGCTTGCTTCTGAGTTTTAGAAAACAAAAACTAGCTCTATGCATTTCAGAGGTTCAGAGGGACAAAAAGGCTCACTGAATTCACTAATACTACACAAAAATATCTCCTCTGCAATTTGTTACTAGTGATCCTTTGGTTTCTTGTATTTAAGATACTAGATTTCTGCAGCAGGCTGGGCGACATGAAGAACAGTGTGAACTAACTGCATTACTGTCTGGATTAAGTATAACCATGTACTTACAGCTAATTGAAATGCCTTCAGGGTCTCTCTGGCACCTGCTTGAGATCTCTTTTCATAGGTTTCCCTGTAGAAGCCCTTTAACTCTTCAATGACCTATAGGATAAAAAAAATGTGGTATATTACTGTCTTAACTTACTTATGGAAAACTTATTCTGAGTTAGTCATTGAAAATTCTACAACCTACGATACCCATCCTTTTGACACATAGAAATAGAATGCAGAAACAGAGGGTGGACAGCATTTCTCACCTGGAACAGGTGAGCCTAACTGGTACACACCTTAAAACCCACACCTAAACAGATAAGATTGTTTCCCTTCCAAGGCTCTGAGCTTCTACAAGGAGTGAGAGAACCAAGTCTTTGCCTACTGGTTACACAAAATATTCCCTATTCATTTCTGTACACTAGAAGTTGCTATATTTCCATTGTAATATAATAAGTAAAGCAACCCTGGACACCAAGCACCTTATTTTGAGACAAGACAATCTCTAATCCTTGTGAGGGGACAGCCCAGATCAGTCATATTTTAGATGCAAAAAACATTCAGCCTGTATCTGACCCAGCTCCTATCTAGAAATGGTAAAGCTTCACTGATGACCTGCTTTGCTTCATGGCTTAGCCAGATACTACCTGGAGGGCATTTCTAGCATGCACCAGCATGTTGGATTCTAGCTTCTCTGATGGAATCTCATTTAAATATTAGAATGCATCTTCTTCCTCTCCCCCAAATCCCCTGGGCAACCAGGATTTAACTACTACAGATTCCAGTAGACTGCTAACTTTGTGGGCATACAGAGAGTCACAGAATGGTTTGGGTCAGAAGAGACCTTTAAAGATCACTTAGTCCAACCCCCTCTCCCATAGGCATGGACATCTTTCACTAGATTAAGTTGCTTAAAGCCCCATCCAACCTGACTTCGAACACTTCCAGTGATGGGGCATCCACAACATCTCTGGGCAACCTGTTCCAGCATCCCACCACCCTGCCAGCTTTTAAGAGTAACCTACCTTTTCTTTATTTGCAAATCCCCAGATCGCAGCAGCAATTTCAAGGGCAAAAATCACAAAAAGGAAGAGGAAGAACTAGAAAAGAAAGACCACATCATTAATTAAGACCACAGCACCACAAAACAGCATCACACATAGAAACTGCAAGCTTATCCAGTTCGCAGTGTTCAGCCTTGTGGGAATTGTCACTCAACCGGGTTCTGATTGGAGGTCTGAAATACTGGTAAGACTAGGAAAAAGGACACACTGCACTGGGTCAGCACTTCTTCCCAGGAGCATCAGAAAGCCTGGCAGTGTTTTCCAAGCAGTAGTCCTCTCTTTTGATCATCGTTAATTAAAGCCTGTTAACTCAGACTTTGAAGTTGCCCAGGTCACAACACCTGACACTAATTCTTTTCTCTGGTTTGTCACTCCTACTCCTTTAGGAGTCACTACTTAATACCTAGCTTGCCACCAACTTTCAGAAAGCCAATGGTCAACTTTGTTGTATATCCCATAAAATAGAAATAAGCGTCATGTGTGTTTAATTGACTACCAGGTCCAAACCACCACTACTATTTGAAGGCACTTTAAAGAGAGTTGTTTGGAATTTCAAAGGGCCAGAAGCATTATTTTGCAAGGAATACATGAAATTAACTTCTTCCATGACACAGAAGGAGAATTGTTCGTTCACCAGCTACAGTAGTAGTCTTTTATTAACTAAGTCTTCTGGTTATTTGGATGAGTAGTTGCACAAATGTACAGATGTGCATGAACCCAGTAAACTCCACTGGCCCCTCCACTCCGAAAACAATGAGGTTGCTCTCCAGTAATTGGCTTGCAGAGCAGTTGTCAACTAGAAGAGCTCATCCTGTGATTATGAACAGTAGAGGCTTGTTTCAAGGATTAAATACCACAGTTCTGGTCTCAAAGATTAAAGATTGCACAGCCTTCAGAGTTCAGAACAAACTGTTTAATAAATAGCATTACTCATGAACATGTTAGATTTCACATATAGACCCAGTCTTGATAGTTCAATGTCTGAATATGTCACTAACTCCTGAAGTTATCTGTATTCAAATACAAGGACACTTGGATTTAGGGCCAGAAATGGAAACTATATTTAACACATTAGCATTATGTAGGTGTCCATGTGGAGCCAAAACAATCAGCACCTGCTGCCCTTTAACTGCATAGTAACATTTTCCTTCCTTTCTCATCGTGTTGTTAGAAATTTAAACAGTACTCTCAACACTTACCATGCCAAGCATACATTGAGATTCCTGCAATGCACCACAGCATCCCAAGAAACCAACTAGCATCATAAGTGCACCAGCTCCAATGAGGATGTAAACTCCTAGGGAGGGCAAAAACAGAGACATGTATACAGGCTAGTTGAGAATTCAGCAGCAAGGTATAAAATTAGATATTCCACAAATAGTATTTATAGCTTTTGCCAAGGTTTAAGTTTCTTTAGTGAGGTATTCTAAGAAAAAAAAAGGGCTATGCTTAATTTTCCAAGCAAACACAGCTCAAAACTTGGGAGATGTATTGAGAAAAACTGAAAACTTCAACTTATAACAATTAATGAGCACCAATACTGCAGTTTCACAAGTTTTAGTTTGTCTTAAAAATGGGCATGACAGCTATCTAAGACACATTTTAAAACTGGCTCAGGGCCAAAGTTCTAAACTTATCTTCAGATGAAGAATGCATTGCAGTTAGAGACACTGGAGCCAGTGATTTATCAACATCTCAGAATTCTTGAAGCATGCTACCTCTATGATGTCCTTTGCATCTCTATGAGAATGGGTATTAAAAGGCAGCATAATCATCTGTCATAATGCTCTACTACTATGCTCTTTCATCAAGAAACACTGAATTATTCCACCAGTCATGGTGGTACAAGTCTATGCTTCAGGAGCCTAACTTGACAGCCTCTGTAACAAGAAACTCAGCATTTTCTGCTTTTGCAAAAGGAGGTACTTCTTCAAACCACATCAAGTGGCTGAAGCATGTAGACTATTCTGCCCAGGATTTAGTTATAGTGAGCATGTTGGAGCATAGAGGGCAAACATTTCTGGGCTACAAGACTCCATTTATGCCCAATCCTCTCCTCCTTGACTTGAGAACTGCCAGCTTAAGCATTAGAGCTGCTGGCGAGAGCAGTAAGAAGTAGTCAGGAAAACCACTCCCAAAGGATGTCAGGAAAGCATTACTGGGTTGGTGAAACAAAGAATCAGTGCAAAACATGTAGAATTAGAATGACACCTCTATCAGTATAGACAAAAATACAGTTCCGGCCTCCAGAGACCCTATTGATACTATTTGAAGAAACTGATATGTAAGCATTTGCAAATGATATTTTCTAGATGCAAACCAATAAGATTAGCTGCTAAAATAAACATCTACTTGATTAAGCATATGTAAGTGATTAAGCCTGACCTTTCTTATCAGCAGGAAATTCCAGCACAGATTTTTTTAGCCCAGCTTAAACTTTTCCCATTTTGAAAAGAGTACATCAGAACCTCTTGTTTCAGTTATTTTCAGTAGTAGAGAAAGCTTTTGAGGTAACTTGCTTTGTTATTAGGTGCAAATCGACAGGTTTTTTTTCCCTTTAACTTCCTATTGAAAGCTGCAGTCAGTAACTACTCCCAGAAAAATAGGTCTAAACAGTAATTCCTACTAAACTTCTTAAAACTCAGTTTAACCTACAGAGGTTGAGTGGGTTTGTTTCACTGTTTTGCTGTGTTCACTCAGTAGCTTAAGTATCACATCATAAAACCTTTATGTTTTAGGAGGTGAAAGAGTTTAGACTACCCAAAATAAGACTTGTTAAATATTCAGCTCAATGGCTAAGTTTAGATTTCTGTTCCCTTTCCAAGGACCAGTTAAAAGCATCTGGAAATCTTTGTGGAAGCTGCAAGAAGAACCTTGTTTGCTACCATGCCATCATATCAAGGATGAAATTAAAGCTTTCTTACAGATAAGTGCTTTGCATACCTGTGGCCTCTTCATGAAGTCACACAAGTATTTCAATATTCCAGACTACAGTCTCTAATATGTCTAACTTGTCATTCCTAACATCACTCCCCATAGGCATAGGCTACTCTGGTACTATAAGACTGAAACATGAGTTGCACCTACTAGCATGCCTTACAGAGTCTTTACCAACCCTTTAGACACCAGTTTGGGTGTTGTGACAGGTCACATAGGTCACCAAAAGAGACAGTTTCCTTGGCAAGAAAAAGACCAACCTAATCAGGCTGTGGATGGCTAACAAGTGATGCCATAAGGACATGTTAAATCCAGGTACTACAAGGATGTGAAATGCAGGTGTTAGGATGGTCTAAATCAAAGATGACAGCCTAAAAGTGACTGTAGAGATCAAAAACAAAGTTAGGATAAAATCCAGCTCAGTTAGGAACTCTTACAATATCAGAATAACCAACTGAATATACATGTTTGTCCCCTAATTGGTAATCTTGCAAAACAGAATATATTAAGGAATAACTTCCACCTGGCCTAACTAAAGCTACATTGATCTAGGTTGTCTGTAACAGCTGCTCATATAGACCAAGATATTTGTGCATCCTTTCCATTACACTCAGTATAAAGTAGCATACAAATGGCTGTAAGAGTTAGACAATAATACGTATGCTCCTTGAGAGAGATGAGGCGATAGGCTTGTGGTTTTGGGTAGCTTAGGCTGGACACTTCGGGGGAAAAAATTAGTTATTGATGTCATCTCTGATTACTCATTTTGTTTAAAGTGAAACTTTACTGACTCATCTTGTGAGAAGCACCAGAAAGAGATGTCCTTTGCATCTCCAAGGAGTCCCCGGGATTACAAAACACTTACCCAACAGCACCCTAAGAGGAACTGCAGTGCTTAAGCTGGGAAAAAGATGAAGTGATATACAATGCATAGAGAGACAAGAAACTACTGGTGTGACACTGCTGCTGGCTGCATGAGAGCTCACAGAGTCTGGTCCCCTGCACCAGCCAGAAGCAGCTGCTCTCTGCCCCACTGAGGCTGTTTACAACCATTTTGTCTTTAGCCTTTGAGAAAGACGAAGGTTTCTAGGCAGTATGGCAATCAGGGCACAAGTGTGATCTATCAGCCTGAGCCATTTCCTTGCTTACCCGTGTAAAATGTAGTGTTGTTGGATTCCAGTTCAAAGATGCTTTTGGTCTGTGAATCAAACCGAAGCCATAGTCCAATTGCAAGAACTGCTGTCCCTGCAAGCTGTAAGAACAAGTAAACCTTGTTAAATAATACCAATTAACACATTCACCCTTGCATTAGTAACAACATCAGAAGTAGACACAGGATACAGCTTTGTTATTTAAAGAGGTGGTGACAAATAACCAGCATAAAAGGACGGGGATACCAAAGAACAAACTTATTTCCTGACTTGAGGCACCTCATTGACAGATACATTTACATATTAAACTACAATGCCACAGGAGAACAATGCCATTCTTGTTTTTTTACTGAAAATACCCAAGGTTTACCGGAGTGCCGAGTGTCAGTATTTCCACTGATCCCTCCCCGCTTTGTTTTATTCTGGGTGACTGTAATGACCTTGTATGGCTTAGTGATATTAAATCCTCACAATGAAGGACAAGTGTACCATAAGAAAAAGCACCTTGTGAGACCAGCTAAAAGTTTCAGTGTATTAAACAGACTGCTAAGTGTTCAGTGCACCGCAATATAGAGTTTAGAAAGACTGCTCTTTCTTCACAAACAGGATAAAACCAATCCAATAAGTGACCACACTGATAGGAAGAGGAAAAAAGAGGCTGCTGAAATAGCAACACTGCCCTGTGCTGATTTGGAATGGCACAATGAAGTTTTAGATAATATTTAGTTTTATTATATTATCATCGCTGACCGTGTGCCTCCAAATTCCTTTTAACATCAGTGTCTGTGTTTGCAGCAAGAGACTGGACTCCTCTATTCAAAAGCATGATAATGAATTTCAGCCATAGTAGGGCCTTTGCAGTATCATTTTTAATATTACAGAATTTTGAATACACAGAACTCAATGATCAGTTTTACCACTCTATGTTTCCTCCCTCTGTAATTACAAGCATTTGACAAGAGGTTTCTTCTTAATATAGTTATGATAAAAACATAACACTTGGTCTTTACTATTGCATGAGGTAGACTTTTTGCTGTTTTTGTCTCAAGATCAAGTCTCATTGTGTGTATAAATTAGCTTCTGGATGAAACATCTAGCGGAAGGCATTGGAGAAGCATTGCAAGAAAGAGGGAATTGCACTAGAGCAAGGCAAATGCTAGCAGTTTGCTTTGAACAGGCTGAACCCTCCTTGTTTTAAGAAGAGGAAATCTGGGGTCAGTTTGCATGCAAGAACAAAAAAGAAACCAGGACAAACTAGAAAGCTGGAGAGCAGGCTTTTCAGCCCTTAAGACTATTTAACTACCAAAAAAAATCTCTACAAAAGTGAGATGAGGACAGAAATACCACACATTGCAGCAGACATAAAAAACTTAGACTTAAGAGTGAGAAATAAGTTCAGAAAGTCTAGAGCTTTGGTTAGGCAAAGCATGTATGATAAAAAAAAAAGAAACTAAGCCTTATCTCTGATAAGTAGTTCCTTCTAGAAGGGAACAACATTCTTGATTCACCTCCAAGAAACTGTAAAGTGTTTACTTTAAAATGTAAATTTTCAGTGAGAATATGGAAGGAATCCCCACAGAAAGCACCTGACACAAAGCCAGACTGCCCCAGCCCCACATTTTCCCCACACAGACCCCAAGGGCCCTTTCTCCCCACCACAGGAGTGCTGGCATTCCCTGACAGCAGGCACAGCTCTGCTGGCCATGGATGTCTTTGCTAACCTCCAAGGCTTGCTTTACCAAAAAAATAAAGCTTTGAAGACTTCCACACAACAAAAAGGATGGAGCTAAGTGGGGGTTTAAGGGAAGGTATGTCCCTTGTAGCTTATCAGCAGAATGCATCCCCACTGGTGTGCTACAGGGCTCAGGTATCACTGAAGAAAAGCAAGTCACCAGCTGGGCCAGAAAAACCAGCAGTTCTCGTAGAGCAGGCACCTGACTCCCAAGCCTGCCTCAAACAGGAGCTGCAGGGTTTTAGCTAGGAAAAAGATGAAGTGATACACAACGCATAAAGAGCCAAACCCAAAAGGAGTTTTCCAGACATATGCAAAAGGCACTTTGTTGGTGTCAGGTGTGCGTAGGCACAGGTTTACTCAAAGCATGTAGCAAGAACCAAGTCTGCACATACCTGCCGCTTTCCTTGTTCGGTCTATCCTGACAAAAGAATTAAGTTGGGCCAAAGAACCCTGGTGCAATACACAGTATATCACCACAGAGTTACTATTTCAATTTACTGTGCTGCAGCAGCACCCCAGGGGAGGGGAGCAAGAGTGGGACTGACAGAAAGAAGGGTTGCCGCTCCGCCCGCACTCACTGCTACAGCATCACTTGAAAAAAAGCCTTTGCAATCTCACCTCACTTCAGTCCAGAAACCAGGAGGGCTTAGTGATGGAAAAAAAACCTCATGCACTGCTTCTAGCCTACAGTTAAGTCACCTAGTATTTACTAATACTCTGAGACTTGCTTTCCTGAGTCATCAGTCTTCAGCTTTTATAGGCATCCAGATCCAGAACATTAGGAGAAGAAAGCTATAGCCTCTGCTTGTTTTCCTAGCAACTCATGAATTGCAAAGTCACAAGCCCCAGCTCACCCAGCTGTCTGCATCTACCCGTGTTTCTGGTTTGACAAGCCTCAGTGTCAGAGAGCTCAGGGCATTGCTGCAAATGGACACAGCAAAGGTCTGTAAAACTAAAACCAAGAGCTGATCCCTCAGCAGACCTTTAAAGCCAGAGTACTCACATTGTAAAGGAACTCCAAGACATATTACGATCATGGAGGTACTCTTACAGGTCCAAGCAAAGCAGAAGGCTCTGTTAACAATTTATTTGAGAAACAAACTGTTTGGTTAACACTAGGGAGAACTAACATACTTCCTTTTAAAAAAGGAACTTAACCGGGAGGGTGGAAGGCTTAAGCGTCATGTTTTCCCCTTGGGAAAGCAGTCATCTTGTGAAAAAAAAGTTATCATCACAGGGAGACAGGAGACTTATTATGGGATCACAGAATAGCGATAATACTTGATGTCAGTGAACTACTCCATATCACTAAATAAACTGTAGGATTAAATAAAATGATGATTCTCTCCATGGTGAACTAGAAAAAAAGAAATGCAGCTCTTCCTTGCAAGAAAAAGGGACTTTTTGTCTCAGTTTCTTAAGGAAAGCAAACTTGTGTTCTCAGTTTGTGCTCTTCCTACCCGCAATGACCACTGAACTAAAAAAACCAAAACAAAACAGTTTTAAAGCAGAAAGCAAGAAAGTAATTTGAAACTTCAAGTCTTCATCAAAACAACAACAGACGGAGGAAGAGGCGAGCACAGCGCCACAGGCACCCACTGACCTTGGCAGCATCTCAGACCAATCTGGCACACCGGAGGCTGGTATGTGGCCACCTCTCTGCTCACCAATGCTGCACCAGGAGGTTTTGGCAGCCACATTGGGGTGGTTTTGATAACAGTCTTTTTCATACCCAGGAAAGGGGTGCAAGCCCCCCTTGTCTGGGCTACATGGAAGCAGATCTCCTAAAGAGCTGGTTGTTAGGTTTTTAATCCAAATGTTTTCCCAATCTAACAGACCAACAGACTCATTTTGTCATAGGAGTTAAGTAACACAGGATATTTCTAAGTCTATCCCGTGCTGAAAAAGAAATTTAACAGAAAAAGAATAAACCCATTTGTTTTCTTGAAGCTAGTCCCTCTCTGTGTGCAATAATCTACAAAACTAAGAGCAGGTTTGTGTGCTTTTGAAACGTATAAGTAGTATGTTTCTGCAGTAACGAGCATTGGAAAGGCAACTCAGGAGACAGTTGTTTTATCAATCTGACCAAAATTTTAAGTCAAAGGGATACTATTCACTCACTGTATTGGAAAAGTTTATGACAACTGTTTTCCAGTAACAGCATGTCCTGGCTCAAGTATGCTACCAATGTCCCTGCTCAAGCTAACTGGCTTCCTTCTGCTTCTTCTAACCACTACTAAGCATTTCACAGCTCCCAGTACATTTCTACTTGACTCATCCCTATCCTATAGCTGTGATGGACATACACTAAGCAAGGATAAAAATACTTGGTCATTCATCCTCTAACCCTATGGAGACTTTTTTTTTCCTTGTTTTTTAAAAATGCATCTTTGTCTGCTGCAACAGAGGAAAAAAAAAAACCTCAAACCAAACCACAAACAGCTTTTTTGGTCCGTCTTCCTTTCTTACACAGTCCTGAACCTTCTCTAGTGAGCCTCCTGTGCAGGACTTCCCTCCTCCCACCCATCCAGCCTCACATTCTGACAAGTACCTCTTCCAAAGTCAGACTTTTCCATTGGTCTTGTCTCCCCCTTGCAAATTCAATTGTTTTGTCTCTGAGCATATCTAAGGGTGTGTACCCTTATTTATCTTTGACAGCCTGCTTTCTTTCAGCCTTCCATGTGACAAAAGATAGCTGACAAAGGATCTGTACCACTGCAGAAGACAGTCACTGTATACTTGAGAGGAGAAACGACCTATCTATCCTGGAGTCAGAAGCCTTACAGAATATTCTGCTTTCCTCGCCCATCATGCTTGACTAGCTTCAGCATGAACTTGGAGCATTCATGGCTGAGGTATGCTATCAAGCAATTTCCCCTGCTGTGTTTTTTTTTTTTTTCCTTTAACACCTGATGTTTCACAGATACGGTCTCCTAGCAGTAGGCTTGCGCAGGGAATCATTAAATTTAATGATACAGGTGTAAACACATTAAAAGCTTAAGGTTTTTAAACTAGAAATGCTAATTTCTGTTAACATATCCCATGACACAATAGTGCATAACACTACTTTGTGAGGCTGGAAAGTTTATTTTAGATTTAACCACTGTTTTGCAAGGACCATTTTGTTCAGTCCCTTCTAACCTTGTCACCTTGATCCATCTGGAGAAGCCATAGTCCCCAGACAAGCACCCCACTTGCTGCAGACACCTTATAGCATTTTACCTTTTCATGGACAGAACCACCTCTCAAGGGGCTCAAGGTCCAAGCAGTTAAGTCCTTACAGCTGGCAGATAAAGCTTTGGGAGGGGGACACTCCCCTCAAGCATCCACCAGGTTACTACCAGCTTTTCTTCCACTTCCACAGCATGGAAGCAAGGACAGAGAAGCAATAAGACACTAACAACTTCTGATGTATGGATCCAAAGCCTGTAAAAAAAAAGCTTATTTATAGGAAACCATGGGCTCTGCTATTTTGGCACACTCAGGCCAAGCCTACATGCAACTTCTATCAAGTTCATGGCATTTACCTCTAGCAGAAGGCAGGTCAATATGTGAAAATAGAGCCCATCAAAAATAAAGGCTACTTTCAGTGTTGTCAGCTCAGCATTGCATCTAACAAATCACCAATTATTTTTTCTTGAAGTAAAAAGCTAGTCAGGCTCTACATGACTGTTCCTTGTGTGGGTTTTACCCAGGTTATGCCAGAAATACAATGAAAAAGCCACTATCTTACCTTCATCTCAAACAGGTAGAAATTTTTAGGTAAAAATCTGACTCCGATCTGCATAAGTTAGACAACTAACTTTTTCCTCACTGTGCAAGACAGTGGATTAATGAAGCCTGGACCAGATACATGATGTTGCAAAGCACATAGGCAAAGAAATTGAGAACATTACTAGCAGTAGTGAACTGCCTGTTTCCGTCCTGTTACTTGCTGGTACTCTATAAATAAAAACCCATAAACAGCAAGTACCAATGAGTCTCAACATCACTCTAAACCCTTAATTACAGGATCAGTGTTATCCACAACAGCACAGGTTTTCAAACTTCTGAAAAAAAAAAAGCTTTCGTAACAGATGTGCAGTGAGTGCTAGCAGTTATATAAGAAACTGCAGCTATTTCCAAACTCCTTTAAAAAAAAAAAGTAGATGGGAAAGAAAGTATTTTTCTCTCTGCTTAAGCTAGTTTCAAGAATGTTGTGGGCTAAGTTAATGTCACAGCATTTATTGTAATAAAATGGTGCTCCAGTACAGTAGGAGCAGCGTTACAGAATTCCTGAACCACCGCCAAGATTAGTGCCCATTTCATACAAGTTCCTATTCAGAAGCCAGTCTACTACATTTGCAATTTAAATTGCAAATAGGAGGTAGGGTTGCTAGAACTCTAACTACAAGTAGCTTCACATCAAGTTTCTCAAGGCAACACCCTCCAACTTCATTCCTGACTGCACAGAACCTACCAGAGTTAAAATACTTTGAGCTGAGCCCAAGCAGTATTTTGATTCATATGCTGCAGTCAGCAACTAAGTCAGTTGATTACAGAGGGCAACAGCAACTGATTTCTGTTCCTTTTGTACATGTGTGTGCATATATACATACAAACACAGGCATATTTTCCTGGCCATCCTGCAAGTCCCCTTCTCCACTTGAAGAGGGAAGACCCTCTGCAGAAGGCAGAGCACCAAATTGCTGCTGGCTGTTCCTGGTGCAGCATGTGAAGATGAAATTACGGCTCAGAACAGGTATCTTCAAGTTACAGAAAAGAGCCCTGCGGGCCTAATCTTACTTTAGCAGGCACTCCCACAGGCAAATACACATCTATATAACACAAAACACTCTGAATAGTGGAGAGCTAGGACAAGACAGTTGCCTTATAGTGTAAAGGAGCAAGAAAATAATTGCTCAAAGACTCAACATGAACTCTGACTGTATGCTACAGCACTTTGCCTATAATAATTAGATTATAAATATTAGCAGATGTCTTTGTATTCCACCAAATTCACAAGGGAAAAACTTAGCATTTGAGTTTAACAGTGGCAAGCCTTTGCTTTTGTTCAGCATGAGAAGGCCAGTGGGAGAACACACAGGCACAAGCTCCATATGCATGGCTATGCCAGGTGCTTGCCTGACACACACCAAGTTGCTCAGAGCAGCCAACACTTTTACTAGGAAAAGATTTTGTCACCAGGGCCAACAAGACTGAGCAAACTCCGCACGTTATGGGAGCTCAGCTAGAGGTAGTCACTCATTGCACAATTCAATGTAATTAAGCATGTTCTGACACCAAGATTGTTCAAAAACAGCTTTGGCAGGACCACTTAGGTGTAAGGCACATAATGTGATATTTCCACTGACCTCTTGCCAAGCTTGAGTTGGCTTGGTAGAAAAATCTTAATATTACTTCTGTATCAGTCTCAACACCTCCCTTGCCAACCCCAAACTTGCAAAGACTTAAGCTGGTACAGCTTTCATTACAGACCATACCAAAGATGCCAGGGCCAGTAATCCTGAGACAGAAGAACTGTAGGCAAACAAAGGTGGGAATACACCAGTCCTACCAAAGAAGCACAGTGAGGAACCTAGTGTTTGCAGTGATACTTGAACTGAAGGCAAGAGGCAGCCACCCTTCTGAGAAGGGACTGGATGATCTAACTTACTCATCTATTACAGTGCGACAGTAAAAATGGTTTTCTACAAGTTAGAGATGAGAGCAATGCTTAAGCCAGACTTCAGAAGCATGACAAGCATTTCTAGCAACCACCCACAAATCCCCATACCTGCCATTCAGGCCACAAGCACATTTTAACCAAAGCTCTGGAGTCCCAAAAGTTTTGGAGGATATCATGCTAGGAGATGTATGCTTGGTCTAGCCTTACCAACTGGAGAAAAGCCATCAGACCAGTTACCTTCATAATCTAGCACAGCATCCTACAACAGGGCTCTTCAGGAGGGGTATCAGAACCAGCCAGACAGTAGCCTTTCCCAGGACTAACCTCCCACTTTACACGTTGACCACTTACACGTTGTGCAAAGACACAGACAATACCTTTGGAAAAGTTAACTGAGGACTGCCAAACACTGGATGCATTAGTTAGCCATTGAACTGCATGCTCCACAATACATGTTGGGGAGAAAGCACCACCACAACCTTTTCCAAAACTTAATCTTCTCATACTTAATACCCCTTTGTTCTTGCTCACTGACTCTTTCGATACAGTCAAGCCCTACCGACTATAATACCTGGCCGATTGTGATACTATAGACCTCTAGCATGTTTCCAGGCTGAAGAATCCAAATTCACTCAACAGTTCCAAATAACAGAAAATCTCCTCTTCCTTTCCCAAACATTACCAGGCTCCATCATGTTCCTTTCAAGGTAGGTAGAAGACCAGAGCACCCCACAGCATTGCAAGATAGAAGCACAGCATGGATTTATGCAGTGGCACCATCTTTCTGCTTCTCTAGGTTCTTCACTTCTGAAGCAGGTTTTTATCTGCTGGTACTGAGTACCGACCTGATGATTTCACGAAACATGAAAGCATAGGCTATTTTCTCCCAAGATTTCATCCCTCTGGCAGCAGGTGCCCCTGATCCAGCTACTTCACATCTCCAGGCTACTTTCTGCTCCTTCCTCCCACATGTTACTAGATGCCTACCTTTGGCAAGTGCCACACGCCACCTTGTCACATAGCCTGCCACATTAGCATTCACTCATCTTCATCACTCTGAATACTGGATGCTGCTGAAGCACTGAAGTGTTACTTTACATGCATTTCCAGATTAGGTGGGACTGTGTTGAGCACCACACAGTTTGCTCCTGCATACCAGCTCTGCTGGTTCTCTCTACCACAAGAGAGCTCCACCTCACCTCAGCCATGCCTCTCCTCAGTCAGCAATTCATCCCTGACAGGTTCTTACTCTAGTACTGCTTAGTTTTCCCAAGAGCTTTGAGGTTTCCAGGAGAAACTGAACAAGTGAACTACCACTAACCAGCACTCACTCTCTCTCTCTCCAAGACTTGGGTTTCTGAAGGCTTCAAAATTAACAGCTTCATGAAGTCTGAATTTCCCTTACAGTAGCCATTCTCTCTTCCCCAATGTCACATCTCCATCTGTACACAAACTTATTATTCTTAAAGAATCTTCTCCTCTGCCTATTCCAAAGGCACCATGTGTGCCACTCTACATAACCTAGAATAGCATAAATTAAAATAAAAAAACCCAGCATCAAATTCACTGCATTCCAGCCCTCTGGCACTGAGGTAAGTGGTGAACAGGAGGTTTTACCTAATCAAAATACATTTGTAGTTCTGAAGTAAATGTTGTGTGATCCTGGTAAGTTTGCTCATCAGCATCTGCTGTTCTTGTTTCACCACGTTTTCACCAATAAGTAAATTCAAGCCTGTGAGGGATTCGGAGTCAAAGACAGGTTATAAAAGAGTACATCCCAAGGTCTTCCCCAACCACATCCAGTAAGAGACAGTCCCACAGCACTTCACTCTTAACACACTTTTACACCTGGACAGATTACTGTCTGTAAGGACTCTCTGGAAGCTCAGTGGTCCTAATGTAACTGAAGAGGAATGTGTTATCTGGGTTTGCTTTTGCAAGTTATACCTAAAGCTTTCTTTTGGCTGGCTTTATTATATCTTCATATTTAATCCATCAGCTTTTATGAGCCTGTATCTCCTTCCTTTGGACACAGCTTCAACTATTTGAGAGTCTCTCAATTTTTCTTTTAATAGCCTGCTATATCCAGCAGTTTTGTTCTTGCTGCTTCCTCTTGCCCTCACTGAAGTCTCCAATGGATGCAAATAGATGTCACCTAACATGCAATCTACAAATACATGCAGGTTTGCTGCAGACCATTTAAACTCCTCACCTGTTCTTCTGAGGCAACTTATTTTTAAAAAAGGAGTTACTGTGTAAATTTGATCACAGCTTCACAGGACCTCTTAGCTTCTCTTGCTCCAGGAGGTGCATTAAATCTAATTACATCATCGTCACCATTTCAGAGTATCACTTGGGCAACCGGACACCACACCCACAGACTATTCAGAAGCAAGAAAAGGCTTGTTCCTCCTATTAGGGCAGGGGGGTGTGCTTCCAAGGCCAAGAACCAGTCACTGATTGTGCCTTCAAGTTTAGAATCCAAATTGCAATCAGGCACAACATTTTTGCTCAATTTATTTCCAATACTTAATGGACTTCTTACATCTCTGATGCAATAATAAAGCCTTCTTTCACACCTGGGTTGTCCCTGTCCTCTAGGGCTGCCTACCCCAAGACACCTTCTCTTTACACTGTGCATTTAAGCCTAAAAGCCTAAAATAGCCCAAGAGATTGCTATTTTATTCCTCCATAGAGGACATGAAGTTCAGTAACACCATACCTGAAACTCACCATCAACAGTTTTGGTAGGGCACAGATACATGTAGTGAGCTCCAAGAGCCAAGGACTACTCCAGCTGATCTGCAAACACACTTATCCCTGGCTAACCCCAGCTGCTGCATTTACTGCCTCTCAGTGCTTCTAGCCAGTTGCCAGGACACCCCAAGAAGCAGCAGCATTTGTCTCCCTTTAACCCTTCTTTCTCTTCTTTTCCCAACATCCTAGCTGTGTTTAAATGAGCAAAGCCATCGCTTGGGAAAGACGCTCAAAGAGCTGCATCCTCATGGCCCTCTGGGCAGCAGCACCAACCTATGGGAGGTACAACCCCAACTCTTCCTCCACTGCACCCTATTAAAAGGTCAAGCTTGCATCCATGCTTCCTGAGCACTCAAAGGTGCAAATAAAGCTTCTGAGCTTTCTTACCATGAAACCCCCAAGCAACCTGAAAAGACACTCCCTATTCTCAGCCCCATGCCCTAGGTAGTGAAATAGCAGCGCTCACATTAGAAGCATCTTTGAGGCAATGCCTTTCCCACAACAAGCATTCTTGTACAATAAAACAGTTCGTACAAAATCTGTAGCTTTAAGAAATACATATACGAAACCACAAAGCAAACCATGACTATTTTCTCCTGTTTCAACAAGAGGTTTAGCACTTTACTGACCTAGAGGTTTCAGCCAGCATGTCATTAGGCTTTTTCTTCTTACCACCTATAACCCTCCAAACATGACCCCCCTGCTCACCCTCCCAGTGAGTCTCAGGCGGCAATAAGTGCTTTTCTGTGCCATTGTGAAGTTCCTCTGCACAACTTCCCTCAACTGCAGCCCAGTTCCACTGTCTTACTTGTGGAAACACATTTTTAAGTTGAGAGATCACAAGCGCTTTATTGCATCTTCTAGTCATCCCATGTGCAATACTGTAACTGACTCCAGAAGTGGTTTCTTTCCACAGCTCCGACTTAATTTCTCCACAAAGGGTGAAAAGGAGTCACACATGTATTTCTCCGCTGTAGCAGATAGCCAAGAGAAAATTCATTTTTTGAACCTAACACTTCACACCTATACATTAGGCACACAGGCAGTTGTACTGCATTCTCTGTGTACTTTTCCATAAGGTGGACAATGCTAAATTCAGATGTCCATACCCCAAGTCCTTGAGAAACAGCCATAACCTCTTAGTCAAGCCACACTTTCTGACACTGCGTGGCAAACAAGAGATAGCCATGCCAGAAACCGCACCAGAGATACGATTTTCACTTGTGGTGGTGTGCTCCTACAGATTAAGCTATATTAGGGTTTTCTTTACAAGATGCTGCCCAGAAGATCCGAGGCAGAAGCCACGGCTTCAGCTGAGGCTCTCAGCAAGCTGAGTTCACATACACAACGACCACGACCACAAGTGTAACTTGTGAGGAATCAACTCACCACCCTCTGTTACAGCCTTTGCACTACAAAAGCTACTGAGGAGTACAAAACACAAGGAAAGTTTCTGGGTGAGCACTGTTATGTACTGCTGAGGGGAAAAGCTGCCATCACATCTAACATCCCCTGCACACGTTAACAGGCAGGACACGCAGTTTGCCTTATTCTAACCCCGGTCCCACAAAAAAAATGAAAATAAAGTAATAAGATGGGTACGTATCTCACTTAGACACCTCCCGCCGAGTACCTGGCAGGCAGCACATTTAATGCCGCAACAGGTAACCGGGCGCCGCATCCCCTCTGTGACCGGCCCGGGGACACGCCCGTCCCGCCGAGACCAGGCGGCTCCGGGCCCCGCGGGGCAGGAGGCGCCCGCCCGGAGCGCCCCGCCCGGCGACGGGGAGAGCGGCGCGGAGACGCCGCCGCTACCGCCGCCGCCGCCCTGCCCGGGCACAGGTACCGCGACCGCCTCGGGAAGTCCCGGGAGCGGCAGGGGAAGCCCCGGGAGAGTCAAGGTGGGGGAGCAGGGCCAAGCACCCCTCACCCCTCTTCGCCTGGAGGGGAGGAAGGCGTGGAAAACAAGTAAGAAAACCAGCATAAAACCAAACATCTAAAAAAACCCGAACAAACCACCACTCCCAGTACTTTGCCCTCCCCATGGCTACCTCCCGGGCGGCCCCGTAGAGGTGCGCCGGCAATGGAGCGAGGGAAGAGGCACAGCCCCGCTGCGCCCCAGCCTCCGCCTCGGAGGGGCCGGGCGCGGGTCCCTCACCCAAAAAACGAAGTTGAAGCCGAAGAGCAGGTACTTGATGCACTTGGTGCCTCCTTTGACAGGCATGGTGGCGGCAGGGACGGTCGCGGCTGGGACACCTCTACCCGACACCACTCCTTAAATCCGTCTCTACGCAGGTCTCTCCCGGGCTCCCCCCTCCCCGCAGCTGCCCGGCCCCTTGCCCGGCCTCCTCCCCGCCCCCGGACCGCGCCCCGGCCGGGCCGCCCAATGACCTGTGCTCTCCACCGTCCCGCACCTGCCCCCGCCCCGCCCCGGGAGGGGCGTCCTCCCCTCCCCAAACCCCGGCCAGGGCCTGGGCACGGAGTGCGGGGGAGCCCGGGGGAGTTTTCCTGGGAAGGGGTATCCCACCCACGGCCCCGCGCGTCGCCCTCGGTGCGGGAGTGCTGCGTCGCCGCGCCCAGCTGCTGTCCGGGGGAAATAACTCGACGCTGTATCAGTGTGACGTGCAAAAAAAATGGGTAGATTGCAGCTGCGTGCGGGGCAATAGTTTGCCTGCTCTTGCATAGGTTGAGTTTAACTGAAATGCATCTCTCTAGCTTAAATGGGTGTTTTCCCGTACAAGATAAATCTACAGCATAGTTTAACTGCTTTAATCTTTCACATATGTCTGTACAAAGGTAGAAGCATGCAATTTAGGAAAAATTTGGTGGTTTCGGATAAGTTTTAGCCCGCCAACTGATCCATAGTAACTGGTTGTGCATGTGCCCTTAAGTCACTCCAGTTGTGAGAGAAAACATGTCCAATTTCAGTGAAGAATTTCCCTTTCATTTTAATGGAAAGCTCTGCACTCAACTTCTGAGTCTGTTGGCTCACGAATGAAAACTGAGGGCTTGTACCTTAATTTAATACAGTGTGACTAGAAATTCAGCAGTTATCAAGAGTCAAAAAAACCCTGAGCAGAACAGAAAAGACTTATTGAAATGCAAATAAGAAAATGTTGAAGTTACTGTTGCCAAAATAAATGATAAGATAGAGCACATTCCAGAGCTGATACGGTGGAGGAGACACTGAATTGTGCAGCTTTCCCAGAGCAGGTTGCAAAACATCAATATATTTTCATTAGAAAACAAGGCAGAAAAATAAAGAGCTAGGAAAAATTCCAAGATGATTGTGAGTGCACAAGCGTAGCCAAACCAAGAGGCCTCTGCTGCTGCACCACTGGTAGAAATGGAAAAGTAGAGTATGGGAAGTGTGGCAGACTGTTTGGCGTTGCTGCTTGTGAATTGTGCCCGGCTATTGCCAAGCATCCAAGTGGCCTGATGGTCTGAGTGTTTGAAAACAGAAGAGTGGGGAGCTGTGGCATATTAAATAATGCCATCAGAAGTTTTCTGCTGCTGTAAGTTTGGAGTCTCTGAGTGGGGTGGTGGTAGATGAGCTTGACTCCAGAGAAGAAGCCGTATGGTGCTTAACTCAAAGTAAACTCTGTCTCATGCATTTTGTTTTTTTATATAAGTCAGTAAAGGGAACTGGAAGGATGGAGGCTGGCCACAACAACATAGATCCAGCAAGGCTGAAAGTAGTAAATGCACGTGACTAAACTCTTGTGGTAACTGTAAACTGAACAAGTGAAAGTCCTGTGTCTCACTCGTGATCTAGGACTCATTTGGATTTTTTTGTAACTTTGCCATTAAGAATTTATGCCTGCTAGTTAATATCAGTAATACAGCTTTTCTTAAGTTTCTAAACTTAAGTATGAAAGAAAAATTTCGGATAGCCCGCCTCCAGCTTTTTATTATTTAGCTTTTCATGCTTACACCGTGTTAAAGAAACTCCATCAAAATTTATGTACAGTAACCTTTTGATCAGAGGCAAGAAATGGACTTTTCGGATCAAAACCTCCTGTGAATTTGTACTTACTTAAAATTAAACTCTCCCCATTCATCCAGGGAAGTAATTTATGAAGAACTGAAACACACTGGTGCATTTGTAGTATTCTCAAGAGCATGGAATGAAAATATTTAGAATTTTTGCTTATGTTGGTTTTTTTTTTTGTTCCATATTAAGGGTCTGGAGAGGACATTCATGTTTCAGTTTTTGAGAGTCTGATGATCTTGTAGATTCACCTCTCTGAATGTACCTGAACTTTTCTGTCTGTTGGAATAAATAGAAATCAACAGAATTTCTGCATAATAGAAATTACTAATGGAAATTCATGACCCTTCTAGAAGTATTTCAGAATGATTTATTATTTTAAAACCTTGTATTTACATGGGATAATAGGCCAAAATATTTTGCATGAAATATTTATTATCTGCACTTAAAACTGTACTGGATGGTTAAAGAGTTATTTTGTCCTACTGCAACAGTGAAGAGCAAACTTGGGATATAGCTGATAAGAAGTCTGAGTTTACCAAAAGCCTCTTAAAATTACCTTTCTAATCATCTAGACATGAAACCGACTTAGTTTTCATGTACAGATAAGCTGAATTATTTTATTCTATTTTAACATGAGACCAAATGTTTCATTTGGACCAATAGTGAAGAGAAGGGTTTGCTTCTCACTGGGAAGCGTTTTCACCTCATCCTGCACTATCCAAAGGACCTTGATCCTTTGGTTAATATAGTAAGGCAAAGCAGATGGGGGATTTGTCTCATAACTATATTAAAGGATGGTAGGAACCACTGGTAAGTACTGAAGAAGTACTGAGGTTCACAGGCCCCTTAACCCATTTTCCCCATATTTCTACCTTTACGAATATGTGAAAGGCTATTGTCAACTAGCTTGATGCCGGTAACTTTCTTTGCATAAACGATTTCAGATCGTTTAGAATGTTTCTTTCAAGTCCCTTAAACAGCCAGGCATAAACTATTCAAACCACAGAGAGATAAACTACAAAGCTTTCCCCGGTGAAGGATAGAGATGAACAGAGTTTCTTGAGAAGTATGGATTAGAGAAGAAAAATAATAACAATTTTCTTCTTTGTAGAGAATAACATCTCTGACTGTACAAGCTAGTCAGAAAAGAAAAAAGAAGGTTGTTTTGCTTGCTTTTTAGCTTCAGTGATTTTTTTTTCTTTGTAAGTGGTGACTCTGGTACACTATGTGCTCAGCTGGAAGTGGCCATCGGATGAGGGAGGGGGCTATACAACCACATTGATTCTCTGCTGTAAGGGAGTTGTGAGTTTAGGATGACCCAGATGACACTGGCGTAGGATCTTCGGGTTCCTATTTCCTCTTACCTCTCAAAATCCATCCTTGAGTTCATCCATGAAACTTCAGGATAAATGCCTGTCTTCTTCTGGCCTAACCTTTTCAAGCAAATTTTGCAAGTACTTACTTTGGCTTTTTTAAGTGCAGCAATAGTTTGGAATGGTGTGATATATGGGAGAGACTTGAGGTATATATAGGTGGTTCCTGCTGGCTTTTGCATCTGAGGCTGCAAGGGAGCGGCTGGTGTTGGAGCTGGAGAGTCAAGATTTTCATTCCATTGCAAAAATGACTCATAGGATCAGTCATGCTGATAACACTATGTCAAAGGCACTGGCCTTTTTCTACTCCTGGAGGAAAAGTGCTTGCTGTTTGGTGTCCATAACAGATACATTCTGGAAGACCTTATGCTGTGAGTAAACCTGTGCATCCTGGAAGTTTGTCTACTTTCTGCCATGATAGAAAGGTTTTGAAGAATCCAAAAAGCTCTGTGGGTTTCACCAGAAATTAGGTCTTCCTTTATAACTGGCAGTGTAGCTGGAAGTAAAGACCTGAAACCAGACCTCTTCATTTTCTATGTTTTAATTCATACCTTTTAACCAAGATTTGAAGAAGATGAGATTTATGCACATCCTTGCAAATATTTGGCATAAAACCTTTGTGTACAATATACTAGTAGAGATAATGTCAGGAGAGAAGCTGGAGGATCTCAACGTGAACTTAGGAATGTTGATAAAATTGTTTTATAATCAGTTATTGTTTTAAAACTCTGAGATAAAATGCATGGAATAAAAAGCGAAAATGTTTTGTTCTTAGTTGTTTAAATAGAAACTTTTAGTCAACGTATATGCATCAATTTCAAATAATTCAGACTCTCTCTTACTACTACCAATAATGAAAGTATGTCATTTCAGGAAGGAAGGATGAGGAAAATGTCATAGTTTTACTTAGGGAAAAGAAAACACACCTGCTTTTTTAATTGCCATGGAATAGAAAAAATAGTCTTGATGGCCCTTAATTTTCCATAGAATCAGTTTGACACCATTGAGTATGAAAGCCTACAGTTCAACTACTTTTCAAGTGAAATCACCATTGAAGACCCTTATGCTGCAGATAGTAGTAGTACTTGTATCTGGCTTTCAATATATGAGCAGTCTTGTGCTTGTAGAATGGAAGTCCAAATCTTTAACCAACAGTACACTGTTGGTAGTGACAAATGCTGTGACTATGAAGAGTTGCAAAACGCCTTTTTGGAAATCATGACTGTAACATTATGCAGCTGAAAGTGTGACTCATCTAACTACTGCTATTCTGATGTCTGTGTTGTGTCAGACCTCTTGCTATAAGTGATGTTATTTTCAGATCAGAGGACAGAAGTGGGGCCACAGGCTGTGGCTGCTATTGAGGTGCATGCAGTTAGGTGGGTTCTTGAGCACAGGGACCTACGATGTGCCACATCTCCCTTGGGTCGTAGAGGATGTGGCTACCTAGGGAAAACCTTTCTAGATGTTAGATTAAAAGTCAGGTCGTCTAAGCACTTTTGTGGAACCTGGGAAAAGGTCCCAGCTTTGCAGGTTCATGAGAGAGAGGTACAGGTGGCATCAGAAAAGACTGAAATGGCTGGAGGTCTGTATCTCATAGCCAAGAAAACAGAGACCACGGTGTGTTTTTTCATTCTGATGTGCAGGTGTCAATGCCCACCAAAGGTGACTGACTCTTAATTGTACCTCTTGACTGGAAGTCTGACAAAGTGCCATTTAGAGTAAATTAAATTGTTGCTCTAAACGAAAAGCTTCCCTTAGTGTGACTGGATGGCGTAAACCAGTGATACGTGCTCTCTTGCATTTTTATTCTGTACTTCATACTCAGCTACCTCTGGATTTCATCTGTATGTCCAGTGGAAGAAATAAGTCATATACACACAGCTTTCAAAACATCTGGGATTTCTTCCAAGTGCTGCTGCCTCAGGCCTAGTCTCTAGCACTTTTACGCTGCTGCAGTGACAAGGAACTACTGCATATATTTAATAGTATTTCAGTTAAAATGTGAACACTACTCTATATAACCAGGCACTAGTGCATGTCTCAAACATAGACTATTAGCAGAATGGATCAGAAAGTGCTTTAATCAGTGCTGTGTGGCAGCCCCAATGGCATGGATACTCAAACTAGTGCGTTACCAAGAGCTAACAGTTGCCTGGATTTAATAGGCATTTGGGAGGTTCTTTTTTTTTTTTAATCCCTTCAGATTAAAGTGATTACTAGCTATGGTCCCAATTCTGAAGCCATTTCTGGTCTTTATTGTGTTCCCAGGAGAAGCTCCATGATCTTTCACGGATTTCTTCCTGGCAGTCAATGTTCACTGTGCCTGGTTGGCTTGGGCTGCCCAAGTTGACTGCATATATTTGACCAAGTCAAGGAGATGTGCATTGGGAGGCAGTGGTGGCATCACGGAGAAGGTGTTTTGTTCACATTTTGTCACCTAGGGCTCCCAGTGCTGTTGTAGGTTCTGTGGGTCCCTACACTCCTTCCGCTTCTCCTTTCCCTCTGTTTTTCCTTACTGCCCCTTTCCTGGGTGTTGGCATCTTGTACTCAACAATGCAAATTCACCTGGGTTTCCCCCAGGTCTGCTCTTGGGGGGGTGCTGCTGGGATGCTCTGCTGGGGCAGCTAGAGATGGATTTCTAGGTGTTTTCCCCAAATTCCCCTGGCTGCCCCGGTGTCCTTCTTGCACATGATCCAACTCATAGAGAGCAACACAGCATGGGTTGAGAAAATACTTGGACTTTTCTCCTTGGTGCTGCTAGGTGGCCAACTGGGAAATTGTCAAGGCTTTAATCTTAATCTGAGATTCATGGTGGTGTTATGACTTTTACAATTTCAATTCCTCATGCAAAGCAGTATGAATACTCTGGGAGAATCTTAATTAAACATGTTTATAAATTTGTATGTGTAAGTATAAATACTTTTACACCTGGCTAGGAACATTGGAGTTATGTGACTGAGTTTAAAATGCTGGGGTTTCAACTAACATTCAGCTTAAGAAAGCAGGAAAAGTAATGTTTAACAGTGGAGAAAGCGGAGATATTTTCCCCCGATTTTTCAGTTAACAGAGAAGTGCCAGGAAATTCTTCCCACTATCTTCTCAGAGAGAAAATAAGCTTTCTTTATGCAAGTGCAAAGAAAAAAAAATCAAAAACAACAAAAGGGTACATGAAAATAATTTAAAAATATCAGAAGGTGCCTTTCATTTTTAGCAGTAGAGGTTTAGTATTAGGAACTGTTATGGTACACAAAAAGGTTCCATAAACTCTATTGTCACTGAAAATTAGCATGACCAAATTTCTTAGTGCCTATTCTGCATTAGCTATTGAGAGTAACCTCCTGCCTAAGCACTCTGTCTGAAAGGGAGAGGGTTTTGTTTCTGGGTAACTGTACAGAACTTGCAGGTGAAATTAAATCTTCTTTTTTAATTCTGAAATAGCACTTATCTGAGAGAGCTGATCTAAATAGATATTCCAGCACAAGTTTAATTAATGATGGACTAGATAAGGCTGACTCTCTTCCAGTACTGATCTCAACTTCTTTATTTTGCAAACACATGGATTTGATTTTAAGCTTGCAAACTACTCTTTGGTAATTAAAGCAAATACATATAGCTTTGAGTGTGTGGATCAAAAAAAAAGTTGTGTGTAGGATTGAGGTTTATGTTTTATTCTTTTAATTTATGTTCTCTCTTATTCCTAATGCTCTCCTCCCCACTCTGATTCAGTTCTCAAATTCTTCTCCAACTTTCTTGGTTCTTTTCCTTTTCTCCCTTCAGTTTCTTCTGTCTTGAGAGCCAAGGAGAAAAGAGTGTTGACGAGCAGAAGTTGCAAGAGCACTGAATATTGCTCCTTCGAATCTGTCAGCTCTGAAGAAGTCATTTGAGATCTCTGAGAAAAAGTGTTACGGAACTGTATTTCAAAATGAACTGTTTACTTTTTCCATTCTAGTGAAGTCATTGACTTCTAAAGTTTCTGTAAGATGGTAGAAGAAATAAGAAAAGGGTTTCTCAAATATTTCTAGTTACAGACTATTAGTGTCATCATGAGGTCTATGGTCATTTCCTACTGATCATACCGCAGATTGCTTCATAGCTTTGAAAGTCTGTGAGAAATCACTTCCCCTTTCCATCAGCATCACTTTTTTTTACTCCATAAAATCTTTCCTGCAGACTTGAAACAACATTTGGGGTCCTCGGATGGGAACTGCTGATTTATACTGTTGTGTATAGGTTGTTCCGAACTGAGTCACAGTAGATCTATTATTATCATTCATAGGGAAACTCTTAACAGGACTTTGAATACCAATGTGGTGTTGGGCTGCAATTTGTCCTTTACATAAGGATAACATCGCACCATGTCACCTACTTTACAGTACATTGTACCTGAAATTCAGCTGACAAGGACCTGAAATGTGCTTCTAGTGGAACAATCTTTTAAATTGCAGATGAGCATTTGTCTCTGAAATTACTAGGAGATATTCAAGTATCTTCTCAGGCTTTGAAACATAATGCCAATGCCATGCAATGTTGCCAGAAGTTGTTTTGTGGTTGTGGTGCATTTTTTTCAAATGTTGTGAGAGCGGAGGGCAAAGTTTTGTGGGCAGGCATCCAGCTAGCACATATAACACATTATGTAATTTATTTTGCTACAGCTGCTACTGAAAAGCATGACATGACACCCTCACTGTCTTTAGCAGTTCAGAGTGTTTGACCACTCTCAACTGCAGTTGTTGGACTTGAATGTGCTGGAAAGCTGCTGCAGGGGGCTTGGCACAGGTGATAGATGTCTTCTTGGGTGTTGAAATTTGAACTGCTTGGATTATTTTGATGCCTGTGCTTATGTGGAAATTTATTTATTTATGTGGTGGAAACAGAGAAATATAGATCATCCAGACTTGCTTGAGGCAAATCAATCTGTATCTTCAAGAGAAGGAGTAAGAAATAAGACTGCTACAATCTGTCCTTTCATTTCAATTATTGTAAAATGGAAACGGCAAAAACTTATTTCTTGAAAAGCATATTAGAGTTTACGAAATAGCATGGGAAAGGTATACATCATATACTAGGGCCTGCTTTTTAGAATAAGTAAAAGAGAAGCAAAAGCCAAGATGGGGAAACTCTGAACGTTGGGAGATCGAATAAAATTTGAGCTGATTGCTTAGTCTTCTTTCAGTTAATGCCCAAACAGGGCTGTATTTACAATAAATCCAGAAGCAAACCAAGATTTTCAGTATTAACAGGCTGCTGAACATGCTTTTTCTTTTCCATGTGGTACCATTAGGGGCTAGGGAATGTCCTCTCATCAAAGACAAGACATGGTAGGTAAAGTAAATGAGTTTTTTTCTATATCTTAAAACTACTGTCCTGCATTTCTTCCTATGAATAACACTGCGTTGAAATGACAGCCACACATTTCTCCACCTGCTCCTCAAATCATTGTTAATTAAATGATGATTAATTGAACACTCCTGAATAACTCTGGGCCAGCACTTGCCCTGTGGTATCACTCAGGAAGGCTTGTTTCTATAGGAAGGCTGGGATTTTAAAGAGTCAGGTATATTTTTAAGGCCATGGTATTGTATTTCCTTCCATCTCAACTTCAGCTTGTGTTATGTTAAACTGAAAATCTTTCTTTAAAGGCATAGTCATTATTTTGCTTATGCTGACATAACTTATGAAGCTTTCTTACACTGCAGCAAAACCATAGGTGAGGTTAACTTTACTGACCATTGACCTTTCACTCAAACAGCTGTATCTTTCTTTTAGCTGGTGTCACAATTTCCTTTGATGAAATCTCAGATGAAACTGGTGGATGAAAATAAAGATCAAGGTACAGCATAGCTGAAAATAGTCTCTTTTATATCTATCAAGTCATGAAATAAGGATTGAAAGCCTCCTTAGAAAGGGATTTTGGTATGTGCATGTTGGGATATTCTGCACACTTCTCAAGGGGCCAAAGTTAGAAACTCTGAATTTTTAGTCTTGTTTATGTCATATTTTCAGAAATAAAGCTCCACCTGAGAAGTTAAAGAGGTGGTAAAAAAGCATCGTCATATTATTTTGATTATTTTTGCACTGCCATAATTAAAATCCTTTAGTGTTGATTTAAGAGGTTATCTTATTCAGCTCATTACTATATTTGAAATTATATTCGTACTGTGCATAGCCATAATAACAGATATTACTGCTTGAAAGATGTGTTGGATCTATAGCTTCAGTTGACCCTTCTGAGATAATAAGTGACACCAATTTTTCTCTAATGTGAGCAACAGGTCAGGATACCAGGTGACTTGTTGATCAAGCAGTCTTCTAGATTTCAGGCTTCAAAGCACTGTCAAGGTCTTTTAGAATGAATTTTGTGGTACAGAGGTGTGAATGAATGAATGAATTCATTTGCAAATCACTGTGAGGGCACGTAGTACTTAGGGTAAGCAGTAAGTATTTCCAAAATGTTGTAACCTCTTTTAGGAGTTTCAAGTTGAGTGCTCTAAAGCCAAAATGTATAAGTAAGACCTGACTCTGGAGAAGTATCTTTAGAAAGCAATTAATTTTGACTCCAAACTGAAGAGGAAAAAATGTTAATAGTCAGCATAATTAAACTAGGGGGAATTATGTTATTTTCAGAAATCTTTTGAGAGACTGCATGCTTTCTCAAGACTAGACTTAGTATTCTTATTTTCCCAGAAGATTACAGCTGCTTAATAAAGCCTGTGGAGACTCCTTCTGGAGGAATGAGAGGTAGTTCCTCCAGACTATGTAGAGGATCGGAGACTGGAGCAAAGTAGACCCAAACCTGGGTAATATATAGCTAGGAAAAAAAAAAAAATAGAAGCAATCTATGTTTTAGAATGTCTCAGGAAAAAAAAGGAGTAGAGTTTTTAACTTTAACAACCAGTCTTCAAACACCAGTAGGCAGAGGCAACCTGTGAGGTGGGTTTCAAAAACTGGCATGAGACACTAGTCTACCAATGGCCTCAAAACATCGAGAAATGCCAAGCAATAAATCACTTTCTTAATAGAATATTATGGTTTGTCTTCTATGGGTGCTTTGTCTAGATCCTTGCTAGCTGTATTTGTATTAGAGTTTGATTTATAGTAAGTCAAATGTTCCTAAAAATTGCTAATAACCTATCATGTATTTTAAGCTGAACACAACTGCACATGAAATAAACATTAATTTTACTCGTCTAGATATGCTTTCTAATATGGTACAAAATCCCCCATTTCTCATTGATATTATGTGTGGATACATATCTTGTGTAAATACTGCAGTTTTGTTTTGTTTTGGTGGGGGTTTTTTTGTTTTTTTTTTTTTTAAGTTATTATTTTTACCTTCCATTACTTGCATACGAACTTGTTGCTATGAAGCTAACCAGTGTTTGGAGTGACTCATCATGGAAACTTGAGAAAATGTTTGGCTGGCATTGCTTACCAGTCAGCTATATATAAAGCAAGAAAGGGTTGATTTTTGTTCAGTCTTGGAGTCTAGTATTGACTTAAGCTGTAATTCTCAGATTTTCTCAGTGTCCTAAACTCCCAGGGCTTTGTTCTCAGAAAAAATAAGGCTCTTTTATAAATGCTTAGCAGTGAGTCAGATGCACGGATATCTGTTTTTAAGTCTCTCAACTTGGAATTAAGCTTGAAGATTTTAACATGTATCTTTTTTTCCCAAAAGAAGTCACAGAAAATAATCAGAAAGGGATGGTTTATTTTCTTTAAAATTACCTTTGTGCCTTCAAAAGTAATTAAAAATGCTAGACAGATAGCAATGGAAATGGGTTTTGATCTGTCAAGTGTGGCATGAACAGTAACAATAAAATCACCATGACTCAACCTTGAACAGAGGAGATAACCTACATATATAACAGGTGGGTGTCGCTGCTCCACTCCCAGGACCCTTCTGTTCCCTTTCTAGTTGTGCTTGTTTGATTCCAGATTTCTGAGCAATCTGATCTAGTTGAAGATGTCCCTACTTGCTGCAAGGGGGTTGGACAAGGTGATCTTTTAAGGTCTCTTCCAACCTGAACTATTCTGTGATATTTACCCTGCAGAATAACACCTTTTCATCCTGCATGAATGGCCTGATGCTGTGCAAGCCACCGCTCCATCACACTCTAGCAGTAGTCATCTGAGGCCAGCTCAGTGCAGTGTGTTGCGTCCTTGCACTGGCTGGCCTGCAAGGGCCAGGCGGGTGGCTTGCAGGGTGCTGCCACCCCTCTCCCAGCTTAGGAAAACCTTTTCTTCCTCACCCACTTGACTTAATTTCAAGGATGCGATGGGTGGTTCTTTCCTACACAGAGATGACAGAGAAGAGTGGGCCATCCCAGCTAGCTGGTGGCTACCAGGTGTCTTTTGAGATGAAAAAGATCTCCTGTGTCTATCCCAAGCTGTTAATGGCTTGCAATTGCAGTTTAGGGCGTAGCAAGCAACAGTCTGCCTGTAAGAGGCAGCAGTGCAGTAAATGTCCATCTTATTTTTTTAACCTAGTTGTTGCATACTTGCTTACCTCAAGTGTTTTTTCTCTTCATCCAGACTCATGCTTCTCCTGCTCATTTCAGACTTGAGCCCTGTCATTTCTGCTCTCAATTCTTTTCATGGAAAGGAAAGGAGGAGAGGCATAACTTCTTTCCATGTGGGCTCAGTACCCTCCCTACTTTAACTTCTCATCGGGGCTGCTGGTTTGTCCCTTGTCCCTCTGTAAACCTCTGTTCTCCCTGATTTGTGCTCCTCTTAACTAAAACACAAACTTGATATTTCCATAGCAGGGCTTGAATTGCTTCTTCAGCTTTCTGGGTGGAGGAGGGAAGTCTTTTGAAAAGAATATGGGAACACTTCTTGTGAAGGGCTGGGTTCATAATTCTGTATTATCCTGGAGCACACTAGGATAGTCAGCAAGTATGTGATATTGAAAATTTGCCAGATACCAGAGCTCTGGAGGACTGGAACATATTCTTCAGAAGGCTGCGAGACCTGAGTACACAACTATTCTTTTCTGACTGCAGAGGTAACAAATGTGTGAAAGCTGGGTTTTCCACTGCTCAGCTGCCACTTGGTAGCAACACTTTTAGGAAAGTCCCACATCTCATTTGAGTACCTAGATAATAAAATGCGTATTTCAGAAAGTCTCCACTTCTAACTCAAGGTCATTCATTTTGGTGTCTAAATAGGAACTGACACTTGCAAATCTGTGTTGTTCAAGTGCTTGATTCAACCTAGGCTTTACGGAACCTGGGCTCAAGCCTGGGATTAGATGATACAAAAACAAAGCTAAAAAAAATCCAATTATGTGATGTTTGTGATGGACGTTATTGCTAGTTTGTTTGCCATTTAATATGTTCTGGTCATTTAAAAGTCTGTGGTCACCCATCTGAGAGGGGGCAACTCTTTGCCCTGCCTTGGCTGCTGCACACTGGGTCCATCAGGGGGATGGGGGAGGACTGTGCTTTCTGAGGACACACTGAGCCCATGGTGGGAGACTTAGAGAATGTAAGTATTAATATTTTTAATATTTCAGTCCAACCTGAGACACCAGGTCAGGAAACTCAATAATATTTCTGTCCTCAAACTTTTATATATATATATATATATATATATATATACACACACATATATATATATGTATGTATACATAATTTCACAAAATACCTTCTATGTGCCTTCACAGCTCTTTCAAGGAAACTGTGGAAATTCAAGGCTGAACTTACATTCCTGATATTGCTGAGATTACATATTTTGTTGTTTAACTTCAGGAAGCTGTTAAATTTTGTAGATAATTTAATCATGTATTTAACAGATATGTATAGTCTCCAAAGTACATACAGCTGTTCTGCTTTCATTCTTTATTCTTTTGTGTTTTAAGTTACGTTGGCAAAAGTTGGGAAAGTTTCTGTGTACTCACTTCCATAGATTTGATACCTGGTTTGGGACAAAGGGGAGGAGATGAATGTCATTCTCTCTGCAGATGATTTACTTTTTGTGTCTAGGAATAAAGACAATATTTCTTTTCCCCTATTATGTTTCATTTCTGTGGTTGAATCCAGAAGTGACAGCCTTCCCATTAGTGTGATTTGTAGTTAGTTTGTTTTCACTTCAAGGGCTCCTCAGCACAGATAGCAGCAGCCCAGTAGGTACTTTCCCGTTGGATGCAAATCCAGATGTGATCTTGTTAGTTTGAGTCCCAGTACCTAAAAGTGTGTGGAAAACATTTCCTAGAGATAAAAAGGTTGAATTTTACTTCAGCAAGGCTTTTGACACTGTCTCCCACAACATCCACATGGGTAAACTCAGGAAGTGTGGGTTGGATGAGTGGACAGTGAGGTGGATTGAGAACTGGCTAGATGGCGGAGCTCAGAGGGTTGTGATCAGCAGTACTGGTTCTAGTTGGAGGCCTGTAGCTAGAGGTGTTCCCCAGGGGTCAGTACTGGGTTCAGTCTTGTTCAACCTGTTCATCAGTGAGCTGGATGAAGAGACTGAGTGCACTCTCAGGAAGTTTGCTGATGATACCAAATTGGGAGGAGTGGTTGAAACACCAGAAAGCTGTTCTGTCATTCCATGTCATCTGGACAGGCTGGAGGACTGGGCAGAGAAGAACCTGATGAAATTCAACAAAGGCAAGTATAGGGTCCTTAACCTGGGGAAGAATAACCCCAGGCACCAGTACAGGTTGGGGTGGACCTGCTGGAAAGCTGCATTGCAGAGAAGGTCTGGGAGTTCTGTTTGACAACAGGTTGACCATGAGTCAACAATATGCCCTTGTGGCCAAGAAGGCCAACAGTATCCTGAGGTACAACTAGGAAGAGTGTGACCAGCAGCTCGAAAGAGATTATCCTCCCCCTCTACACTGCCCTAGTGAGGCTGCATTTGAAATACTGCATCCAGTTCTGGGCTCCCCAGTTTAAGAAGAACAAGGAATTACTGGACAGAGTCCAGCGGTGGGCTATAAAGGTGATTAGGGCTCTGGAGCACCTTTCTTATGAGGAGAGACTGAGAGAGCTGGGTCTTTTTAGCCTGGAGAAGAGAAGACTGAGAGGGGATCTTATAAATGCTTATAAATATCTCAAGTGTGGGTATCAAGAGGATGGGACCAGACTCTTTTCAGTGGTTCCCAATGATAGGATGAGGGGCAACGGGCACAGACTGAAGCAAAGGAGGTTCTGTCTAACCATGAGGAGAAACTTCTTCACTTCCAGGGTGCCAGAGCACTGGAACAGGCTGCCCAGAGAGGTTGTGGAGTCTCCTTCTCTGGAGACATTCAAGACACGCCTGGACACATTCCTGTGTGATATGCTCAAGGTGAACTTGCTTTAGCAAGTGGCTTGGACTAGATGATCTCCAGAGGTCCCTTCCAACCCCAACCATTCTGATTCTGTGAATTGTATTTGCATAGTTAGACTAATGTAACTTCTCTTATCACAGTGTTACTAGTATCAGTACAAAAAATAAATTTAAAACTTCAAAGACACTTTTATTTTAGTATATCTGCATCTGATCTGGGATTGCAGAAAATAAATTCTGTTTCGCGGCAATGCCACCTTAGCACATTCTGAGCTGGAAAAGTTAGTATTGTATATCGGGTAGAGTCTTTGTCCAAAGTCTGTATTAATAAACCTCAGATTTAATCTGGCCTTTGTTGTACTTGATGTCATGATGTTCCAGGGTCTTGTACCTGCCAGAAAGGATGTTTTCCTTGTATCTGAAGATCTGCCAAGGTACTTACCACAGCAAGACTGGTTCTATGGCAGCAGGAGTGTCAGAAGAGTAGTATGCATGCTGAGGAATAGAAAAGCTGGGGAGGCAGGGAGAAGAACAATGGCATCTGACAGATGAAAGGCCTCAGAACATAACTCCTGCCTGAAATATAGTGTATTTGCTTTTTGGAAATACACATCCCCTTGTTCCTCCTCGCATTTGTATTTTGCCAGCCTCCTCTCATTATTCCCTCTGGTGGTGAATGCAGCTGGACCCAGCTGGCTGGGGATCTCACAGCTGGGCTCACCACGGTGTTCACCACGCTGCCTCCTGCTCTGTCCTCCTGGCTTATTTTGGTAGAAATGGTCTATTCTGAAGGCCAGAAATAATTGTTAGGCAGCCTGTATAATAACAGCAACATCAGTTTAGATTTATTTATGCCTCATGTCAAGCAGGATGGATTTAAGGTATATACCTCCTCACAAAGCAGTTTTAACTCTGCATTTCTCGCTTCTCAGCAGTTTGCATTTATACCGTCTTACCTCATTAGTCCCTGGTTTCTGGAGATTTCTTTAACTAGGCTTAGTACTGAGATTGAGTTGTTGTTACACATCCTTACCTTTCAGTGAACAAAGATTTTTTTAGAATTACTATTGTGTACAGGTATGCTTGTGGTTTGTTTGTTTGTTTGTTTTTATTTTTTTATTTTTATTTAAAATAAATTTTTCAGGATGCTTGTTTAACTCTCGCTGAAGATTTTGGAGTATCTGGCTTCTTGGCAGTGACTGTGTGGGGCATACAGTGGCTTTGGCTGCATGCTGTTTCTTTCCTCTCTGAATCCCCTATTCACCCTCTTCTCATCTAGTGAAATGCTGTTTCTGTTTTTTTCCACATGAGGCATCATAGGATATGCAGATTGGTTAAAATGGTCAGAGAGAGCAAGAATCAGGAGACTGGTGGACCTGATGCATGAGGTTGTGAAGGACTTCTAGAAAATAGGGTTGAGGACCATCATGTTCTCACTGTTGTGCAGTAGCTAACATAAACGCTGGCATCAGTGGGGACCCAAATATGCAAAATAACCATTTAGACCATGTGTTTAAAAGACATGGTAAAATGTCAAGGCAGTGAATTTCTGGTGCTTAAAAACTTCTCTGGCCTTAGCTGAAATGATCTCAACCTTCGTTATAGAAGGGTGTGAAGCTTTCTTTATGAGGTTGCACCTTTTTTTTTTTTTTTTACCCTTTTCAGTGTACAAAGCTTTGTCTAGACTAGGATTTACATCAGTGGTGTGATTAGCTCCTTGGTGGCTGTAGCCTAGATATGAATGTGTCTTTTATCACTTGCAAAGGCTTTACCTTCCCTCCATTCCATGGGATTAAACTCGACAAGTTCAGTGCACATGGTAGAGCTCAGTTGTATGTGTGGTGTGTGTTGGTCGCGTTTTGTGTTTTTTTTTTTCTTTTCCTCTGATGTGGTGCTGATGCTATTTGTAATGCCGAGTGGTGGACCTGATTCCTACTTTACTAAGTGCTGTACAAATTGAGAATACTAATAAGATGCCAGCTCCAAATAGTTTACAGTGTGTGTAAAGGATGAGACAAAAGTTACCTGTAGACAGGAAGAACACAGAAAATAATGACAAAACAATATTGGTCAGCATCCTTGACCATGCCCTTGGCAGTTCCTGGAGCCAAGCCACCATCAAGGTTCTGTTCTGCTGCTTATGGGCACCCTGATAAGGTGGTGGTCTGTAGCAGATAAGCCTGCCATCACATTTTTTAATCTCATTAAAAAATTATTCTGATAAAGCATAAATGATGTAATATCTACATTCTTCTGTATCACTGAACTGCTCAGCTCCTGTACTGTTCAGCAACAACTAGATAAAACCAGACTGCAAACTGTTTTGAGCATTATTCTGCCCAAAACATCCTTGTCAGATTTATCTTTCTACATGGCTGAGTGACATTTCTGGGTAAGTTCACAAGCTTCTCTTTGTCCCCACTGAGAGTCCTTCAAACAGTCTCCTTGTTCTCCTGGTGTGTTACCCGTTAGCAAAATTAATTGATGTGGGGGGCACTGTGGTATTGTTTGACAGGAGCTGAGATTCCTGGGTTTTTTCAGTACAGCTGGTCAGAGGTTTTCCAGCATGGACACTGGAAAATGCTAGTTCATCGGAAAATATATTGTGCTTGTACCTTTGGCTTAGGTATCGGCCTGTCCCCTTGCTCAATTCCCTTGTTTTTCAGTGCACTGGTTGATTAGGCTATTATGGAGCAGGGGGATCTAAGGCATCTAGGGAGCCTCCCAATACTGGGATGAAAACATTTTGGAAATAAATAATTTTCTAAATGATATAAATATTCTTTCCCAGTTAGCACAGTTATCACTAGTGTGTGAAGTTTTACAGGTCTAATGGGAATTTCCAGGCTTCAAGCTTCTGTGTTGTCTTTTGGATGAGGAGACAGGATAGGAACTTTGTAAACCCCATGTCAGATTTTTCCAAATTGAACATGAAAAAAAATTTGTCTATTCATATATAAATAGTTTTGTGAACAGCTGGAGTAGTGGAGTTTAAATTTCTTGCAGACCTGTACCCTCTTGCCCCTGTGTCTTGTTCTTGCTGTATTATCAGTTTCTCTTTTCCCCTCTCTCACCTCCACATTTCTCCTTACCTGCTGTCACCTAAGACACTCCACAGAGCAGGGACTTGCCACTCCCTCCTGCATTTATGAACTACCATCAGGAAAAAAGCATCTATTGGTTTGTAGTTGGGGTGATGCTGATAACTGCTGAGTGGGTGCTTTGGTTTTTCCTTTTCCAATATTTCCCCCACCTATGTGAGGCTGCTAATATTAATTAAATGCAGAAGAACATATTTGGTTAAAACTGTCCAAATAATTAAATATATATTAAAATATGTATATAATAAAGTTTAAACCTGGATGAAAACAAGGCTTAAATTATATCCCTTCAGGAAATTTTGAATTTTAGTTTCCAGTGCTGTTAATCTCCAGCCGTCAACTGGGAGCCAAGAGATTTGGAAGAGCCTGGTCCCATGGGCAGGAGCTCAGCATGAAGTTTATTTCAATGCCTGAGAATGACCACTTCAGGACGAAGCCCTTCAGTAGTTTAATGTTAACATAGAGTTTTGTACATATGACATGGCATACAAGTTGCTATCTCTTGCTTAACAAATATGGCAGCTGGATATTTCTAATTTTAAGTGTCTGGAGGGACTACATCTGAATTTTAGCCCATGTTTGTAATTTCATAGTTACTGATGCTAGTCTTCTCACTGGTTCTAGTTACTGGAAATTTAGGTTTCATTTCTTTTCAGCCTTTTTTTGAGGAAAACTCTTTGGTTTGTCTTCTCTAAATAGGCCTTTTTGCTCTAAGTCAAGTTACACATTTTAGATTGTGAAGCTACAAATAGCTAAAATTAATGTTGAAATATTTAAAGTTTAATTTGATTATAAAGCTAGTAAATTCCCAAACCATGCTAAGGTCTACTCAATGATCCATAAATTTTTTTCAGCATAACTACTTCACTCAAGCATTCCTTCTGTTGTCTTCCCATGGATGTTTTGGGTTTGGGCAGAGTTTTTTGTTCTGTGTTTGTACAGCACTTAACATAATGGGACATTGGTCTTTGAGTGGTCTCGTAGGTACACCTAGGGAGTCTATAATGGAAGTCCTTTTCTTTCCCTTTTATAAATAAAACACTTGCTGTGGGATGTGTTTCCACTTCCAGTTGTATGTAATTGGCTCAAAACTTTTGAGTCTGGAAGAAAATAAGCATGTATTTATAAGAGCTAAGTTTTGTGTTTTCTTTCACTAAATGAGATTTGACTGTGCTCCTGTTATAAAATGCAGCATTTTAGGTAATTTCAAGGTATTTTTTAAATTCTGTTTCCCCAAAGAAATGCCTATACTATAATGTAATTGTTTATAATATACAAAAAAAATTACTTACAGAGAGGTTACTCCATTTTCGACACTATTCTATGTAGAGTAATTGATGGTTCTACATGATAAAGAAGGAATTAATCTATTCGGCTCACAGTGTTAATTAAAGTAGTGGATATTTACTACTTATAAATGAGGAAAAAAGCTCCCTGGAATCAATTTGGGCACTTCTGCTTTCACTGTAATTGCTATAAAATTATCTTCATGCATTGAGCAGTGGCACTTGTTATAACAATACCTATGGCAGAACTCTGCCTTCCTGTCCTCTGAAGAGTTTGAGAGTGATGACTTGACCTGATATGTATTTCTCAAAATGGGGGAGGAAGGAGCAAAAAAATAGAGAGCAATACATGGAACGATGAATGTAGGTAAAATAATTTAAGTCATAGCTTGTTAATTAAATAGTCTGTATTAAAGGCTGGAAACCTTTGGCTTTCGTTTTCATGTGAAATTTGAAAGCACATGGTTTTGTGCCCTGTGTTGAAAGGGGAAATAGGAAGAGCGAGAAAGACATTGCAAGTACCGTGGTAACTCACCTGAACACCAAGACTGAAAGGTAGATGTGCTCTTCTCTCAGTCCTCTAGGTTCAAATGAAACTTGACCTTTGCTGATTTCATATATGCTGTAAAATTTGCCCTAATCTTCCTGAGATCTCTATATATCCATGGTTGAATCCCACCTTCCAGAAAGCATGTCACAGTGCTGTGTTCAGCAGCTCAGCTTTGTCTGTGTGTTGGAACCAGAGTATTTCCAGAACTTTTCTACGCATACCTTCAAAACTGGAGGGTGCTGAGCATGTGCTATGAATAGGGAGAAATAAAACAGAAGAAGGATGTGAACAAAGGTAAAAAGCAAATAAATAAAAGAGATATATGCTTGCATAAATCTGCAGGCACTGTTCCTTCTAAATACTATGCATTTTTCTGCTAAGCAAGGGAAGGAAGAAAGAATATATTCTGATTACTTCTGTTTGATACAGAAAGTAAGTACAATTTTTAACTGTTTCATGTTTTCAGAACAATTTATGACCAGTACTATGTCAAGCAATCGAACATAGATAGGCAAGATACAATCTTTTTGTTGGTCTTATTCTAAAGACAGAATCTTCGGAAATGGACTCATGGAATAGTGAGTCCAAGGTAGCTCTCAACTGTAAGGCTGTTCAAAACCAAAATTTTATTAGAATGCAATTTTTGCACAGTTTTTGTCCCATTCTAAATGGGGAAAAAAAAAAAGACTGCTTGACCCATGTCTTTTTGTGAAAACAGACTGCTCAAGCTAAACTTAGAGGGTATTTTTAATTTGTAATAGAATTTATATAAAATTCCATCATTTTTGGAACAGTTCAGTGGGAGATACCTGTCCCCATCCTCTCTTCCCCCTCCAATCCCTGCATCTGCATTGTCAACTTGCTTGATGATATTTTGGAACCTTATAGTATTTGGAGGGTTTTATCTTTTATTTGTACGCCAAATAAGGTGATTGGGAGTTTCCGCGAATATCTCAGCTTTGTTTTCCATCCTGAAGTAAATCTCTGCCCTTTATGCTTGCGAAGAGAATATTGTAAATGCTAATCTTGGATGTTAGGGAAAAAAAAGGCATGAGAAAGAACTTATTATTATTCTAGAATTTCATAGTTCTTGTATTTGTCTTGTGATTTTAGTATATGTACTGTATCCCAGTATGTGAGGAAAAAACAGGAGCTAGAGAAAAATGTCACAATCTGAGCTGCCTTTTTTTCCACCCCCCCCCCCCCCAACCACCAAGACTGCAGGAAAAAAAAGGGTGCTGGTGGGGAATGCGCATAAGACATAGATTTGTTGATCACATAATGGTGCCGATTGTTCCCAGTGAGCAGTGAATGTTTCTGCGACTTAATTGTCCTCCACAATGAGTAACATGCTCTGTCTTGTACTGGGGTAAATCAGTGTTTCAGAAAGAGAAACACGTGACTTTGTCTTAAAGATCTGCTTATTATTAGAGTTGTTTCTTGCTCAGCGTTAGAAAAATGAGCTAAATAGAAGTCACATCCTTACACACCATTTCTTTTCCAAAAATGACTAAGGAATAAACGCAGGGTAAAATCCTGTCTCCCCTTGGCTCAGTGAAATGAACCTCTGTGGGTCAAGACATCAATCTTGGGGACACTCTTCCTAGTGTAGACCATAAGAAACTCCCTGTTCTTCAATGGGAACTGGAACCTCTGTGCCATTTGGTAAAAATCCTAGCACTCTTCCCAATCTGTGGCAACTGTTTTGTTTGTGTACAGAAGTTTTCTGACACTAGAAAGGATATAGAAGCGTTTAGCCAGGGAAATTTCCTTTTTGTAGCCCATATTCAAAAGACAATTAAGTCAATGAGCATGAAAGCATGTATAAATACTTTATTAAGTGAAGGCCATTATGAATGTAGTGATTGAATCTCCAGTAGAGATATGAATGTTGAAGTCACAGCAAAGTTGAAATAAATAGAAAAAATATTTAAGTGGATAAGATCTGCCTTGCTGATTGGTATTTGTCACCTGTACTTTGGCAGCACTAATATAACCTGTTTTTATGTCAAAATAACTAGTTCTGAATATGAAGAGTTTTAATTAGGAAACTATTATGTGATTTTCTTTTTCATTACTTTAAAGGGCAGCCAACACCTAGCATTCTCTTCCCAAATATAATTGTAAATTCAAATTAAACATTTTAAACTAAAGCGGCCAGACAATTTATATTTAAAAGTGTGTGGGATTTTGCATATATTAGCAGTTATGTTATGCTACTTGAGCTTTTGATGAGTTGCAGTGGTTTTATGAAAAACAGATCATGTCTTACAAACCTTATAAATCTTCAGTGATACCACAACTTTGAGAAATAGTATTAGGTGCCTTTAAGGTTTGCTGTAACATCGTTTGGGTGACTAGAAAACTCGGGATGATGCAAAAGAAAACCCCAACCCAACAACCGAATGCTCATCGCATGGACTATATGTGGCAAAATGGTAATAATCCTTCTGAGAAGGTTTGTCTCTAGTAGAGTCTTGATAACATCTATCTCTCTGCCTTATGCTATTTAACATCACCCTCAGTGAGCTGGTAGAGGATACTAGTGAGGGGAGGGAGGAATACAGGCCGGAAGGACAACTTTGTATTTGTAGGGATATGTGTCAGTGTCAGATATCTAAACCTGGCTCTAGTTCTAGCCTTTACGTGGAGGGAGTTGGAGAAAAACCATGAAAGCCATTTAAGATGGGGAGAAACATGCTTTAGGGAGACAGTCTGGGAGCTCAGCTGATTTAACTTAGTAGGCAGATGGTGAAGAACTGGCTTGAACTCACTGTTGGGGCAGGTATGTGGAGAAAACTTGGTAACAGATATTTCTTAAGTTTTGATATAATCCAGCGTCTGAAAACTGCGTCTAGGCTAACTGAAACCAGAGTTACAGCACGTATTTTTAACATGGTGTAGCATTAATTGTTGGAACAGTTTGCCAACTGTTGTATTGGATTGAAATGTTAAATGAAACCTGGTGGTATTCTACTTTGAAAAATAATTAATTTAGGACAATCCTACAGGGGTCAGCCTTGAACACAGAAGCTCTGGCTGTTGCTGGATGCTGTTTCAGTTGAGCAGTGGAAAGACATTTTAACAGTTGTGACCCTGGATGGAAACTTGTGCTCTTGCAGGAGCATTTTGGGAAGTCTGTTGTTAGTAAACTCCATTGTCAGTAAACCTCCTAAGGCCTTAGACCAGTCCTGTGTGCGGAGCAGAAGACTATAATTAATTTATCTTTGCTTACACATGTGTGATGCAAATACAGAAAATATTATTTCTATCTCATTACAGAAGCAGGGGGGGGGATGAAATCGCTGCTCAAACTTTAAAGCAGCAACATGGTGTCTGTGTTTGTTCCCCTCTGTAACAAAAAAGGCCTCACTCTGCAAAAATACAATATTTAAGGCTGTAAATATTGAGCTATTATATTTGCTTCAGAATGGTTTGTTTTACTCAATGCTGTTTCAACCAGTGGCTTCTCCCGTGCTGCCCTGTGGCTTGTTCTTGCCATCCCCTGCCACTAGGATGGGAAATGTGCAGATTTTTCCTAAACAAAATTGTTTGTCAGAATGGATCAGCTCACGTCCTGCACTGTGTTTGCAGTAGTGCTTTAAATTAAAAAAAAAAAAAAGAAAAAAAAAGTTAGTGTCTGATGTCAGTGCTGATGTTAAGGTATGACAAAGCTGCTGAATTGTTTGTTCTGTCTGGAACAGGTTAGATGAATTAAAAAGCATCCCACAGGGTAATTGTGGAGTTAGTAAAGCGAATAGCATGTATGCGTTGAGTACCCTCCTTAGGAAACCTTGTGTGTGTAAATACGTAGTGTAAACCAATAAGGCTAGAGTTTTGACTAGTTCTTAAAAAAATAAATAGGAATATGAAAACCACAATTCCAGGGAAGGGGGGAAATTGTTGAATTGGCCTTGGGTGGCTGCAGAGAATTTCAACCCATGGGTGAAGGCTTAAGACATTAACAAGCAAAAGAGAAACAGCAACGAGCAACTGCTTCAAAATTATAACAGGAGGAGACTGAAAATGACTGATCTCCTTCCCAGGCTGTGCTGCTCTGCTATTCCTGGGAATGCTGAGGCTTGTCTTAGTGTCTGAGAAGTACAACCGGGTGTATATCCTCAAGGTGATACCCAACTTAGGTTAAGGGACAAATTTCCCACAGACCAGGAGGAAAAGAATCTCTCCCCTGCCTTTTCATTCAGCTTTTGGTAACTCTTCGCAACATATGCAAATCAATGAGGCCTTTGGATTTTCAGCTAACACCGACTAGGGTAGAGGCACTGACTTCAGCAGGGCCATACCGATTGGCACCAGTTGAAGATATTGTCCTTCAGCTGTAGTATTCTTACTTCGTAGAGACATTCTAGGGTCATTGTACAGGAGGGGGGATATTTTGCTTTGATGCTGTGCTGCAGATCACTGGGCTTACAGGATGCAACTTAACTCATAAGGCCCCATATCAGACTTCTACATGGCAGGTTTTTAGTCTTGTGGTCTGGCAGCTACTCTGAAGAGCTTTATAGACGGTAGCACTGAAAATCATTGCTTCATTCTGTAGAGACTGAGGTCCTTTAGGCTTGGATGACTCAAAAGATAACCTTGAGGAAGTCTGTGAAATTGGAAATCCCACAAACTTGCCACCAGGAAAGGAGTTCAACTGCTAGTAAAAAGGATTATTTGTAATACTGCCCTTGCCTGGTGGGTTGCACAGTTAGGAGAGAGAGTGCCAAAGTGTTTGTTTTGCCTTGTGAAACTCCCCAGCTTGTGGAAGGATGGCTGGAGGCTGAGAGGTTACAAATACAAAATACGGGTGTTTGATGCCTCCCATCCTCTTTCTGAGGAGTGTCTTTCTTCAAACCTTTTATCATTAACTGTACCAGGAGAAGCAACTGAGCACTGATGACTCCAAAAATGCATGGAAGCCCCTGCAGTTCATATGTAACTAGAGATAACGACACTCTTTAGTTTTCCAAATAGGCTTTCTGGGCGTTTCAGAGAAATGTACTCTGCTACTTCTTGCTGAAATATATTTTACACAGCTGTGTGCAACAAATATTGTCCCATTTGGGCAGAGGCCACACGGACAGATCATGGCTCCATCTCTTGTTGCGATGCAGCTTAGCCATCCATTTTGCTGTGCTGAGGAGTCCCTGCATGGCAGAGAATTATAGAATGATTCTGGTTGGCAGAGATCGAGTTCATCCATAATGTAACTCTAGCACTAAACCATGTCCCTAAGAACCTCATCTATGTGTCTTTTAAACAGCTCCAGGAATGGTAACTCAACCACTTCCCTGGATAGCCTGTTCCAATGCCTGACAACCCTTTCTGTGAAGAAATTTTTTCTAATATCCAATCTGAACCTTTCCTGGTGCAACTTGAGGCCATTTCCTCTCATTTAACCACTTGCTATTTGGGAGAAGAGACCAACACCCTCTATGCTACAACCTTCCTTCAGGTAGTTGCAGACAGTTTTAAGGTCTCCCCTCAGCCTCCTTTTCTCCAGGCTAAACAGCCCCAGTTCCCTCAGCTGCTCCTCATCAGACTTGTGCTCCAGGCCCCTCACCAGCTTCGTTGCCCTTCTCTGAACTGTCTCCTATACCTCAATGTCTGTCTTGTTGTGAGAAGGCCAAAACTGTACACAGTATTTGAGGTGGGACCTCACCAGCACTGAGTACAGTGGAACAATAACTTCCCTAGTCCTGCTGGCCACATGTTTTTAAGGAAAGTTTTGATACTGAACCTCGTTGGAATCACTTATATAATTTCCTTAAGAAACATGAGTTTATCTTACAGCAAACGTATGCATCTTTCAAATAGTTTTAAAGAGACATCCTGTGTTTCTTCCACAGCCTGATCTAATTTGCCATTTCCTAAGCTCAGAATTGAAATTCGGTATTGCTAAGCTTTAGTTTTCCAGTTTACCTACATTTTGTCAATTTTTTGTTCAGACCTTTTATGTTTCTTCACTATTCCTCTAAGCAGCACTGCAGGTTTCTTAACACGGGCACTTTGCATACCTATTTATTTGTGTAACAAACTCAGTGACAAATGCGACATGCTGTTTAATGCCTCAGTAAATATTATCATGTAACTATTAGGAAACATTGGACTTGTTACACATGACCTAGTACTTGAACAAAACAACGAAAAGTAGTACTATTGATAATTTTTCTCAGAAGTCCTTCCTATTCTGTTCCAGGAACTGGCTATAAGGGGCCTTCCAGCAACGGTGCGTAGTCTTCTGTATATTTCCTCCTTTGCCTTGGCTGTATTATTTGTAAAATCACATATCAGATCTACCCAAGCATCACTAAGCTAAGCTTTGTATTGGAACAATGTACAATATCAGCCAATAAATGTGGTCTTTAATTGTCATTTCCTTTTTTGGGGGGGGGGTTGGGGCAGAAAACGGAGCCAGGAGGGAAAAAGGAAGTTTCTTCTTTAGGTGCCTAGCTCAATTAATTTTCTTTCTTATGTCCCCCAAGGTCCCTCAGACACTTAAGAGGCGTTGTAATGTCTGGCTTATCTGAACCATCTATTAAACATTGGCAGTCAAAATGTCAAAATGTCCCCCGGTATAGCCCAAGGCTCTGATCGTGCAGATGAGCATTTGTGGACTTCAGAAGCTTAGTCCAAGCTCAGTGATCTGCCCTCCTGCAGCCTGCTCCTCTCCCAAGCACTGTTCAATGGGCTCAGACTTTCTTGGGGCTTGCTCTCTCCCTTGCTGGTACTCCAGATAAAGCTTGTCAGGGTGTGAAGGCAGCAGCACAAAAGATGATAAGGGCAGACCTCGGCCATCCATCATGGTTACAGACTAAACAATCCTGTATTGTTGAAGAACTGGCCCCTTTTAATAACAATTATTAAGAAATCACTAAGGAACAAAACCAGCAATGTTTTTATTTTCAAGGAATATTTTGAGGGACTCTATCTTCTGCATGGGCCAAATAAAAACACATGAATCAAAGCTATGTGTTAGATTTGGATTTCCAAGAGGAAATTACCAAATTAAGAGACTTATTTGGGGCTCAGGCACTAAAAGGTTTAAAACTGAGAAGGATGCAAAAGACCATGGTGATAGGAGATCTTATTCCCCATAGAATGAATAATATTGGGATTCCCATAATGGAAGGTATTGAGAACATCTCTCTGTAATCACTAATGTCCAGGCTCTCAAAGTTATGCAGGACCTGCTGAAAGTTGGCAGCTGGACCTGAAAGGAGAGAATGATTCCCAGTCAACACTTCATACAAAACCAGAAGTAGTGGTGAGACTAAGGAAAAAAAAAAAAGAGGCATCTTTCCTGTTCCCTCTGCTGTTGCCCTGTATGTGCTTGTTGTTCAGCTGTAACTTCAGCCTTGAAGACAGTTTCATGGGAAAGGTTTTTAGCCCTTCTCTACAGTCACATCAGGTTTAGACTAAGTAAAACCCTGGCCTGTGGATTTCAGCAGTTAGAGCCTCCATCCTTGCTGATTCCTCTATCTCAAGGTTGCCAGCTTCTGCTATTGCACCCTCTAATACAAAAATGCCAAAGAAATAGTTTTTGAAGCTTTGACTTGCATATTTTTTCCCATAGATGTTGGTCCTTTGCAAATGCAGAGGAGCACTTTGGGCAGAAGCTGTGGGGGGATACATTATTGTCCTTTACCTGTACTTTGTTGCAGCAGGGATTGCTAGGATTGCCCCGTGCTGGAGGGATGTCTATGGAGCACAGCAAAGGCTGTGACTGTAGTGGACGCCAAGTCCACCAAGTTTCTGCATGTGGGGCATTTTTTTGTCTGTTCCCCATGATCTTCCCAGCTGCTGTCAGGCGTGGACCTTGCATGACCATGAATGTGAGTGGGGCAGACCTTACTGGAGAAAAAACAGGAGCATCTGGCTGAGAATATCCTGATGGTAAATGTTCGTTTCAAAATCTTGTCACTGGCTTTCCATTTGGAAAAAAAAAGAATTTGGTCTTTGTTTCTTTCTTTCTGTCACTCAGTCATGTAGTGCCGCTCTATAGCATTTTGACATGCAGATGTCATGAAGATTTCATGCAAGATGAAGTTAAGTATGGGTAGTGATTTATTATTTGTATTGTTTGTTACTTTTCAACCTAAGCAGACTCATCACCTAAATTGTCTCAAAAATAATCCATTGCAATTCTGTGAGTATCAAAGGCAGTCATCTGTAGAAATCATAAATTACCTGCAGGAAGAAATAATGATATTACAATGTGGGGGTTTTTTTAATGTTGTGTGATTTTTCTTGTTTTTTTTTTTTTTTTTTTTCCTCTTTTTTCCTAAGAACTGTGTGCAGGGATTATAGTCACTTTATAGTCAGAACTGCTTGTGCAGAAGACAAACATGCCTGCTGGGGCCTCCCAGGAGTCATATTTTTATTGTTTCATGTTGTTTTTCCTGGCTTAAAGTAAGTACCTGATTTTGTGAACCAGTGGCAAAATATGATTTATGTAGAAACATGTTGCCTCCTAACCCCTTCGTTGTTATTAGTAGCTAGTGAAAATACAAAGCATGGAACACTGAGAGTAAAGTGCGATGTCATCTGCTCTGCGTTTTTCTTGCTCAGTGCTGCACATATGCCCACAAAGGTTGTGCCCACCTCTTTAGATAAGTATGTACATGATTAACCCATTACCAGAGGATGTATCTACAGACATTTGCAAATTCAAGGGCTGAATGTTTTGATCTAATAGAATGTGGCAAAATTCAGATGTATTTGTACCTGGAGAAGAAAAATATATCTCTGCTACTGCTGAATTTTTTTTCTTTCTTCTTTAAAACAGTTGTTTGCAGGAAAAAAATAGTCTCTGGTCTTTGAGGCATAGAGCATCCTACTATTTCTCATTAACAATAGTCTTTCAAACAAATATGCTGCCTATTGGCTCAGCCAGTGAGATTTGTCACCATGCACATGCAAAATGTATTTCAAAGACTTATCTGTCATGTAAGTTTTAGAAACTATTTCCCTTCATTGTAACTTTCTGACAATTATGGCTACTGATTTACACGATAGCAATTTAATCTATTGTCTTGAGAATCAACCGGATGTGACGTTTGGTCTTTATTTTTCCTTTTAAATGAACAAGAGTTCCTGGCTTTTACAAAAACAAGAAATTTCAGACCAAAGCCATTCCAGTCCTGTCCTGTGAAGGAACATGGGAACAATGGTGTTGTAGACTACAGGTGGCAACTGGAGGAGCTTCTTGTTCGTGTGCAAGAGGAATCTCACACACGAGAAGGTACATTCATTTCTAAATAAACAAGTGATAAAATTATAGAGGAGTATATACTGGCAGATCTCACTGATCATATTATTGTTTGTTAGTGGCGCCTGCTCTATTAGAATTGGGAGAAACTTCAAGTCTGCAGCTTAGAACTGACTAGGAGATGGCAGGGAATGAAGAGTAGGGCTTTATATCCTTTTTAATTTGCTTGCTTTGTAAAGCTGAAGGGTTAACAAACAAAAGCAATATCTGATTCGGTCACAATAACGCAGTGCATGCATTAAAAATACACTAGCAAGTGTGTAATCTGAGAATAATGCCTATTGTTTTCTTTACCATTATTTTGTAGTCTCATTCCCATGCAGTTGCCACTTCTTAGCTATCTTGTAGAAGTAACAGTTTTATGTCAGAAAGCAGGAGGCAACACTAAAACTAATTTTGGTGAATGGAAGTTTTCACCCTGGGTCCCTAATCTCTGCAGTTTCCTCCCTTTACTACTTGCCCCTTATCTCAAGCATATTATCACTCTGAAATCACTGAAACCAGTGAATTATAAGCCTGTGATTATAATGGTCTGCCGGCCAGTCCTGTTCCTTTCGTGGATGTTTGAGCAGGATGCAAATCTTGCACAACAGAGGTGACTTTTATTGGGACCAAGTTGGCTGATCTATTCTGGTGTGCTTCTTCATGTCAGGTTGTCTGATAAATAACGCTGTGTGTTGAAGGGCTTTGTGTGTGCAGTGTATTCACTTAGATAAATTAAGATATGTGTTTATGTGGGATTGCAGTTCCTGTGGAGGTAGCCCACATTTCCCTGCAATGAGAAGTGAAAATAGGAAGAAAGAATAGTTAATCTCCTAGATTACCTACTTTAAGGAAGCATGGGTAGGTAACAGAATTACTGTGAAAGTCTGCATGGATTACAGCTTTCTGAAATGTTGTAGAACTTCAGAAATAACTTCATAAAGAATGGGTAGAAAATGGTGAGTTATGTGAAACAGACTAAACACCCCAAACTGAGAATGTGTTTATCTCTCTCTTGGTTTTTTTTTGACAGATGCTCTTCTTGGCAGTGCTGCTAACAAACCTACTGCTGGCCGCTGTAATATCAGGTATGGAAATGTGTTTATTTTCTGGTGTCTAAGAACTAGAATAAGTTTTCAGAGTTTCTTCTGTAAGATTTTTTTTTTTTTCCTCTTTTTGTCCATCTAATCCTGTAATTCCGGGACAGGCAATATTCTCATCATGCTGGTGATATTGTTAGAGCTTCTCCTTTTGGCTCTTTACTTTGCACTGTGTTGAGTCACAAAGACTATGTGAATTTGGTGGTGCTTGAATGAACAAACTATGGGGCTTTGCTACTGCCTTATTGATTTTAATGGGATTACAGGCAGGCACAGTTTGTAGCATCATAGAATTATAAAATCATTCTGATTGGAAGAGACTCTCAAGATCATAGAGTCCAGCCATTAACCTAACTCTGGCAATTAACCATGTCCCTAAGAACCTCATCTAAATGCCTTTTAAACGCCTTCAGGGATGGTGACTCAACCACTTCCCTGGGCACTGTGTTCCAATGCCTGACAACCCTTTCTGTGAAGAATGAATGAATGCATGGCATTCCTTAAAGGATCAGGACTGAAATTATCCATGCAAGGTTTGGGCCAGTAGAAATAAACAGAAAAAGCTATTTCACTAATGCATATAATAATAAAAAAAAATTAATAATAATAAAAAACCACAACACACAACCAACACCTAAACCTGTGCTTGATCCTATAGACTCTGATGCCAGACATACAGTCTGCCTAGAAGCTAGAGCTAAAGGTTTAGGACATATAGTGATCAATGGCAATAAATTGCATCAGAAAAATTCCTGAACTACAAAATGAATGTTTTACATTGCAAGTTACATTGTGTTTTGATATCCAGGATCATCGGGTTCTTTACTTCAGGAGTTATCAGTTTCCCGTTGCAGCTTTTTTGGGAATGATCACATCAAAACTTTTGATGATTCTTTCTACAATTTTGCTGGGGACTGCAGTTACCTCCTTGCTGGGGACTGTCACAAGCGCTCCTTCACACTCTTAGGTGAGTCTGAGCAAGAAACCAAAAAGTAACAAATGCAAAATATTCTAGGGATGTAGTGTTGCCCTTGTGTTTGGTTCTGTCACTGAGAAGAAAAGACAAATAGTATTGCCCTTTGTCAGATAGGAGGGACCACTGAATAAACGGATCTTAGTCTTTCTTCTGAAAACAGGATTATTTCTGAGGAAATTCTGTCACTTTGGCTTCTGTTATCCCCTGGTAATATAGCTCATGTATAACTAAACTGACAAGAAATGGAGATTTTCTTACTGGCTCTTCCAAAAAGGGAAAGGGAGACCATTTTTAATTTTGAATTCTCTAGGAGAATGTGGCTCTTAAAGCTGAGTACAGGAATAGGAACTGCATGAGCATGTAGAACTAATTTTACCTGCATGCTAAATGCTCACAGTAAGAAAAATCCCATCCTACATGACAAAAGGCCTTTGAACTAGCATGAGTCTCTGCAGCATCATTCTTGGAGATGGGCAACAGAAGATATGAGGAACCAAAGCCATATGTTACTTTCATACCGAACTCTTTTGGCAGATATTCATATATTAACTAATAACTGTTCTGTATTAGTAATAATAGTTTAAGATGACTTTTTACTGACTGTAAATAAATTGAAGTAAACTGCTGCCATCACTCTGAAAAGGAAACACATATCAATTTAAATAATTTTCTTCCTCAACTCAGTACAACTTTTTTTGTATGTAGAAGAATATGCCAGCAGATGTGAAATACGAATTGACTGAAGTATTTTATGTGGTCAAATAAGTCTTAAAAAAATGCCATGAGTTGGGGCTTTATTTCTTTGTTCGGCATGTAAGCATATCATAATCTATTTTTTTTTTTATTACTATCTCAGTATATGTGCGTGGGTTTGTTTCTGTTTTGGATACTTGTCTGTGAAGTGCAATCTGCATTGCTGAGTAAAGCGTATAGGTCTGGGCAAAGCTGACTACCTCAGAGCAGGAGGCCCAGAGTAGGTGGTGCATTGTACAAGGACCTGCTGTAAAGTCATAACTGGACAATGGGCAAAAGCAGAGAAAGGACTATGTCTGTACCCCCCCACACCCTCTTCTCTGTCAGAGTCTAAGAAAGTGGTCTTCATCTCTGTACTACTCCTTTTGAAAAATTCAGAGTGAGTAGCCCCCTAGTTGAATAGCCATTATTAGCATCCACTCCTTAAAGACCAGTTGAGAAGGTTAAAGGGCTTACCAAGAACAAAGATATCCAGGCTCAGTTCTTCCATCAGTTCAACCCCTTTCTCTTGCCAATGAGCTATGGGTTGTTCTTGGGAGGAAACTAGGAAGGGAAAGAGCAGGGCAGATCTTTGAGCACATCTCCTGTGGAATCACCTCCAGTGTGGGTGGTAGAATGGAGAATTCACTGTCTAGAGAGAGTAATAGGGGGAACGTGAGTCCACAGCCAGTGCCAGATCATGCGCCTACCAGTAGTTGATGCCAGCCCTTATCCTGGGACTATCTGTGCATTTCACATTAAACAACTATAGGATAAAATAGATGGATGGCTCTCGAAAAATGTTAGATTGTATACTCCCAACCCTGTTATGTGTACTGACAAGTTGTTCTCCTGAGCCTCAGAACTAACAATATTTTCTTATGTTTCATCTCTTCAGGTGACTACAAGGATGGGGAAAAAATTGGTTTCTCTGTGTATCTTGGAGAATATTTCAACCTTCACTTCTCTTTAGATGGAAGTGTGATGCAGGAAGACAAAAGGTACCTGTGGGAATGACAAGTATTCCAACAGAAAACCCCCGATATTTTTTGTGTCATATTTTGAGAAATTCTCATCTTTCTTCATAGGGTTTCCATACCTTTTGCTTCCAATGGCATTTTTATAGAGAAGGAGGCAGGCTATTATAAAATATTCAGCGATGAGCTTGGCTTTGTGGTGAAGATTGATATCAGTGGGAATATTCAGATACTCCTTCAAGAAAAGCACTATAATAAGACCTGTGGGTTGTGTGGCAACTTTAATAAATTTGCTGAAGATGACTTCAGAACTCAGGAAGGTAAGACTACAACTAATTGTATCTTAGTGTACACTTTGCCTACCTTTCCTGATGGGTGATTCAACAAATATTTTGCTGATCCAGCAAAACGTTTCCACCAAACCTGTCAGGTGTCTCATCTTGATGTGCTGAAAAGCTTTCTGACTCGGTTCTTTCGGCTCCCTTTCTCCTAAAAGGGAATTGCTCTCACATTTCATTTCTGAGCAAAGCCCAGAAGTCTGAATTCAACACTTTTGAAAACCTCGAATCTTGAATTATTTTACAAAGATAAAGCTACAGGCTAAAAAATGTGCAATATAGTGTGTGGAGAGGCTGACTAGGAGAAGACCCAGTCAAAAAGGTATGAGGAATACTCACTGATTCAACTTCTGATTTTTCGCAAGTTAGACAAGTGGGAGTAAGAATAGATAGTGTTGCAATAGCAGAATATTAAATCCTGGGCACTGTTGCTGACAGGTTTGTACTTGGATTTGACATGGGATTCTGTTCTCTAAAGTGGTTGCAGTTAATGACATTTCCCTGTCTATATGGGCTGCTGGGTTGGAGGTGTGCCTTATATCACAGCAACTCCTAATGCAAGGGAGAGATGAGACTGCTTTTGCTTCTCTATTCACTTTTATGGAAAGTCTACCAGTGTGGGGGAAGACTAAGAGCTTTGGAAAAGCACTGAATATGACTTTGAAGGACCAATCTTGATTTGTGGTATTTCAGAGTGTTTTTTAATTCTTAGCACTTATCTGAAGAGGAAAGGTTTAGAGTAAAGTTAGTTAATACATTAATTTATTAAATCAATAATGTAAAGTGTGTATTAAAAATAAATGACATAAAAAATAGAAAGGTAAACAAAGCAGCTTGGAGAAAAGCCTGGCAGTGCTCCAGAGATGTGTCTTACTGATGCTTGGAATACATAAGCATAGTTTCAATATACAGAAAAAAAAATGATTTCATAGTATCTTAAAATGATTGATCAGCCCTTCAGCAATGTAAATAATAAGAAACAAACTTGGCTCACAATTGCTTGGTGGGGCTTGGATACCTTGATGTCTGAATGTGTTGAGGTCTGAAGTTCACATGTTTTTCTCGAGACAATAAATATGAGTGAGGCTATTACAGAAAGCAGGAGCAAAAAAGGAGACCATATTGCCTTGCACTGCTCCAATATAGAGGATTCCTTTCTGCTGCTCATGTTTAAACTTGTTTCATTCTGTAGTTGTTTAACATGCCCGAGATTTTACCTTTCCTCTTTAAGGAAAAAAAAAAAGAGTGCTTTCACAATCACAGATTTCTGAATGTAATGACAAGATCACTGCTTGGAAGAGCAGAAAAATAATAGAGAATGTGGCAGAGAACATGTGTAGCTCTTATGGTACAATGAAGCCCCTGACTTCTGTAACCTGCATGGACATACAGATCTGTGCTAAAAGCACAGCTAAAAGCCTGATTAATAGAACTGTATCTCAGCAATTCTGCAATTTTTTTTACTTTGATACAATAGACATTTCATTTTAACTAGTTCAGAAGGAATCAGAATTAATTATGTTTGCATTTGTTGTATCAGTGACGGATATCACTATGCCTACAGGTTGGTTGTCTTCTGTCCAGCTCTGCTGGTGGGGTGGTTCATATGAGCTCTTCTTAACTTTATCCAAGTAAAATCAGCTTTTGATTAATTCAGAGTTTAAAAACAAACAAACATACAAAACAAACCTGCTGAAGCTAACTTCTACACAAGGGGCAAAACAAGCAGCTGGGGGAGGTAATATTCTTTAAATGAAAGATCTAGGCAGCCTGTTGGTGGCCTATGAAGCAGTTTACACTTTTTTTTTTTTCCCACTGCCATTTTTATTTGCTCTCCTTTTAGCCTGATTAGATCTCATAAAAGTCAGCCAAACTCAGGATGTGAGCTTGCTGTAATGACTTAGCGATCTGAGGTGAAGCACAATCTTAAGGTGAAGCACCTGCTGTGTTATTGGACATTGTCACTTACAGCAAGTAAACAAAGGAGACATGAAGTAAAGGGTGTTTAAACTTAGTAAACAGTGCATAATTGTTTTTCTTTTCTCTTGATATATTCATACTCATGTTCTATAATCTATCCAATCATGTGCTATTACCATAGTTCTCTTATGACTCCTAACTGTGTTTTGGTGTGTAAACTGAGAAGTGATAGTCTGATGAGAGGATAATACACATTGCTGCTGTACACACTTTTGATGCTCAGTTACTGAGGTCCTGGAGGTGTAAGTGATGTGATTTCAAGCTATGATACCCTAGCAAATGAGCATAGTACTGGTAGGACACAGCTTTGAAAGTAGTGGTCTTAGTAGCTCTTGGACCTCCAAAAACCAAAACAAAAAAACAACCCAAAGCCCCAAAACAATAGTCTCCCCAGTAGGTTTCAGAGTTGCAGACACACTTCCGTTCAGACAGAGGATGGGGTGCTGTTTCACTCTCATTGACATAGTTGGTTACTAAACTAGTTCATCCTGCAGAGAAGTGCTCATGTCCTGTTAAGACTGACAAACAAGATTGAATACATTGTATGTGGTTACTTGTTTGTTGGATATGGCAGTTAAAACAAGTCAGCTGCCCTTTGGGCTTTAAGCATGACTATTAATAAAATAAAATAAGAAAGTTCGCAGAAGCATTTCAGGGTTTTCTGTTTGTGTTTGTTTTTTCCCCTGCATCTTAATGAAGGAGTTAATTTCTCCTCTGCTTTTTCTTGCCATTCCTGTCCTTTGTAGCCATTCTGTGAGACTTGTTTTGTACCTGTCTTCATTATATGGTATTTGTCTGAGATACGAGAAGCCTGCATTCATAACCCACTCTGTTTTATTTAGAGTTTGGAATCAAAGTTATACATTTTTGTTGTGAGGAGACTGCCTTCATCACTGGGCTGTGGAGTTCTGGAGATAAATCTTTCCCTCCCTTGTGTTTAATATTATTAATTTAATATTCATTGAAGCAGAGAGGGTAGGAAAGACTTTATAGGCAATTACTTAAATATTTTATATCATTTATTTTGTCTAAACTATAGATCAAGCTTACAGATAGTTTTGCTCGTATAGAGTCATGTACTAAAACAAGCTAAACCATGTGAAAACAAAACAAAACACACCAAAACAAAACAACCCACCCATTACTTGGTAAATAACCAATGTATGAAAGTTTACACACTTCTGCTCACAGTGTTGTAGTGTCTTGCACAAATTCTTGTGTATATTTTACAGATGAGTTAATAGACCCTGGGACAGTTAACCTGCTGGACCTATGGCCATACGGAAAATCTGCAGGAGGTCCAGAGAGGGAGGTCAGGGTTCCTGCCTCCCACTCATGTGCCTTAAACATGAGGTGGTTATTGTGAACAATTTGCCTTGCCTGACCATCAGTCTCAAAGTAAGCAAGCAGCATACCAGTTTCAGATTTCAAAAGGAACTGGTGATTTTGAGACCCAGATGTCATAGTGGACACTGATTTTTTTTTTTTTTTTTTTTTTTTTCCCCTCCTGTTGAGAGTGAACATCATCTATCTGAAAACTGGATAAGTGAAAGCAACTGTTCTGATCAAAAAAAGGGAAGGGGGAAGTCTTGCCCAAGACATGTCAGTGTGTTATGTGGTTTGTGTGGTGTGTGTGTTTTTTTTCTTTTTTTAATTCTCTCCAAAGGGACAGAGACATGAGTGCAGCAATTAGAGCACTAAAGTCCAACAGAACAGCCCTGGAGGCCCAACCTGCTGCTCAGGTGCTTTGTGTGTGGCCTTCTTCTGGAAGACCTTAGCAGGGGACGTTTTTGGGATGTGGGGAGAACGTGAGATTTGGTTTGTGCTTTAACAGCTACTTCCTGAGCCCATCTTGTATCCTAAAAAGAGGCTGCGTGCAAACTAGAGCTGCCTGGGGGTCTTGACTATTGAGCAGCCAGTTCACATGCTCGTACCAGTCCATACTACAACCTGCATCAGGCACTGGTTCTTCAAGCACTTGTCTTGGATCCAGCTTTGTTTTCATCACGTTTTGTGACAACATCTGTTTTCAGCACACTTCCTGCAAGACTTAGGCAAAACAAGTGCTTTAGGAAAAAATCCCACCCGGGCTGTATGGAGAGTTTCTGGATGTAAGTGTCTGATGAGCTCTGGGTGGAAATTGTTTCTCCAGGAACTTGGCTGCTTAGACAAAGAAGGATAAACAAACATGGAAGGAATAGAAGTGAAACAAAACTCCACTGTGAATCTGTGTGAGTGAGGAGATTGTGCATTGTGAATGCTCAGGGAAAGGACAGGGAAAGGCAGAGAGAGAGACTTGCAAGACGTTTATACCTCAGCTGCTGTGGCAGGAATAAATCATTATTTGGGACAGGCTGAAATAAAATTAAGATCCTCTCACTAGCTGGGGGAAAGACTGCTCAGCTAAGCCAAAAGGCCTTTTAAACAAAGAATCAGGTTGCCAAAAAGGATGGTAGGAGAGGAGAGCAGTTGTGCTGCATGGTGGATGTGCAATGCTAGTGTAGGCAACAGAGCTGCCTAGCTGCTCCGTTAATACTATCACCTGTGCACATAAGAAATCCTAGGATTCTTTAGGCTGTTTTTGTTGTGTTGTCCCTTCTACTGCCTTTCCTACCCTTCATGTCCTTCAGCAGAAGAAAATGGAGGTGTTGGGTGAAAGGCAGCAATGGTGGTGAGCACTCTTCCCTCTGTCTGGAGCAGTCAGATGTATAGGGGACAGTTCTTCCTCACTGCTTTTCCTCCTGAAGCCTCATCAAACAGATAAAGTATTTGAGAATCGCCACACAGGTTGATAGGGCATGTAGCACAGAGTACGGATTGAAGAGCCCTCTCCAAAGTCACCCTCTGCAGAAATAACATATTCCCAAGACCCAAATCTGTTAAGCAGCTCAGTGGCCCCAGAGCCACTTCATAATTTCACATTAGAGCTCTTCTGATATTCAGTGAAACTTCCATGTCCAACTGCTTTTCACCTTTCCAGGAGTATGGAGTGCATCTTAATGTGTGATTGTAAAGCTGCTCGTTCAAGGAAAATACAGGTACTCTGAAAATACAGGTTCTACTGGATTTGTGTTAGGGGAAGTAATAACTAATGATAATCACTGAAATACTGTGCATCTTTAGTGACTGTGTTGTTTAGTGTTGAGGACAAAACTTCTGGGGTAAGCGGGCTACAAATGTGCATGCAAACTTTCTTAGTGCTCTCATTTTGAAGTCAGAGTGCCTCTCCAGCCCTTTAACTGTTGCCATATGTCACTTAAGGCTACACTGGACAAATCACGGGAAAAAAACACTGTCAATTGATCTCTCTTAATTCATTATTATCCTAGATTTTTACTGTTTTATGTTGAGGAGGTTTATCTGAAGCAGGACCTTAAGATATTGACCAAACTCAAATGCATCAATTATTGGCTGTTCCGAACAGCTTGGAGGTTAGTTTAAGGGCCCCAGGACTTCACACAAAGGAAGAAGTGCTCTGGCAACATGTTGGGAAATCATTTGTGCCTGTGGAATAGTCTGCTAATATACAGACAGGCACTGGAAGCAAGAGAGTTTGAAGATCAGGTTGCAAAACCAAACCAAAACAACAACAAAAAAACCCAAACAAAACCCACAAAACTTTGAAATTATTATTTTGAAAAGAAATTACTTTTTAGAAGGGCATGTTATGACAGGACAAGGAGTAATGGCTTTAAGCTAAAAGAGGGGAGATTTAGGCTAGGCATGAGGAAGAAATTTTTTACAATGAGGTTGGTGAAACACTGGCACAGGTTGCCCAGAGAGGTGGTAGATGCCCCATCCCTGGAAACATTCAAGGCCAGGCTGGACAGGTCTATGAGCAACCTGATCTAGTTGAAGATGTCCCCCCTCATTGCAGAGGGGTTTGGCTAGATGACCTTTGAAGGCGACTTCCAACCTAAACTATTCTATGAAAGTATTAATCATAGAATACAGCAGAGTTAAAATAGTATAATACAAATGTTGCATAAAATAACTACATAAGAGGTACAAATTTACAAGCACCACAGAAAAATAAAATCTAACGGAGGGGGAGATACAAAAAAAACAGGTGACCAGTATTTCAGGGCCAACAGTTGTCCCAACCTTCAAATCTTAACTTGTGGGTAAATGAGGATCTGGTGATACCCACCAGTGGGAAACTCAACATAGATGTGCATTCAGAGCCCAAGGAACACTGCTTCAGAGTGGAGTTCATCTCTTATTTTATAACCGTAAGACTACATTGGTGCAAATAAAAAGGAATGTATTTAATTTGACACTTTGCTTCTCCTCAGCCTAGATTTGATTTTTACTCTAATCTTTACAATCTCTGGAAAACTAAAGGGTTGCATTCTTGTTGCTGTGTTTTTCTTTTCCTGTGCTCAGTCCTGGCTCTCTAGATGAAAATTTCATGCCGTTTACCACCTTTTGCCTGCCATCTTTCCTTGGAGTTCCTCCTCCTTTGACATTGGCTGTGGGCCTAATGTATGCTACATTTATAAGCCCCAAATATCTAGTTTACAAAACAAAGTCTACTAAAGTCTACTGGCTTAATTACATCTCCCTTAGCATTCTTGGTGTAGTTTATATTACTAACTTTTAGTTTTGGAAAAGTTTTAGTGTTCAGTATATTCGTGTGTTTGAACTTAATGTACAGCAGGTATCTTGATGACATTTTTGTTGTATATTCATGAATATAATGATATATTATAAAAATATAAAATAAAAAAATATTACATAGGTATATTTAGTAAGCATTTATTTTGTTTTTCAGATACAGTCAGAGTCATATTTCAACATATTTTCTGCATAAGGTCTTGGGAATGCGCTAACAGTGGCAATTTATATTCTCACATGCAACACAATAGGGTCTTAAAAGTAAAGTTACAGGACTGAGAGTCATGAAATGAACTGTTTTGTAGCAGGTATCCACAGAAGGAAATGGAAGTAGTCCTCTAATCAGCCAGGCCATGGGAGGCAAAAGGAGGAAGAGGGGACATTCTCATTCTGGGAGGATCCCCCTTCTCAAAAGCACGGAGCAAGAGAAACAGACATGCTGCTTGCATCTCCAAGGAAGTGACATGCAGTTTGACTCCTTCAGTTTTGCTTTTATTCAAAAGGGGTGGAAATCTTGGCAGGTGTGGGCCAGGAGCTGCCTGTAATAAGGCAGAGGAGCATATTTCAGGACCACTTACACAGTAAGAACATGGGCCCAAGCAATTATGATGTATGTTAAGTTTCTTTGCAAACAAGATTTAGTTTCAGATAGAAAGAGAAAATCAAGGCCAGCTGGGATCAGGAATGCTAATACTTTCATTGGTTAGGGAGAGCACCTTCATTTTGTTTGCCCCTTTAATGTCTCATGTTTTATTGAAAACTTCTAAATATTAGGAAAATGTGAAGGCATGCTTAGGCTTCTGTAGATTATAGCTGACCAGAAAATAACTCCTATCATGTGCATGCAGATGTGAGAAGTGCTGAGACCTGCCTTCTTCAGGCTTTAGTCTATCCAGGGAGATCCTCTGCAGGAGTCAGCCCAGTTCACTCAAAGTGGCTTTTCCACAGTCAATCTATTTGGAATAGAAATTCATTTGATATGACAGTTTTTAAAACCAGCTTTTAGTAGAATGTCACACAGATAGTAGCTAATGATGATGACTCGTTGCTCAAACCCCTAAAAGAGCCATGTGCTTCTCCTCTTTCTCGTTCACAGGGACCCTTGTGGGAAACAGTTACGATTTTGCAAACTCCTGGGCTTTGCACAGTGAAAACAAGCAGTGCAAGAGAGTGCAGACTCCAAGCAACACCTGCAACATTTCATCTGATATTGCAGAGAAGGTTGGTGCCGCAACATACCATTCTGGTTTTGGTCCTCTTCTACCTGAAGGCAGCTTGCATTCCCTCTGGCAAATGCTTCCTTGAATCCACGTCTGTACCTAACGTGGTCCTCCCTCAGCAAGTGGTTAGAATGTGAGGCATTGGAGATAACTCTTTTGGGTTTCCGAGGCGCAGCGTGGTCTGAGATAGCTATACTGGGCACTGCTCTTGCCATTGCACTGGAACAAGGTGCATAGCTCTTTGTCCAGCCTGGCAGGAGTTAACCGTGGGGCTGGCAGTGTCACTGCTCGGGTCCCTGCTGTGGTGCAACAGGGTCAGGTGGTGCAGGAGGTGGAAATGACACATCCTCAGCGCATGCCTGTGCTGTTTGTGGGCTCTTCCAGCCTTTCTGTGAGCCAGCGCGGGGCTAGATGCAGGATGCAGCTGTGTTTGTTGTTCCTGAGCTGACAACTCTGTGACCTCTCATCCTCTGGCTGGTGCCAGCAGGAGGATTTCTACACTAGGGTGCTGTAGAGAAGTCACCTTGGAGGTTGCATGTCATGGCTGATGTCTTATTTACTGCAGTCTTAAGAAAGGAACAGTTTACCCACTAGTTAGTGAATGCAAGTTTTCTCTTCTACTGCAGCATGCCTGACACTATCCTTTCTAAAACTTTAGTACATCTATACACCTCTTCCGCCATTAAAACCCAAACCAACACACAAATATAAAATAGATGACCATGAAACCACTAGCTTGGTATTGCTTGGGAAAGATGTGTTTAGGTGGTACCTGGAGAATTATGTAGTTAATTCCCTTACATTGACTGGCCCAAAATGTTGTGGTGGATGGAGCCAAATCCAGTTGGTGGCCAGTCATGAGTGGTTTCCAGATGACATAAAATTGGGCAGAGTGGTGATCTGCTGGAGGATAGGAAGGCCGTACAGAGGGATCTGGACTGTCCGGATTGTTGGGCTGAGGCCAATTGTACGAGGTTTAACAAGACCAAGTGCCAGGTCCTCCACTTGGGTCACAAAAACAGTGCCCAGGGAGCACTACAGGCTTGGGGAAGACTGGCTGGAAAGCTGCCTGGCAGAGAGGGATCTGGGGGTGTTGATTGACAGATGGCTGAATATGAGCCAAGAGTGTGCCCAGGTGGCCAAAAAAGCCAACAGCATCTTGGCTTGTATCAGAAATAGTGTGGCCAGTAGGACTAGGGAAGTGACTGTGCCACTGTACTCGGTGCTGGTGAGGCCACACCTTGAATACTGTGTTCAGTTTTGGCCCCCTCATTATAAGAAGGACATTGAGCTGCTGGAGAGAGTGCAGAGGAGGGCAATGAAGCTGGTGAGGGGCCTGAAGCACAAGTTTGAGGAGCAGCTGAGGGAACTGGGGCTGTTTAGCCTGGAGAAAAGGAGGCTGAGGGGAGAACTTATCACTGGCTACAACTACCTGAAAGGAGGTTGTAGCATGGAGGGGGTTGGTCTCTTCTCAAAAGTAGCAAGTGATAGGATGAGAGGAAATGGCCTCAAGTTGCGCCAGGGGAGGTTTAGATTGGATATTATGAAAAAATTCTTCACCAAAAGGGTTATCAGGCATTGGATCAGGCTGCCCAGGGAAGTGTTTGAGTCACCGTCCCTGGAGGTGTTTAAAAGGCAATTGAGGTTCTTAGGGACACGGTTTAGTGCTAGAGTTAGGTTATGTTTGGACTCTGATCCTGAGGGTCTCTTCCAACCAAAGTGGTTCTATGATTCAGCCAGCAGGGGAACATCAGTTCTGAAGCCTCTGTAGGCACTACCGCTGCAAATCATATTTGTGAAGGTGTTCATCTACCTGGGAGTCACCGGAGTGGCGAGATGCTTCAGCCAGGCTATTTTTAATAGAGGAGATGTTCTCTGTAGGTGTTGCAAAGGCTCTGTGCCACCAGGATATTTCCCTTGCCAGGAGGAGGAGGTTCCTTCAGCTGTGCACACAGATAGTAGCTCCAGTTTGTCAAAGAAATACAGAACTGCTTGTTTCAGCCAACTCTCTGGCCTCCTTTTCTGCATCAACCTTTTTCCTTTCCTCTTTTATAATTATAAAAAATGTTCCTTCTTTCCATTAGACACAGGGTAGACACACGTGGTCACATATAGTAGCTCCAGTTTGTCAAAGAAATACAGAACTGCTTGTTTCAGCCAACTCTCTGGCCTCCTTTTCTGCATCAACCTTTTTCCTTTCCTCTTTTATAATTATAAAAAATGTTTCCTTCTTTCCATTGGGCACAGGGTAGATTTGAATATATACGGACTGCATATGGTATTACAGGTCATGATTGTTGTGGTAAATTGACTCCTCATCCATTGAAGCTTTTCATCTCACCTCGGGTACTCTGTGTGAATCAGAATGATCTGGTGGGTGCTAGGTTTACGTTTAGACCAGAGTAACTTAGGCCAAAGTTTAACCTTCAGCTTCTTGCTATACAAGTCCTTTAGACTGATACTTGTTAAACTAGGCTGAAATAATTTCTCAAGAGTGGTAGCACTTCCTGGCACGTAACTGCTCTACAGCTACTTGAGTGCTGGTTTCTTGCTTACCTGCAAAAAGCTAACTCAGACTCAGGCAAGATTGCCAACTTCTGACTATTTATACTTCCACTAAGCTTTTGGATGGGGATGCTTGTGTTACTTACACTCTGAAATTCATCGAAGCATGCTTGTGCCCCTTAGTACTACAGCTTCAGCCATGCAGCCCACTAACTTGGCTGAAGAAATATAGCAGTGATTTCAGGTTGGAAATGTCCAGCTTATGCTTCTTCATTGAGCTGAGCCAGTGTGTGGGACTGACTGAACACCTAATGGTGCATGATGCCAAAGATGTGACAAAAGCACGGGGGGTTTCAACCCAGCTGAGATGCCTTCTGAGGGACAGAGCTGTGTTTTTAAAATCCAGTTACAACTCTAGAGCAGGGCTAGTTCTTGCAACTGGTTGTGACTGCTGGAATTTTATCTCTTCAGGCAAACTTAATGTTTAGAAAATGTCAACATTGCAACTGAGACCAGAGAGTGGCATTCAGGGTGATATCTTATCTGATGGGTAGACTGCAACTAATAGGAGGTTTATACAGATGATGTTAAATATTGATGCTTTGTTGGATAAAGTTTTCTCTCCTGCAAACTGGATGAAATGGTCTTCTCTCTTGTGTGAGTTGATGAGCTCACAGCATTTAAAATCGGCTTAATGTATTCACTGTGCAAGAATAAACACAGTGCTATTAATAGAAGTCCAGCCAAACCAGTGCCTGCTGAAGAATGTAGGGCTTTTCAACAGAGTGCTTTGTTTGCTTGCTTCAGCTTCAGGAATGTAAATCTCCCCCTCTCTCAGCCTCCCTCCCTGCCAGGCAGTCAGCTGCTAGGTGAGGAAAACAACAGCTTTGGTTCAGTGTGCTCTTCCTATCCCTGCCCCTTAGCTCAGGGTAGACCTGAGGTTTTCTTTGACTCTCTCTCTGCCCCCCTCCCCAACAACATCCTTGGAGAGATGGCTTCTCTGCAAGATGCAGTGAAGCCAAAGAGCCCTGTTGTTCTTCCGTCTTTAAATCACAGAAAATGTGAGCAATTTCATGTCCTTTAAGGAAGAGCTCGTCTTGATTAATGGTTCCATATATCAGCTGAAGCTTTTGACCCAGCTCACACTCTTACCCTAATGTTGCTCTGGGAAGCTCCCTGACCTCCACCTCCAAAACACATACACGCTGATACATGTTTGACTACTGCTCTGCCTGTAGGTATGGTTCCTTCTCAGGTATATGGGTTCCCTAACTAGTGCCAGAGGCAGCTTGCCATTTACATGGTGGAGCTGCCTGCTGCCTACTTTCTTTTGACCTGGAAAGTATGCCAAACTGGGTGTTGTTGGAGGGAAGGAGCTTCAGCCTCCCTACCATGCCCTGCACTTTCTGCCTTCTTTTTGAATAATTACCAAAAAGAATAAACATCTCTGCATTGTCTGATCCATTTTTCTTCATCACTCAGATGTGATGATTTAGGCTATGCGTTCAATGAAGTACGGTGATCTATCAGCCTCTCAGATGACCAATGTTATGGGTAGCATGGATCTCGAAGTGTAAAAAGTGGAATGAAGTGGATAACTGTGGTGATGAGGCAGCCTTGAAAACAAAAATATAAATGTTTTAAAGCATTAGGATTGATTCATGTGTTCTTAGGCGTTACCTTTATCTTCTAGATTTCACCTTTAATAGAAATGGTTTATCGTGTATTTTTTTCCCTTGCTTATTAGGGTACTATACCTATAGCATGTTAGATGTGAAAGTGACTGAAATTAGAATTCAGCTGATTTCTGCTTTTGCTGAAATTCAGCTTTCTCTGAAACTGGTAAGAAATAGTGCCACTCATATCCCATGGAGTACTTCTATATGCAATAAAAAAAATACAATAGCACCTGAAAGCAAGTGGGAGAGGTTTGCAACATTTGTATTGTAATTCCTAATGTTGGAGGTTACAAGCGAAGTCATGGACATGTAATACTACAATACATTTTAGGGCTGAAAATGAGGCGCACTCTATCTAAAATCTCATTTTCCTGGTCCTGAAGCATACAGGTTAACTGAATCAGCATTCAAGTGAAGTGACTTCAGTTGGTTGTTGCTCAAACATACAGCCAGTATTTGATGCATGAAACATATTGGCTTTGGGTGTTTTTTACTTGGAAAGTAAAGGCATTCTGCCTTTGATGGATGAACCAAAAGATGACGAATTCTGAAAAACCATATCCAGTTATGGCACCAAAATATACCCTTTCTGAATGATCTGGATAAACAATTCTGTGTATCTATATATCCTAGGGTTTAAATTCAAGGGAACAAGAGCGCCTCTGCTTTCTTCTGTTAGTTTTTAGTTTATATCTCTTTAACAGCAATTGTTAAACACTAGACAAATGCAGTTCATGCAGCAGCAGAAGGCAATGCCACAGAAATTGGAAGAATGTACAAAATTCCACCTACAACTCTGTGTGGTGGGACTGGGGCAGAAAGAAGGTCAAGAAGTTTGCAGTTGCTAAAAGTTGTCAGTGCCAGGACACTGCCAACCCACTTAAAGAAACACTTAAAGTAGAACTCATTCAGAAGTCAAAGGAGAAGTTTCAAGACCTTTGACTCTATTTTGGTTAGTGCAGTCAGTCCTGCTAGTTTTAATCTTACAGCCTCATGTACTCTAAGCACTGTTTGAGGCTTCACTCCCTGGTCTGTTGGTTTCTTTGCCTGTGTGGACCCACTTCTAAGACTGTTGCTCCATCAGCAGGAGCACTACAGCAGTGGATAAGACTGCCAGTCTCTGGTGCTCTCCATGTGCAGGATGTATACTGGCCCTTAACTGAAGAACAAAGACCTCTCTGAGTTCAGCCTGATCACTGAGTTTTAAAGAAAGGAAGGAGAAAAATAAAAATAATTTGCAGAATGGTTTAAGTTGGAAGGGACCATTGGAGGCCATCTAGTCCAACACCTTGCTTGCAATATGACCATCCTAGGTCAGCTTACTGAGGGTCTTGACCATGCACTTTTCAAATATCTTCAAGCGTGACCATTCCACAGCTTCTCTGGATGTTTGTTCCAGTCTTTGATAATCCTCATGGTGATTTTTTGTCTGTTTGGGTTTTGTTTGTTTGTTTGTGTTTTTTGGGTTTTTTTGTGTGTGGGGTTTTTTTTTGTATCTAGCCGGATTTACCCATGTTCCAGCTTATATCCATTAACTCCTCAGAGTAGTTGAGATATGTCTAAAAGAGGGGAAAATTTCAGGTATAATTTCTTGTATGAAGTCACTGGAAAACCTGAAGCAATTTGAATGGCAAGAAAACCTTTACATAGAGAAAAGGAGTGGTTTGTTGATTTCTAACATATATCACTTGATTTCTTGATAATCAGCTTGAGCTCAGTCATGAGGTATGTTGTTAATGAACAAGACCAATGAACCAAAGGAATAAAAGGAAATAAAGGGGTTTAATTTTTTTTTGTGTGTGCGTGTAATCTCCTTTTTTTTTTTTTATCAGTTTCACATCTAACATTTACCAGTGTGTAATAAATGTGGTCATAAAAGATTGTTTCTACTAGTTTTATTGTTCAGTGGAATAAACAAAGTCTGATTTATATTGTACCGTAAAACTTGAGGTGTATTACCTTTTTAACAAGGCTATTACCTTATTGAGAAAGCTTATTAAAGCAGACCCTAAACAGGCTTATTGCATATACTGTTTTTCTGTTGCATTTGATAGTATTTGGATCAAGGCTTTGATCCAGGAGGTGCTGCACCACTCATCCCCTGAATGGCTATGAGCTCACTTTTCGTTCTATCAGTTTCATCTTGAAGTGATACTTTAATAGCTTTTTTTGGCTGCTTCTGTTGTTATTTCCACAATTAGGGTGCTTTTTCTGCTTTCTTGTAGTGAGAGTGGCACCAACCACCATTTATTCAGTTTTTGTTCCCCTTCTTCTAGTCTTTTTTTCCAGTTGGTTCAGCATGGTGGCTGCTATCTGGGCATCAGAATTATGCCAGTCTTGGAGCTGATTTTCTGGAGGACAATCATGTTCAGCTCTCTGATGATGTTCATTTAGCATTGCTTTAAGTTCCCTGAGGGCTTTCTCAGAAAGCTTAAGAACTCTGTGTCTGTGTGGTTGTTCACTGAGCACTTTGCCAAACTCTGAATATATTCTCAATGGGCCAGGCATTTCTGGTTGGCTTGTTTTCATAAGCAAGAAGTTCTCTCTCAGTTCAGACATGTACTAACTTTAGCTGATCACCTGGATAAAACACCCTTTAGCAAAAAAAGTCTTTTCTACTCACCAGTCTTCCTATACAAGTACACCATTTGCCATTCACAGAAGACATCTAGACATACGCTGAACCTCGTAGGCTTTTAGACCCTTTTTTCCTCTTCCAAGAAATGAAAATGTGGATTTTCTCCTTCTCTCTCTCTCTTTTTCAAGTTAGAATTTGTTGTTTGTTTGTTTGGTTTGGTTTTGGTTTGGTTTTGTCGTTGTTGTTTTTTGTCTGTTTGTTTGTTTTGGTTTTTTTCCACTTACCTAAGCTCACTGTGATCCTTTCAGAAAGTTGCATTGAGGGCCTCAGACTTATTGAACTGTGGCATAATGCCTGCATAAGAGGAAGTCTGTTTGGGAGCATCCCTTGGAGAGCTTAGCCATAAACTAAGCTTTCCTTAGGTTATGTTTCACAGACAGCAAAGTTGCATCATAGCTTGCTGCTGTCTGAAAGGAGAGGTTTTGGTATCCTTCTCCTCATTTCACTGCACAGTCCTTTCCTTTCACTGTCACCTTGCTGATTTAACTCATGAGAAGAGCAGAACAAATAGTTTTTCTTCACTGGGTTATTTTTCTGCCATTTATCTGAGCTAAATTGACCTGTCATGCACTGGATGACAGCAGGAGTGACAGGAACATGTGACCAGAAGTGGAAAACAAATCTGATTCCTTGAATTCTAGGTAGACTTAATTTTTCAGTCCAAAACTTACATGGTTCCTTCATTATACAAAAGATGGTCTATTCATTTTTCTTCCTAAATACCTCAATTGTAAGCTCCTCTCTCTTGCTGTGTGTGGCTTTCTGGTAGTCCAGACACCACCTGGTTCTTCACTGGGTAGGAAGCAGTTCTTTGCTTATCTGCATTTGGTGACTGGACTGACATGTTTCTGTGTGAAATATCCATTATATGACACTCTATTTTATATTTATCAATATGTTAATGTAACTCTGTGTATACATGGATGTGGTGAATAAATGGATGTAACTCACCACTAGCTCTTTACTATGAAGTTATTTATCTACATGGTGTTGTGAAATAATAACCATGATGTTATTTAACAGCTGTGGTGACAGAGTGTTTGGAAAAGTTTTTTCTCCATTCTTCTTGAAAGTATGCTAACTAAAATTTTTGTTTAGTTGTTTTTTTCTCTTTTTTTCCACTCCCCACCCCTCCTTCCCTCTCCCTTACTCTCTCCCCTCTGTTTCTACCTTTGCTCTTCACTTGTTTTGCAGGGTGTCATAGAAACCTGCCAGCTGCTAAGAACATCTTTGACCTTCTCCCGGTGCCACCATCGAGTTGATCCAGAGCCATACATCGATCTCTGTGAAAGGGACATCTGTGCCTGTACCCAAAGCATGGACTGTCACTGCTCGGTGTTTCTTGATTATGCAAGAAGCTGCGCTCATGAAGGAGTAATTTTGGATGGGTGGCCTGGAGAGAGCTCATGCAGTAAGCTGATAGGATTATTCCTAGGCTGTTTATCCCAAATGAGATCATTCCTATCTTGCAGATTTATGTCCTACAGCTAAAAGCAACTGGTGCTTTTTTAGGATGTTGATTCTGACTGATTCAGGCATTGCAGGTTAAAACCTGAAGAGCCTGTTGCTTCTCTTTATCTGAAGTGCCTTTGCTTGCTCCCACTTTCAGCTCTTCATGACCCACTTTTTGCTAGAAGCTGCTGTCCTTAAGACAGGATTGTTTGAACCATATATGAAGAATATACTGAGCTGCCATAGATCCCACCATGGTATACAAAGTCAGTGAAGGCTTATTTGATACACAGAAGTACAGACTAGGATGTCTAAGAGCTATTTCACATATAGTTCAGATATGTGATGTTATCTAGCCTGTACTTTTAAGTAAACATCCTCATGAAAAGATCTCCTTAATATTTTTTCATAAAAACGTTTTTTCATTTCATCTTTTCTTTGCTTGAAACAATTACATTGAAATTGAGATATTGTCTTTTTTAAGCCAAATTTGGTCTAGGTTAGAGATCCTGATTACATCTTGAAATGCTGCCCTTATTAGCCCAATTTCGCTGAGGTCAGATGTCCTGACTGCATTTCTGTTAAGGTTTTGCAACAAGGGAGTGCATAGCTGGGATGGATTGCCTTTATAGAGGAAAGGTCATGTGTACCTAGAGTCAATATACACATATAACTCCTCTGGAGAACCACAGTTAAATACATAAGCACACAAATGTGCACTTAAAAATCAACCAACCAACCAAAAACAAAAAAAATCCCCCCAAACCAGCAAAGAAACAAACAGCAGCCAAAAAACCCCACAAAACCAAAAAATCCAACAAATCCAGCTCCCCTCTTCCCCCCCCCCCCCCCCCCAAAAAAATCCTCTAATATCATATTCTCAATTATTTTTCTCATTATTTCTACTCTACACAGGAAGGAGAATTATGTAAATTGACTTCATGGAGTAACTTAACTGCTTTGTACTGACAACACTTTCTTCTCTAAGGATATTCTGCTATTGACCAGCACTGAAGAAAACTGTGCTTTCAGATTATGGTTAGGCCAGGAAGATATTGCCAGCCACTTGTTCAAGGGATTGTACACCAGAGAAAATTCTCATTTCTAGCAGTAATTTGTTACCTTTGGCACATGGAAGATATCTGATGAAAGCTTGTCTCCTTGCTCAGAGTGCAGGCTAGAGAACTCATTTTTGCTAGGGCTGTTGGTGAATCTAGCTAAAACCATAAGTGACATTAAGCCCTCTCTGTTCCCAGGAATTTTAGACCTAATTTCTAAGCCTTGACTTCAAAAAGCCACATTTTTCTGAGTCAGGAAAAAGAGAGGTGACCTGTGGCCACAGCAGGAGCTAAATTTTCCATTACCCTTCATCTGTGCTGTGATGGTTTCTCAGGAGATGATGATGATGATAGTTGTATTAGAGAAATGAAACACTCAGCTGCATTGGAAGGACTCTAGCGCTGGGCACACTGTACTAATGTGGGCTGGTGTCCAAGCCCTGGAGCTGCAGAAGGCAAGACCACTCCTTCGCTATCCCCTCCACATCCTTCAATGGAGGATTTGCTGGGAAAGGGCAGGCACTGATCTTTTCTTCCCACTCCATGCCCATGCAATCTTGTGGGCTATGTCTATGCATCAAAATGAAGGGATGGCTATAGCGTGTGCTTGTCTAATGGCCTAGCCTAGATAATGACAGCAGTGAAAATACCAGAACATGGGTGTTATCCTGTGCTGGCAGTTCTCTGGAAGAAGAAGGATGAGATTTCAGAGTCTTAACTGTCTCCCAGTTCTCTCTGGAAACACAAAAGAGTGTTATTTCACAAATGAGTGGAGTAACTACAGAGCTTAAAGGTACAGAACATGCTTGTCTATCCAAAACACTTAGATATCATTGCAAAACTTCCCCCCATGTTTGATTGTTCTTAATGTGCTTGATGTTAATTATTAAGACTTGATTTATTAGAAAAGAAATTGGCTTTAACCTCTAAGTGTTTACTACATAACCTGACAGATTATAATATTGCAGCAAACTGAAAATCAAGTGTTTCTTACATGTTCTGCTTCTGAAAAAGAAATCATTGATTGGAGAGGATATGACCTTTTTGGTGTCTCTGTGGTTCAGTCTTTGATAATTAAGGGATTTATTTAAGAGTTATTGAGGAATTTGCATTTCTAATTTCTTTTATTTTTTCCAGGGCCAAGATGTCCAGTTGGCATGGAATATAACGAATGTGTATCCCCTTGTGTCAGAACCTGCCAGAGCCTGAATATCAATGAAGTGTGTCATGGACAATGTGTTGATGGCTGCAGCTGCCCTGGTAATTTATTTACTGGGTTATTTACAGAGAAACATTTGGCAGTGATGCTACCTATTTTATTAGAAGAAGGAAAGCTGTGTCTTCCCTTAAATTTTCCGAAATCAGAAACACTTCCCTTTTCTGGGATCATGCCTTAGAATAAACCATTTTCTATACTGCCTGTATACTCACTCAATGAAAGGGCTATTTTTTAGACCCAAATAAAAAGTAAATCTTTCTGTGAAAATCAGCACCATCTAATTCTAGGATTGCCTTTCTTGGTAAGGGACCACTTACAATTGACGTATCTAGATTTCTTCTGAATTGCTTTTGGTTAGAAGCATCCAGTTAGAAAAAGAAAGAACAGAGAATATACTGAAGGAGTTTCTTACATAAACATAGTACATGTAAAGATCAGTATATAATTCCAAATATTTTCATTATTTCAGATGAACAATTTCACTTGCTGAATCATTTGTACGGGAGATTTGATTGTCTTAAAGGAGGCAGCCCAGCAAACACTTTTTTTTTTTCTTCAGTCTTCCTCCTCTATCTGTTGTACTTAAGACAACTGCAAGAAGAGAGGTGTGGTGCTTTTTTGTTGTTGTTTATTTTGTTTTTAATAGATCTGCCTCTGCATTTCACCCTTGAAATCTGGATTTTGTGCAAATGCACAGAGGTATTTACTGTTTCTCTGTACAAGATATCAAACGTTACGGAGGTTTACTGAGAACCTAGTTTGATTTCCAAAACAAGGCAGTGATGACAATGTCCACCTCGTCTGAGGAGTTGTTAATTGCATTCTAAACATTCCAAGTCATTCAGAGCTTAGTACTTTCCTCTTTAGCTGCCAGTCTCTTACTAGAGATTCAACGCTGTCATTCTGTGGCAGGACTTGAGAAGGTGCACACGGAGGGTGACAGATAATGTAATTAGGCACAGGATTTTATTTTATTGTGGAGGAACTAGCTATTATACTTGTGCACAGAATGGTTAGGGTTGGAAGGGACCTCTGGAAATCATCTAGTCACACCCACTTGCTAAAGCAGGTTCACCTAGGGTAGATTGCACAGGAATGTGTCCAGGCGGGTCTTGAATGTCTCCAGAGAAGGAGACTCCACAACCTCTCTAGGCAGCCTGTTCCGGTGCTCTGTCACCCTCAAAGTAAAGAAGTTTCTCCTCATATTCAGATGGAACCTCCTATGCTTCATTCTGTGCCCATTACCTCTCATCCTATTAGTGGGCACCATTGAAAGGAGTTTGGTCCCATCATCTTGGCAGCCACCCTTGAGATATTTATAAACATTGATGAGATATTTATAAACATCTCTTAGCCTTCTCTTCTCCAGGCTAAACAGACCCAGCTCTCTCAGTCTCTCCTCATAAGAAAGGTGCTCTCAGCCCCTAATCATCTTCGTAGCCCATCGCTGGACTCCCTCCAGTAATTCCTTGTCCTTCTTAAACAGGAGAGCCCAGAACTGGATGAAGTACTCCAGATGCGGCCTCACCAGGGCAGAGTAGAGGGGGAGGATAATCTCCCTCGGATCTGCTGGTCACACTCTTCTTAATGCACCCCAGGACACCGTTGGCAGTCCTAGTGTTGTCCCAAATGCAGGGTTCTTTACCCAGTGTGCAGTGAGCCAATCTTACACATGGAGATGACTGTTGGGAAATGCTGAAGAAGATTAATCCACTGGCCACACAAGTGTTGTGGCTATATCCTTCCTTTGGTAGCTGCACCAGTCAGTTCAACATGGGAAAGGTCTAAGGGGACGAGAACTGGAGAGCAGAGAAACAGAAGCTCAGCAGAAAGGCTACATCATGAGGAACAAGTAGATGGGTAGAAGGAAGTGCATGAAACTCAGTACAGGAAGGTCATGGACCTGTTGGAGCAGGTACAGAGGAGGAGAACAAAAATAATTGGAGGGCTGGAACACCTCTCCTATGAGGAAAGGACGAGAGAGTTGAGGCTGTTCAGCCTGTAGAAGAGAGGCTCTGGGGGAGGCTTTGAGCAACCTGATCTAGCTGAAGATGTCTCTACTCATTGCAGGGGGATTGGACTAGATGACTTTTGAAGGTCCCTCCCAACACAAACTATTCTATTAAAAGAAATAAGAATGAGCAGTTAAAAACTTCTTCTGTTATTTGGTGCACAGTCAACAGGAAAGAACTTTCATTTGAGTTTCATTGAGAGCCAGGAGCATCTCACAGATGAATAGAGGAATTTGAGATTTAGGATGAGGATTACACCTTCTCTTAGCTTCCCCCCCAAGAGTAAAAATGATCTATTCAACAAATATGTCGAATATATTTGTTTGTTTGGTGTGGGATTTTTTTTTTCCTCCTTAAATGTACCACACATTTACTTTAATTGCTGTAAATGGAATTACCATTGCCAGGAAAAAAAGACAGACATTCTGTTTTCTTGTGCTCTCTGGAGAGCCACACCACTCTTAAATGCTCAGCTCTTGTTTTGAATATCTCAGCAAAGATCTTTCCAGGCAGCCTTATGGCAAAAATTGGAGAAAGGGGACTTACCTGTGTCCTGCTGACAGTGGTGCCCACTGCCACCAGGGAAAAGTGACAAAATCTCTGCAACCAATTGGAAGGAGTCCTTCAAAGAGGAAGGACATGGATTTTCAGCAATCAGAATGTTTTGCTGCAGCAACTCTTTTGAAAACAGAGAAATATCAACTGTCAACATGGGGATCTAAGAGTATATAAACTTGTCCTGTCTTCTAGCTTACAGTGCGGTGTTGGAGAAGTCTTGTAACTCATCTGTGCCTCCGTTTATCTTTGTAAGATAAAACACCCCGTATATAGAATAAGTAATTATAGTTGTGTAATACGGAAACCTCAGAAGTTGGATCCAAGTTGGGAAGTTAGCCCTTCTACTTTTTTGCTTCTGCAGAAGTTGTAAAGAGAAATCACAGGTCCACATGACAATCTTTCTTTCTCTTAGACCCTGTCTTCTAGACTTTTATGTTGTCCAAGTTTGTTCCTTCATTCCCTGCTTTGTCTCCTCTTCTGTCCTCTTATGACAAATATAAAACCTCTCTGGACACCCTTTACTGCTGCCAGTAAAGTGTATGTATATTTTCAGTCAGGTTTCTAGACCAGCTCTGATCAAGCTTGATTGTGCTCTATGTGTTTGACTCATGTATGTTCCAATATGTGTATTTTGGACTTGGGGACTAGCTAAGCAAGGAGTTCTTCCAGGAGCACCAGAAATGCTGCATTCAAGCGCATCTGAGGGAGAGGCACCACCTGAAGGAAAGGAGACACCAGCCTCTGTGAGGCTTTTTGGCAAACCTCATTCTTTTTTATTGCTGTCTGTGACTGACTATGGATAATAATGCATATTAGATTTTTCTAGTTCTTCATATACTTTGGAAAGACTTCATAATATTTTTGCTTGTCTCCCTGCATGTGTGTGGCATGTGTATCTGCTGCTACCTGATCTATCCAGAGGGGAAACTCCTTGACGGTGAACATTGCACTGAAAGCTCCGACTGCTCCTGCATCCACTCTGGAAAACATTATCCTCCTGGCTTCACTATCTCCCAGGACTGCAACTCATGGTAAAGTCACTGTTTCCCTGGTGTGGTTGCTGTTGCTCTAGATAAGTACTACATACTGATTAGTGACTGTTTTAGATGATCTGTCTAGAAATCTCTCTATTTTAAAAAAAAATTACCTTTCATTGGCAAAGGATCCACTCTCTTCTTGGAAAAGCCAGCCCCTTCCAAGAAATGAGCTGTTCACAAAGATCAAATCAGGTCTGCTTTTAAAGGGATATTTGATCTGAAAGAACAATCTGAAGGTCATACTCTTTCAAACAGTAGAGAACTACCTGTTTCCTGTGGATAAGACAGACCGGCACATTTCCATATCTTGTTAGTGTCAAAGGTGGTGTCTTTTGTTTTGACTTCCTACATTTATTTAACCTCTAAACCCCATTTCTTTCCACGACGAGTCAGCTCAAGCATGTCCTTGGAACTTCTCAGAAACCTAATCTTCCCAGCTGCATGGCTCACAATTTTTCTTTTACTTATGAATGCCAGCCTGAAGGAGAAGGCTAGATGTTTGAAGAAAGGAAGGGGAGTGAGTAATGTATTCTTGATTTGGTTATGTGTAAGTGTGAACATATTTGTGGAAAGAGTTCAGACAACTCTGTGCCCAGATATTTTCAAATAGGACACAGAAGGAGAATTCAGTGAAGGCCACCATATGCAGAAGGAAAATAGTCTATGCATCATCCCTGTTAACCAGAAGTTTTTAATTACCTACACCATGTGTCACGGAATATAAACCATAACCATGAGATTAATATTGTGTTTTGTCTTTTTCCCTGGAGCCGTCTGCAGCTTTGAGCTTGGCCACATTTTTTGACCTTATTGCTCTTGGGAAATCAGTGCTGCCTGATAGACACTGATTAGAAAATGCTTCCTGTTATTCATCCTGTGGAGAATGGTATTCCATCAGCTCTGCATTTACCATCCTCAGTAAACTGACTCCCCACAAATGGTTTTCAAGGACTTGGATAATTAAAGGAATAAGAAGAATTTAACGCCTCTTGAAACTTACTTTATTTTGGAGATTCTAGGATTGACTGGCATGGTATCCTACAGATCCAGGAATGACAGCCATCTCAGTCACTATCGGTGCATGTTACTGGTTACTAGTAGCACCTGCGGAGGATGGCACGAAATCCACCACTCAAAGACATTAAAGCTGAGACAATCCATCTCCTTACAACTTGCACAGAAAAGGAAACCGTGCAAGTGAAGCTTGATTCAGCAGTGTCCATCAGACTGATGAAGGTCTGCTTTAGGAAAATTCTAGCTCGCTGATGAAGGAAAGCGATTATTACTCTCCTGTGATGAACTTATGAGGCCACGACTGGAGTAGTGTGGCCAGTGCTGGGCCCCCACTGCAAGAGGAAGGAATACAGACTGGAAAGAGTCTTGTGGAGGATATTTGAGATGATCACAACAAGGGAGCTTATGACATGAGAAGAAGCAAAGGGAAATAGATTTGTTTAAAGGCTAAGGGGGAACTTTCACTGTCTAAAGGGGTATTATAAATAAGACAGGGACAACTTCTTAGAGTCAAACAGTGAAAGAGCAAGAAGCAATGGACAGAAGTTGCAGCAGGCGAAATTCTGTTTAGACAAGAAAAAATTCTTCCCCCTGAGAGGGATAGCTGCCAAGAGAGGCCATGAGGCCTTATCTTGGAGATTTCTAAACTTTCATGGACAAGGTCTGGAGCAACCTGATCTAGCTTTGAAGTTCCTTTCTTTGAGCTGGGGGTTGTATGATACGATTTTTCTGGAGGTCCCTTGAAACTTTTTTTTTTTTCCTATGATTCTGTTGTATGAATAGACATACCTTGAGAACTGCAATCAAAATTCATTCCACATCACTGGAATGTAGTTGAAAACTCTATTAAACACAGAGCTTTGTCAGCAGAAAATATAAGTTCTTGAGTTTTGCAACCATTCCAGCTCTTGTTACCAGCAGTTGTTGTCAAATGATGGTAAGAAGGGGTGGATATATTAAGAAAGGTTATGTGAGATGGAAAAGGTGTTGGGGACTAGTCTAATTTCCCTGAAACAGGGGCCCCTGTTTCAATTATGTGGGAAAAAGTTGCAACAGAACATTTGAATTCATGTACTCTTGCCTAACTTGTCACGATATATTTCCCAGCATTTGTCGACGCGGCACCTGGATCTGCAGCAACGGGGAATGCCCAGGTACGTTGGCTCTACTCTTTTCAGGTTTTGACAAGTAAGCTTTGCCTACATCCCTTCCACTTACATCACACTTATATTTTTTCCACACAGAAAATGAATCTGTCTTTGTTGTCATTTGCTTGCTCCTGTCCATGGCAGATGGGATCATACTTCTGACTCCCATTAGACAAGCCAGACGGGCTGTATGGTTAATGTGTGGCACTGAAAAATCCTGTTTGGTGAGAAGAATGGCACTGCTTTTGATTACTTAGTTTACCAAGATATGAGGGTCTGTATGTTCAGAGAACTGGCTTTCAGGTAGAGGAACACTGCTGGGTTTCTGTGACCATATACCATTCCCTATTTGATTCCTGAATCACCATGCTTTTGTTGATGGGACAATTTGAAGTACTGGGAGTAGATTGGATCACTCTTGATACGACGTGGGTTTGGGCCCTAACAGTCATGTTACAGGGGAAGGAGCTACAGCCCTAGGGAGAAGGTGGCCCCTCTGCCTTCCGTGAGTGGTGGCAGACTGGGGAGGCAGATCTGCAGGTGCTCTTGCTCCTCTTCTTCCTACCCTACCAGCCTCCCAAGCTCACTGGTACTGGTGGCTACTGTCCCAGGTTTTTACCTACATTGGGAATGTGAATTTTCGTGCTGTGTGTTGGCCAGCAAAGTGCCACCTTCCTTATTTCCTCCCGCTAGTTCTGTGGCTCATTTCCTGTCTCTGTTCTTGCCCTATGTTCAGCTATGGAAAGGCCTGCTTGACCCGAAACAGCATTTAACTCTGCTTGTTTGTATCTGTTTGAAGCAATCTTACAAGATACTTTTATTGTTGGTTGGTTATTTTGCAACAAATGTTTCTAAAATCATGTGTCTCAGAAAGTTGATGTGCTTAGTAGACTCACCTAAGCTCAAGGCATTCCACTATTTTTTCACCAACCTGTTTGTCAGGAAAGGTTTCTTTTATAGTGTGGGAATGAATTGTCTAGTTCTAAGTTTGGTGATAAAGCTGGGTACCCAGCTTGAAGTAGTGCTTCAGAAGGCAGTACTGTGTCAGCCAGCTAGCAGTAGCTGGCTAGCACTAGCAAGAAGCTCTCAAGATGATATCATAATTAAATTAATTATGAAGGCAGTAGTTTTTAGGAAATCTCATGGGACACATTACACCAAATGGAATAGATAGAGGGACCCATAAGAAGACACTTTGCTGCAGGAAAGAAATTTCCCTTCCAGGAGCAATGCCAAAGGGCTATGACTTGTCTGGGGTAGCAGTTCCTAGCTCTACATGCTGCAAACCTCTCCTGTTGGTTCCTAGTTGCAGAGAACACCTTGCAAATCAAACTGTGTGCAATATAGTGGGTCATGCCTGGTTTTCTTTAAATCTGTTCTCCACATCAGATGATAAACAGTTAATTGACTCTGAAGTTGAGTAGAATAACACTTGTTTTACCTTTGTCCAAGCTTAATTCAACAGAAAATAGGATTTAAAAAATACCAAGCTGCCTTGCTCTCCAGGGGATGACAGACATGGGTGACAGACAGTCCAGCAAGTGCTGGACTTTTCTTAGGGCTGTGCAAGGCTGGGAATCCTCAGGTTCTGTGATGTTATCACAGAATGTTAGGGTTTGGAAGGGACCTTGAAAGATCATCTAGTCCAATCTCCCTGCTGGAGCAGGAACACCTAGATGAGGTTACACAGGAAGGCATACAGGCTGGTTTTGAATATCTCCAGAGAAGGAGACTCCACAACCTCCCTGGGCAGCCTGTTCCAGTGCTCCGTCACCCTCACTGAGAAGTTGTTTCTTCTCAAATTTAAGTGGAACCTCTTGTGTTCCAGCTTGAACCCATTACCCCTTGTCTTACTGTTGGTTGTCACCGAGAAGAGCCTGGCTCCATCCTCGTGACACCCACGCTTTATATATTTATAAACATTAATGAGATCACCCCTCAGTCTCCTCTTCTCCAAGCTAAAGAGACCCAGCTCCCTCAGCCTTTCATTCTATTCTTTAGCACAGGTTGGTTTAAGATAGTTAACAATGATAATGTGTTGAAGAGGGAAATTTCCATTTGATGTTCATTAGACAGAGCTTCTGTGAAACTCAAAGGCAGTGGAGAGAGAAGAACTCATGGGGTTTACCTGCCAGCTTGTAATATTTAGCCTTTCTCCATCTTTTGTCGGTGGATTGCCAATGAAGGCCCAGCACCTGAATTTTGCTCTGGACAAGGAGGTCTCTGCCCACCTTATTTTCTGTGGGACCACAGAATACTCTTCTCAAATGAAGGAATTTCTTTGCAAGCTCTGTGGTGTTGGAGCCTTCCTATGGATTTGCAGGTGACGTAGCATCCCACTTGTGGCATCTGACTGCTGCCTTTATGGAAATGAAAAGCCACAACTTACCAAAACGTCTTAAGATGTTGATGTGTTTAAATAGCCTCTTTTCATAGTAGAAGAGTGGACAAACCAGACTTTTCCATTATTCTGCAAGAACTTCAGATGTAGCTCTTGTAACGATGGATTTATTTTTAGCTTTATACTAGTTAACATAATGGTTCAGAGTAAAGTCCGCCATAAATTTTCCCCTTGGTATAACTCCTGCTGTGATGGTCTTCCAGCTCTTTGCTCTGATAAGGTGCTTTTACTTTAATATTGGAATAACTTATTGGTATTCAAGGCAGCCCAACAAAAGAATAAGCACTTTTTTGGGGCTGTGTTCAAGGAGGCCGTTGTGAAGAAGGCTTTCAGACACTGTTGCTTTCATAAAACCATACTGCAATGCTCTCAAAACACCAGTGTAGAGACAAAGAGGGGGCTCACAATCTGTCAAGACACATCCGTGAAACACAGACTGAGAATGAAGCACCTCCGCAGAAGAAGAACAGAGCATCTGTGAGAGTCCAGCAAGTCTTGCTGTAAATTTTGATTTTGAGCTCTGTAAAAATGCCTGCAGCCAGCTCCATGGGTACAGATGTGCTCCACTGGGCTAAGTAATAGTGGATTTTAAATGCTTTATGTCAAGATATTGCAAGCTCCTGCATAGGGGTAAAGAGGCAACATTGCCCAGTGTATGGAGCATGTGGCTGATGCAGGGTAACCCTGAGTGCCAGTCTCAGGCATTAGTACTTCCACTCTCTCTGCCTCAGTTTCTCCTTTGTATAAGAGGGAAACTTAGTTTCTACTTAAAAGAGAGTGTGGGTTGCTGTTTACAATTGGTTAGTGCCACCTGCACCCATTACTTATGTACTAGGTATGACCTGGCCTGTGGAGAGCTTGAGTGACTCCACTGAGTTTCCAGGGCCACTGAGGTATATGCTATAGAAGGATCAAATCTGCTTCAGTTCTGAAAGCTGAGCTGTTTGCTGACATCCTCATGACCTTCTGTTTGAAACATTATGTAGGCTCTTCCGCAGGCATAAATTTCAGCTCTTGAGTGTGATTTATACAATATTCTCCAGCTTTTGTTGGTGCTGCTGTAACAACTGGTAATGATTTACAGGAATAAACAGTGAGATAAGCATCTTGGTGCTGATTTCTGGTCTGCAGGGGACCTGGGCCTTGTGCAACCTGCTCCACGGGCTGCTCCTTCTCTCTCAGTGGCTGGGGGGGTGGGCAGGATTTTGCTGGCAGCTTGCACTGAGGTGATTAATGGCTCTCTGCATTTTTCAGGAGAATGCTCTGTCACTGGCCAGGCCCATTTCAAAAGCTTCGACAACAAGTATTTCACCTTCAGCGGGATTTGTCAGTACTTATTTGCCAAGGACTGTGTGGAAAATTCCTTTTCTGTGATCATTGAGACTGTGCAGGTAATAGCAGCCTTGGCTGATGCCTGTGCCCCTTTGCGCATGCTCTCGAGAGAGCGGGAAGGGCTGTGGGAGTATGATTGAAAGGCAGATGCATAAGCCAACAAAAGTAATTTTCCTATGAAATAATTAGTTTAAATAACAGAGGTAGTCTTTCTCCTCAGTTAATAAGTGTTTTGCTTCTCCTTGCTGCTGTTCCTGGGAGCCTATCTGGAGACTGGCATTTGTAATGAGATTTGGAGAACCAGTCATCACTGCCTCTTTACCAGCTGAACAAACAAATGCAGACGAGGGTGCCCCTTGCAAAGCATCCTGAACGCTGGTGCCTCATTAATGCCCAGGGAAAAGACATTTTCATAGCCACTGAGTAGGGTGCACTGGCAGAGTAGAACCTTGGGTTGCTTTTCATTAAATCATATTGGCTGGTGATTTCTGTTGCTCAGTAGCCAGTCAGCAGCTCCTGACTTTCTTTGCTGTTTTCCCGGGCAGATGTGAGAAAGGTAGCTGGAGGTGAACAAGTGAGAATGGCTGGAGAGGGGCAAGAAAGGGAGCCAAGCCAGCATGGGGAGGGAAGGAGACCCTGGAGAGGGTGTCACAGGGACATTAACCCGGTTGTAAAATTAATTGACCACGTTGCACATGGGAATATGTGAACTAACCTGGAGACTAAAAAGGATACTGAAACAAGCAGGGAGGAAGCAAGGGGATGGGGACAGAGGAATCGAACACAGGGAGGGGTAAAATGGAGTCAGGAGATTGACAGGAATGAAGGGGAATATCAGCCTGCTTTGCAAGAGAGAAGTCACAAGCTATGGAGAAACATGGTGTGACAGTCATATGCACCATTTACGTCTGTATCCTGAATTAGAAAGCTCTGATAATGCAGCTCTGAGGTTGTCTGCGCTTGGGACTTGCAGAACAGGTTTCCACTGAAACTTCCCTTTCGAAATCAGGGAGGAGATCCCGGGGCCTGCAATCTCTGTTCCTCATCTGCGTAACCCACAGCCAGGGAAAATAAGTAGCACAAGAGTCTCGGGCAGTGCGAATGACGTAGCTGTTTCTCAGGCTGATGGGCTGTGTGAAGCAGCGTGACCCCCCTGCCACAGCCAGAGAGGCCGGACACTGGTCACTGGCGTGATCTACTCCCGGGGGTCTGGTGTAATGCCCATGGATTGCTTTCCAGGCTCTGAGAAAAAGAGCTGCAGGTGGTTCCCTGGTGTGTGATCAACAGGATAATGGAAGAAAGGCTGCCAGCTTGCTGTTTGTGGGACGCAGAAATGAGATCCATAAAACCATTGAGATACTTAACACCTCCTGAATTAGATGCTGAAATGCCTTTCAGGGCCTGGGGCTAAGTCACCAATAAAGTGAAAGCTTGGGATTCAAGACAGTTTTTCTGTTTTCTGTAGTGTGCAGATGATCCTGATGCCGTGTGCACTCGCTCAGCTTCTGTCCGAATCCGGGATATGGACAACAGCCTCATTAAAATGAAACATGGAGGAGGAATTTCACTGAATGGACAAGACATACAGATCCCTTTGCTACAAGGTGTGTTTCCATGGTCTAACTCTGTCCAACCACTGAAGAGGTCCTACTTTTTAGTGTTTTCTGACATGCCTGAGCCCAGTTCACTCAAAAAGTGTTTTCAATAGCAAATTCTAACTTGTAGCCTCTTCTAGAAGCTCTATCATTCCAGCTTCTCTCTGTGTAGCTGACACATCTTGGTTCAGCTCCTCTAAAATCAGGAGAATTAGGCTGGCCTGGATTTGAGAGATATGGTCTTGAAGACCACTGTTGGTCTATGCTTTTAAAAGTGGCATTTTTTGTTCGTTTGTTTTTTAATCCTGAAGCTTGAAATCCCTCGTTATCTTGCAAAATGTCAGAGTTAATGTCTGAGGTTTTGCAGAATGCACATATAATATATGCTCTTCTAGGGTTCCCGAGTGCTTTAAGGCAGAGCCTATGGACAAGTTCATGCAGCTATAAACTGCTCAGCAGGCACAAAGCTTGGGAAGTGTGAAATGGGCATTGCTGGCCCCCCTTGCTTTGGCAGACCTGTGTGCCCCCTGCTCTGTGGCACCTGCTCTGTGGCCTGTTCAGTGTGACACAGCAGTCCCAGGCAATGAAGCACTGCATCCTGGCTCGACTGACTGTAACTTTGTGATTGTCTTAAGGTGCACTCCGTATCCAGCGCATGGTGAGGACTTCAGTTCGTCTTACCTATGGGGAAGATTTGCAGATTGACTGGGACGGTCATGGTGAGCTCCTAGTGAAGGTACTCTTTCTTTTGGTCTCTTTTGCTTCTGCTTTTTTGCCCCCTCTCTCATCCCACCCAAACATGTACAAAGATTTTCTTGTCTGAAATGACAAATTGCTTTGTGTTGCATGTTAGAAATTCCATTCTCTTTTGCTACCCCCAGAGTGATATACAGGTCCTTTTGTATTCCAGAAACAAGCATTTTCATCCTACAGTAGCTTGATAGCGCTTTTTTTTTCCCTCTTTTTTTTTTTTTTTTCTTTTGTGCAATGGCAGCCATTATTAAGCATGAATAGTTTTGTGGTTTGTGTTTTGTTCAGCAGATACCCTCCAAACTGGATTTTTGCTTTAATTTTCTTTGACTGTCCTGTCTATAGCAATGGATTTGCATGACTTAAAATAAGAGAATAACATGGCTCCAGGGACACAGTTACTCATAATTTCCAGGAAAAATCAATTAACTCACACGAGATATGTTGCATGCTCCTTCTACTATGAGGAATGTTTAAAGTCACCCTTGATTAGCAATTAGAGTTTGTCTGTGCTACAGACAGCAGCGGAGTGTAGAAATACCCAAACCAGGCTTAAAAGAAATGAGCTGTAAGGAAAGTAGTCTAGCTGCAACAACAGAAAGCTTTACATAATCCACTTTGTGGGTGTGTGTGTATTGTAAGCTGCAGAATGAGTTGCAGCAGAGAAAAGCTTGTGAGGGAAGGGGAGAAGATTATTTGCTGTGAAATAGTCTCCTGATAGCTGATAAACCATCATAGCTTTTCCAGCTAAGCCATCTCTTTCCCTATGTGCTCATACAAGAGGCTGTTGTCTCTCGATCCACAGGTCTCAGAGACTGCGAGTGTTGTCTCCAAGGGTGTATTCACTCCCTCAGGGGTGTGAATCTGCCTGTAGCATTTGTTCCTGGTGTGATGACCTGCAGGCTTTGGGCACTAAGTGTAGGGCGATTTGCTCCCACGTGATGCTGGGTAGCTGCAGACCTATGTGCTCCTGCCTTGTTTGCAGGGATGGGTTCTTAACCACAGCCCTGCTGCCTTTCAAGCCTCACTTGTAACAGGGGCTCTGCAGGTGAGCCCTATGTGGGGTGGGTTTACTCACCGAGAAGAGTTTTGCCAAGAAAGCTGGTTCTCCTGGGGTTACTGTTTCTACCAAGCAGTGAGCGCTGCCATCTTTGAACCATGGCATTGCTTTTGCACTCCCCTTGCCTGCCCTAAAATCTGGCTTAAATGTCACATCTGACACAGCCTAAGGGTTCATGAAAGCTAGTTCAGAAGTGAGTACAAGAGCTGAAAAGACAACAGAGAAGGAAGGTCGAGAATAACTTTAGAAAGCATCCATGGTTATGTTGTTGTTTCAATTTAGCCCATATCTCTATGCTCCAAGGGTCCTAGAAGTCGTTTTTGGGCTGAGAACAATTCAGTTCAGTCCCTTGGTACATCTCAGAAGTTCTGTCTTTCCTCAGTATTCGAAGTTTTTTTTCTGCTGGTCAGAGACCTGTATAGCCTGGCAAATTCTTTCTTACAGTTAAAACAAATCTAATTTTCTGCTCCAGATCCTCTACTCATAAGAGCAGTGGAAGTTTCTCCAATTATCTGCATTTATTCAGTTCTGCTCCAAGCTCCTTCCCTTGCTGGGTTTCTAAGGCATCTTTTTCATTGCTTTCGGAGAGTTAATTTATGCTGGATTTGTGGACCGACCTTTTGCTGAGTATTTCTGACAATTGAGGGAAGTGATACACTTCCATTACCTTGGCCAGACTTCTATGTTCCTCAAGAAGGCTTCCCTTTCTGTGACCACTTGATGTTTGTGATTCAAGCTTCCACTTGAAAATACCCCACAATTTGTATGAGTCCTTGTCTGCCTGCAGAGTACGTGAAAAAGTAGCTTCCTTGGCCATCAGAGTAATAAGCATATGTATCCTCTATTAATTTATAGTTGTTCCTTTTGATGCTCCATATTTACTCTCTGACCACTGTGTACAAAGGGAGATTAGTATTCAGTTATATTTTGGAGAATGTTTTTATCTTCAATTATACAGAAAACCGGTTTTCTTCAAAAATCTGTTTTTCTAGCTTTTTTGGTTCTGTTTCACTGGTTACTCCTGCCGACCTGACTATAGTAGTATTCTAGTAAATGTATACAGAGAGTAGCTGTAGCATTAAAGCACTGAATCAGCTCCTGAGAACAGCTGCTAGTACTTGTGATGTACCAGATCTTTACTTCTAATAAAAACTCACAGTTCCTACTAGAAGAAAGGATATTGGTGCCTTTGTGTTGCAGAATTTCCCCTGTTTACCTCTAGGTTTAGAGTTCCGTTTCAGATGTCCCTTGATTTGCAGTAGGAATAAGTCAGGGTGAAAAGTACATCTGCTATGTGGGTTGTTTGCAATGCTGCTTTTAGTGCGTCATAAGTCTGTCTAGGCAGGAGGAAGCTTTAATGTGAGGTAATGTAGCTTAAGGGGTAGCAGTTTCTTCCTTATTTTATTAATGGTCCTTAATGTTGAGGGAAACAACTCCTCCAGCATTGTCTCTGTTTTGTGTCAAAACAATCTGTTTAAATTTTCTTCATCTTCAAATTTTCTTTTAAAATGTGAAATGGTTTCAGATGCTATTTTTCCAAATTACCATTAGAAATATAACCATCCCGCTATGTTAAAAAATGTAACTCCCACTGTTGCCTGGTTCATCTATATGAATGAAGGGGAAAAATCAGGAAAGACTAAACTGGAGTGCTGATCAAGGCACAAAAAGGAGCTATTTTTCTTTTAGTCACCTTCAGTTACCATCTGAAATTGTCAGTGTACTGTGCAAAAATTGTACTGCTGCTACTAGGAATAGCATTTGTATTAGAAGTTTGAAAATGTAGTACAATGAAACTGTGTCTATAATATTTTAATGTGTATTTGAGAGTTTCCTTGATTGTTAAATTGTGTATGGTTCATTCTTTAGAAAATCTTGCAATACAGTGGTGACCTATTCTGAAGGATGACCTGGTTAATGTTGTGTCCCTTAGCTGTCTCCAGTCTATTCTGAAAGGATGTGTGGGCTATGTGGCAATTACAATGGTAACCAAGGGGATGATTTTCTTACACCTTCTGGCATGGTGGAAGCTCTTCTGGAAGACTTTGGAAACTCCTGGAAGCTCAACGCAGACTGCCAAGACTTGTCAAAACAAGACAGCGACCCCTGCAATCTCAATCCTCGTTTAGGTACTGAACTCCATCCAAAATTACCATGTGCAGCAAACTGTGATCTTCCATTTTACACAGCAATATTAAAAACAAAACCCAACAAAACAACAGCAACACAAACAAACACACACACACAAAACGACCACAAAGAAGCAGAGAGTCACTGACTGATTGTCGTGGTTTAACCCCAGCCAACAACTAAGCACCATGCAGCCACTTGCTCACTCCATACTGGTGGGATGAAGGAGAGATTTAGAAGGGTAAAAGTGAGAAACCTCATGGGCTGAGATAAAGACAGAGTAAAAGATAAAGCAAAAAGCTGCACACACAAGCAAAGCAAAACAAGAAATTCATTCACTGCTTCCCATGGGCAGGCAGGTGTTCAGCCATCTCCAGGACAGCAGGGCTCCATCATATGTAATGGTTACTTGGGAGGACAAATGCCATAACTACGAATGTCCTCCCCTTCCTCCTTCTTCTCCTAGCTTTATATGCTGAGCTTGATGTCATATGGTATGGAATATCCCTTTGGTCAGTTGGGGCCAGTTGTCCCAGCTGTGTCCCCTCCCAACTTCTTGTGCACTCCCAGTTCACCCACTTTTGGGGTGGAGTGAGAAGCAGAAAAAGCCCTAAGTCTGTGTAAGCACTGCTCAGCAACAGCAAAAACGTCTCTATATCACCAGCACTGTCCTCAGAACAAATCCAAAACCTAGCCCCCACACCAGCTACTATGAAGAAAATTAACTGTCCCAGCCAAACCCAGCACGTTGATGCAGACTTTCTAAGGAAAATGTAATGTTTTATGAAAAATGAAAACAAATCAGTAATGTGGGATCATGTTGCTGGTCAGTTTGGACCACATTCAGAGTTAGACTATCACACAAACTTGTGCCACTGAAACTGCTCTTACAAGTGATAGAAATACTCTGTTTATCCTCTGGGTGGACAAAACACCTGTCTTCTTTACTCCTCTGTCCTTATACCTTATAGACTTCTTCTGATCCCTTGTCTTCCTTCTTTTATTGCACCCCAACAGACAGCCTTCCTCTTTCCCTCCATACTGCTTGGCTGTCCTGATTGGACATGTGGAGAAATTCTCAGAGCAAATTTATTGTCCCAGGTGTTACAGCAAGCTCTGATTTCTGGGAGGAGCAAGTGCACAGAAAATTTTATGGGCATAGATCAGAGCAGGCACTGTAGTTTTGTAAGCATAGTGCATCCTAGAAGGTTTAATTTTGCAAATATAAAAAGCAGCAGAAAGCAGAGGCCCCGTAAAAGGAATTACAGCACCAGAAATAGTGGTAACAGAATATAAAAGCATTGCATTTCCTTGATTTGTTTCACTAGTGAAACATTATTCTTTCAGTGGAGCACGTGACCTATGAGCTATGATGCTATATATGACTACTTGATCCTATTTATTCTTCTGTGTGTTTTGGAATTTTCTTACAAAAGAAAATGCTTACTGTGGCTCTTCTAGGTTTTCTTGAAAGCCACTGAGTGATTCAGTGCAAGTATGTAATTTTTCTCTTTTTAGCCAAATACGCTGAGGACTCCTGCTCAGTTCTGATGTCTTCTGCATTTGAACCCTGTCACCATGAAGTCAGTCCCACTCCCTATGTGAAAAACTGCCGCTTCGATGTTTGTTCCTGCTCCAATGGCAAGGATTGTCTGTGCTCTGCTATTGCTAATTATGCAGCAGCTTGTGCTAGGAAGAGCATCCTGGTTCAGTGGAGAGAACCGGACTTCTGCCGTAAGTGAAATGCTCCTAAAACCCACTTATTTTCCTTATCTCAAAGGAATTTCTTGGCAGTGTCATATGAGAAATCTAGAATGAGATGATTTCTGCAAGGTGCCAAATATTTCTTATGGAAAATGATGAGTATATCTTTTTTCTACTCTAGCAAGGGTGCAAAAACTGTTCACAGAGACTGCTCAGCACTGGGGGAGAGAAGCAGTTGTATGGCATACCTCAGCAGAGCTTTTGACTGGATTTCCGTTTTCAGCTGTATTTAAGTTTCAGCTACTCACCTGGACACTTTCTAAGTATCCCAGAGTGCTAATCTGCAAGTGATTTGTAGTAATGTATGAGTCGCTCTTTTTGGTACCTCCTTCTTTTGAGGCCCAGGCTTCCCAGCTGCCGACTTCATCAGTGACTCCTGACTTTAGCCAAAGTTTAGGGTACAGAGGAGGCACAAAGGCAGGTACTTGGTCAAATGGTGTCATAGAACAGAATCATAGAACTACAGACAATATTGTATCAGAAGGGACCTCTGGCAGTCTTCTGGTACAACCCCTGCTCGTAGCAGGGCTAACTTACAGCAGATTGCCTAGGGTCTTGCCCAGAAAAGTTTTGAATATCTCCAAGGATGGAGATCCCACAATCTCTGTGGCATCTCTCTCTCTTAGCAGTTTGATTATCATCCTGTCAGTGCAGAGGTCTGAGATCTATGTCAGATTTCATGTACACTATTTAGCTCATGGGTGAACGTCATTTTACTAACTGCAAGAGTTGCAAGAGGATGGAACAAAAATTCAGATTGCAGGTTTGGGTTACAGAGGTGGGGTAACAGAAAGAATAAGATGTTTTTGCATAGATCAGTCCAGTGCAAGATTAATAGCCAAACCGTGAAGAAGCTGGAGCAGAAGCCAATATATTTTATTTCTTTTCTTTGTCTATTAGGTCAATGTGGTAGGAAAAAAAAATCCATTGCAATGGAATTTTGATGGAACACCCATAAATGTTTGTGAAATGGATACTTTTCCATTTTCCTGAGCAACTTTGCTATTAAGGAAAGAAGACAATCAAAAATTTTGGCAAAAAGAATGTATGCTTGGCAGCTCTCCAGATCAGTTCTGCTACTTCTTCCCAAAAAAGGTTGTGGGAAAACCATTTATAAACTGACTGTGTAGAAACTGGAAGAGAGAGAAAGAGAGGTCACTGGCCTTCCACCCGGTAGGAGCTGTACCTGCAAGGTCAGTGACTACAGATTCTGCAACCTGGAAAGTATTTACTGCGAATGAGAACAAAACCAGTTTATGTTAAACTGCTGCATGGTTTCATAATATTTTACCTAATTTATGTAAATGCTCAGATAGTGGAACAGTAATGTAATAAAAATCCTTTTAAAAATGTGCAGGTCTGGAGGCTGAAAGAAAGAGCAGCGATAATGCACCATCGTTCTTTCTGTAATTGAACAAGTCAATTTTCACAATTAATCTTTAATAGTGCAGAGCTGCTTCCTCCTCTCTGTGCATTACAGAGCGCTTTATGCTCTCATAAAGTGACGATTTCCCTGATTGCAGATCCATCAGCCCCCATTAAATAATCCTGATGCCCCAGACATCTACTGTCACATGAAGGAGAATAATTCCTCTTTTAATGGGCTAGAGATGTGAAAGTGCAGGTTGTGTAATTTGTGCTGATGGCCCAGTGCATTGAACAACCTCTCCACTCCTGCCTTGGTCAACAGAGATTCAGTTTCTTGGGAAATGACTTGACAGAACTGGTTTGCTTGATTCAAAGTCGATAGGTGGCAGGGAGGTAAGTCATTAGTGTAGCACAGCATTTCTGCTGCACATCAAGCTAACAAGAATATTCATCTCCCATGTCTTTGAAATTATTTTAGTTACAGTTTGTTTGTTTAAGAGCTGACTCCTACCCCTGCAGCCCACTGTGAATAAACAACCCTTCAATCCCTTCATGCTGTGTGGAAGGAGGCGATAGGCCACACTGAGAAGGGCTGTCTCTCTCATGCATATGCATAGAAAAAAAAAAAATGGCTAGATGGCTGGGTCCAAAGAGTTGTGGTGAACTGAATCAAATCCAGTTGGTGGCCGGTCACGAGTGGTGTTCCCCAGGGCTCAGTATTGGGGCCAGTTCTGATTAATCTCTTTATCAACGATCTAGATGAGGGGATTGATTGCACCCTCAGTAAGTTTGCAGATGACACCAGGTTGGGTGGGAGTATTGATCTGCTTGAGAGTAGGAAGGATCTACAGAGGGATCTGGACTGGCTGGATCAATGGACCGAGGCCAAATTTATGAGGTTCAACAGTGCCAAGTGCTCAGTCCTGCACTTGGGTCACAGCAACCCCATGCAATGCTACAGGCTTGGGGAAGAGTGGCCGTAAAGCTGCCTGGCAGAAAATGACCTGGGGGTGTTGGTCAACAGTCAGCTGAACATGAGCCTGCAGTGTGCCCAGGTGGCCAAAAAGACCAACAATATCCTGGCTTGTATCAGGAATAGTGTGTCCAGCAGGACTAGGGAAGTGATTGTCCCCCTCTACTCGGTGCTGGTGAGGTCCCACCTTGAATACTGTGTTCAGTTTTGGCCTCCTCACTACAAGAAAGACATTGAGGTGTAGGAGACAGTTCAGAGAAGGGCAGCAAAGCCGGTGAGGGGTCTGGAGCACAAGTGTGATGAGGAGCAGCTGAGGGAGCTGGGGCTGTTTAGCCTGGAGAAAAGGAGGCTGAGGGGAGACCTTATCACTGTCTACAACTACCTGAAAGGAGTTGTAGCATGGAGGGTGTTGGTCTCTTCTCCCAAATAGCAAGTGATAGGACAAGAGGAAATGGCCTCAAATTGCACCAGGGGAGATTAAGATTGGATATTAGGAAAAATTTCTTCATAGAAAGGTTTGTCAAGCATTGGATCAGGCTATCCAGGGAAGTGGTTGAGTCAACATTCCTGGACGTGTTTAAAAGACACATAGATTCAGTGCTTAGGGACATGGTTTAGCAGTGGACTTGACAGTGTTAGGTTAATGGTTGGACATGATGGTCTTAAAGGTCTTTTCCAATCTAAATTATTCTATGATTCCATGTGTTGTGTGTCTGTATATATAGATGTATATGTTGTTTTGTGATGAAAGAGACTCAGTCAACAGGTCCCTAGATCTTTCTTCAGGTTTTAGGACCTGTTGATAAGCCCGCTGTTTTCCTTAAAGTGGTGGTGGTGGGCTAGTTTATTGTTTTTGCATAGCTTCAGAGAGAGGATTTGTATGGGATGGATCCAGGAGTTGAGTAGGGAATGAAGGGCAGTCTCTGAGCAGCATTTGAGGATGGCTACATCGCATGGTGGGGCTTGGTATGCTGGCTGGTCCTGGTTGAGCAGCTGTGTTAAATGTAGTCCTGAGAGGGTGCATCTTCACTCAGAGCCTGTGACCTAGGTATGATTGTGTTTTCACCTTACGCTACCTGAGAAACTGGTCAGGATTTATACCCCTTTCACTCTGGGTTGAAAACCCACCCACAAGAAGCTGGATGAACTATCTGGTGAATACACATTTTTCCAGTGCTTTCCCACTATTTCCCATCTTATCCCTGAGACAGGCTGAACTTCAAAGCACAGCATTGAGCTGTTTCAGTTTTATAGCAGGCATCTGTAGAGAGTAGATGCACCTCGCCTTTTCCTCTCATTTTCCTGTCAATAATGAGATAGATTTATTTGAGTGACAATGTATTACAAAGCGTACAGACAACAGTTACCTCCCAGGTCGGTTGTTTTGCCTTTTTGCTGTTAAAAAAAGATGTTGCTGAGAGGTGACAGAGCAGAGGATTTGGACAGTGAACATGGCATTGGGCAGCATAAATGGAAAAATGTGGGATGTTTCTAAAATCTTAGGAAGTACATGGACAGGAAAGATGAGTTACAAAGCTTTATCTAAAAAAAGGATCCACTGCAAACTTGTCCCTATGGGCAAAGACTGTTACCATTGCCTAGAAAGTAGGGTAGGATGTTGGGCTGTTGTCCTGTCCTTTCTGAATCTCGAAACTCTAGTAAACTGGTGTGCTCACCTGGAAGCTGCCAAACCAGTTATTTATTTTGAGAAGTTCCTGGGTAGCAAATCATAGTTTTGGCTGAGGCTTCATGGTCATCCTGCTTGCATGAGCCTTCGGTGATGAAAGTTGCTTTTAAATGGTCCTCCACCATGGGCTGTGCCTGTTCAGTGTTTGATTTACTGTAAAGATTGCGTTTACGTAAATCAGAAGGACTGTTCTGTGAATAGCTACCAAAGGCTCCTACAGTTGTGAGTGAATATATCATCTGTTTATTTCTGAATTAGGAGGTATTTACTCTGCTTACTGTGCTGATGAGTACACATAAATTTCTTGGGCTGTGTTGTGAAAGATATATTAAGAAGTTTGGACAAAAGTCCCAAACTTGGGAGATCTTTGGTCAAAAGAAGGCTTCAAGTCACCTTAGGTGCCTCTGGGCTAGATGCTCAAGTTAGGGGCTTACGCTCTCACGTATGGGACTTCAGGTGCCGCAACAGAAACAGGGGAGATGCTGGTGCAGCCATGTCTGTCTTCAGTAAGTAGAAGTAATTCTTCATTTCAGAAGAATTTTGTGATGGTAAGCATTAGACATCAGTTGTCTAATGTAGGCCTTGCTTCGCTAGCCTCAGTGTTAGTTCAGCTCTGCTAGCAGCTGTGTGAGACTGTAGGGCTGTAACCTTACGATAGATTTTCTTTTACTGCCATTGCTGTTACAGTTCCCAGGCACGTGTGCTCACAGAAGAGGGGGTATTGGTTATGGGATCACTCTGCAGGGATGACAAGAGGAAGACTTCTCTCTAACCTCTTGATTTTGATTTTAGCACAGTACAAATGCGCCAACTTTATTTGCAGCTGCTTCCTTCACTCCACTGAACATCCTACCTCATCACCTTACAATTCTGGCCGTTTGCTTTGGGAGATTGCTACAACCAACAGGTTTTGTAAATCCTAGTTGTCAGGTGGCCTGTTCAAAGCCCTTCACAGTACTTATTTTCTCGTCTTCTGAAATGTGTTGTCATAGCTGCCACCTAGTGTCGGTGCTGATGAATACCGAGGAGCTTGTCTCAAAATCGGAGCTGTAGAACAACAGGGAAGCTTTATAAAAAAAGAAGCCAAATGGCTCAGAAGGCCACAGGTCTCCATAAAAATGAATTCATCTTGAAAAATAGTTAGTACAAACGACTTCATTATTTGCACATGTTTCCACATAAATTACTGAGAGCTTCTGGGATATGAGGCTTTAAACTGTTGCAGCACTTGCTTATCAAGGCAGAAACCTACATTTCTGCTTATTTTGGCCAAATTGTCTCTAACCATATTGCAAAGGAAGTGTAAATGTGTACACGACAATTGTCATGCTCCTAATTTGTAGATCCAAGGAATAACAGAGGTTGGACAGTGTTTTTTGTTCTGGATGAAATTTCTGTTTTGAATTTCCATTGCAGGTGTTGCAATCTAATCCCAGCATTTATTTGAAACTGCACATAGTAAGGTTTTGCTTGTATATATATAAGCAGTGCCCCTAGGCTTCCCTGGTGCTGCAGAGTAAAGGAGAAATAGTGTAATACAGGCCTCCATCAATGAGTAAATTGCGTAAAAACATTTTAATCCCCAGTTTCCCAGCCTGGTTTAGGCAGCTTTTCTTTTAATTGGCTTTGGATCAAATGCCAGTCTCCCTGATGTGCACATCATTCAACAGCAATGACCTGTCCTGGAGGCCAAGTGTACCAGCAGTGTGGGATGCCCTGCAACCAGACCTGCAGATCTTTGTCGTACCCCGATGAGGACTGTGATGAACTCTGTGTGGAAGGATGCTACTGTCCCCCTGGGCACTACCTGGACGAGCGCGAGGAGTGTGTGCCAAGGTCCCACTGCTCTTGTTACTATGATGGTGAGATCTTCCAGCCAGAGGACATCTTTTCAGATCATTACACCATGTGGTAAGTGTAGTGTTCATAACTCATCCCTACATGCTGTGACTCAGAAATTTTTGGATAGCCCAAGTGGTTAACTAGTTCAGTTCCTCAGTTCTTTTAACTCCACTGGAACTAATTTAAAAGAGGGCAAGATTTTGTCTCCAACAAACCAAATGGTGAGGTTTTGCTGTTGCATCTCGATCCATATAATTTCAAATGCCATCTTAGTGTAGAAAAAAGGACTAAGCCCTATCCTGTGAACAGTTCCTGACAGTTTGAAATGGAGTTTGATTACTGAGAATAGCTACTTCGAAAGCTTTTAAAATGTCACTCTAATGTCCTGCATTACATTTCTTAAATATTAAAACCTAATTACCTCTATCAAAGATACAAATATTAAAAAGCATTTCTAATTGTTAAATTGAGTAGCTGTACACGGAGTGTACAAATGTAATTGCTGGGCAGCTCCTGGCAAGCCCAGTTTTGGGAACAGTGTCATCTCCTGTTCTGCTCTACCACAAAGTCGTAAGTTACAGGCACTAAGTGGTCCCTTACCTCTCTCTACAGCAGACTTGACTATTATCTTGCCCATCTTTACTCCCGTGCAGATGCATTGGATTCAGTGGGACAGGGCTAGTATACCATGCTAGTATATCACTGCAACTATCTTAAGGAAGATTTGCCTTTTAGCTTGATAAGCACAGTGAATGGAGAGCAACAGATCAGCCCCAAAGAGAGGTGTAATTTTGGCACCCTGACAAGTTCCCTGCGGGCCTGTCTGCAAACAACTGCGTGAGTGAAAGCTAAATGTCACTTTGTTAACTATAAGCTCTATTTGTTTTTCTTAGCTATTGTGAAAATGGTTTCATGCACTGCAGTACAAACAGAATTCCTGGTGCCTTCCTGCCAGATGTTTTCGCTGATGAGAGGCCATCTGCCAGAAGTTAGTATGCTTTAAAAAAATTAATACTTTTCTTTTATTTCTTTTTTAAAACTTTTTTCTCTTCAGTCTCTTGGTAATCTAGAATAGGAAAGAAGTACCAGATGTTGCAGTGGCTGGTGATGTTGTACATCTTTTTCTAACCTTTTTTTTTTTTTTTTTTACAGGATAGAAGCAAAATGTTTGCATGGGAGGATACAGGGCTCATTGTGTCCCACCTCTCAAAATTATAGTTACCCACAGCAATTTCTCTTTAGTTGAAGAGGTTAAGGCATCCTTTGGTGGTGATATGAGGACCTCAGTTGCTATTTGAGGATCACACAACATCAGTAACTAGCCGCCTTTATACATTCTGCTTCTGACTTGCAGGTTGCAAGTCCTCCTTTCTGGCGCAGACGAAGCTTTTTGTGGCTTCAAGGTTAGAGGGCTGCCAGGCACTGAGTGCACCCTCCAGCCACCAGGCATCTTGCCATAAAACCTCCAGGAGACTGACAACTGTCTTGCAGAGGCTAGGCACTGCTTTGGAGAACAGGCCATTAGTGTTCTGGTTTTTTTTTTGAGGCTCTCACTGATATGTGGATGTAGTTTATGGGATTATGATGGGGGAGAGGACTTGGTAGGCCACCAGTAACAGAGTCACTGGTTGGTCCCCACAGTCCTTCAAGTTAAACCTTCTAGGTGTATATCTCACCAAACTCCTGCTATAACAGTAATGCACTAATATTGGTGTGTCAAGACTTACAAAACCTCAGAGAGGCATATTTCTAGCATTGCTTGAAATAATAACCTGGAGTTTCTCAGGAAATTCTGTTCTTCTTTTAGAACCTGAGTTCTCAAAGAGTTTGAAAACTTTGTATTTAAGCTAAGAGCATTGTTATTAACAGTCATACATGTAACTATACTCCATGTTGGAAGTGAGTCTAAATACAATAATATGTGATGCTGTTCCTTCTCAGAGCATGGATTTTATGCTGACATTGGTAGTGTACACTGCCTACAGGCGCACTGCCTTAGTGCGATTTGGAATTGAATCGTGCAGCTTATTTTGCACCCTTATTAGAATACATGCTTTTATGATTGTCTAACTGAGGTCACTTCATTGGGACTTGGGGACTGTTACCTTTACAATGGCATGCATAGTGGTGTTGCTCCATTCTGTATCCTAGTTTTCTAATAACAATGTTGATCCATCCTTTAGAAAAATACTGTGCTAACAAAACTTGAGCTCTAATTCCATTTTTTGTAAATTTATTTTTTAAAGTAAAAAGGAGCTTGACATGCAGATTCCCCATGGAAAGATTTGTCTGTCCTGCAAACAACCCAAGAGCTGAAGGGTTGGAGTGTGCCAAGACTTGCCAGAACTACGACTTGGACTGCATCAGCCATGGCTGTATATCTGGATGCCTCTGTCCAAAAGGGATGGTAAGCAGGCTCCTTTTTGTTTTCTTGCCCTCATTTTTTCCTGCTAGCAGACTTCTTTCAGCTTGGAAATATGTGGCTGTGAAGTACTAGCTCTGCCAAACTGTGACTGTTTTAAAATATGTATGTTAGCATATCTGCATAGAAGATGAATTTTAGCTTGTAATCGTAATTGATAATCAAAAAGCCAAACACTACTTTTAAGGATCAATTTATGTTTTCCTTAAGCTCTCCTCCTGAACTCTTCTCAGTGTTGCTGGGCTTCCCTAGTCAGCGAGACAGAAGTACCTAGGCACCCATACCTTAAATACCCACCCCACATCCAGCCAAAGCTTCCTGCTGATACTAGTTGCCTCCTTGTCAAGTCTTCATTTCTGCTGCTGCCTTCTTGTGTGTTGTTGCAAACTGAGGGTTCACCACAAGCAGGAACATGGGACATGAAACTTGCTAAGATGATGCCAGAGAGTGTCCTGGAATTGCAGATGGTGTGCTGAGCATGCTTTTTTCACTGGTAAAATGCTTTCTGGAGTCCAGGGTTATGTTCCCCTTCAACCCTCAGGTTTAATCATTAGTTTAGTTGTTTTTAAATAGAGCAAATAGTTATTTGCTAAGCCAGTGACTGTGAACTCAATATCACTTCAGAGCCCTGAAAAAAAGCAGATGGGGTAGAATAGAGAGCAGATTGCTGCTGTTGTTCTCTGAGCAATAGAAAAAAGCATCAGCATTCAGGGTTGTGCAACACTCTGGGCAGGCGAAGAGTTGTGCACAGGATCTCACTGGGGGCTGGGGGTGTAGTCTCAGGTGTCACATGAATAGGATAGAGGTGGAGTACATGGTACACTTTTTATGAAGTAAACGGCACTATCGAGTTGTCTGTCCCAGAAAACTACTGGGATTAAGAAGTTTGTTAAGTTCAATGCATGAAATGCAGTTGAAAATACCTGATAGATGCTGAAAAAAAGAGAGTTAAGGCTGTGTCTTTATTTTGTTTGGGGGCTAAAATACTCTACAATTGATACCTATGGTACTTTGAGGTGTTCTGGTGCAGTTTTCTGACTCAGAGGGGCATATAGTAAAGCAAGAGGTTTTCAAATGCTGCAACTCAGGAATTCTAGAAATACAGAAGATGACTTTTGGGTTTTTTTACACTTTTATACCTACTCAAGGTTCAGGCTCATATTAATATGCACTGGACATTGTTAGCAAATGAAGGTGTGGGTTACTACTTCTAGCGTTGAGATGCATGTTTTTGTCTAGGCTTCAGCTCTAATAAATTGACTTAATCTGCTAGTTTAAATTCCATTTAGAAAACAAATTAGCTTTCCCTGGAAACATGTATTTTTATAAAGATGTGTTGTTTTTTTTTTTCTGCTTCCATACGAATACAGGTGTTTTCTCCCTCAAAATTCCTTCCATGTTTTCTCCCTCAAAATTCCTTCCATTGTCTTACTAGAAACAAGCAAACAAATTCTCATAACACAGTCATTTCTAGCATTAATATTCATGTACTTTTAAATTTTGCTACCATATTTTGCTGATAAATACGCATTTATGCAAATAGATGATACTGCAGGATAAAATGCCAACTGTAGACAAAATCTCAGGCTTGTGAAGTATCTTGTAGGTCTGAAGTGAAAAATATAGAACATAATTTGAAGGCATTCATATCAACATGGAGCAAATTTTTACAATTTTAAAACAAGTGTTGTTTCTTTTCCCATTTCAGTTCTTAGAGAAGAATATTCCTAAACAGTAGTGTGTTAAGTAAACTTACGGAAGTTTATGTACTTGTAAAATTCCAAGAGCTCCAGTGAGAATAGGTCTTTCTCTGCACATAACAATCAGACCTCTTTGATTTGGTGATGGGACTTGAGATTTAGTTTCATTCCAGGGTATGGTAATAGTACACTGTAGAGATGACAATGGAAAAAAAAAATATGATAACTACTCAACCAAAAAAAAAAAAAAAAGGAGGGGGAAAAAAATCCCTCAAACTCCCAAAGTCAACTTCCTAGTAATTAACCTTCACATTTAGTATAGAATTTCATATTCCTTTTTTTGTGGGCTCGAACTGTCATTCAAGCAATCGTTTCATAAAATTTCTGCGAGGAAAAAGAGTCCCTGTCATTCTGGAATTGGAAACTCCAGTTGACTCTGCAGCGGTGAAATACGCCGCTGAATTCAACAAGATAGTTTGTCAGGGTTTGGAAAGAAAAATAGGGCGGAGGTTTTGTTCTTGTTGTTTGCGCCCCCCCCCCTTTTTTTTAAAAGTAGTAAAATATGTTATTTTTCCACTAGGTGGCGGTATGGTTCAATCTTCCAGTAAACTCGGTGTATAATTGCTTGTTCTCATTTGCTTCCTGTCTGGCAGGGAATAAAAACTGCGAGATTCGCATTTCTCAAAACCACAATGAGAGAAACCAGTATATAGGTGGCTTTGTAGTAACCGTGGCCATGAAAAAAGGCAGGAGCAAGCTCAGTCCTTTCATTATGTGGGTGCCCTTGGCCATGTGTTTGTCTCCTGATGTGTGGCTCCATGGGACCTGCCAGCTTGTTGCCAAAGAGCAGTTTCCTCCTGGTCTCCAACGGGTACTTAACAAGGATGGTTTGGGGGAGACTTTTTCCTTATTTCTGCATTCTGCAATGGGGCTTTGTGCCCCCAGTATTATTTGCCTAAGATGAAAAGATTCGGGGTGGTGGTGAGTTTCTCCTTTCCATCCTATCTCTCTCTGCCTTAAAGACTCTGGGCACACTGAGGGAATGCACTTCAGAGTCACAAAGTCTGTGTTTTCCAGACTTGTACCAACACAGCTGAGCAGTAAAGGGACTGGAAAAAGATATAACTATTTGTTTTACTGGTCGATCTCCCTTGGTGTTCTGTAATCCTGTTTAATTTACAAGCACTCATGGAGGTGAGCTACTGTTTTAAGAATGTCTGTGGGAAGTAACAGATTCCTGAACATTTATAGGAATAAATATTTGCACGTATCATCACTCTAGGAGAACTTGTGCCATTTTAGTGAAGATTTCTTTTTCTTTTGTAGTACAGTAACATATACAAATTATGAAAGGTTGTGGATAACTTATTAGCAAAAATAAAAAATTGTCCTGCTTCTCTAAAATGGTTCATACCATCAGGAAAAACAATCAAAGATATGTAGTTTACATAAACACCTATCTGGTACAATTTGCAAGCATATACACTCAATATGGGATTAAGTGCAATGTTATCCCTACATATATGAAGAGATGTCTACAGATCAATTAGCAGAGTTACCAGTCTTAAACAGAGCAATGTATAGTCTGAAATCTGTATGCACAAATTGCTTGCCAATTTTAAATTATATATACAAAAAATAATTTTTAAAAAATCAAGGTTTGTTCACGAACATGATGCTGCAGTTGGCTAGATTTCAATCGGAAAGTTTGCTGGGGTGAGCAACTGCCAATGAGTATTATTTCCCCAATCAGAAAATGCAGATGAAAGCTAATTTATTTCAACTGAGAAATAAGTTTTCCAGTTCCTCTTGACTTAATATTTTACATTATTTTCATTTCTTGAAAATAAAAATGTTCAATATGTCATGAAAAGTAATTCTTCTTCTTTTTTTTTGTCTTTGATCATCTGGAGGGTGAGACATTTTCCATACTTGTCACCCTTTTGCAAAGGAGAAAAGATAAATCATAACATACGTGCAGAAGTGTGGGGAAAATATGCTTTCTCAGATTAGTTTACTGCACTCCAGGTTCTTCCCCTTGGAAAATATTAATAAATATACAAATGGAGTGTTAACCACCTTTCTGGGGAAAAAGAGGAGCAGAACAATCAGAAAGCACAAAATCCAGACACTCCAAAACTATAAAATGTATTTTTTTCAATTTCCAACAATGGAAAAAAAATTAAGGTTTAGACATGAAATGAAACATTTTATTGTATTCTAGCTGCTGAAATAAAACTATGATATATTAGTAGGAAAAAAAAAATTAATTGGAAAAGTTTGAAAGAGTTTTTTTCTTTTGTTTTCATCAGGAACTTAATAGAGTGCTATTTTTATTTTCCTGCTAGCCCTGTTGTATAGTCTTCAGTATAGGCTTATCCTATGTAACAACATGAGAGTCATCATGAGAAGGTAGATGCCAGTTTTCTGGTATGTGTATCTGCCCAAGGACAACACTTCATAAAACAAACATAAGAAGCATACAGTTAACATAAGAAAGAAAAGCTAAATACAAAACCAGCACATTTTGAGTGATTTGTCCTAACATGGTTTTGACTTTGTCTGCACAGAAATGGTGCCAAGCTGTTTTAATTAAAACATATCAGCTATTGAGTTCTAATCTGACCCACTTCCTTTACTTAATCCCTTACTCCTTTATACCTTTGGCTGACTTTCTGCTGAAGCCCTGAGATGTATCGGAGGAACAGAGTGAAAATCTGAGCTTTCCTTGACAATGAGATACTCATCAAAATTGTGTTGACCAAAAGAGATTAAAATTAAGGGAGAAGAATCTTAAGGGTTCTGAAATCTGTAATATTGTTCTTCTTTTTGCAAGATTTGTCAAGGCTTAACAAGTAATAAGACAGAGCAAAGAAACGATGGACATTTCTGTCAGAACCCTAAGTAGGGTGTCACTTCATCAGCTAGTCAACCATTTATAACCTCAGGAGCATCCTCATATGGATGTGAGATGGTGTGAACAGCAGCTGTTCTCGTTACTATCCTGTGTCTTTTTGTGTGGTTGCCTGCCCAACACTCATGCCTCCCACCACCTCAGGTACTCAGGACTGTTAGATCTCCTCTATCAAATGCTGTCTATTGATGGATTGAGAGATTCCATAGAAAATCCAGCTGTATGGGAATAATCCCACTAGCCCAGTAGTACCATATGATACTGCTCTCAGTAGACTTGTAATGCAGCATGACATCGGACTGCCAGATATAACAGCTTTTTGATGTGCTATCAGTATGACCATTAGATTGTGTGTTAATAGTAACAAAGTCATCATCCATTGAGTTTTGCAGCAAACGCAATTATTCTTCTGGTCAAATTCCACTTTGGGTATTTAGATTTGGCTTTCTAAATCCCAACCACCCACTCTGCAGTGCTCAAACAAGGTAGTCTTCCCTCTTTGTCAGCTTTGGGTTAACAGTTGCTGCACTGTAGCTTCATGGTGACCATGTTTGTGACAGAAATACTAATACCAGTCTATTCAGTTTTAAGAATTGGGGATAGGCTGTGACTAGCTTCATGTCAATGTATGAGGGTGCAAGTAGAAGAGGTCCTAATCCTCCTTTTACCAACCACATATCTAATCCCAAGTGTTGTATCCAGCGGCTAGCTGTGACCTGTGTTGTTGAGGACTGTGGAAAAATTCAGAAATACAGCCATATTGTGTGAAGTCATATATTGCTTTGTTCCTAAATGCCACCAGGATGGAAGGAATCAAACACCCTTGGAAACATATGGTCTTCTCTGGCCTGTTTTCTCCCTGCCCTTTGTGGAGATTAAGTCAGAGGCAGAACCCCAGCTCTATCATCTAGAAAAGCATTTCTTTGTTTCCATCTTCTATCGGCATAAGTATATTTGGCATAATATAGCTCTCCATAAGCCACAGAACACGTGGAGCTGCATATGAATGAAGGGTCTCCAGGCTGTGAAATCCTTTTTATTAGTAGCTCCCTGTGGCAGTTCTAGCTCCCCATAGGAAAAAGCAGAGCTATTCTACTTAATCAACCTGGCATTCAGACTACATTGATCTTATTGGCCCTTATTTAATGGTAAAGAAGAAAATATTTTAATGATTTTACAGAAACAGTTTAAAGTGGGAAAGTGATATTTTGTGACTTTTGAATGAGAACGAGGGGAAGCGCTTTCCATTTTGGTAATCAATGAAGCAAGAGCCAAACCTACCCCTGGCTTTTGCAGAATGACATCCAAGTGAAAAACAGCATAACCAGCCTTGGTTTAGTTTGATTCTCTAAAACTGGCTGTCTTCAAATTGGAAAGAGAGTAATCACAGAAAAAAACAGATAAAAGTAATGGAAAAAATTAAATAGTCTAAAGACATTATATTTTTTTTATATGGGACAAATGGTTTGTTTTTATTGAAAGAGAAACTAAGATCAGGAAGATAAAATGGAAAAAAAAAATGTAGATAGAACATAATGACCTATTTCCCAGCCACAGTGCCTGTGAAAGTAGAATAATGTCTCAAGTGGACTGATATTTATCCTGGTTTCTAAGTAATAAGTAGGCATTTGCAAAAATATTAGTGACCACTGCAATTTTCAGAAGTGAACTGACAGGGGGATGGGCTTTGGGGGGTGGGGAGGGGAGCGTGGACTGGTGTTGTCTGTGACAAGAGAATCTTCTTTTGCACTTGAGTTCTTCTGGCACGGTAGCTCCTCAGCTCCTTCTCATTGATCATCTTTCAGGTTTTAGTCCAGCAGAGCCCCGTATTGCTTTGCTTTTCTGGTAGCTCATCCTTCAGTTTGTTGTGTGTGAGAAGCATGTGCTGTTCACCTGCTCTCTCTATATTCAGATTAGCTATCCTGATTTTGATCAAATGGAACTTTTTCATCATGAAGTTCTTCTATAATTTATTTTCCCAGCAGCTTAAACTGGTGTTCAGCCCTTGAAACAAGACAATGCTTTATATACCCATAGCTTTATTTATGTTAATGGGAATAAATATTAGCAATGTTATGCCTTTCTTAACTTGGGTAGTCTTGAGCGATTTCCTGTATCCTTTCCTTTATTCTTTATCCACATATTCTTGTGCTTACTCCTCTGTGTACTGGCACATACTGACTGACCCGCATCCTGACAAACTGTGTGCTTTACCTAGGTGCGACATGAAAATAAGTGTGTTGCTCCTGAGAGATGCCCATGTTTTCACAATGGAAGAGAATATGCCAAAGGAGAGACAGTGACTAAGGACTGCAACACCTGGTGAGCCACTGGAATTGCATTTTCCCATTTTCCTCTATGGCACCTAACATGTTTCTAGAAAAAAAAATATTCTTTACTTAATGGATTTATTTTATAAAAAGTTAGGTTTTACAGTGTAATTATACACATACTACATAGACAAGCATCTTTGCGTATCGCATCAGACGAGTGCAATATCAGCCAAACTGTATCTGGTACCTTATAAAAAGCTAGCCCATATATCTGTGCAGGTCCTCCGTAGCCTCTAGCTAGTGGGTATGCTCCTTGATCTTGCAACAAAAGATAACAATACAGGAGTTCCTGTAAGGTGGGAGGAATGGAGCCTACTTTTTGTTGCTAAGCTCTGATGTCATGTTTCCCTTTTTTGTTGTCTGGGGCCCTTTGAATTAGGCCTTTTTAGCCAGAAGTATGCATAAGCAAAAAGGGTATGATATGCCAGCTATAATATGACAGGAGCTCTTCAGGAAAATGTTAAAGAATCATGCAGAAATAGAGTTGACCTCTTATCTCAAATCAGTGTTCAGTCCATTGATACCGTTAAAAAAAGAAAGAGTTGGGGAAAAAGGGAGTTGGTGTCGTCTCTTCAGAAGAAAAAGTGCTCCATGTCTTTCATGCATGTCCCTATCTATCCTGTTTGGTTCTTGAAAAACAATTTGTAGGTTCAAAATAAAAGTGCCAGGCTATAAGATTTCCATGGAAGGAAGCCCTTGGCACAGCCTTAGGTAAGGTATAAGGTATTTGCCTGCTGGACAATTCTTGGCTTCTGCCTGCACAGCTTGCTGCATTGGAGAGGTGCTTCACCCTCCATGTGTGCTTTGTGGAGGGAATGGTGATCCATTCCTGCAGAGCTCGAAGAGTCCAAGGCGTAGGACATCCAGCCACCAGCAGTGCAGAAACTGTTCCCTTTCAACTTAGACTTCAGGTTCTCTTGTACATTTTACCTAAAATGCCCCTGCCCAGCTCTGCAGCATCACCAGGAAGTGTTTCTGTCATCCTCTGTATGACCGGGTAGAGTTGGAGTCATTTTGGTTTCTGTTTTGTGCATTGATCTTTAAGCAACAGTGATTTCAAAGTATTGTATTTTTGAACTTGTGGGACTGCTCCTAACTAGTATAAGGTAGACATGGATATAAGGGTTTATGTGTTTTATGTGGTGGTTTGTGTGTGTGTGTGTGTTTGTTGTTTTTTGTTGTTGTTGGGTTTTTTGTTTGTTTGGTTTTTAGTTTGGTTTGTTTTGGGGTTTTTATTTGTTTGGTTTTTGTTTCACTTTTTTTAAAAAAACTTATTTATTTATGTATTTATTTACTTATTTTCCTTTGCAGCTACATATTACATTGTGAAACATGTACTATAATTAGACCTGGGGAAAAGTACAATTAAAGGGAGGAAGATGGAGGAGAAGGTGGCATTTTTATATAGATATATATACTATAACCTGCTTAGATTGCATATAGGTAAAAATGACTCAGCTGAAAACCAGACATAATGAAAATTTTAGTGAAACAATAGCACAAAGGTGTAAAACTCCTAGTCATCGTTATCAAAATTTGCAAGATTCTTCACAATAGCCATGCACAGTCTCTTTATTTTCAGTCATAATCTTCAATATTAAAATAGTTGTAACCATGTTGCTTCATTCTTGTAACTGCCCTTTTCTTTCTGGCAATGCAACTGTAAGTGACATTTCATGTAATACATTGACTTTTCTTCAATATCAGAGTCAATAAAATGTTAGAAATCATGCTTTTTCTCATTGATAAAAAGTTCTTCCTCTCATTTTAAGTATTTTTCTTGAATGAGACAATAAAATCTGAAAAAAGGTCCACTCAAATATGTCACTAGAGCTTTTTTGAACTATGACTTTGAAAAGCTTCCTGATAGTTCTCAGCAAATATCAAGTCAAATGTCATTTAGAAAGTGATATAGGAAATTACTATTGCTTTGAGAATTAATAAGAATTGAGAGTCTGCATTTTGGAGGTCAGATCTTCTTTTTCTTTTGTTTCTGCTTTTTGTACTGCTATTGCAGGAGTTCTCATTCTCACTTGTTCTTAGCCAGATGTGAACACCTGCAAACGCAATATGTGAGCCAGAGGTGTCAGATTTGGCATTTACATTCAACTTGACATATGGGAGACCTGAATTCATGAACAACGGAATGTCTCCAAGTCTAAGCTAGTGGCAAGACTTTTTTTATGCTATGTATTGGGAATTCATTGTAGAGCTCAGTGAAAATTTTGGAATAACATTTGTGAAGCTGTACATGGCAGAAATTTTCTAATCTGAGTTTTGCTACACGACATACTCTATGATCTATCCATGTGCATATATACAAACTCATGGTCTTGCTCTACCTATTAGCAGAGATTTAATAGCACAGAGTGCAATAGGTTTCATGTTAAAGAAATTCTTTGAAGAAAATGTATTGCATGATATTTATTATACTGTGAAGTGTTATCAAGATTAAATAATGCTTACGCCTGGGTTAAGGCATTATTAAAGAACTCAGTTCAGTACCCGATTTTCCCTTGGTTAGCAATTTGATCTTGGGAAAATACTTCAGGTTTTTTATCCCTGAGTTTTTACATCTGTAAAGTGGGGATAGAATTCCCCTTTCCCTGCCCTTACAGAACTTGATTAGAAAATCCCTGGGACAGTGATGGTGTCCATCTGCGTTCATATAGCGTTTAGTAGATGAATGTTTCTTGAACCTCAAGGAAGCTATTGCTTATTATATTATTAAATTATTATTATTAGATAATTAGAGAAGGTGTTAAATTCTATTATAACTTTCCAAAATTAATAACAAACAAAAGAGTGAGCAGATTTTCTGCTGCATTAACCTTGTTTAATTTTGTTTGCTCAGTCTCTTGCTAGTCAGCAAATCAATTTATTTCACTGATCAAGAGCCTGTAGATGCCAAGGGAAAGATCCCCTTTCATACCTGCAGCTTCTGTAGCAAGGCTCGTAGTTCTTCAGGATGACTCTGGAAAAGGGCAGGGGGACTGAGTGGATGCTCTTTATTTCTCAGTTTCCCTCTTTCCCTCATTTTAACATGAGGATAATGGTATTTACCTCCTTGAGCCTTATTTATCAGGGAACCATGTAAGATTTAGATTATTATGTATCAAGCAACAAAAGGATAAAAACGTTCTTGGAAACTCTAATAAATTTAATAATGATTGGTGTTGAATATGCCTCGTTTGATGTAACCATAAAGACTAGGAACTCTGCTATTTTTCCTTCTGTCTGTTACACTGATATAACTACACTGAAACCAGTTGAGTTACACAAAGATAGGAGAATTTGCTTTCTTTGCATTTTGAATATCCACTCACAAGATGGTCACCATGTGTTTTGTTTTTTTTTTTGTTTAGTTCTGTTCTGTTTTTTAAAAGAAAACAAAACCCCAAACAATGACAACAACAAATGAAAGGGCAAAAAAAGTGCAAAAGGAGGAGTGAAGAAAAAATAAACTCACTGTCCCTTTCATCATGTCATCACTGGTTTTGCATGTAGTGACAGTGCAGTACAGCTGCTACAGCAATGTGGGTGTGATGATATCAAGACCTTAACCATGTGCCTGATTGCTCTTCAGAATTCCCCTCCCCCTGAAAAAACAAGGCAGCATCTTGTTTTGTTCTGCATGCCAGGATGTCCTCTTGTCTTTCTTGCATATTCTGTGCTTGTGTGGAAGTCTAGGACATGTCCTTGACTACACCACCTGCCAGCTATAAAGGCAGGGAACCACTTCATGATTAGAAGTCTTGTCACATCTTGTCACATCTCCTGTCACATAAACTGAGATTTCACTTGGAGTCCTATTTGTGTGTCATCAAAATTGAATTTTCCTGTAGGGCAGACGTTCTGGTTCGATCTCCACAGCAGACCTCAGGGGACAGTATCACAACATAAGGCATTCCTCAGAGAGTGTATGTATATATGTACCTATATACAGAAAAATAAATATTTCTATCCATATGTGTGTTCTTGTCAGACTGTGAGGTGACGTCTCCAATTGCTAGGTCAGATAAACTATAATGAACAATGGATGTAATTCAAGAACAGAGAGACTTCTTTAGAGAAGGGTAGCATTATAGTCAAGTATATAATCTGAACAAAAGGCACTGGGCAGACTGAATTACAGCCCAGTTACTTGGTTCCAGAAGTTGGTCACTAGGGTAAACACATGTCCTTTGGCATCGGTTGGATTTTAAATTTACTACTAGATTGGCTTTCAATGAGGGAAAAATGGACTACTGCAAATAAAACAGGGTTGCTGATATTATACTTCATATTTAACTGAAATGGTCCTTAGAGGGTAATCAATCTGTTTTTTTTTAAAAGGTTACTCAGAGCAGGTTGTCCAAAATAAAATAGTAACAGTTTTATGAAATATTCTAGCAGGCTTTGTCCGGGCCTCTTTTTGTAATAGGGAAGTTCAAAAAGCATGTAATTCTACATGCAGCTTGTGAGAAAAAGGGAAACACATTCCTTAGTCATTTGACATGTTAATGCACTATTTGGATTTTTGCACCCAATGCTAAATATGCTAATTTATGTTAATGACCGAGATGGTAATCTGGTGCGGATAGTGTAATGTAGTTGTGGAAACCTCTCTAGGTAAGGATTACAGCAGCCCAGGCATGGAGCCCTCTAAGAGTATGTTCTCAAGGCCAAACACAGAGAGGATCTTCTGGGGACATACCTGAGGATGGACAGCAGTGTAGAAAACTGCAGAGGTTCCTCACAGAGCTGCAGCTGATGTCTGGGTTAAGACACACAGGGGAACAATGTTCCTGTTTGGTCTGCAGTAGGTTACTCCTTGACTCAGGCCCAGGCAAAATATTAGCTTATCGCCACTTTTGTGTCTTTTGGAGTGTCTTCAGACCACGAATGCATGTCCTGGAGGCAGAAACCTTTGCACTTTTGCTTTGCCTACAGCACCTTTCATTCTCTTGCTGATTATATACAAGGGAAATAATTCTAACTGTCACTGACTCATTTCCTCTGTTACAGTGTATGCCGTGGTCGAAAGTGGGAATGCACCAACAACACATGTGATGGCACCTGCACTGTTATTGGTACAGCTCATTATTTGACATTCGATGGATTGAAATATAAGTTTCCAGGAAACTGTCAATACGTATTAGTTCAGGTAAGAATGTGTCAAATACTGAAGCTGTCTGATAATATATAAGGTATTTTATACCAGGAGAGAAGTCCAATGTTTGGATAAATCACAGTAAAATATTCTTAATTACTAAGTCAGGTGTATAGTAGAGGAGAGCAGAGCTCATTAATGACTTCAAAGATGCCTTAAGAACTTTGAAGATTGCATTGTGTTCGATAGAAGTGAGTTAGGTTATCATATGTCTAGCTGGCAGTCATAAAACATATGATGGCAGCATGGTATAGAGAGGAGCTGTGTGAATCTCATCTCTAATAAGGAACTGTAGGTACCCATAAATCGATCTTGCCTCATTCCCCACTGGCCTCTATCCTGTAGTGATGGTGTACTGTCTGACTGATTCAAGAAGGGCTCACTGAACTTTCTCTAAATGTTTTCAGAGCACAGACTCTGCTTGTTCTGTTCAGCAAAGTCACTGTTCTGTTCCATGCACCAACCTATTTGGAGTACACAGCACACTAACATCAGCCTGCAATTTGTGGGAGCAGCCAGAAATTTAGAGAATTAAGTAAGATTGTCTCATCTACCGATGCAAATCATTGTGCATTTGAAAATGTGTGTGCAAAAGAAGGATTTCTCTGAAAATTTGGTCTAAAAATAGATGGATCCGCTTCTAATTGATAACAACAGATAATGCAATTAAAAAGTATCAGGTTTTCTGGGTGGGCTACTCTTTTGTTTGCTGACACTTTTCATAAGGCACATTCTTCCTTGCAGTTCTCCTTGGGCAGGAAAGTGTGATCAACCTGCCTCTGGCTAAGTCTCTGAAATACGCTCCCACCCTGATGCCAGCTGGATTGCCTCAGGAGAACAACTGCTCTAACACTAGTTAGAGCTCTGTGTAAAGGTCTTATAGGTAGTGATAGCATGCAGTACTACAAAACTACTTAAAATGAAAATGAGATCTCTTTTCCTCAGATTACAAACACAGAGAACTATAGACCAAATAAAAAGAAACACCAAAAACGAACGAACAAAAAAACCCCCTACACAACAAACAAACAAACCCAAAAGGTCTAGGAGACATGAGTTATCATATAAATATAGTACTAACTCTCCATGTACCTCAGAAATATTTGACTGAAAAGAAAATCAATACATTAAACTACGTAATTGCTCCCCAAAAAATAGTTTGGCATTATTGTAATTATTATTCATGTACAGGTGGGAAAACATGAACATCAAACTTCTTGCTCAAGACTGTGCAACAAGTTTCTTTCTAACCCTTCTTTCTAAACTAACCTTCTAGGTTTATACTTCTATTTCATCATTAAAGCTGCAGAGTCTTGTTTTCACTGTTAGGTCAATTAATTTCTATATATATATATAGATGTATACTGTGTCCATTTTACATGTTTAAAATACCACAGATACGGTAAAAGCACAGATCTTCCTTGCAAAATATGCACGTGTGTATCACTGGCAGAGTGGACCTCATTTTTTAAGGGGTGGACCACATGAATATCAATGCTAAGCACAACATAAATTAACATGGGAACAGTTGACATGCCAACACTTTACTGGACATAGAGTACACAGGGTATTATCTGAGCCTTCCTTTTTCTACATAACGCTGCATTTGTTTTTCAAATGTTCTGCATTAATGGCTCATTCATTTATTTTTGTCTGATAGGATTTCTGCAAGAATGACTCTGGGACATTCCGGATACTAATTTCAAATGAAGGCTGTGGCTTCACTGGAGAAAAGTGCACCAAAAGGGTCATCATTCTGTATGAAAGTGGGGAAATAGAGCTGTTGAATGGAAATGTATGTACACTTCTGTTCTCTTTGTTTCTCGGGGAAAAAAAAGCAGTTTTTTTAGTAAGGTGAGGCATGAATGGCCTTATGCCCAGTGGTTCTTGAAAATTAGATATAAAATGAACAGATTGGCATAATTAGAATTATCCGAATTGCTCCCAGAGGTATAATGCCATTTTGGTCTTTCTGTTTGATGCCGATAAATTTATCTTGGATAAGAATGGTGTTCAATGCAAGCTCATATGAGGAATGCCCTTTCTAAACATGGGAGGTCTAAGTCTATCTCAAGCAAGATTAAGTGCAAGAAAGAGCTAAGAAGTGACTGACTGATGACTAGTGAAACTTCAGCTCTAATTTAGCCATCTGAAGGACTGAGAACACAGGAAAAAAAGAAGTCATGGCTGAAAGAAGTTGATACTGCAGAAGCGAATATCACTCTCCCTTGTTAAAAGTGCCACGTGGAAAATCCAGATCACTGCATTCTCTTTTTTTTTTTCCTTTCCCCTTTCCTACCAACAAACACGGTAGAATTAACCAAGAATCATTTCCACCTCCCATGTCCCCCAACAGCAGGAAACAAGATTTTGAAAGGGCAGAGTTCAGCTCTTTGCCTTGGGCACTGTAACAATTAAGACTGTCTGTGTGTTCAAACATTACAAAGCTATAGTGGATTATAGTGTTTCAATTGCTCAGTTTTCAAAAGTACTCTGCTCTGAACTGGCATCTGGACCAGCGATTTGCAAAAATGTTCCCAGCGAAATGTGAAACCACTCTACATTTGCCTTGTTTGGGGTTAACAGACAAAGCTGAACCAGGTTTTGCGCAGCCTGCAAATTGCTTGCAAATAGCTGCGTGCCACTGAGGCTTGACAGGAACATGTAAAACATGACCATTATTAATATTGTCTGTGCAGTGCATCTTGACAGCATGTGATCCGTGCAGGCTTTTGGATGCTGGAGGAATGAACGCAGGCAATGTTTGTTGCACAACTAATTCTTTATTTCTGTTGCTAAAGAATCCCCTGCTTGGGTGAAGGTGAACAGTAGTATCAGTCTGTAGAGCCAGACTTTATCTGAAAGCTTATCTAGGAGACAGGTTTTTCAGAAGAACTGTGATTCCATTCGGACACCGAAATAAGGGCCAGAAAATATAGGAGTCAATAAGGTACCCAGTAACTACAGCAACAGAGGGTGTTTGGTTCCTTTTGCAAGGACTACGTCTGTATCGCAAGGTTGTCCACATGACCTTGACTCAATATTTAGCTGTCTTTCTACTCAGTTGAAGGCTCAGTGTAATATCTAGATGAGGTTTTCTTAGAAATAACAGCAACCAAAGAAGGGATTAAGGAAAAACAACAGATATGAAGATGCTTAGGCAAATTCTCACCCAGAGGTGACTTCCTATATTCTTTTTCTACAACAATCCTTAGAAGTAAGCAGGAGAATCAAGAGCTTTTTTTTTTTTGTTATTAAAAGGTTTCCAAGCACTATTATTTAAGTTGCTATTGTTTTGAGAGCAGCTTCTAGTTTTAAGTAAATGGAGGTTTAATTGAAGTATTTGCATGCTACAATTCTGGCTCACATTAAAATAAAATAATTATCATGAAATCATTCGTGTTCTTCTGAAACAAATAAATCTGCCAGCTAGCAAGGTCAAAAGTTTATGACTTCATGGTTGGGCTAAAAGCCTCCATAAACATAGAAATTCTGTAATTTAGATCAAGCTCCTAGCTCAGTTTTGTCCTCCATTCTTTTTTCCCCTTAGTTTGGAAAGATAGAGACTACTGGAGATATTTGGAAGATAAATGACCAAGTGTGACTAGGCTGTATATTAATATATTGGGCATAGAAGAAGATGAAAAAGCTTCTGCTTCCTAAAATAGTTTTTTAAAGTATTCTTCCTCTAAGGACACTGAAGGACCTTGTTAGGAGATCCATGGAGGATATCTTCTCTGGGGATAATGTTTCTAGTAACACCCCAGAGATTAAGAGAACTGAATTACAGTACTGGGCTTTTACTGAATTGAGCAAGAAGGAATAGTGGGATAAACTAGTATTTTGCCCTCAGACTCGGGAGTGGATGAATGGTTTGTGGGCTCCTCTTCCTTCCTTGCTTTAATTACTATTTGTACTGAAAGTTTTCATTGGCTTCTTCCACAATTAAGCAGTTTTCAGTTAATGCATTAGTGGTGTTTAAAATAACAGCCATGCCAGGCATTTCTCTCCAAATGTGGTTAATAATCCTATTAGTGTTCCCATTGAAAGGAGATTACAGTGTGAAAGAAAGGATTTTAAATTAATCTCTTAAATTCTTAGTAGCTGGAGGCGATGAATTTGCAGCCAGATGGAAAGAGGCACACAGGGGATATGAAAGTGATGGAAAAGTGGAGACACTGAAAGGAATCTCTCAGGATTTTTCCTGTTGGTGTAGCTGGTTGGGAAGAAAGTCCTTCCTGACTTCAGAATCAGGCTCTGGTCCTTCAGAGGCCACTGGCGCATGTAGTTGTCCTAGTTCACATTACACTTAAACCTAACCAGCCCTTTTGTCACTATCTGTCACAGAAGCACAGAATTGTTAGTTTAATTAAAAAAGATGAAATAAAAACAAAACACAATTATTCTGTGAACCATTGACCAAATACTAAACTGATCATTAACTGGGTATACTCTGTCCCATTTATCAGCTCTGCTTCTGTTTAGCAAAAATTGCTTTGTGTGTAAGCATTTGTGGTGAGTGTATGTTATATGCCGGAAGCACAAGGGACATTGCCTCATTCAAAATTACAGAAACGTGATGAGATTGAAATACTGTACTTGTATCCCAATCTGCTGTTCAGAAGTGTTGTTTCTAAGGCAATAATTTATCCACAGCAGCTTTTCAGTGTAGAGACAAGCCTGTAATGAGTCCCTTACCCATACCTTGCTTACAGTTTTGCAAGTGCTCCAGAGCATCTGGATAGCGTATGGGAATTATTTATTCTCTGGAGAACAGCATGTTTGAAAATAGCTGTAAACCTATGAGCGCGTGTCCTACTGGGAAAGTGACCTATGTGAAATAGGAATTAGAGACATGGTAGATAGGACGATGTGCTTTTCTTGTTCAGGTAAACATCAAGGTACCTCCTAAAGATGAAAATGATTTAGAAGTCATGAAGTCTGGACGTTATTACATCATTTTACTGGGGAAAAGCATCAGTGTGACCTGGGATCTGGCCATGGGAGTCTCAGTTATCTTAAAAGGCAATTTCAAAGTAAGTGTTTTTTTGTTTCCCTACTTATTCTCACTAAAGAATGCACTTAACCTGTTTCTGATGAAGAGCCTTTTTTTTTAAAAGCAGACATGTTGATAGATTTCCATGGAGGCACTTGCTTGAAAGTTAAGGGATTTTTTTTGTAATACCATAAGGTTTGCTTACTTTCCTGGTAGTTTAACTGTAAGGGGTAAATTCTGGGTCATTGGAAATGAGTTATGACAGAAAGGATGGATGCTGTGGTACCCTAGAATAATTACAAGTTGAGTGATTTCTTCTGTGTTCAAGAAGAGCAGTATTAAGAGCCAGATTTACTAGTGATGGTGATAGGACTGTCATCTCCAAAATTAAAATGGAATTGTGGGGACATACTCTAAATAGAGCCAACAGGCACCACTGATCAGAGTTGTCGTCTTGCTTCCTGAAGTCCTTGGATACAGACTGGCCCTACTTTCAGCAATGCAGAATGGAAATAGGAGCTAAACTTTCTCTGTGAGACACTATGTCTATTTTAGTGAACTTGGCAACGACAGGAATAATTCCGTTTTCAAGCCTTGTGCCATTAAAGACTTCTTAACTAAACCCTAAGCCAGTCTACAGATGTAAGATTTATGTATTTTGTGTTTCTTTCCCTCCAAGGATCAAGTGTGTGGTCTGTGTGGAAATTTTGATGGAATCCAAAACAATGATTTGACCAGCAGCAATGAACATCTTGAAGTAGATCCAGTTGACTTTGGGAATTCTTGGAAAGTTAATCCATACTGTGCTGATGTTGAAAAGGTGATTGTGAATGAAGTGTGAAAACTAATTAATATGGCTTACAGTATCACTTGAGTGGGCGAAGAAGTTTGAAAGAATAAAAATACTAGAAATAAGCTCCTTCCTCCATGTTTTTGCCAAATAATATTATTTCTAGAAATCTGATAAAAGATCAATTAACTTATTTAAGGCCTCTGCACTACCTGGCTTCAGATAAGTATCAAAATAGCCAATCTGTATGGTAGAGGCTGTTCACAGATTTTGCCAGCCCAGATGCTTGAAATCCAGGTATAACTGCAAATCTCATTTTAGAGCTTAATCTAAAAAAACCAGCTGTAATTTTCAGACAGGGGGAGTTCAGATAAAAATTTCATATTTCCCTATACAAAGCTCTATCTCCCAAATCTTAGTCTGTTCATTTATGAACAAATGAAGGTTAATTTCTTTCTATATGCTTCTTGATCTTCTTTTAAAGAAGATTCAGTTGTTATTTTCAGATTGGAGAGGCTTGAACAGAAAAAAGCAAGATACAGGAGAGGATGTAAGATCTTAATGCCATCTATCACTGCTTCTGAATTTTGAGGAGGACTCCTGCTATTTGAAAGTATTATCTATATCCTGGTGCCAAAGACTAGGTGATTTCATGGGGGTACTAATTACGCTACATATGAGAGTATACTTCCTCTTTTCCGAATACAGAGTTTTGAAATAATGAAATTGAATCGACTTGTCTTAAGCTGACAAACAATTATGGTCAAAAATATTTCCGAACTAAAAAGTGAGAGGAAGCAACTTGCAAGACAATCTGTTTCGATGTTTGTGAAATGAAGTATTTCATTCAAATGATGCGTTTAAGGCTGAAAACTTAATCTTGAAAATTTGTCTGCATTTTCAGAGAGGGGGAAAAAAAGCCTCTTTTAGATCATTCTTTAAAAGATTTAAATTATCAGAAAATAAAACAATGGATTTTTTTTTTATCACATGAAATCTTTTCAGTTAATTCACTAATTATGTGCAAATGTGGCATAGCCACAGTATTATCTTGCTGAATAAGAGTTTTTTGGTATGACTCGATAGATACACAGAAGAAGTTGCAATAATGAGGAGTGAGACCTCAGGGTAAGACTGAGAAGGAGCAGCTTCTTGTTCCAGTGTAATAGGCACAGGACAGAACCTGCAGACTGCCTCCGTGATAAATGCCATGTCAGTATTCATGCTTCTTGTTCTTAGATAAATTAAACGGGAGATGTGGGGACTAGTGAGCCATTCTTATTCAGCAGTGACTTTGGGTATTGCCTGCTGAAGGCTGGTCATATTTGTGAGTCTTGTGAGCCTTCTGTAGAGCTGTGAATGATCATTTTTCAGGGTGGGTTTGGTGCAGAGTGGGACTTCTTGTCATCAAAACACCTATGTCAAAACTGCAGCCTACAAGTAAGAGCTGAAAGAACCGTAAGACGTGACCTGCTCTACTGTGCATTCTGTTGTGGCAGGATCTGTGCCTGTCATACAACAGATTGAAACTTTACTCAAAGAAACAGTTTCATTTGTCATGAAAAATGTCTGGTGCTAGTAAGTCTCTTACTTCAATTCGAAGAGTTCGGAGGTCCTGAAGGCAAGGCTAATGCAATGTGTGCTTGTCTCTTCCAATATTAAGCCCAGCCGGGAACAGACCTTGATGTCTCCACTGTGTAATGGAAACGTAGTGAAGCAGGTGATGGTAGAAACGTCTTGCAGCATTTTGTCTGGGGATCTCTTTGAAGAATGCAAAAATCTTGTGAGTATTGTGCCATGTGTTTCACATTCTTCAGTTCTACATGATATGTGCTGACACTGATTACAGCTGAGGAGGAAAGTGTGGTTGTGCTGACAGCACGCAGGACTTGGACTAGACTGACTAATTGGTGTTCTCATCTCTGACGCTGTCCTGTAGCTGATGCTTCATGGGAAAACGCAGGATAGAACCTAGTAGAAAGTTATACAATAGTTTCTGCTTGAGGGAAATTTTACTCTAAAGCCCAGAGACAGGCACAGGGAGTCAAGCACAAGGGTTGAGATTCGAGGAGAGGGGGAGCTGAGCCAGTGTAATGCCATTCAGACTACATTCTACCCAAGCTGCTGCACAAGAGGGTATGTGGACAGGGCCCCAAAAGGTATAAAGTTACTTCATATGGTGACTATTAAGAGACAATAAACTTCAGTGTCTATAACAACTTCAAGAATGTGTCCTGATTTGAGTCCTTGCTGACATCAGCAGAAAGGTCTGCACTGATTTATGTGGCACCTCAGCTCCTGGTGAATGGAGCAGACAAACCATCTGAAAGTTAAATGTGTCTAGAAGAAGGAGGCAAAGGGGAATCATTGAGTGTATTGTACCCTGTATTTCTCTTTTACAGGTGAATCCTGAGCCCTACATAGATATTTGCATGTATGACACTTGTGCTTGTGAATCTATTGGGGACTGTGCTTGCTTCTGTGATGCTATAGCAGCCTATGCACATGTCTGTGCACAAAAAGGTGTTGCTGTTCACTGGAGATCACCAACTCTGTGCCGTAAGTACAGGGCAGATGATGAAGAATTGGGTGAAAACGTTCAAGCTTTTAATCAGTAAGTTGTTGGCTTGGATAGATTGTTCTTATCCAGCTCTGTTCCCCCGATGTCTGGAGAAGTTCACTCTAATGGGGCTGGGCTAGCAGTTTGTGGTGACATTTCCTTTCTATTTTATATTCAGAGCCATACCTGGAAAAAACATATCAATAAGGGGATATAATAGTTTGTGGTACAAAAAAACATAGAGAAAAAAAAATGGTTTCTGTATATTTTATCTTTTTAAATTAAAATTTAAAGATAAGTTTTTGCAATTTTTTTTACCAAAACCAAATATCTCTGATCTAGAACAAGTACTTTGTTATGTGAAAAATATTAAATGTGAAGAAGTGGCCTGCCCAGAATGTAGTAAAATAAATATATTTTTATTTAAAGGTGGAAATCTTTCTTTTTCTATGTATATGTGGTCAACTTTGTACCAATTTTGGTGTTATAGTTCTGAGAGGCATGGTGAATACCCTCTGGTTTGTTTTGGGTTTTTTTTTGTCCAATTCTTTCACTCTGTAGCACAAAGCTGTGAGGACCTGAATAAGCAACAATTAGATTATCAATGTGAATGGCGATATAATAGCTGTGGACCTGCTTGTCCTATAACATGCCAGCACCCACAGCCTCTGGAGTGCCCTCTGCAGTGTGTGGAAGGATGCCATGTACACTGTCCTGCAGGTAATTACATCTTTTACTTTAAGCAGTTACTTACCTTTTTCTGCTCTGCTCCTGGTACTTGTAGGTATTGCTGTAGAGTCTTCTTTTCCTCCCCCAAGTGTTCTTATTACTTGAAAAGAAGCCTTATAATCCAGAAATATTTACAGATTGGTAAGGCTGGGTATTCCAGAAGACTTAGAAGTAACAGTTAATTCCTTAACAGACTTACTGATGTGTTTTCACTACCATTTCTTACTGCATAAGGAGGAAACTGATTAGGCATCCTGGTTTGTGAAAAGAGCACAGTATGTGGAGGGCATGAAGTGGTGCCTAGAATTAGAGAATGACACACTGCCCGCAAGAACAAGAGAGGATGGGAATGGGGTGATCAGAAAGGAAGACAGGAGCATGAGGGGCTGTGTAGCAACAGAGGTTGTTGACTGTATGGTTAAAGGAGGGTAAAAATTTGTGCTGGGTATTCATAAAATGCCCTCCTTCAGAGTAGCTACTGCAGTGGGGGAAACCTATTGCCTTGACCTGCTTACTACCTCCAAGGCCCAGGAGGCATCCTTCTGTGAGCCGGAGCTTTCAGCTTAACTCTTCCTGGCAACTGTCTTGTAGAAAGGGGAAAGGAAAAAAAAACCAACCAACCAAACAAGAAATATGGGGTGGGAAGAGGAAAGACAGACAGAAAGGGAAAGAGTGAAAGATAAGCAAGATTCAAAAGGAGAGGGAAAATTCAGATGAACAAATATAAGGTGTGAAGGCAAAGAAAGCAGGTATTTTAGGACCCAAAAGAGGTATTCTAGGCCCTGGTATCTCTGATCAGGGTGAGATAGGGGATACTGGGCAAAATAAATAATATCCATGTAAAAAGGAAAAAGCCATTTTATCCTCTCATCTTCAATGCATTATTCTAAAGATATATTCACCTTCTGTATGGTAGTGACTGTTGCAGGTTATACATTGGGTCAAGTACTTCCAATATCTAAATAGAAGTGGTTATGAAATAAGGAAATGCTTCTCTGTGTCAAACAGGCAGTGATGATAACACAGGCAGAGTATTCAGAACTTTTGAGCCCAACTCAGAAAGAAGCCTTGTCATGGTTGGTTTGGTTTGGTGGGGGTTTTTTTTGTTTTTTTTTTTTTTTTTTTTTTTTTTTTTTTTTTTTTTTGGTGTGTGTGTGCTCTTTTTGTTTGTTTGTTGGGTTTTGGGTTTTTTTGGTTTGGTTTTTTGTAGCAAGGTAAATGTTATGATTAGTTTTTCAATTCATGAAAATGGGCATCTTTATACTACTGTGCTATTTTGAAACAGGGAAAATACTTGATGAACTGTCGCTGGATTGTGTCAGTCCAGAAGACTGTCCCGTGTGTGCAGTTGGAGATGTCAAGATCCCGCATGGAAAGCAAATAATTTTGAACAGAGATGATCCACAGCACTGTCAATCTTGGTATGATGGGTTTACGTAGTGAAATTGCATGCCTCTTGAGTAGGATAAAAAGAGAGAGATTAAGAACATCCACATCAATAAGAAACACTTTTCTGTCAATATCCCTTTGCATACAATATGAAACTGAAATTTTTTTAGTGATGGTTGGGATTATAGGTTGTCAGTTGAATTTAAGCTAGTGAAATTCATAAATTTATTTCAAAAAAGTCCTTTTCCCATGTGTAGGTGGCCCCACTGGCTTCAGATGTTCCACTTCTTTTTGTGTAAGGTGTGATTCAACATCAATAAAGCCATCAGACCTTCCTCCTGCCAGTACTAAAAAAATCCTACATACAGTGAAAAATCTGAATGTGCACTCAGTCTAGAACTCACTGAGATTATTACCAGTTGCAAGTGTGTATTATTACTGGAAAACCAATTTCCCCAAGATTTTAAGATGATATCCTGTGGCCTGATCCTGCCTGCACGTGTTTTCAAATATGACAAAATTAACGGCAGGGTGCACAGTGCCGTGCATCATGCAGGATTGGGGTCTTCAGTTACAATGTAACAGAGCCTGATTTTCATTTTGTGTGCTGCCCAGTGGCATATTATGCCAAAGCTCGTAGTATCTGATAGTCTGGCATTCTCTGGATGTCTAGACCTTTGATGGATACTTTCACTTGTCACTCATAACGCTGTGAATATAGGGGAGTTTTCTATCTTGAATTTGGCCATATTTATTAGAAACGGAGTTGTAAAACTGCAGGAGATATTAGCCCAGACTAACATGTTAGCTCCAAATACTCCGAACCTCACAGAAGCTCTAAATGGGTAAGAATTTTGAATTCCTGGCCTCTTGCCGAGGCTAGCGTACATCTGTGCCATAAAACCAGGGCATGAGACTGTTAGGCTGATCGATTAATTTTTTTTTTTTTTTTTTTTTAACAGTATACACGAAGAACCTTGAATTCCACCAAAAGGTCAAAAAAAGAGCCTTCATAAATGAGTCTCTGTTCTCCAATTTTTCAAATCCTTAATAATAATTTATCTTAAATGTTGATACACTGGCCACTGCTCACAAAAGATTTCAGTACATTAGGAAAACTTACCTCACTAGGGAAACATCCTTTTGCATAGCTGTCACCTAATTTAGATGACTACACCATCTGTACAAACAATAGAAATTATTGCACAAAAATGAATTTTATAGCAAATATCCAAAGGAAATTGGAAACTAGAAGAGACTCGTTCATATTAGGATTAAAATAATAAATCTTCTGTTGCTATATGTTAATGCCAAAAGTAGCTGTGCATCCCTCAATTAAGAAGACACTAAAACCAGCTTGAAAAGAACATAGCACTGGGAGAACTTAAACTGAGATGCCACATGTAAAGCAAAGTATTGTCCTGGAAAACAGCACCTTCTTCCAGTATTGGCTTGTTTAGTTTGCACATCGAGGATTTTCTTGGTAGTGAAAACAAGCATTTTTTAGTCCTTCCTCTTTCATAAACTTTTCCTTTTCTCTTTCCTAGACTGTCCAGTAAGACAAGAAAAGTATATTGGCTGAGTCTGTACCACCCTATGCATAAGTACAGTTATGTTGTTTGGTCTGATAAGTGAAGTGAATCATACAACCAAGAATTAGGGAAGAAGTGTTAAAGCCTTGCTAAAGATAGAAAGAGATGAACTATAAACAAGTTCCTAAAAGGTGAAGGGTGACAGAGGTGAAAAATCTCCTGGGAGCACAGAAAGATGAATAGTGGAAAAGGCAGAGATGGGGGAAAAGAAAAATGGGACCTGACATGGAAAAGGGGATTGAAAAATGTACTAATTGAGGTGAAAGAAAATGTTGAGGGAAGACAACTAGGAATAAAAAGAGAAAAAAAGCTGTAGATGAAATACATCATTTGATATGATAAAAAGGACTGAAACAGAGAACATGGTAAATAAGAGGAAGATAACACTGGAGTCATAAAAAAAAGGACAAATGTGCATAAGCTAAATTCAAAACAAAATGAAGTCAGGAAAAAGAAAAGGAAAGTAATGCACTTTAGAGGCAGAAAAAAGGTTGCCTGTTGTTTTCACTGAGGTCAAAACCTATGTAAACCTAGCCTTCTCACAAAGTCCACTAAGTCATATCAGCACTAAAAGCATCTTTCCCACTCTGTGATTTTACTTAGTATTAGCTGCCTCCAGTTTGCCTCACATTTTTCTTCCTTGTGAAACATGCCAGATCTGCCAGTTTAGTCCACCAGTGGCTTGAAGGTAGCTGTATTGCTCAGGCTCAGTGGGTTTTGAGACAGTTTCCACACACAGATTTTACACATTTTGCCAAAGGCTGTTACAAGGAGGATTTTCTGTCAGTCACATCACAACTTGTCATATGTTTCCTGGATCTAAACAGCCATGCATGAACATATAGGATCTAGCTGTTAAATACCTTGTGGGAAGTTGTGGGGAAATGCAGGGGGAAAAAAATCACTTGCATGATGTTTTGGTATTGTTGTATTTTTGAGATATTTATTTTTGTATGGAAGTTCTTTTATTACATGTGGGTGATGCGTTGTTGTAAGTGCTGATTTTTTTTTTACAGCTACATTTGTTGATTTTTTTGTAGTGTGTGTGAAGGGAAGAACTTAACCTGCGTAGCCTGTGAACCAGTGGAGGAAACCCCAACGCCAACAACACCTGCTCCAGAGGAAGACATTGAACTACCAGCCAGTGAATATGCATGCAGCAAGATGATGGACTTGGCCTTCCTAATGGATGGCTCCAATAAACTGTCAGAAGAGGACTTTGAACAGCTGAAGACATTCATAATTGGCATGATGAAGAAACTCCACATCTCCCAAAAGAAAATCCGAGTGTCAATTCTAGTGTATAGGGCTGGCCCCACAATCTATCTTGGCCTTAAAGATATCAAAACACAGTCTCAGATGAGAAAAATTGTCCAAAACATAAAATACACAGGTGATGAAGTAGCGTCTGCTGCTGAAGTCCTTAAATACACTGTGTTTCATGTTTTTGGAAAAGCAGAAAGGACCAATGCTGCCAGAATTGCAGTGCTGTTTATAGCCAGCAAGTCTCCAGGAAAACTCCGCAGCATCCTTACAGCTTTGAAGAATAAAAAAATTGCAGTAATGCCTGTAGGGATTGGACCATATGTTAATGTGGAGCAAATCAGGTTCATTGAAAAGCAGTCACCAGATAATAGAGCCTTCCTAATGAACAATGTATTAGAGCTAATGGATAATAAGGATCTCCTTATTGATCATCTATGTGATCTTGGACCTGAGGAAAGTTCTCTGTTACAAGCTACATCCACTCCAACAATATCCAGTGTGTTATTTCCCACTTGGAATCTAACAACAACACAACCCCTCTCAGAAAATCCCACCCGAAAAAGGTTGGACATTGCTTTTATTGTGGAAGGATCTGACAATGTAGGGGCAGAAAATTTCAATATAATCAAGAAGTTCCTTGAGAGAGTGATCATAGGAATGAATGTAGGACAGGAAGATATCCATGTTACGGTCATGCAGTATTCGGAAACTGTCACTCTGGAGTATTCTTTTAGAGAAATACAGTCAAAGGAAAGTATTGTTGAGAAGGTGAGGAGCATACCCTACCAAGGAGGGAAGGCTACCAACACTGGGAACGCCCTTGATTATATTTCCAAACACACATTTACACCAGTGAATGGGGGCAGGCAAGATGTTCCTCACTTGGTATATATGGTGTCATCCAACCCTTCCACTGATGTAATCACACGACCTCCCAGAAGCATAAATGTTATTCCCATTGGCATAACCCCCAATGCAAGTATCCAAGAGCTCAAAAAGATCAGTCAGCCTAATAACCCAATAATCTTACATAGTTATAACAGACTTATTGAAGAAGCACCTGAATTAGTACTGCAATCGTGCTGTTCTCGTAAACTTTGGACAGAAAATCCAGGTAAAGTTGGATGTAATTTCTGTATCATTTCCTCTTTCCTCTCTCCTGTCTCCTTCATTTCCCCCTCACATCACTGAAATTTGAAGAGGATTCCCATGTCTCCTTTGGTATCTTGTTGTCCAAATGCCAAGGAAGGACGATTTATCTTCACTGGAGTGTGAGGATGCTGCCCCAGTCCAGCAGTACCTAGGACAGACCTGCAGCCTGTCTTCTGTAAGCTCAGAAATCCTTGGCTCCATTTGTCAGTAAAGTACAGTAGATTTCAGCTAGGTTGGAGAGTAACAGAAGAAAGAAAAAAAGTTATTCTCTGCTTTCCTCAAATATACTTCCTCTTTCCTGAAGAGACTTCTTCCCCCCTCCTCCCAGCCCAGGGTGGTGGTGGTGGGGGTGCTGTATTTTGTATTTTTTTGATTTTGTGTTTGTTGCTTTGCTTTGGTTTTATGTGGTGGGGTTTTGTTTGTTGTTTGATTGGTTTGTGTGTTTGTGTGTTTTTTTTGTTTTGTTTACTGTTGGTTTTGGTTTAGTCCTCTGAGTGTAAAATAGCATTAGTAGAAAAGCAAGATTTGAAATACCCTTGTATCCCACTATATATAAATCTCAAGGTTTTCATTGAAGGAGCATAACTCATTGTTTCAACTGATCATTATCTTGCTTCATTTTCCCAAAAATGTGGGTGTCATCTCTGCCCTTTCTGCTCCTACTGACAGATTAGCAAATGCTTCTTCTGGTTATGTATAAATAACTTTTTTTTTTTTTTTGTCCCCCCTCCTCAGAGTTCTGCAACAAACCAATGGATGTCATGTTTCTTCTGGATGGAAGTTCCAGTATTGGAGCATCAGAGTTTGAGGAAATGAAAAACTTTGTGCGGGCATTTATTGAAAGTGTTGAGATTAGTATGTATCTCTCTTTTACCTCAAACACAGAAAGAGATTTTGTATTTTCTTTGCTTATACAGGACAAAATAGCTTCTCAGTATAGGGGTTTTTTTAATCTTTTTTTTTTTAAATGACTCAGTCTGATCCCTCAAAAAAAAAAATTAAGTTTATATTGGGGGAAGCAGAGCTTTTGATTCAGACACAATTCAGTTTCCTCCCACACAAAGCTGTTCTGGCTCAGATGAATAAAGATTTAACATCCAATCCAGGGGACTGTGTGACGAGGAATATCTAGGACAGCAGCTCTGATGAGCACTTCCATTTATACTGTAAAGGACATAAGAAGTGTATGTGCCAAGCAGGCAAAGACATCCCTGTCACATGATGGAAATTTAGCTGAACTGTTACTCTGTGGCAGAAAAGCAAAAATAAATGCTCGGTTTTGGTTCAGTTCTGGATTGTGTTCAACAGACTTGAAAATAATAATTAAAATTCAGTTCTGGTTCAAGTAAGAATGGAAAATTCAGAGGATTTTTGGTTCAGGTTTGGTCCTACTGCAAGGTTTCGGTCTTTGGAATGCACATGTTTGGTTCTCACCAGCCCTTTTTGGCTAACCTAGAGTGCTGGAACAGACTTTTAAAGATTTATTTCCCTACCCATGTTGGATGACAGACACTTTCTGGGAGTGCTAAACTCACTGAGCTTGCAGAGTATGTACTGATGGGAGGTACATCTCTAGTTACATCATTCAGCACAGATATTATCAGTGCAGCCACCCTGGCAGAATGCCACATATCCTGCATATACATGGAGGGACCATGTGTGAAGGGACCATGTGGCACATATAGTAAATCAGGACATTGTGTGTCCTTGTAAAATATCCATCCACATGGCAGAGGCTGCACAGGGTGCTGCATTTTTCCCAGTAGCACTTATTTTAACAAACCTGAATTTTTGATCAGAATTGTACTTTTTCAATTCAGCATTCACACATTTCCACGGAGGAACTGCTGTTGCTGCTGGTGTTTTGCTACTGAGTTTGAATTATAACTGTGCTTCCAAAAGAGGTGATTACTAGCACTTGTACTAATTAGAGAGCTCATACAGGAAAAGTTTAGCATTTCTGTATGTCTAGAATGATAGATTTTTTGGAGATTGTACGTGGAAGATCCTTTGTTTCTGAAAATTGTATACATGCAAGATATAGAGAAGCAAGCCAAGAAAAATAAACACAAACTAAACAATAAAACAACAGACAATTTCTTTCAGCTTAGCTATTTTCCTTATCTTTAAAGCCTGTAATAGCAAATGTTACATCATTAACAACAGGACAATAGTAACGTAGCTATGAAATGATTCCTCACTACGGCCTTGATTTTAAAATATTTAAGAAGACTGGAAAAACTGTAAAGTGTAGTGAGTAGGCAACATTCAGATCAATACAGGGCTGCAACTTTTGGGTATATGTAATCACAATTATTATTAACTCCATTCATAAATATTTTACAAAGCATTTATAAAGAATAATACGCTATATATATATATAAGTATCTTCTGTATACAGAAGTCCTTCTAAGACCATGAAAAGAGATACAGGTGATCATTATGAACAGTGTATTGCTCAGTTCAATTCTTCAAGTCTGATATTCATTAACTATCTATATGAACCCTCTGCTAATAGTTTTATTCACACTACTTATATAATGTACAAAAGAAGCAGGACATCAGAAAATAGCAAAACTTGGAGTTTCTCTTCAGTCCCCTTTGCATGTCATGTTCCCTGGGTGCACCGTATTCCACGCTGCAGCCTGATGCATGTCACTCAAGTGATGTATGACAGAGAGAAATTTGCATGAAATTTAGTCTTCTGGTGAACTTGGCCCACCAGACAAATGGGGCATCAAACTACCACTCTTGCAAAGCAATGTGCACATTAAAAAAAGTGATCTTTAAACCATTTTAAAATGGAAAAAGAATAATATTTGGAGATCTATAAAGTTCTCCAATCATGGTCAAATTGGTCTGAGGTAAAATACTTCATGCTGATTCCTGACAGAAAAGCAACTCTTTTCAGCAGTACTAGCATATTTTTTTTTCACTTGGTAATAGTTCAGTTTTGATCTTTTCATTGAAAATGTATCTCTTACACTCTGATGGAAATTTGCTATCTAGTTGTGCTCATGTAAAACACAACCATAATGTATCCTTTGGATTTATTTTAAAAAATTTGTATACACTGCTTAAAATGTTAATTTTCTGCTTTCTACTTCAGGCAATACTTCAATGCATGTGTCAGTCCTCCAGTATGCCAGGGAAAATAATCTAGAAATTTCATGGAATGTGCCTCAAGAGACTGAAACACTTGTAGAGATGGTGCACTCAATTCAACAAAGGGAACAAGGTCCTACAAGACTAGGTGAGTGATGATGTGGATGTTGATATTTAAACAAGAGGGGAAAAAGAAAAAAAAAGAAATGCTAAACATAGCCTGGCCCAAATCACCCATTTATGTCAGTGCTGTTGTGATAATGTTCTGAAGTAGGACTCAGGTTTTTTTAGTTCACTCATATATTTACTATATGTATATTTCTTGCTAAATGTTCTATTTTCTCTATTAAAATGTATCAGTAGGTTACTCAAATTAGAGTTTATCCTAATGTATTTTGGGAAGAAGACGACTGGTTTATTTTTAGCCTTGAAGTAATTATCAGGATTTGTATTCATTATGTTTCAAGCACGCAAAACATAATTAACCTGTAGACTTTGATCATTAACCTTTCAACATCAATTAGTTGGTTAGATGTTTAGCAGCATAACTGCTTATGCTGACTTCAACAGCTACCCTCACCAGATGTTTGTTACTCTGTGTTGATCCAGTGTAACTGATCTGGTTGAAAAATAACTTAGCAAAACAGTAGTTATATTCTGGGTGGTTCAGTTCCCTTGTGCAAGTTGCTGTGCTTGTCCCACAAGGATTTAGGATGGCACAAGGCTGGAGATCATGCCAGGGAGCAAGGATCACCTAAGGTAGCACCTTAGCTGAAGAATTACTTGTGAAACATCATCTTCTGTTCCAGCAATCTACGTCCTAGAAAATATGTTCACTTCAATCTTCATGTGTTAAAACATAACACAATTTCCCACTGGGTCTGTGGAAATTCAGTACACACACATGTATCAGTTGTAGGGTTCAGCAAAAAATTATTCTCCTACAGCATATCTGATCTTTGACCAGATACCTTGAGAATTTTGTTCTTCTGGACGGGAACCACATTTGCTCTGTCAGCCACCTAGCATTAAGGTCCTATAAGAGTTGGGGAATACACAGATTTTTAGGGTCTTTGGCCTACTTCAAACTGTAAAGAGTTATTGGTACAGAAAAGTGAGAAATGAAACCTGACTTCCATAGTTCGCAGGAGGATTAGCCATGATTACTTTCTCAGCCTGGAGAAATAAAAATACCAGATGGCTGATGAGACTTCTATAGGCGCATTGTGGGATAAATTGTTACATACAAATAGATAAGTTTCATGAAGCCTTCCATGTAATGTGTATAGTAAGCCATACTGAACTGCAGGATAAACAGAGAAAACATTACCTTTGGGAAATGAAAGAGGAGAGGCAGCCACATGACATACTCGTTAGTGATTTGTTTATGTCTCATTGGAAAATGCTCAGAGACCACGATGAGGGATGTGGTATAATGAACCAAAATGGAATAGAGTCAAAGTAGTTCCTCCCAAAAGAAGTAATGAAAATAAGTCACTGTGGTCCTCTCCTGCACCTTGTAATGTGTGTGAATTCGGCTGACTGTAGGCGACTCGGCATCCATGGGAAATGCTGGTCATTCAAGTCATTCCGTGTTTGGGCCTCTGGAAATGCAGAGGCTGCTTAAAAGGTGTATGTGGCTCAGTCTGGATGTTGCAGTTCCCTAGGCAGATTTGGAAATCTTTTCTAGCCTACAGAGGGCTTGATCAGGATTTACCTATCGAAAATATCATTACTATCAGACCAGAGCTGTTTCTTCTCATTTGCACTGGCTTCCCTATAGTAGAAACACGTTCCCGTTGCCATCAGTGCAAAGATCTTACTACAGAAAGTGTTCCCTTTTCTGTTTCATTTAACGATAAGGAAACTCCAGGAGAGAGATAAATTTTATTAGTTAGAAATAACGAAAAACTACTGAGTATTTGAAGGCATAGGCAGAAAAGAGCAACCTATACCAGAAAGCTTTCCTATGCTTATGCAATAAGATAACATCATGAAATTTCGGCTCAAGTAACCTACTGAGAAGAAGCTCTAGGGACATTCAGACATAATGAAATTGTGTGAAACTTCACCTAGAGAAATAACTGAAAAAAAGAAAGCTGACTACAAGCAATAGCTAACTGTATAAGACTTCATTCAGCTAAAAGTGATGTATGCAAGAGAACTGAGAATCACATAAACATGTCTCTGTTCAGCATCCATTGGTATTCAGAAGCATCACAGGGAGCACAGTGAGCAATCCCTGCAGTAAATATCACTTAATGCCTTTTAAACCCATGATTTTCATTGCTTATACCTTTAGTAAAAGCAGCTCATTCAGGCTGGTGTTTTCCATGCCCACTGCCTGACTCAGACTCAAAATTTGGAGGAAGTATGATCTATACGGTTTATCCATATTAAAATAACTGTTAAGGGAATATAGGTGAGTTCCGCATCCCCTGTCCCTGCCACTTAGGAAAAAAACCCCCTTAACTATTTTAACTGAAACTTTCTATGGTTATTAACAAATTTGAATAGCAGCATTGAGCTTTGCCTATTATGATTAAGATGGTATAAATGATATAAAACCCCTTCTGTGGTTTAGGAAATAAAAGCCCACCATAGAACTTGATTCCAATCTCTGCCTTGAGTGATGTGGAATATGTAGAATTTTCAAAATGCAGCCCCCACCACCTGCTTAAGTCCATGGTTTCACCAGCAGCTGTCATGATCTAAGGACTCCCATCCAGTGAAAGACAGAGGTCTTCCTCGCTTATTTTCCCACTCCTGTTTCCAAATTGGTGATGTCAGTTCCTTTCTGAAGCCAGCTTTGGGTACCTACTAGTCTCTTCCCTGAGCTATTTTAATTCATCGTCCTAGCAGGTTTTTTTTGGTGTGTTTTTACTTGTTTTTTTTACTTCACTTCTTAAAAGTTTTGTAAGTTGAATGTCGTCCTGGTGGAGCCCATGGTCATCACAACCCCTTGGTAGTAAGAGAAATGCAGGATTTGCAACCTGTAGAGCCAGGAAAGCAGAGGACAAGGTTTGGGGCCTCACAGCCTCCTGCCCTCAGTGCTGGTGGGCTGTTGGACTGACAAATCTGTCCTGTTCATGAAGAGTCCAGGGATCATTAATTGCCACACATTTATTCCAGAATATCAATATGCTGAGAATTGACTATTTAAAGCCTTGGTCTGTGCAACAGGTTTGTAATAGCTGTTTTATTTCAAAATCAAAACTGTTATTTTCAGGTAAAAAACAAAACCCACCACAACAACAACAACAAAACCAACCAACCAACCAAACCCACAAAAAAACCCAAACAAACCAGCCAAGCAAAATTCACTATCTAGTCAAGATCCTAAATTAAGATACAAATACCAGCCTCAAGGATTATCTTCATAAAGTTGTTCCTGATTAGACAAGTCCTTGTTTAAATAGATGCAGTCTGGATCATCCACCAGCTTCTTAGCCTGTGGATTTTTTTCTTCAAGTGCCGAGAAGCCATTTATTTTTTGCTTCTTTCCCAGGCAGCTTTCAGTACTTGTGGGTGATTAAGACCTCTTGTAGTACTTTTTATTTTTTGGTTGAGACGTTGCAGAAGTGTTAGTGAAACCACTGAGGCCACTTAAGGCACAGATTCACAAGTTCCCGGCAGGAACCTCCGCCTAGCTGGAATCCTCAGTCTGTCACAACTTCACAGACCCTCACGGGGGTTTTATGTTTTATTCCTTGTTTCAGATGAAATTAAAGAAAATAATTGCAAAGGTTGTTTTTAAGCAGTTCCTGCTTTCCCTGAGGCACCTACTAAACCATTAAATGTCTGTGTATTGGTTTATTTTCCTCCAGATTGGCTTATTCGGGGATGAATATATATATATTTTTTTTTATTTCTTGGATGTATTTCAAACATTTCTAGGGTACCTTGTGCTCTTTCAGTGTATTCCATGATGTTCATAATTGCTCCCAATCTAATATCTGTGGCCCAGTTTAGCATGCTTTTTACACATTTTTCCTCCTTTTTTCCAAATCATTAATGAAATTATTCAATAAGGGAGAATCTAGAGAAATTCCCTGCAGACTCCCAGTAAACACCTCCAACCCTACTCAACAGATAGTATTTGTCCTCAGAACTTGTTTATGTCCATTTAATCAGCTTTCAGTCCTTGCAGGAACCACTATGTGAAACATTCTGAATGATTACTTCAGAATATGAATCTGGTTTGAAAATGTATCAGATGATTTAAAAAAAAAAATTCAGCTGATTAACCCTTATTGAATAGTCTTGTTCAAGGAGACCAAAAAAATGTTCTTACAAAGCCTTTTCTGACTGTCAGAAGTTCAGCATCCAATGTTCATAGTCTTAGCTGAGAGGAGAATACTGTGCAGCGGTGCCACCTTCTCCCTTTTTCTCCCTATCTTTGTAGGATATATTTGTTGGTTTAGCTTTAACGATTATTCCAAGTATTACTTTTGTTTTGTACTTTATAGTGTAGTTAGGAGTGTATCAGCACTGAAAGATGAGGAGAAGATGCTGTGCCATTATGTGCAGGCAGTCTTTGGAATGATTAACCTGCCATTTCTGAAGTGGCCCATATAGATATTTTTTAAAATATTTCTTTATCTGTATTTTTTCCATGGACGTGCCAAAAGACTAATGACCATGCTCTGAGTGAGCTGAAAGGCTGCTGGGGGCTCATTGCTCCTGCAAGCTATATCTTTCTGTTCAGTTATCCAGATAAACGCTTAGATGGTCAAATTTGAGAAGGAGTTGCGTGTGTGCATGTGTGAAATTAATTGTGGTTATTACGCCTACCAAGATCATCATCATCGTACTGTGTTAGGAGGCAAGAGGTCAGGGACAGATGACCAGACCTGCATTCCCCATCGTGTTGACGGCCACTGGGAACAGATTTTATTGTGTCGCGCTGCTTTCAATTCTCTTATTCTCCTGTATGTGACGAAGGCTTTTGGCTTTGAGACTTCCATCTTGATTTCTCACGGGCTGTATGTCTAATGCCTAAAATACATGTGAGTATAGAAGCCATTCTGCTTTCAAGGCCCATTTTTCAGGCTGTTGCCTTTTTTTTTTTTTTTTTTTGGTAGCACATTGTATATGTGAGGAACAGAAACCATTTGCAACAATAATGCATGAGACTAACATAATTTACTCCTATGTTCAGTATGTGGGAACATGTTGACTGCTAGTCCAGGTTTAGGGTCATGTGCACACACAGAGAAAAATCCTTAAAAGTGTGTAACCTTTAAAGCCCATAGCTAACCTCCCATTCACTTCACTGAGGCTAATATGATACCCCTTGTCAAATAATGTTTTGGCCACTGTCAGATTTTCTTTAAAGATGAAAAAAACAAATTATTCTTTTATGAAGCTGGATTTAAGGTATTTTCTGTTAACATTTGGATTTTCTCTGGAATCCATCACTGAAGTAAACACCTAATGGTGTGGTCCCATACAGCTAAACAGATTTAAGAGCAAGCTGCTGCAGAAGGGCCTGTAACCCAGCCCCCTGACACTGCATGGTTGCACACTTGCACTGCCTTTCTTCTGCATGAAGGGATGTGCATTGGGCCTTCAGTGAGCTGAGAGAAGGGCCAAAATGGCTGAAAACAATGTTTGGTTTGGTTTGGTTTGGAATGGCTATTTTTGAGACATGGTGAGTGGCCTGGGGCAGGTCACTGCGTGGGTGGGTGGGCAGCTGCGTTGGCTGCAGGGGACAGGGAGGACATGCCCAGCTGGTGCACTTAGGAGTGGACCCTTCCTTCTGCCAGCAGCTTGCTATGGCACTAAAGCAGCTAGAGATGCATTTGCAATGTATGTAGGCATGTCAGAACAAAGCTGTAGTGGTGCCAGCAGCAGTGGCCCAGATGTCAGCTACTGAAGGGGTCTACAAGACTCAAGGTGGACTCATAAAGGCTGAAGCTTGTGTGGCTCAGAGCTGGTAATTTTAAAACTGGTTTAGTTATGTCCAAGATGCTGCACACTCTCCTTCCAGTCTTAATACAGCCTTGTGCTTGGAGATATTTTTTTTCCAGTGTAAACATTTAAAATTTCCTTTCTTGATATGAAAATGGCAGATTATTGTTATGTTTCAGTCTAGTAGTAAGAAAACATTCAAGATGGTGGATTTATTAGGAGTCAATATTTTTTATTATGGCCTCGGAGGAGTTTGTCACCACCTTCCCTGGTGATACGTAGCGACAAACAGATGAGAAATCGCATCTTCCAGTTCGGGATGGGTAACTTCTAAATCCCTCTAGCAGGACAAAAATGTTCATTTGATCACTACTTCAGACACCTGGCTCTTTCTCTAGAGCTGGCTTCAAAATAAGGGGAGAAATACAAAGAGTTCTTAGTACACTAAAACAATTTTTCCATACATGAAATTGAGGAATAGTTTTTTTGGGACTTTGAAATAGTCCCTGGTTCTGTTGCAATGAAACTGGATTTCTTTATTAGAAATTATAAAAATAATGGATTTTCCAGTTTACAGATATGTATGGAAGTTTCTGAAAATTTAGAATCAATGGAAGAAAGAAGAAAAGAACTGGAGCAGTTGATGACCACACCAACCACACAAAAGTCAAAGGGTCATTAAAAAATGACAAACACAGGAATTCCAAGTACTTTCCACAAATGAATGAAATATTGTTTGTGATTCTTACTGTACAAAAGTTTAACCTAAAATATTTGAAAGTTAAAACCTGAAATACTTTTTTTATAGTAATTATTTATAGGACAAAAGGGAAATGAGTCAATTTTCTGGCACAGTGACCATGCTGGAGCAATCTCAGGGATTGGAATACAGTAATATTATTTTCTGTATTTAGTTTTAGCTCTTATTTATAGCTAATAAGCCATTCTACATCTAACATCTACCTCTACAGACACACAGAGTAACTACTGGAAGACAAAACCATTTGTGGTAAAGATCGTGAGACAGCTGTGTAGGGCAGGAGCTGATACCTGGGATTACTTATTTCTTCTGGTCAGGAATAGTAGTTTGCGAAATGGAATTGCCATCATCTACCTAATAATGCTGGTTTAAAATATATTTTGTTGCAAGTGCAAAAACATCCAAAATTTTGAAGTTTTCACTGGACAAAAACTAGAAAGTGTTTTCATTTCGTATACAAAATAGAATTCAGAATTATAGTGGGAATGAAAATCAAATTATAGGAATGAAGTGAATCTACACGGTTGGAAGAACTGAATAAAGATAATCATTGCATAGCAAGAAACAAAGAGAAACATCTCATTTTGCTCTTAAAAACTTTTGAAAGCTTTCTGTTGATTTTTCTCTCTCTTTTTTTTTTTTTCTTCTCATCATAATTGACATTTTCAAAAAAAAAAAAAAAGAAAAAAACAACACCAAAACCAAACCAAAAACATTTGGACTTAAATAAACATGCATCTTTCTGTTTGAAAATTAGTGCTTGGGAAAATATGTGACCCTCTCTAGACAGGAGATTGCTGGTGAAGGTAATGACAGCTTACAAGAGGAGAAATTGATGGGAATCCTCTTCCTGCAGTGGGTCTGACAGGGCCTGGCAGCAGTTCCTAGTGGGTCCCAGCTCTTCTCTTTAGTTGTGGGCATCTGTGTAGAAAGATGACACATGAAGACAGGGTAAGTCTCAGAGGAGGAAAAAGTCATAATGGCCTAATGGGGAAGAGGAGGTGGCTGGATGAAGTGAGAAGGGGATATGAGGCTGTCAGTTAGGGACTGTGAGGTGTATGAGGCAACAGTATTTGAGACGGGAGCGTCACCTCCAAACCAATACTGTGGCAAAGGAAACATTTGGGCTTTTTACAGGTACCTATTCTAGGCTAGATTCTTCTGAGGGGTACATTATTTCTGAAATCCTAATTAAAGCCTTGTAGAATATCCAATTGTTACTGTGTTATCAATAGTACATGTGTTGAGTGAGCTTCCTAGAGGTTGCCTGTGCTTGCAGCAGCTTGGGAAAAGGATCTGTGCTTCCAGCAGTGAGAAGGGGTGAGTGACATGATGAAAGAAGACATGAAGTGCAAAGTGTTCAGGTGTGCTAAGGTATTCTGGGGGTGTGCTGGTGAATTATCTATGACCTAACTTGCAGTGTTTTACAAATGTGTTCGTTATTTAAAAATTGTTCAGTGAAGTCCTCAGGCAAACATATTTCTGCTCCACAGTTGTTGCAGCTACTCAGAGGAACTAGTCTTTCATGTATTTATTATTCACTGTTCACTGTTTGCCCTGAATGTCAAATCAGTCACACGATATCATTTCTGCTTCCTGAACTGATAACTTCCAAGGCCAAAGGAGCTTTTAAGAAAGCTGTATATCATGGTTCCCAGTGTAAATATTTGTGCAAATACATACCTAAATACAAGTACTAGCAAAGTGCTTTCTTGCTGAAGTCACAATTTTGAACAAAAATTTGCCTGAGTGTTCGCAGATGTTAAATGAAAGGAGAGCAGCTACCCATATAAGCAAGTTTGTGATTTGGTAGGTGCTAAGGTAGAATTTCATCATGTGTTTTGTGTTTTTTGTTGTTGGGGTTCGTTTTTTGTTTGTTTTTGTTTTTGTTTTTGTTTTTGTTTTTCCTTATTATTATGCTTTAGTCTGAGTCTAGATTTTGGAGTGGTTGCTGATTAGCAGGGAGGTAAGATACGGTTTTCACACCCGTAGAAAAAGTTGACCAAATTAGGAAAGGACTAAATCTTCTGTGGGGGCTGAGCAACTTCTCTGCAAGATTCAGGATGGTGTGAAGTTGCAGATCAGTTATCCACTGGATGTCACTGTTGTTCTGCAGCTGGAAAATAAGCATATATTCTACTACAAAATCTTCTTTCTTTTTGTGTAGCACAATGGTAACACTTCCAGAAAAGGTAACTACTAGAGGCATCTAACTTTATCCTTATAGCTAAGAAAACGTAGTAAAATTCCCATTACTTCAGAGATTGGGGAGCTACATATGGTCCTCCTGTGTTGGGATGCATTAATAGTACTGGTAGGTTCTTAATAGCTTTCGTGTAGCAGCAATAAAGCAGACATTAAATGTCCTTTAAGTATTTTCCAGTACTGTATAACCTACTAATACAAAGTAAGATTTAATTTTATAGCCTGCTATGAGTTTTCTATTGTATTTATCTCTTCATTTCTTCTTAGGAAGAGCCATTGATTTTGTGGTTCAAAATGCAATGTCAGAATCCCATGGAGGGAGACCCAGCGCATCAAAAGTCGCAATAGTCATCGTGTCAGGGAGGTCAGAAGACACTGTGGAGGCTGCTGCACGTTCTGCAAGAATGAATAGTAAATGTCATTTTTCTGTCACTATTTTTAAACAAAGTTGTTGTTGCTTTTTAAGTAATTCACTGGAACGAAGGATGAAAAATTAAGGCACTGATATATAAGTTCACTGATATGGATTTGCTGTGCGTAGTGTTCTGGTAAGAAACAGGCCTGAACAAAACCTGCCTGATGAAGATGCCTTTGAATTACGGTTAAATTTAGGACCAATCTGCAATTCAAGTGGAACAGTTTCCATAGGCTTCACAAATTAGTGGCATTTCATTTTCCCAGTTTCTGTGGACAGACAGGGATGACAGAAATGCGATCCAATATTATAAATTCAACACTGTTGCAGTACAGTGACTCTTGAAAGGTTCACTGCAATAATAATAAATAGAGGATTTGATCAGATTCTGCACTGAACTATACAGGAATATGCTTTTAGTATCAATATGTGCAGCATGACATTTTTTTAAGTTTTCTGGCTGTAGTCTGTACCTCAGCTTCCTCAGGTGTTCAACTGAGGAACAGTGACTTCCTTTGTAGATTGCTTTGGGAGCTATTGAATGAGGCGTGAACAAAATAACAATATTATTTTTTAATTAAATGGCTTGAAAATAATCCAATTGCTAGGTAAGTAAAGAAAGAAAACAACATACTGTGATTTTTTTACATTTAAAAAAAGTGAAGATGTTGTCATTGAGTCTGTAGCTGCATTTTGTTGACTGTGTACAATCTTATTATGCTTGGGACTAATAGAGCTCATCTTAGCTAACACTGTGATTAAAGCATCATCATTTTTGCCCTTAATTACCTTTAGCCTATGTGGATGGAGTGATGCAAGTAATACGTGAAAATTAATTGCTGGAAAAAACTTTTCTCAGGTGTGGTTTTTTTTGTTTGTTTTGGTTTGGTTTTTTGTTTTGTTTTTGTTTGTTTGTTTGTTTTTGGTTTTTTTTAAGAAGGAAGTGGAAAAAATACAACAGCATGGACCTCTTTTGTGTGATGCCTGTTAAAACTTGTTCTTCTCTCTTCCTAGGGGTTTCCCTGTTTCCAATTGGAGTTGGAAACAGATATGATGAAGAGCAACTGAGGACTTTGACTGGGCCATCATCTGCTAACAGAATCATGAAGCTTCAGAATTTTGAAGACTTATCCACTATGATCACATTAAATAGTGAATTTATCAAAAAAGTGTGCATGGGTAAGTCTAATATAGTAGCCTCATAACTGAAGCAAAATAAAAAAAAATAAATGCCAAAACCAGAATGATTTTTCTTAATTTGAGAAGTCAGCCAAATGCTCCTGTGTTAGGGTTTCCCAGACAATCATCACAAATGCTAAACTAGACCATCACCATTACTTAGTGTAAAACAAAATCTGAGCCTTTCAGCATGTAGCCAACTGCTGTTCTAATCATCTAAACTTCAGCAAGAGTTTAAAAACTGCTTAGGCCTAAACTTTCAAGCTATCATTTTATGAACAATCAGGGCTAGGCATTAACTGAAGGACACCAGGAAAGCTCAAGCCGTCATGCATGAAAGGGGTCATGCTTCAGAAATATCACAAGTTAGTTGTGAGTAAAAATTTCAAATTACATATTTTTCTACACAGACATAAGCATTGGTATGTGTATGTCTACAAAAAATTCAGCCAAAGTGTAAGAAGAAAAAGAATAAGAAATAATTATTTTTTCCAGAATAACAAACACTCGGTGTAGGGGGAAGTGTAATATATTTTTACTTCTTTGACTTCCTTGGACTGCGCGTATACAGACATTTATTACTCATATTGTTGTTATTTCTATTACAATAGCATCTACGTGTTCCCACCTCAAACCACCGTCTCATCATGTTAGTCACTGCATAGATTTTTACCAGCTTTACTAGGGCTTACTTACATCTCTGTTAAAACAAGTGGACTTTTTTGTGGAGCCAAGTACCACTAAGAATGAGGAAGTTGCAGAGTGTGCACAGTCCAGCTTAGAGATATCCGATCAGTCTCCACTGGGATCACTTCTGGCATTTTAAAATCTCTCCAGAGCATCAAACAGCTGCCATTTTCTAGATTTAAACAGCTGCCATTTTCTTTCTTTGCTTTTAAAATAAGCTTTTAAAAATGCATTTCTTCTTCTCACACTGTAAAATATGTGATTTTTTTGCCCTGAATTACACCGATCCAGGATATAGGATGGGGAGTAGGAATTTGAAACTGGTAACTATTTTCTTATTGCAATATGTGCTATAACCTATCAGTACTAGGGGTGGAAGCTTTGTATTTTTATGAAATGTATATCCAGCTTTTCCAACAGCACAAAGCATATGCTCAAAAATTTCAATGATAGTATCTTATAGTAGACACCTAAATCTGAAAAATTTAGCTCTCCCTTTTGCTGATGGTAAAGCCTTTCCTATGGGGTGGGAAACTTCTTTTTTTTTTAAAAAAAAATATATATTCTGTGGTTTTGTTTTATTTGTATTTCTTACAAGCTGTAAAGTATAATTTTCCCCTCCAGACTCATACAATTTGATTTCTAGTATGAAGGGACTCTTACTTTATGTATGGAAGTGTACCAAAAATAATAATATTAAAAGGGTTTAAAAGATTTCCAAAATGCTTTCAAAATACATTACTTATCCTGGAAAAGACAGAACATGTAGCGTATATATGCTAGCATAGTATAGTACTATATAGTTTGCTAGTCAGTGTTTTAATTTCCTGGACACATGCTTATCACTTTGTCATACCATGGTACTTATATGAAATTACTTTCCGTATATCCTTAGGTGTATTGTGAGAGCAGATAAACATAGAAACTGCAATTCAGTGGGTGCCTTGTGAGCATCCAACTGATTATATAAAAAACTGCCTGTCACTGTAATGCCTGAATGTAATGAAACTGAATTTGAGTATTCTTATTGCAGCTATTTTCATACTTATGCTAGCCATTAACAAATCTTATCTTGGGGTTACTCACTGTATTTATCTTTCTGCATTTAATAAATGTGTTCATGGGTTGTACATTGTCATTACCTACTAATTACCAGAAATATTTGCAATTCATAATATGATTCAGAAGTAAGGCTGGACCCTGCCTCAGAGCTGAAGCCATGATCTCTTTCAAGTACCATCTGGGCAGAGCTGTATGCCAGTACAAAGATTGCTCTAGAATTACAGACTACATATTGCTCACAGGGTATTTTGGGACCAACATCATTGCAGAAGTCAGGTAATGGTAGCAGTAACAAAGTTTTATGCATTCTTTAACTTTTGTACACAGGACAAATGCCTGCACTCTTCAGATTGGGATTCTCACATTCTAACAAAAAAAATACTTCTTACAGCCTAAGTCACATTTTTAAGTAAGCAACCTGTTTTTGTTAACCACCACTTAAAAAACTGTATGAGGGAGGAAGATGGCTAAAAGATGTCTGTTTCTCTCTTAGACCCTGTCAGAGAATGTATAGATGAGGATGGAAACAAAAAGAAAGTAAGTATATCGCCTGGGTGATCCCTCTGGCTTTTGAGTGACAAAGTTCATGCAGAACCATGAATACCTTCACAGATAATCTGAAACAAAAAGTGTTGGACAATATTAGGTATTAAGAATTATTTTGGAAGAGGAAAATGTTGGCTTTTGAACTGAAGGGATAATTTTGCACACAAAGGAGACTTCCTCCAACAACACCTGATCTTGCAGAGCCAAAACTTCTGACAGTGCGTGTCTTCCCTGACAAAGAAAAATGTATTTCCATCTCCTGTTGAAAGAAATTCTGGGATAGCTAGACATGGCCAAAATAAAGGTGCATGTATAGGGAGAGGCAACATCACTGTCCAGACCCTCTCTTTCTCCTAAAAACACAAGCGCCTTGTCCATATGAAAATTTTATAGGAAGATAATTATTGTATGATAGTCATGTCTCTAGGGAAAAACGTTTCTTAAGGAAATCAAAGTTCTTAGTGTTCATTTCAAGAAAAGCATATTAATTCTGAGAAATGCTCAGAAATTTTAGTAAACTTGTTTGATCTCTTAGGTGATCCACTCTAAGAAAGAAATGATGTAGATGTTATAAATGGCTCAGTTCCTTCTTCTCAGTGAAATGCCATGTTTTTTGAGTGTATATGATACTTCATGCATTGAAAAATTTTACTATAAGTCTGTTATTAATATCCGTTTTCTAGTAGGAGTCAGTTATGAATTCTACCCTAGGATTTATCTTGAATTTCCAGTACATTAAAAATATTCCTTTGATTTTTCCCTTGTGAAGACATGACTGTAAGGAAGCATGTGACTAATAAAGAAATGCTTATGAATTGTCTAGACACAGGAAATATATCAAAGCTGCCTTACACATTAGGCCTCAGTCAGCCGGTCAGAATACAGAAAGGTTTTAGTTAGATCAGACACTAAGTAATGGTTTGGGTTGGAAGGGACCTTCAAAGGTCATCTTGTCCAACCCCCCTGCCATGAGCAGGGACATCTTCAACTAGATCAGGTTGTTCAGAGCCCCATCCAGTCCAGCCTTGAATGTCTCCAGGGTGGGATATCTACCACCTCTCTGGGCAACCTGTGCCAGTACTTTACCACCCTCATTGTAAAAAATTTCTTCCTCATTCTAACCTGAAACTCCCTTCTTCCATTACCCCTTGTCCTGTTGTAACACACCCTTATAAAAGTCTGTCTCCATCTTTCTTATAGGTTCCTTTCAGGCCTTGAGGTTGACAATGTAATTAAGAAAAAACAAAAAAACCACAAAAAAACACAAAAAAAACAAAGCTTGAAAAACTTCCTTAATTAAAAAATAATCAGATCCTTGATGTTTGTTTGTTTGAATTGCATGTGTCCAGGCCTCTGGGATCCTAGAAGCAGATGCAGGTACATGTAGATAAGTGCTGGGTAGGCTAAACTTGAATTTCAGCCATGTCAGGTTTCTCTTGATGATAAACTTAAAGCACAATTTCCATTCTGGCTAAAAAGCTTTTGGAAGAAAAGAGACCAGTCTCCAGTCTGGGTAAAAATGAACACGCTTTCAAATGGTAGCTTTCAGAAGGATTTTGTATTACTACTTCTGTCAGACAGAAAGAATGGGTTTTAGAATACTGCCAACACGGTAGCCATTGCCTTTTGGAGCAGGTCGTTGAGCGTCTGGTGGTGCCTACATGACACCATGGAAATGCTCTGCCTCTGGTGTTCAGCACCCACACTCCAAACTCCTCTGCAGGCTCGCAGGCAGCAGCGTGCCATTGTTGGCCTGCAACCATCTTCCAGCAGAGTCCACAAATCCACAGAGATGAAGGATCAAGGCTCTTTCCTAATTCAGAAAACACAGGCTCTTACATCACATCCATAATATTCCAGGCATTACTCAGAGAGTTACTGCAGGAGGCTCAGTTCCCCAAGCGGGATGTCTGTCATGCACCTGGAGATTGTGGGAACTGACCTGTTGCATTTTGCAAGGAAATCAGAGTTCTCAGGATCAAAAATCTATGCCTAAATCTTATCCATATCAAGTGTGATGTGATTTTTTTTTTTTTTTAATTACCTCTACCCTGGAAATGACTGTTGAAGGAAGATTCATGGCTAAGGTCACTGTTAGTAGCAGAAAGATGGAAGATCAAATGCGCTAGGTCAGGCCAAAAACCCATCCAAGACACTGTATTATGTGGCCAAAAATAGAAGTCAGGGAAAAATGTAAGTAAGGATAAATATAAAAGATAAAATTCCCTGAACTGTCCTAGCCGTTGAACAGTTTGTGACTCAGGGACATCCTGAGCTATGAGTGGCACCCTGTTGTGTTTGACAGTGCTGGATGGTTTTCTCCTCTGTTTGTTCAGTCATTCTTTGAATCCATGTAAGTTTTTAGTATTCATCATATCCAGTGGCAAGGAGTTTGAATAGTACTAAATACAGATTATGTGAAGAATCAATATTTGAACTTGCCAGCTGATAGAATATGTGAATTATTATGATGGATTATGCTTTTTTTTTTAATGTAGTCTTGTTCTGATTCTTTTAAGTAGGCATAAAGGTGGTAATAGAAGTGCAGGTACTTGTCTTATAATATAGCACTTCATCATGAAGTGGTCTGTATAGCAATCTTCTGCATTTCTAGTCTACATATGACTGTAAAAACTACATTCCTAAGCTAGCAGTTTCCGTAACATGACTTTTCTAGTACTGTTCAGCACTTGGTTTAAAGAAGAGCGAACAAACAAACAATACCCAGACTAAATTAAAAGGAACCAGCAGATGAAGCCAGTCAATGTATGTGGCTCTCTCTCCTGCAGATGCACAGTAAGAAAAAATCTGTGCAAGTCCAGGTCTGTAGGTTCAGAGCTCCCTCAGAGAGGAAGTCTGAGGCTTCCTCCGGTGTGTTGGCAGGCTCGTTGGTTTCAGCAGACTTGTCCTTCACAATTTAGAAACCTCTGCTTTTGCTTTCATTCCTGTCCTGTTTTTTATTCCTACGATTTGATATCAATTGGGATTTAGGCTTTCTTTGTCTTTGGAGTCCTTGTGCTTTCCTCTGCAACTAGGATTCTTGGCTTTTTTGGATCTTTCAACTGATTTTTTTTTTTAATGTGCTGTGCTTTGCTTTCCTTGTCTAGCTCTTAGATGTTTTCCGGTGGATGTCCTGTTAAGGAGTGGAATAAAAACAATTAAATGTGTATGGAAGCCGGAGGGTCCTTTGCCAGACTTCTACAGCTGTATATGTACCCTTCCAGGTGCTTCACTTTCAGTGAGCTGTAGGCAAAACAACTATAATTAAAAAACATTCCGTTTCTTCCTATCTATCTAAATATTTTTTCCATATTTAAAGATCCTCATGTTACTTTTTCACAGCTTCCCTCTAGGCTCCCAAGCATGAAAAGTATTAAGCCACTTTTAGGGCAAATTGCCTTCTAAAAGTCCTGAAACATACAGGGCAGGTCTGGTAAACTGACTTGTATTTAATGTGTAAATTTATATGGCTGCATATCTGGCAGTTCTCTTTTAGACTTGATGGTAACATGTAGCTCAGACATACAGAGCGACACTTTCACGTCACTATTCTTGGTTTGCATAGTAGTACCAAGAATAGTCTGTGAATTATGTTATGGTTACTTAGGTATTTTATCACTTTCCTCTTCTCTTTCGTGGGAATTATGGGTACTCCGAAAAAGGGAGAACGGGAGATGGCCTTGCTCCACGACAATCATCTTCTCCTCACATTTCTGCTTGTGAATATCAAGTATCCAATTCATAGAATCACTGTCTTGCTTGTTACTAGTGCTTCTCTACTCACCTCTATAGAGACAGGTCTGGAAAGGGCTGTTTCCCACATTTGGGGTTATTCTTGGGAATGCAGACCTCGGGGTTGAACACTGTTTTGAAATTCATTGATCCTATTTATGGACTTCAGAGCTCTGAGGGCCTTGGGCCAGAGAGCTCAGCTTTTTGCAGATATGAAGCTTGAGATATTCTAAATTGTGACTACATCTATTTCTGTGTCCTTTAGATGTATGTAATCCTAGTGCCTCAAAATTTAGACTGTCCTTTCCAAGATGAGAATATATTTTACATTTTATTTTTAATTTTGTAGAACCGCTATGTATATCTAACAATATTAGTCTGCTAAAGGAACAATTTCCTTTCAGGAAGGGAGGAACTGTTTTAAAGTTTTGGAGTTGTGGATAAAATACCTAGAGTATTCCATGGCTTTCTAGTTTGGAACAAATATTGTTTATTCCTGCTGTGCCATGACCGTTTGTGCTCACAGATCTTTCTAAAATAATTTTATGGCTTATAAAAACTAAAGGCTTTGACATTTAAAGAAAAGCTAGGGGTGAATTCTTTTGTTGACTATGATATCCATGTGTGCTGTAGGATGACTAGGCTAATGATAGATGGAGTACCAGATACTTCATTCTGCTGTAACAAAACATCTCCTGTTCTAGAACATTATCTTTTGCTTGGAATTTTAGAGTCTATTTCTTATAGTGTTACTGATTTAAACTTTCTCGTCCTCATGAAGTCCTTAATACACTTCATTTTATTATTTAATTATCCAAGGCTAATTTGAGTAGCACTGCTGTCAGGGTCATTTTACTTGTTAGCTGTAGGATCGTGGCAGCAGCCAAGTTTTGCATTTTTCTCCCCTCCACCCATGTTCTTTTCAACTGGTAAATATCCACATCTCCCTGTCTAGCCTGGCGATAAATGGACACTACCGGACCAGTGCCACACTGTGACATGCTTTCCAGGAGATTACACAGTTCTGGAGAGTCACCAAATTAACTGCGAGAGGATGCCAAAACCAGTGTGTCACAGCAACCTTCCTGCTGTTAAGATCGAAGAAACTTGTGGCTGCCGATGGATGTGTCCGTGTGAGTATCTACCTTTGCATGTATGCCTCTCCCTCCCCATCAGTTGAAATATCAGTAGTGTAATGCTGAATGTAGCTCCTCATTCATTGTACACATCAAAGATGATTGAGGTTAGAGGAATTGACACTGTACATCAGTGGAGTTGTCATATGCAGGGACAGGAGTTGGACTTGATGATCCTTGCGGGTCCTTCCCAATGCAGGGCATTCTATGATTCTATGAAGCAAACGGCTAGGAGCGTGAGAGTCTCACTGATGCCTGGAATGTGTGATGCTATTTGCAAGTTCAAGGTCACTGAGAGCTTATTTTTTACATTAGCATAGCTACAGTGTTTTATCAGAGAATCTCACACTTGATTTCCAAAGCTGTGTGAACTGTGAAGGAGGAGGTATGGAAGAAAACAGAAATTTATCTCGGCAAGCTGTAAGCAAGTGATGTATTCTTGGTCCATCTCCAGGCTTTAGGGTTTGGTCTGACCTCAATCATGCACATTTGTTAAAGAAACAACAAAAAAAAAAGTTTCCTGCCTTCATCAAATCTCACACTGAGTATCTGAGCAGAAACAGTGAACACTGTGTGACTAGTGCCTTGGCTTAGATGACAGAAACAGAAACTAAGTGCATCTACTCACATTTACAGGGTGGAGGGATTCAGCCCTTAGGCTAGTGATCCATTTATTATTAAAAAGAGAGATTCTTCAGGGAAATCCCACATATGTGAAGGGAAGACTTGAGGGAGGAAAAATGATGATTTCAAGCAAAAAACAAAGCTGGAGCCTCCAGATTGCCTCAGTGCCCAGACATATGCTCTGACAACAGTGAAATGGTGTCAGTCCAGAGTAAAGGAGGAGTGATGCCTGGCTGCATGCAGCGTGGCACAGGGCATCACTCCACGACTGTCACAGGAAAGAACACTTCATGGTGGAACATGGGGTAGGTTTGGCCACTGTGTCTTTTGGAACACCTCAGCCTGAGTTTGGGGACTGAGCCTTACCTCCTCTCTGTGGGAAATGCACTATAGCTATAAGCTCAATTTCCATAAAAATTAGTCAAGATATTTATTTTGAATTAAATACCAAAAGGATCAGCTCCAGTAACTCCTAAAGGGTGTAGCTATACAAAAGAATGCATTTCTTTAGCCCAATCGTGCATGCTATTACAGCTAAAATTTGCAGAAATGTCCAAAACAGGAACCTGTGGGTGTTACAGTCTTTAAATCCTGTTCAGAGCCTGCATCTCTTTGGCTTTGCTGCAGCTTAGAGGACTGTACTCCCCAACATAATTCTGAAAATTTGGCTTACATCTAAAGTAATATGATTACTTTTGAAAAATAAATCAAAACCCTAAATATACCTTATTTTTTAAATGTATAATCTCAATTTAAAATATCCTTTGCTGAACTGGCTATTTTTAGAAAAATTTCTTCAAGGCACTGTTTGGAATACCTGAGCTGGGTAGCTGGATTTTGATCCCTGAACTGTTAGACATCCAAAATTTTAACACTTCAAGTTTTCACATTTCCTAAAGGTACATTTGATTATCTAAGCCCTTTAAAGCTAGCATTTCTATTTTGACATAAATATTTCAAAATTTTAAAAATAGTATAAATATTTTAGTTCAATAATCATAAATATTTTGTCATGTTTCAAAAATAATCTTAGTGATATCTACCCAGAAAAAGTGCATTTATAATAATTTTCTCAATCCTAAATACATTGATAGCATCATGAAGGCATTGCTTTTGGCATTCAAAACATGTCTTCATGAAGATTTTCTGAAAGGATGAAATGAAAATTACTATGAGTACCATTAGCTGATTATCATGAAAAGACCTAAATTTAACTTGAGATTGCTCCTGTTTAACATGAGCTAACAATTATTTCACTCTTTATGAATTTAATGAGCCATGATACCCCCCTTTTTTTTTTTTCTTTTCCCAAGGTGGTACAGCTTGGGAGGGAAAGGTAGTAAGATTTCATATGTTACAGGAGTCAATAAAAAATCCCCAGCCCCACCTAGTTTATCAACTACCCATATGTAAAATACTCTTTTTTTCAATGACTACTTAGTGAAGCCAGGATGATGCTTTGTCAACTAAAGCAACATCCATAGTAGGTGGGAAGGCTAATTCTGATGCTGTATGTGCTGAGGTCAGAGCCAAAATAAACTTTAGAAACAGACATAGCAAAGTAGGTGCTTATTAGGAGGTGAGCGTGCTTCAGTATCTCTTTGTTTTTATGGATGGAGGCTGGTCAGGCAATCTGTGCTGCAGGAGCATGGCAGTGCGTGTTTAATTGCTCTTGTGATTCAGTACAGTAGTATTCAGTGATTTAGAGAGCTAAAACACACTTGGAAATGATTGCTTGGCAGTTCAGATGATACAACAAATGCTTTTGCAAAGAGGAAGTGCTTGAAAAAGTGTTCTTCTTATGTCATATTACTGGGTTCAGAGAATAGATCAGGAGTTACACCATAAAGGTGATTGCTTGCTGAACTAGTTACAAATTTTATAGTAACATGATTTCCAACGTGTGATTCATGGCTACTCTGGGTGGTTTTGGATTACATTTAAATGGACAAAAGGGCTGCATTAATACATTTTTTTTTCCTACGGAAGAGCTCTGAGAAATTTTAAAATATTCCTATCATCCTTAGAATTGTTTTATTACTAGCTTGTTTCATTGTTGTTTATACATGAACTTTATAAGCAGGTACAGCAAAATATCTGAAAATGCTCCAGTGCTCCAAAGGGATGTCTCTCTTGACGATTCAGTGCCCAGTGCCTCATTTTTTTTTTTTTTTTAAGCAGAAGTTACTGTTTGCTGTTTTAGCTGGGAAACTGAGTTTGAAAGTCAATGAATGGGAAACAGCTTATTCTCAAATCTCAATTGGAAACCAAGTAGCTGAACTATTAACAGTGAGAATTTTCTTCCTACATATTTAGCTGACATTGCTTTTATTGTCCTTATTATCTTTAAGCAAAGATTTGAAAACATATGAGTTAGATGCATCTTTCTGCTCAGGTTCTGTTTTGATACTTGAGAGATTATAATTGTCCTTGCTTTCCAGTTTGTGAAGACAAGGAAGTATTTGTAACCTAATGACCAGCATACTGAGCTGTCAGTTGACCGTTGATTTATCCTGTGCACATTATTTCTCTGCCCTTTTCCTAGTTCCCATTAAAAAAAAAAAGTCCCCTGGTATCATCTTGTGACATGTCTGATAAGAATGAAATAGTGTTATTTGATTTCAAAGGTAATACTTTACAGAATAAAATGCAATACCATAATAAAAATGCAGTACAAAAGTTAAAAAATAGTTATGTTACAGTCTTTCTACAAATAGGGAAGTGATTTTCCCTGCTTTTATTTTTCACATTAATTTTTTTAGTAAATCATGTTCAATGCAAGTAAATTTCATGCAAAGGGATTTTCTTTGAGTTTATCCAAATATTTTGAAATAGTAATTGTTCCAGACAAAGATACTTCAAAAAACCAAAACATGTAATGAAGTATTTACCAAAGTTTCTTGTCAAGGATTTGCTACAGAATTTGCATTTTATTACCTTCCTAGCTTTCTCAATTAGTTGGTTCCACATGCCCATAATGACTGTAAAGAAATAGGCTAATTTGAATGAAAGTGAATGCCTATAAGGCGCTTTTTTTTTTAACATTGATTTACAGGTGTCTGTATAGGAAGTTCATCTCGACACATTGTCACTTTTGACGGGCTGAATTTTAAGCTGACTGGCAATTGCTCCTACACCTTGTTTCGTGACATGCAACGTGATGTTGAAGTTCTCCTCCATGAAGGACCATGCAGAGCAACACCGAAGATGAATTGTATGGACTCCATTGAAGTGAAACATCGTGATGTATCTGTTCAGCTCTTCAGTGACATGATAGTAAGCTAAATACAATGAAGTGATCCTTACATTGTCTGCTTATGTTGTAGAATTCAGATTATGAAGACAAATTTGTTCCCTTAATCCAGTTTCTTTCTGTTCCCCTTGCAGCCTATTCCTAGGCTTCTGAGCAAATGACTCTTTTCAATTTCATGATACAATCTATATTCACATGAGTCAGACACATGTATCCTCTTGTTCTCCCTGTTGTGCTGGTGTGACAATGTCAAGAACATGGGATTTGGCAGCATCTCTCTTACACATCTTCCAGAAAGGCAGGGATTATAGACAGGACATACTGCATGCTGATTCTCCTTTTTTTGGCCGACATCCTTTACACAGTGTTCTAATTTGGTGCATGGAAAAGCAGTCTGTTCTTCACAAATCTGTGCATGACTAGCTAGTCGAAGAGTTAGGGAGCTGGTTCTTACCTTGTGTGCAGATGGACCTCAGCATTAGTATTAGTAGTATTATTATTATTAGTATGCGTTACATCTATTTTATACGCAAAGTATTCAAACGCAATATGACACATTTTTCAGTCTCTGGGTTCCTCAGACATACAGCAGTTGGCTAGTCTGCAAAGGTGATCTCTTCTAACTCATGTAGCAAAATAGGATGGACGAAAACACCTGCACCCACTTCTTCATGGTGATGTACCATCTTGAGTTTCACTGAGGATTACAAATAATGAGGGTCTGTAGGCAATATTTTAAATTCATGGTGTTAGATTGCTGCTTTGTAAATATGTGATGGTGAAGAAATGTACCCATATAGGAAAATGTTGAAAGAGTTTTTCATATAGTACACAGAATGAAGGTCAGTTAGTTCTGTACATTTTTTAGACTCAATAGAAAGGTTCAGCTTGCAAAACTGATTCTTACATCCAGATTCAGTCAGATCTTTGAGTACTTGTGAAGTGAAAATGTGTTTCAATTGTAAGATTGGGCTGATTTTAACTGCTTGCTAGCGCTGATGTGATGATCTTGCCTTTTTGAAAATAGGTGACTGTTAATGGTGAAAGGGTTCATATCCCCTATTCTGGCAGCTTGTTTGAAGTCACTGTCTATGGAGCAATAATGCATGAAATCAAGTTCTCCCATCTTGGACATAATCTCACATTTACTCCACGAAACAATGAGTTTATTCTCAAACTTAATTCAAAGAGCTTTTCTTCAGGAACACAAGGGCTTTGTGGTAAGTTTGAACAATAGTAGTTTTAACAGCTTCCTATTTGGGCTTAAACTAGTATTTGTATTATTGTAATTTGTGTGGCCCTGAACCTGCAAACTCTCTGGCTGAACTAATCTATGTAGATTTTTCTACTATGGCCATCAATGTAACAGTTCATTGACTCCCAGTAATACCTTAGAAAGAATAGGCTGGACATCTCTCGTTTTACATATTTCACATTATCTTTTCAAGGAGACTTTTTTTTTTTTTGGACAAGGGTTTAACTTTGGGTTCTTACATATGCATTTCTGTGAGAGGCAAGACTTATGCTCACAGTGAAGGTGAAAGGTTTTTGATGGGTATTGCTGCCTGGGAGAATTAATTCTATGGTATACTCTATCTATTGTATAGCTTATACCTCTGTGGCATAACCTATACCTCCTGTAATAAGGAAAAAAGAAACAAGATCCAGGGTCTTTATGTCTCTATTGATAACAGCTATAAGGTAGATAGTTCATTACTCTTCTCCTTGGCAATCACAGAGCAGCCCCAACCAGCTCCGTCTGTCCCATGCCTGTTTTCTCTGGGTTTACTTTTTTGGTGACTGTATTCAGACATTTTCTTTTCCTTTCACTTACCCTCCTAGGGGTGTGTGACCAGAACCATGTCAATGACTTCACGTTACGTGATGGCTCTGTCACTGCTGACAGCAGTGTGTTTATCCAGAACTGGACAGTGGAAGACCCAGGGAAGATCTGTGAAATCCAGAGAGAAGACAGATGCTCTGAGCACACAATGAACCACTGCCGCCTTCTGCTCTCTGATCAGTTTGCAGACTGCCACAGGGTAATCCCCCCCAACATGTTTTACGAGGCCTGCGCAGAAAGCAGCTGCTATGAGGATGAAGCCTGTGAGATGATAACTTCCTACGCTCACATCTGCAGGGAAAACGGGTTCTGCGTGGACTGGAGAACACCTGAGTTTTGTCGTAAGGGTTTTACTCTACATTAAAACTGATAAAGAAACTGTCTTACTTGGTGATGGTGGTGACAATGACCATCTTGTCTGTGCAATATTTATTTTTCAATACCGTATAATGGGACAGAAGTTCCAGATTATGTTTCCCATAGAAGTCATATTGCACATCTGATATCTGGTTTATTGTCCATTAGTTACATACTATGGAAAAAGTGTTTATTGGTAAACTGCTAACAAGTAAAATGCAAGGTAGTTATGCAAGGCTAGAGGGATAACCTATGAAATAAAAATACCATGAAAGCTGTGCACAGGTAAACACAGTTATGTGACAGTACCTGACTGCATCCACCAAGCCATCAAGGGTCCAGGTTTGGACCAAGAGTCTGCTCTGATTCTGACAGGTGGTTCTAGCTGCAGATATCATTACTTTGGTACAGACGTTGAAGGATCTGTGCAAGGCAGACAGGGAAACTCATAATTTGGACTAGTAAAACTGCTTCCCAGCCTGTCACTGTCGTAGATGCACATAATGGCACAAAAGAAGACTTTTCACTGTAAGTTTCACAATTCCCCACATTCCAACCAAAGCGTAAACCTTTAAGACTGTGATGGAAGAGCCAGTGTGATTTTAAGTTTCTACTGCAGTGAAAAATAGGGAAATGGCCAGTGTCTGTGATGTCTTTTCTTGCCGATACATGTCAGCTACACTGATCAAACCAGCTGTAATTTGCTTTGCTAATCTGCTTCTACTTCTAGTTGTGTTTTTGAGGTGAAAAGTTTGTGCTGTGAGAAAGCAGTATAGCAGGATATGAGTTTTGTAAATTACCCAGAGCCCAGCAGAAGCAGGACAAGCATGCTAGTGCTAGATTCAGATGGTTGTTTCTTTATATACCTACTCCCGTAAATACTTACGGGCACAAGAAGTTCTTCCCTACCTTCCTGTTTGTTTGTTTTGTTTTGTTTTGTTTGTTCATTCTTCTTTTCTTCCCTTTTATGAGGCATACCTAAAGCTCTGCCAAAAAATGCAACATATAGATAAGTACAAATAATCAACTCTTGAAGTGACTTGTTCAACACTATCCTGTTAGCCTGTCTGAAGTGATTGTTACAGACATTCAGATATTCACTCACAGTGTTTCTGGTTTAGTCAAGTATCTGAAATGTGTATGTCTGTAGGCATTTTCTTTCCCAGCTAGCTGCTCATACACTGTCTTGATATCCCTGTTTAGTCAGTTCTTGTTGCCTTGCTTTCTTTCCCTCTTGCTACACAGATACTTGTTATTTCAAAAGTGGAGAAGCAGCATCCTAAAGGCATGATACCACAAAAACTGTACATGTTTTGGTTTTGTTCATGGTTTAAACTCAGACGAGAGGAATTGTAAGATAGGAAGTCAAGAATGTGAATGTGAGTTTGGCCCTGAGCTTCCATTTAGTGTCAAGTATCTTCCCAAGATAGGTTATTGAAGAACATGCTACTGTTGCAGACTGAATCTTTTAAGTAACAACACAGTCAGTTTGGAGTATAGTCCTAGAAAATAGAGGTAGAACATTGCCACACATTTTCCGAATTTAGTACTTCAGCCGGACTTTGCAAATGGTAATGTACCTTAATAACTCTGCAGTTTTCAAATTCCCATCTTGTAACACAGCATGTACAAGGATAGACAAAGAGTTGTCCATTTTAATGCTAGTTGCGTAAAACAGTCATTCATGTCCTGGCCATAGCATCATTGCCAGCATTCTTCATGTAAGCAGGTGCATATGTGCAACTGCCAAAAATAAAATTGCCAATTACAGGGACATTATACAGATTACTTTAATGACTAAATAGTTCAGCCTAATCACTCTACAACTACATGTTTAATAACAATGGTATGGTTCTGGAATACCTTGTTCTCCTTCCCCCATTCCAGTGAAAATGTATTGTTTTTGTAGAGTTTGGGTTTACTCATGCCATATTGGGACATTTCAAGCAGTACAAGTCCATCTTGACTGCTCTGCCCTGATGGGTGAATATACTCACTGGAATATCTGATAAAGAGAGGGCCAGTTCCCCATCCCATGCCAGTTCCACTGCCTGAGCTTTCCTTGGTCCTTTTTGGGAGGGCCTATGTGTGATGAGTGGTATCTGGTAGACTCCAGCTTTGTGTCAATGGATAGAAAGAAACTTAACACTCAAGTGGGAATGCATAGTGAGTGTTGGTTTGTTTTTTTTTTTTAATTTCCATCCACGCTCCAAGACCTCACACTTAGTAGGCTTAAATTGTGGCAGCCTGTAGCTTCTGCTGATAGCCATGTAATGCTGAGGCATAGAATGTGCACCTCTAGAGCAGGTTCACCCCACAGTGAATGCCAGCTAAATAGTCTCCACTTCAATGACAGTACGGGATTTATCTTAATGTGAAGATCATAGGGATTTCTAACAAATCACTGCATTAGTAATATTGACACATGCTGGGATTCAGCTTTGTGTGGAGACAAAGCTTTATTCACATGGAAATGGGATTGTTTATATAGTGATTAATGAATGAACTGAGATATATTCATTCTGTGCTTACAAAAGAAATGGCAGCTCAAGTGGAGGTGCCAAGTCACCTTTGAACTGTGTAGCTCAAGTAATGGTAGCAGTCAGCAAATTTTGCTTAGAAAGCACAAACACTCAGAAGATAAATGACAGAAGCAACAGGAGCAGTTGTTAATTTTCATATGCTGATGTTTCCATGAGTGCTTCTCAGCATCTCTTTAAGCTCATTTATGTGCAATGTGGACATGCCCTCCAGGTACTTGCCAATACTAGCTTGCATATGAATTATATTTAGATAGGTAGTTGGTGCTTGCATGGTATATGAAACAAACTGCTAGTTGGGACTGTCCAGTAAAGCTGTGGGTCTTTGAGGAGGATGTGGGTGGAACTCAGCAGCTGCAGGTACTTCTGGAAAAGTATTTCGTTTGGAAACAATGTTTTTCATGGGCCACTCTGGTTGTTGAAGGGTTTTCTGTTTTGTCTTTCATTGGATTGTTTTGTAGGGCCAGGTTAGCAAGCAAATGCATAACAGGCTGTGCCTGCTCCACTGAGGGGCAGTGGCATCTGGCAGAGAAGCAAGAACAAGAGCCAGGAGGAGGAGAGAGATGGGATACAAGAAACCTTTAAACCACTCCTGCTAATGAACGATTTGTGTATTGGAGCTACACTGAGATTATCCACTGCTGTTCATTCTCTGTGTAAGCAAGGCATGCTGCTGACCATAGCAGCTGAAGGATCTAAACCATGTCTTAGAACTCAACAGTATGAGGGTGACTTTACAACTGCCTTCAGCTCATCTGGGACAGTTTTTTCTCTTCCTCTTTCACCTCCAGTCATGTATTCCCATACTTCTTGCTATTCTGGCAGTAGTCCTCACATGCTACTTGGCGAGCTGTGAAAATTGGCTGTAAAAGGAAAAAAGTGACAGCAGGAAAGAGCAGCTGAGGTGAGGAGATGAAGTAAGAGAGGGGACTGCCCCTTTTGACGGCAGCACTGACCTTAGTTGGTTTAATGTGGCCTTGAAAACACTCCCAAGAACACTGGAAAAACCCTTCTAGATATATTCCTTTGGATAAAGAGGATTGTTAAAGGAGATTTAAGAAAACTGTGTCTGAGCAATGCAGGGAGGTTGACTGGCAGTTGATGAGCTATTTGCCCTTGTGTATTATGCACTCCAGCTTCATTGGCACTGGGGTTTTAGCTGTCCTTTTGGCTGCACATGGCAGTACAGTGAGGCAAAAGGCAAGCCAGCAGTATGTGACCCCAGGAGCTAGATAATGAGCTGCTAAATTTGTGCTAAATTATACTACTGAAAAAAGGGACCGGACTGGTTGCCTGAAAGGATGTGTGCCTTTTTCCATGTATCACAAGTTTGAAAATCACTCTCCTAAATATCTATTTAGTACTGTAACCAAGGATGCTTTGTCTTATCAGTTTGAGCCACAAATTCAGAGTGAATGCCATTGCATACTATCGCTAGATTGTTCAGTCTGAATTTGTTAAGTAGTTTATTTTATTTTGGTGGACTTGCACCTTCTGTAGATCCTCATAGGGGTTATTTTGTCTCAGCCAGTATCTACTAGGAATGACTACTGTAATTTAATGGAAAAATAAGCAGTCAAAAAAAGACAATACCTCAATGTGCCAGGTGACCTTTTGAAATGTACTATCATAGGTTTATGGGAAACTTTTTGTTTCTCCTCAGGTTTTCTTTTATTAGCCTATTTCCTGTTTGCAAGAAAAGGTCATTTTTTTAATGGAGCCAACAAGCTTGAGATTATAATATAAATAAGTGACCGAGTAGCATCATACAGGTTAATATTTGACATAATTTCTTTTGAAACTAATTTGGCTGAAGAATTACTCTTCTGTTACTTGGGTTTCAGCCTTACCTCCCCTTTTGTTAGTACCCATAGTCTTTCCCTTTTTATTCAGAAGCAATAAGCGTTTGAAGTGAGCACTGAAATAGACAGCCAGGAGGATGGCTTGTTGAAATATTTTTTTCTGAGGCTGACTGGGGAGTCCTTAATGCCTCCTCACATTCCGTACATCTGGCAGAAATTTCCATACAATAAGCAGAGTTACCTGTAAGTCATTTAGGACCTAGCCAGATCTCTGGAGCACAAGGGCACTAACGTGTCAAAGGTGGCTTTATACAATCACCTGGTTGTTATCGTGCCAGAAGGATGAAAAGATGTTCAGGATGATTTTCCATTGATGGAGTTTATCCCATCTCTTGACATTGCTTATGCACATCTCATTCCCATGACCCCAAAGACAGAGGCGACTTCAAAACAAGCGCATTCACACTATAACCACTTCATTTCTTCCTTCCTTGAAAAAACGTTGCTGTTTTACACAGGCTTTTTGATACCATATCTGAAGGCCAGGGCACAGTTCTTCATTGCATTTTTCATACACCCGGCTCCTTAATGCCAGTCAAAAGAGGAGGAAGGAGAAGGGGCTACATGCTACATGAAGTATGTTAGAGACTTAAACATCAGCATTGATTCTGCCTGGGAGCTGTCCAGGTTCTATGCTGATGTGCATCAGCATTAAACTCTAAAATAAATTAATCTACTTTTGTGCAGAGAAGGTTTACTAGATTTGCTTTAGGGCTAGTGGTAGATAAACAAGATGAAAGCCAGTGTGCTGAGTATTTTTACTGACACTGGAATAAAAAAGTAGATGACAACTCTACCTTGACAGTTGCTGTGGATGTATTTTCACTCATTAGAACTGATGTGAGAAAATCACAGGCAATAAGCACTGGTGCTTACTGTAGTCACCCAGTTTACAGAACTGTTTCTGGGGATGAGTTTTTCTGGAAAACATAGTAGCATCTAAGTAGCTGTTAGTACAGGTTTATAAGCAGGCAATTTCTCCTGTTTTACTTGGATAGACCTTTTTGTGGTTTTGGAATCAAACCAAAGCATTTAATGGTGGGACTAGACTCTCTATCGAGTTCCTGTGGCTTTTCAAGTTCCTCTGCTGAATTATGGTGGCTATCCACACATACAACCATAGTCTCCAACACACCAGAAATAATCAGCATTTCAGCATGGCTTGAAACAGAAAAGGGTTAATGTTAAAGGCATTTATTCTCTGTTTCCTTTGGCTAACCAGGATGTGTGTAGGCACTTCAGCTGATGAATGCTTGCTTGATTGGGAGATGAGGTCTTCATTTGGTAGTTTTCTTACAGTGGTTTTTCAGGGAACTGAAAAAAAAATTATAAACCTCACAGAAGTCACAAACTGGGAAATAAGAAAAACTTTTCCTAATTGAAGCTGTAGAGAAAAATAAAGTAGACTTGAGAGAGTGCACAGTCTGGAAGCTGTATCTATAGGTTTCTTGAGTAGCTATAGCCTTAGTTTTATGTGTGCTTTTAGAGACAATACTCTCATTGTTGTGAATTCATCAGTAAAAATTTATGTGTTGGCTTAGGGAGGAATGTAACTTTCCTTGATTCAGTTAATTCCACTAATAAGGCAATTCAGTTAATAAGGTGCAGAAATCCAGCAGGTTCAGTTTCGAAGTATCAAAATGTTCTTTTTGTTAGCTTTTTTTGGTTGCTTGGGAACACTGCTTCCTATCAAGTTGTCAAAAAAATCTCTGTTCAATGCTTGAGTCTGTCCTGGATGTCTCCTAACCATGTGCTGTTATCAGTGCTTCTCTAATACATGTAAGGGTGGTTCCAAATTCTTATGACTCCCAGTGCTGAAAACAGAGTCAGGCTATATGTTAGCTCATGTAAGCCATTGTGTCATTATCAGTTTAAGTCACACTTTGCTGATTCATGCGATCTGAAAATGTGGCTTGATGATTTCTTTGTGGACTGTAACTTAAGCAAATGCCTTCAATCACTTTCCACTGTGGATTTTGTTAGTTTTCAAAATGTATTAATATATTCAAAGATGTTAGTGGAGTAGCTGCAAAGGACAAAGTACGTTCATCATATGATGGCTTTCAAAAACCTGAACAGAATTCCAAAGAAAGTGTGAGTGGAAACATTTACCCACATTTCAGATCTTTATCTAATGAGTACTTTTTCTGTCTTCCTCAGCAATGAAATGTCCCACATATTTGACATATGATCACTGCCACAAAGCCTGCATAAAGCACTGTGAGAATACTACCAAACTCAGTGTCTGCAAGGATTATCCCACAGAAGGCTGCTTCTGTCCAGACGGACAGATGATTTTTAACGACAGCTGTGTTGATGAAGAAGTCTGCACACAATGTGTCAGTGAAGATGGCACGCACCATCAGGTAACTATATATTTGGCAGCTTACCTTCGTGAGTGGTTGGACTTTGTACTTTTGCAAGTAAATCTGCCTTATAACTCTAACTATTTTCCCCTTTGGATACTTTATTTTCTAACTCAGTTCCTCACAACTGGCCGGCTGTCATCCCTATGTAGCTCCCCTGGTGTGAAATTGGCTGGGACAGATATAAAATTCACAGCTGGGACTGTACAGACCTGGAAATGCATGACAAATGGATGGGGAGGGAAGTGTAGAGGGAAGAGAAGAGGGATTGGCATGTCAAGGTTTACCAAGATAAACACCTCAGTTCAGCAGGCTTTTACCAATAATGACAATTTAATCATAAATCTGGAACCCTTACTTAAAATGTATTGTCTTCGCAAAGCTTGCTGAAATATTTTCAGTGGTTGGTGGAGAGCAGTGAGACAAAGATGACCTTATATCAAGTTGTATTACCCTACTGTTGTTGTTTGGAGTTTTTTGTTTGGTTGGTTTTGGGTTTTTTTTGTTTGTGGTTTTTATCTTTTTTTGGTTGTTGTTGTTTTTTGTTTTTTTTTTTTTTGTTTGTTTGTTTTTTTGAGCATTGTTGCTTCGATGAAATTAGTCATTTTTGTTGAACTGAAAATCCACTCTCCTCAGCTAAGCTAGACCTCTCTGTGACACAATGCAATTGGGAAGAGCTATAGGTGCCAGGTGTTAGACTGAAGTGAAAGAGGCTGTTCATTTCCCTTTCAACATCACACAGCGTGCGTGCGAGCTCCTCCCTGTGTCCTCTGTTCCAAGTAACAGAGGTTGTTCCTCTTCACCCCCGGCTACTCAGCTCTGGGAGTTTTCACCTAAGTCAGCCAGGTCTCTTAAATCTGCAGTTTTGTTATGGGACTTTAAGAAGAAGGGGCTTTAATTTCAGTATTATATTTGATGAGCTTGAGATTCTTAAAAAGATTTTTGGATGGTCTTATCACACTCACCAAACCTGCTGCCAAAAACATAATTGTTTTTATAACATAGCTCTTCTGTAAATAACAGAAGGCTGTGTGTGTGTATAGTCTACTCTTTAAGTAAAAAGACAGATTTAAAAAAGTAAATGTATGTATTATGAACAACTTGATTTTACACAGGTAAATTCAGACTTGCTTTTTGCTCAGCGAGAAATGTGTTGTAAACATTTATAGTTAAACTGAAAGGAAGGAAGGAAGGAAAGCCCATCTGAGGCTGAAACATCTATTTTAAATACTGTTTGCATTGATTAACATAATGGCAAAAGCATAAAACTTAACAGCACAAACACCTTTCTTTAGGTCATAGGGTACCATCGAGTAACACACCTGACTTAGCGAAGCAAGTGTTCCAGGCTCTGCTTTGCCAATGCAAGAGCTGTGCTGGTGACACTGGGAGCCCTGTGGGTGCTTCTCACACAGGACACATCCATGTGGGTCCGAGGATCCTTCTTTGCTGTGGCTTGTGCCTTAGTGCTGCCTGTTGGTACTGCCAGCAACATGAAAAAGTATTCACTAAATAATGTTTTGAAGGTTTCCTACTGCTGGGCAAGGGGCTGGTACAGGACTCTAACAGCATTAAACCTCAAGCATACACACTCTATGGTATAGCCTCAGGCATATATAACCTATGGATTTTGACAGCAAGAGGGAAGACATAGGGAAAGTGTGCTCTTTCATTCCACAACTGCATTATCTAAACAACATTTTTCAAAACAAAAGGTTTTCTGAAGGATTAATTAAGATTACAGTATCTCAGTACAAATAGCCATGTTTTTTTCTTTGTGTTCTGTTTGGGATCTTTGTTTCAAATACAGTATCATTGGATTTGTGTGGGGCTTATAGAGTTGGTAAAATGGAAGGAAAAAAAAAACATAGTAATTTTTGTAATAAAAGGGATAGAAAAAAAATTATTATTTCTCTTGAAGGAAAAACTAGCTTGCAATGTATATCATCACTGTCCTAAACACAGATCAATTGTGCACAACTCTCGGCGACTCTGACAACTCTAGTTATTGTATTATGATTCTATATGAAATGGTTATTGCAAATGCAGATTAAAATCTAGGATCTGTGTGCCTTAAATCCCTGAATCCTCAGGCAATGCAGTGCATTTTCCGTTTAAATAATAGTTTCAAGCCCTCATGGAGAAAAGTTCAGCATGCATTTTGAGAATAAAATCTGAAGTGATATCTACTTGTTTCCAGAGAAGTTCTGAAATTCATGCATTGCCGCATACCCCTTACTGGGGTTTTAACTCTGAAAACCTCTCATCTGTATCTCAATGGCAAGGCTTAGATGCAGCTGCTGTATGAATGGGGAGGTGGTGGGCAGGGAAGGATCAGCTCACACAGCCGTTTTGTGTCTCTACCGTTGCAGGATTAGCTGTGTGAGCAATACAACAGGCAGTGCAACTGGTAGTGGGTTATGATTTCCTTAACCCCCTTCTTTCCCTCTGATGTTTGTTCCTCTGTTCCTTTCTACCCCAGATCTTGCCTAAGCTTACAGGACTCTCAGTACTAGTGCCCATGTAGAGCTCTACATGGTGTTCATGCTCTTTCTTCTCATTTCTTCTGGTATTAGAAAGAGATTCCTACTTATGGTGAAGTATAATATATATATATCCTGTGTGAAAATCAAGGCTGCTGAAAATGTTAGAGCAAATGTTGTGATTTTCTTTCTCTGTGCCTTGAAATGTCCACATGCTTTTCACATTACCACCTGCAAATGTAGGCATTCTCTATCAGCTGTCTTCTCAAGACTTTTTAACCCTGGGGCCACTGAATGCTCTGGCAGAGGACCCTGAGTTGTTTTTACAAGCTCTGAGATAATGTTTTTTACTACCAATACACCAATGCAAGCTTCCTTTGACTAAAATAGATTTCCTATGGATTAACCGATCCTAAGTGATTTGGTTCCTAAGCTTTGCTAAACCTCTGTTTGGCTTGTTCTAGCATGCCTGGTGTCTTATCCTTGGCATGCTGATAACCTTTGAAAATTAACTGTCTTTTCAGACTCCCAGGATGGCTTCAAATACAGATATCTCTGGATACAGGTGGCAGTGTGCTTAGATATTTCCTTCCTTTTTTATTATTACTAACAGCCTCAGCAGACTGCTATTTTTAAACTACACTCCAGAGTTTTCTGGATGACACCTTTTCTTCTTCTGGTATCCTGACCTACTATACATGTTCTCATCCAGAACCTGGATTGATTGTGCAAATGAACACTGTTGTCTCGTAGTGCATCTTTTTACTCTTACCTCCCTATTTACATGGGTGTTAAATGTAGATAGTTCTTTATAGGTAGCTACAACTTTAACGTCAATGACTTCCCTCTCTCTTATGAGAAGGAGAAGTGGTTAAATAATGATACACTTTACTGACAGTTGCTGAATATGCTTATTACCTCCAGGTAATCATCACAGTGATGGTCTCAGATTTGGGGTTACTGTAGTATTTTCCAGTCTTTGGTCCACTTGCAAATCAAGTCTTAATTAAAAATATGCACTATTTATATCTCTGTGTTTAAGCACTACTAATTTGGGAAAGCAGCCACTTCTATGTATTTCCCAAGATATTGTTGTTTCCTTTATTACCATTGAAAATTCAATCACGGTATGTAGTTGCACAAGTCCACTGTTACTCACAATAGCCTGCAATTGTATTTATAACATGTGAACATTTTTTATGCTTAAAGCAATAGTAATTCCTCATCCCATTCATGCATTCTTTACATCTTTCGCTAAGTTGGTACGCTACAGTCATTTCAGAATTATGTGACTCCTCAGGTTTTTACTGTTAACAGAGCAACCGACCAGTTCTGCATAAAGTCTTCTGGTTTTCCAAAATAATGTTACTCACCCTCACCCACTCCCATCACTAACATACCAGTGACCAGAATATTTTATTTCTTTCTAACAATTTTTTTGTTTTGTTTTGTGTTCATGCAGCACATGGAAACATGGGTTCCGACTGATGAGCCTTGCAAGATCTGCATGTGTCTTGATGACAAGAAAGTAAACTGCACAGTCCGACCTTGCCCTACTGCCAAACGTAAATTAGTTTATCTCTAAATATGATTGGACTTGAACTGATGTTTTTGTTACCTAGTTTTCTAGTTCTTATCCAAACTTGTTTTACGGATATTTTCTTCTCACTCCAGCTCCCCAGTGTGGTCCTTGTGAAGTCCCCCGTCTGCACAGGGACCCTGGCCAGTGCTGCCCCGAGTACGAGTGTGGTAGGCTCTCATAAATTGTTTGAATCTTCTTGGTCCATATTTTTACCAAATGCTTCAAAGGCATACAATCCCTTTTTTTTTTTTCTTGATTTAATGCAATGCTCCAGTTTTGAAACCACTGACTGTACAATCATCTGTGTGGAAAAATAAATCCTGAGGATGTGAGTCTCCATTCTCTTCCAACTTGACTTTATCCCTCTTTCTGTAAGAGATAAGGAAGTGAATGGAGCAATTTAGTTTTGTCTAAGTAACATTAGAATGATCTTTTTTCAAATATCTATTTTTGCATGGTCTATATTTGCATATTAAAAATAACATTAGAACCTTAATCCTCATAACCCAAGCTTGAACTGTTCCCTAAGCTATTTTGAAAACAAACTGTGACCTGCTGAACTCTAGCTTACTTCATATTTTAGGATAGAAATTGAGTGTAGGGGAAAAAAAAAGTTTAATGGGGATGTGCCTGTGTTTGTTTGTCTTTTCTTAAGCACTAACTAGTCTGACATGGTCTTAAATATTTTCTCAATTTCTCGTCTTAGTCTGTGATCTGGTTTCCTGTGATTTGCCTCCTGCCCCTGCCTGTGAGTTTGGCCTGCAGCTTGCTTTGATCAACCCTGGAGAATGCAGACCAAATTACACATGTGGTAAGGCCTTTTTTCTCTCTTTTTTTTTTTTTTTTCAGCAGGGAGTGACACTGGAACACTGCATTTGAGCAACACCAACAACTTCTTTTAGACATTATTTTTTCCCTCTGAAAGTTTTAATTTTGGAACCAATGGACATGTAATGATTTCACAGTCTAGGAAGAAGGGTATTGTTGGCACTTTCTGAGTATACTTATGAATTAAGGAAAAGAGAAACACTTTACTCTTGGATGTGTGTGCTCTGACTTTTATGCTTATCTTATAAATCTTTTTGATTGTATATGAGACAAGAATTTTTTGGCAGGGTATGAACTTTTTCCGAACCTGCAGTACAATCTTTGACCTAGGTCTTTTATATCCACATTACTTGTTAGTCTTTAAGTAGATTTATAACTGTTTGCAGTAGCAATGAGTGTCTTGCTGCCAGAGAACTGTCTTGTTCACTTGCAGCACTCTGAAATGCCGTGGGCTTGACGTAGTACCTACCTTTTTCTGCTAGTGTGTAACAGAGAAGCGTGCAGCTTAGTTCAAAGACCTTCCTGCCCACTGCATCGAGAGCTGACTGTTAAGAAGACAGAGTGCTGTGACAAATACGAGTGTACCTGCAGCTGTACGAACTCAACAGTGAGCTGCCCCCTGGGATATCTCTCCAGATCTCTCACCAATGACTGTGGCTGCATATCTACCACCTGCATTCCAGGCAGGGTAAGGGGAATTAAGTGTCATTTCCACAGAGGAGAGGACCTTTTATACATGGAGTGACAAGTAAGCGGGTAGCTAGGTATTAACAACCCCCACCACGAGACTACAAGATGTTGATGCCAGGGTATTTTAATTTACATGTGTCTAAGAGAAATACACTGTTGCATCACACTGTTGCTTGTTTTATTACAGTCATTTATCCTAACATAACCAACACAATTTTTGTGACTTTGAGATAATCAGATTTATATATATATATATATATGTATCTATGTATATAAATAAACAACCAACCAAAACCCCTAAAAACATTTGATACTTCAAGTTTATTCAAGCATTAGGAATTTCAGAGGTAATTTTAAAATTTTTCATTTGTTTCTGGATAACAGAGATACATGCTTTTGGATCAATACAGTTACTGTATATTCTTTCGATCTTGTACTAACTTTACTGAAATATTTGGGACACCTTAGACCTAAGCTACTTTGCCCATTGATTACCTTTGCCTCTGCCTGAGGAGGCATTCTATCCTATATGAACTATATTGCCACTTCTAAATTTTTGCCAAATTAATACCTGACAGTTACAGCTTCACCAGGATATATTTTTCCTTATTTTGCCAACCTTTTATTAAGTTGTTATATTATGTTAACTTTTAAGATAAGGTTGCTTAGAGCGGAGGTTTCAGGGCAAGGTGACCTTTTCATTGAAACAACCTCACCTAACAGTTTAACACAGGCTTACATTGTCTTGCAGCTCAGATGTTGCCTTTATTTTCTGTTGCTAAGTAGTTCATGACCTTGCATAAGTCATTTTATATCTCTGACTTACTTGCTATATCTATAAAAATAAATTATGCTTTTCTTAATAACCTGCTGTAAAATTTACTAATAGGAAGTACAATACTTTTGCAGTATTTTTGTGGTAGCTGTGATGGCCCAAGGTTACAAGAGAGTGAATGCTTGTAGCTCAAAGTAGGATCTTCTCAGATCAGCTGATTTGGCTGGAAATAGTTTTGTGTGCATGGCTGCTTCTACAGGACTCATTGTTTATTATCTCTAAATATTGGGTCACATTATACTTCCAGGAAAACTGAGTGAGACCCCAGGCAATGCCACTGACTCCAGATGAAATTCTCCAGCCTATTCTTTATACAACTGCAGCTTTGATTGCACTCATTTTCCTTTCCTCAGTAAAGTGGCCACAATTTTAAGACCTGTAGCATTTTCACCGAGTTCAAAATATTCCATAAAATTTATGGTAGCTTTCACATCTTGAAAAGCAGCCTTTTGGAACCAGCCGTGTGCCCTTAAAGCAGCAGTGTACTCTTTCATGTATTAATTGTTGCATTCAACAGGTGTGTGTGCACAGCAACATAGTCTACCCCGTTGGAACAACCTGGGAAGATGGTTGCAGGGAATGCTTTTGCACTAGCATGAGGGATGATGTGACAGGACTTCAGATGATGGAGTGTCATGACAAAGCATGTAACACATTCTGCTCTCGGGTGAGTAACAGTGAAACCAGTGCATTATCCAGCAGAACCATGATGGGGATCTGAAATGGTTATTTTTGAACCCGTCTTTTTAAAGAAACCGGAGAAAAATAGAAAGTGAGTGTTGTGGCAGTGAATTATCTTGGGAACAGAGTCTAAGAGGGTCTGAGCATTACAGACTTTATTTTAGGGTTATTGTTTCAGGATCATATCCAACTGCCAAGGAAATCAGTGGCAAATTTATTTTACATTTCAATAAAAGGAGAACTGCATCCTGACATGTCTATCATTTATATCACTTGAGCAATAAGTAGTCATGATGTCTGAAGTTCAATATCTAATGACCGTTCTAGCTGAAGTCCACTTTCTGAAGAGAACACTTCAGATCTGTCTATTGCTCAACTCCGCCCCTCATAGTAGGAATAACACCACATGCTGTGCCCGTTATTGTGCTCAGACATCTGCTAGATGCTATAAAGTTATATGGTCTACTTTTGGAAGCCTGCAAAGGAAGTATGAGCTGCTTTGTTATGTTGACATAGCTGGTCAAGCAGGAGGAGTCAGATGCTTGGTACAGACAGTTGGTAGAAGAATTCTAGAAGGGTCAAGGGAATTGGTTAAAATTCAGTAGCACTTGCCAGTGTCATAGATTAGAAGACTTTGACCATAACGTGATCTGTGCCAATAAAAGCTCAAAATGTTTTTTATACTTCCTTTAAACTACTGAATTTACAACTCTAACATTCTTCATCTTATATAACATGGTGAATAAGAACATGAAAATTCACTATAAAATGAAATGTGATGCCCCGGAGTTGGATTTTGCTCGGGTATCTAGCACCTTGTACCCATAATCCCTGAGCATTTCCATGTCTTTGCTTCATGATGTTGGGATGGATGGGTCAGTCAGTGAGGGCAGTAGAAAAACACAGCTTGGGTCTGCAGAATAAGCAGATGGCAGAAGATGTTGCCTAGCCCAGCCCAGTGCTGACAACTTAGGTCCCTCACCAACTGCCATGCAGTTGTTCTGTAAACATCAGAGTCTACCAGAAACACATTTTGCATGTGGAGCAACTAGATGTGGCTATCTGGGATTAAGAATAATCTCTACAGGTCTTTTGCTGACCCAAGGTTTTCCCTATGGGTTTGTTCTCACCTGTACTTGAAGACAAGAAGAAAATTTTTCTTTTTACTCAGTACAAAAGCAAAGATGAGCTAATTAATGCTATTCAGATCTCCAAGCTGCTTTTTAAATGTTAATGTTAGGCTATATATTGCATTAGACCACAAAAAATTCACTGTTGACCGAGCAGCAAGTGATTTCAAATGCGTGTTGCATCATCAATGCTTTCAGTGGTCCAGTAGCTTATAAAAGTCTGCATGTTGGCTAGTGACTCAAGAGACTGCCTTGGTACAGGTCACCAGCTGAAATTTGTAAGTGGGAAGTGCAAAGCACAGCATAGTACAACAATAACTGTTACATGTTATGCACATTCTTCTCGTCTACCAAACCTCCAAATCTTTGCAATCTTTGCAGCCTGTTTCCCAGTGTTTAACCTAAACCTTTTAACTGGTTTTAAAAAGTCTGCCTTTTTTTTTTTTCTTTGTTATGAGTCCCACTTATGCAGTTGAAGAACAGATGCTAAGAAACATCGTCTTCCTCCTTGATTTTGTTCAGTTACATTTGGAAGAAAGCTCTTTATCAGCAAACCTTGTATTTACAGCGATGAGAATTTAGACATGTTTTTTGTGCTTTTAGAAAGACATAATTAATAATGTGTCTGGGAGTCAAAGAATGACCTTAGGCATAGAGCATATATGTCCAGCACCTCAAGGCTGAGTTCACTTTGTTGTAGAAACCCTGCGTTATCTGACTTGTTTTTAAAATCTCATTTGAATTTACACTAATATGTATTTTAAAAGTTAATGTGCATTGAAATTGAATTGAAATACCACTATATTTCAATATATTTAACTTACAGCCTCTGTTTCAGTACAAGGCTGTGCAACATATGTGAATGTGCCCTTAGAGAAGATGTGAACAAAATATAAACTTCTTTTGAATAATATTTTTCTCTGCTGTGTCTGAACACTACATAGCTCCCTAGGACCAGAGCAAAAATACGATCCATCACATAAACCCAGCAAACCAAACTAGTGCTCTAGTGTAGAGTTTGGTGAGAAAGCTTGAGGATGCCCAATGGAGGGAAACCCATGAGGGTAGATGTGAGATCTTTCAGCTGTTGCAAGAGAATCCCTTCAGTTTCCATTTGTAGAAGAGACTTGTTTCTAGTATGGCAATTTTTATGAAATATAATATTATATCATTAGTATCTGGCTATATTTTTGGATCACAGCTATAACTTTACCAACCATTTGTTATTCTAATAAATAACAAATCAGCCTTAAGCATTGCAGTGTCAAAAAACTTTTTTTAAAACAAATAAAAAGCCTTGGTGGAAACCTTGCCAGTTTTTTTTGGGAAGGTGCCATTTCTTCTGTTCCTTTAGTAGTTTTCAAAGTTGTACAATTAGAACTGTGGCTGTTGGAGCACCTGAATAGCTCAGATTTTCTTTTTTCCTTTGCTGATTCCTGATTCAGTGGATATACATATCAAGGACCAAAGATGTTCTGTAATCCAGTTTGAATTGGCCTTAAAGCTTTTTTTTTTTTTCTGTTCAGATTAGATGACATTGCAAGTCGTATTGACATTAAAGACATATTTTAATCATGGATTATTACTAATATTATGTTCAAACTCTCTACTGCTTGTGGTTATTAATTCCATTGCCAGGTCTTAAAGTTGTGTAGTATCATTGTTGACTGTGTCATCTGACCTCTGTGAAAACAGCTTACAGGTTTGTTGTTTTGTTGATGTTGTTGTTGTTTTTTCTAGCTACGTAAGAAGAGGAAAAAAAAAAAAAAAAACAACAAATGAAACCAAAACCACACACGCACAAAAAACCCCAAAGAACCCAAAGAAACAAACAACCCCCCCCAAATGTAACACATGTACTCAGTCCTTCATCCTGATGAATGAGTGGTGCTACTGTTCTCCTGAGCTGGACAAAATCAAGCTCAAGTCATATATCTACTTTCAGAATGTAAAGAAATGCTGTGGAAAAAGAGTGGATGTTTTGTTAAAATTAACCAATCTCACATTTCTCTGAGGAGGTTAACAGCAAATACAGCCTTCTCACTTGCAAAACAAATGTAGATTTTCTTCATTATATGTCATAGCCCCCTCACTTTTTCTGCCCTTTCCTATCGTTCTCTTATCGAAGTTTTGAGAAAACAAGATAATTGCTGCAGTTATCGCATGTGCCACAAGGAGGAGTGGTGTCTCCCTCCTGGAGCTTCTTCAGAAATTAGTTCTTAGTCTGAGAGTGAATCAGACTACATCCCTTCAGAGAATCATGCTGGTAAAATGGATAAGAGTTTTCAAAATACCTTAAAATCCCTAGCATGCTAATGTGAAGGGAGTTCTTGCTTTGCCTAATTTCTGTTAATATTCTCAGAGTTAGGTATTTTTAAGTGATATAAAAGAGTATGGTATAAAATATTTGATAATTTAAAGTATTAGATGATTATGAGAAAAACAAAGCACAATTTTCTAGAATAAGTGTTTGAGACAAAGCCATTTGGCTAAGTGTGTGTAAATTAATTAGGTTAGATTTTCAAGCCTCTTGATTAATTAAATGAAAATAAAGAAAATTTGCAACCTATGTGCAATGGCATAGTAAATGGTGGCTGTAACAGATGCTGATTAACAAAATCTATGGTTTTAATCTCCAGTATTTCAAATGGATATTTTCCTCTGAAGTAGCATGTAAAGCATGGTAGTAAATGGCTTAATAGTGTAAATTATGGAAGTTAAAGACACTAATGTAAAAGGAATACTGTTGTTTGAATATCAGATGTGCAGGATCTCATTTTAAATGTGTGAAATTCTTATTGGGAGTTAATGTCAAACACTCTGCTTGCATTTTAAAACATAATTTATTATGGAAATTAGGAATTGATACCTTAATGTTCTAGAGACTTGCAAACAGAGAATTAAGTCCTCACCTGCGGTAAGTGAGTGCAACTCCAGCGAAATCTCTAGAATTGTGCTGATTCATCACCACTGAAGATTTTGCTTTTAGCATTTCATGTTGTTTTATATCCATCCTACTGTATTTTTCTCAGTCTGTTGTTGCCATTTTCATTCTCTTTTGTTTCTCCAACCCTGTCTAGATACTAGCATCTCAATATGTTAAAGGCAAATACAGGAGCCTTCTTAAAAGTATTATATTGAGGAGTATTCTCCATTCTTTCTTTCCTGCTATGTTGGCCAAAGGCAACTGACAGTTTTCTGGCCAAAACCTTAGAACTTGTGAAAAGATGAACCATGTATCCTGAGCAACACTAGAATGAAAGGGGGAGTGCACAAATACGCCAAGCCACAGGCTGTGCGGATCCCTCCAGTAGCCTTGAAGAGGTGATGAAACTAAAATGTGCATTCTTTGAATGCTATAAAAAAAATCTGCATTCCTCTTTTGTTTGTCACAAGCCAAGCTCCAGTTCAAAAGCAGACAAAATTCAACCCCCCTGTCATGTAGACTGTCTTAATCCATACACTTTCACCCTCTGCGAAGGATATCAGCTTTACCTCTGCATTCATGTTTGATAAAACAGCCTGATCTGGCAGCATAGCTGAGCACTTGTCAGGTTCTCCATTGCAGCTGCTGATTATCACTTGCAAGTCAGCCACATGCACCTGTTCATATGTGAGGGGTGCCTTGTGTTGCCCTATCCCCTACCCCCTGGGGTGTGGTAGATTTTTTTTTAGCCCTGTAAATTGTGATCTGCCTCTCAGTGTGATGGTCAGTCAGACACTTACTGAGGGTTTTTTCTGAATTCCAATTCCCTGTTTGAAGTTTGAAGTCTTTTTTTTTTTTTCTTAAAAAAAAAAGCAGCAAGATGCAGAGAAGGAATAAAGCAGCAGATCCAGTCCAGAAAAAGCAGGGGACAAGCAGAATATTGAATATTAGTGGATCTTTGAAAAAAGGATGGGAAACACTGACATCTCTATATGCTAGTGTCTATACACTAGAAAATGAAAAATAGGAAGAGATGGATACTGCCTACTCTGCCTAGTTCAGTCTAACATTAACTTTCAACAGCACAGTATCTGAGACTTGTCAGATGTTCATTTTCATAGATTGTGCAGCTCAGGAACAATCCTGGTAGCATATACTGTTTGTACATTAGTCATCTAACTGGGGAAAACAAACAAACAAAAACCAAACACATCCCCACAATAAAATAAACTCGAAATGCACAATACATTTTCCTTTTCTTATGTGTAATCATTACTACCTTTTGAATTAAACAAAAATGAAGCTTTCTTTATACCTCTGGGACCAAATTTCCATGGTGTAAGGTATAAAAGGTGGGGTCGTCTGATGGTGAAATATTTCTCATGCTGTGGAGGATCTGTAACAGCAGGGAGTTTCTGTCCCCTTACTCCTCAAGTACAGCTGGATACTCTGCTTTTTGAGGAACTCATAGACTGCTGTAGTCTGCAGGTTTGTCTTCTGAGACAGGTTTATTGTCTATGATGGTTCAGGGTTGGTTTTAAGAGATGCTCAGCAGGCACTAAGGGTGGGAGCTCTGATGTCCTGTCATTCTTCCCCTTAGGAGTCAGAGCCTCCAAATTTTGAATGCATCAAGCACAAAAGGGGCCACTCGGGCATGTTGAACTGTCGAAAACCAGTATCTTTGCCAGTGCCTTAGGGGTGCAAATCACCCCTGCAGTCATCTGTGTAGCACGTTTTTGTTTTCAAACCAACTTAGTGAAATTTGGGTGCTGCTGCTGGATTTTGCTATATTCTGGGCACAAACAGCTCATGGATTTTTCACTGAGTTTGTCAAACAAATAAAAAGTTGTATCCAATCTTTCAGATGCTTCAGACATGTATTTAGCAGATAAAAATCATAGAAAAAAAATGCTCAACAGCACGACTTTTTCCACAAAGCTGGGTCAAACTCTGGTATTACATTTTATGACGTTATACAAAATGCACTTCCATATGAAAATCTGCCGATTGAGGTTTACTAATGTGCTTCATATTGCAAATCAAGGACAGTTCATGAAAGGAGGGAGCAGCTGAGAATGCTTCAGCAATTCAGTTCAAAGGAGTTGACCAAAATAAAATTATGCTCATTTTCATTGACATTTTTCACATGAACAATATTTTCTTTGACAGAACATATTTCCTTCAACCCTGTATTGAAATCAAAGTTACGTTTTGTCCTTTAGAGACTGCCTAGCTATTAAACATAGAATGTATTATTTCTAATTAGAATTCTAATTTGAATATTTGGCTAGTTGCTTCAGGAGGCGAAAAGATGAAATGATCAGTCAAAACTGGACCCTGGACTACATATCTGATCAATCCCTTCCCTCTGCTTCAGCACAGGGCAGTCAGATGTCTGAATGTGCTCAGACTGAATCCTAAGCTTGAATTCTCAGAGATGGGGAAGGTAGTTATGAGTGTTGATTAATGTCCAAGATGCTGCTAGCAAAAATTTTATCTTTCATTTTCTTTTGTAAAATAGTATTACATATATAAAAAAATAGTTTTTTTAAATACCAAATAAAAATTGTCATAATTATAGACGACTAGTAGGTAATGACAAAGGTGATTTAATGTAATGATTTTTTAAAACTGAATTCTTAACTTTCATATACAGTTTTCTCTCAAAATCTACCAAATAGCATGGTAGTTCTGATGATCACCTTTAGAAGCGGGCTTACTTCTTTTTCCTTTTGCACTCCTCTGTAGGGGCACATTATTGGAAAGACTTGCTCTTACAATTTGCTAACATGTAAAAGAAACCACTCAGATACAATAAACTAACATTTGAAAATAACTGCTGATTAATGCTGTTGAAATAGCTCAGAGTCATCTGAAAACATTTTTCTTTTACCTTATTCCCTTTCGATTTCTGCCTGTTTATGTCATTGTTCTTTTCTTTCTTGTGGCCAATCTTTGTGCTATTACATATTTGAGTGGAAGGGGTGCTCCATACCACACTAGAGAAGCCGATATCCTCACAAGGCCAGTTAACTGATTGGAATGACCTGAGCAAGGATAGCACCTAGAGTTAATCCCTGTAGCTGAAATGAAAATGTCTTCAAAACACATATTAAGCAGGTAGTAATAAGATAAGAATTTCTGCCCCCAACATCATGTGCATTTTATTTTATTTTTTTTTTCTGACAGGTATTGTTAACCATTTAACAGAATGCTGAGCTGGGTGGACTGCTTGTTTGTTTTGTAATAGAAGCGTGTGGCCTTGCAGTTCTGTTTTCAAACTCCCCTTTCCATAAAACGTTGCTAAAATTAAACATACCAGTGTTTTCTTTTAGGGTTAATCTTCACGTTTGTCACCTATTCCTGGATCAGTCTGTCCTTTTCTTTTCTCTTACAGGGTTATAAGTATATTGTCCAAGAAGGGGAGTGTTGCGGGAGGTGCCAGAAGACCGCCTGTGAAGAGCAGCTATTCTGGTCTCGGGGTGATGCAGATTCTCGTTTGCATGAGGTGAGGTGACGGTGACGTGGACATTGCCTCTTCTAGCAAAAGTGCCTTGGAATTCTTTTGTTTTCCACAGAAGGAGGTGAAGAAAATATGAGGAATTTCTTCTATACATCAAGCAGCGCTGAAAAACAATGGGTTTTGGGGTGTGTGACTTACTGGGTGCTAACATGCAAACCCTCCCCACACTTTTTGGGCTCTAGGGGAGCAATATTTTTGTGTAAAATTGGTAATTTCACAAATGGTAGCTTAAAAGAACGTTAATGGCACATTATATTTCTCTGTCTGTAGGCTACTTGTTTAAATTATGCCAATTACTTTGTATTACTCTATGGATAGCAGGCAGATGGGGTAGCAGATTGCTTGAATTTCCCAGTTCTATTCAAACAGGTTATCCTATTTGGTATGCACTGAATTATAAGGAAGTAAATGAGGATAGAAACATAAATTATTCTTTGGTGGCTATAGATGTTTGCTGCATGTCAGCACAGACTGCAGTGGTCCAGGCCATGCTTGTTTTCTGCTTGAAATAATAGTCTATTTTCAGCAGTGTGCCTCTTCCTTTAGGATTCAAAGAACCCAACAGGAAGTGAGTGCTCGCAACAACCATTTAAAATGCTCTGCAGATACCCTACCACTCTGTAAAGCTACATGCATGTTTGTTTCTTTTCTTGCCTACATTTTTAGTTCCTTCAGGCTATTCAGTTTGTTCTGTCCCTAACTGTACCACCCTTGGCAAGCTTTTGCCTGCTACAGTAGCATTAAATTGTTTAATCCTGTGCAGAGCTTTGGATTCAACAAAGGCAGGAACATAAGTTAAATATGTTTAAAATAACAGACCTTCTCCCCATCTTTTATTCCCTAAGTGTTGTTTTTCATAACGTGTTTGCATTTTCATCTCTATCTCATGCTCACATACTTAATATTAACTTTTTAATTGCTTCTTTTACAAAGGCAGTCTGCTGCTGTCTTTTAAAAAATGTTAATCTATCATTTTACGGCCTGCCTCCTCTGTGATTTTAACAAGGGCGTTTCTTAATGTGGATCAACATTCTTCTCTGCTTCAGAAAACAAGCCTTCAGAAGGCTTATTTTAATGTTCCACTGTGTCTTACTGATTTCTGTTGTCCTAATGGAGCCGTACATCCTTTCATTCTGATGTCTCTTTCTTGCTGTGTCCTCTTTCAGCTGTTTTGTCGTTAACGAAGAACTAAATATTTAACACATGAGAGAAAAGTATTCTCTAATTTTCTGAGCAAAGATGTTTGAATTTACTGGAGTTGGAGGTCTGATTTTCACTTTCACTGTACTTGAGGTGTATTCAAAGATGGTTAACAGTGGTTATGCAAACGGTTATACAGCTTCAAAGCAGTGACCAGCTCCTCCCAACCTTGAACTGTGACAGCATCTTCTTTCTGGCTGCTGGTGATGCCTCTTCCCATAAAAACACTTGAAGTTTCTGCATTGTCTGACTGTCCACACCCTCCAGTCTCTTCTACATTTGCAAGTATTTTCAGGTCCAGAGCCTGTTGCCAAGACCTCCTTTGGGCTTGGTAGAGTCAATTTGCAGCAGGTTCCAGCAGAAAGACGGCCAGCTTGGCTACAGTGCAATGTAGTGCAGCCAGCTATGGGGTAACAAATGTAGAATTAAATCTAGTTAAGAGCTCTTTTTCTTCTTCACATGTTAGTAAATCTGCCCCTTTATTTTTCACCTTAAGGATACTACTGTAACTCCTATACTCTACAAACCAAGCAGCTGACTGTTCCATAAACTGATTGTTGCGGTGAGGATTTGTGGAGAACTGTTGAGTGACAGACTGTTCCTGATGCAGTAAACATGCTTTTTGCAATCCAGCATGTTGACTGTGGTGGTCTTCCCTCTGTCCAGTGACATGAATACCGCTGCCTGTATTTAATCCTTTCACAATTTCCCATCAGGTTGGCACGGAATGGCGATCCCCCTTCAACCACTGCATTATCAATGAGTGTGTTCGAGTGAACAATGAGGTTTTTGTGCAGCAGAAGAATCTCTCTTGCTCTCAAATGGATGTGCCTGACTGTCCAGAGGGAACTGAACTGCGTTGTGACCAAATGATAGACTGCTGTCCTTCGTGCAGATGTGGTAATGTTTTTTTTATGACAAATGGAATCACTAGAGAATGAATCATCTTGTGTTGATCTGTTTCTCAACAGCAATTTCAAGAGTGCATGTTGTGCAAGTACAGTACTACTTTGAAGCTCTCCTGTATAATTTAGACCTTAAGTACAAAAGCACTTGCTGCTGTTACTTTCTCTTTCCAACTGATGTTCACTGTCACCTCTTGAAGTGTTGAAGCTATTTTGCATTGCTTCAGAGAGACAACCAGGCTATGTTTCTACAGCTCTAGCCTGCATCATCCAGCATTTAAAAGAAGTCTTGAGATGCTTTTGGCCTAGGAAGGTTCAACATTCTCCTCAGTGCCTGCTATGAACACGGAGTGTGCATTCAGCCATGCTGTCTTCTGTATGTCTCTGAGCATTATGGCTGTGGCCATTTCCTAGCATAGACTTGGGTCAAAAGTCCAAATCAGAAGATTCAGCTACTTCACCTCAGTGTGGAAAGACTCCCAGTCATATTTAATTGACGAGCATATTTGCAACCATAAGGTGGGAGCTAACAGTGGGAGGAGGAGGGGAAACAAACACTTTAACTTACAGAAAGCCTGAGTGCATCTTCTGGGAATGTGAGGCTTGAAGTGGAGGGGAAAATTTATATTGTGCCATGTATTTGTTAAAAAACAGCTCACCAAGAGATATTTTCAGGTGGAATTCAGGATAACTGACAAATTGCTGCCTTTCAAGGTATAATGTAAGAGGGCTCAATTATGCCTCTCTACAGTGAAACTAGATCTACATGTCCTCAATTGGAACTCTAATAAAACAAAAAAACATACTTGTGTTTTATTAAATCTTGGTAATGTCATGATAATGGTAATGCTAATTGGAATATTATCTTCTTTTCCAGTACCCCTAAATGGTTGTCCTTTGAATGGCACTGTTATTGGGGTAAGACATGATTCCTTGTATTTGCTGTGATGGTAAGACATTTAGATATATGAACAAGTCTCTTGAAGAACAAAAACTTGCCAGAAAACACATAAGCATACAAAGCAGCTTTGTTCAGACAGAATCTCTGCAAGTGAGACCTTGGGGTAAAAGCAGCAGCAAGGGGCTCAGCACGTGTATGTCCAGTTCATGGCTCTGCCACAGTCTTCTTGTATGACAATGAGTATCTCTGCAAAATGGGGACAGTAATGTTTCCTTATCTTGAAAGGATGATTGAGAAAAGCACTTAGAAACTGTGGTAATCGGTGTTGTGTAATGACTTACAGGCTGCCAAACACACAGGAAACTATCTATGAGGGATAATCTCAAAAAAATGATCCTTGCCCACTTTGGGGAAGCAAAAACTTCCCCTATTCTACCTAGAGGATAAGGCAGATTAAAAAAGGATGGAGACTCCTGCGCCACCTGTGTGGAAGGAGAGGTATCCCTCCTTGGCTATTGGCAGGAAGCGGAAAGCTGAGCTTCCTCACTGAGTGACCTCTGACCCTTTTCAAGATCCCTGCTGATATACCCTCAGAGGAAATTTTTTCTCAACTCAACATTTAATGGATAGATTAAGACATGTTTAACCCAGCCCATGACAGTGGGAGTGATGGGATTTAAGCATCTGATGTCATTTATGCTGAATTTATCTTTGGAGAGCTCTGTCAATTGTCCATTGTTTCCCTAAATCCATATTCTGGCAGCACCTCTGGTGTCAAAGAGCCCTAAATATTCTCATCATCCCCCAGGGAAACAGGTTCTCTTTAATAATTTAACCTAAATTTTAACTTACATGTTCCTGCATTGTCAATGTATGTCTTTCATTTTCATTTATTTAAAAGGTATGTTTAACCAAATCTCTTTGGACTTTTGAGGTATGGCAGAGAGAACCTTTCTCCATCTATTTCTTCTGGTTTTGATTTTTTTTTAATAGTCAATAGGCATAAGCTTCTCAGTTTGTAAGAGCTAAAGCCTTGTCATCAAGCATCCATCATTCTGTGTGTGGATTACTTCCCTGTAGAATTAAATCAAATTAATAACTCTTTCTTGTCAGAACACTGGTAGAAAGGTTTTAAAGTGGCAAAATCTGAAATAATCTGCTTTCTGTTCAGTTCCTCTATTTGTCTCCTTTATAGTATGTTGTCAAAACTAGTTCTGGCATTTCATAAAGACCATACTTGTAGACAATGTCATGCATTATAGTAATTGCTAGCTCCTGCCACCCTCTGTTACGTAGGATATGCATATATGTGTGTATACATATATATATACCTCCTGTGTTGCAAAAAGAAGGTGTTTTTCCAGTTGCATGCTGTTCTTTCATGACTCATTTTTTTTCACTTCCAACAAAATGTTTACTTGTTCTGTCAAGTAAAGCCGTTGTTCTATTTTCAAGTGTTTTAAAATATTTTAAAATACTTTCAAATGAAACATAAGCAAATTATGAAACAAAATGTCATGTTGAAGGCAAAATAAGAAGTATCTGTATTTTGAAGACTTTAAAAAAATGAAATATTTCAGCTTCTACAATATTGAGAAAAATTCCTATCTTAATAAAATTTTGCCAATTTAGAATAAATTCTCTGTTTCTGCTGACACAAATGTACATTTTGGCTCATTTGCTATCTGGTTATATATAAAAGATATCTTTAATTTTTTTCTTTTAATACAGCTTTTAAAATATATTATTGTTCTTCCTGACAATGGTCATTTATCAAACACTGCCTTTGTGAGATTTTGAGGGTGCAGGTAGGCCCCAGCTGTTAACGTTACTTTTGAAACTTGCCGTCACAAATGTCAAGCATAACTGAAGTTAGCATTCAACAATGCAGTTACCAAAATATTTTCTCAGGATATAGAGTGTGAAATTTGAGTTGAGATATAATCTTGGAAGATTTCTAAACAAAGTGGTAATCTTTATTAAAAAAAAATAGAGTTTATACTAGAATTTGTCTTAAATTAAGAAACTTTTCAATTAAGCTAGCTTCATTTAGTGACTTATTGTAAGCTAATTAGCTCTATGTCTGAAAGCTTTTGAGCAGCTAGCATTCTACAGCTTTGTCTTACACTATTCTCTACTTTAGTGACTGTTCCTGAGTTCTGGGCAGGAAGGAAGATGTGATGTCCACAGAAGTTTATACTTCCTGGATTTCTAAACCTTTTTTCTGTGTCCTTTAAGAATAGGTTTCAAGTTTCATTTTATACCAAGGGAAAGCTTTGCTTCATTAACTCATTCACTGAATAGTTCCAAGTTTTGAGTCTTTTACTGCAGTTCTGTTAGCTGACTGTGTCCTTAATCCCTTTACATTTTTGTCTTGTATCTGGTTACCAATATTATATTTCAGTAATTTGGTGTACTGCATTCACTCCGCTATTCTTAACAATGCTGTGGGCTTTAACTGCAGACTTCCAAGCAGGTGGCTGTATTTACCAAAAGGATTATCTATATCACTCATCTGTTTTCCCAGGCTTTTACTGAGTGGCATTTTTGAAGGAGATCTGAGTAGATTTGGGCTTTATGCAGGTTATTTTGGTTCAACAGACTAACACTCGGTTAGCAGATGTTGACATTTCATTCTAAGTTAGCCAAGAAAACACACTATAGTTGTATTATATGAAGGGGAAAAGATTTATCAATCCATTATTTCATTCAGTTCTGTCATACTAAGCTACGTCTGTTCACAGAAAGCCATTGTTAAAGCCATTTGTATGCTGTTCCCTAAATACATGAATAAGTATCATAGAACTAAGCCGTAATGCAAACTTTGGATCAATTAAGACATTCACTCAAAAGTTCAAGGCACTTAAGTGTGAGGATTTCATGTCAACTCGTCTCTAGTAAGCCCTATGTTCCTGCCTGTAACAGTGATTTTAGTATAAAATCAACTTTATCTATCTTTTTGTATTTAATTGGAATGTTAGAACTATTAGAAGATCTAATGAGTATATTAATTGTAATATTAATTGTGGCTTTATAGATCCTTTCTTCATGATGTGAAAGCCTAGAGCTACTGAGGCATTCTGTGGTAAACTTTTGCTTCTAGAGGGCCTAAATTAAGTATAATTATGATAATAAACAGAATGCACCCAAACATATTTTGAAATAGGTCAACGTGATGAGGACATCTCCCAGATTTGCAAGGCTTTTGTGTTTACATACACATGTGTGTGGAGCTACTAACCCGTAGAGCAGTACTAGTGTCAGTGGATTGAATGCCTCCTGTGAGGCCATGTAGTCTGTACTAGAACTACCACTCTGGTGTCAGAATGCTTTTCAATGATGAGAGCAAATGAGAGGAAGTCTAAGGTTTCATATGACATTTGCTAGCCATCCCTCTGCCATAGGAAGATGTTATGAGTGTATCTTTATGCCTGCATCCACTGAGATCTTTTAACCCTCCAGACTGATGACCGCATACTCACAATAAAAGGTTAAACCAAAAAAGTTGTAGAGTCCTGTGCTGAGGTCTCAAGATAAGTTGTTAAAATAAAGGGATCTCCCCAGCTCCATCGTGTTGTGTGTGGAGGATCTTTTTTCTAGACCTCTACAAGATAAGAAAAAAGTAATTGCTATTGCCGGTGCTTTATAGAAAAGGAATGAGGACCTCTGTTGTGCTGGGGTGCAGAGTAAGAATGCAATTAAAATTCTTTAATCAGAACATTTGTCCTTCAGTATATATGTCAGAATATTGGCTCTAAACTACCCATAAACACATTACCTTTTTAACACTGTTACCCTGGCCGGATTCTTGGTTTTACTCCATTTGTTCCATGAGTGTTTACTAGTGTGGACCAAGAAAAAAAAGAATTTGAGGGTGTGCATAGTATGTAGCGTGGGAAATTACTGTTCCAAACAGAGTCAACAGTGACATTTCATTGACTTCTGAAGCACAACTCAAAGCTTTTATAATCTAGCAATATTCAGTGTCTGTTTACCTTATTTATTAGGCTTTATAAGTTCTTTGTGAAAATCGTGAATAGACTCCTCCCATTTTGTCCCTTCAACCATAATGGTTTGTTTATTTGGGGGCTGAAATGAAAGGTTGTGCACTTGGGAGGCAGAAAGATTTTGTATTTAGAATTACTTTCCCTGCTAGGAGTCCAATTACTAACTCCGCATCCTTTTTATTTTTTCTCCCATTTAACAGTTTAGCATTTTTGCTCTGCATTTTAAATGCTGGTTTTGCTCGCTCACTCTTTACATATTTATAAATATTAATGAGGTCACCCCTCAGTCTCCTCCAAGCTAAAGAGACCCAGCTCCCTCAGCCTTTCCTCGTAAGGGAGATGCTCCACTCCCTTCATCATCTTTGCGGCTCTGTGCTGGACTCTCTCCAGCAGTTCCCTGTCCTTCTTGAACTGACGGGCCCAGAACTGGACACAATATTCCAGATGAGGTCTCACCAGGGCAGAGTAGAGGGGGAGGAGAACCTCTCTTGACCTACTAACCACACCTCTTCTAATACACCCTGGGATGCCACTGGCCTTCCTGGCCATGAGAACACAGTGCTGACTCATGGTCATCCTGCTGTTCACCAGGACCCCCAGGTCCCTTTCCCCTACACTGCTCTCTAATAGGTCATTCCCCAACTTAAACTGGAACCTGGAGTTGTTCCTGCCCAGATGCAAGACTCTACACTTGTCCTTGTTATATTTCATTATATTTTTCCCCACCCAACTCTCCAGCCTGTCCAGGTCTTGCTGGATGGCAGCACAACCTTCTGGCATGTCAGCCACTCCTCCCAGTTTTGTGTCATCGGCAAACTTGCTGACAGTGCACTCTATTCCGTCATCCAAGTTGTTGATGAATATATTGAATAGTACTGGTTCCAGTACCAGCCCTTGAGGGACTCCACTAGATACAGGCCTCCAACTACACTCTGCCCCATTGACCACAACTTTCTGGCTTCTTTTCTTCAGCCAGTTCCCAGTCCACCTCACTACTCGATCATCCAGTCCACACTTCCTCCATTTAGCTGCGAGGATGCTGTGGGAGACTGTATCAAATGCTTTACTGAAATCAAGATAGACCATATCCACTGATTTCCATCATCTGTCCACCTGGTTATGTCCTCATAAAAGGCTATGAAGTTGGTTAAGCATGACTTCCCCTTGGTGAAACCATGTTAACTGCCCCTAATGACCCTCTTATCCTTGGTATGCCTTGAGATGGTGCCAGGGATAAGGTGTTCCATCACCTTTCCAGAGATGGAGGTGAGGCTGACCGGTCTATAGTTACCCATGTCCTTCTTCTTGCCCTTTTTGAAGACTGGAGTGACATTTGCTTTCCTCCAGTCCTCAGGCACCTCTCCTGTGTCCCACGACTTGGCAAAGATGATGGAGAGTGACCTAGCAATGACCTCAGCCAGCTCCCTCAGTCCTCATCAACCAAGGCAAACTTCTCCATTGCCCTGCCTTCCTCTGGAGCCTCAGGGGTACGGGGCTCCTCAGGACAGCCTCTGGCAGAGTAGACAGAAACAAGGCATTCAGCAACTCTGCCTTCTCTGTATCTTCTGTCACCAGGGCACCCACCTCATTCATCAGTGGGCCTACATTGCTTCTAGAGTTAGTTTTATCTGCCATGTGTTTGAAGAAGCTCTTTCTGTTGTCCTTGACCCCTCTTGCAAGGTTTAATTCTAAGGAGGCCTTAGCTTTCCTAGTTGCTTCCCTACATCCTCTGACAAGAGCCTTATATTCTTCCCAAGTGGCCAGCCCCTCCTTCCATGATCTGTAAACTCTCCTCTTCCACTTGAGCTTGCCCAGCAGTTCCCTGTTTAACCAAGCAGGTCTCCTGGCTCCCTCCCTTGACTTCCTACGTGTCAGGATGCTCTGATCTTGAGCTTGGAAGAAGCAGTCTCTGAATGCTAACCAACTATCTTGGGCCCCTTTACCTTCAAGTACCCTTTCCCACGAGATTTCTCCTAGCAATTGTTTGAAAAGGCCAAAGTTGGCCCTACTGACGTCCAGGGTTGTGATTCTGCTCGCTATTCTGTTTCTGCCACATGAGATCCTGAACTCCACCATCTCATGGTCACTGCAGCCAAGGCAGCCTCAACCTTTACTGCTTCAACCAGACCCTCCTTGTTAGTGAGGATGAGATTCAGCAGCGCACCTCTTCTAGTTGGCTCCTCCACCATTTGCATCAGGAAGTTATCATCAATGCACTGGAGGAACCTCCTGGACTGTGGATGGCTGGCTGAGTAAAGATGATGGGATCCTGCAGGCAAGGTGCTGGGGAAGAGCTCAGGGAACTTGCACTGTGTGCCAGCTCAGCACTGGTTTGCTTGTAACTATGGACAAGTCCAGTTCTTCACCCAATAATTCTTTTTTTGTTTTTCTTTCTCTTTTCTCAATTTCAAGCTTTTAGGCCTCTAGAGATGCTAAGAAGTATTATTACAAGAACAATAACAAGTAATTTCTGCCCAAGATCTGTGGGCTGCGAAGGCTCAGGAATAAAAACCTCTTGGCAAATCAATTCACTACACTCAGGAAGAATGAACTGGTGGCAACCACCTAACATGTAATGAGGATAACTCATGACAAAACCTTGCTCACCACTTTCAAGGATTCCTTTCCTGCTTGCTAGCTCTGTAATCAATGAAGTAAAAAATGCCAATGCCATTTCACAGATTAAGGAATTCTAAAGGGCTTATTTGAAAAATAGCCTTATGTTATTCTGCTGGTTGTGGAATTATAGATGCAAAAATTTGGGTTTCTGGAAAGTCGAGGCATTGACTTTCTGTTTTCTCTCGCAAGGAATTGAAATGCAAGATATAGTGAAAGAGATTTAACCTATATAAAATTGCTTATTTATTTGACTTTTTCTTAAGAGGCAGTCACTGACTTACAAACTGGTTCTAATGTTTCAGCCGTGGAGACGCCTGATGGTGGATCAATGCACAACATGTCTCTGCTCTCTCCAGTCAACCTCTTCTCGGAGGTACACCCTGACATGTACAAAATTAAGCTGTGAACCATGCCCAATAGTAAGTGCAAGTGGTCTGGATGTTCTGGTTAAGAATGTATCTGATGAGAAGATCATGTTCTTCATTGTATACACCAGTTTATGCTCTGTACAACTCTGAGACCTGTTGCCTTTCTTCAAATTTTTCTGAGAATTGACGGCCCTGTGTTCTTTTTTTCCTGAATTAGATGAAATATACAAATGTGATCTAAATCCACAGTGCATGAAACATAACTTTTCATAGTACTCAGGTCCATGTATATAATTTTAGACTATTTACCTTTAGGGCAAAATAAGGTTTGGAAAATCATTTGCACAGGATCTGTTGTGTCTCCTTTCCTACAGTATTATCTGTCTCTTCAGGGACCAGCAGCTCAGCCAGATTTCCATGCTTCAGGGCTTTCCTATGACTATTCCAAATTGTTTAATAGCTGGGTTCAGTAATATTTCTATCAGGTTCCCAGCCATACCTTAGGTCATTCGAGGTGATTGTCCCCATCAGTTCCACTGGCCTTTTTGAAGACTGCTGCTACTTTGCTGCCATCATCTGCAAGGAATGAGCTTGGCTGGGAAAGCCAGAGGCAAATAGCTCCCATTTTTATTCCACTGACTAACAGTGTGACTGGAGTGACTAGCTCTGCCTTATCAGTCATAGTTTTCTCTCTTAGCACCAATACCTCAAGCAGAAGGAAGCCTAACCAAGCTGCAGAGGCCAGCCTAATCTCCCAGTCTGAAGAGCACAGATCAGCAACTAAGTTTCACAGGAAAAGGCTTAAATGACCAGCCCTCTTCTGCCTTTCCCTGGATACTGGATGGAGCCCAATGGGCCCAACCAAACCCAGGGCCTGTGCAAGCAGTGTCTGTTGCACAAAAAAGCCACTTCTCTAACATGATTGTATGGGCTTCCCAGCTGAAAACCAGGAGAGACACACATTGATGTGGTCGCTGCGAAAGAGAGGGGCAGAGTTTCGGTGAATCCAGTTTTCAATCCCCAAGTAGAACCAGAAAGGACAATAATGTAAGTTAAGTTTCTGTGGTTTCACCTGTACTAGTAAACTAAACAGAGCAAGACTGCAGGCTCAGGTTATGTCCCGTAACCACTTATCATGAAGAATTGTCGGCAGTGTCCCAGCTGGCCTGTTCTAACTAGCAAACTTCCAAATAATGTCCAGGCACAAGCCAGTAGTTAGGATAACCCAAGGCCAGACTGTTTAGTGAGGAGGATGCAGTTTAGACATACATATGTGTTCCACTTCTCTGTAGGGCCAGAAAACTGGCCTTGACACCCTTTATTTACTGATATGGATGTAGCCTGTGACAAAAGGTAGAATCTACAATACTTTGTGTGGTTCTGGACCCTGATATCACCCCTCCTGTAAGGTATGATTATAGACACAGGATTCTGAAAGGAAAATAAATGGCCAAGCTCTGTGCTGAGCAGCTTTCTCTCTTCTACAAAATATAGCTTGGCAGATCAATGAAAAAAACCCAGATACACTAGAATTAATCTATGGCCAGAAACATGTGTGCATATGCATGTTCCCACACAAAAATACGTGAACATCAATTCTTGCTTTTCAATGCAAGAAGCCAGCTGTAGAAATTAAAGGTAGAGGAATCAATAAAATACATGCTAAAAAAAATGGGGAAACATTCCTCTCCTGCTTCTTTCACCACCCACGCAATTCCCAAACAGCTCCTTTCCCCCACCTGACCTGAAAGTACAGACTAAACAAAAAAAAATTCTGAAGAAAGGGCAATTTCCAGTTGGGCTTATTAAGCACCATGTACTTGTGTTTAGGAGATGTGCAGTTACCCTAGGGAGGTTGCAGGTCTAAGTGTGTGTTGTCCTTTGTAGCCATTGTAATGAATCTGTGGAGTTTGAGGGGAAAAAATATCAAATAAGATACAGAACATCTTCATCTCCCCCTAAGGCCAGTGGGATTCACACACATTTTTCCTGTCTCAGAGTCGCTGACTTCATGTATACCCAGAGTAAAAGCAGCTCTTTCATAATGGATAAGATCACAGGTTAAGAGTGTATATACTCTCAGGAGCACCTGCTTTCTACTGGATGCCGAAGCTACGAAAGTAAATGCACTGGTAATTGAAGTGCAGCCAACTTCAGCATATTCTGCTGATCAGGGTCATTTTTTTGGTCATTTTATGACCTACTTTAGGTGCTTATATTTTTGCTAATAGCGCAGGTTCACCTAAATAACAATGAACTATGGTTTCTTCCAATGATTTAATAGTAACCCACACCCTCCCCAAATTCTTTTTCTATAAAAAACATATGGATAGCATGCATGCCTTCACTCAACCAGAAAGTGTTTGTTGTCTTAAAAAAGTTCAGCTCATCATAAGCAGCTGTTGGTTATGCGTAGCAGCTGGAGACCTTACTGTGGGACATTTCATGTATTAACTCAGTTCCTTTTTTTTTTTTTCCTTTCCATTATCCACTCTGTACCTTTCTTCCTCTCCATCTAGTCCCACTTATTCTTCCTTACTTCTTCCCCTGCCACTGTATTTTTCCTCTGGTGCCATTTGTAAGGCTCCATTATTCCTCTTTTCTTTCTCTCCTTTTTAATTTTATTATATCATACACTCTCTAATGCGCTTTTTACTTTCTTGGTTTGTCTGGCTGTTTTCTTTTTCTTTCCATAGTCCGAATTTTCAGCCTTAGCCTTATTCTCCCCTTTCCCTGCCCAGTGCTTAGTGGTTACCTTGCCCTCTTCTCCTAGGTGAAACACTTCAAACTACTTTTCTGAGTTGCACTGTGTAGTATTTGTTAACTTTACAGAGAAACTCCTGCACACCACAAGTGTAACCTGTATGTCACTCAAAGCATTTTATTAAGTTTCTTACCCTTGCCTACTGTCATGTGTTGTATAGCGGACCTGACTGTACAACTGTTATAGTCAAGGAATATTGTGGAGTGGACACAGAAGGCTTTGTACTTGGAAATAAACTTCTCTCCCTATTATATAATGAATCAGTACAAGGATTAATGCCAGCCTTTCTAAAATAAAAAACCAGATGTATACAACTAATTAGACTAAACTGTTCAAAAAAGCAATTTTCTGGTTATCACTTTGTCCACTGAGTCTTTAAAAAGAAAATAAAACACACACAAAAAAACCCCAAACCCAAACCAACCAACAAACAACAAACAAACAAACAAAACCCCAAACCAAAACAACTTCTGCAAATAAGAGTAGGAAGCATGCTTAAAAAAACATAAACCCAGAAAAATGTGCTTTACCTTCTAGAATTACAGAAGGCAGGAAATCCCTGGCTCTTGCTGTGGAAAGTGTGTGCCAACTTCATGTGGCATCAGGCTGAGAGACGGAAGGCTTAAATACCTTCAGGTAAGTTTTAAGCACTCTTCTTTATGAGTAAATGTGAATGTAACGCAGAGTTCTGGTGAACACAAGGAAACTGCATTTTTTCCTCCTTTTTGGATAGGCAGCATGGTATTACTAGTGTCTTTTATATCTCAGAATGGTTTATCAAGAAAGGTTTTTTTGTTTGTGTTTTTTTGTTGTTGTTTTTTGGTTGTGGTGGGTGGTTTTTTTTGTAAATTAAAAAAAGAGACTTCATACCACAGTACAAAATTCTAGAGAGGCATTCTGGATGCACCTGCAAGCATGAATATTATCAAGGAACCTTAACTGGAATGTGAGCTCAAACAACTACTAAGAGAAAATTTTAAATGAGAAACAGATAACTTAAGTTGAAAATGTGAATTTTGAAAAATTTCTCCAGCATGATAGTTTTTTAAACAAGAGTGGATATTTTTCTAGTTAAAACCTGTCAGCTTGTCACAAGAAACAGCATATAACATTATCTTTTATTCCATTCCTGAGCTAAGTTTTAGGTGGGGGGAGTATGGGAGAGCAATGAAGCAGGTGAATGGTCTAGAGAACAAGTCCTAATGAGTCACCATTCTTGAAGGTATATAAAAGACTTGTAGACCTGGCAGTTAGGGACATGGTTTATTGGTGGACTTGGCAGTCTTAAGTTTAAACTTGGAATCAGTGATCTTAAAGTTGTTTTCCAACCTAAATGATTGATTCTATGTGGGCGTGGGGGGTTGTTTTTATGTATTTTTTTTAAAGAAGCTCCCAGATCAGCTGGAAGTTCAATATTCTATATATATGTCCCTTTAAAAGACAATTCATGGGCCAAAAATCCCAAGTTTCTCACTTAGACAAGTTTCTCTTTTGAGACTTTTTTTCCCTGTTAAGAACTGATAAAGGGCAGTTTTTGACAGTCCTGACTGAGTTGTAATCAAGATGGTTATGGAAGTAAATAGAAGATGATGACTTTGTTGTTAAACAATTCTGTTTACTAAATATTTCCATGTTATATAAACTTAAGGACCATGGTACATTAATTGAAATATCAGTAAAGGAAGAGGCAGGTTGTATAGAATCCTGAAAACTTACAGTCACATGTTGTTGCTGTGTAAATCTAACAGTCCTTAAATCTTTACAGCCAAATGAATCACTTCAGGATGGCTGTGACAGTCACTCCTGTAAAGTAAATGAGAAAGGGGAATTTATCTGGGAAAGGAGAATCACTGGCTGTCCTCCATTTGATTCCAGAAGATGTTTGGCTGAAGGAGTAAGTAGTGAAATTGATCCTGTTTCCAGGTTTCCTAACAGACTCTGTCATGTTTATGGTTTGGTATATAGGTACTTTATGTGTACTAGGGTGGGAAACCCCAGCTCTCTCCCAGTACCTTGGCTAAACTGAATTTGAACTTTCTTTGAAATTCAGAAAAATATACTTTATTTATTATTATTTTAAAATACATGCTGGTTTTACGTGGGACCACACTGCAGGGGAGATGCTGAGATTACAGTGATTCTGTTCCTTATGAAGGAGAAAATATAAGAAAATGCTCATTCTAACTATGTTTTCAGTTTGGAATCCAGAGCAAATCTGTGTGGATAGTTATGCAAACCAAGAAAACAGTCAGATCAGCCCCTTTTTTCTATGAATATGAAAGGCTAAGACATTTTTTTTCTACCCTCATAGGTACCGCAGGAAGAGCTCAAACTTCCACATTTGTGGGTGTTTGATATAATGATATAATAAAAACCCCATTCAACATGTCTACCCATTTTTCCTGCGATTTCAGGTTAGCCATACACTGAGGAAGAGTGCAGGTTGGGGTGTAGCACACAGGGTCCTGCTTTTGCTCATCTTGCATCACGCAGGTCGACGAAGCTGGTGAGGGGCCTGGAGCACAAGTCTGATGAGGAGCGGCTGAGGGAACTGGGGCTGTTTGGCCTGGAGGAAAGGAGGCTGAGGGGAGACCTTATTGCTGTCTACAACTACCTGAAAGGAGGTTGTAGCATGGAGGGTTTTGGTCTCTTCTCCCAAGTAGCAAGTGATAGGACAAGGGGAAATGGCCTCAAGTTGCTCCAGGGGAGGTTTAGATTGGATATTAGGAAAAACTCTTCACAGAAAGGGTTGTCAGGTGTTGGAACAAGCTGCCCAGGGAAGTGTTTGAGTCACCATCCCTGGAGGTGTTTAAAAGGCATTTAGATGAGGTTCTTAGGCACATGGTTTAGTCCTAGAGTTAGGTTATGGTTGGACTCGATGATCCTGAGGATTTCTTCAAACCAAAATATTTCTATGATTTTATATCCACCTGTCCTCATTTGCTTGGGCAGGAAGCAGGAAACTTTTAACAAAGCTTGTTCCCAAGTCTGTCTCTACATACACATCGAGCAAATGGAGGATTTGATATGTATAATGCAGGAAGAATAAAGATTCTACAGTGCATTTCTCACTTCATGAAATCGCTTTAGCACACATAGTTTTGTTATACAAACAAAGATTTAGAAAAATACTGAATTATGTTACAGGCTTGGGGTTATTATCATATTCTAAAAGTCTTCATTGAAAATGAATAATAGCTTACTTTTTAACAAGAACTTCCCAAACTACATTTATTCTTCTCCTATCCAGAAAAATGAACTTCTTCAGTTTGGAAAAAAAGGTGGTTTTCATCTAGTTACAGATGGAAAGTTTAAGTTTTTTAATTAAAAAAGCCTCCAAATTTTGCATGTAAGTTCAGGGGTTTAGTGCAACAATGGCATCACCCTGCAATATAAATATTTCTCCATTTTTTCCTTTCAACATGGGTTTTCAATAATTTTCCACCAGATCTCTATTTCTGAGAAATATTTTCTACATGGTATTAATGAAATAAGAAAAATACATTTTTTAGGTGTTAAAACTTTTTTGAAAGATGTGATATTTTATGGTGATTTGCTTGTACATTTTCAGCTGTTGTGGAATAGACATGCTTTCATCTATATGGCTTAAAAAATCAAGGAGGACTGTTTAACTTCCTTTCTTGAACAGACAAAAGATGTGAATGCTATTGGTTTTATCACTCTGGTTCCTAGAAATTGATTTGCATTCAATGTCTTTACATTAGAAAGCTTTTAATACAGGGTGAAAGCAATATTTTCAAGTGTTGAACTTGCTAATATAGTAAATTATTTCCAATCAGCTATCAACAAATACAATCACAAGTTCAAAACCTTAAAATGCATAAAGACATGTTTACTAATGTAGATTTATATTTTTGTACAATATAGAAATACAATTTCCTTGCCTAATATCCTGTTTTAAACATCCCTTTTTATTCTTCCAGTGGAACAAATGTGTATTATTTGTGCCAAAACAGAAGTTTTCATTTTTTATTTTTTTAGGGCAGAATTGCAAAAATTGGCAGTACCTGCTGTGACACATGTAAGTAAATAAGCAAAAAGTCTTGTATGGAAATTGCAGAGCATGTAAGGTACTAGGTAAGGTGCTACATTTTCCATAAGATGCAATTTGATGAAACAGAGCTAAGCAATATGGTTAAAGTAAACCATCCAACAAGTCCACCCTCTGGTTGTGCTACTGCTGTCATGTTTTGTCCACTAGAACACATGTTTTGACAGTATTCACAAGTGCTTAGAAAGAAATAGATAGTCTCCACATTTTATGCAGATGTTAATTATGAATGTTCTATTTTATTGTTCATCTAAAGATAACAGGAACAGTGTTGCACACACAGGTTGATGAGTCACATAACCTGATACTGAATATGTGAGGCAATCGCTTCATGAATAATCAATCAACTTAAAATGAATTTAGCAAAAAAACTCTGGTGACAGTAATGTAATTTTGATTGGGTTTTGACAATGTAATATCAAAAAAAATTGTTGTCAAATGTGCATTCCTATTCAACTGCCTGACCGCATCTTAAATTCAGCAGTTTAGGAGTCAGTCCTGCAACACTTTATTTCATGCATCATTGTGTAGATATTCCAAATGTCAGTCAGGCTGAAAGTGTAGGAAGGGTTTTCTTACATGAGGAAGGATTGCAGGGTTGGGTTCTCATTTCTAAAATGAATCTCTGATGCTTTTGTGAACAGGCAACCTATCAGTTTTCCCCTTCGTAAGTAAAAAATTAATAATAGTGTAGCTCATTTGAAATTTTTAGAAAATAACAAAAGATTAATATTCTCTTTTAAGGTCAGATCAAAATATTGACATCTTGCCTGTGTTCCATTATCTCTTTTTTCTTTTTTTTCTTTTTTTCTTTATGCATATGCTAATAAATAAATGATGGCCAGCATAGCAGCCCATCACCACACTGGCACAGTAACTACTGTAATAATACCCCTGATGAAGGACATTAACTCCTAGGGAGTTTGCAGTCATTGCCTATCTGTATAATCACTGAGTTCCTGCTTGAGAAATTGAAGTCAGAAAGATATTGAGATAGACTGTCATCAAATGGCTTAAACAGGTAATTTAGTTAAGAGAGTGGTAATGTAGCAGGCTTCAAAGAAGGAATACTGAAAATTATTTATTAACAAAAACAGATTTTAAGATTTAAAAGACAGGGTGGTGGGCAGGCTCTACTACTAATTGAGAATGCCTATCACTGCAGTTGAGGAGAGAAGAAACCCAGTTCCAAACAAGCACAGCTCATTTTAACAGTTATAGTGATTTAAAAGAGATACCTCCCTGCAGCAGCAAAAGCAAACTGATCTAAGTGAAATACGAAATGCCTGAAAACACCTATATTGTATAGGTCTTGAAATCCTTTTTCCTGTTAATGTTTGCTTGGATATAGCTCAAAACTGAAATGTCCTGTATTATAATGTCATCCTATTCCTGGTCATTCCTCTATTCAGGGCCCTTCCTAAGGAAAAAGCCAGCATACTGCATCCAGCCAACTAAGCATGAGTTATCAATTGCAGGATGGTGGTTAATGTAATACATAGCTTTGAATCAAACAGATATTTGTAGATATCAAACTCTTTCTCTTCTGTATTTGTATCTTGCCACCAGGACACTCAGTAAATACATGCTGTCTGTTACATACTCTACAGGGAACACCAAGTCTTGGCAATGCTAGTGTAAAACCAAAGTAATTTAATTGTTCTTAAAAGTCAGATAAGAGAATAATCAGTTTCTCATGGACACAGAGATTTAGATATAGGTTACATTGCCTTTCCAGGTCTTGAGAAAGTTTGTCTTTCAGACACCTCAGTACCATAAAGATTTGGGCAAAGAACTTGTTCTCTCAAGTTCAAAGCACAATTCAGGGTGATGCCTTTGGTCCAGTAGCATCCTGTGTGGCTTTGAACCATGGTTGTTTAAGAAGCCAGTTTCCCTATGTTATGCCTTGGCAACCGGAGTTCATTAGCATGTCTGAGGACATTGTTCCAGGTTTTAAGTATGTAGAAGCACATAAGTTAACAGGCTTACTTTCTCATTAGATTTTTGTGGTACTAGCAAAGGACTTGATTATTTGCAAATTATATTCCTTATTTTTCCACTTAATCAAGAAGTTGCATCTCTGCTTCTTACCTCTTTTCCCCATTGATCTAAATAGCATACGTCTTGTTAGGTTACAAGCACTTGCCTTTTCAAATGAGGCACAGTCTACCAAAAAAAAAAAAAGTAAATGAGAGAAGTAAAGTAAGTTAAGAAGAAGTTGATATGGCATGATCAAAAAGGTGATGAAGCTGTGTAGAGTCTGAGGACAATTATTTTGTTTGGGCTTTCCAGTTGTGCAGACACAGTGGTGTATTCTTTCCAGGTGGACAAGTTTTATCAAATGAAGTGATGAAATCATTTAAAGAGAACTGGGAATTCCAGCCCTGGAGCCAGGAACACTTTTCAAGCCTTATTTTTTTTTATTTATTTTTTTTTTTTCCCCAATGACAAGTAAAGCATTGGCAAGGCAGAGAATCAATTTGGTAATAACATTGACACGGAAAATATATTGAAAGCTGTCTTTGCTGCTAGGAAGATAGATACATTTATCTACAATTTATATATCTACTTAGTTGTGCAGTTGGACAGCTGAATTCCTTCAGATCTCTGAAATGCTGCTGTGTAGTATGTAAAAAGTATTCTGGTAAATACAGATATTCCACTGGTTAGCTAGAAATGAGTAAAAGTAGGAGCCTGTCTTTATAGATAGGCATAGCACTATATTAACACCACAAAGAACTGATTGCAGTGTATAAAACGTCCATGTAAAAAGCGTTAGCTCCTTCAGAAGTCTTTATATGTGGACCAAAACAGACAAGAGTGTTCAAAACAAAATATTCTGGATTTGTCTGTATTTGAGCACGTCAGTGGTGATGTTCCCTTCGAAAGTGGATCATAGCAAACCAACCTCACTACACAAAGAGGAAGCAGCATCTTCCCTGAGCTTGTACCCTCCACACAGAACAAAACCAGACCTACTGCCTCTTGTGTTGCTTTCTCATTAGATAGGAAAACAAACAAACAAAAAACCAAAAAAACAAACCCAAAACAAAAAACAAGCACCAAAAACCAGGAGAATTTACCTAACACTAAGAGCAAAAAGTGTTGAAAAACAAGTATCAGAATATTTCATAACTTACTGAAGAAAAGAGAAAAGTTCCCATTGATGTAAAGTTAGATTTTTGCAGAATTAGTTTTCTAATTTTTTTTTCCTAGTTTTTCTTTTTGCCCCTTTAGTTTTTTGCAAAATCCACCACATATACAAGGACTTCGAGGAGCTGTCAAATGTAGGAGCCTGAAAGAGGCAGGGTCAGGGCTCCGTGTCCAGGGAACAGGGAAACTGAGCATGTCTCCCAATAAGCACACAGGCAAACACATGTATATAACATGCACACACACATTCTTTACATAAACACAGAAACACTCAGTACTCTGGCAAACACAAACAGCACCCACATTCTCATCCTGATCTCCCCTCTGGCTGATCAGGGTGAAGGTCCTTAGTGGTCTTGGGCACTCTGACCAGTAACTGCTGGTCCTGCATCCCTGCTAACCCAGACTCATGGGCCCTGTGACCTGTGGTCCAATGCCAGTTGCTGGCACTTACACCTCCATATACACGTATCCACACAGAACAGAGAGTCCATCACCCGGGAGAAGTAGTTAGAAATGGATTTTAATAAGAAGATGGGACAGACTGCAATGATCAAACGTAGGTCAAGGTCAGACAAAAGTGTGGACCAGAAGCTGTTTAACGTGAAAGCAGGCCCCTTTATCCATCTATTTTCCCATGCTTGTTCCTCACCAAACCACCTTAATCCCTCTGTTGCCCCACCTTTGGCTCTTCCTGTAAAAATCCCATAATTAGGTCTTGTAGAATCCCAAAACATTCTTTCCTAGCAGCTCATAAGGAGTCCTACACAGTCCTGAAGGCAGTGACCCACCTCAGTCTGTAAGGTGATTGGGAAGCTGCTCCCACTGACTCATCTTGAAGTGCATCATCCCAAGACAATGGGATCTCTCTCTCCTGTGACAGCCCCAAGAATAGCCAGGTCAGGGTGCTCTGTTTCTCTAATTAGGTTATATTTCCATGTGTGTCATCTTTTTCCTGTGCACTTACTTGCCCAATGTACCACTGAACCATCTTTAAAAGAAGAGTTATCCAACACAGAAGCCAACAGGTAGAAGGCAGATGTTAGGTGGCAAAGTGTCTTTAAATCAAAGCAGTCAATTGAAAAGAAACATGAGGGAAATCCTGCTCTCCAGTGGAATTTTAGGGCTGTAATGTGATATAGTCACTTGCTAGGGATCTTTCCAGTAATATCTCACTAACACAAATTTCAGTAGTAAGGAGAAGGGAGTTAAAAAGAAAAACAACTGTCAGCACTGTCAAATACTGTTTTGTTTTGTTTTTTCACTTGATAGGTGTGGAAGTGGAATGTCGACCAGTAAGTACCAGACTGCAGTACAGGAATATCAATGGATGTGTGGCTGAAAGGGAAGTGCCTATTTCTCATTGTGAGGTAAGTAACAAAAACATTCCCTCCCACTCCAAAACCTGCCCTTACCCCGCTTTGTCTCTTCCACAAGGGAAAAATTTGCCTCTTCTACAGCTTTACTTCAGTAAGTGGAGCATCGTTTCTGTCCTTCTCATTGAATCACTCAAACAGTGTAAGCCTCATCGGCACTTATTCCTAAAGCAATTTTGTGATGCTGAATTTTCCCTATTCAAGACAGCATGAAAAAAGGCACATATTTTAGACACAAAGAGTTTGTTCATACCACTTTTCTTTGCGTCCATCAAAATTAGTGACTCTAAAATGGCTTTTTAAGACTTTCTTCATTTAAAAAAAAAAATCTTGGTATTAGTGAAGCTGATTTTCAGATCTCAGTCTACAGTTAAGCACACATATCCCTCTTCAGGCTCTGAAGTTGATTTATGAGAGTGTATATAGGTATTTAGATGCATGATACTTTAAAAGATATTTAATCTTAAGTGCTATGATTTGACTTCTGTGCTCTATAAGCTTTATGAGTCCTCTATTAGCCTGAGCACTAGCTGTCATGTTCTGCATGTGTTCTAATACAGCTGAGATAATAACCATATGTGCTTAGAAGCCCAGGACATCACCTACGATATTTTAAATTGTAGGCTTTTTTCGTGTGACCGGTTTCTTCACTTCTCCTTTGCTGTGCTTATGCTCATAAGACATTACTCTTTGACCAGCACCCCATACTCTAGAATAAGATATCCATTTCCAAGTTTGTGTTCTACAGCAGAGCACTGAAATCTAGGTGAAGTTGTCTATGGATGTTTTGAAGGGAAGAACCTGAATTCTGATTGCACTAGATCTGTTCAAACTTGGTATCCCTTTTTTCCATTCAGGGCAAGTGCAGAAGCAATACCAGATACTCCGTTGAGACAGGGAAATGGGAAGACCTATGCAGCTGCTGTACAGCCACTCTGACAACCACAGTCACCATCCCCCTCCGGTGTGCCAATGGGACAGTGGTGCAGCATTACATCCCGTCTGCCTCTCAGTGTGAATGCTATTCTCGGAAGTGTACAGACTAAATATTTCCAAGAAGCTCAGTTGTGTAATCTCAAGTGTTATGAGGAAGGAACTTTACAGTACAAGCCTCATTTTCTCTCTGTAGACTGTTTTATCCAGTAGAATCCTGACTAACTAATTGTATCAACATAGCAAACAATAAAACTTACTAGCACAACAGAGCACCTTCTGATTATTCAGTTTGTTTGAAGATAAGATGTTGCAAATTGTATGTTCTCCTTCATCTTCACCATGGAAAGTAATCGACATTATTAAAAATGCAAACCCGCAACAGTAACAGAAGCAGATGCTTCTACTTAAAGAACATATACCAAAGCATTTACCATTGTCTTCAGAGACATTACACTTCTGTTCTCCACTTCAGACCTTAGTGACACACTCTGCCCTTTTTTCTCCTCCAGTCAGGCTCAGGGAACCAAATCTCTTCTGCAATGCATACATATATGTTCCTCCTGAAACTGAATGCAAAGAAATTGTGTGCTGAGGACAATTTGTAAGTCCTCAGTACTTGTAAATGGGCTGAGGGATAGCTCTTACCTGTTTACTTCAGCACTTACACAGACCAACCTGAAAAGAAAGTTCACCAATCATCTCCCTTATTTCCAGGTACCAGAACTTCATCTATTGCATTAGCTCCAAAAGTTAGAGTTCTTTCAAATTCAGAATTGTCAGTGGCAGGTTTAATTTGGTTATTGCTGCCAGGGATAAATTTAGCAGGAGTTAAATTCCATTTGGTCTGGTCAGGCCACAGAAGAAAAACCGTTTTCCAGAGGGAAGTTGGTCATGGTGGAATCTAGTGCCAGTCAAACAGTTTCACTGCGAAGTACTAATTTCTCAAAAATTATGAGGGAAAACTGTTCATTCCATTTTAATTTTTGAAAGATAAGAAATACTTTAACTTGTTGAGTTAACTTTAAAAAATAATATTTATAATTCAGATATATTAAAAATAAATTAAGAAAGCAACCCTAAATTTTCCATATGTTTATGATGAAATCAGAAATACTTAGGAATAGGTTGTGAAAAAATATCATGGTTTCTCAGCTCTAGCAAAAGTGTTCTTGAACTAGTGAAAAGCACATGTAGAAGTCCTGAAAGGTAAGAGTATTCCTGAGGAGCTAGCAGAAAAGGTCAGGAAAACAGGTTATTCTTGTGCAGTTTTTAGATTGGCATACGTAGAAATGAAAGTAATTTCAGAGGACATTGTCACCCTTGTCCCTGGGTCATAGGGAGGAAAGTTTTGAGATGAAGAACTAATGCTCCCCACATAGATGCCAATGTCACATGATTAAATGAGTCAAAACACCTCCCCATCTACATGAATGGTTCCCTTTGGCAGCAAACAAAAACTCCCTCTGCGCTTTCAACTAAAAAAGCAAGTTTTATTCCTTTTTGAGAGGAACCAGACAGATCCTTGCTTCTTCTCTTTTGCCATTCAGCTGTGGATTCAACACATCGAATTGTAGGCCCTTTTTTCTCTTTTACTAGGCAGTGCTAGTAGAAGTGCACCTCTTCTATGCACCTCTGTTTCTTCTGCTATGGGACCACAATAACTCTAGAGAGAGAAAAGTTTTAATTGGCATCAGCCCCAGTTACTGCAGTAGATCTCTGTCACCAGTTTTCCTCCATCCTCACACTAGCTCCTCTTTGTAGCTGCCTTTGGATATTAAGGTTCCTAACAAGTGGATTTGTGTCACCCAGGTAATCAGCCGCACAGCAGCTCATCTGAAACTGCAAATAAGCAACTCCTGGAGCAGTAGCCTACAACATCAGAGGAGACCAGAGAGAAGGAGTGGGTAGGTGGTAAAATACAATGCTCTCCTCTTCCCGTGACCACTGCTGTACTGCCCCTTTACTCCCATCTGTGCCCTCACCTAGACTGACCTTTCTTAGCTCACGAAAGCTGAAGCCTAAGGCTTCATGGCTGCAGACAAATCTTGTAAGTAGATAATGAATCAGGCACCAGTTTATCAGCATAAGGAGGACACACAGAAGCATCCACAGGGCAGAGTTGGAGCCATAGTTTTCTGAACTTCTGAAAAGCAGACACTCACAGCTAGTATTTTCCATCAGCAACAACCTGAATAGGCAGATCTGAAAAACGGGGGAAAACATTCCTGCTTTCATCACTTCTACCTCAATTAACAGGAAAAATCTTGTGGATCAAAGTGTCTCAAGAGAGAAATAGACTAAAATAAAAATAGTGGCTTTCAGACTAAAGAAATTAGTGTTTTTCCTAAGGAACTCTGGATTATTTATTAGAAAATGGCTTGGTTATAGGATCAAACTCTTAGCAGACATAGCTCAGAGTAATTGGATAAGCATAAATGTATTAAGACTTCACACTTGTTCAAGAATATGTCTCATACTACATGTGTTTTCTTCATGTTTCTTGGTTGCAATTTTACTTTGGGGCATCTATGCCAGTGTATGGAATAAGTGGGTGCACAATACATCCCATGAGAACTTATTAGGTTTTCTTACAGAATAGAGTTATGTGGACTTCTGTATGGTCTATATGTTATTACACAGGCCTGGCTAATACCTATATACTTCAAGCAAAGAAAAGGCCCTGTTGTGCTCAAGGCCAAAAGGAGCTTCTTCCTTGAAAATCCTGTTATAAAAACAGAGAAGTAGGAAAGAACAAGAGGAAGAGAATATGATAACATCTCCCTTAACAGACTGAGAAGATACATATATTTTTTGGCCTTGACCTGCTGGCATGACAAACTTTTTCAGGCAGCCTGCCCTGAAAGAGCTGTCTTTCATCTAAGCCTCTGGTGGTGCCAGTAAGGAAATGGGCTCAGACTTCCTCCATGCAGGTCTCAACTGCCTTTCACACAGTCCAGTTTTACTTCGTACACCTCTGCTGTTTTTGGAAGCATTTGTTCTTCACTTCTGCTAGGAAATAAGTCAGGCCTATTATCAAGTACCTGCTTAGTAGAGAGCTGTGCACACAAACAGCAGTAGTGTGCCAGCACATCAAACAGTGCCGTGCATCAGACTCCTCCATTGACATCCACCGGCAGAATCCAGGCTTTGAGAAACATAGTTTTCCAACTTGCACATACTTGTACATACTTCTGAGTTTTATGGTTTTGAGCTACCCTAGTCTTTGCTTTTCCATCAATGATACAGAACGTATCCCACCACTTCAGAAGACCGTCTGGATTGTTGAGCATGCTACAGGATAGATTTACAGGAACATTAAATGGATTTGGGGAGGAGTCTTATATAACTTCTTAAGTATTAAAAGAATCTAATATCTCTGCTAACTTTTACAGACTTCCAAGCACCACTTTTCCGCAGCAGGTGAAGCACAATCTGGTAAATTAGCATTATTTGTCGCATCTCTGCATTATCAACTAACACCATACCCAGGTACCTCAGGAAACACAGTGATGCCCAGATATGATTTTCTCTGCTGGAAAGCGTCCTTAAAAATAGACTACAGACCCAGCTCCATTTTAACCAGATGGATATTGCTTCCTCCTCATATTGCCTCCTGTGTATATTATTTATTACCTGAGTTAACTGTATTACCTGTAATGGACCCATCCTTATGGCTTATAGGAGCCAGTAATTTGAACCTGTGCAGGCAGAGCTTTTGTGTGCAAAGGGATCCCAGCAGGACCTGGCTCTATATTCCTATACTATTGGTGGGTATGCCTTTCTGTTTCAGTATTTAATTTGTGCAGTATGTAAAGCAGATAGAGCATAATTTTCAGCAAGTTTTCATTCCCCTTTCCCAGAGATAACTGTATACAAAGCAGTAGATTTGCTACCTATCCAGGAAGCCATTAATTGGTTATAAAACATCAAGGAAAAAAGTGGTTCAACAGTTGCTTCCCTTGAAGTATTCTCTGATCCCACTTTATTAGCAAAAAGTTACCAGGAGCTCTATGTGATTGCACTGTTGCCCTGTGTCAAGTAAGCATAAACTTCATTGAGACGGACACTGAAGCAAAGCAATCAAGCAAAGAACAATTCTTTTATTCTAATGGATGGAGTGGTTATGCAATCAAAAATATTTCCATGCACACCACACCTCAAAACTTGTATGCATGAGCTAGTGTGCGAACAAAAGCCTGCTTGAAGCAGCATCCCCGCTGCTAGAGACCTTATGCACATCAACCCCTGTTGTTGCGTTTGTTTGTTTGTTTGTTTGTTTGTTTTTAAATTTCCATTATCTAATAGTTTTTAGATTAGTCAGTCCAGGAGCTGTGGCACCCAGGTTGTTCCCTGTTTTGTAACTGAAGGCAGTTTTTAAATGTAGTTCTGAGATTAAGATCATAGCAGGGCAAGAAGGACAAGTATTTGATACCTATTGATACATAACTTACAAATTTGGAAATGAAATTCCAAAGGAGGGACTAAGAATAGTGGGGTGACTTAACCTTTCCTATCTGAAGACATTATTCTGTGTAAATACTGAAGTAATTGTTAAAAAAGTATTCCGTAAAATTTAATATACTTGTCTTGCCCGTATGCACAAAGAAAAACCTTATCATTTGTTTTCCCCTTTTGCCAGGAGGAAAAGTTAGTGCAGAAATTCTGACTGACTTGTATGAAGCTGTTAAAGATGGAGCCAGGGCTTCTGACCCCTCTCCCTTTTATGTAAAATCAGGCATATAACATTAGAGTAGGTTACACATAAAATTCCTCACATGGCACTCCCGTTGAGTCAAAATAAACAGATGAACACAATCTAATCTTATTCTCTTTTGTCTGCCTATAGCTGTTTCATTCAAAGGGAAACTACTCAGTGAAAATTTGTCCAGAGTTTAAACCAGTACATATATTTCTCAGCCTTGCTGGAAAAGTTTTACACTCAGCCCAAATTTTGGGATACAACAGCCATGCTGCTCCCTGTATAAACCTGGTATCTTTGACAGCTTAGCCACAGTGCATCAGTACATCTCTCTGTGATACAGACAGCTATGATTGCCAGTCATGACACAGTGCGTGATCCGAATTCACAAGCTAGTAGAAACACTGCACTTTATTCAGTCATTGAATAAATCCATTTCCCCTTCTCAGACAAGAGAAATTGTCGTAGTGTCATAAATATGCTAAAAGAAGAAAAAAGTTTGAACTCCAAATAATTACACTTCCTTCTAATTATCATGACCAAATAAAAGTCCTTTCTCAGATGGCATTAGTCACCAACAACTTTTCTTCCCAACACGTTGCTTAAATTCTAAGGTGGAAGGCTAAGCCGGATTCTTCACCTGTTCTGATTAGAGAATTGATTACAAGATAATCCCCTGAATATTTCATGCAGAAATGACAGTGAAGCATCCAGGCAGTAAGGTAACTTGAGTAGTTGAGATAGAGCCTTATAAAAAGGTTTCTGCACTTACCTCCTGCCTGGAAGCACTGTAAGCTTTGCAGATATAAAGACACTCTTCCCCACAGAAACCACCTCCAAGATAGTCTAATCCTTGTGTAATTGTTTTTGGACAGAGCTGGCTCTGTTGTATAGCCCTGATTTTGCATTAGCTTTTTTTTCTTCCTGTTCTCCACTCCCTCTCCACTGCCTTCTGGGAAGTTAGGACAAAATATGCTTGTTGTTACATTTCTTGTTGAGGCATTATGGAGCACGAAGACAAGATGCTGAAGTTCCAGCAGAGAACTGCCGTTTGCCTCTCAGGTCATGAGAGTTTTGCCTTTTCCCCCCTCTCCTTCCTCTGTGATGATAGTCACCAAAACAGAAGGTCTCGCTAATTAGCTTCAGTATGTGGTTTGCTTAAGGCAGGATCAAGCCAGGATGGAAATAGCCGCTAGCGCCGTTCACTACTTAAGCCAATGCAGAAGCACACTGTGCTCACAATCAGCGTAGCTGCATCCTATTAGCACTGACGCAACTTCCAGCTAAACCTCCAGGCAACATGGAAACACACCCGCCTGGTAAGTTCATTCTTTGTTTCATTGTTAATTGCTGCCTATGAAGTTGAAAAGGGGGAAAGGGGGCAAGGGACAGAGAAATGCTTTAAAAGGACTTCTGTGTATGCTTTCAGGACATTTTCAAAAAAACCCTAAATAACAAAAAAAACTCTGTGGCCCAGGTTACATATGGAAAGCTCGGAGACAAAACACACAAAGTTCATTTCTTCTGAAGCCTCAGGAGTGCAGCTATGGGTCAGCATTGTGATTCATGTGGAAAAGACAATCACTAGGCAAATGTCTTGTGCTGGACTTCTGCTGTTTCCATCTGCATTTGCCTTTTTGCAATGCAACTGGGGGGAGCAAGCAATATCCTTTTTCAGAAGACAATGTGCAGCAGTGAGCTTTCAGTTCCCATATGCAAGGAACAAATCTGCTCAGTACATAAAACCTTTTGTTTGAGTTCCCAGCGTACAAGTTTAGAATAGCATTCAGTGCTGATGTGTCACTATTACTTTACTGGTACGGTCAAAAGCTCTGTGGTTATTTGCACATTATCTCATGGTTTCTGGGGTCATAGCTCTGCTGTGAGCTCCAAACTGTTATGAAGCTCACCTAATCCTGCTACTTCTGTGCTCTCCCATCCAGTCACCTTCCTAAAATTATTTGTGTAGCAGATCACATTATGCAACGAACCATTAAATTTAATATCCACTGTTGATCTTTGTTGAGTTACTCCAGTGCCCTTTCGCTACCCCGATCCTTCACTGTTGGGGTTAGTGCTGATATATACTTTATGTCAGAAAAATCAGGTACAGGCTCTCTGGGTCATAGTGTGTGCCAGGGGTGAGCATCTCCATTAACTCAGGTGCCTTCTTCCTTCTCCCAAGGCTGAAGGTGAGGGCTCCTGTTTATAAGGGGCACAACCACAGGTTTTTACATTAGTGTCTGTTACCATAGCTATTCAGGCCAGTCAAAGCCAACAAAGAGCCATGCTCACCCCTTGCTTGCCCCTGTCTGTTTTGGGTGTTGCAATGCTGTTGTTTCTGGCAGCAGTTCACGGGTAGGCTGTCAGGGCCCAGAGTGCAACGCCCTTCTATGTGTTTAGTTGGCCATGTTAAAGAATTTAGCTGGCTGAGTCCAAGGCCAGCTCCTTCACCAACCAGAGCTATTATGAAGAAAGCCGGAAGTGAGGGCTTGCCCTCCTTTCCCTTGGGAAATGCTTTTAAGCTGAGGCTTTACTGCTCACCCCCACATGTGCTACATCACAGCAGCTGCACCTGCACCCGGTGTCAGACCTTCACCGGTCTGGCCCTGACCCAGTGGCTCTGCTTCCCTGCTTGACCTCAGACCTGCCTCATCACTGCTGCCTTGCTGGGTGATCAGTGAGCTGTGTCTGACCCTGATCACTGTCTCCAGCCCTGATCCTGACCTGGACTTGCTGCTCTGTATCTGGGCTCCCTGTCAGCAGGGTCACCCACTGCTCTGCTCTACCATGCTCTGCTCCAGGTTCACCTTTCCCTGTGGAGCAGATGGCCCTAGGCGTCCTTTTCCCTAAAATGACTGTATGAGGACTGTTGTTATCCTTTGTGCCAGTAATGCTTACTTTAAAGAATCAGTGAATACGCATTCACACAAAGGGCTAGAGGGTTATGGACAAGTCACTCTGTTTATTGCATACTAACAGTTTCCTGAATCACTGTTGTGCATAGCGATATGGGAAGAAGCTCACCTTGTGCCAGAATTACTTCTTGTCCACAGCTCTACCAAACTCAACAGCTATAGCAGAATGTGATTTCCTCCACTGTGTCTTCAAGACTACCATTAGTACCTTTTAAGAATCAGGAATTGAAGACAGATAAGGCCTTTTGAATTGTCCCTAATGCAGCATAGTACAAATGAAAACAAACTTCAGATTAGAGGGCATGAAGTCTGAAACAGAGAGGAGAAAATTAGAGGAAGCTTCTGGAAAATGGAAATATAGGTGCGGCTTGGAGGAAGTAACAAAGGCTAAGACAAGATCAGAGATGGAACAGTCCTGCTAAGGCTTAAGGTAGGCAGCACAGCCCTACACAATTCCCTGACTACTTCCCATTTTCATCACATTGTCCCAGCCATATGCCACGAGCTAGCAGGCCTCTCAAGGAATTAAACTGGGGATGCAACCCAAGGGAGGAAGAAGTGAAGCCAGAAGCAGAAGACATCATTTTTCAGATTTGCCACTTCCTACTTGTTCCCCCAGAGTTGAGTTCCAACGAGAGACAAGATGCAAATCTGCAACTGGCAGTTTGAGTGCTTGTACAGTACCTTCCAAACTGCAGATGGGAAGGGGAAAACCATGCATGAGAAGTCTTGGCTAATGCCATAGACTGCCTGGGTGTATCTGCCTGTCTGGATCCCATTCCAGCTATCAGCTTGAAATGCTACATCCTGAGCCTCCAGGACACACACTAAGGAGAATATCCTGGGTATGAGTCAGTATCTCAGTTATCTTCCTTTATGTTGGGCCATACATAACACTCTTTCCCCTTTCCTTCCTAGCCTCCAGAATATGACCAGAGAATAAATACTCTCTATAGAGATAACGGTCTAATGCTGAGTTTAGTTATGGGACTGACGTTAGTAGAAGCAGTTTAGTAGGGGACTAAACATCTAAGTCACTCTTAAGCCATCCTGAAGGAATATCAGATACCTGAAATTTAATGGTCAAACTCTATCCTTCTTTTATTCAAATAAGGAGTTTGAGAATGCACTGCACGAATCTAAATTATCTTTAATGAAACCTACTGGACCCTTTTCTTCAAGTAATGTTGAATAAAGAATGGATTTCCTATGTAAAAAATTATTCCTAGACATTTCCTCTGGTGGCCCATTTCCTTTAAGCTTGACCAAGGTTTATTTAATTAATGTGCATTCCCTTGTGTCTGAAACTCTTTGATTGAAATAGTAAATAACAAACAATATTTTGAAGAGACAAGTGGTGGCAGCTTAAAAAAGAAAATTGCAGTGTGATGAAAATATTGCATACTTATACTGGCATGATTTACTGTATTGAAATCAGCAACTCTAGATGTGCATGTTCAGAACTGAGAAGTCATTAGCTTAGCGGGGACCTAAAGAACACACATAAAACCCAGGTACATATTTTTATTTATATATATCACCTTTAAAGAAGATATATGTAAGTCAAGATACACAGAAACAGTAAATTCAAGTAGTTCTTTTTCATACCTCCTTGGAGCATGGAAGAAATAACAAGTTTGCCAAACCATGATCCTAAACTGCAGATGTTTTGAACAGATTTGCAAAGCAGTCTGTGTGAGTACAGGTATACTCTGACTGTGGCGTCTTTCAGAAATGCAGCCCATTTCTGATACTTAACTGGAAAGAGAGGAAGATAAATGAAATCAGGCCAGTGTCTGTGCCCTGGGTGGCCAAATCGTTTACAATGTATGCTGTGTGTAGTTGTGCCTGTGATAATTTGATTATTTGGACCACTCCGATCAGATAATTGGCTGTTATTCAGGGTTTAATACAGAGCTCTTAATTAGGTAGATTCTTTTACCACGTATTTCACAAGCAGTGTGGTCCTTCAATACACACTCTCAGTACTTCCACTTTTGGCAGTATGTGTGGCTTCTTCACCATTGCACTTTAGATAAGGAGCTAGAAACTCAAATGGTGAGGTCAATTGGTGCACATGCAGCCAACCCTAAAAATTACAAAAAGCTGAAGCAAAGGAGTGCAGAGAGATTGAGCAACCAAGCAGAGGATTACTAGCTGTGAACTGGCTTCAGAACTAGAGGTGGTCACTGATCTCTGTCCTGGAGACACCTTGTCCCTGGAAACCATTCACAACATAACGAAGTTTGACTGAAAGGATGGTTCCCATGCTATTTTCTAAAATGATTGTAGTTCTTGAACATTTGTTTTCCAGATTGAATTCGAGATTAACTCCACCGCTTTTCCCTGGGGAGATATATATATATATGTACCAAAGCTATGCATGTGTGCACATATAAAAATGTGTATATATATGCACATACATACACACAGCTTGTTTCTATCAATACAAATTCCTCTAGAATATTTACAGAACAAGAACATGTAAGGCCAGATTTCATAAAGGTTTACAGGGTAGAATGAGGTCAGGCAACATCTGAAGCAGAAGCCCCTGAGATGCCATGGTGCCACAGACAAGCACTGTCAAATGTGGAACACATTTAAAACAAAACACTTTGGTTCAGTCAGTTTGATTTGGGAAGATTAAAAGTTTTTGGGAAAAAAGGAGTCTTCCAAATTCAGATATGGAAGTTGCATTTCCATCAAAAAACTTATCCTGACTGGAAGTCCCTGACTGCCTCACCAATTTACCAGCGTTAACCTCGGGTTCATGACAGAGTTTCTGAAAGGTTGGGAAGCATTATGGAAATAATTTTTTTCTTTTTTTTTTTTTAGGCCTAGTTAAAAGGACTCAGGGAAAAAAAAAAAAAAAAGGTCTTTAATTGACTGTGTAACGGTCTTGTGAGATATCCTAGGCTTAGTCTGAAAATACTGGAGAAACATTGTGTGTAGCCTTTGGGAATGAAACCTTCACTTATTAATTATTTTCCTTAGAGTTTCCCTTGTGGTGTCATTATGTGCTTCATTAAAGTAAAGGAAGTACGAGTCTCCTTGAGAGATCGGAAGAGGAAGATGGGTGACTCAATCTACTTTTACTGTTCAAGTACTGCAGCACCCTAATTTATTATTGATAGGAAACACAAGAATAATCATAACATTTAGGAGTCAGATCCCCCCCAAGCTTTTCCTTCTTTAGCATTTCACTGTCTCTTCTCTTAGCATGTGATTGTGAGCAAGTAGATTTAGACTCTGTTGAGAGCATAGAAGATTAGCAGTAGTACACAATGTCTGCCTTAGACTCTTGAAAGAAAAAATAAGGAATTTAATTAAATAAGGGGGAAATATGACTTCCAGATTTTAGCAACACATGCCATCACCCCCTCCCGCCCCGAAAGAAAAAGAGTGAAAGTTTTGCTATCACCATCTATTAGAATGGATCCTTTTAGCTTTTCCCTGAATTATTTGAAGATGATGATCCCCGCGCAACTCTATAGATTTCCTGCATACAGCTTCCTCCTTCAATGCTCTGTTTTTGAGATGCAATGCAATGTATTTCTGCCACCACTTGGCTGTTTCAGCAATGCAGGGGAACCACTTTTCAGTCACATGAACACTGAGCAAGAGACACAGCTGTTTCTGCTTTCCCTCATACCCTATCTCTGTCACCATGAGGAAGGTATGGAAGAAACTACTCTTATTCTCCAGTGCTTTCTTGTGACAGAGCAGGGTGAGATCATTTTCTCATAATGCATTGCAGCAAATCTCATATGGCAGTTTCTCCCAGACTGGAAAGTAACTACACTCTGCTGTTGAAGCTTCTTGTTTTGTTAGACAGAAGGTGAAGCTAGGAGAAAAGAACTGCAGCATTACTAGCACTGCCAGGTAAGAAGGCGAGAAGAGATGCTAGGGATGTCATGTCTCCCTGGATATATGGGAGCTGGTGAATGTTCCAATTATTTCTTCTTCTTGGGGAAGACAAAAGTCCTGACTGAAAAGGCACAGTGCTTTGTCTCTTTAGTGGTAGCAGGGCTAACTACGTGGGCAGATGTGTCTGCTACACCTGTGCCTTCCCTCTGCTAGAAAACACTAATGCCTGAAGGACCAAGCCACAGTTTTTCACCCCAATAAGCTTCTCAAAGAAACTATGGGTAAAGATCAATCAACCCCATTTCAGTTACAGCACCACTAGAGGGCAGAAGAGTATGAAACTTCGGTATGCCAAAAGAGTTTCTGTACCCACTACTTTTTATAATTTTTTTTTTTTTTTTCACTGTGCTACTGCCTGTATGGGATTGACTTTCTGCGTTTCCTACTTGTGACCAGGCATTCTTCTCGTATTCTATCATTACTGTACCCTGCTCTACTGCAGAGATATAGCATACCAGTGGTGGTGGTGAACAGGGCGTGGTATATACCTCCTCGCCCTCTCTAGACCCTCCATTATGCTGCATTGTAACCATGTAACTTGTCACAAGAGCTGGAGAACACATCTAAAACTAAAGGGTTCAAGGCTTTAGTCCCTCAGGCCAAAACATGTAGGTATAAACTTACATGTTCTTTATGAGAATTTCACAACATCACATGTCCAATAGTTAAAAGTTCTTAGTGTAGAATGACTGTTAACCAAAACTTTGTACCTGATGCCACTGGATTTGTTCACATCACACTGGAACTGAAATAGAGCCCATTTTCAGGCCTAGTTGTACGGCATAAGCAAACGTGACTCTGATTGTGGTGGCTTCTGTCTGGCATGAATACTCCACTCAAAGAAGGTGCAGTCACTGAAGACACAGCTTGTTCATGTCCTGGAGGTGCTTAGGTAGCTACAAAGCACAGACTTTCTAGCACCTCACCTCATGACTGACGTGTAGGAATACAATTGCTGTTGACAAACCAGGGCAGTACCAAACTAAGTGCAGTGTTGTATAACTTTTTTTTTCCTCTCTCTAACAGTTCACACAGGTAAGTACCTGTTGTTTCTCTACAGTTGCAGGCACCCCTCTCCATTTACTGAAGTAAAGCATCTGAAGTTGAATAGTGTTTATTAACTGCAGTATTTCCCATTCCTTTAGAAAAATACCTGCACAAAACCTGCTCTATGCAACAATACTCATCTCTTAATTCTTAGACTTTCCTCTAGCCTCCTCATACCCAACTCTGAACAGACAGAAGACATCAAAATCAGCAAGGGACTCTTTTTCAGCATACAACAGCAAATACCTCACAGTTCCTCAAAACCGGGCTTCTTTGCACAGCAGCAGGATCAATGGAGCTTTTGAACCACCGAGCTGTATGGAGTCCTTCAGCAGTTCTGTAAGTAGGATTTTATGTTCATTGACTTACCTCTAATGCCTTTGAGATGAGGAAGAGGCTTGAAGCAAGTGAGTGTGGTGCATTCCTCCTGCGTGTTAAGCGAATTCATGCTGTACTGGGAAAAGTGACTATGCAAGTAAACTGATATTATAGCCTTAGGTAATTCAGTAATTTCTCTTGGTGTACAGAAAGAACTAATTGCTATTGTAGTAGTCTCACCAAGCTTTTCTTATTTACTTTAGCCAAAATCCTTCAGAGCAGGAATAGAGAGCTTGCTATTATCCCTACTGCAGGAAAATGTCTGCAGGTTGATGAATAAATTGGCTATCTTTGTGCAAACCCTGGGCCAGCACATGCCCAGGTGTTACTGTGGGCTAGATTAGAAGGTGGGAGAGTAGTGTGGCTGTGGTCTTCAGAGCAGAGTTGTTGTTACAGGAGACACCTCTTGGGATATGTTTGTGGTGATATATTGGCTATTAGAGGACTAGAATAAAATCATCATGAAATGTCGATCCTACCTTCTCATATTCTCATTGCTTGGTGTGCTGGCTACTTGTCTTGGAAATGTCAAGAAGCAATGAATGTGAGACTGAAGATAGTAATTTAAATCTCTGATTCTGACTTTTACAATGATTGTGAGAGGGGAGGAAATATCTTGATAAGTCCTTCAGTGACATTTTGGAAATTGAAACTTATTTGTGTTCCTCCCTAATAAAGTATTCTTGTGCCAGAATGTCACATGGTGAGGAAGGCAGTGCAAATTTAGGGCCAGAAAATGTCTTTACTGAAATCTGTGGGAATTTTGATTTGATTTCTGTGCAATAGACACCCATAATAATAGGGATAGCACTTTGCGCCAAGAGTGAGGAAAAGAGTCAACAGAAAGGGAGGAAGAGAGAGGCATTGTTGTATTTTCTCATCCTATTATTCTTTTGTAACTCCAGCAACATCAAATGTTGCCATGGTGCTCTCTCAGGTGGCTGGGATGTGGCAACTGGCTACGCACAGTAATAAACAGGAAAACATCTTAGTGGCTTTTCATTTTCTTCAACCTCCTTGCTCCATCTCCCACACTTTGTGCTTCTCATTTCTGCCTATACTGGCCAGTAACAGTGGAGACAATGCTTAGAGCTTGTCTTCTCTAGAGTCAGATAACGCATTGTGTTGTGCCAGTGACCTGGTGGTGGTGACGTCGTTACTTCCACACAGTATAGCATCAAACTCTCTGGAAGGGAGGTTAGAAATCTGCAACAGGTTTTTCTTCGTTGTGGCAGAGATGGATCCAGGAGGTTTGCATGGACCGCCTGTGAGTACTACATGAAAATGTATCTAGCTAGGAAATGGGGAATTACAATAAAATGTTATCTCCCAAGCAGTTTTATATTCTGCCAGAATGTAGTGTTGAGTGTGAGTATAGATATGCCTAAAGGGACTACATACACACTTTACACATAAAGTGTGTGATAAGCGTAATGTGCAGAACAGATTATTTGGTGATAATTTTGTGCAAGTATGAAGGATGTAGTATGTATATAAAACCCAAGATTTATTTAGTGCTATAGTGACTGAAAACTGCTTTGTGGGAAACTAAGTGACGCAAAGCAATCAAAGAAAGAATTTGGGAGATGTTGGGTTATATAATAGTATACACATTTATATAAAACCTTCAAAAATCTATGTTGTGTTAACAAATGAGAAAATTGCTATATAGCATGCTTGGTTAATTTTGCATTCAGGACTACCAGAGCATGTAATGGAAGGGGAGATAAGGAGAAAAACAAATCTGTAAGTGGTACCTGTCAAGATTTTGCTTGTATATCCACCTCTGGGAACCATAAATGTCTGAAATTAGGTTATGGGCTGATTTCTTTGGATCAGGTTGATCCTCTTTGTTTGCTCTTATCTTCTTCCCCTGGCACTGAAAAGCTGGTGTCACTAATGAATGACACCATAGAGAGCTCTGTGAAGAGTTTTAAGCTACAGCATTGAGCTGGAAATGGTGATTGGCAAGAGTTTTGGAAAACACATGGGCTGTCTTAGTGAACGAGAAGTGAAAGTGAATGCCTTAGATTTGGTATCAGAGTTCAACACAGGTGACACAAAATTGCTGTCCAGGCTGGGGCATGATGGCAGGGGTTAGTACTGGAACAGTTTCACTCCAGAAGGGTTTGGAGAGTGGAGGTGAGGAGGCAGGGATGGTCCAAGGGAGTAACGGAGCACAATATAGGTGATTTGAATGACTTTAGTAATTGGTTTCCTTTTGCAGTGTTACTGGTCAGTCACATAGTCTTTTCATAATAGGTTAAAATATAGATCAGCTAGCACTGTCAGCCATCCATGGGGCATATCCTCACAAATCCCTGGTGTTTTCCAAAGCATTTCTGTCCAGCCCTACTCTTCTTTCCCTTGCACTGCATTGAGGATATCTTATTCTAGCTCAGATCAGTTTCTGCCCTTTCTTCCCACACACAGATCTTTTCTTCCCTCCCCTGCCCAGTTTTGCTCCACAGCAGATCCTTTCTCATATCCCAATCTGTAACATGATCCTTACTCTCACTTCTTCATCCCATTTCAAAATGTGTCTTCTCCTGTATGGTCTGTGCATGTGTAGGACAGACAGACAGAGTTGGTGTGTGCCTCTGTACCTATCCATCATGTAGGTATCTCATGCATTTGGATAAGGCTGCTGTCTTCAGCCACTATCATTTTTTTTGTATGTGGTCAGAGGAGGTCACTGTGACTTAATCTGGTCCGCAGAGTGCATGTTTTAGGTCATACCTGCCCCTGGCTGACCTCCAATTTTGGCTCTCTGCAGCTTTATGTGCTTGCAACCCAGGCTTGCATTCTTCTTGGGCTTTTTGGCTTTCTTGTCTGTGAAACTCATGTGTTTCTCTCTCAGATTATCAACAATTACCTGGATGGGACACAAGAAGGGGCTGTGGACAAGGCATCCCCAAGCGGCATGCATTTCAGGGACAGCAAGAGAAAGGTTGACTATGTGTTAGCCTACCACTATCGAAAACGTCTCCCTCGGCACCCGCCCGGTGTGGGCTCACCAGAGCCGACACGTGGATCTGCGTCCTTGGCCCGGGTTTTGAACGGCGGGACCGGGAAGGGCCATGCTGAGCCACAACGGCAGGATGGTGGCCAGCGTGTCCTTCCTGAGCAGCTGGGGCCGCTGGGAGTGGAGGTGATCCAGCTCAGCCCACTGGATGCCCTGGAGGAGGAGAAGCAGTTGCAGCGGGAGGAGTACGAACGCAACTTGGTGGAAGCAGGGCTGGAGATAGAGAAAGACCCTGAGGTAAGAGGGGAGGACTTGCTCCTCACGCACAGCACCAGTTGCCCAGACAGCTCATGACCTCTTCAATGTCAGAGGTGGTTACGTGCAAGATGTTACCATGGCTGGACTGTGCTGTCAGAGCAGCTCAGCAGTGACCGAGTGCCCAGAGCACGACTGCCCACTCTCTGTGCTGGTGTGGAGGCTAGGAGCCCAGCTGTGGCCATGCATTAGAGCTTGACCCAGTCTGCCTTCATTCCTGCCCTGCATGAATGTTAACTGAGAGGCAGGTCACACACATGCCATCTCTTAAAAATAAGAATATGTGCTGCCTTCCTTCTAACACAGCCTCACTGGCTCCCCACCATTGCTTCTGCAGCCACAGCAAGTGTAGGATGTCCTGAAGGGATGTCTCATGGCCAGTTTGAGAAGCTGATCATGAAGACAGCTTGTTATTGCTGAACAGTAACATCCCTGGGCCAAATGCTGCTGTCACAGCAACCTCCAGTTAGAGATCTGCAGAAATATGTTGTACAAGCTATTTTATATCTGCCTAAAATGTGGTGTAAAGCCAAGAAGATGATGATGGGAGGGTTTCTGTGTTGCTTGCTTCTTACTGCCTTGGAAATACGTGGTTGTTACTGCTGTTTAATGCACAATTGAGTACCAATTTTCATCTTACTTCAGTAGAAAACTTATTTCTTTATCTAAACATTCTTATGGCATGCAGTGGAACCACTTTTCTTAAAAAAAAAGTGTTTACACTTTAATATTGATAAAATGAAGAAAGGCTCTCTTAAGTAATTTGCTGCAATATAAAGTACTGTTAAGACATTTGTATTTTCTCAGAATAACCTGGTGATTTTCAATGTGACTCTTGGCTTTCTTCACAACCATATATGAGTTTTCTGTTGTTTCTCCATTCAACCCACAAAATGAACAGCTCCTATGCTGCAACAGGAGAACCTCCCAGCTTTTAATGTATTTATTCTCACCACATGTGTGTGATGTTGGATAGCGCTATGGTCATATCAGCTGGGAGCTGTGGTTATGTTACTTAACTGCAGCCAGTTGGTCAATTGAGCACGGGTCTTCCAGATCTCATGTTGATGAATGGAGCACTGTGCTATCCCTCTGGACCTCTTTAAAAACCAGAGATATTTATATCCATTGAAGGGAAATCCCTCCTGTGTTCTAGTTTTAGGTGCTCTATTGTTTTTGACACCAAATTTGAGAAACTTAGGGCTTCTTTTCAGAGGTGCTGAGAAGTTGCAGCTCACATTGCTTTCAGTGCAACCAGTCAACACTTCCAAAATGTGGACCAAATTGCAGATTGTGTCTGAAAATTTGAGTCTAGCTGACTTGGCATAGTGTATACACATTAAATCACTGGCAGGAATAGAAAGAAATAGAAATGTCTTTTGACTCTTAAAATTTTCCTTGCTCAGTTTGCTGAGTTGCAGGTGGCTATGGGTTGTATTTCACTGCTCAGCCTGGCTGAGCCATCCTTGTACTGAACAGAAAAAAGTGACCTCAGATCCTGATTCTTTTATGCTAAATGTTGGGGTTAAGGTTCAATACTTCTAACACATGACTATCTTCCTGCTATAATTTTTATAAGCAAATTACATGAAACCCATGAGAACAGATTTATTTGGAGGCTTCTTCCAGTTCTGAATTTCATCAGAACCTGAAAAGTCTAGCAAGAGACTTGGATTTGATTATTTGACTCGTTATTTAGCTGAAGTCCAGCTGGATTCAAATTCTGGTTCAGACCCCTTCCAAGTGATGACATGTGCTCTTAAATAATATACAAAGTAATAAATGATGTTACAGAGACTTGATGAAGAAGAAAAAAAAATTGTCATGTTTTTCTTCTGAAGAGGAAAAAGCTTTTTGTAAATGAACCGGAAAGTTCTGAGGAAATTATTCGATGATGAGTTCTTTTACGGGAAAAATTAATTGGTTTTGAAAATTACAAAAAATGAAATCCCATCACTACTTTAGATGTGTATGTCACTCTTGCCCCACCTCCCTTCCTCCCCCAAGTTGTCTAATCAAAAAGGGAAAGTGTTTTTCCCTCCAGAATCTCCTGAGAAAATGGAAGAGACTATGTATTATCTTTTTTCTTCGTTGGCCAAGACATGTGTCTTTTACTTATTTTTCTTGTTTCACTGCTTTTTTTTTTTTTTTTTCCTCCTGTTAGCTCCTCTTAAAACATGCTGAAGCTGTTGTCTGTTATATTGCTGAGAATTTCATAGAACATGCTGAGAAGTCACATGTGAAGGGTACAGCTGGTATTATATTTTGATTAAAATTGTATGTTGAGCTGATATGAGAACAACTTCTGATTTTAGTCCTGGGAAAAATACGTGCCTATAGGTTCATTAAATTCAGAACAGCCTTAATCACAGCATGCTGTATTTTTTGGTGTAAAACACAGTGCTACAGCTCCTGTTTGAGGGGTTCCACTTTTGGACCCTCAGGTTAGAGCAGACAGTATACAGTCTTACAAAGAAAAACATTCATTTAAGATCAATAAGATATCACAGAATCACAAGATGGTTGGGGTTTGAAGTGACCTCTGGAGATCATCTTGTCCAACCCACCTGCTAAAGCAGGTACACCTAGAGCAGATCACACAGGAATGCATCCAGATAGGTTTTGAATGTCTCCAGAGAAGGAGACTCCACAACCTCTCTGGGCAGCCTGTTCCAGGGCTCCGGCACCCTCAAAGTAGAGGGTGCCATGTTTCTCCTCATGTTTTAGATGAAACCTCCTATGCTTCAGTCTGTGCCTGTTGCCCCTCATCCTGTCACTAGGCACCACTGAAGAGAGTCTGGTCCCATCCACTTGAGACCTACCTTTGAGGTATTTATAAGCATAAATAAGATCCCCTCTCAGCCTTCTATTCTACAGGCTGAACAGACCCAGCTCTCTCAGCCTTTCCTCATAAGAAAGATGTTCCAGAGCCCTAATCATCTTTGTAGCTCTCCGCTGGACTCCCTCCCATAATTCCTTGTCCTTCTTAAACTGGGGAGCCCAGAACTGGACACAGTACTCCAGATGTGGCCTCACCAGGGCAGAGTGGAGTGGGAGGAAAACCTCCCTCGACCTGCTGGTCACACTGTTCCTGAACACAATCTCTTTCCTAAAACAGCATCAGTTTTCACTTGAAGCAGTAGCAACAGAAGAGAGTAAAAGGGTATCTGCTATGTCTGTGGTCTTCAATGGACATCCCTGCACTGTCCTTTCTAGGTGGCCTATGGTAGCTATACAGCTGAAAAAAAATATCTTTGATAAGGCCTATGTAGTTCTGATTCTTATTAAACTCATTGAACAAATACAACAACAACAAAACCAAAAACCCTAAAACAACCAAAACCAACCAACCAAACAAAAGGGATCAAGCCATTGCCCTCTTTTTACTGATATTGTGGGAGTCATGAAGGATATATTTACTGAATAATACAGCTGATTCAGCATTTAATGACTTCTAAGGGTGTCTGTCTTCTTGTGGCTGGAAAGTTGCTTAATCTAGGATCTTGGTTAACCTTAGTTGAAGTACAAGACTTTAAGCTTAATTAACTTGAATGAACTAAGCACAGCATTTTCTGCATTGAATTTTTATAGACTAAAACTATTTTGATGTTGGGGTGTTCATCTCAGAGAACACAGATTAACATTATGACAATTTAAAAATCTTTATTTCTACAACTATCTTTTTGAAAAAATGAGAATTTCCATGATAAAATGTTTGTTAACATATGATGTTAACATGTTTGTTATATGCTGAATAGCTAAGGGCAAACACATTTCTCATTTGTGTAGTTAATTAACTGTGTAAAAAAACAAAAACAAAAAACCCCAGAGACAAGAAAATAAATGCAGATGTATAATTTGTATGTGGAGAGGGCAGTATTATTCTTTTTTGGATATGTGAAAAATAGTGAAAGAGTACGGTCTGTCTGCATATCTACCCAGTTATTATTTGTGAATTAAGGATTTTTTTACTAGTTTTCAACTTCCTTATAACTTTCTAACATTTGTTATTGCTGTCCTCCAGAGAAAGTTTGTTTTTTCTTAATATAAACTTCTTGGGTTTTTCTGTTTTCCCATTTTTAAACTAAAGTGTTATTTTACATGTCCAAGGCAAAGTGCACAATGAAGGCAATGGGCATAAAGCCGAATGTTACAACTTTTTCCTCTGTGAAGTGACATTGAGTACTTATAATGGTGGTTGGTCATAAATGAGGTTTGACAACCTTCTCGCTATGCTCCCTGCAAAAGTCAGACCCGAGCTATAGCATTTGTTCATGTGTTATAACAAGTCACTTTTCAATCTTGATGTTCTCTGCATCAGAGATCACAAGTGGCAGATCAGGTTTAAGGAGCTCTTTGACTGGTTATCTTCAAATCAAAATATTTGGGTGGTTCAGCGTAGCTTGTGCCCATGAAAACAACTGCATTAGTATAATTTAGGGTTATGTGAAAGGATATTTGGCAGAAAGAATAGAGCAGAAGAGGAAACTCCCTATTCACATCTGATGATAGCAACATAACAACACAGCTACTGTTTGCTGTGAGTAAAAATAACATTTGCATCTGTGATTGGCCTGTTTGACCAGTCTGCAAAGTTAGATAAAATAAGCTGGATGTTAACTCTTGCATGTGTATGTGAAATTAATTACTTTGTATTTTACAATATTACCTAGTGACTAATATAGACCCCAATAATACAGATCCTGTAAACATTTATGGTAATCTGCAAAATGTTAAACATTAGCAGGATTTGCTTCCTCTGCTTAAAAGTAACACTGTTATTAATAAAAATACAGTAAACCTCTTTTTTTCCAAAGATGTCCATACCAGAACCCAGATTTTTTGGCATGTCTCTGTAACTGTGAAGGAATGCCAGCAGGTCACATTTACCATTGTGATCTAGCTGCCAAAGCCATGACAGTCGTCTCTAAATAAACTCTATTTAACACTAGTTGCACAAGTCAAATTTTACATGAGGTACACAAAGAATTGCCTGAGATAGGGCCACTTTAAGAGTGCCCTCAAATATTTCACCTTGATTCCCAGGAAGAGCAATAAGTACCATTGACATTGCAGGCTGTTCTTGGGGTTGATTTTCTCCCTCCTTCCCTCCTTCCTTTCTTTTTTTCTGGGAAAACTGATTGCTGTGTTTTACCTAATGTGGAACACCAGTAGTTCACTTAAATTTCAGTTGTACTGCTGCTTTAATGACTGCAACTGCAACATGCATTGTATTCAGTTAGTATTATGTATGGCGAAGCATAATAGGAATAGAATAAGAAGACACTGGAGATGCACCTTGGGTTTCTGACAAAGTGAGATCACTTTTGAGCATGTTGGAAATGAAATGTACTTTGCTAAGTAGCATTTAGGAGATGAAAATATCTTTCAAGGGAAAGATGACGATAATTTTAAAACCACGCTTAAATTACCCTTCAAGAAGCTCAGGTATAATAACTTTTAGAGCTAGCATAGTTTTAAGGATGTCTTGTTAAACTCTGTTGTCTACATGACACTTTAAGGCAAAGAAGTCCTTAAGGCCCTTAATGTATCAGCTTATGGAGAACTCTTGATAACAGCAGTACTGATGATGGTGGCTGTGACTAGATTTTTCTGCTTGATTTCCAAGGCATGCTTTTGAACTTTTGTTAAAAACACCCCTGCCCCCCCACCCCCAAATCCTAAAAACCAAACCAAACATATAAACTTCCCCCCAGAACCCCCAAGCCCAAACAACATCCATCCCTAAAACAACCAACCAACCCCTTCACTGCCAAACTGAAACAACAAAAAGCTTATCATGCTGCAGATAGATTTTTATCTATGAGATTAAATTCCACTGTTTTTGTCACACTAAGGTGCTCCCCATTTGCCAGAAGGCTTTGTCTTTTATCTTCTGCCAGCTGCAGAAGACAAGAGTAGCCAAAATAATATCATGGTAAATCATCCAATACAGAGGGGCTTTTTCTTTCTTTGTCTCTTCCTTTCCACACCTCTAGCTGAGGATGCTTTTTTTGAGCACTGCCATCAGTGTTCTTGCTATATGAGTTGTTTTCTTGGGTCTGATATATTCCCTAACATCACGTTTACATCATATGTAGCTTATTTTAATGTTAATAATTTTCATTGTGAAAAAGTGGAATTCTGATGTGCAAGAGTTTAATTTATTTGGATTGAACTTTTTTCCTTGACATTTTTTTTTTTGTTATAAAATAGTTCAACTTTTAGTTAAAAGGTTATGGATATTGCTTAATGTAGTAGTAATTAAGAGCCTGAAAAAAATGATGTCTTCTTCCAAAATCCATCAATGTGATTTGCAGATAATTCCAAGAAAAGCAACTCATGGCCTTAGAACATGTGACACATCTTGCAGGTACTCAGTGTGAATGTTGTAGTTGTCTCAAAATATTCACTCATCTAAAGTGCGAAAGAAAGTTTAATAGTAGCTAACATTAATTTTAAAAGGATAGGGAAATTTAATACGTGTCCAAGACCTTTATCCATGTTAATGAATGCCTTCTCAAGCCAATGTGAATGCATACAGAGTAATGTAGTACTGGAAGCAAACTGGAGTCTTTTGTGCTCTACTTCTTTGGACTTTGTATTTTACTCTCTCTTAGTACAGCACTTGGAACAAGACAATATTTCTTTGGGGACCTCTTTGTGTACCAATTACATAAATATTTGATGGTTATTTTTCAATGACTTTGGTTACAGAAGCATTAATTAGCTAAAACAAGTTCTGCTCCTGTATGTTGCTTATATGAGGCTGAAATGTAATACACAGCTCTTATAGAATTAAAGTTGAACAAGCAAGCCAAAGTTTTCACCGATAGTGAAGTGGACATGATGAAAATATTGGCAAGTTAATTAACTATTTACGAGGAAACTATGTCTCCACTTTAGAGAGGGTTTTGGAGTAGCCCCATGGGAGTTAGGTTTGATTCCATCAGTATTAAAATAATGATCCATGTTAACAGGTGGCTAGGTAGAATTTGAGAGAGAATGAGCTACTGGTAGTTAGGGGAAAAAATGAAGCTATGTAGACTGATATTCCCTCTTGCATTTGGAAACAGCAAACTTTTTAGGGGCAACACGAAGGCACTACTTAGATCTAAGCATTCTCCTGAAAATGTAGAGGTGACCATTACTTTCTGTAGGTTACTGCCAACATTAAGTACACTGGAAGAATACCAACATCTTCCTCTTCCAGAGGAGTGCAGTGCACTTCCCTTACTGATGGCATCACTTTATCAGCTGGGAGATGAGGAATTTGTCTGCAAAAAGACTCTGTCCACATGTTCACCAAACTCAGTCATTGTTTATCTGGAGTAGTTTAGTAATAGAAAGAAAATTTAGCATCTCAGAGACAGACAATATATTCAAAGTCTCATAAATACTTAAGCAGACTCCAAACTGTCACCTTCGAAGTGCTGGTCCAAACTGCAGGGTGTTTCAAAAAGATGGCCCTAATTCAAAATCACTTCAATTTGAAATTGGGTGCATCTTTTGGAAACACCCTGTACTGTTGTTTTTCCTTAATACTTTCAAAATGAGGAAGGATATCCCTGCCCATCCTATGCTTAGGTGTTTTCTCCAAATCACTTGGAGTTCTAACTTCTGGTATTCCTGCTCTTCTTTTTTAACTCTTGTGTTCTGTACTTTGACAGGCTTTGAATAATCATTCTTTGCTTACTTTGGAGCCCCAGTGGCGTAAAGGATAAGGCACTGGCCTACTAAGCTAGGCATTATGAGAATGAGTCCCAGCTGTGGTGACTCACCACCTTCCTAGAAGGTACCTCTTTTCAACAGGCATGAGGCCCTGAATGTGGAATGCAGTGACTTGAGAAATAGGGGGCAATGGCAGCACATTGCTGCCCAGCCTTTGAAGGAGGAGGGTCTGTTCCTGAATAGGAACGGAGCGGACTGGACCTACCAAATTATGTATGAGGCCTTGCAAGCAGAACCAAACTACAACATTGAGGCAGGTGGTAAGAGGTGACTGAGCCACCCTGCCTCCATCAAAAACAGCTCCAGCAAGCCAAAAAAGGCAGCTTGTGATTGAAGGAACAGAAGGCTCAATATGCAAACCTGACCCACTTCTAAGGCAAGTGCTGCCTCGCTGGGGCCAAGATTAAAGGCGTAAAAAACTTATTGCCCTGATTAAAGTCTCAGACCATTTAGGACATGGTTTAGTGCTAGAGTTAGGTTGTGTTTGGACTCTATGATCCTGAGAGTCATTTCCAACCGAAATTTACGTATTTTCAACTGAACCCTGTTTTGTTACTACAAAGTAGCATCCTCAAGATCCTGTACCTGTGGAAGGTCATTGGAAGGCTACTGCATCTTTTCATTGTCCACACTCTGGATAGTGGGACCTAGGAAATTTCATACGATATTGTTTGTTATGTAGGTGTACTTGTAGGCTTTCGCAGGAAAGGTCAACATGCTGCAGTGCTCTGTGCCTCTGGCAAGCCTGCTTGCTTGTCACAGGTCTCTGCGAGTTCACCAGATAATGTTTACTCTGTACCTCCAGTGGCACTGCTCAGCTTTCATAGGTCAATGCATGGTAACTGTTTTACCTCACCAGTGCTTGACCTGCTCACCTATTTCTGGCCTATGGGTATTCACCAATGTACTTTCACACTAGTCCTCTGCAGGACTGCTCACCTATCCACCACAGACCACTGCCCTTTCCAGGAGTCTCCATTTCTGTCCATGATGCTCTTTCATCTTCATATCCTATATCTGTAACAATTCTGCCACTCCTCAGTACGACTCTGTATCTTTATTTGGTCTACGTGAAGTCAGTCCTTCACCCTTCCCTGCTGTCCATCAGTTACAATCAGTCAGTCACAGGCCTACATGAAGTTACAACATCCAAGACATCCACTCTGTGACTGCTACGTACATGAGGAATTCATACTTTATGACTGTTTATCTCTCAAAGACTCCTGTGCAAAGTTTAGTTTCTCCCTTATTCTCTCCTGTTTTCAAGTAACGCCGTCCTTAAGAAACTGCTCACCCGAAGGTGACAAAGCTCAGCTTCAGTTAGGCACTGAAGTTTGCTCATTAGAGGACTTGCTGTACTTTTCTCAGCCGGTCTGTTGCAGAAGGCATTTGAGAGCACTATGGTAACGACATAAGTCACAGCCTGCCCCACAAGGGATCCCAGCTTGTTTTTCACCTGTGAGCCATGGTTCGCAAGTGACTCTCTTGGAAAGTATTTGTTGGTTTAGGGGTGTTGTGTCACATCTGGCCACCAACTGGCAAGTCTCTTCATGGAAATACCATGGTTTTCATTTTTGCAAGCATCCTGGAGGCGCAGGGCAGGCTGATCCAAGTTAGGGGTTCTGTGAATCTGTCCTTTTCTTTCCTGCCCTGAGCAATGTGTCCTGCACGTTTCTCTGTCTTGCAGTGCTGCCATGAGTGGATCCCACAAAGTTTGGATCCAGTTGGAAACTAATTGCTCTTTAAAGCTAGGATTTAGTTTTCAGAGAACTGACCTGTCTAAAGAAACTATCCAGTTATATAAATGTGACTACTGGCTCAAGAGGGTGGAGGGATGGGTGTGTAGCCACATGGCATGTGGCAGGGAAAAATTTGGGACCAAAATCTTTATAACTTATATCAACCTGTATTGTGAAAGGGCAGCTTACCAACTGCCTGCGTGAGTTGTGAGCCTGCTAGATTAAGTGCTCACAGGGATCACAGAGGGGACACAAGTGGAGGCTGCCTTAGAGAGTAACAAAGCATGATCCAGAGATGGTCCTGCTCAGGACTCACTCTCAGTTCCACTCTCTATATTTGTACACTGCTCTGTTGGAAGCCCAAATGCTGCTTTTGCCTTTGGTGGGGGCAGGGGGAGAAGGTTTGAACACTATGGCAGTCTCCCTGGAGGGTCAAAGTTCAAGCAGGGGCTTCTAATTTGGGTATATATAAAAATACTGTATGTTTGTATACTGTGCATGCATATATACATATACCTATACTAATGTATGGATTTAAGGAGAATTAGAGCACTTTTTGTACTTCAGAGTTATATAAACTTGTGTGTGTATGTATGTTTGTGCTTTTAGTCAAAAGGAAGCATTGCAATTAGTTGTATTTTTCTTTTATAAACCAGCTCTATAAATATTTGAAAAGAGCTAACACATGTTGCAAATATTTAGTTAACGGTCTTTGTTGAAACGAAATTTAAGAAAACTCTAAAATCATAATATCCTACCAGTATTAAGAGGTCATTTTGTGTATGTGTGAATATTCCAGTTGAAGCCTGCTTCAGCCAAAACATCTGTTCAGTTATCTGTGATTGATGTGTGAATTTTCTGGCAAAAGCCCCACTCAATATTTTTAATAGTGAATGATAAACTGGAAGTTATATTTGTAACGTTTTAACATCATGTGCAGAAGTTATATAACCAGATCTGGATCTATGTGGTTACTACTATTTAAACTACTGTTAGGGTGTCTGTCATATGAGAATCCAGTGTTTTCTGAACAAGTACAGAAGAAAAAGGTGGATCCTGTATTACCAAGATTATAATTTGAGTGTAAGGAAATAGAATGGAGCATCCAAGACTAATTGTAGTGGGAGTAAAAAGAATCAGTAATATGCGCTGTCTTCTCAAACTCTTATGAGATCTTGATCTGACCAAAGAACTTTATGGTTAAAGATATTACAATGAATTTAAATTACCCTTGACACAAATGTAATATTTGTGCACTATGAATGCCAATAAAGTTATGTAGTAATGGAAAGCAAAGACACGATCTTCTATATTGTTTCTTTAGTAAGCCAAAATACACAGGTAGTTAATTGCCATGCCTCAGTCTACTCATTTCCCAATTACTGCCTAAATCTTCTGATTGTTTTTGCTTGTTAGTTTTTCCTGCTCCCAGTTTTGCAGAATAACTCCAAGTCTCTCATCGCAGGATATTCTCCCTACTGCATACCAAGAAAAAAAAAAAGCATCTTGTGATCAGTATTGAACAGATAGATTTAGTGAGACCTCCTGAAAACAGACAGGAAAGATTTGACTTAAGCATCCTTAGTCTCTGAGCAACAGGCAAGACTTGCAGAACTCTCCTGAGAATAGCTGGCTTTTGCTATGCAAGGTTTGGTTATTCTGTTGCTGAACATATCTTCCCATTATTAAATCACAGCCTAGCATAGTGTGTATGTGGCTTTGTTACATAGCATCCATTTTCTGAACTTTTAATGTTTATCAGAAAATAATAGTATGTACTAATACTATTCAATGTGGTAGAAATATGGGAAAACTATAGCAGAAACACGCCAACACGAAGGTACAAAAGTGTTCATTGTGATGCAATACTAACATATTTTTAAAAGGTTATCTAGACAGATATACCATGTGATTTTCTTTGAGTGTGCTGATGCAAACAAAAACAAGCAAAAAGATTTATGAAAATGACAAAATAAAAGTACTTCCAATGAGACATAAAATAGATTTTAAAATGTGGATTAAGGTGCTTACTGCTATCAGTGAATAGGACCATATTTATTATAAAAATCTGGTAGTGATTTCCTGTAAATTTTAATTTGTGAGATACCACCAGGTTTGCAATAAGAAATCTTATATTTTTGCTTTGCTAATTCATTTCCCTCAAGGTACAAATAACTTCGGCGTTGTATCAGTTTAATATTCATATTCTACTTTCTATCTGCTAAGCATCTTTTTCAGAGTTGAAGGTTAATGGCGCACCTGACCCTTACATCTCTATAAGTGATTTGTTCAGCTTTGTACATAAATCTTTATAGTTCAATTGCAATCCAAAAATAAAATCTTACTGAAAAGATTTTGTTGAATGGTGGTATAAAACGCATTGGAGAACCTACAATTTTATAAAGTGTCAAGCTTTACTGAACATTGTTATAGTAATGACATTTGCTAACAGTTTAGTTTTGAGAATTTCGGTTACAATGATTTTTTTTTTTTTTTTTAACCTGACAGATGACTGGTCAAGTAAGCAATATAGCGGATGACTAATTCCTCTTTCATTTTTGGGTTACAAAGGAGCAAATTTACACTTGTAAATCCAAGATTCCAGATTTATGGTGGTAGAGATGAGCGCTAAATCTGGCAAAGGTGGATTATGGCATGTACAAAGCATGATGGATGAATGCAGTATAGTGTTACGAATTAATGCCTTGTATTGTGGGTACATATGTGTTGTAATAAGTGCTCTACGGACATCTACTGAGTGATTGTCTTTTGGACCACAATTTTTGGGGAGCTGAGACAGACTAGCAGTATAGATGGGAGAGATACCTGATGTGATAGTGTACTCAGGGTTGATTTTCAAAACTGTTGATAATTCAGCACATTCTACAGATATCACTAGAAAGTGCTGGCTAATCAACATTTCTGTAAATTGAATATGGTCCATTCTCTACCTGATTTCAGTAGTGATTGTCACAGCCCTGTGGGATGACATTATTTCCAGCCTGGGTACCACATTAGCTGAGAAAGCTGGGTCTCTTAGAGCCCCAGAAATAGTATAATACTGCACTTTCCATCTATGAACGAGAGATTTCTTAGACACTTATTCCCAGTCTGTTTGCCAAGCTTCTCATGTTAGGCTCAGCTGCAATGTTTCAAGCAACTATTTTTCTTTGCTTGATGATTTACTCAGATTGCAGGTCTGCTGCTGCTGCTGTTGCTGCCTTCTAGTCATCTGCAGAGCCTGCGAGCATCCAACAGAGTTTATCAGCTTGGTCTCCACACTTCATCTGAAGCATAGTTGTGCCTCACTGGCTGGCGACTGCTTCTCTAGAAAGTCCTTGGAGGCAAGGAATTAGTCCCAGAATCACTGTGGCTCTGTTATACCCCTGCTGATGCTGAGCAGTTGGAAATGCAGTTTGGTTCCTTGCATCATGTGTGTTTAGTAGAAGAAAAAGAGAGATGCTTCTACCTGAATTTGGTCACCTTGCTTGTTGAAGAAGTACAAGAAAGGCCACTGTACTCTCTTGCAATCTGTCTTGGCTTTTCCCCACACCTGGCTGTACAACCTAAAAGGAATAGCACCGGCATTGTAAATACAACCTAATAATAATCAAAAAGGTATCATTGTTGCAACTAACTGCAGCAAAGTACTGTAGCCTGGAGATGGGATGAACTCCCTTAAAGAACATGTGCTTTGAAGAAGTTTAAATTGTAACATTGTCAAGATAGGAAAGGATATTTTTTTATACTCAGTGTTGTGATTTTTTTAGTGACCTTTTCTGCACCCACTTTCCCAATCTAAAGTTAAATTCCATGTTTTCTAATCCCACCTAATAGACTCACCAGACTTTGTAGCCTTCAAATCAGTTTTTGAGTATTGATGTATCTTGACTCACCCAGTATGAGATCTTTTGTTTCAAAAGAGAAATTACTTTCCGAAGCAGGCTTGGAGCATACTGTGCTTCAATCCTCCTCCCACTTATTCCTTTTGACAGTTACTGACAACAGAACAATTTCCTTTATACTATGGAAGAAGAGAAGTGTTTTTTCCTCAAGTAACTGGGGTATGGGGACACATGAAACAACCTCATTAGCTTTCCTTTGGTTAACTGGTGAAGATGAAAGCATTTCTGGTCCTTACCTCTCAACAATAAAATAAATTTATTTATAATTCTTTTCCATGTGTTAAGTTTTGTCTGGATTTGTTCTTCCTTCAGTCAGTGTTTGCAGATTCAAAATTAACTTTGATCTTTTCCCTTTGCTGATAAACCTTCATGAGTCCAGACTCAAGTGTATTAAATTTTCAGGTCATAACCTCTAATCATGCCCATCTAAATAGCTCTGTTAACTTGGTGTAGCTGTGCCAAATTACATCATCTGACAGCCTAGCCTGATAGTCTCATTAAAACCTCAGAAAGAAAGCACCTGTATCATAATCTGTATTATTTATTATGAAGGAATCACCAGATTTCAGCATAACCTGAAGACAGAGGAACTGCTCAGTGGTGAGATTATGAACTAATGACAGCTCTTGAGTCCACATTACTCTCTAGACTTGAGACGTTGCACAGTGTGATATGGTGGGAAACCAAGGCATGATGTGAGCACCTATTAAGACATCTTCAGCAGTCAGGATCTGCTCCAACAACGAACAGATGGCTGTTAACCAGCCCCTTTAACTAGCATGCAGGTGACCCCTGTGACAACAGTGAGTCATAGCAACCTATAATCTGTCCAAGGGTGAGGCAATTAGATTGCTTACTGTGTATTTTTTGGTTATGGAGTTGACTGAAAAAGAGATGACAGAAGGAGATAGGAGGTCAGATAATGGGAAGAAATAGAGGCCTAAGGTCCCTCCTGTCAGATTTGGCTTAATTGCCATAAAAGGATCCTGTTGTTTGAGACAGTCTGTCAACACAGTACTGTGTATAACAGTTGCAATGGTAAAATGTTCAGGAAAAAATAAGAATGGTACGAAGTTTTATGACTTTAGTGTTCTCCTGATGACAGCTACTTTCAGCTCAGGTAATTTCCCCTACTAGATGTAGTTTGTCGATCTAGTAACCTTCCATGGATCTCTCTTCCAAAGTCTGGTATAATTTCTTCTTGAAACATTGTACAGTTTTTGTACCCACAAAGTCTTTTGGCAAGACAGAGGTACTACCCACTGCATTAGTATCCATGTCCTTTTGTTTATTATGAGTCTGGTTCCAAATAACTTAGTCTGGTTTCGTCTGAATCCCTTTAGTTCTTTCCCTGAAAAAGAGAATATGCAGTCCATCCACACCCCCTTTCCTTACTATGCATAATTTTATAGAATTCTACAATGTCTCTTTTCTAGAACGAAGAGTCTCATTCTACTCAGTGATGCCACAGCTGTCATAGCAAGGCTTTTATGACAGTTGTTCCCTCCTATGAACCCATTTGTGATCTGATCTGTCTCTTCGGAGGTGAGGAGACAGGGACTGCACATTGGGTTCAAGATGTGGATACAGCATGGATCGCTATGTTTACATAATATTTTTTTCTTAGTCTCTATTCCTTTCCTAATGGAATGCAATGTTCTCTTTACTTCTTGGCTTTTTTAAAAATACTGAGCTGATATTTTCAAGGAACTTTTTGTTGCAACCCCAATATGTCATTACTGATTCATATAGGTCAATTCAGAGTCCAGTGTGCTATACGTGAAATTGGTTGTAATCCACAGATATTGCTTTACATTGAAATCCATTTGCCATTGTTCAGGCTCTTACAAAGCTTTTCTGCAATGCTTTGCAGTCTGCCCTTATCCTTGCTACCCTGAAAAACTTCATGAGTGCAATTTGCCTTCTCACTGCTGCTCTCTTTTTCCAGGCTGCTTACGATGATGCTGTACAGTGCTGACTCTGCAAAACCCCTTCGGTGACATTTTTTTTAAGCAGTGCAGGATCTCCTTCTACCTACTGTTTCCAGTTGTTTAACCAATTATTCTTCCACCCCACGACCTGTCACCTTACCCAAAATGTGTCACATGATGTTACTGTGTGACTGCCAATGCTTCTTCCCCTTCTCTCTCTGTTTACATTGAGGCTGTAGCTGTCCAGGGAGGTTTTGAATTTCCTGTCAGCGAATAAGCCAACCAGAACACTTTGATTATCTTCAGCTTAATTGCCTCCCAATCAAGCCTCAGCAAATACAGCTAACCTTCCACTTACTGGTCCTGATTTTTGGTGAGAGACTTCAAAGGGGCACATCATTCTGGAAAGGCTTGTAGCTTATGATTAGAACATACTTAGTAAACAAAATAAATTTGTACCATCTCTTAACATTTTTAATTAAAGTAAACCCAGCAACATTTTTTCCTAAGAATGAATTGAAATTTAAAGTCTGTCAACACAAAAACAAATCATCCCTTTATTTGCTTGTTTGTTAATATCTCAGATCAAGTATTGAGTGATAAAGCAATATTTAAAGGTGTCATTCCTCTGTTTTTCTGCTGTGTATTCTAAAAACTCTGCTGTGCTTTTTGTGTGTGGTTTTTTTTTTGTTTAGTTAGTTAGTTTGTTGTTGTTTGGTTTGGTTTGGTTTGGTTTTTTCCTCCATATTTTTCTTCTTGAGATTGAGTTTGCTGGAGTAGGGGTTCAGTCTTTCATTAATCCCCCTACTGGTAACATGCCTGTTATCTGGTCTAAAGATTGACTTCCATGATCTTACTGCTTCATCTGGAAAATTGTTTAGGGTATAAATCTCTTTGCAGATTAGTGTGTCTCATTCCCTCAAGGGGAATTACATTTTTTCCCTTTTAAACATTAACTCTTTGGCCTCAAGAAGTTTGTTGATTTTATTATTGATAATCAAGTTTGATATTATGTATTTTACAGAATATTGGTTTATTTGCCAGCTAATTTGGCACTGAATGTATCCAGGCCAGCTGATTATGTGTTTTTCCATTGACACTGCCAAATACAGGAGATGGTAGACACCCTCCTCCGTTCCTCTTTGAGGAAATCTGATTTGAGTGGTATTTTTTCACTTTTTAAATTTTATTATTATTTCTTGTATTTTTCAATCTCAGAAGATCTATTGATATTGCAATATGTTTTTGTAGCAAGAAATTTGTGTTATTGACATAGAAGAAATTTGCTGATAAAGTTATTCTGAACAAATAGGAAAGATTTTGCTTTACATCTGAAAGTCACATTTTTCATGCTATAGTAATCAGTGGCCATAGATAAATAGTTGGAAAATAACCACAAAAATTCAGTAATTCTGAAATCTAAAGTGTGCTTTCAAAAATAATTAAAAATTAATGTAAATCCTGACATGTTTGTTACCCACCTCCATATAGGTTCTACATTGAGTGCTTCAGTAATGCAGAGGTCTCTGCCTTTTTTTTTTGTATTTGGCAGACTTAACAATCTATTCTACATTTGTGCTTGAGTTTCTAACAGCTCATTTTCATTCTGTTGTGTCCCATTAAATGTTTTCATCTTCTTCAGGGGAAGCATGCCTGTGTTTTTAGGCTTCCTGTACCATCTTTTATTCAAAAACTTTTTCTGTTTATAAATGAGTAAGAAGATTTTGGTTGGAAAGGTAATGCCATGAAGAAACATGTGCAAAGTCAACTGTTTCATTCCATAGTTATTTTTCTAAGGAACGAAGGTTATATAGTTTGTTTTAAAGCATTTTGGCCAGACCTTTCGTTCCAAGGTGTTCTGTTCTTTACTTATACACACTAGTATATTCTTTAACTGTTTATGTTCAGAAGTGGGAGTTAGAGAGTAAAATAAACAGGACATTAACACCGTCACTGTTGGTAGAAATGAAGAAAGGCAGACTGTCAAAATGTGTAAATTATTGCAGCTTTGCTTAAGGTCTGAAATTTGGACTTAAGCATGTCTGCTTCATATACTGTTGAGCAGCTAAAAATAAACCTAATTCTGTGAACTAGGTGGACTTCACCTTCGCCATCAGTGAACAAGGCTGTGCTTTGCATCTTTACACTTGTGCTGTGTGTGATTGCTTGTCTGTCAGGAGTGAGACAACTTGGAGCTGTTAGAGATTGCTGCTAATTATTTGTAATACTGTAGCAAGAGAATCTGCAGTCATTAATGAGGATCCCATTATGCTAGGTACTATACAGCCATACAGTAAGGCAGATCTGTACCCAGGAGAAATAATGAAAATAGAAAAGGGGAATTTTGGCAAAAAGTTAAAGAGCTCCAGATTTACAAAGAAAATGTGAAAATTATAAGCTGGGTAGTATGGCAACTGTCTGTACCCATACACTCTTTTTTGTTTACTGTATTATTTGAGCAGCTCTCAAATTGTAACATATTTATCTCCACAAACACCTTTTGATAGAGAGAAGGTCCATTATCTTCATTTAGTTGGTGACAGAAAGAATTAAATTACTTACCTACAATTATATAGATAACAGGAGTAGGGAATTGCTCTGGACTGACATCTCCATGTCATGACATTCTGGGTCTTGATCTCTCACCCAAACTATTGCACTATACTTTTTATAATGTAACTGACACACACTTTGATATGTATGTTTGGCAATAAACTGATTTTGTATCTTGGATACAAAACATTAAATTTAGCACATCAGTCCTTGTACAGATAGACATTCAAGACCTTTGGCACAAAACATAGACTTTTTCACAGTTGCTGTCTGAATCTGGCAATGCCATGTCATTCCATCACATGCTACCCGTGCAGGGGGCCAACAGCTCAGTATTTGGCTTGGGTTTTGTAAAACTTATGTGACTAGAGTTCTGTGATATAACATGAAATTGTGTGTTATTTGCACTTTCACATCACATGTCATTTGCCTCAGTTTGTAGGAGACTAGATGCTAATTTCAAACAATTACATTTGCAGACGTGACTGACCCATTTGGTGACGGAATAAATGGGAAGATGAATACTTTTACTGAGCTACTGGGACCTGTCTTCTCCCCCGTGATCCCTACAAACTGTCTCACTGTTACTTTCCAAGTGTGGCTGGTATTACCCACGTCAGCAAGAGATGACTGCTTCTGTTAGCTGAAGTTGTTAGAAACTTGCTGTCTGTACACATCTGGTATTTTTCTGTCTATTAATCACAGAAGGATAAAATGTTTAAGGACCAGATACTTTGTCTTTTTAAGAAGGAAGTTTACATGCTTCAGGTTTTATAATTTATGCCTTTACATTTCCTATGTATACGTATATTTTTTAAATCTTAAGAAAGATTAAGAGTTCCCTTGGACTCCCTTAGACAGTAGTTAATCACTTCTATTCAGCTTCTTTCTACCCTTCAGTGTTCTTCTTTTCTTCCTACTAAGGTACACAGCAGCAATCTGTTTCTTTGCACAAGTATTTTAAAATAACTGATTTCCTTTAATATAAACGTTATATATAATGATATTCCTTTAATATAGGATAGGAGGTGAGTGATTTCATGATGAGAAAATAGTAAGAAAGTCTTACTAAAATGTAGCATTCAGCAATGAATTTTGTATTTGCAGAGTTGATAGGAGCAATATGCTAGCCACAAAAAATCCTGAGGTTCTACCAGAGCATAATTACTCTTTTTGCCCTTTTTTATCTTCTTACCTGTGACTGACAAATATGATACCTTTAGCATCATGTACTCTACCTCATATTAGAGGTGCCTAAATAAACTGTTGAGAACACTTCATCTTGAGGTGACATGGCTTATACATGTCAAACGGATTGTCTGAGGTTAGGTGGGAGTCAAATTTGCCTGACAAAATAATGCCACTATGAGAAATCTTTGAGCTGGGTGTGCAGCACTCCATCTTTTATGTGTTGTGCTCTTATGGAGCAACAGGACTTCTTCACAGACTCCTGTTGCAATAGAGAATGCTTCATGGTGCATCTTCTCAGTCTGTGGCCTGTCTGTGCAAAGGCTGGAACTGAGAAACTGTTAACTGGTAGAGATTAATAAAAGCATAGTAATTGTCTTATAGTGGTTCAAAAATATTTCATGTTACAGTTGGACAACTATAACTATCAAAGTGGGTGAGAAATAGGGATGTGCCACTAACTTTAGAAAGGCAAACTTCTCACTTGATATCTAACTTTTGTAGAAACCTAAGTTCAATGACAAAATTTTCAGGCAGAGAGAGCTTCTCTACTTACTCTAGGCATTTTGCTTGTCTAGCCATGTTCCACTACATTCAACCTTTAATTAAAAAGAATAATCACTTTTTGAGTTTTCACTAGTCAAATTATAATCAATAAGAGTACATTCTTTACACACATCTATTTGAGAGCTTTGTAGTTCTAACTATTTTTTTTTCTGCTATGGCCTTGTTGGTGATAAGTTTGCAATAAATCTTAGATGGCAGTTGATGCAGGTGCTAAGGTATTTAACCGTCAAGGCAGGAAAGATAGAAAAAGTCTCCTTTGAGAAATTTGAATTTTATTCAGCATATACATTTCCACTATAGAGAGAAAAAAAAAGGTAATAAAACTGCTGTTAAAGTCCTGTTTTAAACTACTAGAAATACATGATAAACTGAAAGAAATACCTGGTATTTTTTTCTTCATGTGCTGTTTGAAAACCAAACCAGATTTTCTTCCATTTAACTTCAATGCTGAGTTTTCCTATTGAATTGGGAAGGCCCAATTCAACTTTACAAAATAGAAAAGAAGCCAAGATATAAATATATCTTGAATAATTCAGAACCAACTTATTGAAAAACTTCCACTCTCAAAACTTAATTGAAGAACTCTGTCATATGGAATATAGATTTGACAAAAAAAGGGATCATGAGAGCAACAAATCTGTTCATCGTCTGCATGGCAATACTTAGTAATTTGAGTAATATAATCAGGGAGTGCAATTGTATAGACATAGAATAATGCAGGGCCAAGAATAAAATCCTGTGGGACATCAGCTGTAAGTGAAAAATTACTTGATTAAGGATGGCTGTATTAAACAAATGAATGGTCAGACAAAAATAATGTTAGCCAGCACGCTAGCTTTAATAATACATCTAGAGTACAATGAATAAGCAATGGCGATTGTGAGTACTCAAAATACAAGACTGACAGCATTTGTTAGAGCAAACATGAAATTCTATTCACAAACACATGTACCTTGATCGTTTCGGGTGATTAACCAAGTGACACCACTTAGTGGGTGTCTCCAGTAGACAGTTATAAATCCACTCTGGCAGTGAGAAAAACAAGTTCTAACTTTTGGTAATGTTTGCAAGACAATAAGTGCTCTGGGAATAAGTTAGTAAAACAGACATTTGTCAGTCATCACAATAATAATGACATAAAGGCCATACAAACAGACAACTGGAACTGCTGCAGGTGAAGGCTGAAAAAGTGGGGAAAGGACCCTTAGCAGACCAGTAGCTGGTGTAGATTATGTTGGTGGCTCAATAGAAAACTGGATAGAAGGTTTATCCCTTGAGATATGATATGAGATCGATGATATAAAATTTATTTTAAATTTCCTTGATAAATTTTAATGTTAGGAAGATGTGGGAAACAATCTCAAGCTAAATATTCAGTAGACTATTTTCTGTACTTTTTGTTTACCTGCAACCTGGTCTTGTTTTCCCTACTTTGTTTACTTTTAATTAGTCTTTATTAAAAGGATCTCAGTTTCCTATCATGTGGTGATTTTTAAGACTTTTAAAGATTTTTAAGGCTCTGATTCCTCAGCATATGATATCACTTTGTGAATAACAGAACTTTCCGACATATTTTTGTTTAAATATACAAAAGTCATATTCTTCATCTGGTCTTTTCTCTCAAATTGTCTGGCTGATTTTGTCTGCAATCTGTGTAGTCATATAAGCCTGATCTGGAAACAAGCAATTAGCTTAGATTGTCCCTCCTCTTGCCAATGTGGAATATAGTTCCCCAGACAGAACACACATGCTTGATTTTAGCCAAAAGCTGAGAAGAAGCCTCCTGATCTTCACCCACTGAAATTCAAACTCTCATCTGCTATTAATACATTTTCAGCAAATGATTACCAGAACATCTGCTCATGCCCAGTAAATTTTTACTTCCTTCTCTTAGTGTTGCCTTCCCCAGTGGACGGATGAGAGACATTCTGCAGCTCATTCTGCTCTTAAAAATAACATCAGTCCACTGAAGAAATGTTAGCTGAAAATGAGGTAGTGATCTTTGTAGTTCATGTTGCAGCTATAAAGGAAATAAGAACAATATGATTGTAGTATGAACAGTAGGATTTTCATCTAACTTTGCTTGTTTGTTTGTTTTGTTTTATTCAGGAAACATTATGAAACATTCAGGAAATGTATGTAATGTGTGTAATGCATATAAGCGTTTATACAATTTGAAAATATGACATACTGATTCCAAAATTCTGATAGCACTGTAATATGACAGCTTTATTTGGAAATCAATGTAAGTAGTAGGAAAAATAAAACAAAACAAACCAGATCACTGTGGCTGAGTGGAGAGGCTTTTCTGAAGTAAATGTGCTACAATATTTTTTTAGATGTAGACATACATTCAGACTGTGACTCATATTTCTCTTTTTAAAACTTTTCTTAACTCAAGCATTTGGAGAAAGAGAACTTTCTTGGAGTCAATTTCCAACATAAGATGCAATATTTCCATGGATATATCCTATGTTTCCAGTTTTGTAGTTATGCTGCTTGTTGATTATAGTGACATTAATCTATGTGCATTAGCATGCTTTCTCTAGACTTATGCAACTGTCCGTACATATAACAGTCATCTACTCACAGGTGGACACCCAAGATTTGTATTTAACCTCAACATGTAACCTAACTATATTCCTCATTAAGTTGGACACCCCGCCTCAGCTTTCTTGTCTCACTTTTAAATTTCAGAACACATGAAGAAATGCAAATAGAGATTTATGCTCCACTGAAGGAAGGGGACTATTCTGATCCTTACACACAGATGAGTGGGAAAATGCAAAGTGACAGTGTACCACAGCAATAAAGCCCCCAAATTAACACAGCTATGCAAAAATCATTAACCTTATCATTCCTTTCCTGGATCTATATCATAACTTTCAAGCCTGCTCCTGTCCACTTCCATGTCTTTTCCAAAGTATGTCCTCAGATCCTCTTTCTAATCTCCCTCCTGCTTTTTATTCTGTGTATTTCCACAGAAACCATTAACCTGTATAATTTACTGATAGAATTTATTTTTGTGCATTGAGAAAAAGTGTGTATCGACATGCCTACTTTTCATTTTCATGCTTTTTCCAGGAGTGTTGCTTTCTGATCTTAGAGTGCTTTTGTGTAGGTCACATGTGCTACCAGGACAGGACCCTCTCAATAGCCCAGATAGCAGCAAACTAGATCTGCAGAGGCCCTCTTGTGTAGTCTCGTGCCTCTGCACAGCATAACCACTTATTTACATAAATATTTGGCTCATGTCTCTCTTCAGAAGCTAAATTTGAATGATTTGTTTGGGATTGCTACTCCAGCTGCAGAATTTTAGGGCAGTGAATGCTGGGCCTGATTGCCTGTAAGGAACTACTGATCTGATGAAGTCTTCAGGAAATAGTTGGGCAAAACTGAAAATGTGAACCTGAAGTAAAGCCCAACCAGAGCAGAAGAAATATTTTTTTCTTTGTTGATTTAGACAGGCACAAAAGCCCCCTAATGAACTCAAATGACTTCCAAAAATAACTGAGTGTGGAAGCCGTAGCCTGGGGGCTTCTGGTTCACACAGTTCCAAAATCTGGGATAGTAGCCTTCTGTCTTCATGGTGCACACACAGCTACACTGTAGGCAGAAGATCAACGGATTTTAGAGTGGCAGAAGATTCAGCTTTTAAAGAAAAAGTCACTTTTAAGCCCAGTTGTAACAGAAGTTCGTTATTCATTGTGGTTGCCTACTGTTGCATGTTTTAGTTAGAGTTGACATCTTGAAACCTTATTACTGTGTTCTGGTGGATAATATTGTTTCCACTATTTTATGTTACAGAATAAGAGCCAAGGATTGAGTTTTGTCCGTATACATGCACCTTGGCAAGTACTTAGTCGAGAAGCAGAACTCCATAAAATAAAAATGCCTACTAAAAAGGTAAGTATCTTCCATCTTCTATGGAGTTGTATAACTGAAGAAGAGTGGATCAGAATGGTTGTTACATGTACAGAATCCCAGAGAATTACTTTATTTCAAAGCCAGAACAAAGAAACTGCTAGGCCTATTCTTTCAAGTTACTAATTATTTTGAGATGATTTACTGCTCAGAATCAGATTTAAGATGGGATTTTCAAGGTGATTTCAAAGGCCACAGAGGCAGCTGGCTGACAGACGGCCTTCAGAAGAGTGATGACAGAGGTGAGTTTTAAGGAGGGTTTTGAAAACTGAGAAGTCAGTGGCTGTTTGGATTTTTGTCAAGGAACTTTCCTCAAAGGTGAAGTGCAGTATGGGAGATAGAATGATGGCTAGTCATTGCCTTAAGATTTCTCTAAAGTCTGGGGATGCTGAGAAAGTCTGTTTTGGTGCTATCAATGACTTAGTCCATCCAGACTTGCCCATTGTCAGGAGAACTTTGTCCCATTATCCTCTTTACAGTCGTAGTAATTGAGAATATCTAGAGCTTCCAGTGGAGTTGCTGGAAAATGCAAATTCTGAAGAGCAGATCCCAAAATTTGTGGTCCTGCAATGGTTTAGTATGCTGGCTAACAAGTCCACTAAAGTTAGTGCAACTGCCTTGTGCTTTCAGTTAGTGATACTCATCAGCTGAACTACTGATTTTATTTTTTTCCACAGGGTTGTTGCTGTTTTGTTTGTTTGTTGCCTTTTTTTTTTTTTCCAAATTGGTTGTTTCCAGTCAGCAAAAGCTTTGAAAATGAGTAAGTTTGGACAGCTGCAGTACCTCTGTCATTTTTGGCGTATTGATAGATCTCTGGGCCCTTTCTAGAAATGGACTTACATATTCAACTCCTCTCTTTGATCTCTCCTCAGCTTTGTTCTTTTGTGTGTTTTTAGTGCCTGCTAATTTCTCCCTCCTTTTTCCCTCATGGGAATTTTCCCCTCATAGCTTTTTGCAGATGCACCAAAGCAAATTTTACACTATTTTAACTGAGGAATGTTGCCATCATATTGTTCTGCGTTAGGGTCTCCAGGAGCCAATAATCTCTGTTGGCCATCCTAGTCACAAACAGTTCTGCATCCTCTTCTCTCCTCTGAATGGGAGAAAAAATGCACAGTAAATCGTAAAGCCCTAAAGACACAGAATCGTCTGGGGTAAAGACATCTGAAAATATTGTCAAATTATTTCATTTAACTCTAATCATGTCTGTGCACACTTCATGTGGAATGAGATCGTCATATATTGACATTTATTGAATAATACAACAAATATTCAATGAACAAATGAACATGCAGTCATTGATTAAACAGTTATGAAAACAGTACTCAAGTTTGTACCTGTAATTTGTTTTGGTGTATAGAAGATGAAACGAAATATGTCTACCAATAAGGGAACCAGATCTCAGTTTTCTTGAAAATTTACTCTAGGATAATAAGTTATTTTGTGTAACTTAGAAGTATTATGACATTTTTTAAGGAGAAGACTTCTGACGGCTCTTGTAGACTACATTATTTTTCTGTTATCTCAACAGCAGAAATGGAGCACTACCAGTGTACTATGAGAAAGCAGGCATGACAGGAAAACTATGTTCATGTCTTAAGTGTTTTTTTTTTTTTTTGCAGTTAAAGACAGTTGGTAGAGGAATTTCCTGTAAAGAAAACAAAAATCAGCCAGCAACCACTAAGAATAAAATTATATTTTTGTCCAGAGAGACAAAAGATTGTTTTCAAGGCACATTAGGTATTTTCTGTTATGCTATTTTTATTTATTCAAACTTCCAATGAAACCATAAACACAGCATTTTCAGTGGAAAGTTTTTATCCACTTCTAAACATGCTGAATTGGTTGCAATTTTTTTTTTCCAAGTGTTCAGTCTTCGATTATTTTTCAGGACAAATGACATGCTGGCAAAAGTTACTTTCTGAGCAATTTTAACTATATGTATACTTGTGGATATGACAATACAGTTATTTTTGATGAATCACAACAGGCCACACTCAAATATGAGTATGAGAAACGAACAGTGTGAGAAACAGACAAGACCAACTGGAAGCACTGGCCCTTTCCCAGAGCTATGATGTCTCCAGTATTGTTGAGCCTTGGTGGAATGAGTCACACAACTGCAGTGCTGGAATGACGAGCTATAGGCTCTTCAGGAGGGATCTGCATGGCAGGCAAGGTGGAGGAGTTGCACTGCATGTAAGGGAGAAGTTAGACTTACAGTTAGGTATGATATGGTAGAGAGCCTCTGGGTGAGGATTAGGGGGATTGGAAACAAAGCAGATACTGTGGGTGTCTACTGTTGATTGCCTAGCCAGGATTATAGCATCAATGGATTATTCTATAGGCAGTTAGGAGAAATATCTGGATCAGTAGCCCTTGTCCTTATGGCAGATTTCAACTTACCAGACATTAACTGGGATTATCATACTGCTGTGACAAGCAAGTCTGAGAAATTCCTGAAGTGTGTTGAAGATAATTTCTTGTCACAAGTATTCAGTGAGCCAACTAGGAAAGATGCCCTCCTAGACTTAATATTTTTGAACAGAGAAGGACTCATGGGAGATGTGACAGTGGTAGCTATCTTGGCCACAGTGATCACAAAATAGTTCAGTTTGAAGTTTCCAGTGAAATGAGAAAAAAAGGTTAGCAAAGCTGTTACTCTAGATTTCAAGAGAGCTACTCAGGGATCTAGTTAGCAGTGTGTCCAGGGAATCTACCTTTGAAGGTTTAGGGGTCCATGAGTGCTGGTCACTTTCTAAGAACCAGCTTTTAAAAGCACAGGAGAAGGCAATTCCAGTATGTCATAAGTCAAAGAAGTGGGGCACAAAACCAGTTGGTTGAACTCCTTATGGAGCTCAAGAAGCAAAAAAAAGGGAAAGGGAAAGAAAAGGAAAAAAAGAAAGGGAAAGGTTTATCTCACAGGGGAAAGAGGATGCTGGGGCAGGAATTAGCAGGGCTCATTTGGAGAACTTTAAACTAGAATCAATGGGGGATGGATTTATAGCTTGGCCTGCACCAGTGGGGCAGCAGTCTAGAATTGATGAAGACCGGGAGGCTTCCACCCTGCTAGGGTGAATTCAGTGTGCTCAGCTCACTCCCTGAAATGCCTGTACACCAATGCACACAGCATGGGGAATAAGCAGGAGGAGTTAGAAACCTGTGTTTAGTCAGGAGATTATGATCTGGTGGCAATTACAGAGACATGGTGGAACAGCTCACATGACTGGAATGCGGTCATGGATGGCTATGTCCTTTTCAGGAAAGACACGCCAGCAAGGCGAGGTGGTGGAGTTGCTCTTTATGTGAGAAAGCAACTACAATGTATTGAGTACTGGTTGGACGGCAGGACTTAAAGTGTGGTAGTGAATTGGACTACATTTGGCTGGTGACTAGTCACCAGCAGTGTTCCTCAGGGCTCAAATCTATGGCCAGTTATTCTCAAAATATTTGTTAATGATCTAGATGCAGGAGTTGAATTCACTGTTAGCAAGTTTGCTGATGATACTAGGCTTGGAGGTGATATTGACCCCCTTAGGGGACAAGAGGCCTTGCAGAGGTATCTAAGTAGATTGGATCATTGGGCGATAATCAACAGCATGAAATTCAACAAGAACAAATGCTGGATTCTGCACCTGGGACGAAGTAATGTCAGGCACAAGTTTAAATTCGGAGAGGAGCAGCTAAAGAGCAGCCCTGCAGAAAGGGGCCTGGGGGTGCTGGTATACAGGAGGCTCAGTATGAGTCAGCGGCATGTGGCCTGGCAGCCAAGAAGGCAAACACCACCCTGAGGTGCATCAAACACAGCATAACCAGCTGGTCAAAAGAGGTGATTATCCTGTTGTATTCTGTGTTGGTGTGGCCTGAACTTGAGCACTGTGTGCAGTCATGGGCCCTACAATTTAAGAAGGATGTAAAGGTCCCTGAATGCGTCCAGAGGAGGGCAACAAAACCGGTGGAAGGGCTGGAAGGAAGGTCCTATGAGTAGGACATAAACTCATGTTTGGTAAGGTTGTCTGTGTTTCAGGAAAAATACCTTCATATCTCTGAAAAGCTCCCCAGCACTTTGCATCAATCTGATCAGCAAAAGCTAGGTCCTTGCACTTAAACCTGACATGTGGTCATGAGCCTGGGCATTCTCGCTTCTAATGTCATGTGTACACTTGCTATCAGACCATACTAGCAACAGCTTCCTAGGAATAATTTACTCTTCTGGGGCAGTATAATTGGCAGCAGGTAAAGTCCCTTCCTGCATTGTCTGCTCCCTCTGTTCCCAGTTGCAAAGTCAAAATAATTACTCTGCCTTTCTGTCATCTTCCTGCAGCTCCTAGTTTAGTTAGTAAGGATGTTTCTCAAATTAACAGTTCTGCACTGAGTTTTCTTCTAAAATTTGCTTGTAAACAACAGGAACTTCTCTTTCTAACTGAAACTCTTATGAATTCAGGTGCTTGCTGTTATATATGAATATGTCTTTAGAGAGGTGCTTATTTTCATTACAGATTTAAACACAAATGTACAGCAAATTCTTTTTGTTTGTTTGTTTTAGTGGATTTTGGAAGTGACATGCTAATGAACAATATTTTATTTGCTCAGATGTATGAAATCACAGAAGAAGGGGGAATACTCAAAACATTAAATGAAATATGGTGCAAATTGACTGAGCCTCTGCAACCCCAGGTGCCACAACAAGAAAATACCAAAATGAAAAGCCTGTCTTATCCATTTTCCAGAGAGAAAATATATTTGTGAGTACTTAAAATTGTGATGAGCAGTGAAGAAAGCTACAGCATCATTTTAGTGTTGTCATTTTTTCTACCCAAATTTCAATCAAAATTCAGAAATTCATTGAGTATTTCTGGAAATCCTGAGGAAATATCCAAGTTGTCAGATTATTCCTGGATAATACTTCCAAGTGTTAAAAACATACATCTGCATAAAATTAAATTTCTTGAAGACCAAGTAAATAGATTTAAAGTAAATGAACATGCATTGACACTGAGTTCAGTTTCAGAGGATTAACAGAAATCTAAGTTGCAGGGACTTTCTGCTGGTGTTCTACTTCCTTCTGCTGGGCAAGGCACTGGAAGTACTGCAACAAATAAAATACCTATGTTTTCAGTTGGAACTGTAAAAATCCTAACAGCAAATTCCTGATTATTTGGTTAAGGATATTACTCCCTGTTTTGAAAAAAGAAAGAGCTAGTAAAAATTGGATATTTTTCCTCTTGATAGATTTCTTATGGTAATTAAAACTTGGTTAATAATATGCAAGGAATTCTTGACACCTGCCCTTTCACTCAGAATAATATTTCTTGTCCCAGTTTGACATAAAACACTCCTCTTCTTTTCTTTATTTATTTTTTTAATTAATTTTTTATTTTATTTTTTCCCCACATGGGTGTCTCCTTGTATTTATGTTTGACAAATAAAATTCAGTAATAAATATAATGACCCACCATGTCATTTATTGTCCTCTCTGACTACTTTAATTAATACTGAATACAAGTCAAATTGATTGAGAGGAATGAATTGGGGTGGCTAATTTCACATATGATGATTTTAAAGTTTAAGGGAATGCATAACTCTAGTAGAATAATTATTTGAAAGCAAGTGAAATGTTGACTGGTTAGTTGCCTGGAAAACAGTAATGAACATCTGCATTAGAGCAGCTGAAACCTAATAACATAACCTCAGAATGTTATAGTCTTGAGGGTATGTTATAAGGAAAAGATTAAAAGGTCATCTTGTGTAAACAATAGACAAGCTCTCCTTACCCAAAAGGCATTTTACATTAGTTAATATTTTTCCATTTTTATGCCCACTATGATTGCAATCTAGGTAGAACTCTGAATGACTAGGCCTCAAATAACACGGCCCATTATGCTGTACTATTTCATTTATATTTCCTTTAAGCATCTGTTTTTCTTACTTGCTGTGGTTTCTAAATGATTTCTGAATCAGAATCTTATCTTTTACCTTCCTCACTACTATCATGTCTGAAAACATAACTGGTTTTTTTTCCTAACAATGTTTTAGGTACAACGTTAAAGACAAAGACACCTTTTTTGACAATGCTACCCGTAGCCGAATTGTAAGTAAACAAAAGTAACATATCATTGACTTCTTGTACTGAATGGGGTTTGATTTAATAGAGAGTGTTGGTGACTACTTTGCTAATTTCAGCAGCTGTGTATTTCTCCGTTCCTGCAAAACACTACGCAGTCATAAGTATGTAAGAGATACCGTCCTGAGCTGCCCACTGGACCAGGAGTTGGAGATGCTCTGTAGGGAAACACCAGTACCGACTCCGCTCCATAGTTCAAAGTTGTTATTACGCCCTGTTTCCTAATCTTTAAGTAGATTTTATTCCATAAGAGGACCTCCTCTACAATCCTGTAGTAACTGCCTAGCTCCAGCAGTCTTTGGTGAGAAACCTTGTATAATGTTGCTGAGATCCTGCTATGTTTCTAGGATGTTGATGAGGCAAGATTCCTCTTTACATATGCAACACCAACTCCTCCCTAACACGTTATGTTCATCCATACACACTTGGCTTTCATAGACATAGCATACTTAGCAATCACTTTATGTGCACCTTGATGTTATACTTCCAAATATGAAAGATAAAGTTTTTTTTTTTACAAAATTGAATTTAGTTGTGATTTTTTTTAGTGTAAAATCCTCATTCTACCTGAAGTCCTTATACTTCATTTAGCTTTAAAAGGATGTGACACAGCAGGACTTAACCTGCAGATGTCAGGGCAGATAATCCACCAGTAAGAGTTGTCATAGCATTTTTAAGCATTAAGTAGCGGACTCAAGTCAGGCATTTATATATAAGTAAAACATATGATTTAAATGTAAATGCAAATGAACTCTACAAAAGCATTTTATTTTAAAGTTTTATATTATTTCTAGATCCATGATGAAAATAATGCTAAAAGACAATTTGTGTGCTGTATCACTGCTCTTTTCCACAGGTACATGAAATTTTGAAGCGCACACCTACAAAGGCCAGAAACAGCATGGGTAAGGAGGAGGGAAGATAATTATACATGCTGTTTTAAAAGGAATTATTTAGAAATCTCACAGAATATTTTATTTTCTAGCAGAACATAAGAGTATGCTTACACATTTTCAAAAAAATAGAGATTGAAACAAATGCTTTTTTCTGAGGAATAAAATCAGACTTTCTGGTCCATGGTTTGGATAGGACAAGGTAATGGGAGCTTGCTTTTCATTTCTACAGCTGCAGGATCCGGCATATAACTTGCTTTTCATGAGTTGTTATAAAGTTGGATTTGGATATTATATGATCTGCTTTTGAAAATTCAGATGTCAACTACAATATGTTGTATTATTTCTTCTGGGAGCAGATTTTTCTTGCCATTTCAATAGTAATACATCTTTCCAGGTTATTTTTATCACCCCATCTTTAAAAATTTTGTCCATGAACTACATAATGAAACATGGTTAAACTATGACTGTTGAAGACATTGTGTGATACTTCTGGGGTAACCCTGAAATATTTGGAGCTTTTGTTTTCTTGAGGTTCAGAACATGGACAAGTGTACTTATTTTATTTTCTCTACTCTTTTCTTTCATCCATCATGATATCATGACACATATCTCCCTAGTGGAGAAGAAGTGATAGTACTTGTCTGGCATGTTTTCTGAAAGTCCTTCTGTAATGTTGACCACTTATGTGCAGATCACAATATTCTAGTGTAATGTGCCTGCAAAAAAAAAAAAGTGCTGTAGCAACATATTCCTGCACAGTCTTGATGTAACTGTGCAATGAATCTGCAGTAACAGATTACTTTGGTTTAGCAGCTGGAGTGGAAAACACATTAATTTAGGTTTCTCTGAAAAAAAAAAATTGTTTTGTTTTGATTTTTTTTTCCAAATTTTATGAAAAAGCCCAACCCAAAATTTATGTTTCCTTTAGAAAAAAAGTAAAGATGATTGAGAAAATGTCAGTGCATAGATGAGGTTCTTAAGGATATGGTTTAGTGCTAGCTAGAGTTAGGTTATGGTTAGACTCAATGATCTTGAGGGACAGCAGAAAGGAATGATACCTTATTGTGCTGGATTGCTCCACTTGACATCCAGGGAACCCTCCTGGTGACTGGAGAGACTATGAGTTCCCTGGGAGCTGTGGAGCCTGTGCAAGTAGATGTCTCTAGAGTGCAGGATTTTAGAGACAAGGCAGTGTAAGGTATGTAAAATAAGAAACCTGAAGTCCAGCAGAGACACTAAGCCTATTGACAGAAAAGCCAGCCCCTAGAGCTGAGACTTCCCCAAGGGAGCCAGAGGGACTATGTAGAACCTCTTGAAACTCTTAAGACTTTATAAGTTTTTGCGCTGAGAGAAACCTTAAAGGAAGAAATCCATCCTACCAGGACACAGTAGGAAGGGAAGATGCACTTTACCAACAATTTTTTTCCTCTTACATGTTTTGTCTATTTTAATATCTTGTTCTGGTTTATAGTGTAACAAAAGCCATCATTGGAGATCAAAGCCCTAGCAGTGATTTTTTCAGACTTTTTTTTTTTTTTTCCACTCTAAGGTTAAAATACAGCCTGATCCATGTCAAGCTCAGGTCAGCTCAAGGTCCAATTTAACATGAAGCAAATAGTTATTATTTTTTGGTTGTTTGTTTGTTTGCTTATTTTGCACAAGAGCTAAGACAGTGATGTTGGAAGGACTTACAGCATTCTTTGATTTTCATACACATGTGCTTCATAATATAAAAGGAGGAAAATAAGACTTCAAACGCATTTGCTTCTTGACTTTTACATCTCTGTAAGGCTGAATCTGATTCCACTTCTATGACATTACACAAGGGAGACATATTTTCTTCTAGCATAACTCTGAACCATTGTAAACTTTCCAAGCATTGAATGCTTTCAGTAGAGGTCTTGGCATGATCCAAATATGAAGATTTCCTGTTTCTATTAATGTATGTAGTGATAAGGGTATTTTCCTTTGTACCAAGGGAGAAATTTATTGATAATGTCTATCTAGTATCTCTGACCAGAAGTTTTTTCCCAAACATTTAAGAATGATAGTTGTGTGATTTGACTATGGAATATTTTTCATCCCTAAAGACAATCTAGCTGGTTATTTTTCACTAGACATCAAAAGCAAAGAGGTCTGGAATAAACTGCTAGTCTTAACTTTGTCATCTTATGGAACAATTGTTTTCACCTGCAAAGGCTGAAGACTGGCTATGAGTTATAGGTCTTGAGAGCCAGTAGTCGCCTTGTGTCCATCTATAGGTGCTGTAGTCATTAGCTGGGCATTCAGTTGCTAAAGGCCTTGTAGCGTGTGGTGACAGTGATAGTGCCATGTCCCTGTATCTTCCTATACCTTTCACCAGACTTTCTGTTTGCAGTCTTTAGGACCCAGTAGTTTTTGTCCTGGTGCACCCATCTTTCCAGAATAACCGTGGATTTGGTGAGCACAAACAGATTTTACATCTGCAAACAAAGAAGCATTGATTCAAACTTGGATTCAAACTTTGTGTGTTGATATGAGGAAGGGTAGAAAACTCAGCACTTGTTTCAGTGACAATGAGACTTAGTCTAACATTAGTTAATGAATGTAAAGGGTTTATTCAATCACAAACTTATGTAAAAGTGGGTTTTTTTAATTGTTTGGGTGAGTTAATGAGGATCTTTGGTTCTGATCAATGTCAAGCTTCAAGAAGGACTCCCCAGATGCTTTCCTCCACAGTCACATAGCTCTTTGCTGTCAGGATGAGAAAGTGGCCAAAACAGTCTTTCTACCACACTAGTTCACTCAAGAAAAAGAGCTATATGGAAATGAGCTTTTCTGTGAAAACGTATTTTCCACAGTCAGGTAGTTCTAGGTTGGTGTATACTCATTTTGACATGATTTTGAATATTTCCAGGAATACAGCTCAGTCCTTTTTGTAATGTCATGAAATGAAATGTGTAATGGTTTTGCTGTTTAACTGTGCCTAGCTGTTGACCATCTTAATTTTTTTTTCTTTTAGGTATTAACACATTAATAGCAAACAATGTTTATGATGCAGCATACCCACTACATGATGTACGTATATAACATTAAAATCTAGTTCTCTGATAATATCGTTCAATAGTGCGTGTTTATTTCCCGTAACAATGAAAATACATTCTAACGGTGTGATTCTAGCACGACAACTCTTACATAAGTACATTTCAAAATTGTGACCTAAAAGTAAAATCAATAATGTATGAACAACTGAGCAATCTTTTATTGATTTTTATGTAGTTTTACAACAGTTATTAAATTATTTTTTTTTTTCTCTAGGGTGAATATGAAGGCCAAAATGATGACATGAATGAAAGAAAGGTAAAATACATTGCAAAATTAGTTTCATATTAACTTTAGTGTGATAAATATTAATTAGTTTGCTAAATGCTATCATAAAGCATTAGCCGGTGTTCAATCATGTAGATGTTCTTACAAATGCGTGTATTTTTTGCATTACTTATTTTCCTTTATTTCTGCATATAAAATATTTTTCACTAGACTTTTTATAAAGTCTTCTTATGAATTATTTCAGTGAATTTAATTTGATATGTACATCTTTAAATGCTTCAATTTTCCTCCAACATGCATAGACAAGATTTTTCAGCTGTCAGGAAGGAAAAGTTGTTAAATAACTTATATGTTTATTTTCTTTCAATAACCAGATGATACTATGGAACAATGGTTACTATAATAAAACATAATTGTATTTTTCATTTGATTCTGCATTCGATTAAATAATATGCAATTTCTAAAAATCTGCTTCCAATTATTTTGTAAATAAAAATTTTCTAGGTATTAAATTACTTTTGAAAATATATCACCCACCAACTGTCTTCACAAGAGAAATGAATGCACAGTCAAAGACTATGTGAACTCAGACTGTTTTTAATATATGTGCTTACTATTATAAATGAGCAAAAACATTTAATTCCTATAATCCACTAAGATCCATTCCATATTGTTCTTATTGTTCTCTAATGTTTGCCTTTTTTTTTTTCCCTTGATATACAAAAAATAGGACAGGAAATTAAGAGGGAAAATTGCAGGGAGAGAAAGTGGGGGGGAAGAATGAAGGAAAAGAGAATGCTTAGACACTTAAAATATTTTACTATACTAGGAATTAAATTGCATATATTCTCCATGACTTGTACATCATTTCATAAATGTTTTTAACTCTGTGGAATTACATGTTGATATATGCCATCTGCTATTGAATTAGAAGAGGTAAGAAAATATCGTGAATTTGGTAAAACACACTGTAGTTCTCAATAGTATAATTACCAAAAATGATAATTATTTGATAATTTGAAATTAAGATTGAGTTCATAGGTCATACAAATAAGTTTGATTTCTCCAATGCTGGGTTAGTAAAAATATGGAAACATAATCTTCTTTGTAGTTTTTGGTAAATAGTGTTAACATTCAGCCACTAGGTGTCTTCATGTGCCATATACAATTTAATTTAGTATGTGAACCTTGATAAGCAAAAGAGGCAAAGTTGGAAAGCAAACTATAAAGAAGCTTGGATATTTATGTCAGTTATTTTGAATTTTTTGTTCATGAAGAAATTGTCTACTCTGCACTTACAGAATTTTCTCTGAGTAAGTGGTAACAGTGGTACAGTAATGGACTCTGAAAGTCAGCTACATAGTTTACTGACTTAAAAGGTTGGCAAAATTTTTAGAGAAGAAAGGTAAATAAACATTAGTCAATGGAGGAAGATTAGGTACTGTGGAAAAGGGGGGGAAAAAAGCCTAAAAGGACTAGTGTCTGGAAAAATATTCACCCTACTAGTTGTATTTTTGCTGCCTTCTTTTTATTCTGCCTATTAGCCTCAGTTATGAAGTGTTAAATATTAAAAACATAAAAGGTTCTTTCCAGAAATATTTCATTGATTATTCACATATGTCTCTGCTGCCTAGCCATTGAATCTGCTGTAGTATTTCTATGCATAACATCATCTGTTTTCTATCTGAATCTAATAGACCCAGTGTTTAATTTCCTGAAAAGCCGTGATCAGGTTTAAAGGAAAGGAGGACATTTTTCAGCTTTAGCTTTCTCTGCCCATTTTTATTTTGCTCATTTTAATTTATCCGTATCTTCCATTTCAATTGTTGTATAAGCCTGAAGAATGATGAACTGAGCTTGTCTGGGGTACTTACGCCAATAAGGCAGCACAAGCTATTAAGGTTTATGTACCAGTTCATAATATAAAAGGTTAATCCTTATTAACCCTCTTCAGGCTTTCCTTGGAGAAAATGCATTGTGAAACAATACTTTTGTCACATCCTATGAGAAAAAGAAATCTGCAGTCAATGAAAGCCCCTCTATTTCCTAAGATTGTTGACTGGAGTAAAGGAGTTGCCCTGTTTAGTGTGATTTCTGCTCTAGAAAAAATATTTTTAAGAAAACTTGAACATCATCATGGCAATAACTCATCATGAGTATGAACACTGGCTTGATTTTTTTTAAGCTTCTATTCCACTGGCAACTTGTAACCCTCCATTGCTAGAAATATGTTTGACATTGAGAAATACATAAGGACTTCGTTACCTACCTAGGAAATACAGTGTTGTCATATACTACAAGAGCATCCCTAGAATATTAGAAGCAGATTGGAAAATACTATTATAAACTTACAGAAGGTACTTCTTTTAAGGGAAACTGATAAAACACAATAAATTTTATTACAAAACTATTTCTCAAATGCTTTTCAATTTAATAAATATCTTGAAAGGAAGCACATTCCAGCTTTCAGATTAAGCTTAATCTTGTACAATTGTGTTTAGACAAAAGTTTAATGTGGGCAGCACATCATGGAAAATATCCATACCATAAACTCACCTTCAGTGCCTTGGAATCAGAATAACCAGTGTGACTCTGTAGTCTGACATAATGCCATAGTAACCTGTTCCCGAACCGACTGCAATTTTAAAAATACCTTTCTTTTTGCTCTTCAAATTCCAATCTACAGCTTTTAAGTAGTTATAATAATTGAATAGCTTTAACTTTCTTGATTTGTATATTTCAGTGAATGCATTTATTTGTAAGATTATTTATGGAAATAAATAAAATTTTAGGTAATACTTTGAGGTAATGGCAAGAAGCGATTTTGAATAGGTAACCACAAGTATTCATATAAAAATAACAATATGGCAGCCAGGGCAATCCTCTTCAACTTCTGTTGAAGCCAAAGAAAATCAAACCTTGTCTCATCATCTCTTTCCAACAGTGCAAAGCATTTTGCAAGACTGTGCTCTATAGGAGCAATACTCTAAAACCAACACTCCATACTCTCTAAACCTCATTGCCAAATTCCAAACTCCTTCAGCAGTGTAGGGTTTACTTCCTGATCTATGAACAGAAAATACTTTGTATTGTATGAGACTATGCAATGGCATAGCTCTGTTCACTTAAATGGTTGCAGGCTAGGTTCCATATTTTGAACAGTAATACTGTGTCAAACACATGTTTGCAGGATCCAGGTCTTAATTGCTCACCTGATATTTATTCAGTTCTTTCACATAGCATCTGCAGGAGGAGAGGCATTATAATCAGTATAAAACTGTGATTGGAAAACCTCAAAATATGTCAAGATAACTCTGCAGTTCATCTAAAATTTCTCCACATTTATTTTAATTTTCCTGTTAACTTCTTAAGATGGTCCAGCGTGCTGCTAGCTGTCAAAATGGACTGTCTGATGCAACTACTGATAATAGCAAAAACCGTATGTACTTTGTTACTAACATCCTCTCCAACTCTTCCATACTTCAATGACTCCATTGTGCAATAATCCGTTATTTACTGGAAAAGAAGTGCCATGGTTAATGAGCATTTATTTTACAGATAGAACTAAACAGTTTGCAACCTAGTCTGCAACTAAGCCAACGAGTTCCACATATTACACATTTTGAAAAAATTATACCTTACTATTTTAAAATTACTGATTTTGACTATCTTTGGAGTTCCTTTTTTTTTCTGTTAAAGAAAAAAGTAAACAAATAATTATCAAATACTTTAACTTCTCTGCAGAATATCTCTGTATGTACCTGGTTGTGTACTCGTGTGCATGTGTTTCTTGGTTTGTGCCTTCCTCCCTGGCAACTTTAAAACATTGCCCAACCCCAGCCAAAGTTTACGGGAGAACAGACGTCTCCATTGCTTCACATTAACTACAATTTCCATGAGACAGGTGAGGAACCGATGTATGAGGTCTTCTCTTGGAGACTGAAGATATTCCACACAGAAGCTCATTTTCAAAACACAGTTTCATCACTACTCCAGTTTTACAAGGAATGATGTAGTGCCTTATTTTAAAGGATCTGACTGGACCTCTCATATGTTACTCTTGTTTTCACAGAATCACAGAATGTTAGGGATTGGAAGGGACCTTGAAAGATCATCTAGTCCAATCCCCCTGCCAGGGCAGGAACACCTAGGTGAGGTTACACAGGAAGGCGTCCAGGTGGGTTTTGAATGTCTCTAGAGAAGGAGAATCCACAACCTCCCTGGGCAGCCTGTTCCAGTGTTCCGTCACCCTCACTGAGAAGTTTCTTCTCAAATTTTAGTGGAACCTCTTGTGTTCCAGCTTGAACCCATTACCCCTTGTCTTACTGTTGGTTGTCACCGAGAAGAGCCTGGCTCCATCCTCGTGACACCCACCCTTTATATATTTATAAACATTGATGAGGTCACCCCTCAGTCTCCTCTTCTCCAAGCTAAAGAGACCCAGCTCCCTCAGCCTTTCCTCATAAGGGAGATGCTCCACTCCCTTCATCATCTTTGTGGCCCTGCGCTGGACTCTCTCCAGCAGTTCCCTGTCCTTCTTGAACTGAGGGGCCCAGAACTGGACACAATATTCCAGATGAGGTCTCACCAGGGCAGAGTAGAGGGGAAGGAGAACCTCTCTCGACCTACTAACCACCCCCCTTCTAATACACCCCAGGATGCCATTGGCCTTCTTGGCCACGAGGGCACAGTGCTGGCTCATGGTCATCCTGCTGTCCACCAGGACCCCCAGGTCCCTTTCCCCTACATTGCTCTCTAATAGGTCATTCCCCAACCTATACTGGAACCTGGGGTTGTTCGTGCCCAGATGTAAGACTCTACATTTACCCTTGTATTATTTCATTAAATTTTTGGACCCCCTCGACTTCTTTTTTGAAAGTAGGATAAAAGGCATGACGCCTGTCTTTTTTGATGATACAGGTTTATGTTCTATAAATAGTGATGTGGATAACTTAGTTTAATTTATCATCATATTCTGGCTATTTGTTTTTTTATGTTTTGATGCACTCTGTACTTCAAGAAATAGTTTTCAATTAGCATGTTATCTTAGACTGTCTACAGTCTTGTCACAGCATAGAACAGTGAAAGAAATACAAACAATTCAGGTGGTTCCATAGAAGATTCTAGTCTTTTTCACAGGACTGCCCTGATTTTTATTTTCCTCTGAAGATAATATATGGTGAACAGTCATCTAACTTTGTTAGATCCTGCTGATGTTTCCTCTGGGCTTCTTGTGGTCTTCATATAATTCTGGAAAGCTTCATCTTTTAATGTCTTTTCTGGATTATTAATAAATGCATACAGAGTTATAAAATGTCCCATTTTTGAATTAACACTTTTACCAAATTTTTAATTGCATGGTAATTCCTATCCAGCAGCTGGCTTTTGTTTCAGAACAATGTCATGTCTTTTGCACCATAATTACCAGTTTCCTTTACAGTCTCTTGTAAAAGAATGTCAAAGGTTTCTTTTTGAAAATTCGACAAAGTTGTGTCACATAGATCACAGCAAAGAAAGAGGGAATGAGGAAGACTGTCCCAAGTTCCTTGCCTATTGCAGTTGAATGTATTGTGGTTAATATACCACAGGTCCTGAAACGTTTCCTTTTATCCCTGACTCTGTTCCCACTGGATTTGTCCCATCGTAAGAAGTTTCAGTAGAATTTGCACCTTCCTCTGTGCTGTCTGTAAGCTGTGGGTGAATTTGCATTTCCAACAGTGAACGTGTGAATTTTTGTGTCCATGTGCAGCATGGGGAGAGAATGGGCTTTTATATGGGCCCTGCTGGGTATGACAGCCTCACGACCTGAGCAGGAGACCAGGCTGTTTTGGCACATTTTTTACCTCTAGGTATATTTTTACACACCAGTTTACCAGTTTTGAACTCTTATGCCAGTTCTCTTCACTTTGGACCTGGAAACACTGGTCAGTACTTATCTATGATGTGATTCCAGACATTAAATAGATTAAACCACATTTAAAAGTCTCTGTAAATATGATTATTTCTAGCATCTTTCCAAAGATATCCATAGGACTATGGCATCTTATCCTTTTGAGCCTTTCTGTTTAATATCACTGTCTAATAAATGTGGTGAGGAGGGAGTAGATATGTGGAAAAAGATGTGTGTACAGCATGCTCGCATTGCTGGCTTGGTTGAAGTATTCCATAACTGAAAAATGTACTTGGGAGCTTGTACTGAAGTATGGGAAACGGCTTTTTTTTGGTACATATATTTTTAACTCTTAGAAGATGTTTGTAAAAACAGATGTGAGCATGTGTTTTGAGTTAATTTTATTTTTCTTTATTTTTTTCTTTTTTTTTATTTAGTTGCTGTATCGAGAATGGGCAAGATATGGAGTATTTTACAAGTTTCAGCCTATTGACCTTATAAGGTAATATGGACTTGTGTAGAACACTAAGGAACCTCGTTCTTAGCTGATGCAGATTAATTAAGTTCTTTCCAATTACTGCAACAAATGAAACCTTGGATTGATCACAGCATAAAAAATAATGCTCTCACTGCTTTACTGTAGCTCTGATGATAGTTTACTGTAACAAAAATACATTAAACAGTAATGTACCTTTCTTTCTGTATAGTGCTTATTCCTGGAAGAATGTCATACTTCAGATTAAAAAACAAAACAAAACATTTCAAAAAAGAAGAATTTCCATTTACATTGATGAATTTTTATTGGAAGTATGGTGACAAAGTCTGGTGAATAATGAATAGCTGGTGTGCACATCATGAATCAGTGTGAAAGTATATGACAGTTTTGAAATTTATTTGATTTTTTTACTCCTTGTTTTACAAGTTTTATTCATCTGAACACATCCACATATGTTCCCAGTGGTTTTTTTATATTTTGAATTTTGAGATTACAAACATAGAAGTTGGGTTTAAAATAAGACAAAACAAAACTATCATGCTTTTAGAAGAATTTCCACCATGTATCTACAAGAAAGCCAAACCAAAACAATTTTTGTTGTATACTACAAATGCTGAGCAAAGAAAAGGAAATGTTTGTGAAAACTGCTGACTTGAAATATTCTTACATAAGATAACTGTCTAGGAATAAATAAACTGTCATATTAACGAACATGAAAAAAAAATCATTTCTGGATATTTTGTATACATAAGAAAGATGACATTCATTAGTGTTTCCCTTTCAAACAATCCTAGGTGATCTGCAGCACCATAACCTGCAAAAGCTGGTAACAGTAATATGGATAATCAGTAATCTTTGTAAAATATATTTATTGTATTTTGAGTTGAAGTTGAAATACTACGTACTGTTTTTCAAAGTCTTAACCACTAGCTTCTAATGTGAGCAGAGTTGGTCTTTATTGGGAGTGAGATGTTTCAAATTGGCACATGACATTGAGACCATCAAAGCTTACTGAGGTTCTGCAAGGCTTTGAAATTTCCTCTTTTTTGCTTTAAAGTATTTGTGCAGGATTTGTATACATTTTGAATGCCAGTTATTCCAGGCCAGGCTACAGTGTGTAATAGGTAAATCAGAACAACATTAGAACACTTGGTATGCTGTTAGTAAATATTACAAATATTAAGTTAAACTGTGTCTGCCTAGAAGAATTCTCAAGTTTTACCAGACCTGAGAGCTCAGCTGAATGACAAATAGAGCTACATCTGCTTACACTCCATCTTCATTTGTATTTTGCTGTCTCCATTATAATGTTTCACTATACTGATATGATTTAATAGAAATTATGTGGTTTAAACTTCTGTGAGAAAGAAAAAGAAAGGACCAGACATGTGCAATTGATTCTTTGTTCTCAGAGATTATTTTTCTTGCTTTTATCTTCCATACTTAGTTTGACTGTAAGTTTGACTGTTACCACTAAAATAAATGTGGTTTTTATTTTCTGGATAATGTCAAAGCTTTAGAGTATATATACCTGAAGAATTACCACCCTTTTCTTTCTGCAACTGAACAAAATTTTTGTACATCTGTACTGTGGGGAGGATTTGAGCTCAGTCTCAGTGTGGATGCTTATTTCCTTGGCATACATCAGCCACACTTCAAGGATTTTGATAATTTACTGTGACGCTTCTTTCTTAGATTGGTTAGATTATACTCAACTTTTTTTCTGGTTATGGGAGCACTGTAACTTAACAAGTTTATATTCAGGCTTTGATTGACAGAAGAAGTAGCATTTATTTTGCCTTATATTCAAAGCCTGTTCTGACTGATGTTTTCAAATACATGAACTGTAAGTATATTGCTTGAATAATATTCACATCCCCAAATTAATTAGACTTTTTAGTGTAATTTTTAATACAACTTTTAACAGTGCAAATATTTTTAACTGTTTAACTTTCTAACTGTTTCACCTTTACACAGCAAGAATGCAAATTCAAACTCGTGTTTTAACCAAAGTACCTGTGCTGGAAGACTAGATATGGAACTGTAGAATTATTATAAATTGTTCCCAGTGCCTCAGTTCCTCGCTTCTGGCCATACAGCTGTTGACAGTTTCCAAGTGATTTTACACCAAAGCTAGGAACTACATAGTTGTTATGCTCAGTCTTGGCACAGACCAGGAGTTCTCTGAGGTCTCTTCTAAGGTCTGATATCCTGAGGGACTGCTAACTTCATAGTCAATCTTAGAATATTTTCAAGTTCTTAAAAGTGTAAAACCTAATAAAGGACCATTACGCTATTCAGTGACAGTGCTATTCACCCGTGTCTTAATCTGTAAAAGTATTGTGCTCTGGCTTTATGCGCCTTTATGGACTATAGGGAAAACCTTTTTTTTTTTTTTTTTTTTTTTTTTTTGTGAATTAGGAAATTCAGTTGTGAGTGAGGAGAGTTTCACCAAACAAGAACACAGGGAGTGTTCCATATTTCTATTCTAGAGCAAAACAATTTCAGTTAAAAACTTGAAAGGAGTATGTAGTGCAGATCTTGTATGATTTGAGGGTTGTTTTGTAAAATCTTTATAGCACCCAGTCTCTCAGTGCGCATCCAGATATCAAACAACATTGCTTAAAACAAAGCCTGGCTAAGGCAGTACTTTATTTTCAAAAGTATATGAATGTCTAAATATAGCCATATGAATTCAGTTTTTGCCTTTCATGTATGTCTATTTTCAACTCAGTTGAAGAGGACAATGAAAATTTTTGAGAGGGAAATTACAAAATATTTGCTAACAGATATCTTAGGCTAGAAGTGCTGAAAGAGGTTTATCTCCTCTTTCATTCACCCTTGAACTTGGAAGGCATGACTGACATATGAACAGCAGGGAATGAAAATTGCAGTTCTAGGACGTGCAGGGCTCTAGAGGTTTGTCTGTTATACTTTTTTTTTGCCATACTAATTTAAATATTGATTTCTAGTAGAGAGTTTCTCTAGTGTAACTTTCCTGTAGGAATGTGCTTATCAACAGTAGTTCCTCTCAATCCAAATTTAAAAGATTCTATTAAAACATATCTATGGTTCATTGATTTTTTTCGATTTTGATGATGCTCTTTCCTCAAAAGAAGATGAGTTCAAACCCAGTTTTTAAAAATTTTTGCACTTAAAGCATTGCTAGTTTCCTAAGGGGTAATACTGCTGTTGGTCCAGAGACAGGGAGGATACTCTCTGGGAGTTTATGAACCTGCATAAAGAAAACAGGTTTTATGATATTTTTAATAAATATTTTATAAATCTATGCTGTTCAAAGTTTTAACTGTGTGATTCTAGAATGAATAGGTACTGAATAGGGACCTCTGGAGGTTTCTAGATCTACTCCCTGCTCAAAGCAAGGCTTGCTTGAAAACCAGATCAAGTTGCTCACAAGATCTGAAATCTCCAAGGACGGAGAGGACATGGCGTCTCTGGGCACCCTTTCTAGTGCTGTGCCACACTCAAGGGGAAGAATTTTTTCCTGTTGTCCAGACCAAATTTTCCTTGGTACAGCCTACAGCCACTGTCTTTCCTCTTTTAGCAGTGCACCTGTAATGAGTTAGAGCAGGTCAAGAAAACATGCAGCAAGTATAAGAAGTGCAATAGAATTTATAATGAATTATATTTCTGGTTGAATGCAACTTTTGGCACTTAGGAGGTCTAAATGACAGATGAAATGAGTATGCTAAGGTTACTGATATCACAAACAGGTGGTTATCTTTTGAAGACAAAAGCTTACTTAACTCTTGGAAAACTGGCAAGTTATCTTCTTGGTGGACAACTTGAAGCACCTGCAGATGAGAACCTGTGTATGAAGTAAAATTCTAGATAGGGGATGACCATCATAAAGGAGAGATCCCCTTTTGTTATCTTGTTATAATACAAAATTACCTTACCCTAGGGAAGTCAAGCAGAGCTAGCTCGTTTTTCATTGTGGTGGAGGTTATTTTAATATTAGTTCTTCTAACAGGTCTCAGCTCATTACGACCTTCTAACCTGTCTCATTCTTCATGTTTTCATTTCTATTTCCTATTGCTAGGACTTCACCTAACTTCACCTAATTATCTATAGCAAGATTACTTTCAAATCCCCAAGTGCGTGTATATGCTTATCTTCCTGTAAAGCATAAAACTGGGAAGACATGGTCATTGTAAAGATTAAGACTATGTATACAATAACTCTTATTGCAGGCGTAGGTGGAAAAGTACATTAACCAAAATATTATTTATAGCGTGTAGCATGTAAATCAAAATGAGAGTTTCTGTTACTCAAACTGTCTTCCTAATATATTTCTTCCTCACTATTTTTAACTATGTTTTTCTTTTGTGTGGAAAATTGTTTCAACTTTGTGTGTAATGAATTCTGGCCCTTCATTGCAGTGTGCCTATGTTGAACCTACTCTTGACCAAACAGTCCCCAGTTCCCCCCTGTTCCTGCATTTGAATTCCATTTTCCCAAAGCAGAACAGCCTGTAGCTTTCTCTTCCTGGCAGTTTTTAAAGCCATGACAGACCTATGATATTCCGAATTTCGATTGTCCTTGTTCTGGATACTGTTGCCTCACTTTCAGTGTTTTGGAGCTTCTGTAGTGCAGTGTTCAACGTAAGCAATCAACCCCAAAAGTGTTATTACTGGTTTGCCTTTTTTCCTTTTAACTTATTTCTTCAATCTTCACCACAAAAACCAAATTGGTTATATCTGCTTACGCTACTTTGGATAGAATAGTTTTGAAGAAGCAATGAAGTAAGAAAGGGAGAGTTCTACTGAAATGGTGTTTTTACTGTCTTTGGAGATGTGTTTCTTCCTTGGCAAAAGTGTGGTTAAGATCAATTTCTGGTACAGCATTCCCCTAACTGTTGCCATGTCTCCTGCTTAATACATTAGCAAAACACTGCTTCTTTCACCACTGTCCTTTGTAGCCACATCTTCATCTCTGGAGAGAGAACATTTGTCTCCACACACTGTCTAGGGCTCTAAGAACTTGAAAATAAAGGTCTGCAGTGCCCTCCTTCATTCATGAAGTAAGCTCATATATTGTTTAGTCATTGTTTATGATAACTTTGTGGTTATTGATCCTCAAAGTACAGATTCTCTTATATGTTTTATTTCCTCAGTTTCTTTGTCACTCTTCTGGTGGTACTGTGAATTAACCTAATCAAACATCCAATCTTTATTTTTTATGCAAGGTAACTACTTTGGCAGAAAGCAACCTTGTGATATGTGGTTATCTCACAGGGATTGAACAACCCTCTGTAATGCTTGCCTCAGAGCTAAGCAGGATCAGTGCAGACTAATATTTTGGGATGGATCTATATATAATGCCCCGCTCTGTAGTGGGCTGGCTGACCCAGCAGGTCAGTCTTACAGCTCCCAGTTTTGCAACAAATACCTATATATTTTCTGAAAGCCAGGTTTCAAAGCCAAGAACAGTGAGACCTCTGTCCCATATACAGCCAGCAGACTGAGAGCAGTGAGGACCCTTCACACCCTCCCTCTGCAAGGCTTACCTGACTATCACCAGCTTTCATAATGCTTCAAAGAGGAAAGAAAACACCATGGTAGATGTGCAGGGTAATATACAGTTCCTAATGCCTGGAGAATAGTTATGTTATGACATTTTCTCTCTACTGAAGCAATTGCAAGGTTAGGTGGTTATGTACTACCTTCTAAGTAAGACATCACAGCACAGGGTCTGTGCACTATTACAATGAGGAGCTTTTCTCTACCTGACATTTTTATTCCCTGTTTAACAGAAATGCCTTTTCAGTGGAAACCAAGCATGTTTCAGTCTTACCTGTTGATGATTTTTTTTTTTAATAACCTCTTTTCTTCATTATATGCCAGTGGGGTGCTCCTCATTTTTTGGGATTCCCTTTCCCTTTGAAGGACGAGTAAACTTGCTTTCTTTTTGGGTATTAGTGATCAGTGTGTTTAGAGTGTTGTGCTTTCCCCCTTACTCTGGCGAATTACTGTACCATTCTTCAGAGACTACTCTGATTCAAGGGATCCTGGAGATGGTCCTGTTATGCCAGGTGTGTAATGACAGTAAAAAAGAGTTCTTGGTAAATAATTAAATGGCTCAGCTCCCATACAGAAATACTGGAACACTATGCAACTTTTCCCTGACTGTCTTTAGCAGGCATATCTTCAACATTCACAAAGATGTTGAGGCTACATGCAAGGAATTCTTTATTAAGAAAAATAAAAAAAACCAGCTTTAAGCCTGGGAAACTGCAGTAATCAAACAAACATAGCATAAAGTAGAAAAATACCCATGAGCTCTGCCAGTAACTTTGGCAGTAGTCCATCTAGCTGCTTTTCAAACCACTGCTGAGAACGTGCCTAAGGCAATAATCTGAGTGTATCTTCTCACTATAACCCTTTTGCACTTTGAGTCCAACATCTTTTTATAGTTCCAAAGAACTCTACAACAAAGATTCAGTCCCAACATGGGGTATGTTCATCTTATAGTTCATCATCGTTAAAGCAGCAGATAGAGTGGGAAGTGCTGTGCCAGGATCCACTCAGCCCTGATGTCCTTTGTGCCAGTTTTTACAGCAAAGACCTTCCTGGAGGGAGTCAGAAGGTGGGAACCTGGTGCATAGTCCTAGCTGTTGAGAAAGGAACTCTTTCTCCATCATTATAATTCTTTCCCCTTTCCATTGTCTCTGTGAGCTCATTACACCTCACGACCCCAGTTTATGTATGAACAGACTTTTGTATCGTGTCATGCATCCACTAAATGATCTGCATATTAGATGCCTGATGCTAGGACAGACTTTTCATCTGCAGTTCTATGGAGTTTCCACTCAGCCCCTGGAACTTCTCATCACAGGGCTTACACGAATGCTCCAGCCTGTGTTTATTGCAAAGCAGAGGGTTTTTGCTCATGATGCATAAATCACTGAAGAATTTGTATTGAATTATTCTACTCAGCGCAGACCTGTAACTGGGGTGAGATGATTTACTTACAGCTTTGGATTTCATAGACTTTGCCAGCCCTGTAGGAAGTGGTTCTCTCTCTGTCTGTTTTGTCAAGAGCTTGGTCTTATTTATTGGTGCTTGTATGAGAGATGGAATTTTAAACCAGTAGGCTTGTATTGCAGTGCTGAGGAAAAACAGATCCCTGCTTTCTGATAAACATAATTCCCAGGCTTCAGGTCACTGTGTGAGCACTAAGATCCTCATTACCATCCAGATTCCTCACTCCTTCAGTGGAATTTTCAAAAACTAGATCCAGCAAAAGTTATGCACCTCTACATGAGGACTTGTGCAAAGCCAAGGTTCTGATGACTGAGGTTGTTTCCATGCAGATTCCTGGTGCCTCTCCGTTGGATTGTGTAGTTTTGTAAGCAGCTAGAATTTTGTTTTATCTGTGTGCAGAACTGGCTCAGACTAAATTCCATTGTGCCTGTACGACGCCTAAACTTCACAGCCCAAAACTGCTATTTCTTAATGCATTTGAGTGACACATCCCAATCCAACAGGTATCTTTAGAGGTTGTATCATTGTATTTTGATGGGAAATTAAATTTTGTTGTTTTAAACTGGAGAAGCAAAAACAAGAGGTTGGAGGCCACACTGAAACAAAAGATAAAGTCCTGCACATTTTTAAATACAGGCATGAAAATACTTGTAGGCATCCAGGAGACATCTAGAAGTGTATATGGCTTGGAACTGCAGGAAGGAGAAAACTCTTGCTGCATTTGGGTGGTTACGGTTCTGCTTATCTCTCTTGTAAAACTGTTCTTGACATCTTAATCTCAGTAGAAAGTTCTGGCTATGGCATGCTGGGGTGAAAGGAGGTCCTTTTCTGATTCCTTTAGCGCTGACAAGGAGTTAAGACCAATCCTTGTCATTTGGTTTAAAGGTATACCCTAATATTAAGATGATCGGTATGAGGGTCCCAGCTGTCTCTGTACAAAAGTTACATTAGAACAGACCATAGTTTTGTCCGATCCAGTAACCTGTTTCCAACAGTGGACAAAACAAAGATAGCAAGAGAAGAGATTAAGAACTGGGCTCCATGTAACAATTATGCCCAGAAAATACCCACATGAAGGTTTCCAGCATGAGAAATCTCTGAACTTCCACAGTCAGTAAAAAGAACAGAAAAACGAACATTTTAATGCAATATTTGAGCAGGTGATTACTGCTGTTGTACATTACTGTCTTGATGAAATAGTTACACTTGAAGTGGTCAAAGATTACAGAATCACAGAATGGTTGAGGTTGGTGGGGACCTGTGGATGTCATCTGGTCCAAAACGCTGCTCAAACAGGGCCATGCAGAACCAGTTTCCTAGGACTATGACTAGATAATTTTTTAATATTTCTAAGGAGCGTGATTCTGCAGTCTCCTTGGGCAACCTATTTCAGTGCTGTGACCCTCACAGTAACGAAGTGTTTCCTGATGTTCAGATGAACCTCCTGTGCTTCAGTTTGTGCCCATTGCCTGCTATTCTGTCACTGGGAACCACTGAAAAGAGACTGACTCCATCCTCTTTGCACCTTCCCTTCAGGTATTTGCATAAGATCACCCTTAAGCCTTCTCCAGGCAAAACAGTCTCGGCTGTCTCAGCTTTTCCTCATATGTGAGGTGCTCCAGTCCCTTAATCACCCTTGTGGCTCTTCATTGGACTTTCTCCAGTATGTCCATGTCTCTCTTGTAATGAGAATCTCAGTACTGGATGCAGTACTCCCACTGTGGCCTCACCATTGCTGAGCAGAGGGGAAGTATCATCTCCCTTGACAGGACTGGACCCAATATTGACCCCTGGGGTACACCGCTAGTCATTGGCTTCCAACTAGACTTCGTTCCACTGACCACCACCCTCTGGGCCCAGCCATTCAGCCAGTTTTCTATACACTTCATTGTCTGCTCATCAAGCCCGTACATCAACAGCTACTCTATGAGGATCTTATGGGAAACAGTGTCAAAGGCCTTGCTGAGTCCAAGTAGACAATATTTATTTCTCTCCCATCATCTAACAGGTCAGTCACTTCATCATAGAAGTTTATGAAGTTGATCAAGCATGACTTCCCCTTGGTGAAGCTGTGCTGACTACTCCTGATGCTATTCTCATTTTTAATGTGCCTGAAAATGGTTTCCAGGCTTAGCTGCTCCATCACCTTCCCTGGGACTGAGGTGAGGCAGATCAGCCTGTAGTTCCCTGGGTCCTCTTTCTTGTCCTTCTTGAAGATGGGGGTGACATTTGCTTTCCTCCAGTCTTTGGGGACTTCTTCCAGTTGCCATCATCAATGTAAGGTTATTGAGAGTGGTTTTGCAATGACGTCTACCCGCTCCCTCAGCAGTCATGGATGCATCCCATTAGGGCCTATGGACTTATGTGTGTCCAGTTTGCTTCAGTATTCCCTAACCTGATCCTCTTTCACCAAGACTGTATTTTCCTTTCTTCAACCTTTCCCCCTGACGTGGGATTACTGAAGGCCTGAAAGACAATTATCCAGAAACTCTTGCATGCATTTAACTTACAGGATGCATCTGAATGTGTTTTGTTTGCCTTTGCATTTATCACAGTCTCAGAAGTACTGACGACTAGCAGTTTAAATTTTAGTTAAACAAGAAAGTTCTGCAACTCTCTTATTGTCTCAAAATGCCAAGAGGCAAGCCTTGCTATCTCAAGGTGTACAGTAATATTGTGACTAAAAAAAAGAATTTATTACCCTTGTCTTTTATTGGAAGATATACATCTGTTTATTAGCCACTAGATGGTGTCTATCTGACAACAGTAATACAGTGCAAGTACTTAAAAGTACTTACTTACTAAAGCAAATACAGTAAATGAATTCAGACTCAGTAGTAAAGCTTTGCTATGTTAATTTGAAAAGCCAGAAAGTTTTCATGAAATATTAGTTTTTATAAATCAAAGATATGTATGAAAAGAAGTTAGTATTTGAGTTTCAAACTCCGTTAACCTAGATGATGAAAATCATGCAAATTATCTTGTGAAAACTGAAGATTAGAAAGTGATAAAGTATCAGTGACCTCACATTTGTTCAAGGTAAAAACTTTGGCAAATACTTTCTTTGCAAGTAAAGAAAAGCCAGAAACCCAAGTCATAATAGGTGTTAAAAAATAGGATGAAAGAGTCAAGGTAACTTCCCTTCCAGTCTAAAATAAAAGCTGAATCACTGTATCATATTAAATAGGTTACTCTTTATTTTTAGGAGCTTTTAGAGTGTATTATGAGAGTAAATCTTATATGTATAACTGAATGAATTTTTTTTTTCTTATCTAGAGCATCACTTGGTGTGCTGAGGTGTTTATGAAGTGAAACTGTAGTCCTTTCCTTATAGGAACCTCTATTGACTTACACTGGTATTGACTCAGCCTCAGGTAGCCAGGCCACCTGCTGTGTATTTTTAATTTGCTAGGTTTGGAGGGTTGCTGACATGTTTGAGTGCTAAAGTATGCTAAAGAATAAAGTAGAGAAAGCTAAAGAGATACTGAGTGTACATAGGTTGTCTTCTGGATGAGTTCTTAGAAGTGACAGGACAAACACTGCATTACTACTCTTACGGAAAATGTCTCTTTTCAGTAGGATATTCTGCTGCTACTGCATTTTCAGAGACACATAGAACTTTTGTAGGCAAAGAACATGACAGGTAAATCCAGACATCAACAGAATAATGTAATCAGGCACTTCATACTTTTAAACACTGTATGAGGTTAAGGACTGTGATTACTGCACCTAAAGTGTTATGTAGGAGTACATTATTGTTTTTGCATTCCTGCAAATTATGTTCTTTTTGTGTCTAGCTCTCTGATAAAAGGTGTCTTTAACCATGGGGATCTGGAAATTTACAAAGGCCACACAAAAATCCCAAAATGCTCTGTAGAAGCACTGAAGCTTCGTATTCTCCCATAACAGAGGGGAGAATGCAGACACAGTGCTTCTGACTACCAGCATCCTGTTGCTTGCTTATACAGTTGGTAGGTAGTCAATCTTAATTGCTGTCTCAGCCCCATTACATCTACTTATTATACTTCTATTATTTTTTGTATTACAGTCAGCAAAAAAAGGCTTTTTTTCATCTTATAATCCATCACCACAAATCTTGGAATGGAAACATTAAGATTTGTGAATCTATGAAGCTCAGTGAGTAGCTTGTCCTGGTTTTATTTCTTTACTGGGTAAGGTTTGATCTTTTGATATTTTAAATTGCAGTTAATACACAAATTCTGTGGTTTTTATTATAGATACTTTTCCAAGGTTTTTGAATAAATTAAAATTTGAGAACATAATATTACTTTCTTCTGCACAGATCACCTTCTCCCTAAACAGTACCCTGTTACTGTGTTGGGTAGTACTTATTTGTTAAGAACCAAGAGACTAGGGGAAAACATACTTCTACATCTAAGTGGATTTCAAAATTACTGTTCTCTGAGGAGTTGCAATATTTTGACAGATTTTTTTTTTTGTCCTATAATAGATGGCAAATAATATTTCACAGTGCCTTGTGAGAAAAAATATCTGTGGCTGGTATAATCTGTAATTTAAGGAGGTTTGGCTCCAGACTTCAGGTACCATTGGAGGAGACAGCAAACACTTGTTAACTAATGTTTTCAAACAAGAACTTTAACTATAAGGGCTTGATTAAAGGGGTCTTGTGGCATCTTGTTTTGTTCTACTTTGAGGCAAAAAGGGTTGGATTCATAGTTTCTTTGTTGATCTTCGGTGAATGCTCTCAGACAGAAGCACTGCAGATGACTCAATCCATCACTTGCTAGAGAAAACTGGCAGAGTATGAAGCCTTGTATAGAAATCAATAGACAGGCTGTGACTCTGAACTTGTTTCCAGGTCTTACCAATCTGGTCCCAAGTGTTCTAAAGTGAATGAGGGACATTCGCAGATGTGGCCACAAACATGAAGGATAGAGCTAGCTTTTAGCATTTAGGGTTTGATTTAGTGTTCTTGCATTGGCTTATCAACTATTTTCACAAACACCCTCATAATTACTCTCTACTGGAAAGTCTTGATCTTTTTCTCCAGTTTAGGGAAAACCATGCACTCTTACCTTGGACAGAGGCTCCTTTCTTTGTTTTCTGTAGGGAGAACCAGTTGGCCTTTCTAATGGACTTTTTCTTTCTTGCCTCAGACTTAGCTGCATTGTAATTTAGCTGAGATACTGTAGTTGTTTTTCTTCTCCTCTTAATATTTTACTAAAAAAAGTTTTTAAGTCTCTTGGCAAGTTGTTCCAAGGGGCTTGTCTTCTGCCAGGAGCCTTTCTTGGCTTCCATATTGCTCCATTTGGTGCACTCTCGCATATCTAGATTTAGTACTGATATGTTTCTTCTTGGGACTGTCTGGACAGAACATGTGTGTGTATGATGTCAGGCACAAACATGGTAGAAATCTCTAGGATCTTTAGATGCACAGCAGCCTCACTGCTGCTGCTGAGCTGTAATTCCACCCAGGTGTCCCAGATGGTTGTAATAAATGCTTGAATCCTGCCCTGGGAAAATTTTCAAGTGGAGAAAAAATGACAAATACAGAAAAGTTTGGACACAGGCAGCTGTACCTGGAGTGAAATGGTAGGGTATAAAGAGATGTTATGTCCTGCTCCTGATTCTGTTGTAGTAACTGGGGTTTTTTCTATACTTAAGCAGTCTTAAAAGTAGCTCTGGTAGAAGAGGTGGTCTGACATGAATCTATACTTTTAGAGGACTGTTTGTCCTTTCTCCTGACAGTAGAAATACCAGAATTTTGTCCACAATCTGTGTGAATAGGTTTATTTTGAAGGCATAAGTAATACATATGACTTATTTGACCACTTGCACAGAGGAAAGCCTGCCCAACAAATAGCTGTAAATCAGTTTAGTTTTGCATAGAAACTATTGCGTAGAAACTATTCCACCACCATAGGCGTGTTGGAATGAATTGTGGCAAATGCGAAATAACAGCTGGCCTAGAATGGTGTATGGAAATGAAAAAACTGAAGAGTTTGGAACAGATTTTCCAGTTAGGTGACTCAGTGTCCACAGTGTCTTTTCCTTGCTTTTTAAACTTTGTTCCTGAACAATTCCAGCGTTCTTTCCAGTGTGTGTCACACACCACATGGTTTACTCACATTCCAGGTATCCCACACTTATTTTTGCAGTCAAAAACTAAGGGTTTGTGGGTTTTTTTGTTGTTTTTGGTTTTTTTGGGGGGTTTGTTGTTGTTGTTTTTTCCTTTGCTCTTTCTCCCCCCTTCTCAAATCTTAGTCTATTTATAAATTTCACAACTTGGCATGAAAGCACTGCGACCAACGTGCAAGTAGAGAGTTTAATTATTAGTTATTCTTTTTGATGTTGGTTTGGCAGTCAGACAGACAGAAGTGCATTGCAGATGTCTGATTCAAGTGTTATATGGGTGAAGCAGAGGGAATTGAGTAAACATTTTTACTGCAGCCTTTCCAGCACTTATTCTAACTCTGCCATGAGAGGGAATGTGCTTTCTACAGGTGACTTTTGATGTTTTGTGGGGTTTTTTAAAGCTGTTTCTTATAATGTTCTTGTTCTTGGGAATTTATAAAAAAACATGATTTCGTTCAGCTTCTGAAGAAGTTATGGATGATTTGGCCAAATCTTTCCTTAGAGACATGATTCTTACTGAAGAGAACTTAGTGCTTGGTAGGTGGCCATTTAATCAGCATTCAAAAAGTCTTCCAAAAAGAAAGGCACAAAATTCCACCTAGGCTTTAACAACACACAGAACAAAATGCTTGGCTGCTGCTTTTGAAAGGAGTGGTGCATACTCATTATCAAAGCCATTTGCCCCTTGCTTTGGATGAGAACTGCTGCTTTTGTTGCATATGTGTATATAAAAGGCCATTTCTCTACATTAGAATATAACTAATGTGGAAATAAAGCTCGTGCAATGGAGAGGGCCTACTTTTTTTGTGACACTTTGTAGCGGGTCATCCACAAGCACACTTTGGAAAGGATTAGTCCTCAGCTTTGTCTGGATGTGAGTAAACATCCTGTAAACAGGATGTGAGTTAGCTACCAACAGAGGGCAAAACTCTCGCCTCGATTCACTGTTTCCATGCCAGCATAAATAACGAGCAATTCCTTGAGTATAATAAAGACAGGTTTTATCGCAATGTAAATGAGAGAAGATGCCAAGATCTTGGTGTAAATATACAAAAAAATGTCAAAATTCCTTTTCTTGATATATATCTTACTCCACCCTTGAGGAACATATTATTTACCTCTTCATTCACTACAATAATTCTATTTTTTTTTCCTTTTAGCATGAAAATATAGAGGGGCTAGTAAGTCCACATTTGAGAAAATTTATCCTGCTTTCAAAGTCAAATAGCATTGTAATTTACTAGCATGAAACTGTTGACTTGAGTAGGGGTGGAATGCCTTCAAACATTGTAAAACCATGTCCAGTGTGCCTTTCTTAAGAAATTTGTAGAGAGGTGCTAGAAAGAAATACACCTCATGATATTCTTAAGGTCTGAGCCAAAAATCATTGAATCCAGTTGTGGCTGCAATAGATGTTGTCACAGGTGTTTGTAGAGGCTTGACTCCTGGGCAAAGGGAGAACAGGTCTTGGGACATGTCAAAAAAGGAAGAAGCATGTCCACATCCTGTGTTCTGCTAGCTTGATAAACTTATATTTAAATTTGTCATCATGCTTCCAAGCACTGTCATTGCTTCTCCTTAGATTATTTCACTTTCTGACACATTGGTGGACTGAGCTTGGGCACAGCAGTCCTAATTATTTTTCTTTTCAAAACAGTTAAGTTACAGAACATTGTGCAGTTTTCTTCTTGGCAACTGCTTTTTTCAATACTGCCAGGACATTTCTGAGCTCTTCTCACTTTGTCTTGGCAGGGATGCAAATAGCAACCCTTTGCTTTATAAGTTACAGATCACAGTTGTCACTAGAAGGCTAGAGGCTTCTAAAGGAAGCTTCAACTTCATCGACCCTGGTCAGCTGGTCTTGAATGCTTCTGGGATTTGAACACTGTGCTAATTTGCAGTCCTTTGTCAAAACAATAAACAGTTTAGAACAGCCCAGTTTATGGTCTGTTTTCATGTCTGCTTTGACCTCTTTAGAGCAATGTGCTATGCATGTTGCACAACTCTACAAATAAGGAAGGAGTGAGAAGACAGGTATCAGGATAATTCCATTCTCCTCCTTCTTGTTCCATGTTTCTAGGATGTGAAGTTTGCCTTACTGTCAAATGCAAGGTGTGTCACTTCCCAGTCAGAAGGAAACCTGAGAGCAAATTGAGTCTCCCTGTGTCCTGTGCTGCTCCAATGCCATGTTGACCCACACATGATGCTTGAAGAAAAGCTATAGGCCATCTGATTATTTCCATATTTTAACCAAGTATTTCCTCCCTCAACTCATATTAAAAAAAATAATCAAAAAACAACAAATGTGAAGAAAAAGAAAACTGCATACTAAAAATGACCTCCAAAATTACCTGGCATGTTCCAGGTTACATGCTAATCCTACAGTATTTGGATTATATGTACGACATGAATATTTAAGATTATCATTTTATAAATTATTCTATACCATAGTTCCTTATACAGGGTGTTTCAAAAAGAGGGACCCAATGTGAAGTCACTATATTTTTGAAATTAGACCCATCTTTTTGAAACACCCTATATCCTCTGTAAACGTGATAATCTTTCGTCCCAAGGTGCTTAAAAACTATGCTGTGGTGTGAATGTAGAGTTACTAATCTGATATATGTTGTTTAAAGACTGGTTACTGTAAATAGTATTCCCATTCTGACTTCTGCAAGTTGTCTTTCTGAAATGAAAGAGAATTACACAGCTAATTAAGTTATTGCCATTTGAGTCACTCTGTCATGATTTCACCTGTGTTGTTTGATACTTCACACAGTCTGTTACTTATGATGGCCTTGCAAATGTCAGGTGTAGGGGCTGTACTCCTTTCTCAGAAGAATTATGAAATTTTCCACCCTTTTGTGCTGATTCTCCAGGTTATGACATCATCTTATGCTGAAGATAATGTTGTCTGTGTATCGCTTTGAAGTGCTTTTGATCTGTTTTCCGTTTCATTATTGCATATGCCCTTCCTAAAGGATGAGGTTGGTTAAACATAATCAAATATAGGTACTCACGTAAGGCAACACTGAAATGGGCACAACAGCATCGACTGCCTTCCTATGTGAGAGCCTAGGAATGTGAAGTTAGCTGTAGCTGTCATAGTGTAAGAACAAGAGCAGGAACTGTAATAATAAGAAGAAAGCCCACTGTTTCTATACTTACTGCTTTAATCTGAGCCAAAAACTTGACTGTGCAGGCTTAGCTTGTCTCATGGCCGTCTGCCTTGCTTGCACTGCTGCCCCCATCTCTCCTGTGGCAGGAGCAGCCTGGCCCTGAGACCTGCTTTCAGGAGTAGAAAAATTCAGTTTTGCTTATACTGCTGAAAACACTTGAGCTCAGTTCTAAAGATATGGAGGCTTGTCATTATATCTGTCAGAATAGAACTATGTGTGTTAAAAGAAATCCTGAGCCTCCAAAAATCTCATTTAACCATTTTCATTGGGAATAATGTAAATCTCGGGTGCTAAGCTTAGGTAAAAATTTCCTAGTGTGAGTGAGTTCAGAATCAATCTCAAAGTGGGATTCTGCTCAGTCTTTACAGAAGCAAGTCTTGTCTTTCTTTTATTAGGCATGTTATCTTGAGATTGTTTTTGTTCTTTCTACCACCACAGCATGAATGTATGTCTAATTCAAATGCGATGTCATGCCCTGAGTGCTCTCCGTATAGCTGCTTTCCATCCAACATTCCTCCATCTTGTTCTCTGGCTTATGAAATGTTTCTAACCATGTTGCACTGTATCTAAATTTAGTCTTATTTTAATGATGGTGAGTTCTTGAGCTCCCTGAAGCTCTCAGTGTTTTGCAATATTTGTAATCACTCCTAACAGTATGTTGGAATGGCCAGTGAGTTTCATCTTACAGTGTGATTCATGAAGATGTTGGGCTGAAGCACTAGCGCATATTTATCAACATCTACAATTAACTGTTCCTCAGAGCAGAAACTGTTTGTTTGTTTGTTTTCAAACTAGCTGTCTAGAGACTGTTAACTGTAAAAAAAAAAAGAATATTATTTCTGAAAAGCCAGTGCTAAGTGTACAAGTAAACCTTCCTGGTTTAACAGAAATTCAAGATTACTTGTCTTTTAAGATACCAGAGAACACCATCAGTATGTTCCCATAGGTGTAATTTCCATGACTTTCACCAGTTGAAACCGGGAGGACTACAGAGGCAAGGAATAATGGTTTATCTAAATACTCTTTTGAAGAGCTAAATACTTTCCAATGTTTTCTGCTAAATATTTGATTGAAATTCTGCTACTCTTGATGGAAGTGAGGAATATTTCACTGACTTCATTTAGGAGACACAAAAGCTGCAGTCTTCCCTGAGCAGATACTAAGTCCTACACATGGGTTTGGGCTATCCCAAGCACAAATACAGACTCGACAGAGAATGGATTAAGAGCAGTCTTTAGTGGAAGACTTGGGGATGTTGGTTGGTGAGAAGCTAGACATGACCTGACAATGTGGCTTGCAGCCCAGGAAGTCAACTGTATCCTGGGGTGCATAGAAAGAAGTGTGACTAGCAGGTCAAGAGAGGCGATTCTCCCCCTCTACTCCACTCTCATGAGACTCCACCTGGAGTACTACATTCAGCTTTGGGGCCCCCAGCATAAGAAGGATATGGACATGTTGGAGCGAGTCTAGAGGAGGGCCATGATGATGATCAGAGGGCTGGAGCACCTCTTCTATGGAAGACAGGCTGAGAGAGTCGGGCTTGTTCAGCCTGGAGAAGAGGAGGCTCCAGGGAGACCTTATAGCAGCCTTTCTGTACCTAAAGGAAGCCTACAAGAAAGCTGGAGAGGGACTTTTACAGGGGTGTGTAGTGATAGGACAAGGGATAATGGCTTTAAACTGAAAGAGAGTGGATTTAGATTAGATATAAGGAAGAAATTCTTAACTATGAGAGTGATGAGACACTGGAACATGTTGCTCAGAGAAGTTGTGGATGCCCCATCCCTGGAAGTGTTCAAGGTCAGGTTGGATGGGGCTTTGAGCAATATGGTCTAGTGGAAGGTGTCCCTGCCCATGGCAGGGAGGTTAGAACTAGATGCTCTTTAAGGTCCTGTCCAACCCAAATCATTCTATGATTCTACATACTATAATGATACAGGACTGTCATAACTTCTCAGAAAGCAGAACTCCTAACTGCCCAAATCACCCCCTTCAGTTGGTGATTCTGACTTCAAGAAACTCAGGGTTTTCATCCATGTCTTTGACAATTAGTATTTTAATATTGGGGGATTGTAAGAATCTGTAAAACACATTTGAAAATTAAAGCCTTGACACATATATATATTTTTTTATTATTATTTTTCAGAAAGTATTTTGGAGAAAAGATAGGACTTTATTTTGCATGGCTGGGTTTATATACAGAATTCCTCATTCCATCTTCAGTAGTTGGAATTATTGTATTTCTTTATGGATGTATAACCATTGAGAGTGACATCCCCAGGTAAGCTTCTCTATGATCAATAATTTGTTACTTGAAAATTGTAATACTGTGCTTTTTGTTTGTAATCCTTAGTGAGAAGAATTACTTTTAACATATCTGAAGAGCAGTGATGTATCATTAACAACCCTGTGAACATTAGAAATATACATGCATTGAGTAGACAAGACATTTGAATGGCATGTATTTATTTGACTGTTCAGTATTGCAGCAACTGAAAGAGAAATGTTGAGTGAGTCTACTGCATTATTGTAAATTCTTTTTTATGACATCCATTTGCTTTTTATGAATGCACATATGGCCATGCTTACCCAGAAAGACATCATGCAGAACTCACTAAAGTTAATGTAAATACACTGTCCAGTACTCTTAGATTACTTCGTTCTTCCTAGTAAAACCAAGCTATTTGCACAAGATGAACAATAGTTAGCAGAGTTAGCAATTTGATATCGGCAGTATTCTCCTTCTTGACAATTACAGAAAAATGTAGAGTTTTGTGCTGTGTGTCCTGAAGGTGTTAAACTAAACAAAAACTGCCAAATTGATGCAGTGATGTTAATGTCTGCTTCCCAGAGGAATAAAAAGAAAAAAACAAAAAAGACACTTCCTCTGTGTTATCTGTGTCTGACTTCTGGTGGAGATGGGATACTGGATTACTCATACTGCTGGTCAGACTTATTGTGGCAGTTCCTGCATTCTCTCAAATGAACTAGCAACTTTTAAAGCAGATCACTGGAGTAGGACATAATTATTGATAGGTAAATGATGAATAACAACACATCAGAGTCAGAGTTTGTTTTCTTAGCTTGATCTGAATGAATCTTCATAGGCTGTGCTTGTCTGTGGGAAAGCTTGGGCTAACACTTAAGTGAGATTTATGGCTAAGATGTATCTGCAGCACCCTCTACTGCCTTTTGAAATAGAAGAGAGCACTACTTTTAATAGTATGATAGCTAGAAACAGCTGTGTGCCTTTCAAATGACATAATATGAAACATATTGATACTACAGTTTGAATCATTCTTTTTTTCATTTGAAGCCATAGAAAAAAATGCTATTTAATAATGGTCAATATAGGAACAATGATGATCACAATATGCCAGCTTTCAATGAAGCAATGTTGCAAGTCCTGGCAAGGACAGTTGGGCTTTGCACTACTCAGTTCACCCGAGTAAGAATGTGCAGGTATGAACGTCTTTCTCATGCAAACCTTATGAAAAAACAAACAAACAAACAAACAAAAACTGAAAGCATACTCAGCAGTGTCAAGTAGGGTTTGGCTTGTTAAAAAGATAGTAATAATAATTTTTTAAAGATTCTTAGAAACTGAGTAAGTACATAGCAAAAAAGACTAAGAAATCAAATAACAACTTTAAAGATTTTAAAATCTGTAATAAAGACTCTTATTTCATATTTTCCAGAGGACAGATGAGCCTATGCTGTAAACTGAGCAAAAGAAATACAACTTAATATCTGATCAGGCAGAAGTGGAAGCTTTCTAGTTTTTATAAGAGTTACTGCTGGGGGGGAAGGAGGCTTTTTCCCTATTTTTTTTAATTATATTTTTGAAAATTAGGTTAGAATTCTGTACTAGAAAAACAAGGAGCTGTGGTGGCCAAGAATACCACATCCATTTTTATGACCATTCAAACATGAGAACCCCGAGATGTAAAGGTATCTGATTTCCCAAAATCACTGTGCATGCAGTATCTAAACACTCTTAAAACATGCTAGTATGGGTGCCTAAAATAACTGATCTCACTTGAATAACTTAGCCAAAATCTTATAGAAGGTGGTGATACAGATGAAAATTTGTGTTAAAGTTCTATACTGGGAAAACAACCATTGTTTTTACAAATAACTCACAAATAAAATGCAGGGTGGAGGCAAATCTCAAAATAAATGTTGTGAAATAAAATGTCCTTGCTAAGAAAAAGACTCTTGGTAGTATTTTCAATTCAGTTCACATATGTCAGTTTATAGCAAAACCTGGTGTATTTTGCAAATGATGTTGCAGATTTACTCTATCTGTGACCAGACCAACCAACATGCCTGGGTGCTGGTTCTGGCTTTTATGCAGCTTTTATGGCTAGTCCAAACACACAAAGTAGCGTGGTATTTGACATGGATTTTTGTGCCATCATATTAAAAATATGTGTTTTGTCAAGGGCACAGAATTTTCTTTACAACCATTTTGGAATTCTTTTTAATGAATTTAAATCTGATCTGTATCAAATCATGTAACTGAATGTAGAGATCGCAAATTGCACTTTGACTGTGTTTTAATTATTTTCTTTTAGTGTGCTTAACCTCAATCTTCAGTGATGCAACCTTCACTAATTCACTAATACAGTGTAGTGATTAGATTGGTAGCTGTGTTGCATTGTTCGTCTGTTGGTAAGATGCCTATGAGTATTTTAATATTCCAGCGCAGGGAAATGTGCCTTGAAGAGACACATACCTTCTGTTCTCTGAAACTTCAAGCTCCGTATGGTGCAAATACCTTGTAATAGTTATGAGGTGCTACTTAATATCACTAGCATATATCCCCCTTTTTTGAGTAGTAATAATCTTGTGCACTTGTCATTCATAGTAAAGAAATGTGTGATCAACGCAATGCCTTCACCATGTGCCCCCTGTGTGACAAGTTCTGTGACTACTGGAACCTCAGCTCTGCATGTGCCACCGCTCGAGCTAGCCACTTGTTTGACAACCCCGCCACAGTCTTCTTCTCCATCTTCATGGCTCTCTGGGGTGAGTATTGCTTTGCATGTTAGCAGTGTCATTTGATCTTTGGGCTGCTGACAGAAATGAAAGCTGTAATGCACAGTAGTACAATGTAGTAGCCTTACATATAGAAAAGTGCTATTAGATTGAATGGGAACATATGGCTTTATGAAGCTGGCAAGCCTCAGAGGGCCAGTGAGGGGCTGCCTGTGCTGAGACTGAAGAAAGCAATATTACAAGGCTTTCTGCTGTCAGCAACAAGCTTTGGAATAAATGGAGAGGAGTTGGGTAGTTCAGGGAAGAAAAATGTGTCCTTTCTCCCTCTACTGCTTTAAGTTTTGCTATGTTTTTCCTCCTTTTTGGTCCACATGGCAGGTCCCTTTAACACCTTCTATATTTGGGCAGAAATGTATTTGTGGAATGGTGTAGTGCAGGCACCTAAAAGGGTTTAATTTAAGCACAGAGTGCACTTCCATGTGGGACAACCTAGTCATGTAATTTTATCAAAACTTTAAGGGATTCCAAGAACAATGGGACTATTATTGTTTTAATTATCATATGATCTAAAGTATTCCACTTAAACAAGCTTGGGTTACTTTAATGACGAATATACCCTGTCTCACCGAGGATACCAAAACACTTCATAAAGACTAATGAATGCATTGTATTATTATTGTTTCTGGCCTCACCTCTGCCCTGAAAAGTGTGTATTCTATGCTTCTATGTATTATTTCCCTCATTCACTCTAGGTCTTGTTTATTGTGAAAGTTAAAGGTGTTGTTGCTACTGTAGAATGATTTTTTATTTCCCTATTCACTGTTCACAAAATGAAATTTTCATTCTATACCTCTACTCTGCACTAGTGAGACCCTACCTGGAGCACTGCATCCAGATCTGGAGCCCTCACCACAGGAAAGACATGGACCTGATGGAGACAGTCCAGGGGAGGGCCACAAAAATGGTCAGAGGGCTGGAACACCTCTTCTGTGAGAGGCTGAGAAAGTTGACATTGTTCAGCCTGGAGAAGAGAAGGCTCCAGAGAGACCTTCTTGCAGCATTTCAGTGCTTAAAATGGGCTTATAAGAAAGATGAGGACAGACTTCTTAGCAGTGCCTGTTGCAATAAGAGAAGGGCTAATGGTTTTAAACTAAAAAAAGAGAAATTTGGGCTAGACATGGGGAGGAAATTTTTTACAATGAGGATGGTAAAATACTGGCACAGGTTGCCCAGAGAGGTGGTAGATGCTCCATCCCTGGACCCATTCAAGGCCAGGCTGGACGGGGCTCTAAGCAACCTGATCTAGTTGAAGATGTCCCTGCTCATGGCAGGGGGGTTGGACTAGATGAACTTTGAAGGTCACTTCCAACCTGAAGTATTCTATGATTCTGTGATTTTTAGTATGAAATTGAGCAAATTTTTTTTTGTACTATAGCCATCCCTCAGCAAATAGTGTGTTATACTTCGCAACCCTATTCAAATGCCACAGCTTGTTTTAGAAATGACTGTAGCTTGGTGTTGAGTATGGATAGCTAGGATTTTTGAAGAACTTACAAACAGAACAGATCATGGAAGTAAGAAGTTTATGTTTAGCAGCTCCTGGAAACCCTTCAACAGAAGTTAGAGAGTATGTAAGCACTACGACAGAGAGAAATGGCAAAAGATGATGAATTTATAGACTCTCACAATGACATTTTCCTATTTCAGATTGCTGCCAACGACAGGGTAGATTGACAGATAAGGTGTCACAGTTTACCTTCTGCCATGAAGCATTCAATATGCTGCCTTGTCCAAGTTTCAGTGTAGCTTTTTGGACAGCATGTATATGAATGACAATTTGTTTACTCTTTCATAGATAAATAGTATTTTCCTGATAGAGAATCTGTACTGTAAACTTGCATGCGTGCAAATGCAGCCTCATCCAAAATAAATATATTTTAGTACCAGCAGTGCAATGTGCAAAGCAAAATGTTGATATATCCTTGTACTAAGTTAAATTAGTAGAATTTGTAAAGGAACAGAAAGCAACAAAAAAATCAAAAAAAATGACAAAAAATGGCACTTAAAAATAACAAAAGCCTGTCTGAGCTGTAGCCCACCTCCAAAAAATGTTTCCCATGGATTGGGAAAGTCTGTTCTTGGGACCATGATAACTGAGCTTGTTGGTGCAGAAAAATATAGCAGACATAAACAAAGAACAGCAAAGTGAAATAAAGTATTCTTTAGTAACTCTGCCCAACTTGCCTGTTAAGTATTAGATTGCATCAAATATTGTTGCCCCACTACTAAGAAACTGTACTGGTTATATCTAGAGCTCATTCTGCTGACTGACAGATCTTATTCACACATCTAGTCAGCTTGACTCACAGTATGTTGGCTAAATGTTGCCTGAGTGCTTTTTCACATGACATAGTATAGTGATGTGGAAACTGGCATGTCTCGTAACTTACAATTGTATAGTTAAAAGAGTAAAGTACGGTAATAAGAGCTGACTTCATTTCATGATGGGCACATGAAGTCTTTCATCTTGCTTGACTTCTCCCATTCTGTAAAAGGCAGGTGACTTACTATATGGTTAATATCTTGAAAAGAATCATTCTTTTACTAATTGATCTTGATGCCTCATAAAGTATCTTCATGATTACAGTAATGCTGTTTGCAAATGACCATATTCACAAAACACAGAGTAATGCCTGGCTAATCATGCTTAATGTCACTGGTCATGTGGGATGTTGAATTTCAGCTGTCGGATGTGTTTATTAGAAGGACAATTGAAAATAATGAGACCAATTTTCTGCTAGTGACAATCAGCAACCTTGCTGATTTTAGAACAGCTACTTCATCTAGCCAAATAAGTTCTTACAGAGCTAAATGTGGAACTGACTTTTTGAATAACAGGAAAAAAAGTAGAATGAGTAACAGCACCCTATAAAATAACCAAATGTTTCTGTATGTAGGATATCTTAAAACCTTTGTGTTTTCAAAACATGCTAAATGTAGTTTTTATATGTCCTCTTCTCTGTAGAGAAGGAGTAGGAGATAGCAACTTAATGGCTTAATGTCTGGATTTACTTTCAGTGTACTGCCAGTCTGGTGTTTAAATTATATTTATTTCTTACATTATGGGAGGATACCGGTGTAGAAAATATTTGCAGCTTACTGTTGGTATAGATTCTGTCTTGTAAAAGCAGTTTATTCCAATAGTACTCTAACTTTTGCCAGTGCTATCTTACAGCTCACACCAACTGTAGATGCAGTCAAGAAAAGCTAGATCTAATTCTACACTGTTATCTGTCTTCTGGAGCTATCTAAAACATGTTCAAAGTGGTAAAAATACTGCCATGATCTAACAATGTTTTCACAATCCCCTTTTCAACAACTGAAAAAGTGAATTGAAGCATAAGAAAACGGAAAGTAGTGCCCTCAGTTGTTTACAGCTATAGATTTCAATACTATTTTAGTATTGATACAGTCATCTGAAAATAGATGTCCACAAGTCAAGAGTAAGAAGTACTATTTCTAATAAATCCATAAGTCCATAAATCATGAGCAGCTAGGCAAAGGACTATCTAGAGGAAACAGCAATTATGAGAGAAGGTCAAGAGACCATAAATATGAGACAGCAGTACAACAACTTCATCTTAATGAAAAAGGAAAAGCAGGAGACTCAGCTACTGGCTAGTCCTTTAGGACAAAATCACTGTATCTATGCAGGACAAAAACATTCAACAGCAAAATCTGGTTGGCAAGTTAGAGTGTTACAGATTAATATTTAGACCTAGATTTTGTTTCATTATATGCTTTGTATTTGTTAATTATACAATGACTCATAGTAAATCAAGAGACATGATGTTCTTGGAGTGGATATCAGCAGATATGGGTTCAGTTCCAATCTCTGAAAAGAGTTTACCAGTGCCGTTGGGCAATCCATGTTCTATTTTTCTGTATTTTATTTGTAAAGAAATAGTAATTATTGTTTCCGTGCTTTGCTTGTGTTCTTTCTTTAAAATTGGTCCTGGGGTTGTTTCTTAGTGCTTATTTATAAAGGACCTAGCATAATGGGATTCAAATATATGTTGGGGCTTATAAGTAACACCAACATTCATCATAGTGCATTGGATTTATAATTTTTTTTTTTTTTTTTTTTTAAAGCTACAATGTTCCTTGAACAATGGAAGCGTTTGCAGATGAGACTGAGTTACTTCTGGGATCTAACTGGACTGGAAGAAGAAGAAGTAAGTTTCTTGTCCCTGTTTTAATTTACTGTGTAAATTATTCTATATCTAATGATATGCATTGACATTTAGATTTCTCATGAGTGTTCTTCAGACCAATGCAGTTCATAGCTCTGGTTTTTAAATTACTATAACTGATACAGTTTTGAGTACCAATGTATCATTAAAGAAATCATCACCTACATCTTACTGGTCAGCTCTTTAATTTTAATCATTAATGTTGAAAAGGATTATAAGATAACAGCAGATAATTCTTTGCTGAGGATGGCCATATACCTATGTACAGAGTGTAATAACAGAATGATACAGAATAAATACTTTGTCATATACATGCTACTTAACTATGTTTAAAAAAACTTTGTTGTGATGATGATTGAAGCATGTCAGTATAACATAAATAATATTTGCATTCAGGGCTGTGCTGCATCTGTGATGCCTTAAGTACAACAACCTGAGCTATAGACACCCACTGACAGAACTGTTGCAAGCACCAGATGGAGCTGGTTTCTTAAGAACGATTTTAAAGTGCTTTGCAACCAGCACATGGGGTTTCTACCTGTACCCGAGTTCACCAAAAACTGAGGCATACTTGTTTATTAATATTTACAAAGTCCCTAAATTTGGTTTTAGATTTTTTCTTAGGCATTGTTTCACGTCATGGCCTATGATCTATTTAAATTACTGACTTTGACCAGAGGATTAATTTCTAACTCAGACTAAAGGAAGTGTTGTTACTAGCCCTAAATATCATACTAAGAACAGGTAGATTTTGGAGCTTCCATTACATATCTCCTAGCAATAAATGCTGACGTGGCTCTAGAATAGGGTCATATTCAGTAATTAAGAATTGCATGATGTATATGGTCATAATGTTATACCACTTTTGTCTGTTTCTCACATAAGAATCATTGGATAAAATGATAAAATAGCCCTGAGAACAGACCGCAGACTCCAGTATTATTCTTCTTCTATCACTATCCCAAAATGCAGCCTTTAGCGATGTCTTTAGTGTAAGGGAGACTGCTGGAGTATTCCTTCATTGATGACTTGAATACAGCCTCCCTTATTTTACCTCTGATTTCTCAGCTTTTCCACTGCTCTCTATCCAGTTAAGAAGTGGATGATACTCACAATACAACCCAGTACTTGCACTTTATAAGTTGTGACACAAGCCAAGTACATCAGCACATTAGAAATTACTGCTTGGCTTGTGTGGAACATCATACTGCTACCTGGGAGAACAGCAACTTTGTACTAACTACAGCACAGACTGAGAGCGTAGAGAGCAAACTCTTGCCTCTGCAGCACATTTGATGGATGCACCAGATTTTACGGAATTTCAAGTTCATCACTAGCAGTACAAAATCCTAAGGTTTAGCTCATTATCTGCAAAATGCTGTGAAGGAATCTGTAGATTTGTGAGGTTCTGTGATGAAGAGCTCTGAAGTGGTAAAAGTTTGTGGACAGGAACTGTGGGATCAGAAACAATACTTTGTTTATGACAAGTGAAGGAGTGCCAGACACATCTCAGCACAAGTTGAAGAATTAGGAACATGGGATCATAAAAATAAGGCTGGGATAGACCTTGAGGGGCCATCCCTTGTGCATGGTAGGATCAACTCTACTCAAATCACTTTGAAAAGATGTTTATCTAATTTGTTTTTAAATAAATCCAGCAGTGGAGATTTCATTTCCTCCCTAGGCAATCTATTCTAATACTTATCTACCCTTACTGCTAATAAGCTTTTCCTAGTGTCTAACTTAAATCTCCTTGCTAAATACTAATTTTTTTTCTTGTTTTTCTTTTCAAAGATAAAGAGATTACCTCTTTCCTCTTTTTAGCAAAATTCAACATAATATCGTATCTCTCTGTCACCTTTTTTTTTTTAAAGATGAACTAACTTTTGCTCTTTCAGTCTTTGTTCTTAATTCATTTTCTAGATGTCTGTTTATTCTTGTTCCCTTCTGGACATTTTCTAGTTGATCCATCTCTTTCTTGAAGAATAATACTCAAAATGGACATGTCTTTTGACCTGACATCTTAGGCAAAAAGCCATACACCATATCATCGTCAGCTCTTGGTGCTTCAGCAAAAATGCAAAAGTTAGAACAGGCTGTGTTCACCTTTTATCCATTTGAATCATAAAGATGAGGATAAATCTGTCTGTAAGACAGATACTGGCAAACTGTTTCAGAGGTGATCAAGGTGATCAATTATGTTGGGAAATGGAAAATTGTGTCTGCTAAGGTTAGGCCAGAAGGAACTAGCAGTGGAATGCACAAGATCGCTTAACAGAGGAAGAAGGAAAGGGTGAGAAGGTTTAACAGTTTTTAGGCTCGATGGAGTTATTTATTTTATCAATTTCTTTAGAAAGGGAAGTTATGGAACCCAAACAGGGAAGAAAACAACCATAAAAGTTGAAGAGCCGAGAAGTACATTGTGAGAATTGTATTGAATAAGTGTCCTCTGTGTGATTTCTGTGGACCCTTGACTAGAAAATTTTCAGTAAAATTACTCTTTGAACACACTAAGCCAAATATTTTGCTTCATAAGAGTCACACGAGAGATTAATTTAGTCCATTTATTTGTAAATATCTTGGCAATGGCAGTCTGAGAAAGCAGACTCTCTAACGCTTGCATGCATATTTGCAGCTGGCAGCTGTACAGACTTAGAGGATTTGTTTGTACATTTGAAATTTGCAAAAATATTAGGTAGCATTGGATACTAGACTGTAAAATAGATAACTGTGTTGAAAAGCAATTGAGCAACTGATAACTAAATAGGAAGGTGAAAGAAAAGAAACAAACACAGACTAGAAACATGAAAACAAAGTCTTAGGAATACCGTGAATAAGTACTCAAGGTGCCACAGATGTGTATTTGAGTAACCTAATCAAACAGGTTGTACATTTGTTTGTTTTTCAATTTGTGTGACAAAGGATATAACCATCAATAAAGCAGGGGTAGAGGAGGAAGAATCCCTACCCTCTTCTATTTGTGAAAGAGCTGGTGAAGAAATACTGAGGGACTCTAATTACTGATGTAGGGAGTAGAAACTATTTGACTCCAATGAATCTTCAGAAATTGTATTTCTAGGAGTCAGGATGTTCCTGCTTTAAGTTTTCTGTGTGGAAAAGTTTTTACCTTCTTTTACTAACAGTCTTGTGTAAACTGAAATGGAAATGTAATTATAGAAGAAGAAATCTTAGAATTTGGATCTGAAATCAGAAGAATAAATGGACAGAAAGTCCACACTGACTGAAATACCAATGATTTGAGGTCTTTTTATTGTTTAAATAGTCATGCTGTTATACTGTTTCAGTACAATAAGGAGGAACTTAGGTTTCTGTCTCCATTAGAAACATGTCTAGTAAGTTACAATTTGAAGTTCAAATCCTGTGCTCTGTAAAATGTTTGCAAACTTTGTTTGCAAACTCTTAATTCCCAAAGTCTTGTTCCTCCTTTTGCTATTTCATGACTTAAAACAAAACAAACAAAAAACAAACAAACCCTATGGCAGTTGCACATCCTCCTGAGATCGGGAGCCTTCAATAGGGCAGTTGATGGCTCTTTAGCACCCTTTGTGCCTCATTGTGCCTGACCCAATGTGCACATCTAGGGTGGCACCGAGGTGCTGACAGTTACATCCTCTCCTGCCCCGGGGCAGGGTGACTTCACCTCCAACCAGCTGGGGGGCAGGAGAGGTGGGACCCTCGGTCAATTGACAGTGTCCCAAACAAAGGAGGTGCCCAGAGAAGCTGAAAAGCTTCTGGACTATGTTGTAATGCCCACAACCAGATCTGACCAGGCTATAAAATGGGATCCCTGCCGAAGACCCCCTTTGAGTGGTCTTCTCAGAGCAGCGGGTCTGTGAACTGGTGCCCTCTCTTTAGACTGAGACATCATCTAAGGAAACTTCCTGGGACTGAGAGGACCTCACCTCCTCCTGTGGTAAATGATTATTTACTGGATATATCCTTGAATGAGTCCTTGCCCAACCCAGGCAAGTGTGAGTCCTTGTCTAACCCAAGTGTGAGTCCTCGCCTAACCCAGGCAAGTGATTATTTCTTGTGGGTACCCTGGAGTGAGCAGCCTCTGGTTTTTGTTTCTTGTGAGTGTATGAGTGCACGTTGTAGATCCCCATTATTCTTATGTTGTCATTCCCCAATAATTTCCTCAACTGATATCCGAACCTGTATTTTATATTGTCGGAGTGTTAAATAATTGTATAAACCCTGTTTGTAGTCGGTTTATTGGCTACACTTTTCCGGCTAGAATAAAGTCTGTTTTGGAACTTTTTGTCAGCCTGAAATTGACTTCTGGGGTACCTTCATGACAAACCCTTAGTGGAAGACTATGGCTAATTGCTGAGTTAAGCGGAAGTAATAAGGAAAGTAAATTGGGTAAGATGGAATTAAATAACAAGCAGACTTGGTGACATTGTGTTTTCAGGTTTATCCCATTCTCTCTTAATTCAGTCATGGTTTAACTCTGTCTACTGTATTTTCAAAATTTTATGTGATATAATTAGTTGGATACTTTCAGCTTGTCTTCCCCTTTGCAAATTATAGGACTCCATTGGTGACATTAAGTGTGTTTATAGGTTTATCCCATTCTCGATTCAGTCATGGTTTAACTCTGTCTACTATATTTTCAAAGTTTTTTGTGGTCTAATTAATTGGATACTTTCAGCTTGTACTCCACTTTGCAAATTATAGTACTCCTTTACTTAAGTTCTAATAGTGTCTACTGAAAGAGGTGGTATAAGACATTTTTGTTTGCTTAAAAACTGGAGGAGTGAAAAACAGACACTAATACAATAACTGTACATTCACAGCTTAGTCATCTTGGGAAAAAATGGCCAGTAATGCTACAAGGGAAATGGGTAGCTACAATATTTTATGTTGTCTCAAATCTCTCCTTTCATCCTCACTACTCCTCAGGTTTCTTGTGCCAATGAGATCTTCGTTTTGGGTCATTTTCCCCAGATGCATGATCTCACATTTTTCTATGCCTATTCTGATTTTCGTGTTGAGCCCATGTTTCCAAATATTTTTGATCTCTTTGTATTTTTTTTTACTACATTTTCTTGGGTTTCATCACTCATTCCAGTGAATCTTCTGTCACTTTCATTAAATTCCTGTTCACAGTAATTATTTAATGGTCCTAAGGTAGCCCCAATCTTCTGAACAGATCCTTTCAACATTAGATTTATGTGTTATGTTTAGGAGGATAAAAGCTTTATTAGCATAGTTAGGGAAGGAATGTTGAAAAATGGATGTTATCTCTCAAGCCTTAGGGGAAAATATTTAGTACCAGCTGTTGCTCTGTTAAAAAATTACACATGGTGGCACACTTTAAACATGTTTTAATTGGTAAAGTGTAAGAACCAAAGCAGATGATAATTCCTTTGCTTGCTGAGGACTTGGTAAAGATAAATGATTGCATTTTTTTTCATTCCAAGACTGTTGATCCAGGTATGTGCCACAGTATGCTGAGGCTCTAGTTACTTTTCCTCTTTTGCTTCTACCATACATATCAACATGATTTTGTTTCCGTGTTTGTTTCTGTTTTTTTATTTCATTTTCTATTATAATGACCTCATGTGTCCTTTCTAGGACTGAATTGTCCACAAGCTGCAAAGATATTTTGTTCCTCATAGGTAGCTTTGATTGCTCTGGATGTTATGATGGGTTTCTCAAAGGTTGGGTCACCTGGGGTGACATTCTTTCCCCTGAATTCAGAGAGAAGGATCACATCTTCACATTCTCCGGTGTAAGTGCAGATGAGGGAAGTTACTTGGAGTGTGAAGCTATGGAGGAGGAGCTGGAATAAGCTCTTCCAGCCTGTACAGCACAGTTCTCAACTGCAGTTGTTGTTCCGCGGGGCATGGTCATGGAATGGGTGATGGAAAACGGGAGCTACTGTTAGAGGAAATGAGTAACAGAAAGTCCTGCTTTCTAATAGTTCTCTGCCCTGATCGACCACATCTTGTATCCTTACCCAGCACTGCCACTCTAAGAACAGGGATCGTCCCTAGGTCTTTCCTTCTTCTCTCCTCCTTCATAGTGACTCAGGAGATGCAAGTGGATAAGCAGGGCTTGCCAGTTATGTGCTTCTTGCAGAACAGGCAAGATACGGAGTGAGGTTAGGGGATCTTGTAGTACAAGGGAGTGTACCTTCTGAGGGAGATGGGTATGAGAAGGCAGAGAGGGACCATCTCCTCTCCAATAGTCTCACAGATCCTATCTGCTCCTTTCAGGTCCTCAAAGTCATAGTACTGCCTCTTGCAGCTCTCTCATTCAAAGGTATCTTAGAAACCATGTGTTTTTCTCACTCCATTTTTCCTCCTCTTTGTCCTCCTCTGCTGCACCTAACAAGAGCAGTTTTCCTGTGCACCGAAGATGTCTTGGGCTGACTCAGTGTTAGGTAAATTAGGCATGCTGACAGCCTCCAATATTAACCTACCATTGGTGGTAACAAGGAGATCAGACTTTAGTCCCAGTTCAGGCAGTTGCTCCAGCAACCTCAGCACCACATCACTATGCATTCTCTTGTGTGGAGAAAGAACTTTGTTTTTAAAGAAATGAGCTTTTCCTTTTAAGTTTAAAATGCATTTTACGTTTACTTGCGTGTATGAATGGAGGCTGCCGTTTTCCTTACCCCAACTGCATATGTAAATAATGTGGAAATGTGTTAAGAAATTTTTATTTTAATGAACTAGAATAAAGCAGTATAAATGTCATTTATTATTCTGTAAAGTCATTTATTGTTAGGTCATTGTTATTCTGTGATTTTTCCCAGGAAGTGTCATTGACACAAGAAGATTATTCAAGACTAAAATAAGATGGAAGCAGAAGTATCTCTTCTCTCAATCTGCATGAAATACTAAGCCCAATGGCAGTTATTTCTAAAAGTGCTTTTGAACTTGAGAAAGACTTTTAGAATTTAAGAATAGTACTTTGTGTTATTGTTTAATGACAGCCAAAATTGCCAGTTGTTTAAAATGAATGCAGAGTTTCAGAATTCATAATATTTCAGCAGTCAGAATGGTTTCCTATTCTTTAGTTTTGCTTTAGGTTTTTAAATTTTGTTTAATTTTCTTCATTTTCATATGCATGTAGATACTTATGAGTAGTGAAATGTTGTTGCAAACTCATGCCCATAAAAACTCTCCTATATTACACCCATATAAATGATGTAATTATGTGGAGTGAGACAGTGTTTTATTGATAACAGTTTCAAATGGCCTTCCTTTATCCATTACTTTCCAAGAGCACAAAAGTGTGGTTTTTTTCTAGATTCATCCACACCTCTCTGGATCAGAGCTATAGAAAAAATTCTAACCCTCATTCTAACCCTTAGAAAACATAAGCACTTTTTTTCATTCTGGATCTTGATTTCAAATCAATAAAAGACCATGGATTTGTTTAAGAACTCATCTTCATGCTTCCATCCTACTCTGCTACTTCAACTGCAAGATTAAATTTATTCTAGGCAGTGTAGAAAGTTTTTGCCATTTGTGTGTGTATTTTTGTGTGAAAAGAATCTGATCTGTAGGCTGTCCATTAATAGTTTATTACACAACAATTGAATTCTCACTATCACAGTATTTCCAAATATGAGTGCATTAAGGTAGACATCTTGAGCTGAGATTTTCAAAGGAATCTGACAGTTGGAAGTTCAGATTCCATTGGCTCTTTCATAGAAGATGGGTGATGACCAGCCTCCTCAGACCTAATAGAACAAATGCATCCAAAATGTAAATTCAGGTACCTGAACTACATGGCACAGTTTTGAGATGAAAATCAACCCACTTCCTCTCACTTCAATGGGGGATGTGAATCTCTCTTTTGTAATATGTTTGGGGTTTTTTTTTAGGTGATTATCTATGGATTTATTTACCTCAGTTTATAAAATTAAGAGTCTAGGTTTTTTTTTTTTTTTTTTTTTTTTAATGTATTGGCCATGTTATTCTCTGAAATTTCAGTTTGGAAGATCTAGATACACAGAGTGAAATTGCATGAAATGCTTCAGTAGTTCACTGATACAGCTGGGTAGAGATCCCCTCCTGACTTTCATGCTACTAATTCTAGTGTCTCATCCATCACCTGAACCTACTGACTAAACCAGTGGAGAAGTAATTCCAGAAATAAAGTGGACATTGTTTCTGGTGGAGCAGACCAATTAATTAGGTAATTTTTCACATGATATAATCAGGACATTGGGTAGGGGAAGAGAAGACTGTGTGGGTTAGGAAGACCCTTTTAGCAATGGTGGGCCATTAAATCTGTTCATTTGTATCATGCAGCTTCATTTATAGATTGCAGCTGCATAGCAGCGTAAGCCAATCTAACTCCACACTACCATGGTGCTACTATCCCAGCCATGCAATCTCGTTCTTCCTCTTACATGCATGCTGGCAATCATACAACTGAGTGGTGAACAGTACAGACAGCTGATAAAACTGCAGGGTAGTCAGGGGTATGAAGGGTAGGAGTTTTTATCCTGGTCATACCATGCAGCCGCATATACACTGGTGTCAGTGTTAAGGACAGAAATGGAAATATGTGGCTTGTGCAAGGTGAAATTCTGTCTGAGAGTATGGAAGCCCAGGCTTAGATTGTCTTATGCTGCTGTGAAACTCAAGCTGTTAAACTCAAGCCTCAAGTATAAAAGCTTTTAACTACAAATTCAACATTTGTGTTCGCTTCAAGTTGTTTTCATGAACATTCTTGGCTGTAAATACAGTCATTGGGATATTTATGGGAAACAATTAAAAGAGTCACTGGTACAGCTGAAACAAATTAATAAAGACTGAACAAATATTTACAGCCAGATTGTTAGTTCAGATTAGCTAAAGTATCTGTATCCCTCCACATTAGAGAGGAGCCAATGCTCTAATCTGGATCATGATTCAACTTAAACAGTTCACAAATGTTTGGTAAGATAGTGGTTGGTCAGAATATAGACCTTCTGGGACTAGATAATTCTTGATATTATAAAGCTTTTGTTAGATTGCTTCTGATATATGTGCTTTAAGACTTTTTAGGAAGTATACCTTGGAATGCTATAGAGTCCCATTTCTTTTACCTATTATAGTAAACCAAGTTGCCTGTAAGCCATGGGTTCCAGGTACATGGAGTCTGAAAGGAAGAAACTCCAGGGAAATGAAAATCCAGAAATATCATAAATAGCCAGTGCTGAGAAAATACTATTTCATAAACAAAAATCAGATCTGATGTTACGTGGAAGAGTTTCCTGTGTGGCAGAAATCTGGGCTATTTATGAGGCATTCTTATTAAAATGGGAGAAACTGATAGAGACCTTGAGATCTGGCATGCTAGAAACGTTTTACCTTATATTCACCTATCCGTCTCTCGTAATGACAATACAGGGAAATTAATGACGTTTGCAGTAGCTCTGTCCCTGGGATTGATATAAGCACTATGTTGTAAATTTGATTTAACATTGAACTTTGACAGTTACTTGCCTGATCAACGATAGATCTAAACTTTATGACCTTTGACAAGCTGTAACAGGGTGAATCTACAAAATATTTGAGTCTTTCATGCATCAGTGACTTCCTCTTTTAACCTTCTATCTAAGTCTCTTGGGATCACTGTGGTGTACAATGTGCAATACATAGCCTTACACTAATGACAAATTCATGGCCCAGTGTCTCATGATTTTGATCTTGCTTAGAAGAAAAATATCTTGTCCTAGTTGGAGGAAACTGTTGGTTTCTAACCTTGCTAAATTGTAAGATATTTTATCTTGAGGCCATAATGTTATGATTTGTGAAACAGCTATTGTAGATAAAATTTAAAGGATTTTGCAGTATTTGTTGTATTTCTTTTTGTGAGAGCCACGAATCTGTTATCCATCCAAACTACACTGAATCTTGAATATTGACAGAGAAAAATTTCCATTAACACACTCCCCTAAAGAGTGCCTCCAAAGCCAAGTGTTCCCACTGTTACACGTTATGAGACAAAAAAGAGAACAGTGCCCAAACAGGAAATGATCCATTCTTTAAGAACACTTCTTTGGAGAAGGGATTCTATACTTATATAATGGCTAAAGTGATAGAGTCCTAGTCCATGACTGTAACTACTTGATACTACCACAGAACACCTAAACCAATAAACTATACATTTGTAAGGCAAATCCTGGAGACCATTCTCAGGGAAAATTCCCACTGACGTCAATATGAGTTTTGTCTGAGTAAAAAATCCGCGATTTGGCTCTTTGTTTTCAGGATGGGAATTATCATTTTCTACTCTTAGCACTCATTTGGCCTCAAAGTACCTTGGCTCACATGGTTTTCAATAAGTGTCTGGCAGCTGTACTGGCAAACTTCCAGCATCATGGGATTCATATTTATCCCTACATGGACATTTGGCCTTCTTCAAGTCATCACAACTATTTCTAGCTTATTGAACAAAGTGTGGAGCTCTTCCCGTTTTCAGACAAAGAACTGATTCTGAATCACACTCTTTTTACAGTAGAGTGGAATTGTTCCTTCACATCTATGTATATATGATCAGGATCAAGTATCTCTAAATCTGTATTGTAAAGAAATGTTTCATGCAATATACTCATTAAAAAGAATATATAGATACATTCTAGGAGGTGCTGTGGTCTGTTCAGTCAAGGGTAAGATGACTTGGCAGATTCAGTGGTGAAGATCAACTAATATTCCAATCCAGATGTAGGTGTAAGAATCTTACATAAAAGGATATTGAGGTGTCTTACTAGGAAAACTAAGCATAACTTGACCAAATTTGAACAGAATATGCACTCAAAGCAAAACTGTCAATAGCAAAAAAGTAAGCTACTGTACAATGTTTTTCTTGGCATTTTATTTTCTCACCCTGTTTAATTTCAAGCCAATTTTCAAAAGTTGCTGTGTCCTCTGACAGCTGCCCCTGGTGTCCCAGAATGCTTTGCTTAGCGGAAAATAAGAAAAAAGGAAGAAAGCCAATTCAGCTCTGCAGGTGCTCCCACAGTGTTTCTCGATATCCTCAGTTTCTTACAGCTTCATTTATCTCATTTCCCTACTATCATCAAACTGTCTCCTCTCATGTAGCCATCCATGCCTGATGCCTTCATCCTTTCTTCACTTAAGTCTAAAGATATTTGTTCCATCTGACCTCCAAACCTTATTCAAGGAAGCATGATAAAAATTAATGCAAATCAGCTAGTGGAAACTCGCAAAACATCAAGATGCATGCATTGACCACAGCATCTTTAAACACTTATTGTTGTATTTTTGTCTTTCCCCATCCTGCTCACCACCATTTTTGCTGCTAATCAGCTTCGGTAATGTCAGAGATTAGCCATGCCTCATTATTTCTTGGAGTTCCACATACACTCAAAGCACTTTGCAAGTAATTACAACAGTGACCCTTGTGACAAGAAGTGCTATACTGATTCCTGAAATTCATTCATTTTGGTATTGATTTTTATGTGAGGCATAAGTAACATAAAAAAAGTCTGTGATGCAAAGAGTGTCATACCTCCACCCTTAGAACATTCTTCAAGAATTTGAATAGTACATGAAATTACAAGTGTAAAACAAGCTGTCATTCTGGCAATTTCATTATATCTGTTTGCTATAGCATCTTAGTGCTATAGTCTCAGAGGCATAGCCATACTTGAGCTTTAGAGAAAATTTGTTCCCTCAAGCCTCCCATCTTAGTACTAGATTCCCTGGGAGCAGCAGAAGGCATGTACCATTTGTGGGACTGTCTTTAGGGCAGATGTATATATGACATGTTCATAGAATTCAAAAACATACAGAAATATCCATTTAAGGCAATTATTACTCCTACATTTATACAGTCCTAAAATTACATTTGGCCCTTTGAAGGCCACCACGAGGCTGATGTGGTGCCCAGTCAAAACGACTCTGACACCCCTGATTTAAATGATAGCATATTCATATACCTGTTCAATGCATCAAGAAAATCTCATGATCAAGACAAACAATATATTGGAAGTTTCACTGTGTCTCCATACTGATGTGCAAAAGAGAATGTTCAAAATGGTGTATGACGAAGTGACAATGTTACAGATAGCAGAAAATGAAGAGCATGTGCCACCCAAGGAAGACTGCTGAAGTTCCATGCAACCGCTGTTCTGTTGTCCATAAGGATTGAGGTTGTTTTTTTTGTTTTGTTTTTTTTGGTTTTTTGTTTGGTTGGTTTGGGTTTTTTTGGTTTGTTTGTGGTTTTTTTGTTGTTGTTGTGTTTGTTTTTTTTTTTTATGGTTCTTATTCTCTTCATGGCTATCAGATTCACTAATAAGTGTTAGCAAGTCAATTTTGTGACCTGGCTGATAAGCGTATGTTCGAATTATAGTAAGGATAAATGGCATGATAAATGATACTGTACCTCTGAAATGCATGAGACTGGTGTACTCATGCTCAGAATGGGACAGAGGAATATTAACTTTTTTAGTCATGGAACACTGGCATTTCTGAAAAAGCTCTGAGCAGTGAGCGTTTTTCCCATGATGTCTCTGAAGCCATTCAATATCTTCTCCCTACCTTCCTGTATAACCCAAAACGTGGGTTTTCCTGTTTAGATACAATGAAGCACCTTTTAGCTAGATCCTGTGGCATGAAGCATACAGAATAGACAGGGACTGTTCAGATGTGGTTATTTGCAAAGCACTGCTGATATTGCTTATACACTATTTCAAGTCTTCTTGTCAGGTCTAGCAACCTGTGACACTTGGTACAAAAGACAACTAGAAGACAGATTCTGTAGGAATAAGCTTTTTGTGAGAGGCATCAAATCCAAATTCCAGGCTCTGAATTAATTCAGAACTTGGCAGGAATGAGGAGATATGCAGCTTTTTTCTTTTTTTATGAGCTGCTGTCTTTAAAATCCTGGTAAGTTCATGCTACCATGCTTAATTTATGCTCTAATTTGGAAAAGTATAATTTGCAAGCAAACCTTGAAAGTTTATTGATAAGGGAAACTGGACTAGATCCAACAGCCCAAGAGAAGCAAGGCAGCTGCAGCTCCATGCCCCTAGGTCTAACCTGTAGTGAGGTTAAGATGTATTCCCAGTAGACATATGTACATAGAGCACATGCGTACACTACATACGTGCATATATGCATGGCCAACCACAAAGGTCACACAGACATACACAGACAGCAGACACACAAACACAGACAGCACAATGTTCTCATCCTGCTTCTCTTCCTGGCTGAGCAGGATGGAGATCTGCTAGTGAGAATATATATATCTATATGTACACTTGTAGGATGCAGATTTCCCCAGCCTCTAAGGTCACTCAATCTGTCCAGCAGCTGCCCCTGGACCCCACTATCTCCAGTTGCTGGCACCTACAGGTAGAAGCCCATGAGGCTACAGCCCCTCTCCAGTTGCTAACTCATGCATATGCCCCACTCGCACAGAGCTGGCTGGGACTTCCCTGGTCCCCCTGCAGCCAACCCACCCTAGTCTTGACCTTAAAAAAACACACACAAGTGGGTCTCATTCCTAGAGACCTCCAGACCCTGCGGTCTCTCTGGCAGCTGGCTGGGGCTCCCCTGATCCTTTAATAGCCTGCTTGGCCAAGGTCTCACCCTTAGAGATTCCAGGCATTTTACCTACTTGCCAGCTGCTCCAGTTTGATCTCCACTAGTGCTCACATACTCAGCCTCACACGTGCACTTGCTCCAGTTGCCAGTGGCCAGACCCCCATACAGACCAGCAAACTGTCTACATGTGACCAGCCCTATTTATCTCCTTATCCCTCTATTTTTCTATATTTGTTCCTCTCCAAGTGGCCTAGATCCCTCCCTTTCCCACTGTTGGTTCTTCCCCTAAGCTTCCCATAATAAGTCCTGTGCAGTGCCCACTCTTCCCTGCATCCTGTAATGTATCCCATCCCTCTAGGCAGTGATACCCATACTCTGAAAGTGCTATAGTGTTGAATCATCTTGGTGGCTTGGATCATGAATAAGTGACCAGAACATTCTTTGATTTCTTTCTTTTCTCTTAATAGTAATCACACGTATTTATTTATTTATCTTTTTTTTTTTTTCAGGAGCATCCCAGACCAGAGTATGAAACCAGGCTGCTGCAGAAAAAGCTGAAAAATAAAAACGCAAGAGCAGAAAATTCACCTGAAGTAAGACAAAACTTACTCTTTTCATTTATATTGAATTTATAGTATGTTTTATTTTATTGTGATTATCTTTTTGTCTGTCTCTGGATGGTTTGCAAAAGACACTTTTTGGTGCTCTTAATTAGCCTTTTAAGTTGCTTGCTAGGGATCTGGTGTATGCAGCCCTGCAGTGTCATTGAAAGGCTTTGAGGTCATCTCTTTGCTAGTTCTGCAAAGTAAAGCATTTTGTGTAACAATATGACAGGTGATTCAGGATCTAATCTGTAGAGTGATGAATTATTAGTAAGATAATCACCACAGGCATTACAGCAATGACCTAGGATTTCAGTACTTTATGGACAATAATGACAACAGCTTTTATCATAGTTATTTCATTTGCATAGGTAACATTGGCGTCTTTAGTTATGTTGCAGTTACACAGTTGTGCAGTTTTGATAGAATTTCCAGTAGGAATAGAAAATAATAATTGCTATATAATTTTTAGATTGAAGTGTATTTAGGCTTTTTCTGGCTATCTCAACCTAAGAACAAGGACATTTTTTCCCAGTCCCCTCTTGTAAAATGCTGGTTGAGGTCTGTTTCCTAAGCACTTTTAAGTCCCTGTAGACTTTGTCCATGAAGCTTGGTTAAACTTTGCTTATTCCCATACACCATATGTGGCAGAAAATCCAAACCACTCCAAACCCATGTCCAGTTTCCAGGTAGAAGGAAGCAACTTACTTTGTTTAAACATTGAGAACCAGTATCTGAAGTGGAAAGTACTCCAGTTTCCAGGTTTGGTCCAATAAATTTAGCCTTGCGGCTTATGAAAGAACTTAACTACCCCTTTCTTCTGCTGGTCACTGTCAAGATTGTGAAGTGTTTCCAGTGAACCTTTCATCTCAGTGAGGCTGCCTTTCTCCTGTTGGGCCCAGGCAAACCACGCAGAAGACAACTGAAAGATTCTCAATTGCTTTCATGGGCTTTGCATCTTGCCCAACATGAGCAGGGACTCTGACATAGCGCTATGGGGAGGTCTTCCCTTACGCATTAAGTAGTTCTCTAGGCCTTCCATGTGGGGGATCAAAGACTGTTAAAGACAGATAAAGCAGCTGCTGCCATTCGTTCAGCTTTTTCTGACTTAAAGTAAATGAAATCTGGAAACAAGTCAGTGATTGATGTTGTAGAATATTAGACTTCTGTAGTCATGAGGCAGTGCTAGATGATTAACTTGCTTAAATGAGACACAGAGAAATAGCAGCATTATAAATTAGAAATTAATTTAAGGTAAAAGAGTGCAATTAAAATGAGGAACAACATAAAGATACAGCACTATAAAAATGTGAATAATTCCTTTCAGACATTTGGAAGTGAAAAGCTTTCCTGGAATAATTTTATCTCCAATTACCTTTTGTAACAATGTAGATGAAAAAATAGCACTCAGAAAGCAAAGATTTACTTCAAGTTTTTGAGGCATCTGCATGGAGACCTTCTCCAATGTCCTTCCAGGATACAAAATCCTATTTTGGAAATTGATGTAGACGTTTTGAACAGCGAACTGCAAAACTGGGGAAAAAATAGTAATATTTAATTATGAACTAATTTTGAAAAAAGATATTTTAGTTCTTGGGTGATTTAAATAATATTTGGAAAAGTTTCCTAGAGTCATTTCAATCACTTTTCTGAACTCCATTAAAAATAGAGTACTTCGAGATTTGCCATCAAACAGTTATTCATAGGCATCAAACAGTTGTTCATATGCCAGCACATATAATTTGGGTTGATTAAGGTAAATTTCTATTATAATAAATGCATCCATCCTGCAACTTACTGACTGCAATCTCTGCACAAATTACTGAAATATATTCCAAACTTCTGAGCAGTTTTCTGTCAGTTAACATTTTGTTTACTAATTCTGTTGCAATCACTTTTTTTATTTCTCTCAAATTCTTTCCAGCAAACTGCACATTAGTCTGGGTTTGGAAGATGTGTTGCTTTGTGGTTTGTACCTCACTGTCTTATGATATTATAAGGGCAAGAAGTGTTTGCGTGAGGCCTGCTGAAGAGGAAAAAGCTCAGTTCTTTAACAGAACTGTTATATTTAATGTAACTGTGGAAATGTACCACTACATTTTGCTTTAGAAGATCCCGAAAAGTTAGACATTAAAAGTGATGAGTATTTAAGACTGCAATAGTTCTTCTGCTTAATTGTTAGAGGTCTTAATATTCTATTTTTCCTCCTTCAGATGGCTGTATGTTTTACTCGTTGCAAGACCATTAGCTCAGGAGTTTTTCCATGGCAGGTTAATATTAAGGCACAGGTTTCTGTGAGGTCTCTGGCTTAGTACTTCTGTCTTGTTGGGTGGAAGCCAAGGTACAGGACTTTGTCATATTAATAGTGTAGATCTAGTGTCTGGACTTGCATCAAAGCAGAGGTTTCTGTAGTTAAATATTCAGTTCTCCTAATTTCTTGGTCTTGTATGAATACACAGATGTCTGTGAGGTCTCAGTATTCTCATATCTTGGTTGACAGTCTAATGTCATAGCATAAGTCTCTGTGAAGCTCTCGCCTGAATACTTTTAGCTGACTAGTGTAATTTAAAGGCATATCTTTTGGGTGTAACTGGTCAACAACTGTAGTGTGCTGTGTTGATATCAAAGGACAGGCTCTGGCACCACTGCCTGAAACTTCTCATTACTTATCTAAGATGAAGTCAGAAGTCTCCAGTTCAGCAGCTGTGGCTTGTTGGGATAGAAATGATGCCAAATCTGTGGCTATTATGAGAATACTGATTTAGAGCTTACTTAAAGGCATACATTTCTATAAAATTCCTGGCTTGTTTCCAGTATGTTAATTCCTCTGTTCCGGTGAGGATGTGACTAGTCTTATGGCAAGAAATTAAGCTTTTATGTGGAAAGCTCTGTGTACAGTACATTTTTTTTCTTGCCTTACTCCAACAAGGAGTCCCTGTGAAGTTAATTGGGTTATTTTTGAAATGAAGGGATAGGAGTTTGGTTATGGACTGGTTTTGTGATTGCAGAAGAAAATTGACACCACTGGCATACTCTCTCAAATGATAACTTGGGAATACCTATTAAGAGGAAACCTACTTCAACATACAGTTTTCACTGTCTGCTGTTGAAGTCATTAACTTTAATGAGTGTGGAAGGTGCCCAGCACCTGTCAAGCCCAGTAAACATATGAGTCACTCTACCCAGGCAACAAATTCCAAATCAGCTTGATGAGACTGGCAATAGAAAGTATTACAGATCTAATGTACTACTTGACTAATGGGGTTTGTGTTATAGAATACAGCTTTAATTCAAATGCTGATTAGGGCATTTGTGCTGCTGTAATAAGCAAAGAATAAAATTTCAGCCTACACCACCCTGTGTGGTTCAGGCTGTTTTAATAAATATTTTATTGGTTATTTTGAGAGTGGAAAAGAAACTGTGAGGGCTAAGAGCACTTCACAAAAGATTGCTGTGAAATTACTCTTACAGTAACAACCTAAGGTTCTACTGTTTCAGAAGAGAATTCATTTAAAGCTAAAGGAGTTGAGACATTTACACGAAGTGCCTCAGGTTAGGTAGCACATGCATAAACAGATAGTCCTTATAAATTATTACATCAATTTAGAAAAATGACAAGTTCTAAGAGACTCATTCTGGAAACCTGAAAGAATCCGGCTTATAATCGATAACATGTTTGATTCTTTGCAGTCACATAAATAAAGGCTTGCAGATAGAGCTTCTCGATCCATTTACATTAAAAGGCTTCTTTGGCTTTGCAGCAGAAATGAATGCTTATGTGTTCATGCATGAATGCATGTGCCTGATAATATATTCATGCAAAGATGGCAGATGCAATTATTGTAACAAAGCAATTTGTATTATTTTTGTTGTTCTTGTTTAATACACTGTAGTATAGAAGATGCAGACAGAAATATTTAACAAATAGGGTAAGGTTATTGTATCTGCAGAGTGTTAACTGAAAAAAGTGTTGGACATTTGTAATCTTCTGATAAGTTGTTCCTCTCTCTGTGCAATAGTAATGTTCTCAATGGAGATACATGCAGGTCAGGAAATGAAAATTGGGTTTGTGCCTGAAAACATGCAGATGGGGTTAGATCCAACTCTCTCTGGAGCTGATGGAAAGAATGCCTTCCAGTCATTTCTTGGAGAGATGGATCAGGCCCTGTCTTCTTTGCATTAAATGTCCAGCTGATCTGGCAAACGTGATGCAACATCATATATATTCTTATCTTTCCTATTTGGCAGGAAACTGAATAACTCATTCTACATGCTTCTCAAGGAAAACTTTATAGAAAAAAGGGCTTGTCTCTTGGCTCATGTCCTTGCTTGGAGCAAACCCTGGGAATAATAGAATCTGGCATTCTATCTTGCCTTTAATTCATTTTAAATATGAAAGTGGCAGAATAAGTTATTTAAATTGTTAATTCATCTGGTAATTGGAACAAAGAGAAATATTTCCTTTTAAGCCATTGTTTCAGTTCATAACTGAATTAAAGCAAACTGGTTTGAAGAAGGTCTCTAGGGTAAGATTGATAGAGATAAATATAAGGTAGAACTGTACACTGCTGATGAATACTTTACATATATGTATTTTTAAAATTGTCAGCATTATGAAACATGAAATAGTAATTCTTGCTACAAATCGGTTCATTACCCAGTTTTGCATAAGCAAATCTCCCACAAGGCAAAAGAAACACTTCAGATGTTGGAGTCCATCTCCTTATAAGCAAACCCTTAATAAGATTAACTAAAGAAAAAAATAAATCTCTTTTTTTATATATTATCTGCAACTTCATAGAAGAAACTAAGAGAATTGGTCATAAATACTAATTTGAACAATCAGAACTGTAAAAGAACTGTGAATAAACCCGGAGTTCCTTAATAACTAATATTGAGAAAATTTTTTTTAGCATTTGTTGGACCTTATAATTAATGTGATTAAAAACAAACAAACAATCAATTTTGATTCAGTATTTCTTAAGTTAGCCAATGTCTTTCAAGCCTCTTTCATTGCTTTACCTTGACAAATAACTTCACTTTCCAAGCATATGGGAAGATAAGGATGTGTAATAACTGATCTTATTTATTTATTTATTTGTTTGTTTGTTTATTTTCAACTTATTCCTTGCATCAGTAACTTTTGAAAATAAAAAATGGAGAATGACTGAAGATGAATGAGGACACCTATGGTGATAATATTAGAGATCTCATTCTCTTTATTGTAGCAATATTTGGTTAGCTAATTGGATTAAATCACATCTGAAGGATAAATTTTATAATTCTGATTATTTTAATGTTTACCTGAGTCCTGGGTTACACCAGTTTTATACCATAGTATTCATAATTAGAATTTGTGTCTTCAAAAGACTATTGACAACATCTTTCAGTGTGTTCTCACTTAGATGTGTGTGCTCAAACCTCTTCCCTATTGTTGTCTTGGAAATTGGTTATCTATATATGGAGTAGTGCAGAAAAATGTAGCTAAAAATGTCCCACTTGCTCCCTGTGTCTTTGAAAATCTGAGATGGGATTTTCTTATTTGTATCAATTTAATGAACCCAATGTATCTCTGGAGTTCTGTGCTCCAGCATTTAGAATTATATTCCAGTCACTCTTCAGAAGGAGGTGGCTCTTCCAATACTCTTGATATGAAGAAAGAAAACACTTAGAAAAAATACTATAACAGAATAATTCAGGTTGGAAAGGCCTATAAGATTTTAGCTCGTCCAAACTCCTGTCCAAAAGAGCATCAGCTATGATATCAAACCAGGTTGCTCAGGGTATTATCCAGTCAGGTCTTGAAAAGCTCCAAGGATAGAATTGGTACAACCCTTCTAGATGCTGCCTGACTGTCATCATGGTATAAAAGCTTCTCATTATATCCAGCCTGAATCTGTCTTGTTTCAACTTATGCTTATTGTCTCTCATTGTCCCAGCACGCGCCACTGTGAAGAGACTAGCACTATGTTCTTGATGGCCTCCTTAAACAAAGTGAGCAAGCCTTGTTCCTCGGCATCTCTTCATGGGACAAGTGCTCCAGGGCTCTCTGCTAGACTAACATAAGTTGACCAATTTATTTTTTCGATTTAGGGCCCCAAAACTTGACACAATATTTTAGATGCAGGATAATAAGTGCTGAGAAGCAGAAGTAATCACATCCCTTGATCCACTGGTTAACCACTGGTTAATAAAGCCCATGTGCTGTTGGCCTTTGCTCATGTTCAGCTTGCTGTCTGTATAGACACTGATGGGCCTTGTCAGTAGAGTCTGGTACTGCAAGGAATTTTCCATGTCAAAGGCAAATCTTTGCATTTGTCCTTGTTGAATTTCATGAGGTTTATATAGGCTCATTTCTTCAGCCTGTCCAGGTCCGTCTGGATGACAGCCATGTACCCAAAGATATTGACTGATTTTTCCTCAGTCTGATGTAGTTTGTAAACTTAATGAGCAATCATTCCATCACCTCCTCCAGATCCTTCTTTGAAGAAGTTATACAGGGAAGTCCTAGTATAGAACCCAGCATTACTCCAGCCATTACAGTTCTTCAGGTAGAGTATGACTCATTAGCTAATACCCTCTGAGCCAGACAATCCAAATTGTATTTTGCTGAAGTCAAGGCAAATGACATTGACAAGTGTCCTCATGCCCTCAAGCCTAGTCGTTTTCTCACAAGTTGGTATGACATGATTCACCTTTTGTAAATCAGTAATGACTGCTCACAATTACCTACTTCTCCTTTATCTGCTCAGACATGGGTTTCAAAACCACTTTTAGGGGACCAAAGTGAGGCTGGCTCCTTGATTATCCTTTTGTCCTTTCTTTGAGGATGGGTACATAATTGCTCTTTCTGCAGCTGTCAAGGCCCTTCCCTCATCTCAGTGTCCTTCTAGACATGCTAGAATCAACTTTACGGTAACATCAGCCTGCTCCTCAAGCTTCCATTACTCTTCTCTGAAGTTATAGGTAAACGAAATCACTGCTTGTCTTTTCTAAAGGAATAAACCATCATTTTGTCTAGACATCAAAATGATGTTTAGGAATACTGGATACTTTTTTATTCAACTGCTGAATGCCGAACAGTGCAGATCAACGCTAGAATTTTCAGAAAAAGATATCTAATGCTTGTGAGACCCCTTCTTCCAAAATAAAAAATAGTGGTCTTTTTCAGAAGAGAGCTTTGAACCCAGAAACAAGAGAAGGCAGGCCACTGTTTGTTCATCTTATTTGTGTTACTTATTAAGATTTTGGCTCAAGGAAGCATTCTTTCTAGGGCAGTACTACAGCTTGCAGTGTTTAATCACGTAACTGGGACTTAAGCATACGATTAAAGTGAACATGGGTACAATTAAGTGCTTTTTTGAATTGAGGCCTAAGCTTCTTATTGAAGATGATACAGGTCTCTTTCCCATTAAAACGAATGGAAAGACTCATTCCTACAGGTTTTATTCATCAGTACTTGAAATTAATGGGAGTTCTGCCTGAGTAATAAAGTTTTAGTCCTTACGTCTGCAGTTACTGCAGATGACTTACTATCACATTGTACCCAGTCAAAGACTATAATAACAGGTTAGAGGGCTACAGCAAAGTCTCAGGTGAAAAAATAAATCTCCAGAAGTCTGCTGGGTTTTAACTTAATGCAGATACTTGAACTTAAGAAGCTTCCTTTTCCTGTGTGCTGGTGACAAACTCCTGTATCTTGGAGTATATTTTTACCTTCTGTTGAGCATATTTATAGGGTAAATTTCAAGCTATTAATCTCCAAGCTCAAACAGAAGCCCAGATTTGGGACAAAATTTACACAAATTGGCTGTGGAAACAACAGTCAGTTAAGCTGTTTGCCAAGAATTTTTTATTTGATGCATACTGCAATCCTGTCTGCAATTTTAAAGAAATAAACTGCATTTACATTTAATTCCTTTGGATACTCATCCCATGTAGATTGAAATTCCACATACTCCAAGCTTAAAAAGCTAAATAAGTCAGTTTGAACCGGACAACTTTTGCAGCTATTACCATGTTTAATTGAAAAACACTTGCCTGCTGGTATGCTGATTTTCATGATTCACTTAATTTAGCGATAAGATGGCTTTGTGTTTGGAAGCTCCTTCATGCCATGGGATTTCATGTAATAGATAAACTTGAATTTTTACCAGATTATTCAAGTCAACTTTTTCTTCTGTTGATACCACCTGAGTATTGTACAACTGAATTTAGGAAGAGCAGACTTTTAATTATTAATACACAATGCCAGATTCACTGCTTCTTTCTATCTCTGTTGTTCATGTAGTGAAAATCTAAACCTTATTTGGATGCATGGACTAATTTAACAACTTCCAATGACATACTCCAACTCTAACCTCAGAGACTGGTACATAGCTAATGATATAAATAAAGATGGAATATTACCTTTTTTGAACAGTGAAAATAAACTCTAGTGCATCTCCTCTTCCATTAAGGAGTCCACTGAAAGATGGTAGAGTGATATGTATGTGCCTTTAGCTCTTCCTTTGTATGTAAGGATAACAGCTCAAAATTCAATCCTCCACATGATTTTCTTCTGTTCTCAAACTTCCATTAAATCAAACCAGAAAATTGAAGGAGTATGCTACAAAGCTTTTATAACTGTCTAATGCTAGAGTGTAAGAACTGTTCTAAAGACTACTTCTATCTTTGGCCCAATTGCCAAACTGACCCTCAGTCTTATAATTAAAATGGTCCCATGTTTCAAATTATCACTTTACTGGCGTGGCAGTCTGCCAACCCCTCTCCCTCTCAAACAACAGCAAAGTTCATCCTGATCAGTTTAAAACTGGATGGTACTTTGAGCATCAGTCTGGAAGCTTTCCTAACCCACAGACACCAGTTGCAATCTTTTCTTTGTGTGACAAATTACAGTGGCTTAGAGAAAGCACAGACAACTTAACGGACGAAGTGTTTCACTCTGTTTTGCTTCTTTTGGACCTGATTTTCCTACTTTGCACTTGGTTTTCTTATTGAGATTAATTGCCTGGAAAATAGGTTGGACCTCATTTCTTGAAACAACTTAAATAGCATTTTGAAAGAGTTGATACTTGTCTCTTACATTGCAAATATATCTTTAAAAATAACCTACTGTAATATTTGAAAATATTTAATGTCTCAGACTGATTTGTTTTACAAATGCTGTATCAAAAATACAGCTTCAGTTCTGTCTTCCTGTTGATGCATTACAAAAGCCACCCTTAGTCAAGTGACCTTTTTTTTTTTTTCCCCAGTATTCCTTCCTTCCTTTTTCTGTTTTCTGCAGGTCCTATCATGGTCTCTTCTAGTCTTATTCTCCTCCTTCCCCAGATTCTTTTCTTCTATTCCACCTCCAAATATTTAGCTTTGTTTCTCCATCCTCATTTTTCATCTCATATTTTCACATCGTTGCCTATATTTTCTATCTGTCTATTTTTCCTTGGTAAGGACAGACAGTATAACAAGGTACAGTGGCTCTGCCAGTGAAAGAGGAAGAGATCTCACCTTTACTTATGGGACAATCACTATCAGTTCTACAGAGACAACATGGTATAAGCTTACATGTTCTTGGGCATTATTTAAAAGGGAAATATTACCAAATCCAGACACGAAGAATGAATGGTCTTAATTTGCAGATAAAGAAAACATTTAAAACAGTTTCAAAGAAGTTTTCTTTCTATAAACATCGAACATAAAGATAGTAGTGATTTTCTTTTCACTGAATCCATTGTCAACTCACTGGTACATAAAAAGTGAAGTGCACTATGTTTATGGAAGTATCCTTGCAAAATTGTGAGTCATAACAAAAGGCATTATGAAGAAAAATAGCAAAACTCTAGATAAGAAATTGTTTCAGGCATACTTGTTGAAATGGTCTGCTATTCCAGAGACAATACTGACAGCAAATATGCCATATCAGGTAAATGAAAAATACTCTGTAAACAAAGTTTTTTACTGCAGTAAGGTAAACTTTGAGAAATGAAAGGTGTCAATTAGTGAAGTATGCTGGATTGAAGAGCTTTGGGTGTTGAACATAGAAGAGACTTAACATTTCAAAGTTTTAGGAATTATTGACAGTTTGCATCCAAAACATGCATGAAAAAAATAGTAGGAAAGGACTCTGGATATAATTAGGCTTAATCACCTCTAAAAAAGACATCCATCAGACATTAGAAGACAGCTCACAATGATAAAGAATGTCTTTTTGTAGCTGTAAAGTGAAATAAAAAGTTAGAAAAAACGAATTCTGAATTACGCTTTTAAAAAGAAAATTAAAACCATTGAAAGGTCTTTAAACATACTGATAAAAACCCCACAAAATAACTGACACATCTATGTAGTTGTCATGGTTTAACTCGAGCTAGCAATACAACCATGATAGCTACTTGCCCACTCATCCCTCTCCTCTTACCACCCCCCCCAAATAGGGGAGAGAATAAAAAGGGAGAAACTTGGATTGAGATAAACACAGTTTAATAAAATAACAAAAATTCTAATACACTACCAATAAATACATGTGTAAAATTGAAATAGAATATAAAAGATACTCAGTGCGATCCCTTACGAACTCCATCCACATCGAGCAGCCAGTCGCAGGAAACAGCACCTGGTCCCAACAGTTGATGCCAGAGAGAGAAAAGAGGAAAAAAGGCAGAAAGGCCCAGAGGCCTCTGCAAAACAGCAGGATGACAAAGGCCAAACTAACAAAAGTCTCAAACAGAACTCCCCCAGCTCCGACAAAGAGAGCAAAGAAGGTGAAGAAAATGTGTACACGAGAGAGAGACAAGATCCTGACTCTCCTTAAATATGCAACATGATGCTAATGGGATGGAATACACTTATTGATCAGTCTGGGTGTCAGTCAATGTCTGCCCCATCTATGTCCCCCTTGCTTGATGTCTCACACCTGTGGGCAGAGCGCTCAGAACATCCTCGGCTCTCAGACCACAGCAATTAAAAACATTAACTCTGTCCTGGAGTGTTATCTTCTTTTTCTCAAACTAAGTCCAAATAATGACCATGCTAGCTATGAAACAGAAAGGTTTCCAACTGCATGAAGAAAATAAACTCATTTTCTGTCAAACCAACAGAGTAGTAAAAATGAGATTCTGATTGCTAAAGAAAATACTTTTCCTCCAGTATGATGATGATTGTAATACAAGAGACAAAAGCAGGAAAACCAGTTGGAGAAAGAGAAGCTATCAGCTGTATAATCTATATTTAAATTTGCACCAGCACAGGCTAGGGGATGACTGGCTGGAAAACAGCTTTGCTGAAAAAGGTCTTGGATGCTCTGGTGAATGAGCTGAACATAATCCAGCAACGTGCCCTTACCGCAAAGGCTCGGAGCCTCCTGGAACGCATTACAGAGTGTGTTTCCAGCAGGTTGAGAGGGCATCCTTCCTCTCTATTCAGTCCTGGTGGTACCGCAGCTGGAGTCCTATTCCCAATTCTGCACCTTCCTGTGAAAGAGAAACATGCACATACTGGAGAGAGTCCATTGAAGAGTCACTAAGTTGCTTAAAATATTGGATCATCTGGCAAACCTTTGTATGAGAGTCTGAAAGGCTGAGAGCTAAGATGGTTGAACCCTCAGGAAGAGAAGGCTTGGGGGTATCTTATCACTGTGTGTAAATACCTGAATGAGAGGGGTTCATGAAGATGAAAGCAGCCTCATCTCAAAGGTGTCCAGTGAAAGGAAAACAGTTAATGGCCACCACCTGAAATACAGGAAGTTCCATTTAAAGCTAGGAAAAACTCTTTTACTGTGAGTCAAACACTGGAACAAGATGCCCAGATAATCTGCAGGGTCTCCATCCCTGGAGATACCTAAAGCTTAACTGGACACAGGCCTGAAAAACTTGCTCTAACTGACCCTGCTTTAAACAGGGTATCGGACTTAGATGATCTCCAGAGGTCCCTTCAAACTCTGACTGTTGTGCAATTATGTGAAATGCAGGAAAGAAACGATCCAAGCAAGTGCAGACAAATTGGTTCGACCACAATAGGCACAGTTTGAAAAAAATGTAATTTGAGCTTTACCAGAAGCATTTGAGAAATGGGACAAAAAGTAACATGGGTTTACTAAAGGCAAATTACTAAACCATGCCATCTAAACTGTTTTTAAATGATGTAATTGATTCCCTAAGGAAGGGAAACGTAGTGTGCTTCAGTAAACTCACATAGTGTTATGCCACAAGGGGAACATCACATATTTAATAGGTTATAAATCAATATTTTTCACTGGAACTGACAGGAAAAATGGTTGCTAGAATTTTTATTAAAATGAAAAAAAAAAGGAAAATTTTATTTTAAAGTGGTTAATTTGGCAATGCAACTAACATGCCTTCCAGCCACTTCTGTTTGTGCTTCATGCCTCATTCTTCTCTGTTGCCCTTTATGTGATGATTTTTCATCATCCCTTTTTATGTTTGTTTGTTTGTTTGTTAATTAACCAAACATAGAGGAAAGTGTACTCTGAATAAGGAGAGCAACAGCTTACTCAGTTCAAGGGGAGAGAAAAGCATCTCTCTCTGGTTGTCTGAAGAAGGGGAGTCCAGCATGGTCTGTGAGCCTTCCTGCTCCTGTGAGCCTTCTTTTTCCTGGCAAACAGCAAGGGATCTGTGCATATTGTTATCACTGCAGGGTTAGAGGAGATGATCTCGCTGTTTTTAAAAGTTTACAGGACTTCCTGTGAAAGAGAGGGGATTATAACCCAGGGCATGTCCTTTAGTTCTTCTCTATTTTATTTTTATGTTTGATTTTTCATTATTTGCATTGCAGGTGGCATACTAGAGGGCTTTTTTCCCTTTATTGCTGTTGTCCTTTCAGATCCTAATATTTTTTTTCCCCTTAATCTACTTTTCCACACAAACCTGTGGCTGAGTCTTTCTAAGTGTATGGCATGGCTTTTTTCTGTGCTTCGTATTCCCATGTGTTTAAGTGCATACCTGTTGATTCATCTAGGTGAAATGAGGCAAAGTATCAGGCTATGTAGTGGAAAAGGTCTCATGCTGAATTTGTCTGTATGAACTTCAACACATATTTCCTTTCCTCCACCTCTAAAGGGACTGAAAAGTGCTATAGAGTTGGGAGTAGCTTGCTTGAAGAAAGCTAATGTAGAGAATGTGGGAAACTTTACTGATGATCTGATCATTTAAAAAATGTTTGAGGATCTAAAGCCTTAAAATGTAGATAAGTCCTGTTCCTGGCAGATTCCTTTTTCAGTGGATATCACACAAATATTTGTTCCTTAATTATTCCTACCCCAGGCTTGTTCAGTTACAGAAACAAACGCAGCAGCATGGATGGGTTCTGCCACTCTGTTCTTCAGGATTTACAAGGCTTGCATATTAAAACAACCTCTAAGTTTTCATCTACTTTCATTTATTCTAGTATAAAATTACTGTTGATGAAAATTAAACCTCTTTTCACCTAAGTGCCAAGCCAGGGAATATCACAGCCTTTTAAGACCATTTTTGTAGCTTAGTTTCTCCTTATGAAATGAAAAATCTAGAGCAGATTCCGAGAGACAAAAACTGAATCAGAAAAATGAAGTGAAGCACAAATTTGAGTAGAAGAAAGGAAGTAGACAGTTACCATTTTGGAAACATTTAGAACGGCTAAGATTGAATAACTATTAAAGTATACCTTTAAGCATAATTAAAAAAATACACTTGGATTTTTATAAAACAAAAGTGTATTTTTGTAGGTTTGTACTATGTGGAAAGATATGGTCTAAATGAGTTTGCATGGGAGCTGGAGCATTACCAGCCTGAGCAACTAAGATGCAGAGTTAGAAGCAGGGCTAAAATCTAAGAGCAGAAAACGATATCAAGAAAGAATAAAAATAATAATAGGCTTTTGAGGAAAAGAGTAATTATGAACAACTTACTGAACTTAATCACTATCCATTTAGGAGACATACAGCCAAAAGCAACGTAGACTGAACTGTTCAAAGCCCACAGTTGTGTAAATAATGAAGAGAGAATAAAACTTGCTACAGTATTCTTGCATCCCATCTCCTTGTGCCAGTTGTTTTTGTTTGGGTTTTTTTCTGTTTGGTTTTGTTTGTTTGTTTGTTTTTGGTTTTTTAGGGAAGAAAAAACCTCATAAATGGTGAGGCAGAGGAGAAGACTGTGTTGCAGAAAAAATATTGTTAGCTGATTTTGTCACCATGCCATGATGCATTGTCACAGCAGCAGACCAATATGTATGTTTTATCTTGACTAATTGTGCCAAAACACTGAGCTTTGTCTAAGATCTGTGTGACTCTGATGTTGTAAAGACTAATCTTTTCCTTGCCTGTTCCCTCCTCCACACACTGGGTTTTTAAAATTGTTGGTTTTTTTGTTGTTGTTGTTGTTTGGGGTTGTTTGTGGTTTTTCGGGTTTTTTTTGGTAACACAGGGTTTTAAAGTAGTCACTAGGTATAATTTCTTTCCGTCCTGGATTTACTTTTCCTTGGTGAGGGCATGATATGTTCCTTCATCCCCTCACATCCTACATCACAAATATCTGTCTTACAAGCAGTTATGTGTGCCTGAAATAGCACTGAAAGAGAGTGCTAAAACTTACTACAGTTTCTCTTGAATCTGGTGGAAATACTATAGTTACAGACCTGTTATGAAGATTGCTTACATGCTGCTCATGGAAATGTAAGAATTAAATACAAATTAAATCAAAACCTGACCTGCAAGGATTTATTGACATGAAGCAGCACAGCTGATAGAGAAGATACACATCACTGGTTGTAAAGATGAAACACTCTCTGGACCTAAGATGTTCTGTATATGAAATATGATTTTGGTATTAGTTTGGCTAAGCAGAGTTTACAGTTTCTGCCCTTTCTTATGCTGTTGTGTGAAGTCAAAATTGACTAACTGCTGAAGCTAAGACTAGCACTTATTTTCCTCCAAATAAAAGCACTAAATTATGTCTAGGTATTGCATAACCTGTACATTGACAAACAAGGAAATATAAGCTGTAAGCAAGAAAAAAAAATAACCATCTCATAGTAAAGGTATGTGCAGAAATTTTGTTTCTTTCCATTGTAATACACAATTCTCATTATAGTCATTTGCTAGATGTGGATTTCTAATGTTGGGTCTAGTGAAGTTTTATCTATTTTCAGTAGCTTACAACAGTATACAACACTAACTCTTCAGGTCAGAATCTTCTGTCATTAATTTCCGAATAGATTTTGGAATTCCCAATTTCTGGATGTCCAAATTTTCAACTCTAACATACTTTTTGGTGCAATTCATTGGACAGAATTCCAAGGCAGAAAGGCCTTACGTGGCCAAGCTGTTAGTGATACACGGCTATTCTACCTGATGCTCACTTAACAATATGGCCAAAAGACTATGAGGCATTAGCATAGTTATTCATTTCATGGCTCCTAGCTCTTCAACAGAACCATCAGGATTGTGAGAAACTGCTGGCTGTTGGCAAGGAGAACTATCATCTTTCATATGATACCTAATGGCAAGATGATTTCAAATAGGAAGTGGGTCAGCTGGCCGCATTCAGAGTGTTTGGTGGGGAAAAAGACCATACTGAGGCTAGGAGGCTGCTTTAAATCACTGGATAGCTTTTGTTGAAAGTATAGGAGCTAGAAATTTCAGGCAAACAGAATAAAACCCAGCCAGGCAGATGAAATTTAAACAATGAACTCTGGCAAGCCTATCCTGAAAGTCTGGAGAGCCCAAAATTTCTCCAGGTTTCCCATTTTGCTCCTGAAGCTTTGTACAGATACAGTGCCGTTCTGCATGCACTCAAGCTAAATGTGAAACAGCCCTTAGGAGTGGCTCAGTACAATAATTTAGCAGTACGCAATGAAGCTCACTAAGGATTATGCTCTATTTCAGCTGAAAAATAATTGGAGTTCATATAGCATGCCAAAGCATTTTGCTGCCAAGCCAACCAAGTGTGTTGGCTGTAGTTTTATAAGGAAGAGAAACCTTGAGTCACTACCAGATGCACTGTGTCGATGCTGGTGGAGCTCAGGTATTCAGCAGAGGTGGCTGCTAAGAGATGAACTGTTGTTGAGGGTGGCACATTCCCGCTACAGTCTCAGACGGTTTACATTTGGGCTGTTCTCAGGGAGGGATGCTGCTTATTTATCCACAAGCTTGATGTATAACTCTCGAATCACAGCTGTCAGGAATATAGGCCAGAGGATAAAATGAATTCAATTAATTTTCATTTTATAAATGGCTGTTTTCAAAAGAGCTTAACAGCAAATAGTAAAAGCTGCTGAGAGTTGAGCACTTTTGAAAATCTGGCCAGCTGTGCCTTTTCAAAAAGCATCTCTAAAGTTTTCTTTTGCAAGGACTGAAAGAATTGATACTTCTCAAAAATTTGGACCTGAGAGATAACAACTGGAGCAAGACCATATTTTGGGTCCTTTGACCTTTCTTTTGTCTGGCCAGTGATTATGGCCCTATGAGATAAAGACCTATCCACATCACTGACAGGCTCCAAAGCCATTGGGGAGAGGTGACTGGGATATTTTCAAGGATGTTCTGCCTTATCTTGCACTGTCATCTACAAAGAAAGTCTCCCCAAATATGATATTCAATAACCACGTTCAAAGCAACCCAAACAGGTTATTCTCTTTTCACTTTCTTAAACTCATGTAGTTCTTCTATGGAGTCCAACTTATAGTCATTAGAAATATTATCAGATAAACCAGTGAAAATACAAGGAGGTATGGTGTTGTTTTTTCTTGAATTATTAAGTGATTTGCACACGGAAAAGGTTAGACAATTCCGGCTTGAGGATTACTCCTTCAGCTTTCTTTAAATATAAATGATGCACTTTAGAATATTGTTTGGCTGGGTAAGGGTAAAAAGCTGTAGTTTAACAAGATTCGTCAATGAAACCTTCTGGAAATCTTTTTTTTTTGTTCTTGAAATTAAATAAGCTCAGATTTTTGAAACAGCAGCACAATAAGACATCTTCCTCCTCAAGGAACTGTGGTAACCCTATGAAAATGTTGGTATGATCCATAGCCTGACACCAGGCATCACATCTTTGTAAAAGGTAGATGATGCCTAAGGGTTGTGCATCCCTTCAAAAGAAGCATAGACAGGATCAGGAGACAAAACAATCTGATGCTTTGGAAAAGGGAAATGATGCTGTCTAAATGTAGGAAAAAAAAAAAAAGTAATAATGCCATTCCAGGTACTCATTGCACAATGGTTTATTTTTCACAACACGACAGTATTACCCAAGGCAGATTCTGGAGAAATAAAAGATTAAGCACAAAAAGAACTGCAGTAACCACTTAAAGTCTGTAATAAACCAGTAGCTAGTAAAACTGATTGTAATCTAAAATTATACAAATTATAGGATTTTATAATTTTGATTTTTTTAAAACTTACCTTTACTTACTGTATTGTTGCTATTGTTTTTCACTTGGCAAACCTGCCATTTATTGCTTTCCTGGCTAGGTAGGTAATCACTTCCCTACTTCTGGTACTTCTTTTGCATCTCTCTGCTTTTCTAAGTCACCATCTTAAAAACAAGCGTCTCATACACTGAGGTGCATATCCACAACTGAAAATATCTGCCTATGTTAGTTGTAGCAAATCTTGTAAAGTAACAAGTTGATAAAGTTGGATCAAATAATTGTGAGGGTTTTTTTATCTTAAATTACATAGTAGGCTAAACTTTCTTCAAGACATAGCTGAGATTTTTAATTTTGGTAGGAAAACTGAGAAAAGTACGAGACTTCAACATTAACTGGTCTGAAGTGATCAGGGACTAAAATGTGGGCAAGGTTTTCTTGAAGTTAAATTCATAAAAACAAACCAAGCACTTGAATAGAAGGGTTCCATATGATTTAATGAATAGGATCACAAAAGTACGTTAATGGATATTTTCGTTTGAGGAAGATTTTGAAAGCAATCAGAATGTTGAAAAATAGTGGAGGAAAACAGATTGTTCAAGACAGAAAACTGTCTTGGGAAACAGGAAGAGCAGGAGTAAACAAGAATTGGCAAAAGTCAAGCTTGAACTAAGTTTTGCAAAGGAAATTAAAAAACAAACAAACAACAAAAAATGGTAGGTGCACATGTACAGAGAAGAAAAAGGATTAAAGAAATATGGGTGCTGTTCAAAAGGGCTGGTATTAAAGATAATCTAGTTATGGTATTAAAATTAATCACAGAGCCATAGGACAATATAGGTTAGATAGGATCTCCGGAAATGTTCCAGTCCACTCACCTGCTCAAAGCAAGGCCAACTTTAGAACAGCTTGCTTAAGGCCTTGTTCAATCAAGTTTTGAAAATCTCCAAGGATGGAGATTTCCAGCCTTTCTGAGGAATCTACTGTAATGTTTGACTGACCTCATTGTGAAGAGCTTATCTCTGATCTCTGCTATCTGATCGGAATTTCCATTGTTGCAACTTGTGTCTAATGCTTCTGAATTTATCATTCTGCACCTCTAAGAAGTCCATTTCTTTCAGCCTCTCCTTCTATGTAAGAGCTATATCCCCATAACCATCTTGAAATGGTTAAATCATGCTCAACTTCTCCCAGTATATAAATATCTTCCTTGTACTGAGGTATCAGACATAGGTGTTGAGATGCAGTCTCGGAAGAGCTAAACAGAGTGGGAGAATTACTTTCCTCAATCGGTTGGCTATTCTTTTACTAATACATCCTGCCCTGCTGTTGGCCTTCTTTTCAGCAGGGGTGCACTGCTAAGTTGTGTTCGAACCACTGTCCAGGGGGACCTCCAGATCCTTTTTGGCAAAATTTCTTTCTACCACCTGGACCACGGGCTGTACCATTGCATCCCATCCAAGCGCAGGATTTTGCTTTTTCATTTGCAGAAGTTAACGAGTTTCAATCAATTCGTTATGCCACTCTGCTGAGGTCTTCCTAAATAGCAACCCCACTCCTGAGGGTGTGAATCACTTTATCCAATTTGTTATAATCTGCAAACTTGTGAAGAGTCCCAACATCCAGGCTGTTAATGAATATACTAATCTGTATTTGCCTGAGTATCAGCCTTTGAAGGACACTGCTGCCAACTGGACTTCGTACTGCTGATCCCAACCTATTTTTCACCCATCTCATACTGTGCTTACTCAGTCCCTATCTGCCCAGCTTGGCTATAAAGATACCACGGGATATTTACAGATTCTGTGATCATTTACCTTGGTTGTGAGGTTCAGCTTAAGAGAAGCAGGGCTGTTGTGCTCTGAAATGTGCCATATATATCTGAAAGAGAGATGTGCTGATAGTGTTCACTGTATAGGACTGTGGTTGGCAATTAAAAGGTCTTGCATCTGAAACAAAGCAGTTGCAACACAGACCAGCAGGGGAAAAAAAAAAAAAAAAAAGAAAGTTGACTGTGATAATATAGAATGTGAGATGGTTAGGAAACATGATATGCATATTTACAGTTTGGTAACATACAGGAAACTTCAAATCAGGCAGAAATACATTTGCCACTTGACAGAAGTAATGTACTAGCAAATGAGATGAGGAAGATCCTACTTTTAGAAAGTGGCATGTCACAATATTGCTGAGGTATTCAAAATGTGGCTAATGATTGAAAGTTGCTCAAAAGTTCTTCAACCGATCAGCATTGTCTTTTCATTATTAAGTCAGCAATAGATTGTAGATGCAGTTACCCCATTTTCATTTCTAAGTCTAGTACTTCATACTGACAGATGGCAATGCACACAGCAAGATTTATGTGGTGAGGAATAAAATGTTTTATAGAGAATGTAAAGAGCTCTTATGGAATGGAGAGGTGTTCCTTAATTGGGTTGTATATCATCAGGATTTTAATAAATTTGATTAAGGGCTTGATTATGCTTTTCCTTTTTCCAGAGACTTTACTGAAGTCAAAAAGAGACCTACAAATGGGAAGCTTGCAGTACAAGGTCCTGGCATGAGAGAGCATTGGGGAAAGCTTTATCTTACAAAGCAGACACATAGTACCTTATTTATCACAGTATTAAAATCAGAATTTAGAAAGAGTTTACAGGGTATTAAGCTCATCATTATCCATATAGTAGAAGTTGCTGGCTTTGTTCAGTAAGAATTATACTGTAGCTAAAGTCTATCAAGGTGAGGGAGTATTGTATCATTTCATCTGACTTTGAGTCAGGTTGTTAGAGATTGTACAGCTGCTATAACTGTTACAGATTTTCATCAAAAATAGCTTATGAACAAAGAGCACCACAATTTGAAGATTTTTTAAATGCTTTTCATATGCATGATTTTAGCACCAGAACTAATCTTGCTTACTGGGGAGTAGTCACAAAAGTAAAATTAACCACAAATAAAAGGAATTAGAACTGTGAGTCTTAAGGATTATGTCAAGACTTGAGAGCTTCATGTAATTTACTGAGCCAGTTTCTTTTTGAAGAGGAAAATGACAAAATCAATATGTATTTGATTTCAAATGTATTGATTTCATATTTTCCTTTAAAAGCTATTTAAGTAAGCTTTTTCCTCAAAGGTCTTCCTTTACAAGGCTGTTTCTGAAAATGTGGAATTTTTCAGAAGAAGTAGAAGGGAAGGAGTAGTTCTTCTTATTAGTATTTATGCATATTTTGAAAGATTTTATGTGAAAAGTATGTTGGCAGTGAATTATTTTGGAGTTAAAGTGCATAATTACCTTTTTCTCTATGTGAACATTAATGAACAAGTTTGTAAGGATCGTATTCCATTTAGATCATGCAAGTAAACACTAAAAAGAAGCCAAGTAATGCTTAAAGTCGTAATGAGTCTTGTTTTCCATTTCTGTACTGGAATTTCTTTTAGGTGATTCTACTGTTGGAAAAGTTAGGCAGTGTTAATGCAAGATAATGGTTATAGCATTGACATTATCTCAGTGAATGACTGCACAATCTGTGCTTAAAACTATGTCAGGGCCCTAGAAATTTAAAGTAATCTGGGTTTATATTGTATTCTAAGGCTGAATAATTAAATGTATATTTAGTATTCTGTAAAGCTCGATATATTGCTTTTCAAAATGTAAAGCCATTACTAATGAATATTTACTCTTTTCTGGAACACTCGATGCAAAATAAATGCTTTATCTTTGTGGGCTCATAGTAAACTGGCTTGTATATTTATATGCTGCAAAAGTTTATTTTGTTTCATAATAGCCCTACAAGTTAAAATTGGAATGTTTTATTTGTATATTTGGTTAAACACTTTGCATTCTAGGTAGTCTTACAGTGAAGATTGCAAGAAAGTTGGTTATTTGTTTATTATGTAAACATTTGCCAAATGTCCCAAATTATTTGCCTTATCAACCCAAGTTAATGTAATGTTTTGTCTAGGAAAGGGGTTTATGACTGAATACAAAAATGCTCTTGCTTCTTACCTAAGATCTTATATATATATACACACCAGTTTATCATCAAAAATCTACCATATTTATAAACATGGTATTGATATTAAGTCAATATAGGCTGAGTTTTTTCCAGATATTCCTGCCAAGACCATGAAAGAAATTGGGTAACATGTTAGTGTTCAGGTCCAACTCATGTATTTTATGTCATGGAATTAGCTCATATTGAAAAGGGAGCATCATTGCCTCCCACTGACTACAGTACAACTCTGAATATCAGGAGATGTAGCTTTACCTATGTAAATTGACCAAATATTGTCCTGAGGGAAATAGCATTCTACGATACAGATACTGGCAGTACTTTTGAGTGGTGTGGCACAAATAAGAACAGTGGATGTGAGCAGAGTTTTAAGTATTTACTGTACCAAACCCACCAAATTGGTATCACTCTTTTAGTTGAATGGTACTCTGCCGATCTGTTGGTTTTTATCTTCTCATATATTAAATAAAATAAAAGTGTCAAACCTGTTTTGCTTTTGTTGTGGAGGATGTGAACAGAGATACCAAAGGTGTCTGTGTACAGAAGCGGGTTTTTCCCTCTGAAGACCGACTGATTGTTGAAATGAACTAAAAATTAACATTCTCTAGCAACAACATGAAGAGTATGGAAAAGTATAGCTGATTTTTACCACTATACATTATGGCAAGTTTCTGACAAACAGGCAGGTATGTGTAGGTTGCAGTTGGGGCTGCTGTATATTAAGAATCTTCTCAGATGGGCCAATCTTAAGAAGAAATGTTTCTGTATTTTTCCCATGTGCCATGCTGGCTTCCAGTTTACCTATTAGGGATATATGGTGGGATGCAAGCCATGCCGTTCTTCCCCTTATTACTTGAGTCAGAGAAGAAACACTGATTTTCTTCTAGCTGCACGAAAGTATTTTTTGGACTACTGAAGTCTGTTCATCTTGGTGAGCCCGAAACTGCATGTGAGCTTGTCGTCCCTGGTAGTGATCTGCAATAAGGTTTATGGAGTTACTCCATGAATCTGCTGCTGAGATTTGGATAGCAGACATATCCTTAGTCAGATTTTCTTTAGAAAGATATAATTATTTTCTCTGTGTCATTCTGCAGCCGGTACTGACTGGTAAAAAGAAATAAAATCCTTTTTCTGGATGGATTTGTAGGGGAATATTGTATAACATGACAAGCAGTCACTCTGCTTGTGGGAAGGTGTGAAGATCTTTCTAAATTTTAATGAATGACTGTTGCTTGAGGTGTAGACTAGAAGAGAAGGGTAAACCTGTGGAAAATTTGAGGCACTGAAAGGAAGGCCAGCTGAATAAGATGATACTGATAAAACAGTGAGCTGTAAGAGATGGTGCAGTGCTGTTTGAATCCATGCAGATACATAGGTGTTCCCATGTTCTCCATGAGCAGCGAACACAGGAATTTCACTGACCAATGTTATTGAGGAACCATCTTAAGCCTTGACTGGTAAATTTGTATCTGTTAATATGTTTTTGTCTGTCTGGAGAGATGTGTGAAAATAACTTTTTGAATTTGTTTATGATTTAAAGTATAGGGACTTGGGGAGACTACAGCCATGGGAATCATAAAACTTAGAATGAAAAGTGGAGACGTATGTAATAATCATAGCAGAGGCAAGAACGAGATGAATTTGGCTTATAGCTAGGAGTGACGATAGGAAGATTGAAAGACAAGTTATAAATGAGCCAAAAATGACAAATCTGTAGTCAGGTGCAAATTCAAGATGTCATTTTCAGAAACAACAGTGTGCTTTCATACAGCTCTAATTTACTTATGTTATTGTGAATTTAACACCAGAAAAATGATGATGAAAACAGGAGGAATTCCACTCATGACTTAATCTGCCCTTTACTTTCCATAAGTTTCTATAAGAAGGAAGGGAAACACTTCCTTTTAATCTCCTTAAGGTCTATGGTTGATTTCAATGTGGGCTGAGCCTCAGGTGACAGTATTCAAAACTTTTTCGAAGAACGTCATGCCTACTAGTTTGTGTAAGCTTCTTTATTTTAGAAGGAATGTGGAGTGAAATACAAATATGAGAGACAGAGCTCAGATCTAGGAAACATATGATCTGTCTATTGCAATAAGAGTCATAACAAATTGTCTGGTGTGAAATCAAAACTATAGAAATAATTTTAATACCCTAAAGCTCTTTCATGCAAATAGCAATTTACCATAGAAATGGCTACTAATAAGCTTACAGCTGTATTTTCATTAACAGGTAAGGGGAAGATTAAAATGACAGTTATTTATACAACCTTGATTGTTTTGTGAGTAGGAATAGTGTTTATACACATCGCCTTCTGCAAACAGCAAGAACAGAATTCCCACCTTTCTGTAAACCTGCTGCTGGCCTGCTATTTCAGCTTTTCTTGTTGTTGGAAATACATATCAGATAACTGGCTGATCACAATGCAAGGAAAGTCACTTACTATGCTATGGTATGAAGGTCATTACTGGAGAAACTGATTATAAAAACATTCCCTCATCATCGAAATGCTTTTTTACTCTGCATGAAAAGCCTGATTTAAAAAGAGCCTTGCTGTCATATCTAAATAGCACTGGGTTACCTTTAGAAATATATGCTTGTGCATATATCCTCATGTATCAGCACATTTGTGCATATGTGTATGTCTGTGGAAGGAGGATATGCACTTTTGAGATGGTTCTTGCCTAAAGAGAAGAGTTAGCAGAAGATCCTCTTTCTTTAAATAGTCATTTGTTTCCTGGAGGTTAAGACCATACCTGCTGTTGTAGCAGGCCTAAATGCACCAGTCTGCATCTAGATGCTGTCTCCAGATCCCTGTTTCTGGCAAATGGAGTTTGTATTTTACACATATTCAGGCACATACTTATGTTTCTGCTTAAGTATTTTGTACATGCCATTAGCCTTATTCTGCTTGTCAAAACGATGATCATTTCACCGCAGAGTTTGCCACTGAACATGAACTCCAGTAGTAATGAAAGTTGGAATTATGTGAGGAGTATACTAGCTTTCCTGAAATTGGAAGTTCCTATCATCATAGATAGTATATGTGCATGCAAATTGTAATTATCCCATTAATTGCAATTGTCCCAGCCTGTTCCTGACTGATATAAGCCACCATTTCTGAATAAGACCTTGATCTCTGTTAAACTAGTATAAATCTGGAGTAATTCACAAGGCTTAATTGGAAGTCCTTTTAATTTACATATGTGGAACTGAAATAAAAATCTGACCCGCTGCATATGTTGCAGTATAAAAAAAAGAAAGTGAATCAAACAAAACAAAATTATCAGTGAAAAATGAAGATTTTTTTTACGTATGAACTTTACACCTTTTTTTTTTTTTCCTTTCACATTCTGCAGCTTTTGTGTTCTGTGGGAAGAGTTTCCTTTACAAAAAGTCAAATCCAAATTTAAAAACCCATGATTCTGAATTTCCAGATTTGTTAATACATGTGAGAATGTAATAAAACTTGTTTTAATTTCTTAATTAAACTTATATTTACCATATTAGCTCTTTAACTGATATATACCCAGTCAAGCTAGGAAGTTATGCAGTGACCAGTCCGAAGTTCCACAAAAGTTGTTCCTGATTCACATGGTACATTCGAATGATACATTTTATATTTGAGGCCAATCAGCAGGCATTGGCTGAATACAGATATATTAGCAATTCTTTATTAAATAGGGACAAGGTTGTCATATATAATCCTGGAAAGTTAGAAAATTATGTCACGTTGATAAATGTTTCTTAATGCATTAAATAAAGGCAGAATGAGCGGTGTATGAGACTGAAATACTTCACTTATAACCAGACTTTTCTGTATTACTTAGGCAGAGGAATATCAGATTGCTAACCATTTCCTATGTCAGTTTTCTGAAGCATATTCTCCATCGTGCAGAGGTGAATTCTCCAGTACAAGATTTTTCCATCAGTTTTGAATCATATGAGCAGTTCTGACAGAAAGGCTCAGCTCAGAAACCTGTACTAATTTATTTTTTAGTGTATTTTTATAGCTAACTACTGTGCTTCATTTTGTGCATTGTGCATACTTTTCTGATGTTTCTATGAAAGGAGTAAATATGTTTGGTTACTTGTACCAGAAACAGCGCATTTAGCTAATAGACCACATTCCCCAGTCCATTTGATTATGTGGTAGCCCCTTGTGTCTTTTTTGTACCAGGACTTGTTTTTAAATAAATGTGAGTTTTGTTTTGTTCAGTCACATTAATGGAAGTCAAGAAGTATGCATATACTTTGATAGGTATTATCATATGTATACATTTCTGCAGTATAATGATACACTCTAGATCAATTAATGTCACACAATACAGTAAAATAGGATCGATGATAGTGACTTTTTAAAATTTTCACTGACAGTAACTAGATGTATCATGAAATCATGCCTTTCATTCTAAGGGAGAATCCACTGTTTTATGAGGAACTTTATTTCTGCTGATCTTACGTGTATGTAAAACTCTCATATTGTTGATCTCTTTATACTGCTAATGGCTTTATGTGGCTGCAGCATTAGATCAGATACTTAGATCTCCATCAGGCACTCGGACCTCCTGGATAAGTTCTGCTTTGATGTGATCCTGCTGTTGCAAAGAGTGATTCTGCTGGAAAGCATTCTCTGTGCTATGCCTCCTCATTTGAGAAGAAAATTATCATTTGCTGCTCTGTATTATATAAGATGATATATTTGCAAAAGTTTTCATAGTAAGTATCACATCTGAACTGTGAGACTGAGAGAGATTTCTAGTACCATTAAGCAGATCCTTGCAGTTACTGTTATGCTGAGGGGGTTCTGTTTTAGGTAACCGCTATTTTGATGTTCTATCCCTGTTATCCCAGAGGGTCTTGCACTGCCTATTTCCAAATGGCATCATTCTTGGAGGAGAATCACTGTTTCTTTCTCTTAATTTATAACCAATGAAATGGAATTTCAAGGATCACAAACAGGTTTTACCTTTAGAGATACGTAGAGAAATGCCAGTTCTGTCTGCGTAAAAATATGTCTATATTTGTGCTCTGAAGATGATTTTTGTTATTATTTTTTTTCCAATCAGGATAAAATAGCTTTAAACCAAACCAAAACAAACCTCAAACCAAACAAAAAAAAAAAACCCACCACCACCACCACCAAATCCACAAAAAAACCCCTATGAAAACAATGACCATGTTTAATAATAATAATATGTTAATCATATGTTTTCACTTTCAGTACTGCTGTCAAACACTCAGGGAGAAGCACAGGCCAACTCTAACTCCATATTCAACAGCATTCAGCTCCAGTTTGGGCACTTAGCCAAACCAAACTTAACGCTTATGATAAATTGGAATAATTCAAATCTCCTCCCAAGCCTCGATGTATTCAAATGCTAAATTAGTATCATTAAATTGTAACTTTTGGCATGAAAATGACATAAAAAGATGTCAAAAGACATTTTCTATTATTTTTTGTTGCATATTAACATAAAAAAATGTAAACTAATTGTAGGTGCTTTACGTAGAGTAGTTGGCTCTTGCAGTAACATAGGTAACAAGGATTTTGACAGCAGCCTTTGGCAAAATGGAAGAACGACAGAGAAAACAGATCATGGATGGCCCAGATTTTTTTCATCAGGAAAGTTAAAGAATAATTTGAATTTCTGGTGTGCTACTTGCCTTTATTAAAGTAGAAAAGGTGAACATATACAGAACAAACTGTTGTGTGTTTAGAAGCAGGGTGTTGCCCTTTAGCCTACATGTGGAAAAGTGTCAGAAGTATTTTCCCACTGTCCATAACTCAGAGGAGCATGCAGTAACCTGAATATTGAACTGGAAGTCCAAGGACATAGAGTTCCAGCAATCTGGGAGTTAATTTCTGTTTTACCCAAGTGTGTGAATGCAGAGTGAAAGAAAGAATGAAACTTTCCCTGCTCTTCAACTCTGATTTTAGCTGACAGCTGTAATTCCTTCATCTGTATTCCTGAAACACGAGAGACCTAGGTGCCAGCTTCCCTGCAGTTCATCTCATTGAGAACCATCTCATTAGGCCACATTCAGTCATTTGTAAAGAAGCCTTTTAGTTGTATCATCTGAAATATACACACAAAAATCAAATTGATATATAGAGCCCAGTAACACCACTACGGCAGAGAAACAGCTCACAAAAATAGTTTTCTGTTCCAGATTTTGGGCTGGAAAGGGTGTACTCCAGTGACCTGGCTCCTTGCCCAGGACATCAGCATCTATAATAGTCATAGCCCAGGTTCAAGCCTTGAAGGAAGAGAGCAATATATCACCTGCAGCATTTGTATAACCTACATGCTCTTAAAAGAATTATGGTGAAATGAACTGCTGAGTCAGCAGCAATACTGGACCCAAAACATAGTCTAATCTTCTGTTCGTGAAGGATCAGCATCTTCAAAATCTTCCCATAGATTTCCATGTTTATGAACGCTTGAAGTTTTATTATGTACCTCAGAATATCTAATGCTTTTGAAAAGCCCTATTTCCTGAATTCATGTGAATAGCTAAGAAGTATCATGTTATTTTCTTAAATTGTTACTTTTAGATATCCTGATGAGGGACAAAATGGGAAAAATAGTGAAGACTCAAAACGCAGAAGGAAAGTAGAACAAAGAAGTGATAAAGCAAAAATTTTGTAGTGTTTAGAAAAATTGATTTGAAAGTTTCAAAAATTTGGATCTTCTAATAATACATTACTGTACTTGTTGCTGGTCTTTCTTGCTGCCCTTATATCAGATTCTTCTAAAGCCACGTTTAAATGTCTCAGGGAACACTTGCCTGTTGCTGATAAGAGCTGTGAATGAACATCTCAAATGTGGCTGTCTGGCATTTGCTTGTTACGCTGAAGTTCCTATATCATGGTCATTCCTTCACAAAACCACACCTCTTATCCCTACCAGTATCTTGCCTCTTCCCCAGTGTGCGATGCTGGTGTGGAGACTGCTCCTGTGCTCAAGCACTCTGTGTGTTTCTCTGCCTATTGTAACTATTTTTGCATAGGTGTTAAACAGCTGAATTCTCTGACTTGTGCCCTAGCACTCAGTTTTTACATAGTTTTACACAGAAGAAGCAGAAGCAAAGCTAGTACAATTGAGAAGTGTAATGATTAGGCAGATTGATGAGCAACTAGATGATACTGTGAAAAGAGAGTTATTATTACAATTAACATTTTGCTGACTCTACACCTTTCCTATGTCAAGCATTAGGCACAGGGTTCTTTTCTTTATTAATACAAGTGTTATCAAACTATTAAGCATGGACTAAAAATTTGCTTCAGATGAGGTATGATATCATAGTTCACAGTGCTCTTTCCAAAAGGTCATGAAATGTATCAATTACCGTGATGTGTATGAGGTCTGCAACAGAGGTTCTTCAGAGGGTTAATCGTTACTTTAGCCTACAAATTCTGCTAACTATGGAAACATAAAAAATAATTAAGGAGATACTTTCAGATGAGTAGTGTTATTCTGTGGCTATCCATCTATATAATAGCCAAATGGTGAATAGAGACTAGGCAAAGCATGGATCCTCCTGTATGTGAGGAGTCCAGGAGGAGTCCAAATCCCACAGACAGTAGCAGAACAGGATCTGATACCAAGTATGCAAGAAAATGAAAACACCAGCCAGGTGAAGTGCTGTGTCTTTCTGCTTTTCTGCATTGTAAGGCATAGAGAAGAATATGATTGTGCCACACTGACTTTTCTGTATATCTGCTTATGGAACAGCAATATGTGTCTCTGCAAGTAAAGGATTTGTCCAGATGTATACTTTTTGAGTTGGATCAGTGATTGTCATTGAACATAACTTTATCTTGGGTGAGTTACTGAATGTTCAGAGCTCTCTGGTTTCACTTAAAACTTGCGTTAACAGAATGAGGGTGCTGAATTATTAAATAGTGCATGTTATACAAAACAGCTACTGACTCAAAACTGTGTTACAGCTTGGAATTTAAATGTAATGACTGGACTCCATTCAAGAGCATGGTAATGAATTTCAGGCACATTGGGGCCCTTGCAGTACTATTTTTAACATGACATAGAATTTTGAATCCACAGAACTTAAAGATCAGTTTTATCACTGTATGTTTCCTCTCTCTGTAATTACAAACATTTAACAAGAGCTTTCTTCTTTATATGGTTATGATAAGAACATGATACTTGGTCTTTCATTACTATTGCATGAGTTAGGTTTTTTGCTGTTTTTGTCTCAAGCTTCTCTATACAAATGTGGACATATATTGTGGTGGTGCATAAACTACCTTTCTATTCTGATAAAAATTTTAAAATGTTATCTGAAAAAATATGTCTGTATTTGGAGATGCTGTACAATGCTGAATTTTTGCACCATATGTTGCCACTGTGCAAGTTTTCCTTCTCTTCCTCTTACCCATTCTCTGCTTATTAGTCTCTTCAAGGTAAACAGCCATCAGAAAACAGTTGACGCATCTGAACAGCATTCCATAATGTCTCATTGCTTTGCTATCCAAAAATAAACATCAAAATTAATGCAGCTCAGGGCCATACTACCTCTAGATTTGGGAGACCTAGTCAAGGGCAAGACAATCTTTCACGAAGCTACAACCTGCGAAAGGGTGTAGTGCTGCAGCAGTGAATTTTGGCCTGGAGTTCAGGTAGGAACCACCTCAGATGCAGTGGTCCTTACCATTTCTCATTGCTTTTCAAAGTGGTCATTTTACCATCAGCTATTGAAGTGGATGGAGTATGTTGAATGCAATATATCCGCATGCAAGAAAGCACAGGCTGCAGATCTGTCAAGTTCTTTTTTCAGAGTCAAGTGAGATGATGACGTAGTTTTTTGTGTCTTCAATCCAGCAACTATATATTATGCAGAAGCTTACCATTACCAGTAGGAGTCATTTGACATGACAACGCACAACATGCATGATAAGCCTTAACAGCAGGGTATTCACAGAGTACTAAACTCCAGAAATCTCCCTGTGCCATTTTCTTTCTATAGACGCCTGTTGGTACTGTGTTGGAAGAAAATTGAATGCAGAGCTGTTAAAAAAATTGTAGAGTTGAAATGCCTCTCATTTGGAAAATATTGTTTACTGATCCTATTTTTTCATAAAGCATGTTTTGATTTTAATGAAATAGCTTAGTTCAGCTTTTATAGAGTGACAAGTTTCCAGCTGCTGTTACTAAATGACTTTTTCTTTCAAAATGCAATTTATGTTAGAGGGTTTTTAAAAATAGAATAAATCAAACCAAAATATTTTAAGTTTTTGACGTAAAACATTTGGTTCACAGTGATTAAAAACACTTTTGAAAACAAACACTTCAGCTTTTCATCCTAATTTGGGGCATATCTCCTTTCTTTTGCTTTTACTGGAGAAAAAAAATTAAATCACTTATTACCCTTTTAAGCTTGCTTATTTGCCTATGAAACCTAACTTTTCATTGTCACCTGTTCAGAACAGATTTTTTACTCACCTTTTAGATTAAGATTGACTCTTTGATCCATCTTCTTCCTTATACTTATCCTTATGGTCTTACCCAGGTTACTGGAGAAGGAATAGTTGTGCTACCATATTTAATATTAATTTTAGCAGATATTTTGGAAACAAGCAGAATATTTTACAGGACTCAATGACAAAATACCACTCCGATCAATGAAAGAACTCAGTCTAAGATGAATGCTAGAAGAGAGCAGGTGGAAAACGTGGACATGTGAAGAGGAGCAGTGAGAAAAAAATAGGAGTAGAATGCCTGTGTGTTGTAGTGGAACCAGTGATTCTGTGACTCTGCAAATGGAGTAGGAAGACTGGGCAAGAGGGAGGAAAGACAGAGACCTTTGCAAAGAGAGGCAGAAGCTGATGTCTCCAAACGAAGTTGCATTTGATAAGGAATAGTGAAATGTGTACTGATGTTTCTTTAAGGCGGGGCTACATAGCATATATGGGAAAACGGGACCAGAAGAAGAATGCTAAGAAAAGAATGATGTACTCAAAGTCATTGGTAGGTTTTCTGTGAGCCACCACAGCATAGACACCTGCTTCTCAATCCAGAGTATTCTTCTACTGGGGAGCTAAAAAATAAGGCAAGAATGGAAAATATGCACCCCAGAAGTTCTGTGACGAAGAGATCTTATGGTATCTGAGTTATTTCTAGAATAGCAGAAATCCACAGGGCTAGAAATTATGACAGAGCTGCTTTTGTAATTGCTGGGGAAATGTCCCACCTACTCATTGTCCCCAGAGGACATTCTGGATTCAAAGGCTGGCAATGAATACTGAATAACATCTTTGAATAACTTGTTTGGCATGAAGAACAGCCACCTGGCATCCCTGCAGGTACTGACAATAGGATAATGCAGCAAAAGGAAAAGAGTAGATGTGGGTGCTGTACATGTAATTTCTCTGAAAAGCATCTATCTTAGATACGTCAGGTTCTCTTTTTTTGGGTAGTAGTAGAAAACTGGGAGCTGAAATTCCTCCCTGGGCCTCTGAAGACCTCAAGTACAAAGTTGGAAATTTGGACTTGGAAGTTCGAGTTCACTGAGCTCACTAGTCTCCTTTGAATCTGGCCATGTTGTATATCTGCCAGACCTTTGTAAACCAGAGTTCAGTTGACCAACCACACACAGGTCATGCCTGGCAGGATTAGCACAATGTTAGTTTTCACATTCTTTAAAATATAGAACAAATATAATCATTCATTTATTGAGCCAACAGGCAAAATATTTTCTTTCGGCTGTTTCTCCTGCTGCCTGATGAAGCTCATCTGTGGTGAAATGAATATTGGACATAGATCCCAATAGAAGAAAACACATCTTTTCTTAATAATGCTGCACATTTAGTCTAATTATTTAAAGGGTTCCAGATGCTTAATCTGTTGCTAATTTGCTCATTCTTATTTGGACTTAAATGAAATTGCTTTATTTCTGAAGGAATTATTGCATCTTATTATTTATAGGAATATATAGACTTAGTTCTGTTACAATCTTGTAGGTTCAGTTAGACATTTCTACAAACATGAAAAAAATGGCATTGATGCATTTTAAGCGATAGGTGACGCAATTATAATGTCTCCATCTATTTGCAGCTGGTGAATTTTGCACAGTGCCAGTCCCATGAGCTACGTAAACTGGTAGTAGTACAATTTCACAGAAAAAGGAAAGTAAGAGCGCATGTAATATGTATCTCCTCAGGAATTCAGGGAACTTGAATTAATTGTAGCAGTAAATTCAGCTTTAGTTATCGGATGTGTCTGTGGCAAGGATACTGCATTATCTTGCAGACAAGGATGAGAGAACAATCTTAAAAAGTCAGAAAGAATACATTTCCAACCTGAAACCATAGTCCACTAAACTCATTGACTTGCATATGTATGTGTGTTTAGTTTGTGGGGTCCTATGGGAAGGCTTTGTGCTCATAAACTCTCTAGGTGAGCATCATCTCCTTAGAATCACAGAATCACAGAATCATTTAGGTTGGAAGAAACCCCTGAGATCATCGAGTCTAACCATAACCTAAATCTAGCACTAAACCATGTCCCTAAGAACCTCATCTATACATCTTTTAAACACCTTCAGGGATGGTGACTCCATCACTTCCCTGGGTAGCGTGTTCCAGTGCTTTACAACCCTTTCTGTGAAGAAATTTTCCCTAATATTCCTGGCAGAACTTGAGGCCATTTTTTCTTGTCCTATCACTTGCCGCTTGGTAAAAGAGACAAACACCCTCAATGCTACAACCTCCTTTCAGGTAGCTGTAGGGAGCGATAAGGTCTCCCCTCAGCCTCCTTTTCTCCAGGCTAAACTGCCCCAGTTCCCCCGGCTGCTCTTCAGAAGACTTGTGCTTCAGATTCCTCACCAGCCTTGTCACCCTCCTCTGAACTCTCTCCAGCACCTCAATGTGTTTCTTGTGATGAGGGGCCCTAAACACAGTATTCGAGGTGCGGCCTCATCAGTGCCAAATACTGGGAGACGATCACTCCTCTAGTCCTGCTGGTCACAATATGCCTCATACAAGCCAGGCTGCTGGCTCATGTTCAGCTGGCTGTCGATCAACACCCCCAGGTCTTTTTCCACCAGGCAACTTTCCAGCCACTCTTCCCCGAGCCTGTAGCGTTGCTTGGTGTTGTTGTGACCCAAGTGCAGGACCCAGCACTTGACCTTGTTGAACCTCATACAGTCAGCCTCAGTCCATCGATCCAGCTGGTCCAGATACCTCTATAGAGTATTCCTACCCTCAAGTAGATCAACTATCCCACCTAACTTGGTGTTGTCTGCAAACTTTCTGAGGGTGCACTCAATCCTCTCATCGAGATCATTGGTAAAAATGTTAGACAGAACTGGCCCCAATTTTGATCCCTGTGGAACACCACTCATGACTGGCTGCCAGCTGTATTAGACTCCATTCACCACAACTCTTTGGGCCTGGCCCAGGTCCTTCAGTATGTCTGTCCTCAGTTCCTGAGGAGCCATGGACTGGTGGAAAAACTATGGGATGAAAGGAGAATTCAGCTCCCTCAGAAGAAGAAGCAGCAGCAGCGGAAGCTTATCCAGCAAACACAACTCTTAAAGCACGAGTTGATGTCTGAGACGTCAGGTATTTCCTTTATTCCCTCAGCAAATGCCAGATAACAAAGTTTTGTAAGCTTGCTAATTCGGGTGGACTGCAGCTTGTTGGGCTGATACTACTAGGTCTGAACCTCTGGGTAGTCAGAGTTATGTTTAGGACATGGAGTTCTGAGACCTCTGAGCAATCATTTCATTAGAGTGGTGTCTAGGTTGCAAAACTTTGTAGACTTAGCCCTTCTGGTTTTTGGCCTGATATTGAGTGACAGGGTGCCTTAGATAATTGATTCAGAACCTTGTCTTATTGGAAGGGATATTTGCTTGCCTGTAAGGTCTACAGGTCACCTCTCCTTGCTTTCTCTGTCAGTGTCAAGGACTCACGTTATATGTCTGTTGGGTCAGGAAGTCACACTTCCCAGTTGAAGGTTGAGAGGCAGGCAGACTACTGTTGGGTTTACTACTTATATTCTAGGTATATTAATAGATTTCTGTGAGGTAATTTTCAAGTACTGAACACTCTTTTTCATTTAATAAGGACCATGTCTTCAGTGGCCAATGTTCCCTCAAAATGGTGCTTAGGTTGTTGTATTTACTTACATGAGTTAGTGTGTGGATACATCATGAGATAATCATTTACGTGTGATGATACCTCTACTCACATCCTGTCAGTAACCACCAGTAATTACTTCAATTTTAATTTCTCTTACTGGTAATTTGGGGAAAATACTTGAGATTTATCATCATTTGATATTTTTCTGAAGAACGAGAAAAAGAAATAGAAAAAGTTCTCAGTAGTTTAAATTAATTTAAGACCATAAAGGTCATAGGCAACACAGAAAAAAATGCAGGAATTAAGCTTGGAAGGGAACTCATGAAGACATCTAGTTCCCTCACTGTGTTCCAAAGCAGGACCAGCTATACCCAGTGTCATGTTCACCAGATGTTTCTTTAACCTGGTCTTAAAAATCTGCAGTGATGAAGATGCCACATCATCCTTAGGGAACTTGTCCTAAGCTTTACTTATGCTTGTTTAAAGGACTGAAGAATTTACTGTTCCAAGGACTTTCTTCATGTCCAGTATAAATCTTTCTGGTGGTAATTTAAGCCACTACTTAGTTTTAACCCATATCGGCAATAGACACGAAGACTGTTCATCTACTTCCTTCACATAGATTTATTTTAAAATACGTTTTTGCTCTAATTTTGATATAATCTGTTTTATTTTATTTCATTACCCAACTTATAGAATTTCACTAAATGAATCCTTTAACAAATCTGTAACAAGTAATCAAACTAAAGCACACAGAAAATTATAATAAAGACTATGTCCTTGATTTCAAAACTGCAGATAATGGAGAATTCCTCAATATTTCTAGATTCCAAAGATCTTTTTTTCCTCCTTCCTTTGTCTCTGCAGGTGTACCAGTGAACAAGGCATGTTCTAAGAAGGGTGAAAAACAAACATGCCCTTTGCCTTTTGAAAGAGCCTGGGCACATAGAATGAAACATGAGTGTGAGGTCTCTACACAAGTTCTCTCTGCCCCAGTACTACCCTTGCATTAACTCACGATCGAATGGGAAGTTCTGAGACTGACTATACTACAATACACAATGAGAAAACTTGGGGAGACTGTTTATTTTGGTACTATTTTGCCTCATTGGGCAATATAACCAGTGTGTGTGTACTTATGTAATGATAACATGAAGCTCTGACATTTCAGCAGATGCCTGTCGCAGGTCTGCTTGCCCAAATCACAGGCCATCTAGCTGAAACTTCATCCAAAGACAAACCAGCAATGTAGGTGGCCCTGACTGTAACTGTCACCTTCATTTCAGCTACATATCATACGTTAGCCAGAAGAATGGGACATGTTATAGAAGCCTTTGTATCAGATTTGTATCAACGAAGGATTCCCAGCAAATCCCTGCAATTTTCTCTTGGACAGAGTCTTCCTTAAAAGTCTTCCAGCAGTCAATGCAAAGTAGATGTAGCAAATGAGAGGATCAGTCTGGATATTTCTGGGAACTTTGAGGGAATACTACATTGATGACTTCACACTGAAAGCTGTTTTCCAGAAGAAACTACTTTTCTTAACTTTTGTTGAAATTTGGTTATAACATAGGGATTAAATGCAAGATTCCGTATCACTGTATATGCTTGGTGGTCTTTGGCATGTCATTGGGACAGTGTCAGAAGAGATGTAGACAAGCATTTTTTATGTGGCAATGTTATGTTCTTTTGTGCTCCACAGTAGGAGCTCTGAGTCTTCTACACAGGCCAGTGCAGTGGGTGGTGATGCCCCAGGATGCAAAAGACATTTCAGTAGTCTAAAAACACGGAAAGTACATGGCAATAAAATACTGCAAGAGAGGCCTCCCTTGTAGCCTTGCCTCTGATTGGAAGGTGTCTATTTCTCCTAAATGTTTCTGTCCCTGTTCCCACAGCTTTGTTAAATGACCTATTAACAGATGATAAATAATGTTAGTAACAGGATCTTGTCAACTTTCTGTGACAACACCAGAAGTTCAGAAAATCTTCAGCTTGGTATGGGGACTTTGAACAAGTCTCTGAGGGGAAATGGAACATCCCAAATCACCTTATTCAACTCCTGGCTATTTCCAGAGGTCTTCTCAGTGGCCTTATATTCAGTCATCTTGGGGATCCTTTCTCTAGTTCTAGAAGTAGCACAGGTAGTGTCAGCTCAGGTCAGTCATCGCTCAATGGTATTTATGTACCCATATTATTCCTGCAGTCTCCAAGCTGTTGTTTATACAACTGCCATAAATGCAGCCTCATTCCTCACTGTATGTGAACACCAGAGGTTTTTTCAACTCAGTACATTAGATGGCTGATTTTTTGCATGCCACTCAATTAGTTCACTCTACAGAATTCAAGCATGCTGAATTTACTCCCATGCAGCTTGTGCACGCTTTAAAACATTTATCTCTTGACTACCTGTGAGGATGACCCAAGTATAAGTTACCACTATTTCTATTCTCTCCAGATTTATTTTCATGCAGTAACTCAGTGCTCTCCATGAATCTATTTATTATCACTTTTTACTTTACCGAGCATTATTGCTGTTTCTAATAATTTTCGTAGTTGTATCAGCCTTAATTTATCTTACTTGAATCTCATTCTATTTCATGCTTCTATTTCTGTCTTCTCAACAACCAAGTATTTAAGTCTTTATCCTCTTCACTATTCAAGATCTCTCCTCATTTAGTATGATCCGCAAATTCAATTGACATGACTTTCAGAGTCATTGCTATGTTAAATATAAGACAAACAGTATACTGATCTCTGACTAGGTACTACATCACAGTTTCATGTAGAGATTGTCACTATTTCCAATGTTTTTCTGGTATACGACTACAAAAATTTATTTTGTTGATATACTTATTCCATTTTTATTAATTATAGGAAAGAATGAGACAGGCATTTTCAAGAGAATAAACTGTATAACACTTATTCCCACTATTTCCAATTTTGCTAACTAGGTTTATATCAAATGCAACAGGTGCCTTTCAAGGCAACTTTCAATAGATCTACATTTTACTGCCAACTACCAACTGTTTCCTGGGATGTTGGTGGAAAGGAGTTCCCTGGAGACCATTCTGTGTTTTCTGCACAGTTTTAGCACGTATATACAACTTGAATAAATATTACCTAATGCAGCCTAGTGTATGGGTAGATATTATTTCCCTGTTTGGAAATCAGAAAAGATTTGGAATAGGAGTGTGAGGAACTTTTGTTCTACATCTTATATTTAGATCTGTGAGATCTAAACAGTTTTATATGAAGTTGTTATTGGCCTAGTAGAAAGTAGTTCAGATGTGCTTGTCAGTCAGATTTGACCTAATATGTCTACCCTCTTGTGCTGAAAAACAAACACAACAACAACAACAAACTCAAAAAACCCCAAACAAACCACCACAAAATCAGATAACCAGGCATTTTGATTTAGCAGTTTGAAACTCCAGCTTTGGGAGCACTGGGAATTTTTGCACTTCATAAGAAGTGACTGCCAATTTTATAATGTCAAAAATGCATATAATTTTAAAAAAATTAAATTTATGTTCGGGGAAAAATGAAAGTTGCTGCAAATAGTATTGGTTGTAGTTCCCTGAAATCATAGCTCCCAAAAGTCTAAAGATAATGCTAATAGTACCATAATGTATGTCTCTCATTACTCTTCCAACTCCATTAATTTCTGTTTTTGCCTTCCAGTGTTTCATTGACAGTTCCTTCTTACTATTCTGTACTCTTCCACTCTTGTGTTGGGTTATGGGGCAAGGCTGTATATGTGTGTGTGTGTATGGAGATACTGGGGTGTTCATTATGAATGTCTACTCAATATAGATTTTCTCCATAATCAGCCAAAAGACATATTTGTCCTAGACACAGGCTCAGACCAAGAACCAGGTTGGACTCTCTGACTCTTCCCTCTGGAAGTGCCTCTTTCTGCACTGACTGCAGAGGCAGCCGGTAGCAATTAACTCCTGCTATACTGAAGCGAGGCTTTTGAGTGCCTTCTTCCCCTAGTCTGTTTTTGTTTATGTAACATATTTGGTGTCTCTGTTCATTCTGTGTGCTGAGGATACGGTGATGCATATCTAGCATTGGTTAAAGAGAGAATGCAGAAATGGTAAAAGCATAAATTTTGCTGTCTGCCTTTAAACAGTCAGGTAGAACGGCTCAGCAGGATAAAGCATGCAGGCAGGACTCTTGTGCCTCTAAATGTGTTATTTTTGGAGCAGACGTGGAGAGAGCTGAAGGCTGCTCTGCTCCTGTACCCCTCCCCATCCTTCAAGTCTTCCACCCAGAACTCTTCTCTGCATGTCATCCATATACTACTGGCAAAAGTGCGCCTCTGTAGATTGTATTCTGCAATTGAGTGCCAATTTTTATGGCATATTCAAATGTTAGAATACAAACTTAATTGACATTTTACAGCTGGTAATAAATGCTCTGGAATCAGAGAAAGAATCTAGCATAGCCACATCCCTTTTTAATTATTTCCTTGCTTCTCAAACATATCTTTTCCAACTTAAAAATGTTACTAAAATTTACACCACTCTCCTCTGCTGTTAGTGTGATCATTCACAGTTTGTGTAAGCTAAATTGGAAATTTCAAACAAAGGAAACCGATAATGTGTTGCATGCCTCTTTCTCCCACTTTGTGTGGGGATAAGTGACTTCACATGGTGTAAAACAATGGAGAATCTGATTTTAAGTGCGCAATGCCAAAGCCTTTGGGTGAGATTCTGCTTCATTGAAGTCAACGGGTCTTTTGTGATTGATTACACATGAGCATGAATTTCAGCCTAGATTCTTCAGGCTAGGACACTGGCCCAGATGTGGGCCAGGCAAGCTTCAAAGAAACACAGAAAGGACATCTTTACTCAGAGTCTAACACTAAATACATTTCATCCAGAACTGAAATCATATACCCAGTTAAAATTTTTAATTTTATTCTCTTCACATTAAGGCAACAAATACATGCAGTTTAGAGAAGTAACAGGACTATTAAATGTTGCTAAGAGAATCCCACATAAAGAATTGTAATTCAAGCTTTGGAAATTGCAAAATTGCCAACTGGCTTAGTTCCATTGGGCACAAGCTGCTTATATTAAAGTGTATAATGGTGACTAAATGAGTGATTTTACAGATAAATTTAAGGTAAACTCTTATTTTACTGGGGCAAATAGACTTGAAGTTACAAAAGAGAACATATTTTAGGATTTTTTTTATATTGTAGGGAGAGATACTGCATGTAGTTGGGGTTTTGATTGTGTAACTGATATTTTTAAAAGGACTTACTTAGAAAAGATAGTTCTATGCTTATAAGAATTTACAATGAAAAATGTTTAAAATCGTTGCAATATTAAAATGGTACTAAATTATGTGAACTAGTAAAAAGATTTTTGTTTTAGTTTTGGGGTTTTTTTGGTTGGTTGGTTGGGTTTTTTTGTTTTGTTTTGGTTTGGTTTTTTCTGAGAGATTACACTGGATACATTGTTTTAAAAAGTGCTGCATTTATGATTCCATTAACTTCTCCATCAGATGTTCACAGTTTATGGAAGAAAGTGTGAAACCAGACTGACTATTAGAGTAAAGGTGCTTTGGATTTCAGGGTACAAAGTGGTTGCAAATCCAGTTAAATGCAGGACAATATAAGGTCATGATTATTGCTGATAATTGATTTTTTTCTAAAGCCAGTCTTTGAAACTCACCTTGTTGTCCCTTTGTTTAATGTGCCAAATAGGTCTGTGTCTAGTCAATATCAAAACAGATTAAATTGATCTAATCACACAAATCAGACACGTCTAGCTCAGAATGTGTCTTCCTTATGCATTCTTTTATTTGTATAAGCATATTTTAAAGGTATATGTGGCATTTCATTACCTTTTTTGAGAAAGTTCAGGACTTACACTAAAAAAAAATAATTGAGCAAGTGACAGAATATATCGTGAACACAATTTGTGGCATTCCACTACCATTTTCCCTACTACGGCAGACCTCTGCCAGTCGTTTGTTTTGGAAATCTTATCAGATGTCTAAGTGTATTTGTACATCTAACACTTTGCCTTCTCTAGACCAGACTCATTATGATTTATTAATCATCAACAAAGAGCATTGATAAACAATGAATATTTATGACTGCAGATGTAACCCTATTGTTTGTGTAAATTATAGTGTTTTTCTGATAATGTTCTGAATGGCCTCAAGTTTACATAAATAATTCATACTTGTAAAGCCATATGTTAAACTGTCATCGTAAAAAGAGAAGCACTGCCAGTTTTCACTTGAACCGTATGTAAATATCAAGAAGTTGATTTTAAACAGTGATATAAAGACTAAGCACCTTAATGCCATTTACACAATAATGTTTGCAATATGCTACAATGCAGTAGATGCATGAAGATGAGGATCAAAGGCAAAATTAGTTTTAAATACAGCAGAGAAACTACAGTGTACTAAATTAACCATGTCTAGCAATATAATGTTAAGACTGATGAAGACTAGAAATTATTTGGATTAATGGATCCTTTCCTCCATTCTGCCAGCACCTCTGTTGACAGAGAAGAGGTCCTCTTTTCTGCAAAGGTTCCTTGAGCTCCGTGACTGGAAGTATGACCCTCACCTAGCACAGTAACCATCATATAGAATCATAGAATCATAGAATAGTTTGGGTTGGGAGGGACCTTCAAAAGTTACCCAGTCCAACCACTCTGCAATGAGCAGGGACATCTTCAATGAGATCAAATTGCTCAGAACACCATCCAGCCTGGTCTTGAATGTCTCTAGGGATGGGGCATCTACCACTTCTCTGGGCAACCTGTGCCAGTGTTTTGCCACTCTCATTGTAAGAAATTTCTTCCTCATGTCTAGTCTGAATCTTCCCTCCTTTAGTTTAAAACCATGACCCCTTGTCCTGTCGCAACAAGCCCTCCTAAAAAGTCTGTCCCCATCTTTCTTATAGGCTCCTTTTAAGTACTGAAAGTCCACGATAAGGTCTCCCTGGATTGCTCATCATATACCTGGTCCTTTGGAAGGGATGTGCATGTGTGTATCTTCAGGCATAGGGACTTGGCTACTCATGCATGCATTCATAAGCCTTGTTATGTGAAAGTCCAAGTGAATGGCCCATGTCTGAGGGAGATTTGTTTCCAATCACACGGCAGGAGAAGAAATGCAGCTGTTGACTTGGCTGATTATTTCCATTTTAAGTGAGTGGTCTAAGCCGGCAGAAAAGCCAAGATGTGGCCTGAACACAGTCTGTAAGAACCTACAGCCAAACCCAAAAATCTGCCAGTAGATGCTCTTAACTGACAAAGTTGCAGCTAAATGCCAAGACTGGAAGTTGCAGATAGGCAAATTCAGCCTAGAAATAATGCATGCGTTTTCAACAGCTGGGATAATTAGCAACTGGAATGACCCAATAAGGCTTATGACTGACTGTTCATCACAGAAATGCCTAAGCTGTGATCAGAAGTTTCTCTAAAAAGAATCTTAGTTGAAACACATTTATTAGCCTCATAGCAAAAATCACCTCAAGGAAGTTCTGTGGTTACAAAGGAGAACAAGACTGGATGCCTAACAATAACCTTCCTTAGCCTTAAATTCCATTAATTTTGATGATCCTAGTACTGAGCCTTGCACACACTTCTCATAGCTCTCTATTCTGCATTGCTTCTGCAAATGATTTAAAATGTGTCCATTAAGCTCCACTGAAAACTATTGGAGTGTCTGTGCTATTCTGTATGTTTCAAAATCAGAAAAAGTTTTTGATTAAAGGTTTTGCAGTCCTTCAGTTGGCTCCAAATGAGTCTTGGCAGTTCATTTTCCACATGCAAGCCTGAAACAGAACATTGTTCACAAAACAGAGCCATCTTTACTGTTAAAATGCCCTTACTGTTTTTTAAGTGAGAAGAATAGAAAATGTTGTTCTTTCTTTTGATAGGTCTTAAACCAAAAGCTGTTTCAGCTTCTGTAGGAGTGTGAAGGCAGAACTCCCAGGAGCAGATTCAGACTGGGATAGACACAGTCATTGACAGATGCCCAGGGTGGCAGCAGTTTTGTCTTTCCTCTCAGAAATTTTAGAGCAAATGATCCCTAATACAGACTGCAACAGTCTAAAGATTTTCTTAGCTGTAATTACCACTGTGGGCCACTGCAACATTCCAGAAATGCTGGTGTGCCTTGATTGTGCCTCCTTTTGTATCACCATCCTGGAATGGACTGTCTTCCAAAACTGCCTGTTCTGCAGACTTTTTCTGCCTCTGAACTTCTTTTCACCTCCAAATAGCTCTCAAGTATCCTTTTCTCCTTACCTTTTATCTTATTTCATGTCCAAAGTAAAATTATAGGGACCTTTTATTTCAGAAGAAGCCCATGACTTTCTTTGTTTTGAACCTGCAAGGCACATACTATATTTTGGGTGTTACTCAGATGCAGAAGAGCTGTATTTGATACCACAATTCTTATTTCTAGATGCTCATTTGGACAGCATAGTTTTTACACAAATTAAAGCTTTTCTTTCTACTAAGGAAAGTGCCGTTATAAAAATGACAGTTACTTGTTTGATGCTTCCTGGGCATACTCAGAGATGAACTTCTGGATTTTATGATCGGAAATATAATTTTGCAGCTTTTTTTCTGTTGCTAGCTGTGTAAGACCTTAGGAATCCAAGAGAGAGGGGTCCTGGATTCTGCTCTTCCCTGAGCATCTTGTACTAAGTTCCAGTCAATTATTGCAGCTCTACGCAAGTCCAGTGAAGTTGCTGGGGTTGCCCAGGTGCAACCGCACTGAGAAGCCTGAATTTCAGAACTGGAGTTACAAGGCAGGATGCAGAAGAGAGAAAGTACGTTGCTTTACTCCCCAAGTGCAGGTTGAGCTGGCATGGCTGCTGGTTAAAAACACCTGCTTTGAGGAGGTGTCCTTTTGTGGGAAAATATGAATAAATAACTGAAATACTTGTCATCTGAGCAAGCTGGCTGTGGTCTAATTCACAGAGAAACACAGAACTGTTTTCACAACACCACTTGGTGCCGTCCAAGCGCAGTATGTCTCCAGGTTTTCACAGCTCAGAGGCCCACCTGCGGATGCAAAGCTGCGCATGTTGGATCTTTGCAATGTTAGGGGACTCATAAGGAAATAAACCATCCAGCAAAACCTAGATGGTGCTTTTTTTCTGATTTATTTTATTTTATTTTATTTTGCTTTATATTTTCTAATAGGAAAGAATTGTATTCCTGTGTGGAACACTTTCAACACCACATTAAACATTAAAGCAGGAATGCATCACTACACTCAGAACAACTGCAAATTGCAGTTACAATTGCAAATACATCACTGAATTTAAAGAAACTGAAAGAAAGATTTTAAAACATACCTTTCACTTTGTCTTGTTCATCACGAAAATATTATCTCTATAATGAGTTTTTCTGTCTTCATGCAAATATTTCTCTGCAATACAGTTTCTCTTCGGGAACGATCAGTTTCATCTTGTTACACCAATAAATGCGTACACCTCTTGGACTGCTCCAGGTAGATTCCCTGACTGTTTGGCTAGATTTTCATTAACATTCAGGAAAGGTTTCCTACCTCCATCTAACATCTAGACAATGTTCTGTAATGCACTTTATTGATTAGAATGGGGTATGTACTGTATGCTAGGAGAAATCTATGGATGAATTCCACAATTTAGCATGAACAACACTTGCTGCAGTGTGCAAGTGTAACATTTTGATCACAGACAAGGTGTTCTTGATATCTAACAGTACAGTCTTGCAGCAGCTAGATGGCACTATTGCCGGAGAGTAGAATTGCGAGGGTAAAAGCCACGGACTCCACACAATCCAACGTGAATCAAGCTGAAGCCATTTATTGCTTGTTACAAGTCTCCTTAAGTATCTTGCTGCTTTGTTCACGCACTTACAGTCTGCATGTGATTGGATAATAGCTATTGTCCACGCGCTACAGGCTAACAAGTGATTGGATCTCTACAGACAGCACGAGTTCTCGCATTCAGCAAAACCTCCCTACAAAATTGCTGACTTGCAAAGGAGGATAAGATGATTTCTTCTTCATTGGGTCAGACAACACATTTTGATCAATTTCCATATTGTCATTACACTGGTCCTGTTTTTCCCACGACTTTTCCTCCAGGAGAGGCGCAGACGGTTCTTCTGACAGCCCTTCTCCTGGGAGTGAATACTTTGCTGTATCAGGGGCAAACACTTGCAATTGAGCTGGCAATTGAACTGGAAACGCCTGTTTCGGGTCACTGAGGCTCGAACTGAATGCGCAAACACGCCTTGTGTAACAGTTTTTTCAGCTTTTAACTGTTGCAATGTAGTGGTTATCAAGCGCCAGGCGGTTGCAAGACCGTTAGTATCCTTTTCACTGCAGCTAATTGCCTCCCACAGCACATATCCCACTTTCTCCCAAGTCTCTATTTGAAAGGCTCCTGACGGATGGGCAGGAAACCCATTGTCCCGGCACCATATTAATAATCTTTGGAGGTTACTTTCCTCATACTTCACCCCTCTCCTAGAGAGAATATGTGAGGGGAGATGCAGAATTGCTCCATGTTCAGTAGATACATTCTGCCCCATCTTGCCCCTGGCTGCTCACCTTTTCGGGTGTCTGTTGCAACAATTTCAGATCCTCTATTTTCTCTGCAGCCCCACAGACTGTGTCCCGGTCATGGTCCTGCTGTGCCGTCTCCAGCCGGGGCTTTTCCCTCGGTCAGCAGTCATCCCCTCGCCATCAGCTCTACTTGTGGATCACGTCAGGGTCACCACTTGAGAGGGTGAAAACCACAGACTCCACACAATCCAGTGTGAATCAAGCTGAAGCCATTTATTGCTTGTTACAAGTCTCCTTAAGTATCTTGCTGCTTTGTTCACGCACTTACAGGCTGCATGTGATTGGATAATAGCTATTGTCCACGCGCTACAGGCTAACAAGTGATTGGATCTCTACAGACAGCATGAGTTCTCGCATTCAGCAAAACCTCCCTACAAAATTGCTGACTTGCTGACTCTTGATTTCTTCACCGGACACACTTCCTCTTGTTCTCGCTCAAGGCTGCTCAAAGTAACGTAGGACACATAGGCTGCTTGACTCTGCTCTCCTCCTAGTTACACAGGCCTCACAGGCCTATTCAGTTCAGTTCCATATAATGCCCATTATCTTAGAGAAAATCCCTCAAGTCTCCCGCATAGAATCAGGTGAGATAGAAAATACCAAGTGAATTTACAGATCGGGTATGCTTAGCAAGAGCTCTAACAGAAAGTATCTTTTAGCTGCCTGCTATGTTGATATAAATTTCAGAATTTGGTTTGAGCCATGCATGCTCTCTAAGTAACCCAGTAATATTTTCATCCAGATTTTTCTTTCTTCTCATAATAGCATAGCAACTCAGGCATGTTGTTCTGATCTCCTTTTGGCTAGGTGCTATGGAGAATGGCAAACTCATGCCAAAGTCACCTAAGGTTGAAGCAAGCATATACATGAAAGAGAAAGATGACTAGATGTCATGCCAATCTTCTCTTCCTTTATCTACTTGTCCTTTCCCATGCACACCCTCTCCTCTCTCCTCTTCCTAATTCCCCACTTCATCTCATTCATTTCAAGAAGAGACTGGGAAAGCACTGCTGAAGTGTCTGTCACTCCACTGAACTCTGTTCAACTTGTTTTGCCTTGCTTAGTGTTAAAAAGCAAATATGATTTTCCTTATGCCATTGCACCAACACTGTAGATGTACTGGGTACTGTTGCTCAGACACTGGTAGTGGTGGCTGCAGAGGTGGCTTCTATAAGGTGAGGCCAGAGCTGCTCCAACAGACCTATTGCAGGGCATAGCTGCACCCCTTGGCAAGATGGTGACATTTCTGGAAAAGTGTTTGTAAGAAAGGGTAAAATGCTGCCTGACAGTGAGGAGAGAGAGGAAAAAGTGTGAGAAATAGCCCTACAAACACCAAGGTTAGAGCAGGAGGAGGGGAGGAGATACCCAAGGTGCCCGAGCAGAGATTCCCCTGCAGCCCCTGGAGAGCCTATGGTACAGCAGGTTTATCCTGAAGGATTGCAGACCATAGAAAGACCCTCACTGGAGCAGGGGAACAGTGTAAGGAGGAAGAAGCAGCAGAGAGGATCTCTTATGAACTGACTCCATATCCTGCCACTCCGCATCCTCTTGCACCACTTGGGGAGAGAAGCAGAGGAGTCAGGAATGAAGGACTGAACTCGGCCCTAGGAATAAGTTGGGAGGGAAGTAATGTGGAAATGGAGTTTCTAGATTTGTTTTTATTTCTCACCATCCAAATTTATTTTAAATAGTGATAAATTAAATTAGTTTTCCTCAAGTCAAGTCTGGTTTACCTGTGATAGAAATTGGTAAGTTATTTTCCTGTCTTTACCTCAACTCACAAGCTTTTACATCTTAATTTTTATACCCATCCTGTTGAGGAGAGGGACTGAGAGAGCAGCTGGGTGGGCATCTGGTGGCCAGCCAAGGTCAACCTAATGCAAGAGAAAGGACTATTTTTATCCTGTTCAGCATGGTAATTTTTTTAGAGGCAGTCCATATTTCGTTTATTACCAGTAATAAACTGAAATTTTAAGAATCAGGTTTGCTTCTAAATCTTTGTTTCAGGAACTTGTTTTATTGAACTAACCAGGCACAAAGTGCTTTTGAAAAGCTATAATTTATGTAAAACAAATATTCAGGTGTTAAACCTAGGACTTCAAAAATGACTAGTGTTGCTAGGTGCCTCTGCATTCTTAATGCATATGCTGAGATTAAAGAGGGTGAACACTGTAATTGCAGTCCTTAAACTGTCCTGAAATTGGGACCCTCAAATGGATTAATCCTAATATCTCTTAATGCCTAAAAATGTAGGCTTAGGCACACTTTAACTTCTGATATTAACCTCTAAAAGTACACGTCAATCATTGCTCAATTTTCCTAGTTTTTCTTCTTTCCTGTAACTATCCGCTTTTATTTTACTATTAAAAAAAATGTAGGGCAAACATGGCAAATAGCTATTTCTTTTTCATAAACGACAACTGTTTCTTAAGGTATTTGCTAGTTTCTCAGTTTTTTAAGTTACTGATGTGTTATCAAGAGTCTTCCAGCATATGATTTTTTTTCTTGACTTGGAAAGCCAGTAGATCATGACAGAATCCTGGCTAATATTTCAAAATACAGTATACGTCTTATATATACGTCACAGGAAATATTGAACAAAAAACCCCAAAACATGAAAAAAACTTAGTCACTTCATCCCTTAGGATTTGTCAAGAATTATTTATGATATATGAAAGTTTGATCTTGGTATTATGATTTCTTATTTTCCAAAAAATTTTACTACTGGATTGTTTTGGTGATTTTTGCCTCTTCATGACCCTTTTGTATAGATCACAATTTTCTCTTTCCACCTCTATATGGTTTCAAAAGATTTTCTTCTTTCCTTTAACTGGTTTGGCTAGCATTAACTCATTCTGCTGTTTTGCTTCTTCAGTGTTTTTCCCCTAGTAAAATTGTTAGACATGGTGTCCTTCAGGCCTTCTTGGAGTATAATCACTTAGAGCTTCCTTATGTCCTGTATAATTGCTGAGTTGCAAAAGCCAAAATGAAATGAAATGCATCGTGCTTTCACAGAAATGCTTTTTAAAGTAGCCTTCCAGCTAAATGATGGACTCCATTTATGTACTGTATGGAGTGTTTATGTACTGCATACATTGGGCCAAATTATTTGTGCTTTGTGCTTCTGCTTGGGTTTGCTATGGCCCAGTCCTGCCAGCATTCTCCCAAAGGAGACAGGCTTAATTTGTCTGCTTCAACAGCCGAACTGAGAAGAGGGGATGCTGAGTAATACTACTTCCCACAGTGCTTGCAGCACTGCCACATCACCACAATGGATGTGTAGACAGGGTAATTTCTTCAGTCTAATTCCACATGGCAGTAAACTCCATGGGAAAGCCCTTTACAAAGGTATAATATTCCCTGATTTTTATTTTTATCTGAGGACAATTGAGCCTTAGAAATATTTTATTTGAAACCTTTGACCTGAATTCTAATCTAATTTAAATTCATTTAAATTCAGAATGACTCTGGGTTAACTCCAATGTAAGTGAAGTAGTAGTCCATGGGACAGCAATGGTGGTTCACAGAAATGCAAACAGCAGCTGGCTCTCTCTCTTTAGTTAATTTGATTATATAGTTTTAGTTTAACTTAAACAAAGTAATGACCTTATTATTATTTTAAGAAACCTTTTTTGAGAGGAGGGAATTATATTTCTTATAGAAATACACTTTCAAATATCTCTGTAGATGTATATGTTGCTAGAAATGGAGTCAGGTTCATGTGGGGAGAGTAAAAGTATACTAGATTTCACTGCTCACAGTTGCTTTAAATTATGCAGTGAAGAAAGAGTTGCTGTTTGCACATGAAGAAAACAAGCCTGGCAGCAGAGATCACAGTGGGGACTTGCCTTTGTAGTTTCTCTCTATAGACCAAGTATCAGGAGAAGGATTTGGGTGTCTTTGCAAGAACTATCTTAGGGGCCGCATTTGGCTAAGGTAACCATTAGGCAAGAAATCTGGGTTCAATGGTAGAAAGCATTCTGTTCATTATTTCTGTCTCTATTCTTCTGAAGTTTTACAAGAAGCAATTCAAAATAAATGGTTGAAAATTGCTTTGCCTAAATGTAAATTAAGGTGAACCTCAAGGCTTTCTCCTGACATTATGAAATTTGTTAAGACCTCAATACATTTTTCTAAATATTAAAATAATAGTTAGATACTATAATTTCTGATTTTTACATACATTTTCTGTATGTCGTATTTATACTTTTACAATCTTTTCTTTCAAACTAAAGTCTTTAATATATCTGTTCTAGTTCTTATAGTCATCTTCAAAACTACAACAGGAGTATGGGAATTGAGAACCTTTTTCAATAATAGATCTTACTAACTCTAATATTTGCTGTTGTATGCTTCTGTAATGTCTGTTGTTTTATCTTTGTGTTTTGTGACAGGATGAAAAGGAAAAGCTGACATGGAGTGACCGTATGCCTGGATATGCAGCAAACTTTGGACTGATTTTATTTATGGTAATAAAATCTGCATTTCTGCACATTTATTAGGTGTGAGAAACATTGCAATGAGCATCTTGAGTGGAATCCTGAATTAGTATTCTCAAAGATGGATCTGAAGAAAGCTAGTGTTATAACCTACAGTTTGTGAGAATATGTGTCCTATTAGGATGACACAGAGCTCAGCGCCTATCTCTAGCTTTATTCTTTTTCCAAAGGCTCCTTAAGAGAGGGCTGTTGGCTGGATGACTTGCTGTAATGACAGCAGCCCGTTACTAGATGCTGTCTCTAGCACAGGGTTTCTGCTCCATCCTCCAGTATCTGATGAAGGGAAGCCCACTGTGTATTTGCTTGTGTGTGTAGTATTGCATATGCTCTGTCAGAATGACATTCAGAAGTGTGGAACCTGCTGAATAGGTGATATACAGATGAAATAAATCAGTTGCTGAGAAGTATGCATCCAACATACATTCAGGGATGAACTATACTGTAGTCAAGGAAGATCATGGTAGACAATCTGCACTTGAGAACGAGAATAAGGTGTGCTGGTCAGCCAACTGTAAAATGTAGACACTACTGTCCTAGTGAAATTTCCAACAGACCACAAACACATCATTAAGCTGCTAGACTTTGTAAACAACATTAAGAAAGCCTAGCTAATAAACCTTAAATTACTTTGCCAAGGATCCCATTACCCTCTGATTACAGAAATTCATGAATGAAAGCATGTATTCACATCTAAACCCAGTATAAAATGGCAATGAAATATGCTGGTTTATACCACAGGAGCATCTGACATGGGAAATTTACTTAGGGACTAAATTATTTTAGAATATCTAAGTCTATTTCTAATGTACTGGAATTTGCATGGACTGCAACAGATGTTCCGCGAAGATTTAATTTCTTTTTCTGACAATCAAAAACATTTTATATTCATGTTGAAGTCAAATTAGTGTCTGCATTTTTATAAATATATGTATATATTTATGAAGATATAGGTTTTGTAGATTAAGTATATTTTCTCTACATATTAGGTGCATCATTCATATAAATATGTATGTACTTAGAACATTTTAGTGGTTGGACTTGATGATCCTGACAATGTCTTCCAATTGAAACGATTCTATGATTCTATGAACATTTTGAGTGAGTTTATCGTCCTGAGGGCATACCAAGCATTTCCTTTTTAGACAGAACCTCTAATTGGCATCAGTTGGGACTTTGCTTAAAGCAGACTATATTGACTATGACTAAGCATATAGCCATGATTTAGCTTTTACAAGTCATTCTTTTGCAGACAAGGTGCTTACATAGGCTCTTTCACCACATGTTTAGATCTCCCCTAAGCATGAGTTTCAAGTGCTTTCCTGAGTCATAGCCTATATATTACACTCCCTGCTTCCTGTAACATATCAGAGAGAGATTTATAAAGGTAAAATGTAGCACTCCAATCCTTCAGCTCCTGTTAGTGAATGATGGAGCTATGCTTGCTTTCACCTTTTGGAGAAGTAGCCACAATTATTTTTTTAGTGTATTTCGAGCATTAGTAAGATGTAAGCACCTACAGGAGACAACTTAGAAACCATACATGAAATTCAAGTCAGCTCCTGATGAGGGAGAGCCAGCTCTGCTTTCCCATGTGGAGATTACAATCTACTCTTTACTGTATGCAACGTTTCTTTTTTTTTTTTTTTTTTCTTATTTTCCTGCTAGATTAGTTAAACAGGAATTGGGAACACCAGAGTAAAGTTTGCTGTCAGTCTGTGCAATAGAATTGCAGTAAGGAAACTAAATTGGTGTCATCTACTCCTGTTATTATTATCCTCACAGACAAATTTTTTAAGCTGTAAGCACTACATACATAAAAGATGATAAAATCGTGAGTTACATGTGTGTGCGCACATATACAGCACACAAACAGAGAAGATTCAGACACAGATGAGCAGTCACGTGCTGCAATTTCTAGTCCTGCAGAAGTGATTGCTGAATTCTTAATACTGCCTTTTCCAGGCCCAAAGGGTCTGGTGGCACAAACCCGTGAGTATTATCCATGAAGATGTCTACATTGCTATAGGATGATGCTGCTGTGTTCTGTCCCTCCTTCCTCCAGCTGTACATGCCATACTTTCCCTGATGATTCTTGAAGCTGCTAACGGCTTTCTTGTTGTAAAACATTTTCTCTTTCTTTTTCATTTATGTAATTCTTTCATGCACTTCACTTTTGTGAATCCTCTTTGAAGAACTGCATTATGTTTTTTTTCTTTCTGGCTTTTCTTCTGTCTTTATTAAGCTATGTATCCTGTTTGTTACTTAAAAGTGTGAATTGAAAAAAATGTTTGATTTTATTCTCTTGCCCAATTGGTTTTGGTGTTTTACAGCACCAAATAATTCCAAGGATTATTTTATACATTTACAGATACCTAAAATCTGATCACAGCTCTTTTGTTGTACACAAAGCCTCACTTGACTGCAGAGGTAGCAGAAGATCCAACCTTGGTTTAAGCAATGTCTTTTGCAGGGATTTTATAACAAAAGTCCATAGGCCTTATTTTTTGCCCAGAATGACCACTGGTAGCAGGAGGTCAAGGCTCAGCTGGGCATATACAAGTTCAGCTTGTGTGCGAATAGTGATAACATATGTCAGAGTTTAGAAACTCCACATTTAGAAGGTGTATGTTGTGACAAAGACTTCCGAGTATGTGATGAAAATATTGGTAGCTGCTGGGAGAGAGCATGATGATGTGGAGCAATGTCGTCACTGGAGGCTTTCTTTGGGTTCATTGCATTTGGCTCCATCAGAGGAAGGAAGAAAATCAATTAGTGTCATGGCACAAAAGTTCAGCCTGTTCCTTCTTTTGGACCTTATTGCCCTATTCTTACTCACATGGCATAATACTTGACTCTAGAATAGCCCCACTGGGAAGTCGAAGAACTATTTGGACATTAAATTGTTATCCTACTTGGATGAAGGTATCAGTCTAGCACACGGGGTTTTATAGCTTCCTTCTCAGATCTAGTGTGCTTTCCTGTTTGTCTTCATTCATACCAAGCTCAGTAGGTGACCTTTTCTGCAGCCAATTTTCACATCTGTTTCTAAGCAATTCAGTCCTTGACAGACTAGTTTAGATATTCAGGGAAGAAACTGTCTGCCATAGTAGGGAATAGAACTGGCCAGATGAAAAGTTGACAATGACAACAAAACCCAAAGTTAGCACCTGAATAAAAGGTGAATGTCTGATCTGGAATTTGGGCAAAAAAGATATTGTAAGAAACGGGAGAAGTGCTGTGAAGATACAGGAACTACTCCCTCTCAGCGACCATCTGGGAAATGAGAACTATACTCCCAGTTACTGCGCAGTCCTACAAGCCCTCCTCAGTTTTCTCTTATTGCTGGATGCACAGATAATGAAGACTCCTAAAGGAGTGTTTTTCCATCTGTGTCTATGCAGATGTTTAAAAACAGCTGGGCAACCAAGGAGTTTCTGAAGCCCTGGTGCTTTAGCAAAACCAGTATCTTTGTTCTGTAAACAAATAAAACTTTTTCTTTGGGTAACTTCATATATCTTGTTATGGCACTGCATGAATCGAAAAGACCTCAACAGTGCAAGCCTCTGAGAGTACCTCATCCTCCAGTAATTTTTCTTGTTGCTAAGAATCCCTTAAATCCTTTGGTCAGGGTTAAGGGTTTGCTATTCGACTTCCACAACCTAGAATTTCTTCTTTCTCTGTTTAGTGATTTCTGTCCTTGATGACTGTTCTTTCTGTGCTGTTAAGATTTCATTTCTAAGTGGAAGCTTGCGATGGAGATAGTGTCTATGGAGGCCCAGAGAGCTCATCATCTCCAGAATGATACATAAAAGCTTACTTTGCTGGTTTTCCTTGTCCATTATCAATTTCAAAGAAATCCACAGGGAAAAGAAACAGAAAAAAGAGTATTTGGAAGGTGATTAAGAGGAAGGAATCTATGAGCCAAACTAAGAAAAGAGCTTAAGGTGATTATAGAACTCGAAGGTGAATTAGATTACAGTCAGATGGTGCTTGTTTGTTTTCTCACTTTATTTGGGATGTAGTGATTGCTTCTGTGAGGGGCAAGTTAGGTAAATGTTTTAATCTTTGTGTTCCTGCACCATTTCTGTCACAGCAAGACATGTTCATCATGAATCATCATGTTCAACATGAATCAGATTTTTGTCTGTGTGTTTGGTAGGGTAGGTAAGACAAAAAGAAAAGATAAAAATAGGCAGAAAACTTAGAACTGTTTTCTCAACACAATGAATACTACAAAAGGAAAGGAAATAATATTTTATGTCATTGGAAGTGTTTTCAAAGTGTTTTTAGACTTTCCTATTTAGGTCAGTATTTGAATGAAAAATATTAGCATGAAGCAAAAACTCATCATTCACCTACCTCTCATTTAAAATTAATGAAACATTTCTTAAAAAGTCAAAATTATGCATTTTACTAGAACATTTTACTACTGTTTTCTCACAAAACATACTTGTGAATTTCATCTGATATCTCCAGGAGTTTCTCCAAATCATTATTTTTTAGTATGTTTATAAGTTCTCCATTAAAATTAAATGTGCCCAGTTTTCACCTTCAACCTTTAATATAGCACTAGTTCTTGTTCTGGTTCTTTTGCAATAATATTTTTTGATAAGACAGTCTTCCTCTGGATACAGGAATTCAATAAACTATTACTGGGTTATTAAAATGAACTATTAAATTTCCTTGAACTGTATTGTGAATCAAGGGGCCCCTAGGCCCCTTGAAATAATTGCAATAGTCTAATCTTTCATGTTTAGATAGTCTCTTTCATCTGAGGATCTCTAGATGTTTTACCTAAAATTATGAATGTACATCGGAATTCTTGCCAAAGGCAAAAATAAAAGAGAAAAATGTACCTTCTCCTCCTTTCCTGTCATGGGTATGAAAATTTACTATTTTAAAATTGTTATTTTATTTTCTTTTAATCATGGAGTGTGTGGGGGGGTTGGTTTGTTTGTTTGTTCATTTTTGAAAACAGAATACCACAGCCCTGTGAAATTCAAATTCTTCTTGTGGGAACCTGAAATTAAGTAGCAGGGCTGACTTTCTTCATATCATGGGTCATAGTGAGCCCATGAAGGACACCAGGGTACCAACTGATTTCTGGGATAGAAATTGAAAGTGAAGTCCTAGGAATCCTATTTAGGTCGGTCTTAAAAGAATAATAATAAGGGAAACTTTTTTTTTTTAAATTTAATTTTGGCAAGCATTGAGCAAACACAACTGAAGAGTAAGGTGCCACTTCTGCTTTGCAGAAGTGAAGATGTTTCAGCCAGTAAAGCTGGTTTACTTAATGGCACATATACGTAAATCCTTCAGTCCAAGCCATCTGAACCTATTCCCAGAAAAAGACCTTACTTAATACCTGCATTTGAATGCAAACTACCTGAGTTTTACCACTACTGCATGAATAATGTGGAGAGCTTTAATCAGAGGAAACACGCGCATCTTCAAGAGCTGTCATGCCAGTTCAGAGCTCTGCATCCATTTTCTTCATGATGTCCCTGTTAGAGAGTTTTGAATTCTCACATTTTAATTTGATTATCCCCGTATTATCATTGGTGTAAGAAATAACCACACAATACCAATTCATGGAACAAAGCTAACGTATCAAAGCCTCTGTTTAAATGCTAGTACCAAACTTGAACTAATCAGTCTGTGCATTTCTTTGCAGATTATGCTGACATTTTCAGCAGTGTTTGGTGTGATTGTATACCGAATCACAACAGCAGCAGCTTTGTCATTCAGCACAAATGGGACAACCAGGTCAAATGTTCGAGTGACTGTGACTGCAACTGCTGTCATCATTAACCTCGTCGTGATACTTATACTTGACGAAATTTACGGAGCTGTTGCCAAATGGCTGACAGAAATTGGTAAAACTATCTCAACACATTGCTCATTAGTACATTACATGTATTGACAGGAAAGTATGCAAAAAGATCTCAATAGGAATATTTCCCACTAAAGAATGCCAGTGAAAATATTCAGGCCTATAGGGTAAGATGCTCAGACATGCCTCTGTGAACTGGGGTCTAAGCTGCAACGTGCAGAGTGCCACTAAAAGGACTAATTAGCCTGGTTGTAATGCCATATTAATGCAGCTGTGCTCTTTACAGAATGTCAGCTGGTATTGCTGCATTGCACTGGCTTTGTGCCAAGTTTTACTTATCTAGAGCTGGTTGAAAATTTTTTACCTGGTATGTATTTTGTTGTATATCTTCACCTCTAGGAGCTTGGTTTACTGAAAGTCACTGGGTTATTTCAAAGATGTGGCTGGCTCTAGAAAAACTGCACTGGAAAATTCTTACCATGTTATTTTGCTGATGTGATTTTTACCACGTCCTTAATACTCAAAGCATTTCTTTGCCAATATAGGGGCATGTCTGTGCTGGACGCTATTATAATAGTATCTATGTCAGTTAGAGTTTGTATTTATTTATTTATTTTTAAATGTCATTGTATTGTTACAAGCCTGGCAATGTATTTAAGTCTTTTAAAGGTGAGTCGTTCCTTTGACTACTGTAGAGGTTTAGGCTATACTTTTGTTTTCTTACATACATTAGACCAAAGATTTTTACTATTAAGGGCTTAGGCTGACTTTTGTTTTGTTATATAAATTAGGCCAAAGATGTTTACTGATAAGGCTCTAACATAAGATGCTTATAGCTGTCGTTAAGTATTGTTTCACAAAGTTTTATACATTGGCTGTAATTCTAGATTCTTCAAAGTCTAGGAGCATAAAATCAATTATTCAAAACACTGAAAATCAGTCAGCAACCACAAATGTCTTTAACTGTAGCAAGTCTCCTACCTGACAATTCTCGGCATCTAAATTTAGACATCCAAATTAGAAACTTTGACAATTGGAGCCTGACTTTTTCATTTGCATTTGCAGATTCCCTCCCTGTAAAACCTACAGTGATGTGAAGCTGGCTGGAACTAGCAAACTTCAGATTAAAACCTGAGCAACTCTTAAGACTTGTGTTTCTTATTCTCCCTTTCTCAAGACACTTTCGAAGTCACATCTCTTTTAGTCTTATTTTTGAAGAATGGCATAAACTAAAGTTTTTTAGCTGTCATAATAGTCCTGAATTTTTGAAATATGGTTCTGTAGTTTCACCGATAAGGACTGATAGTTTAGATTACATTTGTAATGAAGACAAAGCAATTCATTTTCACAAATTGCCACCATATGGGGTTAATTTGTTTATTTCTGTTTTGCATCAGGCTTTGGGCAGAATGTAGCAGGGTTACACAAATGATGGTGTGACACTGCTGTGTGGAAAGAGCAGGAAGAGATGAAGGTGATGATTCTCCTCTCTGGCAATTTCTAGGCAAAGTCTGGGTAATGCCAGTCACTGCCATTGCCTCTCTGGGGGAAGCACAGAAGGAAAATCTCTCCCTTTGAAACATGCGCCACTCTGAATTATGAAAGGAACAAGAATTTCTTACTTGTTGATTATTGCCCCCTTGACAGTTTGCATTTAATTCTAATCCTACTGTATTAAGGCGGCATTCCTAATTAACCACCAGATGTTTTGTTTATGAAGGATCCAGTCTGAGTAATTCCTAGTACTACAAATTACGTGAGTTAGAAAGTTCATTCAGGCAGCTTTCTCCAGCTCAAGGCTCAGATGCCAAATGTAATCAAAATGTTAAAAAAAAAAATACAATGCATTCATGCTGATAAGTGCTCCTTACCTTGTGCACTTTCATTTTGCTGAGCAGAGCAAAACATACTCTTTTCACACTGCGGGTAATCGACAAGCTGAGGAACAGATTTCTGGGCTGGAGGAAGAGCTCTTGATAGCATAAGCTCCTATTCCAACCACAAGTACACTTGAAACTTTGTTCAAGTGAAAAATTACATCTGTAAGCACAAGAATAGTACCACTGATAGCAATCAGATTCATCATAGGATCAGAGTAGTGGATCGGTATCAGTACCTGCTAAATCAGTGCTTGGAGGGAAAAAAGTATTCGTTTTGTTGTAACCAATACAGAGATTTTGTACAGGATTCCCTGGGGCTCCACACACTTGTGGACCCAGCCAAGTAAGCAACTGATGTCCTCTTTATCACAGATTAGACCAGCAAAAGTGCAGATTATATCCTGGTATTCTCAGGCTGAATAGGTCATCTTCAGTAATCAGGTGGTGTCAGTAATCAGGTGATGTCAGACTTGATTTACAGCTCATTTGCTCATTTGTAACTTCATTCAGGTCAAGCAAGAATCAGTCAAATGGGGACAAAATCAAAAGTACTTGTGTTTGTGCCTTATAAAGGCAGCAACTCCTTTGTAAGCTAGGGCCCATGCCACAGACATCTCAGCTCGTTCTCTACCTGGAAAGTTTCAGCTGCCCAATTTTGATATAACATTCCGCACAACAAACCATATGAGTGTATAATTTGGGGGGGGAAAGTTTTCACTTTTACTAATGCATCTATTCTGACTGGATGCACTTCGGGTGTAGCAGACTCCACTAGCTAAAGGACAAATTCTATGCATGCCTCTATTGGTATGGTATAGTATATCTGAGTGTGGGGAGGGCGTGAAGTGCTGAGTGAATCTCTGGAACCATATATGGTGTGCAAATTTTCATCCTGAGGCTGAGCTCATCTTTGTGGGAGTTCTCCATAAAGGAAAGGCTAGGATTTTCCTCCCTCAAATTAAAAGTTGCACCACTGTTATTTGATATTCCTGCTGCCCTGAGCTCTGGTCTTGAGGATCTCTTCAGCATATGGGGTCATCTGCAAATTGTTAAAATCCTCTGAAGGTTAAGCAAGCTTTACTATAGGTACAAGTCAGTGATGGCTTAGGGTTCATTGTATTATGTGTTGTCCTTTTATGAAAATATGGCTGAAAGTATCACAAATAAAGCTGGGCAGTGGGGACTCATCAGAGTTTGGTTTAGTGCTCAAATAAACACTGGGGATTTTTTTAAGGTAAAAACTTTAAAGCAACCAAGAAACTTAAACTGTGCCCCAAAACAAAACTGTACAAGTACAGCAGTATTTGTAACAAAGTCCTTAAAGCCAGAGCTCTGTATCTACCCTATTATTTCACATTTCCACTGTGCTACAGAAATTCTGTCAAGAACATATCACAATAAAATTATCTGCTCTCACATTAGTTAACAGCTCAGGATGAGCATGACAGTTTAACCCATACAGAATCTTTTAAAGAAGATCCTACTGTCAATTTGAAAAGCACTTGTCTTATACCTATGTGTTCTGTTGTTAGAAAATTTCCATGGAAATGGAAAATAAATCTGGGAGCAATAAAGAATACTGAAAATATTTAATACACATTTTTACAAGTTATCTGAATATTTCTAGAAACGTAGAATATATATGGTGGAATGGAGAAGCATTATCAAAAATATGCACTTTTTTGCATGACAAGTAACAATTCACTTAGTGCCTCATTCAGAAAGGTACTCAGTCTTGTGTTTAGCATTAAGCACATTAACAAAGTCATACTAAAAAAGGGCTTGTGCACACAAAGTTAAGACGGCTTTTAAGGCCTTTTTTTTTCCTGTATCTTAATATACATATGCTTATATGCATTGAAGCTGCTTTTACTGCTTTAGCTTTATGCAATTGAATATCAAGATAAAATTTTATTTCTTCAAACCCCAGATAACTAGTAGGAGATCCATGTAAATATAATAATAATAATAATAATAATAATAATAATAATAATAATAATAATAATAATAATAATAATAATACATTGTGTTAATAAAATATAGTTAATGATATTTTATATTTAATAATAAAATAGGTGTTGAAAGAAATGACAGAGGGTTCAGTGCTAAGATTTCATGGGTGTGGCCTGAAGCAGGGGAAGGCTATGTGGTCTGCCCAGGTCTCTCAGCAAGGCAATAAAAGAGACTGGAAAAGTGAAGTATTGTCACATGCAGGCCAAGTGTCAACATCAGTTGTGGTTTTTTTCTACCATGTTATTGGACAGATAGCCAAGAGAAACTTGGGATAAGCTGTCAGATGTCTCTCAGAGAATCAAGTTCATTATCTTTTCTTTATTAATGTCTCTAGCAAAGAATCTTTGATTTCCACCTGGAAATTTGGAATCACTCTCTGGAACTCAGGAGTCAGTGACAGAACTAGTGTTCATTGATACAAATTAAAAGTACAAAAGAAAAAAAACAGTATGACCTCAAAGTTTGAAGTTTTGTTTTGTATTTGGGGATATCAGGGAAGTTTACATATTTGCTAAGTGATTTCTTTGGGTTTTTGTTTTGTTTTGTTTTGTTTTGCTTTGTTTTGTTTTCCCCACAGAGGTACCAAAAACAGAGAAAACCTTCGAGGAGAGACTGATTTTGAAGGCATTCCTACTGAAGTTTGTGAATTCTTATGCACCAATTTTTTACGTTGCTTTTTTTAAAGGAAGGTAAGATAATTGTCCTTTACATATACATATTTATGTATTATTTATGTATTTAGATATTTATGTGCATATATATATGTGTCCATATTAGTTGATATGTGTTTAAAAATGGACACAAAGGTCTACCTAACTATTTCTGGGACTGGCTAACTTCACCAGCTGTGAAAAATATATCATAAACAGGATTGTCCAAAGTTTGCTGTTGAATGACCAGTCATGACGTTTAGTACTGTCCTAGTTAAAAAAGGGTGTTGTATTTATGAATTAGTGATAGTGTTTAGTTGTCTTCACTTCCCATATTTTAGCAAGTTTTTCTTGAAGCATCATTTAGCAATGAAAGATTTTCCTGTTTCATCTAAAATTATGGAACTACTTGCTCTATTACTTTCTCAATGTTTTTCTCTATTCACCCGTATTAAGTTAAATTAAGAAATAGTTATAGTCAACTGGAAGTTGCATGTTTTGGCAAACGAACTGGTTGACCAAAAAGCTAATTCAGCTGTCTTGCTAAATAAGTGTGACTTCCTATGGGTTCAGGATCATTGTCTTTTGGGACCCAGTTATCCACGGTTTAACACATCCTCTTGAATGGGAAGCTTAAAATGATTGTTTGCTCAAACTTTGGCAAAATTTTTTAACACTTCCTCTGGATTATGTTTCATACCATTGTTCTGTTCCTTTTGGGGATGTAAAGTTTGTTAATCTATACTCTTCACTAATCCTATTCAGCATCATTGATTTTAGAATTAATGATACATTTTACCAGCAGTTGTAAATATTGTAAGACATTAATGAAAAATTACCATTTTCTTTTTTAACCCTTTTTTGTGCCTGTGTGTATGTTGTATGGTTATAATAAAGTCAATCTCACTGTTTCTCTTTGTGTAGTCAGAAGAGCTTTGACTGCTTATAGACATGTAAATAACTCTCTTCAAGGCATTACTCAGATGCAAGAGAATGTGAGCTAGGATAGGTGTTCCCAGGATTTTTTTGTGTTCTCTAACCAAGAAAGGGAAGTTGTTATTACTATTTAGCACAGAAAAATATTTTATTGAAATTATTTCATCAAACTCTAGTAGAAAAACATTTGTAGAGGCCTACTGTTTTGAAATAATTTTAAATAAACAAAGTTGAATAGGTGTCTAGTCTTTTAAAATTCATGTTGAAGTAACTAGTTCTGAAATACTTTAGCTAATACGAATGAACAGTTATGTTGTTAAAATTAACTTTTTTCCTATTTTTATATTATTTCATATACTGTTATTGCTTTCAGATTTGTTGGCCGTCCTGGTCGTTATGTATACGTGTTTGATGGTTATCGAATGGAAGAAGTAAGTACATATGAAATTCAAACAAAAAAATCCTTAACAAAAAGAGCTATGTGTACTTTGTATTTCATTGGAGTCTAGATAATAAGGGAAGAACAGAAAACATGTTAAAACAAGATGTTAAATCTTCAACATAAATAGACAACCCTCAAATTGTCCATCTGAGACACCTGTATGTTCTTTCTTTCTGCAGTTCTGAGTACTTGATGGTCTTTCTTAGGTGAAACTTCACCATTTTTATGCTTTACAACTGGGCCCTAAGGCACAAACATTACATGATTTGACTGAGTCCCTTTGGAAACCTACGGCAGAGATAGAACTGGAAGCTGGCTTCTCATCCTATAGATCACTAAAAGTCTAGGAATTTAAGTAGCTTAAAAAGCTCTAGCCATTTTGTGTTAAGCCTGCAATTATTTTTTTTTTTTTTCCCAAAAATTCCTTTTAACTGCTGTGGGTATTCCCTTGAAAATCGATAGACATACTCAAGGTTTTACAATAAAGCTTATGCATAAGCCTTTGCAAGATTGAAGACTTTCTTTCCCCTTGGGAGACATCAGGTTGGAAGACTATTGGTGATACTGCATTATGTTTATTACATTGATTATATAGTAAATATTTTAAAAGGAAATATAGTAGCCCCAGGGCACAGAAAGTTATTTCAGAGCTCTGCATATTTTTCATAATGTAGTTTTATGAGTGGAGATGAAGTACCTTGTTAAGCACAGAACTGCAATGATCAACGAGCTCCGTGCTCCTGTGCAAATTGGTGGCAGGGCAATGGGCACATACAGATATCAGTATCTCTCCCAGGTGGATAGTTTTAAATTAATTCTCTCACTCCCTTCACACTCTATGGTTTTGTTTAATTACAGTGTGCTCCAGGAGGCTGTTTGATGGAACTCTGTATTCAGCTCAGCATCATTATGCTTGGAAAACAACTGATTCAAAACAATCTGTTTGAAATTGCAATCCCGTATGTATCCCAGCTTCCTCCATTACCATGCATTATTCTTATGACACAGTAAAATAAAGGCTTGATCCTTATTCAAATGAATGGGACTTTTGCCACTGCCTTCAGTAGGTTCTAATTGAATATGATGATAAATCACATTTTTGGTTGTGATGAAATGATCTGGCTGTATTTTATGTTGAATAATTGGCTATATCTGCAGTAAATGGCTTAAAGAAAGTGATTGAATATATTAAATAATTGCTCTAAATTAATTTTAGAAACCTGGGAAAACAGGCAAGGTATGATAGATCTCTTGGGAAGTTTTAGAGAAGCTTTCAGAGTAGCAGTATTGAATACAAATTAGTATAAAGTGGAGGAGAGATGGCGTGGAGAAAACCAATAGCTCATAAAAGATTTTAAAAGGTATTACTTGATCTATGACTATTTTACAGGTTTACAGATGAAGTCCGCACAATTCTAAGGTGCCTGTATGTCAGTATAATGCAGGAACTAGAGTATGGGAGAGATGCTAACACACTGCTCGGTGGTGCTCTGCCACAGGATGCTTACTTCACAGTGTCCTCTGCTCCAAACACAGCAAAATGTCTCTCTTGATCTATCTCCAGTGTCATGGGGATCTTCAGGCACTGATAACCCACTGAGAATGTCCTGCTCCTGCCTCTTAGGAGGTTTGCTCCTGTTCCTGCTAACTGAATCACCCTTGTTGGTGACAGTGGTCTGTGAAATGTTGTATTAGGTGAAGAGTCTGGCTTAGATGCAAGCCTCAACTCCATTGAAGTTAGTCAGAATCTTTCAATTCTGGTGTTAGTAGCTTTTGGATCACATCCCTAAGGAGGGCCTTGAAAATGCTGGCTAGAAACCAAGATGAATTGTGCTTAAAAGATTATGAAATATTTTTAAAATGAGCCCTTTTCCTCCCCTTTTCTAGCAAGAAACTTTTTTTTTTTTTTTTTTTTTTTTTGGAAGTAATTTAGAGAGAAAAAAAATCCCAAACAAATCAAATGTGGGTTATGGATGGTTTCATTATTCTTGTGTCAAAGTTCAATAGGGAGGCCTGTTTTCTGTCTCCATCTCGTTGAGTTTACAGTTTATTTTGAGAAAAGGGTGGTAAATCATTCCCAAAATATCTGACATGTTGAAGGCTTAAAGCTTTCTCAGTGTAAACCTGGTGTGATTTTTTTCCTGTCTTCCAAAAACTTACTGCTACTGGACCTTTTTAATGGGTGTTTTATGATGTTAGAATACTGTATTTATTATTTTTGACTCATGAAGGCAGAAGATGATCCAGTCCAAACAGAGAATTCCTGCAAATTATTTCTCAATTTCCCCACTACAACACTTGGTGCAAGAATGTGACAATTTCATCTCATTTTTCTCCCTCATTTCTGCTCCCCCGCCCGTCCGCCAACAATCTGTGATGGCCTCAATTTTTAGAACTGAACAACTGTTTAAAAACAAACATCCTCTCCTTCCCAGAGAAATACCTCATTTCAGACACAATGCTATCTTGTCATCCTGAAATAAGCACATCTGGTTTTCCTTTGCTTGTCTACATTCTCAAGAAAATCACATGTATATCTGTAGGGCTCTGTCCTTCTGACCAGACCTGTTTGCACCAAGAGAGACACAGTGCTTTACTGTACACTTAAATAAATCAGAGTTAGCCTTCTGTTTCTGAACGGACCACTCTACTGGTTTGGACAACATATTCAATGGTGCTCTATTCTGCCTCATCTGCCCCATGTACACAGGCACACAGACACACTTTGAGTACCAATCAAACAGATTTTCAGAGGGCCGTGCATAGGTCTGTTGTATACATATAAATCCAGACCAAAAAGGGACTCCAAACACACATGTTGCCCAAGTAGTAGTTCTGGCACATGTCTGTGTCTCACGCATAGTCTATTATGTCTATACATGCTGTTGTTAGAAGATGTGACAGATGTGTAGATAAACATACCCTTACTCTCTGCCCTACAGCCTTCTCATCTGGCTTCCTACTGTATGCTATTCACTCTCTTCTGCCACTTGTTTTCCTTGGTAACCTCTTATAGTCAGCTCATCTCCTCTGTGAGATCATCTTTTTTCTACCAATAATTTTTTTAGTTTTCTTTCCCAGGATACCTCTGTCTTGATCAGACCCTTGTTCTATTTTCTAGTGTCTACTTTTGCACAGGCTACACATTATGATGAACAGTCCTCCTGTGGAAGAAAGATAGATCAATATTTTCTATCTCCAGTTTCAGCAGCTGATATTTTTTTTCCTCTTACCTTGTGCCTCTTTGGAGGGAATGAGAGTCAGAGTGTGAATAGCACAGATTCTTCCATTGACTCTGTATTTTCACTGAAGGCAGAGTACAAGGGCTGCAGTCAACCTTACCCATATGGAGAGGCAGAAGGGATTTGTCCTTCAGAATCTGGAACTGTTCTTTACTGTAACATGGAAGTAACTCTCTGCTAAGTTAAATGATGACCCACATCAAAAGAGTTTTCTTCCTTATTGAAATTCAAGGATTTCAGGATTATCTTCAGAAAATCTTTTTATTTCATTCACCATTAAATCCAAGGCATTTTAATTACTTGCTCCCATTTGCTGTCTGTCTCTCAAAAAATACTATTAAGTAGATGATAGACTGAGTTTATAAACAGACATCCATTATGTCTCTATGTTGCTGCAATTGGGAACCATCATTCAGTGTCTTCATTCTGGCTTCTCCACAGTCAGTGCTGGCTGAAAGGCTATGGAGTTAAACTTCAGACGGCAGTCCTATATTGTTTTGAGTCACTGGGGCACATTCTTGCTTTTTTCTTCAGTGTTTCCAGAGAAACTGTTGCACAGCAATGACAGATGTGACTTGCTGGTCTTCTAAACCTTTGCTGTGATTTCTTTTTCAATTTCTGCACCCAAGAATATCAAAAGAGCTAGGCAAATGCAACAACAGCTGAATTATGGAAAACTAAGCATTCTTGAACTGAAATGTGTGTTCCATGGGGCTGGAATTCACAAGTTTAAATACGCCACAGTTCACTCAGTTGTGTTACATACCATAATTCTTTTACTGTTGTCACAGGAGCTGACCCTAAAAGGCTGCAGGGCTTGAGAGCCTTAACCTAGCGTTTCTATAACACTCGTTTTCTTCAGTTCTGTTTTGCTGAACTTCCTGAAAAAAATCCATGTGGTTATTTTGTTACTCTCTGTTTTTGATCTTGGTGATAAACCCTTAGAGTGAAATCTTGGCCCTATTCAAGTCAATGGCAAAACTCCCATTGACTTTAGTGGGGCCATGGTTTTGGCCTTTTTATTCAATATGTTTCCATCACTTACTATTATTAAAATCAATTTAAAGATGCCCTTTCATAGTTATTATCTTTTATGTTTCTTTTCACCTTTAATAAATAATTATTAATGGGATTTATTTTTCCTTTTGTTTTCTTTCCTGTTTTTGGTTGTTTTCTTCTGTTTGAGAAACCAATAACACCCAAAACCATCTGAAATTGCTGTAGAATCCAGAAGGTCTGATTGTGCCGAGGAAGCATGACTACACCATAAATTTGTGGAATGGAATGAGATATCAAAGTCCTTGCATTCTCCCCCTGCCTCTTTCTTGTACCCCCTACCTGTGAATATGAGAAGGTCTCCTTACGTGAACAGATTGCAGTAATATGACTGAAGAAAAGCCTGAACCTTCACTGCTCCTTCCGCAAAAAAGCAAACAAAATTACAGGCAGGGACACAAGAGTCTGAGTCACTGCACTTCGTTTTCTCTAGACACAAGTGCTTCAGCTACTCTGCTGAATAGTTTTGTCTGTCTAGCTTTTTCCCTGTACCCTTTTGTATCGTGCTACAAAGGAAAAAGCACCAACTGGAAAGAACACCTTAGAAACCCCCTGATATAAATAATCATTCATCCCTGGCAGCTGGGTTCTAGGGGTTTTCCATCATTTCATGTAGACTCTCCATTTGCATCTCTGTTCTAGCAAGTATTGTCTTGCAGTACTTCAAATCCAGATCTTGGTGGCTATCACAGGTGATCTGCCTTTGCAGTACCCAGGGGCATTTGTTAACTGAGAGTCTTGAGAAACTGGTAAACGGATCCTCAGTTCCAATCTTTCTAGCAAGCTCTGCTGGAGATACATTGTGAGGACTGCACAGCCAGTAAAGACAAAGAGATTTGTGCCAACAAAATCACTTTCCTGCATCTGCCCTATTTCAGCCTGCCTCCCAGCTGCCCCGCCTCTCCAGCCTCTGTACATTCCATTCTGTCTCACTACACAAATTTCTCACTTTTTCCTAAGTCATCTTCATATCTTCTCCTAGATCCACCAAATCCTGCTATTCCTTTCTACTGTATAAATAGAGCAACTGTTGAATCATCTGTCTGTTTTGTGAAAAGGAGGTTTTTCGTAAGTATACCATGTCTTTGCAGCCCAGCCAGGATCACTTGATTTTGATTTCTCTCTTCTTTACCTCTTATTTATTTTTTTTTTCTCTTCTCAAAAATCTAGTGGGTCCTTCAGGGCTGGAGAATTTTCCTGTAGTTATTTTGTGCTCTCTTCAGATGCTGATTACCTTGCATAATGGGATGCTTATTAGTTATATTAGGAATTACAAACAGCATAATTAAACCATATTCCCACTTCTTATCTAACACAACAATTTGGTGTCAATCCCTTGTGAGAAACTGCAGCATCATTTTTATTTGCTCTAGACATAGCCTTCTGACAAAAACCTGTTCTTCCTTTTTTTTTCTCTCTGATCTTACATTCATTCTTCCATGAAAATCAGTCTCCTCAAGAATATACCTTGCTTTTTGATATTCATTGGCAAAAGAACCAGAAATAGTGGCTATTCTACAGTTCTACGGTTTTCTCTGTCCAGATTCATATGGCTACTAGTGGAGTCATGAAACTTTGCTGCATTTGCCTCTTCAGCATAAAGCTTCTTGGAGACTCATCCAGAGTGGGCAAACCTACCTTTTTCTCACAGGTGGGGCTGCCTGTCATGCAGAAATCAGAAGCTAAAATAGCTCTTGATTATAATTGTCTGTCAATTTTGTTTAAAAACGTTGATCTGAGTAATTAAAAAACCAGATTTCACACAAGTGCATTTAAAAAGCTTACAGTTTTAATAACACAATCATATGTGCAGCTATATTTCTGCAAAACTCATTTTAAAAGCCCTGCTGCTATATAGCTGGAGATAACACTGTCCAAATCCCCATTCTCTGTTCCTTTAACTTTCTGACACATTTCAGTTTGGTCTGAAACTTCACATACTTGGATATGACACAAACATACTGGTTTTTTGAGGAAAATTTGAAAGAAGCAGTTAGTTGATCCTTTAAAAAAATTGCATAAAAATGAAAATAAGAACATGCATCAAAACTTAACTCAAAATGGTTAAAGGTGTCACTCCTTGTGCCTAGCTTATAGATAACCAGATCAAAAATTAAAAATTATTCTAAGTTACTGAGCCCTGGAATTAGTGTATTCCCAAATAAACATTAAAAACAACAACTATTGTTTTAGTTACTGGTTTCTCAGGGGACTTATGTGTATTCATTAAACTCCATAACTTGACTCCATGGTGCTATAACCAGAGGATTAGATCACACATGTACAGACTTCACATCTAAACACACTCAAATTTTATCTCAGCTGCTGCACAGTGACAGAAAGATGCTTCTCAATCTCATCTGCTCATGGAAATGTGAGGGACATTGTAACTCATGTCATTTTATTGGAACAGAAATCAGTACTGTCTTGAACTTATTGTTCACTGTCTTCTGAGAGTCCCTCACATTAGAAAATTAATTAGGATATGCTGGAAGAGCGTCCTGGGAATTCTTAGATTGTTTTAAATCCTGCCCCCAGTCTCTTAACCTCTGAATGCTACATCACCTCTGCCACAGACAAGTTCCCTTGATTGCCATAAAAGCAGAGGTGGGAGAAGGAAATTTTAGTGTCTTGAAGTGGCTGAGTTTGCATGATGCAGGAGGTGAATGTCTTTGTAAGGATACATCTAATTCTTTCTTGTGAAGCATTTTAAATGTCCCCACCCTTTTATGAACACTGTGTAAACTAAATGGTCTGCGTACCCTAAGTATTTGGTTAGCCCAAATATATCTGGCTATTGCTAAAATACTGATGATGTTACCATCAGACTTATGAGCTACATCTTAGCTGTACCTGCAATAAAAGTTGGAGTTGATCTGTTGATTTTTGAAGCTTTGTGATCCTGGCAGTGACAGGGCATGATGCAATCTAGATCTGTTTTAAGAGTGTCTGCCAATCCCTTTTTCCTCCATACTGGTGATGAAAGTGAATGGGTCCTGTAAACACTGGTCGATGTAGAAATTCTGTAGCCACTGTGGTCATTTCCAGGCTGCTGTGAAGCCTTGTGCTGTGTGGTAACACAGTGTTCATGTGTGGCTCACTGTATATTCAGGAACAAAGCAATAAACCTACCCAGCAAAGCCTTTAGTGTGTTTGCCAGCTAGTCTTGCCCTGCTGCCATGTTAGGGTCTGAGAAAATGGTTCTGCTTCACTGGAGGTACAAATGAAAACCCCTACGATTTCCCCACACAATCCTGTCTCCAGGCCACACACCTCTAGTTCAAAGGACTGATCGCAAACTGTGGAGGAAAAGTTCGTGGGAGAGCCCTACTTACACTACTGGCAGAACATCCCTGGAATTAGTCTGGATTTTCACTCACATGGAACATATGTGAGGAACTATAAAATAATGTCGTACATATTTGTGAAAGATAAATTTCATCTGCAAAAGGAAGACATAAAATATGTATAAGTCTTGACATTTTATGCTAATTCAACTCTATTTTGCTCCCTTGATTTTAAAGAAATACCTCATTCTATTGCATTTTTCCATCAGAATTTCTCTATGTGTAAAATAGCATGAAGTTCATGATACATATGCATTTAAAGTGTCATCTGTGGGGGGCATTGGAAATACTTTATTCTTCTTTTAGAGGTGGATTCATTCTACTATGGGATCATACTGCTTATGAAATTCATGTATTTGTCAGTGCCGTGAAATTTGCAACCCCATCTCAGTGGGACAGTGATTGATACTACTATTCCTACTGAGGTCCAAAGAAATACTTGCACAAATAATTGTTCGCCAGTATGAGTAATTTATAGTCTGGCCAGAATGGACAATATTTTTGTAAAACATGGTCAAAATAAGAACCTCTGATAGAACCTCTTCTGATCTACAGCAGCTGGGAGACATAATTGGCATCTGTGTTTACTTAATAAATGGTAGGAAATGGTTTTGCTTTTCTGTTTCAGAGGCAGTGAAAACTCACTAATATAGTTGTTCTTGAAAGATGTGTACTTTTCTGGTAGCAGAAATATTTCCTGACTGAAATGGGGAATTTCCAAGTCTCATCATAATAGTGGTTGTGTGCTAGCCCAGTGTTCCATCTTTATACACACTATGGCATATCTGAAGGAAAATTCAGAACCTCTAAAGCTCTTATGAGAAATCTCTGAAGGAAGATTATACAGGTGTGGAAGCAGACAAAGCATCTAACTCTTCATGAAGAAATTTCTTCAGAGTCTACTTAAATCTGCATACATTGCCTTGTGCATGATCAGTAAACTATCAGGAAAAAAAAATACCTCGAAAATACATATTTTTCACATAAGCATTCACTAAATGTTTCAATTTTGATGTTAGTGTAATAGTTATCAAATTCTGTGGTTTCCAGTGGCTTAGGAATAAACTTGCAGAGAAGCTCCAGTGAGTTCCAGTTCTTCCCCAGTGAGTTCCAGTATCAGCTGCATTGTAGATTACTGAAGAAGCTGTTACTGCATATACCTAAAGTAACACTTTTCTAGCAATAATTTGTCACTGATTCTGAAGTGACTAAGGTAGGATTTCTGTTTGTGCGTGACAGGAATGATATACCTCTCTGAGACCAAATTCTACTGACCTTGCTCAAACTGTCTCACAAATCTCTCCAGTAGTTTGAACCTTGTTCGCATAGTAGATAGAAACAAGGGGATTGCATTTCTCTGGGATGAAAGGCCCTTAGTAAAATTAAGACACTGCTTATACTTAACATTTCATGGGTACATATATTACTATTTTTATTAGATGTAGCATCATTTTGGTTAAAGGAAAGAGAGTGCTTCCCCTTTAAGTTTCCGCAAGCAGCATCTTTTTTTGACTGTTTTAAATAAACTCAGGTATATGTGCTTGTGACAAGAGAACACCGGAGCCTGAAGAGCTGCAGGTGTTTTCTAGTGGTCACAGGGCTGGCTTTAAGTAAACAATATTCATATTTAGAATCCAAAATGGCTTTGGAACTATCAGGATCATGGCGACGTTTCTTTTCTTGGCGCTGCAGATTTATAGGCAGAGGTGTTTATTTCCTTTTGCTTTGAACGACAAGCAGTTTCTCCGCTAAAATTTTTGTAAATCCACAATGTTTAGGAATCAGTACATTCTTGCCTCCCGCTTTGTTTGGCAATGTGTCTGGTCATTTTCACATTAAAAGTATATTATATTGGAAGTTCCCAAGTTTCATGGTGAGAGAAAAGTGCTCCTGTCCTAGATACATGGTATGAAGGTATCTCATCAACTTGCGGTATTTTGTTTGTTTGTTTTTTAAGGGATAGGTGGTCAGCATCTTGGTTTTGGGAGTATTACTTATTATTAATATGGTTTAGGTTCAGGGTGCTTGTGCTTCAGGAAGATGCCCATTCATCATGTATTTAGAGAGAAACAATTATTAAAAAGCACTAGGTTCAACTCCATTTTAACAGCGCTATGCTGTTGTAACTTTCTTCTTTACACAGGAACAGAGCAACTGCTGGTCCCAGCAGCCTGTCACCTGGCAATAAGCAGCATCAGATCTTCAGAGGATGGTATAAGCAAAGCCTATGGGCCACCAAAGTAATGTGATATTTTGTGTTGCTGTGCAAAGACTTAAGCCAAATCTTGCAGTGGAAAAAAAAAAAAAAAAAAAAAAAAAAAAAAAAAAAATTTGGTTAAATCTGAACTTTTTTTCCTCAGGAAGTTAAAGAAGTTCTTCAGGAAGTTGAAGGATGAAAGAACAGAACCAAAGGAAATGGACATCAATCAGTCAAAGGATCCTCAACAGTGGGATCTTGACTACATCTTGGAACCTTTTACTGGGCTGACTCCAGAATACATGGAAATGAGTAGGTTTTCTGAATTCCCTTTCCTTCTCTGCAATAACCATAGCTTTACGTAGGACTAATCGCTGTATGTCATATGATGGTATGTCATAAATTGTAATGATAAAGAGGAAAAATAATTCAAAACAATTGTAGTTTGCAGAAATTACACGCAAGACAGCTGAGCTATGAGACTACCACGTTACCAGCATAGTAACAATGGTGAATCGTAGTATCTGTTAACACTTACACTGTTAGAGTCCAGTGTTCCCAGATGAGATAAGTTCATAGAAACCGTAGAATCACAGGTAGCTAAGGCTAGAAGGGACGGCTGGACATCACCTAGTCCAGTCCCCTGCTCAAAGCAGGGTTGGCTAAAGCAGGTTGTCAGGGTCTTGTCCAGTTGGTTTTTGAATATTTGCAGGGATGGAGACTCTATAAGCTCTTTGTGCAACCTGTTCCAGTCTTTGATCCCCCTTTTAGTAAAAAAAGCTTTTTCTTATGTTTAAATTGCATTTCCTATATTTCAATTTGTGCCCATTGCCTCTTGTACATTCACTGGTCATGCTTGAGAAGAGTCTAGCTCTGTCTTCTTTAATCCACCCAAGAGGTATTTGAATACATTGGTAAGTTCCCCCTGAGCCTTCTCTTCTTGTGATATAGCAATCCCAAATCTCTCAGCTTCTTCTTGTATGCCAGGTCCTCCAGTCCCTTAATCATCTTAATGGCTCTTCTTTGGGTACACTGCAGTATGTCCATGTCTTTCTTGTACTGAGGAGCATAGAACTGGAAAGACCAGTCCAGGTGTGCTCACAGTAGTGCTGCGTAGAGGGGAAGGATCCCCTCTTTTGACCTACTGGCAATGCTCTTCCTAATGCACCCCAGAAGGTTATTTGCCTTCTTAGTAGCTACGGCACATTGCTCATTCACATTCAGCACATCGTCCGCCAGGACAACAGGCCCTTTTTTGCAAAGTTGCTTCCCAGCTGGTCAGTTCCTAGTATCTACTGGTGCTTGAGCTTATTCCTCCTCGAGGTGAAAGATTTTGTGTTTTCCTTTGCTGAACTTTGTGCGATATTTCTTGGACTATTTCTCCAGCCTGTTAAGGTCTTTCTCGATGGCAGCACAGCCATCTGGTATAACTCCTCTCAAAATTAATGTCGGTCATTAATATTTCAAATGTAGTAAAAATGTGTAGATTCCAAAGTATAAATGTGTATTTTCTTATAGAAGTAAATTACCGTTTACAACTGAATATTGTAGGATTATCTTTTTCGATGACTTGGTTCATGACTGAACATTGCATGTTGAATCACTTACGCAGTTATGCTTAAATTAAAATCCGCAAGCATACACAACAGGAGAGAACCTTCATCCTGTAAGAGCTTCTCAGTCAGTTGTAAGAGACAGTGGAATAGAGAGCTGTTGTTCCTATTTTACTCATGGATCGCTGCACCGTGCAAGTATTGAGTTGGTCATACTTTCTAAAGAAATCTAGAGCACACTTGGGAATTATTTCTCAGTCTCCCAACAGTTCTTTAACCAGTACATTCTCTAGTTTTCTAAATAGCGTGTGCGTGCTTCCTCTGCATGCATCACCCTGCTGGAGTGACTGGCGTCACTAGCGGTGCACACTGCCAGACATTTGGTCATCTTTCAAACCCGTGTAAAGTAGGAGCAACTCTACTGATTTCCACTAGGTGGGATCCAGGACCTGGATCTGCTGCTTCACAGAAATGCCTCTCTCAAGATGCAACATTTATCAGAGAGAAACTATATGCACTTTCTATTATCTGCAGGTGTGGATTGCTGACATCTTAGTGACTTGATCCGTCCTTTGCATATTGTTAAACGACTCTCTGATTTAGGATCTGAGGTCAGTGTGCCCACCATATGTCATCAGAGATGCAGAATTAGAGTGCTTTCTGCTATCTGGAAGTCAAGAAAGATTCTTTAAAACACTGAGCTTGTTCAAATGAAATACCATTAATAATTTATTTTCATTTTAACATGTTTGGCACTGTGCCATCATCCTCAGTAGTTATAATTTGGAAGTCTGATCTTTTTGGCATCTTGACTGCACTTTGCTCAAGAGAAAATGTAACTCCATTGTCCCAAGTTCCTCTGACACTTATGAAATTCTGCTTGAAATTCTGAGTACGGTATCTGTCCTGTATAAATGGATACAGAGACCAAACCCAACAACTAGGCATTTTTGGTATAATTCTGCTTTTTAAGAAATCCTCTGTTGCCTCCTTTCAGCTTTCACTGGAATTGTTTGATCACATTCATCTCCATACATCCACTAACACTCACTCATCCACTGCTACAGCAGGAGCAGGTCAAACACTGGGATAAAGGAGTATGCTATAGACGAATTAGCTGAGGACAAATATCAAGCATCTGATAGAGAATTCCAAAGTGAAATATATACATGCCTTCTTTCTTATTCTAAAGTGGGTTTGTTATAAATTCCAAATAGTATCTCTATGACTCAACAGAACCCAGGAGCACAGAGGTGCAAATAATCGCCAGATAACTCAGTCTTGCAGCCCTGGGACACAGTCCAACTTCAGTTGTCCTCAGGGAAATGAACCTGAGAGGAAGCAGCATATAGGGATGCAAGGGAGTAAGTAAAAGGCCAGGCTTTTCACACCAGATGCAAATGAAAAATTGCAGTATACCGCTCAACCCTGTAGCTGCCTCATGAGTAGACCCCGGAGAGGCAGGGAAGGAGAAAAGGGGAATGGTATGGGTGTGGGAAAGGAGAGAAATAATCTAGAAAAACCCAAGCTTTAGGTCATAAAAATATTTAGGAGAGAACCATAGCTTGTCAATGGGCATGTTATCTAAAACCAGACATCTGTTAAATATTGCACGTGACAACTCCTGTTTTAACTAGCCACTATTCTCAAAACTTCTGAAAGAGAATGTATTTTATGACCAAAAAAAAAAAGTTAATGCCATGTATGGTTTATCTCTCTATATAGAAATAGCTATACTGATTTATATATATAATTCATAATATATTTATAAATGCATACATGGGATTTTATAAAATGATGGATTTATGTAAATACAAAAATATGTATGTGTATATGAATTATTTTCTATAATGGCAGATTTGGGGATCTCTTTTATGGATATGTTTATGGATCTGAACCTTGCCCTCTGTAGTACCATTAATTTGATATAAGAAAGCCTTTACCTGCCATGATCCTCCTCTCAATTGTTTCAACTCACCTTAGGATGTGACTGTGTGTCGCAGCCTCTACTACCTTATCCTCTCTGCACATGATGATACTATCTTGGAAAAGTGTCCTTTAGGTTTTATTTTTTCTGTGCATTATTTCAGCCCAAGATGATTTTTCCTCCTGGAAACTTTAAGCAAAATTATTTACAAATTTGATTTAAACAATGGTGAAAAAATGTAGACATTTCCTCTTGCAGATATTTTCATATGTTTTTATGCTCAAACATAACTCAGAAATATCTGTACTTTAACATCCAAAATTTCCTGGTTAACTAGCTCTCTCTGAGGACAAGGATCTTTAGTTGTTAGTAATAAACAGACAGAATAAAAATAACTATTTATAAATATTTAATTTCTTGTCCTTGCACATCTTTGGTAATTGATCTTATTAATTCTGGGAGCTAGAGCATGTGATTGGTTTCAGCATGAATGAGTAATTACAATGAAAACCACTGGCAGGGTAAGGAAGACCCAGAGTTCTTCCCAGTTATGAAGGGCCAGAGACTGCTGAGTACTCTGTGTGATAACGAGGAAGTGTGGCTGGCTGATACAGAGGCAGGATAGAGCCTTGAGTGTTATGAACTAGTATATCCCACTTTCCAAACATTATATATATTGTACTTTCTCCTAATTGTAGCTGGACCTAATGCAAAGCGTGAATTCAGGTGTGGGAGGAAACTATTTTATGCTCTCTGCTACCTGTGACAAACTTCAATTGCATCTGAGATGATGCTGTCACCCTGATTCGAGACATCTGTGTAAGAGATCACCCTTGATCGGTTGATAAGGACAACACTTAGATGCAAAGGTCTTCCTTGTTGGAATAACTTGTGGGAACAAAGTCTAAGCTACTGATGTTATAAATCACTGGACACTAAGCCTGTATTTTAGGTTAGTCCCTTGTGCATAGATCACAAAAAATGTTGAGTGCCTCATCCTGCAGACATTCAGGGATAATTAGATAGATGCCTTGCAAATGAATGGTGAATTACTAATCTAAACATCTGTCTACAAGAGGAGAATTAGCTTCTCAAGTGAAGGGAATAGCTCACTGAGCCTCGTGGTGTGCCACAGCGAGCTATGCCCTGCCTGTGGGATTCAAGTCAGCAAGTGAAACCCAAGCTGCACCTCCCCAGCCTGCTCATTGCCCTGGGTCCATATCACTGCACTCAGCTGTCAGATTCACCGTGGAGTGACTCAGACCACCCACACCGACAGGAAGCACTTTGTGCAGCTCAGCGCTGAACCTGTCAGCTGGGATCGTTGTGAAGGGCATCAAGCTGAAACGGCAAGGCAAGAGGCAGTTTCACAGCTTATTTACCTGTTTTTGTAAATTTACTTTGAGAGGGGGAGGGAAGTGAAACAATGCAGCAAGTACAGAGGAAGCTTTTTTTTTTTTTCCCCTGAATTGCTTAAAAAGGTAGAATTACTGTGATGTAAAAAGAGGTATGATATTAAGGAAAAGAGAGAAATCTGACTGCTATTTCAGAACTTATTTTTAATTTTCACACTGATTTACTCAGGGAAGGTCCCACTGGCATCAGTGGCTATCTGCTCAACCAGGAATGAAGTCGCTGAACAAGAAACTGTAGACTGGGCTTCCTGTAGCATTTGGGTTTTCCCATTCAGATCATGATGGGGTTTCATGCATAAACAAGCATGAACAGATTATGTATCTGTGTGTGAATATTCACTACATTCAGATTTGTCCTGCCAGAATGCTTCTGTTTGTAAGGATGGGTGACATCTTTAATACTACACAGAAAGTCCCTGCCCAAGGTGAGACTCTTGACTACAGGTCTGCCATTCACTAGACTGTACCCTAATAAGAGGTAGTCCTTACCTTTTGTACCTGTATGTAGTTTCTTCTACTAATTTGTTTCAAAAGGTTGACATGTGGCCATTCTGAAGGAAACCTGGAGTCTGGCCCACTCCCCAAGCAGCAAATCATACATTATCTTTACATTCCCTTATCAAGCCGGTTATCCATGGTGAGGCACCACTTATCTGAAGGACAGCTTTTGGAGCAGTGTCAGGATATCTTTTATAGTACGCTATTCCACACATAAAGGAATTTTTGATTATAAGTATCTCACTTTAGTTTTGGAATGTCCATTTCAAAGCTGCTGGGATTTCCTTTTGTTCTGATTTCTTATACTAGGAAGCCTGACGCCTTGGAAAGGCTTCCTCCCTCGGCCACCACCCCTCCCCTTTTTTAAGTCTAGGTAAGTTAGTAGAAATAGTGAGATTAGGAGGGTTGCTCTGAGAAGGTGACATGTCTGACAGCCCAGCTGAAGTGCCTCTACACCAATGCACACTATATAAGCAACAAACAGGAGGAGCTGGAAGACACTGTGCTGCTAGAAAGCTACAACCTAGTTACCATTACTGAAACTTGGTGGGACAAATCCCATGACTGCAGTGCAACTATCGATGCCTACGGGCAGTTCAGAAGAGAGAGGTAAGGAATGGCAGAGGCATTGCCTTGTACATTAAAAAATAGAGTAGAAAGAACTGTCTCTGAAGTATAGCCATGAGCAGGTTCGGAGCTTTTGGATAAGAATTGAAAATCGGGGCAACAAAGAGAACCTTGTGGTTGGTGTCTACTACAGGCCACTCAAGCAAGGGAAGCCTATTGATGAAGCCTTCTTACGCCAGCTAAAGGAGGCTTCTCACTTGCAGGCTCTTGTCCTGCTGGGGGACTTCAACCACCCCAACATCTGCTGGAAAAGTAGCACAGCGAGCTGTAGGAAATCCAAGAGACACCTGGAAATCATTGAGGATAACATCTTAAGCCAATACTGGACCTGATGGTCACCAATGCAAGTGAGATAATTGATGATGTCAAGACTGGAGGCAGCCTGAGCTGCAGTTGTCATGCACTGGTGGAGTTTGCAGTCCTGAGGGATGAGAGTCAGGCAAAGGGTAAAGTCAGGACCCTGAATTTTGGGAAAACCAACTTCCAGCTTCTCAAGGAGTCAGTCAACAGGAGCCCCTGAGAAATGGCCCTCAGGGACAAGAGACCAGAACAGAGCTGGCAGATCTTTAAGGACACTTTCCATAGAGCAAAGAGCTCTCGATCCCCAGGTGTAAGAAATCAGCAAAGGGAAGCAAGAGGCCAGCATGGCTGAGCTGAGACCTTCTGGTCAAACAAAAGGGCAAGAGGGAAACACATATGCAGTGGAAGCAGGGACAGGTAGCCTGGGAAGAGTATAGGGGCACTGCCCGATTTTGCAGAGATGGGGTCAGGAAGGCCAAGGCACAGCTGGAGCTGAACTTGAGAAGGGACGCGAAGAATAACAAGAAGGGCTTCTACAGGTATGTCAGCCAGAAAGGGAAGGTGAAAGAAAGTGTACCCATTCTGATGAGCAAGACTGACAAACTGGTAACAACAGACGAAGTGAAGGCTGAGGTATTGAACAAAATTTTTGTCTCAGTCTTCACTGGCAAGCTCTCTTGCCACACTTTTTGACTGGGTAGACCACAGGATGAGGTCTGTGGGAGCAAAGTCCCTCTCACTCTAAGAGAAGATGAGGTTCATAACCACCTGAGGAACGTAAACCTACATAAGTCTATAGAACCTGATGAGATGCACCCCAGAGTCTTGAGGGAACTGGCTGATGTAGTTGCGAAGCCGCTCCATTATGTCTGAAAAGTCATGGCAGTCAGGTGAAGTCCCTGGTGACTGGAAAAAGAGAAACATCACACCCATTTCTTAAAAAGGGTAGAAAGGAGGACCCTAGGAACTACTGATCTGTTAGCCTCACCTCTGTGCCTGGGAAGATCATGGAACAGATACTCCTAGAAGCTCTGCTAAGTTACATGGAGGACAGGGAGGTGATTCAAGACAGCTTATTGCAAGGGGTGGTTGGACTAGATGACCTTTAGAAGTCCTAACTCAAACCGCTCTATGATTCTATTAGTTTTAACTTAAAAGTCATATATAAATCTTGAAAAAAAAAAAAAAAGAAAAAAAAAAGAAAGAAAACAGAAGAGGCTAAAACCCAAAGTCTACAAGTGAGGCAGACTTCCATTGACTTCAGTGGCATTTTACAGATACCAGCAGTGTGGGAGGAAGAGGCCAACACTTTACCACAGCAAATAAACTGTAAGTTTTCCTTTGGGGAAAGGTTTTGTGGGTCATTTCTTCAGTGAGCTGAACTCTGAATCTGATTTCTGTCAGCAGACTGTACTGAACTTCTTTTTTGAATAGGCCTTGTCAGTCAATAGCATGTCTGCACATAGTTTTGATTTGCACCAGTGAAATTTCTGATGACTGTTTGTTTTGATATTATTAACTGATATATATTTGTATTTTTTAGCAGACACTCTTCAGCAGACACACTCTTAATGTTCCTTAGTGATCAGAAAATTCTGCTCAAGGAATCCTGAAACATAAATTGTGATTTTTAACATGTGTCAAATTTGTCGTTAGTTCTTCCTGTTTCTAAAACTGCGCAATGACTTTTGACCTAGTCTAATATACGAGACCACATGCATTCCTGAAGTTGGCAGCATGTATAAAAATTTCCTCGTACAGCTGGTAGCAAGTTTGCAACATGTGTAACTAGCCTGCAGTGATAGGAGTGGGCAAGAAATTGATGTTTAGAGTAACAATAAATATTGCAAATGAAACAAACTTTATGAAATTGGCTCCAAATCCAGCTAAATGATGCATGTGAATGTGTGAAATCTGCACCACTACTATTTTGTTAAGAAGCAACCGACATCAGCAATTACTTTAAGATTCTTATTTCATTTGGTCTTCCCTTCTCCAGTCTAACCCATTTAAGAGTCCAAGGTTCATGTGACAAGTAATTGAAAACATTTTTTCTCAGAGAGAAATAATAATAAAGGGTTTCATCATTCAACTTCTGTTAAAAATCAATGGCAAAACTCCCTTTTGAATCTTAAGATGAAAATTGTCAGATCCAATGTCCGTAGCTACCAACTACCATAAGGATTAATCTTAGACTTTTGGAAGAATTTTGCCTAAAGCAGGAAAAAACATCAAAAAGGAATTTTGTGAGGCAGCAAAAGAGAAAAAAATAGAGGAATCATTGAAGAGAAACCTACATTTCTCTATAATCTCTATAATGAAGATGTACTTGAAAATGCTGACACAGCCTGTTGTGTGTAGACTTGTTGCATAGATTTATTACCAAAATGTAGTAAATTACACCTTTTCCTTAGTTTCTCAGCCAGGCTTGGCTATATTTTAAAAAGTTTCATTTTAGTACTTGGAAAGTTTCTTAGCACAGGAGTGATGCTTCCATTGTTTACTTCCAGTAACACATCATCCTATGACAGATATTATTGATACAGAAGAAGGAAAATAAGCAACAGAACCATAAAAAATTACCTTCTCTTAGGTTAGGCTTTGATGTAAATATGGTAGGGTTACTCACACCACTCAGTGTGTAAATCTGGTAGAACCTGAGATCACTCACCATGGAAGGTTTTATGCTGGGAACGGATTCTGTGCCCCTTACACAGGAACACTACCCAGCACTCTCCAGATCCATAATTTAAAAGCCTTCATCTGTGCTCTTAGTCATAATTTGGAGAGACCAGAGTTTGAGGGACATTGTGTGTTATGTCTTTGTTGGGGTTGGGTTCTGTTCAGGCCCTGGACACACAGGAACATTTTCTGTGGAAAGTGGATTTTTGAGAAGCACTGTGGATTGAGAGACTTCTTTTGATGCTATTTGTCTATTATAGTTTTTGTCTCTGGGCTCAGCCAGCCTAAGCCTGAATGAGATGCAGATGTGGCATCAGGTGTTGAGACCTTCATGGCCTGCCTCCAAGTCCTTTGCCTCTTTCCTGTCTAAGTCAGACAGTAAAGGTGACTTGTCCTGGGCACCAACATTATGAGGTTTGGGTTTTTCTCTCATCAGAAATAGAGTATTTTGTCACTGACAGCACTTTTAGTCTCCTACTCCTTGACTTGCCCTTATACACAACCCTCAGTCACTTCGTTCATTAGTTTGTGCCACAGGGATGGGTGGTGTTCACCACTATTGTCTCCATGCTGGCCTACCAGGGGAGTAGGAAAGCTATGAAAGAGGCTCAATGTCCAGAGGTCCAACTCCTGGCACAGGTTTTCTTAGCCTTTTGCCTCAAAGCACTCAGTAATCACCCAAGTCAGGCAGGACTCCTATGTGGGGTCACAGGGTTCTATGTGAACACTGGAAGAGCTTTGTAAGGAGACCTGATGGCATAAGCGTGAATGTAAAAAGGGTATTCCAGAGTTGCCATCAAGTCCTCCCACCAAAAATAAGATGTCTCAGCATCAGCTGTCCTTGAAAGATGAGTCTCTGTGAGTGCCCTGAAAGTGCTGTAAATGTTTCCACTGTGACTTGAGAGGCATCTGCAGAACTCCAGGATGCTGTGACTAGATTGCTTCTGGGACCTAAACTGTACATACATCAGGGATTCTTCTCTTTTTAATCCATAGAGCTTTTTAAACACATTTTTTTCAACAAATACTGGCTGAACTAAACAAGTAACTTTAAATTGCCCAGGCTGTTCACAGACCACCTGTTTTGAATGATTGTTTGCTAATTTATTGCACAAGACCATCTAAATTATGGTGTGCTTGATTTCATTTTTCCTGTTTGTTTTTTTTTACCTGCTTTTTGCATCATTCACACTTTCATAAAAAGGAGACTAGAAGATTGAAAAGATTTCAAGATGGCCACACAAACACTTCTGGCACTTCATATGAAGACATATTTACACAATCGCCCAGAAGTCATTTGAATACCTTGAAAATTCTTTCATGAACATGAAAAAAACATTAAACTGCATTTTCCTCGGCAATGAATAAAAGGAGCTGCAAACAACATCAAAGCAAATGTGTGTGTGGTTTATACTTAAAACATTGCAAATATCTTTTTTTTTTCCCCTTCCAGCTCTATCCCTACTAAATTCACTTAAAACCAAATAAGGCATATTTTGGCGTTATGTGTATTTCTAAGAATTTCACAGTTTTTGGGGACATTATTCTAACATCTGTTTTTATTTCCTTGTTAATTCCTTTTCCTGACTCTGAACATTAAATATTCAGGAAAGTATGATATCAAGGATAGGATGTTTGTATGCTTTGAAAAAGCTCCATCTTAGGGTATGTTTGGATATGCTCTTTGAAAGCAAAACAATGAGAAGGGAAAACCAAAAGGCCGTATATATAATACAGAGATAATGCTTTACTGTGCAAATATATTGTCACTGAGAAGAGAAAAAGTAGGTATGTTAGTCAGAAGACTTGCAATCTGCACACAAAAAAAAGATATATGCAAGAGAAGATCCTGGAGAAAACTGTTTTATCAGTTAGTTGTAGGCTGTGAAAAGAGTGCCTAAGGAAAATATTTTAAAGTAAAGAGTTGGGCTGTGTGAAACCCTGATTTTCACAAAAAGTACAACAGATTTCTCCCATAGTGGAGAGAGAACTTATACAGAGATTTGCTGAAAAAGACTCTATAATAAATAATGCCTCATACACACCAATCTTTTTTTCTGTAATACTATTTATTTAATTCTGAAGTGCAAATCACAGTTAGATTTATTAGTTTAATCCTGTCGGGATTACTGCCTTTGCATTTGGGCAACATGCTTGTCAGTCTTTCTTTTTCTTCTACTCATTAGTTTTCTGGAGTAATAAACCCCTCTTACTTCCCTGAAGTATCACTTTAAAACAATGTAGCATTTTTACAAGACAATTATCTGGTCTCATGAGTAACATTCACCATTGATGCCTCCTGCTTTCCATGGGAGACACAGCCTTTTAGGCAATTTGATTCCTCAGCACCTTGAAGAAAAAAAAAAAAAAAGAAAAAAAAAAGTCAGCCTTTTTTAGACTCTAATTATACCCCAATGAGATTCACCCAGATGAGCTAGTTTGTGTGTGCCCTAAAATGCCACCGAAAGAAGGGGGACTTAAGGATATTCTGCCCACCAAAAAACTGAAGAAGCTTATTTGGAGGGGCATGGTTTTCTACCACATTATTTGAAGCCTCTATAGAGCACTGAGAGTTGTCAGAAAAAACACAGATGTTCCAGCATTGTGCTTTGCAGGGTGATATTGGTTCCTTAGCTGCTTAGAAGATAATTTGTTTGAATGGAGACAGGTCATCCTATGCCCTAGAGAACAGGCATAATTCACTCAGAAAATGATGTGTTCTTTTTGTTTATATCATTATACTATGGGTGTAGTAGTCTAGTACTGTGTACAGGATGATACAAAATGTGCCACACATTGCAAAGTGAGAGGGTTTTCTTTGGTTAGTTGGTCAGTTTTTCCCCCTGTGGAAGAAATATGGAGAACTCAGGAGGTCTGCGCTGCTTTGCAATACTACTTGTTCTTTAGGAACAGTAGACCAGTTACTTTCTTTCTCCCAAACTACTTTACCCAAATTGCAAACTCAGTGGAAAGAAAAAAGAAAGAAAAAAAAAAAAAAAAAAGTGACAACAGAATTCTCGTTTGCTAGGGCTTAAGAGGAAGATTTTTAACTTTGGAGGATATCAGTGATGTAAGGAGGGATGAAAATGACAGGCCATAAGAGTTGCTCGTGCATCCACAAAGACACTCATTCTGTTCCTGCTCTTGACAGATTGCCACAAAGTTTTTCAAAGGAAGCTAGGAAGAAACAGTGACAACTTGTAGAATTTCTCCTCCTTCTTACTTGTGTATCATTTTCCTTACAGGTAAAAGGGCAGAGAAGAACAACAGAGTCTTAATTTGCTAATTATGTACAAAAGCAGAAGAGTACACTCCAAAACCCTTGTCCTTTATTAAATTTATTGTTTACTGTGGGTTGTGCTGATGTGCTGGAGACTGGAAGCATTATTAGAAATATTCATTAAGCATAGTGCCAAACCTTTCTCTCTTTCATAACCTTACTTTGTGACATTTATCACTCCGACTAGATTGTGGAGTTTTATAGGTTTTGTAACCCACAAAGCTCATCAACTATTTGCTGTCAGCTTCATTTACCGGTTCCTTTCAGAAGATACCACAAAACACTGCATATTTCTCTTCCAGTTATCCAGTTTGGTTTTGTCACACTCTTTGTTGCCTCCTTCCCTCTGGCACCTCTCTTTGCCCTTCTGAACAACATCATAGAAGTCCGACTTGATGCCAAAAAGTTCGTTACTGAACTAAGGAGGCCAGACACAGTAAGAGAAAAAGATATAGGTAAGTAATGAAAAAACATTACAGTAAAGATAACACTATCAATTCAATATGGAAGAAGATGAATGATAGTATATCCATTAATAAGTTTTATTTTTAACTTACAGGAATTTGGTATAACATTTTGAGTGGTATTGGAAAGCTTTCTGTTATCATTAATGTAAGTATTTGGCTACACCATTTTCTAACCATGATCTTGGGAGATTATATTGTCCCTCTAACATAATTTAAAAGTGATGTCTGATTTTCTCAATTGTTATGAAATATAATAAAATATAATCTAAATTATGCAATTCATTCTTGTGGAAGTGTAAAACATGGTTTAATTACAACAGAGATAGATGACCATTCACTCATCTCATTCTCCCTTATCCTTGTGTTATATAGGACAGGAGGACTAATTCATATAAGAACAACTAATGAAGGGGATGTAAGCAGGCAACACTCCAGATGATTGATTAATCCTACTTCTGATTCGTACTCATGTCTTTTTCTGTTACTTTGCTAGTATAACTGTTGATATGAATAAAAAGGATGTAACATAACATCCTAGATTCTAGGAGCAGAAAGTCCTTAGCTAGATGAAAAAACAGTAACTTTTGTTCTAATATATACACATATCATTATATCCCTAAACATCTTCTCCCACTGAGTGAGTCTTTCTGTAAGAGCAGGGGGTTTTTTGAGCTGGCTTACATACTCCACAAGCTACAAAATCTTAATGGAAAAATATATTATTTAATAGAAAAATAATGATGACATTAACATAATGTGTGTCTGGTATACAGATATATTATATTTATTATTCTAAATGTATTTCTAAAGTAAAATTTTCTTGTACATGCTTTAAGATAAAAAAGACTGATGCCCTAGGAGTTTAATCATAGTACTATCTAGTGGGGTTTTGACCCACAGATATCAAAGCTCTTTAGAAAAGCAGTTGATTGTCAGTACTGAAGGGGAAACTTGTGGAGAAGCGATATGCAATTTATCTAGTACAATAGCTTCCAGCACAACAGCACTCTGTAGCAGTGTGTAAGCTATCATTACAACTGGGAAAACTATAATGCCTCTGAAGAAGCAGTGTTGTTTGGCTTGGGTGGAGCACTGTTCACTTTTGGCTCAGTAGTTTCCAGGATTTAAGGTAGGAAATCTGTGCAGCCTTGCACATACTCATAATTTTGCTGTCAGGTATAGATTTCAGGCTTTCTGAGCACTGATCTGTGGTAGATGAGCAAAACTCTGCAGCCTTTCAGTTTTATCTGAGTACAGTTCACAGGCTTATGATCTTTTATTATTTTCTACGTCAAACAAATGCTGAACATTTTTATTTCATGTGGATTCCATTAAAAAATCAGTAAGCTACTTTTTATTGACAGAAATGTAAAAATGTGCGTATTCGATTTTTAAAAATACTAAATGCCCAGTTCTACTTCACCATCTGGATAACATTGATGCAGAAGAACTATTTAGCAAAATGTAGTTCTAAATTAATCTAATGAATTCCTATTGGTATTATGTAGATAATTCTGTGTCTGATTCAATTAGCAATTCCAGGAGTTTTATTCCAGCATGAGATCCACCGATGTCAGATGTGTAAATCCTAGTGCAGAGGGGAAAATGGAGAACGACTACTTTACACTCAACTGGTTTATCTCAGATAATACTGTGTAACCACACCAAATTATGTTCCCAATTATACCAGCTAGCTATTATGTCTTTTTGTAGTTCTTTTAAAACTAGTGATAAACGTCCTAGTGGCTCCAGGGATGAAAAGAGTTGGGGAAATGTATGCTACATTAATTGCTTTTCTACTCTTTGCTCTAAGAAATATTCTACTTCCCTAACTACAACCTTCCCCTGGAGAGACAAAGCAGGTTACTGTGCATTTATGTAAGTGTACATTTTGTACCAGCAATGGCCATTTAACTCTCACTTCATCATCACTCTAAACTTACTTGAAAGTGAAAATTATCAGCTGAATTAACTTAATCTGAAACACATAGATTTATGACTCCGGTTGTCGTTGTTGGTTTGGTTTGGTTTGGTTTCATTTTGGTTTGGTTTTGGGTTGTTTTTTGATTGTATGATGGTTTTATTTGTCTCTCAGGCTTTTGTAATTGCTGTCACATCTGATTTCATTCCACGCCTTATGTATCAATATGCATACAGTCAAAATGGAACCATGCATGGCTTCATCAATCACACACTCTCATATTTCAATGTCAGTCATCTCAAGGCTGGAACACAGCCAGAAAACTCCCCGTTTGCACAGGACGTTTTATTCTGCAGGTAAAGTACTTCTAATGACAGTTTGCATGGTCAAAGTAGTTTTTGGAGGTCTCCTGTGAGACAAAATTTTTCCAAGTGGGAGCTGATAATATTTGTGTCTTTAGGAAGGTGGTTTTAAGAGTATAGCATTTAAGAGTATTCTCACTATGTTAGAAGATTCTTAGAAGGGTTTTTCTGATGCATTAAGAGGCAAAATAAACAATTTAGGCAGACTTACTAAAATAAAAAAAATCCTTTCTGTATTAAAAGCCATAACTTTCATTAAAAACAATATGTTTTTAAAACGAACCTCACTAATTAGAATCAGGCTTTATTTCTCTTTATTAAGTTCTGTGTTTACTTAATGAGATCTTAGTTTTCGGTATATATGGCCTATCTTCAAAATCTATGTTGTTCCCCATCTACATGTGAATTTCAACTTAATCTTTTCAGACTTGGGAAACAAGGCTCAACTTCCTTTAAGATATGTCAGAAACGTCTAGTCCACTTCTCCCATAGTGCAGATACTGACGGGGTAGTTCCAGTCTGCAGGAGAAATCACTAACATGGCTCCAGGGCTCTCAAATTAACCTCTACCTTTTATAAAAATATGCAGAAATTCAAAGAAGAGTTTTAAGGCAGTACGACCCAAGGCTGTTCAAAACTGAGTCCCTCTGATCAATGCTATATTTGACAGCCTGCCTCACCTTCCTTTTGGACTCACTTGAAATCACACTGTACTTAGCCTCTACAATGGCAAGAAATCATCACAAATCTTGCTCTTCCATTGTCTTTGAAAGGAGAGTCTTTATTTATATTTTACTATATAGAGGTCTCTAATTGGCCTCCCTTGTTTTGATGCATGATATATTTGTGTACGTCTGCTGTCTTTTTCTGATGGGTGCTAAAGGTTTTGAAGCTGATACTTCTGATAACTGCTATCTGAGCCTGTCCTGGTTTCACCTTTGTCTTTCCCAGTCTCCTGTCTCAAACTCACGTCTTTGGTTTCCTGCTTTCATTGTGCAATTTTACTTCAAGATAAAATTTTGGCTGAGGTGCCAAAAATGGGAGTCTTGAAATCTATCGCCAAATTCTATCAGTATCAGAGTCCAAGCAAAGGCAGAAAATCAGTTACCAAGCAGAGCAGACTAAGACAAATCTTATAGGTGACGTTCACATATACTCTATCATCAGATTGGCCTGATTTGTTGAATACTGAAATACTAGCAGAAAACACTGCTAGTTGTCGTAGCTATCAAACAGTGTTTTCCAATTAGTGCTTCAGAATTTTTTCTTCTTTCCTCCCATTCACTTGAATTCATTGTCCTTGACAAATCTGTATTCAATACACAAATAAGTTTCCTCATTATTAGTTCCAGCAATCCCCATGTTTTTACATATCTGACATTCAGAGTTTCTTAAAGAAATTATACTTACAGAGAATATAGAGATAGCTAGAGCAGCTGGAAATTTTTAAAGGGTTACTGTTAAGTTATGACTGTTGGAGTCTTCTATAAATTTGTAAAAGCATCTCAGTGTGACATGGAAACATTGTAACTAAGATAGTTAGGACACACTTTTTTGTCCTACCAAAACCTTTCTCTTCATGTTTAAGTTGGGGAGGAAAAATATTGCAAATAAATAAACAATTTGATTAAAAAAAAAATCAAACCCACAAAATTCAATTAATTAAAAATATTTGCTGATTTTACCCTTCTAAAATTAAATGCATTTAGAAACAAGCAGCCACTTAAAAGGAAATTCACTTCGTAATTATGTTTCTAACTTAGGTGCTCCGAATTGGACTTCAGAACAGTTCCCTTCTTTTCACTGATTATTTAAGGGATCATATTCTAGCTGTGTTCCTGAAGTAGCCAAAAACTTCCCCTTGCTTCTAAAAGACTGCACATTTTAAAATGTAGGCTGTGTACCAATCTCCTGCGAAACCGTGGGGTTTTTTGTTTTATTTCATTTTGGTTTGTTTTTTCTTTCTGATTTTGTTAGGGAATAAGAAGTTGAAATAGCTTGAGAAGGGGTAAGTGGAAGGTCTTCAGTGAGACCTACAAATCCATACCCCTTTTAAGAAAAACATTGAATATTATAATGTAATCATTTCCAAGAAAGAAGCCTTAAAATTGGCATTATTCAGTGTAGTCTGTGCATGTTTATCTCCTGCTCCTGTGCAAGCAACCTTTAATCATACTTAGGCTCGCACTACTTTTAAACAAGGTATTTATCTCACTCAACTATAAGCCATAAAAATTGCATGTCTTGGTTCCTTCACTGGAAGCAGAGTAAATGCAGAGGTAAATCTGTCCCTCTATCTCAGGCACTGCTCTTGGGATTACCCTTGGGACATACCAACCTTCCTTCCTTGACAACAGGGGAGGAGGTTATATGGGTGCATAGATGAGGCTGCCAACTTTTAAACAGGTGAAGAGTGAAAATTTAATTCGGGCAGTACAGCCACCTTCCAATGCCAAGAACTTTGTCAAGGACATCTGTACTGCCTCTAAGAAGGCAGTCAGATGGGAGCTGAGGGCAGACAGAAAGGCAAAAAAAAAAATTGCTCTCCAGTGCTCAAAGCTGCATGCTGTGCTGTACCTGCTGCTTTGCTTCTGGCAGACAAGGTAAAGCACCTTAAACCTGGGGCCTGTCCCTTTTCTCCAAATGTTGTTCCCTGTGAGCTCTGCTATTCCCCATTTGCTGCTGGGACATATTTCTCAGCATAATGTTACATGTGAGAGTATGCAGCATCTCTATACTTTCTGATAGATTTGTAAGTCTGTAAAATGCTTTTCTACTCTCAGTTCCTAGCACTTTTTAATTTGTTTCCATAAATTAGCCTGTGTTTTCCTTCAACAAGCATCTTGATCCATATGGATCTCCTACTTCACTGTGACTTTGCTGCTTTCACTTTGCTACTGTTTACCTGGCCTCAGTCACTGGCCTCTATTTATGGTGTAAGTCTGCCTGTGTATTTGGAAATGTGTGTATTAACAACAGTGATGAAATGCAGCCCCCAGATTAGCATGGATTGAACAGTAGCAAAATACAGGGATAAGAGAATAATCCACACTAGGTATAAAAGCGGTCCCTGCCTCATAATATCTATGCCACTGAGAATTAAAAAAATGATTGCAAACAAGAAGGATATACTAGATGTTTGACCATGTACTAGTCTGAATGAAAAGCAACTGTGAGAGCATTTCTGTTACATTAGCAGGAAACAATTAGGAAAATATGCCATCATCCATATTCACTGTTTCTCATTATCACTCATCTCATTTGAATCTTATCAAAATCTCAGTTTTGGACAGAACTACCACTGTGATAAAATATGGGGTATCTAGCTTGTGTCCCAAGAGACAGACAACAAACATTGTCCCTTACGCTGGAAATAAAATCTGCTTTTCTGTTTCTGGAAAATATGTTGGGAACAAGCTGACCTCTCTTATTCTTAGATTTCTGTGACCTCTGAAGATAAATGTGGTTACAATAAGCCTGCATTTTGCTTCTTACGGGCATTGCCAGAGATTAAGGTATCTTAAAAATAACCATAACAAGCCAGAAACAACTCTCCCACTGAACCTCCAGAATACATTCTTTGAATATTTTGAGCAGCATTTTGTACAATGCTGTGAACTGTTTGACATGACTTTCAAATAAACATTGCTGTAACGCCAGTCTGATGCAGAGCATTAGTTATAATGATTTTTTTTTAAGAGCAAAATGATATTTTTGTAGCTGAAGGCAAATTAAGAGCAAACTTTACTATGTTATGTGACGTTTTTATTGGTTTAGCCCTTTTAATCTTTATAATCTGGTATAATAATGGAGTACATAAAAGTATGCTGATCACACTGAAAAGAAGAAAGCAGAATATACAGAGTCGTTACAGGGACTTTTCTCTTAGCATGAATCTGCTCCAATATTCAGCAAATTTATAAAGTGTCTTTGGATGAATTAATTTCCTCAATGCCCTGGGATTCATCTCATCTACTCCCAATGGTAACTGGTGGATTCTAATGTTTTTCCCTGAACCATTCCTATATACTCCTGCATTACTAAGGCAATACTTCCTTGTGATTCAGTCATGTTTCCTCCAATTTCTTTTCAAAGACCAGCTGAAAATGGAAATTAAACAGCTCTGTTTATTTAGACTGATTTGCAGTTCCATTTAGACTTACATTTTTTTTTTTTCTGCCAGTCTTTCCCCATGCAATATACTTAAGAAATATATTAGCATATTTCTCTTAAATCTGGCTTCAGTTCAGTTTTGTCTAAGTCTTGTGCAGTCCTCTCCATCCATCCTCACTTCCCCAACATTTCTCTACTTCCAGTGTGCATTTTTCTTTTTTGCTTCAGAACTTTCATATACTCTATTCTTAAACCACATTGGCTACTTCATAGTCTTGTCCTTTTTCAGTGGAATTAGAGTTGTTTGATGTTTTTGAAACACAATAATCTTTGCAGCATGGGTCATTTGCTGTTCCTGACATATCTGCTCAATCAAATATTTTAAGAATGAAGAATTGAAGATGTCAGGGAAAACATGGTCTTTTATAAAAAGAAACTACCTGTAAAATATAGTTGTTAGAAAAGGACCAGGTTGTTGTACTTTGATGTCCCGTATGCTGTAGAGTAATTAGGAAGGGAGGTAGTGAGGAAACCCAGCTACCTTGTCTGTAACTCTGACAATACCTTCCTTCACCATAAATCATTTGCTAGTGTTCTGTTGAATGGAGATTCAGGCATCATAAGCAGTGTGATTTCCAGCTGAGCCAGGTGAAATTTCCATGGGGTCTGATGTCCTGCAACACTCACACAACTTGTGAAGCTCAGAGTACAGTAAACAGAAAAGCCACCACAGCTGGTAACCCTTGCAGATGAACCTCTGCTCTATATCAAGACTGAAACTGATTTGTAGTGCCAGGCAAAATCCACAATTAATTCAGTGGTTTTCCTTGGCTTTGATGTTCAAGCAGATTACATTCAAGGGAACTGACTCTGGGCCTTGCTACAGCCCTTGTACACAGACTTGAGCAACATATGAGGGTCCACATTGTACAGAAGGTACCAGAGAGGGAATCTCACAGTGCAGGCACAGCATAGGATCAAACAGGAGTCTCATGTAAGACAGGACAAAGAGCTCTGCTACTGTGCACGCACCACTGCACAAAATAAATAATCCAGGGACTAACACAGCCCAGATAGTGCTTCCATAAATTAATATAGACCCCAATTTAAAGTTGTTTCCCCTTCCTCTCTCTCCTCCCTCTCCCCATCCTGGGTTGTACCTTGTGTCCTTCGACTCCGGTAGGTTGCAGCACAAAATTACATCTAGCATTCCAGATTGAATTTTGGGGAGGGGTGGAAGAGGGAAGGGGTGGGATGTAGGGGATGTGTGGGATTGTAAATGTGTAATTTAACATGCAAAACCGTGTGGATAGAACCTGAAGGTAATTTTGGTAAGCACACCTGCAAACTGAAGCTAACAGATTTTATGAACCTTTTCCATTATCTCCAATGGAGGCTTTTCCACAGTTTAATGAATCTTACTGTCAGGAAGGGTTTTGTGGTATTAAAAACAGATTTTCTCTTTCTTAATTCCATCCCATTACTCCTAGTCAAACACTGTGAACAGCACTAAATTATCCCTTTCAGTCCTAAGGGCATAATTTGTCCATGGTTATCATGTCCAACTGTGACTGTTACTTACCAAAGTGGAGCAATACATGTGCTCTTCTTTAATTTTTTCTGGTGAGTCAGTCTCCTCAGCCTCTGGATTGTTTTGCTAAAACTGCCTTCAATTTGTTGCTATCCTTTCTTTGTTGTTTTTTATTTTTTTTCTCCTCTGAAATCCCTACAACTGAATGGCTGAATGCAGCATTGCAGGTGTGGCTTTACCTGAGCTGTTCAGAGGAAAGCTAATACCCCCCAGCACCATCATGCCTTTTGTTTATACATCCACAAGTCATACTGTCTGCTGCCATATTTCTGACTTGTGCTAACTTGCTGGCCACTGTAAGATCTGGGCTATTTTCATTGCACTTTCTTTCAAACTCTATCCTTTTAAAGGTCCTTCAATTGTTTTATTTTTAATTGTTTTTCATTTCCCCAGATAATTCTTATTGTGTTTCCTGTCTGTATTTCTTATTGCTTTCTGTGTTTCCTGCTATTTGCACAACTTTCTAATTTAGGAGCATCTGTGACTTTTATTAGCCTCTTGTTTACTTCCAAATGATTTATGATAATACTAAAAACATCAGACTTCAAACCAAACGACTGTGGCTCTGTTTTGTCCTGTCTAAGGCTATACAGTTAATTTAGGGAGTGCCTTTCCCATGGCTCCCCCTGTCGTTAATGGAAAGACAGGAACAACCAAAGCATCAGATTTTATATGGGCTGAAGTATCATCTAAATTAATCAAGATTTAGGTGAGATGAATACAGGCTTGTCTCGTTTCCTTGTGTCAATTTAGAATTTAAAAGAAAGAAAAGAAAAAAAAGGGGACAATTGTAAATCCAGGAAAATCTGGAAATTTCCAGCATTAGAACAATGTTCTGATTATGGTTACAACTGTGAAAATCCTTCTAAGCTTGCTAAATTCAGTGGACATAGGTCAATTCTAATTCTGGAGCTGTATTTCATAATAAGGGTGGAAATAGGAACATCTGGAGGACTTGATTCTTTAGGTTTTATGACTGGAAAATCATGTTAATTAAAGCAATTTGTGCAAGAGGGGACTGATGGAACTGTGTAATAACTGAGCTGTCTCTATCAACAGGTTCAAAGACTACAGAGAACCGCCTTGGTCCCCAAATCAGTATGAATTTTCTAAACAGTACTGGGCGGTCTTATCTGCTCGCTTGGCTTTTGTTATTCTATTTCAGGTAAGTCTGTTGAGTTGCTGCAGTTTCAGTCACAGAAATAACATAATAAATGGATGGAAATGCACATGCCAAAGAAACCCATGTCCAATAGAGCTTTTCTGTTTGCAAATACCCAGCCTGAAGTACTTGCACCCAACCTGTGAGTTGTCAATGGGCTGCACCACATGTTCTCCTTTTGGAGCACTTCCTCAGCAGACCTTCCCTCTCCCTTCATGGAAGGGAAGCCTCACAGCCTGCATTAGCCCCTGGCACTAGCAGTGATCCCCCAAATACCCCAGGATCTTGAACGTTTCAGTTAAGTTGACTTTGTCAGCTTTTATACTCTCAGAGACACCACTTGTAAAAAGCATATAAACGTTATGTAGGCTTGTTAGATCCTGTTCTTTACCCAAAACAAGAAATAAACAGAAGTAATAAATCCTCCAAGGTCCTCTGCTACTTTCTACAAGTAAATGGAGTAAAATCTCCCCAGTGTGGAGATTTTGTTGGCAAGTGATTTGCTATCATGACTTGCCTTCTGAATGGCAGAAGCCTTCTGCCTTCCTCCATAATCTGGAATCCCTCCACAGTCAAATTGGGCCCACTCATTGTATTGAAACCTGCCTGTCTTTTCTCCTCACCTGCTAAATATTCCTAAGTATGACTGTGAGTCTTGCGTGGTTTATATTGCCCTCTTCTGCTTCTTCTCTTTGTCTTCAGTAATTTTCCACCACTGCCTGCAAAACATTTGAAATCAACTAGTTATGCTGGGCTTCAACTAGCCTGCCCGTTGTTCTGCCAGAGTACATTCCCTGGATAATTAGCTCCGTTGTGTCAGATGGAACAGAGGCTTCATGCTAGTAGTCTTCTCAGTAAATGTGCTTACACATTTGGAGGCATTGCACAACACAGCAGTTTTCAAAGCATTATCATGATAATACAAACACCAAAGCATAAATTATCTATGAATTTCACAAACAAGTAAAACTTTTTGCCCAATCTACTTCGTGCCTCTGTGTTATGAGCATCACCTGTAATGACCTTGACACTTGCGGTTCAGAGTTGTGGCTTGGATGCTGCAGTAGTATAAAAAAATCCTGCTTGTTGGCAGACTGAAGGATTTCAGGACAGGCTGACCATGAAAGTTGTCTGCTGTCTACTCAGGCCACATTGGAAACACATGGGTATGTCTGTGTTGAAGGATGCTTTCACTGACATTGCCCTTATAGTAATGGATTCTGGATTCAATCTCAATGAATTTTATGTTGAAAACTGAGAACCTTTAGACACCTGTAAAGAATAAGGCTGTTTTAGCTACTTAGGCTGCGAATCATTTGATGAATCCAAGTCCTTTCCCATTTCAGATCTAACTGAAGCATGTGTTTAATTCAGTCGCTCCACTGAGGGCGAGTTGTGCACAAATATGAATTGTTTCTTGAACTAAGACCTTACTCAGCTGCTTAATACAACATGCTGTCAGCAAAATGTGTGTGATACCTGCCTCAAAATTTTAGTTTTGCTCTAGTGTAAGTATTTTGGATTTTTTGTACTTGTTTCCTGTCTGTTGCTGTGTTTGCAGAACTTGGTGATGTTCCTCAGTGTTCTGGTTGACTGGATGATTCCTGACATCCCCAAGGACATCAGTGAACAGATCAAAAAGGAGAAGAGTGTACTTGTTGACTTCTTCCTGAAGGAAGAGCATGAAAAACTGAAGCTGATTGAAAGCTTTATCGCACGTGACAAGGGGAAACACAAAAGTGGGACCAAAGGCGAAAGGATCCGGGCTGCCAGCTTCTGTCAGTTTAACCGAAGTCAGAAAGGCAGCTTTGCCTCCTCTAGGTCACAGCACACAGAAGTGTGAGTCCTTAGGGAGAGGTAACATTTGCTTACCTCTGTAATACCTGCTTCCTGTGTGATGTGATTCTGAACCTGGACCAAGAAAGGGAGAGACAGTCAAAGAAGAGACAGGGAGCAAAAAGGAGGATTCTTTTGCTTCCTTAAAAACTCTATATGCAAGGATCTCTGTTACATTTTATACACTATCTGCGCTGCAGCGTTTTCTGACTTTCTCAGGGCAAGATAAAGGCTACATTGTGGCTGTAGCTGGTCGTTGTGGTGATGCAAGTTGGGTAGGCACACAGGAATATTCCTCACTTGTTCAGGCTCAGTGGTAGGACCGCAACCATCCCTTGTCTTGCAGACACCCTGTGGGGCATGGGGGATAGAATGGACACTCGTGCTCTAGTATCTATCTTTTGGCAGATCTGACTGACCATGGCAAAGTGCACGCAACACATGGTCTCACAGCTTGTAGCTGCCAGTGGATGGTTTATAAACATTTGTAGTCTCAAGAGTCATTGTGCCTTCCTAATGTACACTGTCACTTGGTGCTGTATCTGTAGAGCATGTAAAGCTGTTGTTAAGGGCACAGAGCTGTGGGAACAAAAGGAATGAAAATCACTGAGCACTTTCATCTACAGATTTACAGTGTTTTGCTTAGCAGGTGCTTGAATGCATTTGGTAATAGACAGAGAGCACACCAACATATGCATCAGAATGAAGTAAAGCTGCTAGAACCAGGGGAGCTCATTGTTATTCATTGTTCCCAACAACCACAAAAAAAACCCCTGCATGTTTGATTCTCCTCTCACTTAAACTGGGAATTCAGCCAGTATCAAGAGGAATCACATGACTAAACTAACACTAGTGCAAAGCTGACAAGTGAGAGTGGAAGCAAGTCTTGTAAATCATGTGGCATTCTCTTGTACATTGTGTGTAAAGTAACAATAGTTGCTGCTGTTGTGCATTTACTGTAAACTAAAATATTTTGCAGAACTACATGTCATGGGAAGATAAATATATACACTAAGCAAGCTTTCTTCTATAACCATTTAATGAATACTTTATTCTGCTACAAATGAAAATAAATATTTGTTAAAAAATCTGTTTCTTTTACTGTAGATTCTGCCTCTAACCTGACTTGAAATTCAGAGGAGAGAAATAAGATTTTCTTCTTTTTTTGTGTTCTCAAAAATGCTTTCAAAGCCATCAAAAACACAAACCAAAAGAAGTGCTTCAGTTTCAGGCATTATGTACTGTATGATTGCTCTTTAACATGATAGTGATATTTTATATATTTCTGAAGCCTAATAATTTCATTGTTTTCTTTGGTGGAAAGATTTTTTTCTATAAGAACTTTTGGTGCTTTAATGAGAGATGTGAAAATAATTGTGGATTTTTCTTTTCTTCTTCTTTTTTTTTTTTTTTTTTCATTCAGTGCCTAAACTAAAGAAAATGAAAATGAGAGAACTGTTTCGGGGCAGGCTAGAATTAAAAGTCTCATTTTGGAATTTCATTTTTAAAACTTCATTTAGGCTTATTTATCCCTTCTATATAACAGATCAAATTTGAAATTACAATGTCAACTTGAATAAAATTGCAAATGTTTAACTTTGTTGAAAAAAAGTCTGACCTCTCCAAATGTTTCCTTCTTTTTGCCCTGTCAAAACTCATTTGCTGAATTTTAAATGCATTCAGAGAGAGTTCATCCCTCTTCTGAAACTGTGGGGTTTTTAATTAATAACAATTTGCCAGGGATATTGCCCAGATCTGTTTGACTATATACTCTCAATATTACAAATACAGCTTGTAAATGTGCAAAAATCATAGAATCACAGAATCATTTTGGTTGGAAGAGACCCTCAGGATCACCAAGTCAAATAATCGCCTAATTTTAGCACTAAATCATGTCCCTAAGAACCTCATCTAAAAGTCTTTTAAACACCTCCAGAGATGGTGACTCCACCACTTCCCTGGGCAGCCTGTTCCAGTGCCTGACAACCCTTTCTGTAAGAATTTTTTCCTAATATCCAATCTAAACCTTTCCTGGTGCAACTTGAGGCCATTCATTTCCTCTCGTCCTATCACTTGCTACTTAGGAGAAGAGAGCAGCACCCTCCATTCTACAACCTCCTTTTGGGTAGTTGTAGACAGCAATAAGGTCTCCTCTCAGCCTCCTTTTCTCCAGGCTAACGAGACCCAGTGTAGTATTACAATGTTTCTTCCGTTTAGGTATACATTATCTGAAACAAGCTATTTGAAGAGCTCCTGACATAAGGTACTGTGTATAAACTATTGACTGTATATATATGGTGTTTGTAATTGATTGAGATAGGTAGGAAACTTATAGGAAAATAGTCCTCTTCTTAAATAAAATTCAAGCTTTTTCTTAGTATAAATACCTCACAGTCACTTGTGGTCATGTGAACTACATTCTTGTCAGTCCTGAAAGTTGTGCTATTGCATCTTGGGGAGACTCAGATGATGAGATTTGTATGAACAAAATAAGCTGTTAAAATTTAGGTAGGTTCCCTCTGCAGTCACCAGAGAGAGAAAGGCACTAGCAGGCAGCTTACTCATCCCATTTGGAGACTGCTGTCTGCGATGGGCCGATGAATGCACTCAGAGGATGCCTGTCTCCTTTCCTGCATTGCAGTGGGAGTCCTGGTGTCTGCATTTCAGATTGTGCTCTTGGGCTTTAGGTTGCAGAAGACCAGAACCTAACCTTCCCAGTCAGAGAGCTTAAGGTATTTAGATCTCTGAAAGAATTAGCGACTGCCAGATTCCTATCTGATCATGTTTGTTTCGTTTTGTTTTAATTTTGCTATGTGCCTGAATGAGTATAATTTTTAAGAATTTGGCTCCCTGATGGAAATCTGTGACAGGGCAGAGACATAAATGTTGGCTTCTCCCCTCTAAGGTTAATAATTAAATTAGGGTACTGTATCTCCTCAAAAACAAATTGTCTCATTTTAATTTCAAAACACCAACAAGCCCTGTTGGGTATTGCATGGTGTAATATATTAAGTAAATCAATATTAATGACATCTGTTCCCTCATTTACACTAGAGGGTGTTCTGGTGGTGGATTTGCAGGTTTGGAACTGCTTATGTTCATTGTTTAGAACTCTAGTTGATTGAAACACAATCAATTTTGTTCACTCCAAAATGCCTCTGATGAGGAAAAACATTATGTTTCCAAACAGTAGAAATATCAACCTTGCCTGACCTTTAGATTATCATAATTCTTCCTTTCTTTTCCCAGATACATGGGAGTGCACGCAGAAATAGGTTTAGAAAGAGGCTTACAAGTTGCATAGCACTCTCTTTTCCAGTGGCTTGTTTGATGAAGGATATTCAGAATTAAGGCTCTTGTTAAACCATTTTCTGCACCCTCCCTCTCCCAGGAAATACCCTCTTGTCTTTTTAAAAACTGTGAGTCACTCAAAAAGAGTCAGAAAAATGCTGTCCCAAAGTCAAATAAATTAGGCTGTTGTTACACAGAATTTCCATAACAAGCAACCAAAATGCTTGCTATGGTCCAAAAATGATAATGTGTTTCTAGATTTCCTAGCAAAAGGAACTAGAGAAGGCAGCAGACACACACCGATGCTCTGAAGGTTCTCCTGAGGTTTATACATTTCATACAAACAAGGCTGGGAAAGCGGCATAGCAACAATCACGGCCGACGTCCAGATGGGATCTACCATGATATCACAAACAGGACAGACGGCTCAATTATCTTTATCTGTGATATGGCTTCTATTTTTCTCTTAAACTTGAAAGTTTCATTCACTGAGAATTCCTGCATGTTTGGTACTTGACTCAGGTGCAGTCCCTGAGGATTGCATCCTTTGTTACGTTTCTATGGCAACCTCTGGATTCTCCTGACAGTGCTTTCCATCAGCTCCTGTAATTGTAGATCACTGACTGGGCATTCATTCATTTCCAGTTTCTAACTTATCTCTTTTGGACAAAGCAAGACTTTATCTGATCCCTTTTTATCAGCATGATACTTGTAAGTCTATCCACAAAGCACCCCTTACCATAACTTGTGTCTCAGAAGCAGAGAATGACTGTTTCAAGAGATGTGCGTGGAAAGATCTCTCTAGGGAAGAGGAGTACAGGGATGCAAGTAGAAACACGAAGGTAATAAAACCTGTGAGCTATAGTCAATCTTTGTTTTAGTAATGAAAATGAGCTAAAATCTCTGCAAAAGAAAAAAAAAATAAACAGAGAAGAAGTTGCATAGATGTTTCTGCACATTTAGTTGACAATTTCATAGCTCTTTAAACTGTTCTAACTATAAGTTAAGAGAAAACCCCAATTAAAGCAAACAAGCAAACAAGTGAAACCCCACATGCGTTTGTGTGTGAGTAGCTAATACTACACTGAGTGCTACACCCAGTCATAAACCACCAAATCCACACTTCAGGCTTCACGTGGAGTCGCATCAATAGGAATGTACATAATTGCACATCTAATCAGAACAGTGTGAATAGGAAGTAACAAAAGGGAGGAATGAGACTTGTGTAAAGCCTTAAAACAGATATAATCAGATGTGACCTTGTAATTACCATGCAGCGGAAAAGTGTGTCCACCTCCGTGTGGCCAGTAGAAGCTCATGGCAGCTGAAAGAGTTTGCTCCTTCACTTACTACGGCTTCTTCTTTGGACTGTTGGTGCAGGATAGTTTCAAACAGCTTCCGTGAGTTATTCAGGAGAAGAAATTGGCCCAGATTGAGGGGGGTCCCTGCTCCTAAGTCATGCTACGCTTAAATGCCATCAGTTACAGAATCCATCTGATCCACACAGCCCGATGAACCCTCTCACTGTGCTTATCTCTAGTTTTAAAGAAGTCTTTCAGGAGCTGAGTGAAGCTGCTTGTCATGTCTTCTTCACACAGACTTGCCCATTGTTTTTAATCATCAGTACTAGATGCCTTTTTTGTGATGAGTATCATTGCCTTTTCAGTCCTCAGGTTCTCAGTGTGCAGAAAATATTGCAATTGAGACCTCTTCTGCAACTTGACCTTTCATGACATTCAAAACTAATGAAATGTAGTCCAGGAAGAAAAGGGTAGCCTATGTGGAAGTATGTCTGTTAAATTATTGCTTGGAAATGTACAACTCAACATGCACAATATTTACCACTGTTAGCAATAAACTCTTCTGACTACAATAATATAACATCTGTTGCTGTTATGCAGTCTCACCGTTTAATTAGGCACAGATGGTCTTCCTCTTCCCCATCTGGTCCAATTCTTTTGCTTTTGAGAAGAAAATATAAACCAGTTTTGTTTGTGACTTATCCTTGCAGGTAAATTCCTCTACATCATATACTGGCTAAGACATCTCGTGTCCAGTAACACGAGATTTTCAGATAAACCAGTAGAAAGTGCCTTTATTGCACTTAGAGGTACAGAGATAGGAGGAGGATGTACACCTGAACTCCCAGTTCTTACCTTGTAAAGGACATCAGCACATGGTTCATCTAAAAGGCCTGCAGACAACAGAAGTTGAAGAATATTTTTAGCAATAAAATGAGTATAGATTCTGTATGCCCTATGTACAAATTTTTCGAGGAAGATTCTGCTTTAGTTATTTTCTAAATGCGTTTCAACCCTTCCTAAATCCCTCAGTACTACCCAAACTCTGAATATTCCCCACAGTTCTTGTCCTTTAGCCATCATCTGCAAATGTATTAAATTATTAATTGGTTATTAAATTATTAATCACTGCATTAATTAACAGGCCGCCTTACTGCCTCTTTCGCACCACCAAGGGAATTGTTAAAATTAGTCAGATTCCATAACAACTTCTGAGACAGCCTGATAACACACTTCATTCATACATAATGATGTAATGAAATCTTTTCATTTATGTGTATTTTCACTCATCTTTTCAATACAATCCTGCAGCTTTACTTTTCGTGATTCTTAAGAAAGTAATTAAAATCAACTCTTCTGCTCACGTGTACAGTGTTTTCTAAGCTATTCCCACTGATGTCCTAGTTCAACAGATGCAATCTTAATAAGCAAAATTTTTACTATCGCAGGACTATATTATGTCTGTCTCTAACATGGCCACCTGAGACAAGAACCCCAAATTCAAACTTCACTGGAATCAGTGGAAGTCTTTATTTTGGTTTCAGCATCGCCTCGATCAGAGAGTGTTTCTTTTAGGCAACTTTGCATACAGCTTTCAAACAGTTAGGTAGAGAAATTTGACAGCAGTGAAAAAATGTTTGTGCACAGCAAACTCTTCCATTGCTATGGTCTTCGATGAGTCTGACTATGTCAATGATATGAAAAATGTGGTCAGTCAGCAGTTTGGGATTTGACCCTGCATTTTCGTGAGATGGGAAAAAACTGACTAGCAGTTTTGTCTACATTCATACTGATGTCTTTTTAAGGCTGGATTTAGTAAACTTGATTTTCCAAAGAGTTATTACTCTGTGCTTCCATGTGGCATGGATTTAAGGCAGAAGCAACTATGATTCACTTTTGAAAACTTTGATCCTTGAATTTAAATATATGAGGAAATAAATGAAGAATTATTTTATCTATGGAATTCTTACAAAAGAGGAGTTAGTACATGATACTCTTATAAATAGCATAAGTAGGAATCTAAAAATAATGATCCATAATCTAGTTGAATCTATGTAGTTTATGTAAGATACACAACTTCTGGTGACAGGGTACCTGTTATTCCATGCTACAGTGTTTGATTTCAGTAAGTTCAGGGAGAGAATAAATAGGGAAATAATGTGATCCAATAACTTGGAAAGGCTATTTCAGTCCTCTAGCTGAACCACACATTTTTGGGAAAGACTGTTCTGAGAATTAAAGTCATGCCATTAAAACCAGAAAGAAGCTAGTTAGGGAGGTGGAACGAGGGGAATAGGAGAACAGCCCCATGAAGCTATGAGAATAACTCTGTTCTTGTTCAAATATAGGCCTCTGCACCTTGTTTGTTGGTAGACATATGCATTTGAGAACTTACCAATATCATATTTCAGTCCATAGCCGCATCCTTTGCTGGAGCTCCAACTACCATAACAGTACCAGAGGAAAAGACTCACTAGTGTCAGTAATTCTAAATTTTACTGCATAAAACATCATGGTCCACTCAGCATAATTTGTTATTCTTTCATGGACTACTAATGCTAATGTTAGATGGACCTTGACAAAAATACTGGTATTTCACAAGTTTGAACAGTTTCACTTGAAATTCATAGATAAGGGAACAAACTGTTCTCTGCTTAAAGGGAAATTACAGGAAGAAATCGCAGCCTTACCTGAATCTGACCCACAAGGTAAAGTCTGTTTCTTGAGTGATTCCTGAGTCTATGTTGAATATTATGCACAAAAGACAGAAGAAATTCAAGACAAAAAACTGTGGAGGTTTTAACTGCACAAATACAGATAGAACTTCTAAAGTTTTCTACCCAGCACTTAAACAGAAAGTTAGCCCTGTCCTAACAAGCCAGTTCTTAACAGAATTATTTTCCATAAACTTCTCCAGTAGCCACTTCTTTAAAAAAGGGATAAACAAAGCTGACAATAAAGCTAAATTGAATCTTAAAGGTGTGGTGTAAAATTTCCTCTGTCATCTAGAGTTTCAACTTCTTTTCCATCTGTTCTGAAGCTTTTAAAAAAATTATTATTTTTTAAAAAGTCAGTCACATACGAATAGTACAATTTAAACCTCAGCTTATTCCACAATACATCCTTCTATTGATGCTGGGAGAGGGATTTTACTTGTTTTACTACATCTAACCTTTTGAGAAGCAACAACGTACTTTCATACAACTTTGGAAACACTGAAGGTCTATAAGAATGTGAACTTATGAGGACATTTAGATCTAGAAGAGTCTTACTGTCAGGACTGATTAAGAGCCTGGAAAAGGAGGACATTTAGTTTACAAAGTGTGCATTTCCTTATAAAACTAAAATAAAGCAACCGTAAAGACTGAAGACTGGATTAAGAGTTTTTTTGTTTGGTTGGTTTTTTGTTTCTTTGTTAGTGTGGGGTTTTTTTGTTGGTTTTGGTTTGGTTTGGTTTGGTTTTTTAGCAAGTAAATGTACAGATGATTTGTCCATTCACGTGCCATGTAAACTGGTTCCAGTAGATGGAGCAAGAAAGCAGAAGGAAAAAAATGCCACATACCTAGGGTACTCAAACTAGGTGGATATGTTCATGAGGCAGGATGTGAAATGCATATGTTCATAAAACATGCCTCAAACCATCAGAGGAAAAAGCATTTTGAAAGCTGCTCCATGGATTCAAGTTCAGTCAGAAACTCTTTTCACGTAAATGACACTGACAGAAGTTTTTCCTTGAAAAAATAGCCACGTGGGATTTTCTCCAAAGTAAAAAAAAAAAACCACACCACAAAAAACCTGATTAATTATAACTATCTTGTTATTCTCTTGGCTTTAGTGGAGATTAGGACAGCTTAATCCTTCAACAAAAGCTAATGCTGTGAAGAAGTATTGCATGAGACAATCTTTACATATCCCATATGATCTTCAGCCTCTTATTTTCCACTTTCTCTCTCTTCTGAGTCCATATGTACTGTATATTACCTTGTTTACAAATGGGTCGTGCATTGTGGTGAGCATCATGTAGTGCAGGAAATGTGGCCAGAAGCCTCGCACAGGCACAAGCAGGGGAGCTGCAGCTCCTGGGAGGCACTGTGGCACTTCGGGAGCCAAAATAACAGCAAGCTCTTCATTTAGGATGAAATTACTGTTTTGTTGTTTTGTTTTGTTTTGTTTTGTTTTATTTTGTTTTCCTCAAGTTAACATCTTCTAGAAAAAAACAAACAAACAATCAACCCCACAACAACAACGACAACAGAAAACACCAACAATTTGTTTTGGTGAAATCGAATGAGAAGAGCTCTCACTTGAATCAGTGATTTTTTTTTTTTTTTTTTTTTTTTTTAACAGGACCTATTTATCACAGAAGCCTCCGGCAGCCTGCCAGCAACATCCGCGAGGCCTGTGTCCTGTCACCAGCCCAGGAAGTGTGTGACACCCAGTTTAAGGGAAAAGGGAACATCTGCGAGCATGGCTCCTTTCCCTGCTGACAGTGAGGAGGAGGGTCTCCTTCCTCTTCCAGGCTCAGGGGAAGTCAGCCCATCTTCTTCTTGAGTCTTCCCTAACTTCTAAAACTGAGACTCGACCCCACGTGGTCATCTCCAAGCCCTATGTGATGATCTCTACTGGCAGGTATTTTCCATGCAATTTCCACAGAAGTCTTTTGACAGAAGTGGTCAGCTTGACCTCACTTTCCAGATTCAGCTCTCTGCAGTTTCCTGAGTGTTTTTGTCAAAATTGAGCTGAACAAGCTATTCTGAAAAATATGTAAAAATTGTGGTTAAGTTCCTTAAAAAATCAACTAGGGAAAAAAAATCAAACACAACAACAACAACAACAAGAAAAATATTGCAAAAATGCTAAACTCCTTTGAAACTGCCTCCTTTTTAAAAGGCATATTTGATGGACGCTTTTTGTCTGCCTGTGCGTGTCAGATGGGAGAACCTGAATGAGAAGAGATGCTAGTGCTGGTGCTTGACTATAAGGCTGTCTTGAAATCATGGCTGGCTGGGCTGAGACCAGTAATTCGAGTGGAGCATGTGAGCAGTGGAAAAATGGCTCCTGTGCTGGGGCTTCCATCCCAGGGCCAGCAGCAAACGCATGAGGATGTCAGGGGTGCTGTGGGGGACCTTTTGTCATCTTCTTTTCAGCTACATGTTTCTGGAGCTGCCTCAGCTTCAGGTTCTCTGCTGTGATTTGTGACTGTATGGACACATTGATGTATGTACATGTGAAGTCAGGCTTGCATCAGCTCCAGCACAGGAGGGTCTGTACCTGTGGTGTGTTCCAGACAGCAGCGGTTCTTTCTGCTGTAGGTAACCCCAGCAGGTTTGTATGGTTTCCTATTTTCTCTTCTTTTTGATAAAAAAAAGTCAGATTTTCTACCAATTTCTTCCCCTCATGAGGTTCAAAACTCTGGGAGAAGTCAATGACTCCCTTGTCTCCTACAAAACAACCCTTCACTCAGATGTGTCCTCAAGGTCTGATGTGGTCCTCCAGCATGTATCTGCCACAAGGACAGTGAGAGCTGAGAGATCAGTTCTCCTGTCCAGCTGCACCTGGAGCCAAGTGTCCAAGAAAGTCAATGGAAACGTATAGGGATGTTCCCACATACCAGCCCACACTCCTCTAGGTGCGTATGCAGATATTGACTCATGCACATTCATATATGGGACAACATGAGGAGTGTGGATACAGCTCTCTTTACTTTCTTTCCCTCTCCCTTTGCCTTTAATAAAAGTAGAAGACATCTGAGTGATGAGATCCAGTGTATCAGGGAAGGAAGAGAGCCAGTGGTGACAGGAGAATGTTCTCACAAAGCATTTTACAGATGTCGGTTGCGACTGCAAAGACAAACAACTGCATGGAGACCTTCCCAAGCTGTACAGGACCATATCTTCTGTCCTGGACTGGGAAAACGTAACAGTGAGCAAGAGATTTGAGTGAAGAACAGGGAGATCCCTGATACTATTAGTTAGTCTGTATTTGTAGAAGAGTCTATGTCTAGACATAAACATTTCCCATTCCAAATTGTCGCATAGTCACCCATGTTAGTTATTTGGGCATCACTGTTTTGCAGACCACATGCTAGCAGAGCAGTGATGACACATCTCAAAGAAGCACAAGGGGAGAGCTACTGAACAAGAATTCTGGTCTGAACATCTGTAAATAATTTTAATTAATACCAACTTGGAAAAAAAAAGTGTTTTGCTTGTAGATGCTTTGTGATTGGAAAGAGAGGGATTTGTTAAATAAATAATTCCTTCTGAATTAGTCACCAGGTCTAATTAAGAGATACCAAAGGGACAAGGAATAGGAAGAACAAGTTTAAAGGAATATCTAGCTAAAACATAAGATAAAAGTAGTATTTGAAAATATCAAAATAAACAGCATGTGAGAATGTTTTCCTTGGGAGGAGCCAAGGGAAATATTTTCCCGGGATTTGGCCCATACAACATGTAACAGACGAAACCAATCTGGTTGCTCTTTTGAATGAATTACACAATTAGTGGATAAAAGGAGATATGGTTGATGCTAATGCAAAGCCTGAATGTCATTTGAGCAGTAATACCTTGTAAATCCTGATGTTTGGGGCCTGACTTATCTTACAATTACCTTTGTTGTTGGTGTAACTCCTTTGGCTCCAAGAGGCTCACACCTGATTTCACCTGTTTGAAAGAGGAAAAGGCTTTTTGATTCCTGGCAAAAATTTTAGATGTTTCATCTCCACTGCCAAGACTGCATTTGCTGGAGGATTTTTCTCTTCATTTTAAAGAGAGATGCAATTAACATCTCTAATCCGATCCCGAGGAAATCTATTTGTCATAATCTTGCTCTTCAAGCAATCCAGGCAGCCCAGAGAATCCTCTGCCTTTACGATGTTGCTAACAAGGTTTGCCTGAAGCCTAATGGGTTTCATTCCAATAGCTACTAAATGGCTTAAAACATGCATATGCTGAAGGCAGCGCATGGTTTCTCAGTACAGCATCATGGCTATGAAGACCAGACACCCCTTTTTAGTGACCACCTGTTCTCGTTTCCCAGACACTGGCATAAATCAGCTGCATAAACAAAGCAGAGGTGAGAGGAGACTCTCACTCAAAAATCCTATAAGAAAATCCAGATACCATGATCCCTGTCATTGCTAAGACACACTCTCAATCTGTTCCCACTGCCTTTCTGTATAAACCTAGGATAACTTCAGTTACCCAACTGAACAACTCCAGCTCTGTAAATAAGATAAAACAAAACACGAAGTGAAGATGAGATATAAGTGTGCAAAATGCCCGTGTGTCACTCAGTTAACAACTAAGTGCATAACAGGCTACAACACAAGATTGTGCATGGACACAAGTTTTTATTGAAATACAAAACTTCTATCTTCAGTACAGTTTGCTGCTATCTGTAAACCTGAACTCTTACTGAATTTCCTAACACTACTGTTCAGGAAGGATTTTTTTTTTTAGCATGTTCTTGTGCATATCCATGATTTGTGTGATTTCCAGACACAAAGCGACATGATGCTGGGAGGAAGTTTGGGAGCCTATACCAGCAACACATAACAAAAAGTGTTATAAAAGCACTGTAATGAACAAGAAAGCCATGCATTTCAAGTTCAGGAAATTAAAAAAAATAACTGTTAAATATAAAAGAAACCAAGAAAGCTAATAAAAAACCCCAAACAAACAAACAAACAAAATCCACAAAAAAACAGTTAAAACATCTTAAAAATCTTAGCTCTCTTAGAGAAAAATTTCTCTTAATATGGACATTGAAATATATTAATGATAAGCATATGACTATTGCATAAAGCTATAACCGCACAAACTCACACATTGTCAAAAAAGTTATTCTGTACTTAAAATAAGAGTGAGAACAGATCTCCTGCTGTGACTCAAGCATCCAACTATGAGAGCGATGGACTGTATTTTAACAGCCTGTGTATAGAGACAGAGGAATGAATTGGGTCTCGAAACTGAAGGTGAAGCCTAAATTATAAAATAATAATAGAATAGCAGTAATGCCTAATAGCTGTGTTTCTGCCTTTTCCTGGAAAGAGGAGGCTCAAAAGGATATTCTGTGTCCAGCCTTTCTCAGCTGAGGCAGAAACAGAGCTATCCCACATTACTGAGATGAAGAAAGCACAAAAAGGCACAGAATTTTTTTTCCTTCCCTTTGCACATCTGCTGTGTGTTATCCCCAGAATGTCAAGGTCGGTGCATCTGAGGAGTTGCAGGATATTATCTGCACCAGCAGAACTGCACATTTGCAGGTGGGCTGGCAGGGGTGTCGTACATGGCACTTTGGGGACAGGACTGCTTGTTGACTGGGGTCTTGCCTGAAGAAACCTGACGTCTACATAGAAGCAAATCCAATATCTGATTTCCAACATTGCCTCTGCTGTAAACACAACAGTATTGTCCTATCGTAGGCTCTACACATAGAAGTTCAAGTGCAAATGGAAATGTTATTTTTCCCTCCTCCTTTCTCCTCTTGACATACTCTTAGAGGACTTAGGTCGATTTCTCAAGCTACTATTTCTATACATGTATACTTAGTATACGTTAATACTTCAATATTCTTGATAGGAAGTGTAGCAGAGCTCAGATCTCTAAGCTGAGGCAAGCCAAAGAAGTCTACCATGTAAATGTGAGTAAGAAGACTTAAACCAAATTACTGTCTTGTCTTTATCTCAGATCCTTTAGTTTGACTGTTTCTGTTATTTTGGTTGGTTGTTTTTTTGTTTGTTGTTTGTTTGTTTTTCCCTCCATTTCTCCCATCTCCAAAAGCGAATACAAATTATCAGAGATAAACATAAAAGAAGGATTGTTTCCTTCTCTGCCTTAGAGGTTTGTCTGTAAAATGTTACCTATCCCACAAAAATCATTCTGAAATGGTGTTGAGCATTATAGCAAGGGAGGGAAGTATTATTCCAGCCTGCCTTTAAGCCAGCTTGGGATCTCCTTTCAATATTAGCGTAACTTGCTGTAAAAACTGGAACCAAATCTCCCTTCAACATGTATGGTATTACTCAAATAAATCTACACTCATCTCAATGAGTCAAAGAAATAGGCTTTATAATCACAGCTAAATGCATGGTAAATGTATTATATTGTGTTAACTAGTTGTGGACAAATGTCCAATTGTGGTACATGTAAAAGGATGGTGTAGGTTATTTATTTATTCATTACATACCATAGTTATAACATGCATTTTAACCTTTTTATGTTCCTTTTACATTTCCCATTCTTGTCCTCTTTTGAATGTTTCTCCCAGGATTTTACGCAAATAGATAATAGGAACAGGTTAAGCCTTTGCACTGGTAGTATAAAGTTTTCTATATCTCTCAACTGATCTGGGAGCCATAAGTGACACAAAACCAAGGAGATTGTGTGTCTGGCTATTGGAATACAACAGGTAGCTTTCATTTTAAAAATAGTCTCTACTTTGCCCACATGTCCATCTTGTAGAATTATGGTAGAACTAAATTCCCAGATGTAAGTGTACTGCCTCTATCATATGTTACTACTGACATTCGGCACTGGTTATTCAAGCTTTCATCTCTTCATCTTTAAAACACTGCCATCTGTTGTTTCCAGACTGTTCAGTCTTCTGTTTATCCAAAACTTTGTTCCAAGCCATATGGAAAAAATATCTATTTTCCATTCACCATCATATTTTCTTAAAATATACCAGAGTGATGAGAAAAAATAGGCATCACTTACACATAGATGTTCTTGAAGGGGACGATAATTTATTACGCGGTGTAGTTTCAAGATTTTGACCATGTGGTCATTCAGTACACACAGATACCACAAAGGCTGGCCAATTTGATAATAATATAAACATGCTTAAAGCATTTGAATGCTGTTATCGTATCTGGATTTCATTGGTACTAGCATATTGATCTAGTCATTTCCACTGGTAACTTTTCTAGCTAGGCCATTTTCAGTATCTTTCTTCTGTGGTCAGAAATTTCTCATGTCTTGCTACAGGCTATGCATGACTTCTTGCAAATTGAATCCAATTCCATAATCTAATGATTAAGCCATGCAAAACCCTTAGATATTATATTAAGCTTGTGATGTTAGGAATATGTTAAAATGTTGTAAGAATTGGGGATCACACTGTCTATGCCTACAAGAGCAAGCAGTACAGACAATGGAAGCAGGATAGCAGAGAGAAGCAGCGTGAGCGGTAGCCCAGATGTCCACCTTACACACATTTGAGAGAGGGGTTCCTTCAGATAACTTCCAGCCTGGTTCTCTGAACTGAAGGCTATTCATAGCTGGAGGCCTTTGGGTACAGTTCAGGATGCCTCTTCCAGGTTAGTTCCCTCCAAAAGTCATCCTGTTTGTGTGCTGTGAGACCATATTGCAGTGTGAACCAAAGAGCAGTAAGCAGAGACAATGAGGACATTACCTTCAACACAGAGCTGAAATGAAGGAGGTAAAATAAGTCAGTAGAGGTATTCATCTGGGAATCCATTTCAATGAGATCAATTCCGTCTTTTCTTTCCTGAATCTGAATTTCTGATATAAATAATTTTCAGTGCCAAAAGTGAAGGAGATACCATGCTTGGGCAGAAATAGATTTCTTCAGAAGTAAAAAAGAAAATAGAAAAGGATGCTATTCTTAGGAATGGGCTATGCGTGTCATTCCCCAGTTCAAAGGAATATTTAAAATGAGAAGTTGAGTTTCCATTCAAAGCCACCCTCTTTGATGCAGAATAAAGGCCTGCCCTTCCATCCTTCAAACAACTGCAAGATTTTCTCCTCCTGAGTTACAGTCTTGTCCTCCCAGCCACCCACAGGCAACAGCCTCCCCCAGATACATGCAGATTATGCTGTGTAAAGTGACCCAAGTTGAAACTAAGGAAGAAAACAGGTGCCAGGTGGCTAGAATTTGTGACAGTCACTGGTAAAATCAGAACAGAGCTATAGTGATAAAGATACGTACAAAAATGGGGAACAGATGCATCAGCACTCAGGCAAAACACTCAGAGAGTACATTTTTGATTGTCCATTTTTATAAAAGAATACATGCTTTTGCTCCTGCTTTAGTAAGCATTAGGAAGGAAAGCCACCTCTGTGGATTTTGAGACAAACTATTGTAAGGGCTGCAGGCAGGATGGTGAAGAATTACCTGGATCTTTTGAGCTGTTCTTCACCTCTAAATTTACCAGTTATCAGTGCAGGCAGCCAGCAGGGAGTAAAAGAAAATAAAAGGCAGTGGTACAGATGTGGGAAACCCTGTAGCCAAGATCAAAATCCAACTGCATTCTAAGTGTACAGATAATATTAATGTGTGTCATATTTAATGAATCAGAAAATTAGCAAGCCGTAGTTGAACACTTTTCGGTAGCTAATTATGTGCTGCTTCTCAGCTTGAAACAGTGCCAGATGTATTTTTTTTTCCCATCACTTGTGGTACTTCATTCAATTTTCATCCACTTGGGAGTGCTTAACTCTATATTCACTGAGGTTCTAGAAAGCAAAATTTTGTGAGTGCTGTGCAAAATGTGTTACCTTAGATGTAAGGAAAAGGGAACTTAGTATCTTCCTCTGTCCATTTATATATATATATATTTTTTAAATGGTCGAGAGAATCCCCTGCCAGGTTCACAATTAGAATTATCTCAGGTTTTTTTGTTTTCCAGAACCTTTTAACTCTCTACACTCTTCTATAAAGCTGTAGAATATCATGCTTTCTCTCAGCTCACTTTACCTCTCAGGAGCTCAGTCAACCTCCTCCAAAACTACTTGTTTTAAAAGTCTTCAGTGTTTATATCTTAGTGTCAGGGAAGTGGAGATCCCTGAGTGATATTCCACATATCCATTTTTGGCACAATTTTTTGCTCTTTCTCTGGAAGCAGTGATCTTAGCCTAGGAGTATGTTGTGTTCACAACTAAAAACTCCTTGTGGTGAATTTACAATCAAGAAGCAGTGCTGGGCAGCAGTACCCAAGCCAGCTGTGAATGGAAACACGCAGATATTAGGATCAACGGACCATGTCAGCTTGGTGCTGATATTGTGTTTATTAAGGAACAGTGGTGCAAATCAGAGAGCTTGCTAGAGGGTAAAAGGCTGAGGCAGGGCTCCAAACTGTCTTAGGGAAACTGTCCTCTAATGTTAGCCACATTTTGCACTGGTAGCACAGTGTGCTTCTTTAATTTAATAAGAATATGTTTTCCCTAGCTACAGAGACTAGGAAGAAGCCATAGCATAACAGGATCAGTCTACTATCTTTCTTCACTCTTATTCCTTTCCTTTGGTGATTTGAAAAATGCCATATAGTGGTTGGGCTGCTTTGTGATTTTTGGATGGACTTTTCCTCTGGAGAGGAGAATTATTCTCCAAAATAATTGTACAACCTTTTCAAAATAAGTATACAACCCTAAACTGATCACGGTCCATTGATGAGTCTAATGACAGAAATATTTGCTCCATGTCTCTCATATGACAGAGAGCATGCTTGAACTAATGTGCTTCCAAAAACCTCACTCTGCTCCCTGAAGATCTTCCTGCTGCTCTTGAGTGTCAGTGCTAATGTCATTGATATCCCAGTTGCCTCCAGAGTGGTAGTAGGTGTTTTGGTGTTTGCAGGTAGAAAAGTTGAAAACACGGCAGTCATCCACTTTCAGTGCACACACCCACATTCAGGAAAGCCCTGTGAAAGAGATTTAATGGGATTCTAACTCAGTCTACAGCCAGGCAGGGCTGGCATCAGGCAACACTTTTGATTTTGAAAATGTGTTGCCTGGAGGCCAGGAAACACAGTGAGGTCTATGCTATCTTCAGTCATTTGGAGATTTAATATATTTACTATTTGTTAGTCTCTTGGTACAGATAGCTCATGAACACACATGCAGGACTGCTGAAAGAGCTGTGCTGCCCCTGGGTCCTGTTCTATTCAAACATATACATTATTAATTTTCGCTTTGTTCTCTTATTTTCCTTCATGTACTTTCATAACACAACTTTGGTGACTACTACTAATCTTTCCTACCCCAGCCCATCCTTCTCGATGGTTGAGTCATTAGATTTCCAATGTGTACCTGACACAAATAAAAAAAGCATCTCTTCGAAAAGAGCCTTTCACCAGGACTCCTGTTTTGCCCAGTGGTTTATGACCGAGACATTGTCATGGGAAGCACAGGTTCACACCTACTCATTATAAGAATTGAGGAGAGTCATCTGATGATCAATTCACTTATCCCCATACAATCAAGTTCTGCTGCCTGGAGATGTTCTGGACTATTGTAAACATTCTCACGTGACTGTTTGCTTTGTCCCAAATCCTGTGGGAGACCTGTGCCTTTCCATAAGGACAGCTGGGAGTGAGCTGGGCTATGCTCAGAGAGCTCGAAGGGACAGAGACAAGCACATAAGGCAACCGAATAGAGTTGTTGTTCTCTCCTTTTTGCCCAATTTTCTATCTGCACAATGGTGCAAGTAACAGGTTTTACATTCTGAGTCAGTTGAGACCTTCTTGACAATGTTACCCAAAATGGATTTTTATTGCCTTACAGGTGAGAAGTTTAAGAATAGCAGCTTCTGCCACAGGAAGACAGGGAAGGGAGGAAGATGAGGGAGCTGGGAGGAAGAAAAAAGGAGAAAAACTGGTTTTTGAGACCTCTTGCCACAGGTGATATGAAATGTATGCAGACAGTGAGTGCTGTTTTTCTCTGCAGGGCTGATTCTCCTACAGGAGATATGGCTTCACAGCAGTGAAGAAAGGAAGAATTTAAATGATTGCTCAAATACATCACCTCAGGTAACAGCTACCCCAGGAGGACAGTGGGTATTTGAGAAGTTTTTGTTCATGTGAGTGCTTATGGAATTTCAGTCAATGTAATTCAGTATGGATGTGAGCCATGGGGTGCACAGGCATGGATGATGAAAAAGCTGTGACATTTGACACAGAAAAGTGAGAGAAAGAATAAGGGGAGGAAAGCTTATTGTCAGATACTCCATAAACAGGAAAAAAACTATGAGATTAAAGATTCTGTGAGTGTTGTCTTTAGTGAACTCAAACACTGCTCAAGACTAAAATCAGAGAGTGTCAAGCTTTACTTTCTTTGCTTTTTTTTCCAAGTCCAATTTCTCAAGTTATTTAGCTTCCCAGAGACAGACAAATATGGCTTTTGTGGCACTGGGTCTTAGATAACTTGGTAGTTTTGGCTAATTCCATGTGTGTCTTTAGGCATCAAAATACTTTAACAGACCTGTTGGCCATTATCATACAGTATTATGGTGATCACAAAATGATAGAACAAATATGACATCTATTTCCTCCACAGATCTCTCTGAGGGACAAATATTGGGCTTCAACAAAACCAAAGTAACAGACTTTCAGTGTCCTCATGATTGTGGGAGTACATCTGGGCAAAGCAAAGAAAATGTTGAGATTTGGGGAAATTTGAGGATCTGCCAATGAGGACTGGGGGCTTCTGAAGCTGGGGCTGGACCTGGTCTGCTGCCCATCTTGTGGCATGTTTCAAAGTCTCTGATTAATTGCTTGAGGTATCTAAGTGTCAATCCCAATCTGTATTGGCAACATAAAAATAATTTATAGACATGCCTTAAACCTCATTCCTGTTATGTGCTGGAAACACTTAGGAGATTAGTAGTTAGTAAAGTCTCGCTATATGAAGTACTTTATGTCCTGCGCTAATTTAATACTCTTTTTTGCCTGCACAAGTATGCATGACGAGTGAAATTCATTGATGCAGGATGTTGCTGAGGCAAATATAATGTTAAGAGAAGAGAAAGAAGCATCATATTAAACTGAACTACATTTGCTCTGACTGGCGTATACTTGATAGAAATTTTAACTAGCTACAGGACAAAATATAGTCATTCTTCCTGGCAGTTTGAATAACGCAATATCAAAAATTGGGAAAAGAGAGTTTGAGGAGAAAAACTTGCAAGCATGTAGTCTTTTTTTTGTTTGTTTCAAGATAAAACTCATTCAAATCTTTCAGATTCCAATATTGGAATCATTTTATGTTTCATAATGTAAAATGTAATTAGGAAAAATACAAGGGGTTTATGGTATTACCCACTTCCTCTGTCAGCTGCCAATTCAACATTCTTGTTATAGTGTATTTTACATGAAAAATATGCATTTATGCTGAGAGTGATAGGCTGTCTGGAAATAACACACACAAGCAGGGCTGGCAGTTAGGTAGAACATCTTTTTGACTGTAAATGCAGTATGTATCTGTGTATGTGTGAGAGACAGATTGGGTATGACTTAGAGATAGACAATGATCTCAGAATATGGGAACACTGTTCAGCAAAATGAACTATTCCTTTGAAACCTCCTTCTGTGTCCTGTGACAAAAGAGTGCATTTGGGTATGCTCACTTCACAATTATATCCCCAAAGAGGCAGAACCTTTCCTGCACTAGGATCAGCCCAAGGTTGGCAGGGGACATGGGCAGCCTTGTTGACCATGTCTCTGCTGAATAACCTTGTGGCCCTAGCCTCATCACCCAAGCACAAAACTTGTGCTTTATCCTCTCAGCCCCTTTGTTCTATCTGTAATTAGTGTGTCAGCCTTTCAGGGCACTGACCACATCCTCTTATCTCTGTGGAGGCTTTTGTGACCTTAACGTAGATGGATGGAAGACAATGAACTCTGTCACATCATTGCTTTGAATGATTTTGGTGATTGCTCCTTTCTGATCTAGAGTACATTTAATTGCGTAATACACAGACTTCCATCTGGTTTGCATATGCTGAATAAGCTGCTGAAATGGAAAGGTTTTGTACTCAGGTTTTGTAAGCTTTGATAGAGTGATTAAAGGGGATATAACCCTCTCCCCACCTTCATTATGGTGAAATCCAGTGGAATTTGCTTTGGTTGAAACCAATAAGCTTCAACACTGACTTCTTTCTACTAAAGAAAAACAGAGCACAGCAGAGAGTTGTGGGAGGTGAAAGTTTTATTCCTGGCCTAGTCATTGATCTCCTGTGTGACCCTGAGGAAGTTGCTTCACTGCAGTAGCTCTCATCCTATACTTTTTGTGTCTTCGCTATTGAGATTTGAAATGCCTTTAGGGGCAAGGATTGTTGCTGCATGCTTATGAAGTGGCTCACCAGTCTGAAACAAATCTCTCGAAAGAAAGAAGGTCTCAGTGTCCATTAAAAGTCTGAGATCATTTTCTTAGAGGCTGGAGAGTTACTTCTATGCTGTATATCTCTAAAAAGAGCTTTTAATGCTTTAATCTTGCAACCGATTGCATAGGTAAAAATTAGTAGGGATCTGCACTTAGAATCATCGAATCATTTTAGTTGGAAGAGACCCCTGAGACCATCGAGTTCAATGGTTAACCTAACACTGTCACTAAACCATGTCCCTAAGGACCTCATCTATGAGTCTTTTAAACACCTCCAGGAATGTTGAATCAACCACCTCCTTGGGCAGCCTGTTCCAGTGCCTGGCAACCCTTTCTGTGAAGAAGTTTTTCCTAATATCCAATCTGAACCTTCCCTGGCACAACTTGAGGCCATTTCCTCTCAGCCCATCACTTGCTACTTGGGAGAACAGAACAACACCCTCCATGCTACAGCCTCCTTTGAGGTAGCTGTAGAGACTGATAAGGTCTCCCCTCAGCCTCCTTTTCTCCAGGCTAAACAGCCCCAGTTCCTTCAGCTGCTCCTCACAAGACTTGTGCTCCAAACATGCTAATATCTCATTAGCCAGCTAAATACATTCAGAATTTTTCACTCTCTACAAAGTATGTAGGCATAGTCATGAAATAACATCCTCAGCAATGCACTCCAAGTTTCAAGTACAGTACAGAACACAAATTTAGGGCAATAAAGTATAATAGCTTTTCTTTTGAAATTAACTAATAATTTTAGCAAAGTTAGGATTTAAACCACGTTAAGGCACTGGAATGTTTTCTCTTAGCTTTCTGAGCTATTTGTAATGTTTCTTTCTCTCCGCTCAATCACTCAATACCATGCTTACATAGGGTCCCATACCTTTCCTCATTATGTGCACTGCAAAGTGTGCAAATTCATAGCCTAAGCCACAGTGTAATCTACTGTAACACCACAGCATGCACCAGAACACAAAAATGCTAGGTGCATTGCAAAGGATCTGTGCTTCCACTGAATAACAGGATTTTTTTTTCCTCAAGGGTACATGTCAACAATTAGAGAGACTCAGACTCTACAAAATATTAATACTGCATTGATATAAAAATGTATCAAAGTAAAGAAGCTGCTAGAACAGAAATCAAACCGTATTGGTATTAAACCACATTTGTCATCTTAGAAACAAAACGACAAAAAACAGACCAAAAAAAAGCCCAAAACACAAAACACCCCCAACCAACCAAACAAAAAAACAACCAAAACCCACCACATTGTGTGCCATATATACATAAAACCAAGATCCAAATCCATCTCCTTTTCTTTGAGAAGAGGTATATCCAAAGCCTATATTTACCTTCCTCATTCCTATCTTTTTAGTAGCTTTTTAGCAGCCATGACCATGAATAGCTCCTGGGTACATCCCAGAACCAGTGACACATCTCAGTCATCACAGCACCATACCAGCAGCGGTGGAGGGGTGAGTGGGCAGCACCTGGTTTTAGCTGCCGGACGGGGGGTGGAGCTGGGGCCAAACTACAAGTACAAAAGCAATAGTATCAACTCAGTCAACTGTTTACAGTGCTTCAACTACCTGTGGCGATCACAAACTCATCACTGGACTCCAGCAATAAGGAGACCAGACAGTCTCATCTTTTGTGCCTTTCCAACCCTGAGACTTCAGACGAGGTTGCAGAATGGCTCTGCCAGCGGTAGCAATGGCTATTGCGACATCCTTGTACATGAGGAGTGAGCAGGCAAGTGATGCAGCAGATTTCAACCTTGCCAGTGAGACTCAGGTATTTTTCCTTTGGCTTTTGCATTAGCACACTTTTGGCAGCTGTGTGTGCAAGTACTTGAGTGTACTTTAGAATTGTTGAGCCTTTTCTGAGCTGCATGACCACACCTGGCCTGGCTGAAGTGCTTCTGGTTACAAGAGGGGGTACCAAAGGCAGTTGGACAAGTACTGGACAAGACTCTTGGAGAGGCTGGCAAGAATCCTGGGACCAGGAGCTTGACAACCAATGAAGGACAGCAGCAAGTAGGATCTTGCCCTGCATCCAGTTTCCAATTCTGTCTGCACAGGAAGGAATCATAGAATGTCCTGAGTTGGAAGGGACCCACAAGGGTCATCGATTCTGACTCCTGTCCCTGCATGTGACAGCTTCACAGTTCACACCATGTGTCTGAGGGCATTGTCCAGTCTCTTCTTGAACACTGTCAGACTTGGGGCTGTGACACCTCCCTGGGGAGCCTGTTCCAGCGCTCCACCACCCTCTTGGTGAAGAACCTTTTCCTAATGTCCAAACTAAACCTCCCCTGGCACAACTTCCTGCCATTCCCTTGGGCTCTGTCACTGGTCACTAAAGAGAAGAGCTTGGCACCTGCCCTTCCTCCCCACCTTGTGAGGAAGCTGTAGACCACAATGAGGTCTCCTCCAGGCTGAACAAACCAAGTGACTTTAGTCTCTTCTCATACAGCTTTTCCTCCAAACCCTTCACCAACTTTGTAGCCCTTTTCTGGACACTCTCTAGTAGCTTAATATCTTTTTTATACTGTGGCACCCAGAACGGCACACAGCGCTCCAGGTGAGGCCACACCAGTGCAGAGCAGAGCAAGACAATCACCTCCCTGCCCGGCTGGCAATGCTGTGCTTAATCACCTCAGGACACAGTTGGTCCTCTTGGCTGCCAGGGCACACAGTTGGCTTATGTTCAACTTGCCATTGACCAGAACCCCCAGATCCCTCTCTCTCTGCACCATAGAATCAACGTGCTAGAAACTTGGGAGACCTGCCCTTTATTGGGTGATAGTATCTCCATCTTATGGGCCTTTAACTGAAAAAAAGCCACAAATAAAGAAAAAAGCATGCCAGAAGGGGAAAAAAAAACAAAACCAAAGCAAAACAAAAAGACAAACACAAAACAAACAAACACAGGGAGACTGCTGTCATCATCAAGTACCACCAATCCTTGTGAGATGCCAGAACAGGAGAAACCCCTGAACTAGATTCTAGGACCTTCCTCCACTCATGTCATACACCAATCCCCCATCTAGAACCAACAAGCAAGCTAGAACCCACTCTGGAACCGGCAAGTGATCTAGAAACAACAAGCGAGGTAGGACCCCACTGCCCACCCCTGCCTCAAACCACCAACTCCAGAATTCATACTTGCTCTAAACATGGCTGTACCAACACCACCCTAGCTCTAGAAACAACCTACCCCTCCAAACGCAACCTCTGCAATGGACCCAGACTCTAGGGACAACCCAGACTAGAGCCCCATGTCTAATACCAACAGGAAGCACAGTACTTTCCCCTTTTCAGCTACAGATCAGAAGAGAGATCTTATTTGGTATCTGCAGCAGTTGCAGGACTGGAGCCTTAGGGAAGTGCTAGTAGCCAAACCTCCTTAAATAGACTTGGAGATACAACTGCCTAACAGCCACGCAGCCAGAAAACATCTGCATTTTCACCTGAGCATCTATAACTACTTGCCCGCCTTTCAAGAAACAGGCCCTAATCCTATTTATGACCCTATGACTGACAGACATCTGCATTCCAGACAAAGTATAGAAGAGTTCTCAGTTACAGGAAATATGTAGAAAGTTGCAGCAGATTATTTGCTCGTTAGACTTCCCCCTCAGTGACTGTGGGAGTGCACGGTATGTCGGTAAACCCTCCTGCTGCCGATCATTTGTCTGTCATAATGTGATCATCCATTTATTCATAATGAAAAGCTAATGCCTCAAGAGAATCCAAAGGTTGGAGTTCAGCTTGGCTTCTTATGAAGATAAAAGGGGCAGAGATAATTCTGAACGGATGTCATTTGTGTTTCCATGTGGCTGTGTCTGCTTTTATCTTTTTTAAAAACCTGTCCAAAGCTGCACCCTTCTTACTGCAGAAGGATTTCTTAGTGTCACTGAATTGCCTGATAAAGGGTAGAAGGAGTTTCTCCTCTCTCTTGGTATCTTCTTGTGGGGGGAACTGGCATCCAAAGAACCAGGTGATAGAGCCTTCCAGATGCTGTTTGCTGTAGTCACATAGAAATGCTCAGTTCTAACACAGTATTAATTGTACATCATCCCATTCCCACTTCACAGGTGGGGAACTGAGATATGGAGTCAAGGCCATCCATCTTGTCACTGATGTATTAGAAATTCAGCTCCCTCATTTCCCAGCTTGGTGTTCTCACTGCTGCTTGTTTTCACCCATTGGAGCCATGAGCTGAAAGTGGTAATTGGATGTGTTTCCACCACGATTTCTGGAAAGAAGAAATGAAATTTTGTCTCCTGTGCTGGCTTGTTTCCTTAGTGATTACAAAGAGCCATATGGTTCTTGTGTGTAGATCTTGTGGACATGGACAGCATATAGAAGATGAGAGAATGAGATAAGACCTCTGCATGACTGAAGAGATCTTCTTCAGAAAGAAATGGCAAGGTCTGTGCAAATTAATTTTCTTCCCTTGGATGACAGGGTGAATGAGAATGAGACATTAAAGGAATGGACTGGAGAACTGGTTGCATATAAACAGAGATGAATACTATGCTTTATAAGACACTGAGGCAGAACTCTCACCATTCCCAGAAGAGAAGAATTCATTAGAAATGTGGTGTTCAAGGCACTTTTCTTCCTGGCCATGACTCCACTGAGATTTCTCCTGCCAGCGGTACTGACTCAAGGAATTCCTCTCCTTTCAGGTGCTGGTTGTGCAGCTGCATGGCTAACTGGACCGCAGCACTGAGCAGGGCTGTTCAAAAATTTATTTTAACTTAACGGAAGTCCTTTGCCCACCTCACTTGGCAGACCCATAAACATTTGTTGGTGGCACAAGAAGTAGCTTGTGGCACTCCCAGTGAGGAAATGCTCACAGAACCAGGCAAGCACCCTTTCTGGAGCGCTAGTCTGTCCTCCATGACTGAGGTAGACATCTCCTCATTGCCTCAATGAACTGCTTGGCCAGGATTTCAAGAGGATTCATTATTTTGTCTTCCAGGTGAACAGAGGTTTGTATTCAGCCTTTTTTACAAGAAACTATAGTTTGATTGCCTTTACTTTTTCTACACCAGCTCATGCAAGGGACAGTACTGTGATTCTGCTATTACCACTGATGCGACTGTTTTATTTAAAATGTGCTGATCTGGAGTTTCAATGCGAAGGAATGTATCTACAATATCCGACAAAAGTCTGCTCTGATCGCTCAATACTGCAGCATAGGTGGAAGTTGATATTTATACAGAATTAAGAACACTCTTTTCCCTTCACTGCCTTCTTCATTACTCTGTAGCCTAATGGGTATGACCCTTTCTGTGAGATGCTTTTAGGGTGGGAAAAGGATTAATGAACCCTTGTTTTCACATCCTGGTTGAAAGCTGTAAGTACTGCATGAGATACTGGATGAAAACCAAAACAGGTGCATATCTTCCCACGGTGGTTTTGTGGCTGTAGTTATTCCCTGCCTTCCCTTTTTTTCCCCAGATACCTCACATGAAATATTTCCTGTTGAGTCAAAGAGAACAAGTCACATATTGACTGAAAAGTACTTCTCTGAGTATTTTCACAGAAGAGAGAGGACAAGGTTAATTCCAACTCTGTGTATTGAAACCATCAAATACTAGGATAATTCAGTAAGGTAACCAAATGGAGAACAATTAGTGATCCATAAAATATTCCCAAAGCCCTGGATACACTCACAGGCCTTCGGATTTTTAGAAAAGTGAAACAGTGGGGTTTTGGAGGGTAAGGTTCTGTAGCTGAATCTGCTGCTAAGCTTCCTGGTGTCTTCAAATAAGTCACTTCACTTACCACTGCCTGCTGACTGGTCTAAATCCCCCCAAAACCCTGTCTAGACCAGTAGCCCATGCTGAGTGATGGCTCAGTGGATACTTTGGGAGATGAAAAAGAAATACAAACATTTTTCCTGCTTCTGGAGGTATTATGACTCAGAACAGACATCAAAGTCATGCTAAATATCTGCCAATAGGTCCAGCCTCCATGGATAGTTTTCTTATACAAATAAATCTGTGGGTTTTGCCTCAGTGATATCCTACAGTAATGAGTTTTATAATTCAGTATAATGGTGTGGAAAAGTTTTGTTTCTTTCTTGCAGGCTTTTGTGTTTGTGGAATGTCTTCTACCCTGGGTATTATTTCAGATTCTGAGCTCTAAGATTCTACTAATAAATGCTGACTAACTTCTTGTTTAGACAATGAAAATATCAGGTCCTGTTTGGTGTGATTAAAGGGAAAAGAACAGTCATTCAAATACCTTTGAGTAACCACCCAGTAGTCATGGCAGTGGAATACAGAAAATTTCATGTAGGTTCATGCAAGCGATTATTCCTTTGAAATCTGCTTTGGGAATAACATTCTTCATTAAAAACACTAAATCTGGCATCCTTACACAGATCAAGGTATACCTCGTCTTGCAAGAAGTATCAATGCTCTCACTGGCACTGTACATACAAACACAGCCCGAGGAGCAGCTGGGACCATGGTGTCCACTAAGATGAGCCCTGTGGCCATGCAGATGCCCTACATGCTTACAGCCTGTCTGGGTGTTCCTGTGACGTAACTCCTTACCTAACTGAGAATCAACACCCCGTGAAGCTGTATCAGTCTCATTTGGGATGTGGAATTACATGTATTTCAAAGGTGATCTCTGTGCCTGCCTGGGGCTACAATTTAGGTTTTCTGACTACTGATAGATGATCTGATCTTGGTAAATTAGATGTGCTCTTAACAATACTAGGGACACACACATTAAAACTGCTCATGGAGTACAACTGCTTCTCAATGGTGAGTTAAAGCAGTTAAATGTGGCATTAAATTTTAATCAGATTAAATAACTTTTTGCCTCCTGACCTGAACATAGCAATACTTCAGATAACTATATATAGGCAGTGGAAAAGATTTGTTGCTTCTAACTAATACTATTTACAAAACACTCTAAGTAGGGCTATTTTCCGTTGCCCAATATAGACTTTTCAACTGAGTGGGAAAGCCAAAAGCCCTGCAGAGCTATCCTTATCATGTTTGAAGTCTGGCCATCAGAATAGAGTAACTGTTATGACAATCCTTTGTACTCTTTCTTGGCTTGCATCTTGAACCAAACCTTACCAAAGCCAAGGAGAGTCTTTCCATTGACTTCAATGTTACCCGGAATTGGCCCAGTGATCAAAGATGTGCATACTTGGTTGTTTCTTTTCAGGGCTAAACATTTGTTTTGACTTCCAAGAGGCAGAACATACAGAATGTTAAGAAGAACTCTGATTGAAAACCTTTAAAGAGTATCTTCACCTTAGAAGTGAAGTATATCTAGGTGCTTACGACCTCTCTTATTTTTGTAATGCTTTTGGCAGTTCTGTGAATGGTAAGAAAGAGCTGAACACTCTCTCTTTGTGCTGACTAAATAAATGTAACCACAACGATGTTACAGGAGAGTCATTCCAAATACACTGTAATAGCTATCAAAACAGTGTCATGTCTTGGAAACAGATGTATCCAAAACCAGTAGTTAAGTATGATTATTGTCATGATTGTTTTATAAGCGCCCTGGGTAAAGAAGAAAAGGAATCAAAATTAAGTGGCGAAAGTTAGAATATGCAAAGTGTGAACACATCTTCTGTTCTGATAACTGAGCACATGCTGAGAAAGCAGAAACGTGGTCTTCTGAGGTGTAGTGAGGTGGACAGTCCTTACATCCTGAGACAGCTTCCTGCCCTGTCTGACCAGGATACCACTGTCTCTTTCCCATGAAATGCATCATGTTCCTAAATTTAAATAAATAAATAAATAAATAAATTCCACATGGATTCCTAGCCCCCTTAGAAAAAATAACAAACATTCCAGGGATTTCCATCTTTTAAGAGAGTCAATCATTGTGTCTTATTTTTGAAAAATATTCTTATTATAGAAATGGACAATGCTAAGACAAAAGAGGGGGGTAAAACAGATACAAATTATCAGCTTAAAAAGGAGAATTAATTTCACATCTCTATTTCAGAAAAAGTTATAATACACATGAGAATAAGGAAATTATTATTTATTGCCCATCTATTACAAAAAGACTTCTTCTAGTCATTAGGGTACTGTAGGAGTCCTCATAATTTTAAAAATGTATTTCATTTTTATGCATCAACATATGAAGACTTACAGAAGTTCCATTTCGAGTAGCAAATGAGGGATCTAATCCTACAAAATATCCAGACATCACTTTAAACACGCAAACAGTGTTGCCACATACTGTTTTTTCACTGTGTGAAGCTAAGCACATGTGTAGTCTTCATGTAAGTGGAGCCTGAAGATCTTGGTTCATATGACTCTTCTTTTTTTGGCTTATGTTCTTGAAATTATACTTTAGTGATGACTTAAATAGAATACATGGCCCTGACCCCAAATCCACATAGGTAATAATAAAGACATTCTAGCTTTTGTTTTGGTCCTTTATTTCATGTGCCTCTCATGATTTATTTAAAACATATGAGATAATATGTAGGACTCACTCTAAAACTGTGACTTTTTGTCAGATAAGACCTGACAACAGGGAGGCTAGTGCCAAGCTGGCAACCAGTATCCAGGCTTCAACTGCACTTGAATTTTCCTAATTGCCTGTATTGCTAGAAACTGAAAAACAAGTACATAATCAGCAGTGTATAAGCTGCATGCTAGTCATTAATTTCCTCTCATAAGCCCGTGTGTCCTCTGAGACTTTCCTCTTCTACCAAATCATTGCCCTGTAAGGAATGGATTTAAAATTTGACTGTCTGAAACTTTGATACAGAATCACAGAATCACAGAATCACAGAATGTTAGGGATTGGAAGGGACCTCAAAAGATCATCTAGTCCAATCCTCCTGCCAGGGCAGGAACACCTAGGTGAGGTTACACAGGAAGGTGTCCAGGCGGGTTTTGAATGTCTCCAGAGAAGGAGACTCCACAACTTCCCTGGGCAGCCTGTTCCAGTGTTCTGTCACCCTCACTGAGAAGTAGTTTCTTCTCAAATTTAAGTGGAACCTCTTGTGTTCCAGCTTGAACCCATCACCCCTTGTCTTACTGTCGGTTGTCACCGAGAAGAGCCTGGCTCCATCCTCGTGACACCCACCCTTTATATATTTATAAACATTGATGAGGTCACCCCTCAGTCTCCTCTTCTCCAAGCTAAAGAGACCCAGCTCCCTCAGCCTTTCCTCATAAGGGAGATGCTCCACTCCCTTCATCATCTTTGTGGCCCTGCACTGGACTCTCTCCAGCAGTTCCCTATCCTTCTTGAACTGAGGGGCCCAGAACTGGACACAATATTCCAGATGAGGTCTCACCAGGGCAGAGTAGAGGGGAAGGAGAACCTCTCTCAACCTACTAACCACTCCCCTTCTAATACACCCCAGGATGCCATTGGCCTTCTTGGCCACAAGGGCACAGTGCTGGCTCATGGTCATCCTGCTGTCCACCAGGACCCCCAGGTCCCTTTCCCCTACACTGCTCTCTAATAGGTCATTCCCCAACCTATACTGGAACCTGGGGTTGTTCCTGCCCAGATGCAAGACTCTACATTTTCCCTTGTTATATTTAATTAAATTTTTCCCCGCCCAACTCTCTAGCCTGTCCAGATCTCGCTGGATGGCAGCACAGCCCTCTGGCGTGTCAGCCACTCCTCCCAGCTTGGTGTCATCAGCAAACTTGCTGATAGTACACTCAATTCCCTCATCCAAGTTGTTGATGAATATATTGAATATTATTGGTCCCAGAACTGACCCTTGAGGCACTCCACTAGATACAGGCCTCCAACTAGACTCTGCCCCATTGACCACAACTCTCTGGCTTCTCTCCTTCAGCCAGTTTGCAGTCCACCTCACTACCCGATCATCCAGTCCACACTTCCTCAGTTTTGCCGTGAGGATGCTGTGGGAGAGGGTGTCAAATGCTTTGCTGAAGTCAAGGTAGACCACATCCACTGCTCTGCCATCGTCAATCCACCTTGTTACGTCTTCATAAAAGTCTATGAGGTTGGTCAAACACGACTTCCCCTTGGTGAAGCCATGTTGGCTGTCCCTGATGACCCTCTTATCCTTGATATGTCTTAAGATGGCACCAAGGATAAGGTGTTCCATCACTTTCCCAGGGATGGAGGTGAGGCTGACCGGTCTATAGTTGCCCAGGTCCTCCTTCTTGCCCTTTTTGAAGACCGGAGTGACATTTGTTTTCCTCCAGTCCTCAGGCATCTCTCCCGTTTCCCAAGACTTGGCAAAGATGATGGAGAGCGGTCCAGCAAAGACTTCAGCCAGCTCCCTCAGCACCTGCGGGTGCATCCCATCTGGACCCATGGATTTATGGATGTCCAGGTTGCTTAACTGGTCCCTAACCCAGTCCTCATCAACTGAGGCAAACTCCTCCATTGCCCTGCCTTCCTCTGAGGCCTCAGGGGTACGGGGCTCCTCAGGACAGCCTCCGGCAGAGTAGACAGAGACAAAGAAGGCATTCAGTAATTCTGCCTTCTCTGTATCTTCTGTCACCAGGGCACCCACCCCATTCATCAGTGGGCCTACATTGCCTCTGGTGTTAGTTTTATCTGCCATGTATTTGAAGAAGCTCTTCCTGTTGTCCTTGACCCCTCTCGCCAGGTTTAACTCTAAGGAGGCCTTAGCTTTCCTAGTTGCCTCCCTACATCCTCTGACAAGAGCCTTATATTCTTCCCAAGTGGCCAGCCCCTCCTTCCATGTTTTGTAAACCCTCCTCTTCCACTTGAGTTTGCCCAGCAGTTCCCTGTTTAACCACGCAGGTCTCCTGGCTCCCTTCCTTGACTTCCTGCGCGTCGGGATGCACTGATCTTGAGCTTGGTAGAAGCAGTCCCTGAATGTTAACCAACTATCTTGGGCCCCTTTACCTTCAAGCAGCCTTGCCCATGGGATTTCCTCCAGCAATTGTTTGAAAAGGCCAAAGCCGGCCCTGCTGAAGTCCAGGGTTGCAATTCTGCTCGGTATTCTGCTCCCACCACAGGAGAGTCTGAACTCCACCATCTCATGGTCACTGCAACCAAGGCAGCCCCCCACCTTTACTGCTTCAACCAGACCCTCCTTGTTAGCAAGGACGAGATCCAGCAGTGCACCTCTCCTAGTCGGCTCCTCCACCATTTGCATCAGAAAGTTATCGTCAATGCACTGGAGGAACCTCCTAGACTAAGGCTGGCTGGCTGAGTAGTCCTTCCAGCAAACATCAGGGTAGTTAAAATCCCCCATAACAACCAGAGCCTGTGACTGTGAGGCCACGCTCAGCTGCCCATAGAAGGCCTCATCAACATCCTCACTCTGATCTGGTGGCCTGTAATAGACTCCCACAACAGTGTCACCCCTGCCAGCCTGCGCCTTAATTCTCACCCACAGAATCTCAACTTGCTCCTCAACCGCACCTGGACAGTACTCTATACATTGTAGTTGCTCTCTCACATAAAGAGCAACTCCACCACCACGCTTGGCTGGCCTGTCTTTCCTGAAAAGGACATAGCCATCCATGACCACATTCCAGTCATATGAGCTGTCCCACCATGTCTCTGTTAATGCCATACACGCCCTTGAAGAAAAGTTCTTTCTTATGGAATGCTGGAGACTAATGTTTCTTGTCCCTCAGCCTCTTCCCTCCTTCCATCAAACATCAGATACAGAAAACAAGTGGATAAACACCCTACAAGTAGTCGCTGTTTCTCCACTTGGTGCTTTCTCCCAGGAATGCAGACAGGACAAAAATGTGCAGCAGTAAACCTGTGCTCTGATTTCATAGATGTGGGGGTCCGAAATCAGCCCTGAAGTTCTAAGACCAGAATTTTCCCTTTGGTCTCTGCATCTTGGCTGAGCTCTTGCTAAATCACTTGGCCTGTACATAAGTACCTAATCCATGACGTCCTTCCATGCAGCAGGCAGCCTGAAGTTTCTTCTCCGCAGAGCTTTGAATTACTAATTTGGTTAGAACAAGTGGCTAAGTCTGAATGGACACTGCCTTATCTAACTGATTGCATTTGGAATGGCTTCATGCTTCACAGTGCATTACAGATGCTTTTTTAGAGAGTTTAAGCAAAATACAGCTACCAGAGGATAAGCTGTTTCTGAAGACATTTGGCTCTTGCAGCTAATTCATTTGCCAAAGAAAACTCTGTGTTCCAATTCTGTGAGAACGACTGCAAACATTTCTCCTGCTGTTGTCTGCTCCACTCTGCTTTCTCAAGCAAGTGCCTATTGTCTTCACTAGACAGGAAATCTCTGCCATAGTCTGTCTTTTTTTCTTCATCAGGGCTGCTTCTTTTGTCTCCTCATTTTTCCTTTTGGAAACATAACATGTTTCTGCCTTATCATGTTGCCTTTCAGCCAATGGTCTTTACAGAAGCCTTTTTTACTTTTGGAAATAATAACAGTGAAGAGGCAATTTCACATTAACTAAAATAACCACCAGAGAAGTGTATGTTAAACAGCACTTCCCTTTTGTGTAGAGCCTTACTTGATGCATCCCTGGCTGCAGGAAGGTGCACTCCAAGCAGCAGTGTATATGTGTGGTATAAGCATCTAATATGGGATATGATAGGATTTGATATAGGAAAAGATGAATTTTTATGCTCCAATACAGTAAAAAAAGTATATGCTTAACCAAATTCTTACATATGCATATATTCAAGGGAGAACAAATCCTGCTTTTGAACAAGTAAACCAAACTTTATAGCAAGTTATAAAGTGAGTTGTTGTATCAAAGCATAGTTGTATCATGGAATAATTTTATTCTGCCTTCTTGTCTAGGGACACACACGCACTCTGAATTGGTTCATGTTAAGGCAATGAAGAAAAATATTTTAAAACTTTTTCCCTCTCCAGCTAATAAATCTTTTGGTACCTAATTTTTTAGGAGTATGTCTCTGGAAAGGGCAGTCTGGCTCAGGAAGCAAAAGCTTTCAAACTCTCTGAAGTTCCTTAGCCCTGTTTATCTGCTACCTCACCCAGAGACATTTAAAATAATCACTGGAACATTTCCTGTCTGATTTTTTTATCCCTGTATGGTAAATTCTTCTCACCTGTATTAGCGCCTTATAAGGAACCTTCATTTTAATGGCAGTGTATAAAGCAGTCCCCTTAAGTGATTGCCTTTGAATTTCTATTATTAAAAAGTCTTGAGATGACAAACTTAACCCTATCAACCGGTTACAGAATACACAAAGTCTTACCCTGTTAGCAATGTTTGCATTGTGTTTTATTAAAAGCAAAATTCAGGTTCCGATTGCCACATGTTCAGTGTCTGTCAGCCCATCCTGATATCTTCAGAGTTGGTCTTTGGTATAGGATTCAGCCTATAGATTCCTTTTAATCTTACTCCAATGCACATTGCCTTCAGAATTGCTGCTCCAGCATGAACAAAGTACAAGAAAAAGCAGATTCAGGCCCAGATATTTATTAAGAATGCATTTTAGGTTACATCTGGCAAGTTTTCATGACATGTTAGTAACATGTAATCAGTCATGCTAATGATACACTGTAAAACATCTACAACCCACACAGCTACACAATATGTGAAGTGGGAACTACTGGGACTAAGCACATGGAACTGGAGTCTGATATCACCCTTGTTGAGATGACTGTGAAATAATATATATTAGTGGTGTAAGTAAGAGCAGAATGAGTCTTACAATATTTCAGGACATTTCAATTAGTGGGGTAAAAACCCACCACATTTCCTGAAACATACTGTAGCAAATGAAACTTGCAAAGCAATTCCTCAGGTGCTAAGATGTTTGAGAAGGTCATAGCCTCTTATGTCTGGAGGCAATCAAAGGTGAGTGGTTTATGGGTTCTGTGCAAGTCAGAGTTATTGCATACACAGGGTTTTATTTGGTGATACAAATTTAATGAAGTTTTACAAAGTAAAATACCTCCACTATACTTTAATGTTGGTTTCATATTTGTGGAAACCCAAGCAGAGTATAGAATAAACTCAGTGACAGGAGGAAAAACTGCTCAGATTAGCTTCTAAACATAAGGAAAAATATGAAAAAAAGAAAGAAGTTTTAATTCTGTCAACATTTAACTGCTTATATTGTTTAATATAAGCAAATAAATCCCATCAGCAAACCACTAGCTGCATCCCTACAAACATGTAGAACAGTTGCTTCAGAGCAAGCCTGAGTCAAAATTTGTTGCCTATTCATATCACATAACTGCAGAAATACCTTACTGGCTGTCCTGAAGTCATGATGCCACCTGGCATGCCTGAAAGGAAACCTCAGACATGCACAAAGGGCTGGGCACACTGTACAGGCTTCAACTGGCCTATGCAGCTATGCTGGGATGATCTTGGGCATCAAGAGAAAGAAGGAACCCTCCTTCAAAACCCCCTGATATTGCTTTGGTGTCTTCTGCTTTTAAAGTCTCTTTTCCATCTAGGTCATTGTAAGAGTAAGTACTGACACCTGAAGGTTACTGAATGCTGCAGGCAAGGAAAATGTTGCCATTCATTTATTAAAGAGCAGAAAATTGAAGTAGAGCCTGGCTATGCATAAAATCACTTTGACAGCGGTAAGTCTACAAAGATACCTGCGGCCTATCATTTCGGGTGTTTCTGCTCCCACGTCAAAAATATTGACATTTTGTTGACTGCATTTCTGTGATTCAGTTATAGAGGAGAGGGGAGTTGTAAATCAGTACCCGAGGTTACTTTCACTTACTTTGACCAGTCCAAAGTGCTTTTGAATTGTTTCAATTAAACAGGGCTTTATTATGGGTATTGCACTGAATAAATTAGAAATATTAGACTGAATACATGAGCAATATTTGTTGCAACAATTTGACTTTTTTTAGGACACATTTTAATATATTTTTTTATTATTTCTGGACTCCTAGAAAGTATCTTAGTATTATTCAATAATCAGACTAACTCACCAGAGGGGGAAGTAACTGTGACTGAACCCTACTCCTTTTGTGATAAAGCTGTAACAAGCACAATGCTAGGGCATTGCCTTGCTGGGTAGATTTTGTATGTCGGTAAACACAGTCTTGCAGACTTCTATACATGTGCTTAATTGTTTGTACAGGAATACACAGACTTAAGTCAATAGGAGTACTCATATGCTTAGAGTTAAGGACATGCTTAAATATTTCCGGGACTGGGGCCTGCCTTCTCCCAGCGGAGAATTATGCTCTTACACAGACTTTTCCCCCAGTGTGCTTGTATAAATCTGTCCCTTTAAGTTTTACAGAGCCGAACTGCTCCAGTCTTACCGTAGCCATTTTGCAACTGCTGACTGCTGGGTGCCTTTTCTGCCTCCTAACTGGTTAGTACCTGTTATGCTTTTCCACAGTCCTCTCCTTCTTATGCCTGCATCTCACGCATGTGATTGAAAAAGGTTCATCCAGCGGTAAGTCTGGCTTTTCTTTTGTATTTGATCATGGTGAAAATGCTGTAGCACATCATTTGCTAGTATTAAAAGAATGTCCATAGCCTTGAAAAATTGTCTCTATTCTTTAGCCAGTACTGAAGAGCAGGCTTTGTTCCAGTATGCAGCACTTTGCCAGATTACATTGATTAAGCAGTCTTCTGTAGGCTCTTTCCTTTGCAATTTTAAGTAATATTTTTGTTTTTCTCTCCAGTTTAGGTTGCTCAGTGCTTCACTGTCATTGATAATTCTTAAAACAGGTGCAAGACAGGTGCCCTGTTTATTGCATAAGTAAATTTCATTTTGCAATATTCTTGGATTTGAAAATAAAAGGTAGAGGTAGCAGCTGATGGTGATAAGAGGCAGGATAGTTAAAAGATATGCTACATCTCAAACAGATGTCAATGAATGCGATTGTAAGATCTTTATCATGCATTGCTTCACCAAATAGTATCAATAAATGTTTCCACCCTTGATATGTATCATTTTTTATCAGCTAAAACTCTAGATGCCACTGAATGCTTTGGAATCAGTTCCTGAAGAGTAATATGGAACAACACTGGGATGATAAGGATACTGGAACAGTAAGGATATTGAAATAATAGTCTTGTATTAATAAATAATATATTTTTCAAAGATAAGGAACTGAATTTGGAAGCCTGATTTCCATCACAAATCAGAACTTTTAATACAAAGAACCGACAGGCTTGTCTGTAAATTAATGTTGGATGAAGCAGCAAGAGACCTACACAGTCTTCTTGTATGAACATGGATAATTTGCAGGAAATTCATAAGTAAGCTCAGCAAGCTACCCTTCTCTTCTAGCATGCCAACACCTTGTCCGGAGGGAGTATGTGAGTAGTAGCTACTATGTCATAAAGCAGTCAGTCATTATGCTGCAAGATAATGGTTTTTTTCTGCTTCATGACTCTTCTAAGCTTTCCAGAGGATTTTGGAAGAGCTGATAAGACTGAGACAAAAAAACATAGAGGCAGTTACCGTTTTACATTTATTGTGTACTGTAGCTTACAAGAAAAATTTAAGAGCTGTGATAGTGAGGAACACCGAGCTGGCAGAAAAAAAGAGTGTGGAGAGGCAGACGGTATCACTGACTGTGTTCTGTGCTGTTATAAAATGTGATGGTAGGGAAGAGTGTTTTCAGTTCTGGAGCTTGCAAGACTCCTGCATCTTGTGACCAGTGGTTCTTCTATGATGCTGTGGGTGTCATCAGTGCTCACTCTCAAGCAGAGGTACCACTGACAAATAAGTATAACTCCTCGCAACAGCCGTAACAACGTCTTGCCTATATTGCATCAGTTGTACTTCTGAACTAAAGTGCACACAAGTCGTATGCAATTAGTCTGAATCATAGTATATTTCATGTCTCTGCTTGACATTAGGTCAACCACTACAGTCACAGCAATCCTAAACTGTAGGGCCAGATGTTGTCCTCATAACAGTGAAAGTGGTCAGGCTGAACACTGGGACAGAACCAGAGTGTTCATCCCCACAGGGTTCAGCATGCCAGTGGGTTTTCTTAATTACTTCAAACACCATCCCCAATGGAGGCTGCTTTCTCAGCATCCTGACTTTGGTGCAGGTGCCATAGAAAGATTTTTCCATGGACTCACAGTCCAAATGTTGTCTTTACAGGCAGTAGAAAGCATTATCTCGTACAGAACAGACGCCTGTTTCCAAGTGCATGCAAATGTGTTTTGATGTGCTGCCTTCCTACTCCTTGGCTTGTGTTATGGGAACAACATCAATATAGTGGGAAATCCTTTTAAAACGTCTAATATTTCATTGTTACTTTGAAGACTGCTGCACTGGCCTGTGGGACAGGGCTGTGTTGCCATCTCAGAGGAATGCGACCCTGCATTTCTCCACACAAAACCATCCTGGCTGAAGGCCTGGCAGGGCCTATTTCTGATAAAGCAGACGGTGTCTTTCCATTCAACCACCTTTTATTCAACCACCAAAGAAAACTTTGTTCTGCCTTGCTGTACAGCTGTTATTTTACAGCTCTGTGTTCCCAGATTAAAGAATTGGTTATATTTTTAACTTGCAAAATGTCTTTCCCATTAGTGCTTTCTCATTTGATCTGCGTGGGTGGCCTTCAGCTTCTTGGCCTCAATTATTTCTTAACCTTAGCCAATCTTCTTGTTAGTTTATCTTGTCCTCTGCCCAGCCCAGAAACGGTTGATTGTCTTTTACCCTATTTGCCATCTCTGTTGTAGACTGCTCATTTTTATTTGAGGACTGGCATTTTGTCCCCACTGCCAAATGTCTAAAGAAATTGTCTCTTCTTCCCTTGCTCTCTCCTGCCCTTCTTCTCTCTCTCCCTCTCTGTTTTTCACTCTTTGAAGCTGTTTACCCTGGCATTTTGATCTATGTATGCTGTCACATGACTCCTTTCATTTTTGGTCAGTGTTGACAGCTTTAACTCAATTTTTCAGAATTCACACTTGTGCTGTAAACACCTGGGACCTCCTCTTCACAGAACATTTTAAGTCAAAATGCTCGTCTTGTGCTTCTCAGTCCATGCCCCTTTCCTTCACTCAGCCGAGATTTGTAGGTAGCCGTACTAGGGATAAGTCTTCAAGTCCATGGGAGGCTTCTGGAATTACAGACCACAGTAGGTCTGTGAAAGAAAAAAATGTAAAAAAAAAATCACAACCATCTCATAGCCAGTCTAGAACCAAGGGTAAAAGGCAATCAATAGGTATATACATTTATATTTGCCTGTCATGAACTTTAAAATCTTTCAGTATTTTAAGGGAATTAATGTTTTCTGAGCACTTGACTCTGACAGTGCAAAAAATCTCAATAAGCCCAGTCCCCTTTCTTCTCATATATAGCTCCTACTTTTACTCTGTTGATGTACATTGGTCTGGAAGGCAAACAGTGCGGTCTGCAAACGAGATTGTGATCCTAACAGAAAAGGAATATATCCTCATTTTGTCCTTTTTAAGCCTGTGATGGAATCCATCACTCCCTAAGACAGGGATGTCCAGCCTGGAGCATACAAGCTGTTTCCAGCTGGCCATATAATTCATCTCATGGTCTGGTTTTGGCCACCTTTCCTTAGAGTTCCTCACATGTGGGTGACAGACTAATAAATTCATCTGGAGAACTAATTAGGAAGGAAAGGAACAGCAATCTGGTTTACCCTGAGTAGCACCCTATAGCTGAATTTTCATTTAGAAATGGTTGACTTTTTTTAGAGAATTAGTTGTTGTGTCTGAAATGGTAACTTTTTCTTTAACTACGCGGCATAGACTTCCCTGTATTAGTTGTGACAGTTGGCCAGCCACTCCAAGGCAGCCAGAGAACACAGATACTTCTATCCAGAACCAGAAATTAACTGTGGAAGGAAGGGAGAGATGTGAAAGCAAGTGTTAATGCTATCTTAACAGCAGTTCATCAGCTTCGGTGACAGCTATTTGTCCTTTTCTTTTAACACCACTGGATCTCCACAGTGAAGGATGTTCACCTATCCTGAGAGCAAGAATGGCATTAACCAGCATTTAAGTTAAAAGTGTGGGAAGGAGCCACACAGGAAGATGCAGAAAGGAAATAACCCAAGTACTTTCATTATCCCACATGAAGTTCAAGCATCTGGAGTATTACTGAGATCACATGAGACAGAAGAGAGGAAGAGAGTGTTTTTTCATCCGTTTCCCCAGAGATCTAGTCTCCTCTGCTGATAAGAACCATGAATCTACCAGGATCGCTTGTCATTGTCCTAACCAAATCTTGTATTCAGTGTCTGAAAAGTCTCCTTGCTTGTTTCCTCCATCTGTTGACAATGAAGTAGTGTTTGTGCTAGAGTATTTAGCACTGGGTGGGGAGTGGATCTCCAACGTGTCCCATTAATAAGTACTTGCTTTTCTGCTCCTAAAGAGCAGGTCATGTGTTCCTCTTCCAGCAGCCATCAAGAACTGTGTCTGGGCAAGAACTGGGCACAGAAGTCTGCACTCATCATCTGCATGGCACTCACAGCGAGCAAAGAAGAGGCTGGCATTAGCTATGTTTAATGCAAATAGTGGCACACCACTGCTTGTTTCTAGGATGTGTTTGCCAGGGTCCCCCTGCTGGTGATTGGTGTCAATCTAGATTTAAGGACATCTACATTTACTTTATCACTTTCACAACACTTCTCCCATATATGTGAAACTAGAAGAGGAAGTGGGGGTGATCGTGTTGCACAATTGATATTCTATTTTGTCAGGCCACTTTAGGTCTGACTCCTTCCTTCTAGAAGGGATGCAAGTGCCTTGGCCCCACAGCACCTACTCAGGCACCTTCATGTAAAGTGCTCATGAATATGAACATGGATGGCCAAACTGCAGAAGTGCATCGCACTCTCTGCCACACAAGTTATAGCAATAATCACTTTTCACAGTGGGAGCAATATTTTTTTACTCTGAGCTTAAGGCAATACTGAGCCCAGCTACCAACAGAAATCAAAAGGCAAGAAAATAGGACTTGTTTTGCATATAAAACATTCCATTTATAAGTGGATGATGCTTAGTTTCTTCCCTTTTGGATGCAATGTACATTGAGCAAAACAGTATGAGAGAAAAAAAAGTGTTCATCCTTGCTAGGTGACTCTGCTCTTAGGCTTCTTACTATGTAGGGACAAGAAATGTGACTTCTATGCCAAGAACTCTTTTAGTCCTAATTCTAAATAAGCAGTCTTATGCTGGAGCAATCACTCAGTTTTCCACATGCTTTAAATCTTCTATAAATTGCTGGAGCCATCTATCAGGGAGTCGGAAGGGCTGAAGACCTCGTAGCAACTTGCTTAAGTCTTTGATATGGTATATTGATATAGTAGGAGGGATAAATCCAGAGAAACTGCAAGGAAGTTTCTTTGGGCATGTGACTAGAATATACATCTGAAGCTGTAGCAGCCTTCTAAACAGCTAGATGAATAAGAGTTACTACACAAAGGGGAAGTAATTTCAGATTATTACCCAGAATATTTTCTTTCCTCTTTCCTCAGCACCTTTTAGAAAGTGTTGCTGCCAAGCCACTCATTTGAAGGGAAGTGTCTAATTTGCCTTCAAACATGTGAAGTGGGCACCTAAGTCACTGAAGTGGTCTTAAGTACTTCACCCCATGTCTAAAGCTGTTTCCACAGTCACCCATTGAATGACTTCTCCTAGTTCAGTACATTTCCAGTTATCTTTGCATGTAATTCATATTCCTTTCACCAGCTCCCCATCCAGGTGACTACATTCATATCCAAGTCTTTTTGAATGACTTTTTCAAATAAGAATTTGTGAACTGCTGCCAAATCCTTTACTACGCCCTAGATATTACTTTATCTGCTAATTTTGTTGATTAAAAAGAAAAAAAAATCAGTTTTATTTGGTGTATTCTTTATCCCATAAATCCATGGCATTTTATTGATCATGGTTCAATTATTATGTATATAATCCAAGACCCACTAGAAATTTGTTGAGCTTTTCAGAAACTTCCATGGACCTTGGATCGGGTCTTAAATATTTAGAGATTACCTGCTGTGCTTTTTTCTTCCTAGGAAGTTTAAACAAAATTTATGGGATGGGAACTACAGGTTTGCTTATATTCTTGTTCTGGTTTGGTGCAGTTTTTTATTTGTTTGTTTTTAGTGAATTACTATTATTTCCATAGTAATAAAAATCACTAAGGAATCTTATTATTTCCCTGGTCCATAAAAACATTTGACTGTGTGCTTAGCTTTAAACACAGGGTTAATCTTACTAACTTCAAGACAGTTATTCTTCTCTCTGAAGTTGGGCATATGCTTAAGGGCTATTTTGGATCAAGACGATGCAAGCAGGCTGAGTGCACTAAATCCACTTAAATGCAGCCCAGGCCATGGAACTGGCTCTCAATAAATCCTGACCATGTATTTTTTTTTGAGAATGAAATGATAAACCACTCCCACAGCCAGATGGACAGAGTGGGATTACAGGTCTAACTGAGGAATTTGTTAGGAGTGGTTCCCTGATTATCAGCAGAGACCCACTAAATGTTTTAAGCACAAAAATCTCCCTGACAGCAGAATTTCAACTCAATCTATTGTATTTTACTTTCATGGAAAGGAATTAATTTTACAAAACAGTAATCAGAAAGAAAAAAGAAAAAAAGAAGGAATTATTGCTATTATCAAAGGCCAGCTGATCTTTTTTCTTAAGATTACAAAATTTTGGTGTTTTTTTTTTTTCTCAGCTTCTGCTTCTCTTTTCTGTTGTTTTCCTTGTCAAACTCCAGTTTTGGCTTTCTAATGAGTTTCATGGTATCAGCTTTTGTGTTGGTTGCTGTAGTTCTTCACTTATGAAGCCTGCACTGTTCCTGCTGAGCATGTCATTGCTTGGGGCAATGGAATATTTAGTAAACACTTTGTGGAATAATGAATGACCTTAGGGCTCGCAGAAGCAGACACTTCAGATTATATTTAGGGATTGTAAAATCTTTGGCATTTATGAAGACTTTATGGAAAAGCAGTTGAAGAGAAAAATCTCAGAGAAGTTTTCCAAGCCCACAAAGTCAAACCCTAGTTGACAAATTGAGTCATCACTGAAGGCTGGTGAAGGTTACAAAACCAAGGATGTAATACTTACCCAGAATTAATCATTTCAGTTTATTTCAGATGGTAGTTCTAGTGTGTTTCTAATGCAGTAAAATTGATCATGTTACTTATACTCAAAATTTGCTTGCTGAAAATGCTTGGGAAAGCCAAAATGTGAAGTTTCTGGTGAATTAAAAAGAAATTCTGGTGGGCACTTTTGTTTAGCAGGACTGGGTTCTTTTTCTTAGCTGAGAATAGATTGCTGTCATCCAAAACAGTTTTGTTTCTGGATAAAAGCATCTTCACTAAGCTTGTAGTGTGCACATGCTATCTTAATTTTCCAGTGTTTCTTGTGTTGACAATAATTATAGATTTCAGAATTTAATTCTGAATACCAGTACCCACAAATTTAGCTTTCAAATGTTTCTCATCATTTCTTCAGGCAGCAAGGCCCGATGAAGTTACACCTGATGCAAGAAGTAAAGTTAATTTTGAATTCTATGCATGATGGTTCTTAGGGGAGACTATTTAGTTGGTGCCTTGGAAAGCCCCAGGGTTTACCTGGTGAGTTGCATTGAATCAATCTGAGATCTGACAAAAACATCCCTCCATGCAGGGCAGATGTAGTTTAAAGCTGTTACAGCACAGAAGTATAGGCCTCCTGTAATCTGTCACATTAAATAATTCGATTGGTATTCATCATGTAGCTATGCAAGAAGCAGCTATATGGTATAGGGAAATTGAGAGTCTGATCAAGCATAGAGACCACCATCTGCTTTAAAATTTCACAGGCATAATTCCAAGCTCTATTGCATGAGTAAAAACTGAGGCTAATCCTACTGAAGTCAGACATTAAAGCTGCGTAAGATCGGAAAAGAGCTAAGTATTAGTTGTATATGTGGTTGTTTCCTCTAAAACTATATGGATACTCAAAAACTTCCCACTCTTCAGATTGTCTTTTTCTGTACATTCTGGACGCAAGTGAAACTGTTCAAGAGTAAATATTGCTAAAAAACCCCATCTACTTTTACCTTCCTCTTTAGTCTTTCACTTTATGTGACCTGAGTCCAAAACATTGCGGGATTACCTTTATATTTCTGAAGCTTGACTTACAAAATGGCAGTGTGGATCCTTCTCTGCAAAGGTTCCACAGGAGGAGATGAAAGACCTGTCCCAGGGATCAGCCTGTGAGATGACGGAGTTGGCCTCATGCTCTCTTTTCCTGGCTGTTGTGAATGAGGAAATGTGTTATGCAGCTATATTGTTACTGCTCTCCATTTCTATGCCACTGACACACCCCAATCTCAATGGCATTTAGAAAAAGAGAAAGAACCACAGAGACTCCTGAACCCCTCTTCTCAATTCAGTAATGGTACTATGGTGCTCTTCTTTTCCACTCACATATAAATGCTCCCTGCAGCAGGAGCTACATCAGAAGATTTCAACATATATTTCTGTAGTGAACTACCAACATGGTAAGAAGAAATCTGAAGGGAAAATGGATCACCGAATGACTCTACTTAACAAGAATTTTCCTCCTTCTGTGTAATTTCTGTTCTCCAGCATCCCTGTATCCCTCTGAGAGAACTACATGCGCCAGACCTTTCTCAGGAACGCCTATCTTCCATTTCTGTGTTAAAAAAACCCAACCAACCAACCGAACAAAAAAACCCCAAATAAACCCCACACAAACAAACAACAAAAAAACCCAAACAAAAACAAGAAAAAAACATGGGAGTTTGAGACAGAACTGTTCCCATGAGAGCTCATTTTTGCATAATTGCTGTTATCTGATTATGGTGGGAGAATTTTTTTTTTTCACCTTTACTCCCGCCTAGGACAAGTACGATGCCCTGATGCCAAGTCTCAGGAATCCAAGACGGCCAAGATTATTGACCTAGGGAATATGTGCCTCTAAGTCAGATCCTGAGATCAGGAGGATCATAATGGTTGTACAATCTATTTTATGTGTCTGAGGTGTCTGAGGGGTTTAATTTTCAAGGAAACTGTGTATTGATTTTTGCATCACCTATCCCACTTCTTCACCCTTCAGCTCTCCAGTCAGACAGTTTCTACCTTCTTGAGACTTCAAACATAGCTACTTGTGATACCATGGCATAGACACTGTGACTGTGGCAGCTGAGCTCTCACTCTCTGCGGAATGGAAAAATTTCCTTCCTGGAAGTTTTTTCCTCAACTTAAATTCTGTGATCATGCTCTGACCTATGTTTTGGCTCATATATTTGGGTTATGGTATATGCTCTGTCAGCGGTGTAGAAATGAACAAATTTCTATCTTCTGAACTTAATGAGAATCACATTTAGTAGCTTTGTGCAATAACAAAGATTAAAAAAAATTGTACTCCATATGAGCAGTGGGCTATGTTGCATATGAATGTGACTCAAAGTATTTTTAATTACTTGACAAAAGCTGTCATTCAATATGTTAAAACATATTTAATCTCTGAGCCTGAGAAGTAGATTCTGTCACTGTCAAACGTTTGGTTTAACAATCTACTGTACAAATGTGAGACTTAAAATTTTATATTGCCCAGCAACTTTAGAGTCATATTTATGCTCCATTATCCACACAGATTGCATACTGCAAACATCTATGAGCAGAAAGTTGAGGTGCTTATTATACAAAATACCATGTATAAAACAAAACCAAGATTTGTATTAACATTCCTTTCTCAGACAATGAAAACATAAATGGGAATCAACGGAAGTTATTTACAGTGCTCGACACAGTATTTTACTGCATACTTCCATTTACAGTCTTTTTTTCTTTTGTAAATTGCTGTTAAATATATGTGCACTGGTCACATCAGACAGTTCAAAACATTTTAAAACTTGAATCCCTGGAACTAGACAAAGCAATGAACAATTTTTATGACACCAATATTAAAACCTTGGCTTGTTTTGATGGTGGATAATGCTTTCAACTTTGGTTCCCCCTTATGCATTCAATTTGGATTTAATACCTTTCAAGCCAAATTCTGCCCTCACTTAACAGCTTCATAGTCCTAAGTGCTGACAACCGGGGCTGCATAGGTCTAACTGAGAGCAAGACTTCATCATCTGTGCTCAGTGAACACAGCTAATTCCTAATCAATGCAGTGGGATTAACCCCAATTAATAGAGGTTCATTTTCCTTTTGAATTCATGTTTCAGATGATCTAATAGTATTTCTTTAACCCTTTTCATAGCAGAAAAGAGTATTTCATCTGAGGTTATAGTTGAACAATTTCTCTGCCTTGCTTTCCTTAATCTCTGTAAGATATTTGCCACCCAACAGCTATGAGTCCCTGCTTTTTTCAGTACTTACTTCCCTTTACTCCTACCCCCCATGGAAATGTTTTTGCTTCAAGAAAAAAATGATCCTACCTTCTTCCTTAGCAACCTCCCCTGGACATGTTAGTGTTTTCTGTCAAATGGTCTCAATGTAATTTATAAATAATGGAGCTGGTCTGTCAATGATGCTCTTTCCCCCATGTGACACAGGTAAATGGTAAGGACACACTGTGTTTTAGAGAGGGGGTAACCGACGTGCTGCAACCACAGCACCCTTTTACAGCAGGTCCATTCAGATTCACATAAGGTATGGTTCTGGGAAGGCAAAAAATGTGAACTGAGAAACTGTTCTTCTGTTAAAGGTCTACTTGACTTCTCAGCCCTTGGACATGCAGGAAGCAACCCTTGATTGTACAGCCCTTAATCATGCAACTTGCAGCTCAAGACTGAAAGTAAACCAGGAGATTTGGGAAGGTGGATGTAAAGATGGGGTAGGGCTACTCACTCTCTTTATGCTCCTTGGCCATCGTGCACACAGCCACTTCTCAAGCATGATTTAGAGCAGCCTGGTCATGATCTCACCTAATTGTGTGGCTAACGGCTCCAAAATAGGCCCTTGTGATCAACATGTCCGGAAACATGAGGACATGACATCAAAAAGCCAGTTCCGTAGTGAAAGTATGGCTTTCAGGTGCCGCTGGCTTCAAAGCTCAGCACTAAAACAAAGGAAGAATCTATATTTGGGGACTTCCATGGAAAGCATTACCATTTGCTGTTCATCAGAGGTAACAAAGCAGCTAGCAATTGCCAAAAACAAAAAAAAAAAACAAACAAAAAAAACAACAAAAAATTATCCAGCTTGTGAGCGTAATAAGTTTCAGAAAATAATACATTTTTGCCACAAAGGTTAGTTAAATAATTTAACTGGGAATGTCACCACTGAGCTCTGCGATATCCTGCACAAAACTGCATGGACCTGCAGTGGTAGTGAATGGTCGACTCTCCCAGGAAAGGTTTTGTTATCCTTATATTGCTTGACTTTTTTACACCACATCTGTGCTTGCTTCGTCATTCCGCCATCTGCTGTAACAAAATACAGGCAAAGCATTTCAGAAAACAACCCCTCCACACTTTAAAATGCTCCAACCCCGAGCACAGCTCTTTACTTCTCACAAGCTGTAGTGCTTATTATCCTCCTCTCCTCCTCCCTCGGCCCCCCCACCATATGCATGATGAATTACATACGCTTACCAAACGTGGAGAACATAGAATCCCATTGATTTTTCCACAATGTTTCTATTAAATGAAATGAATGGTTATGCACTTTACTTCGCTGCGCAAATGTGGTCGCTGAAAGGTCAGAAATAGCAGGTCATTATCATTAAATTTTTAATTTTGGAACTCCCAATCAGACTTGTTTCCTGTTTGGTATTGTCTGCAGATACACAATGTGTAGCCGAACGAAAGACCCTGATTGCTAAAGAATCGACATAACAGAGTATGAGCAGAGTGATTTCGAGCACACACTCTGTTTAGTCCAGTCAAAGTTTCTTCCTGGTGCAGCCACACAAATCTCTTGGTAGCAGTAAACTCGCTGCACAGACTTCATTCCTGAACACATGTTCAAAGGTGATAAAATAAATGCAGATGGTTTCCCAAAACCTCAGTGGAGCATTTTTTACTGTTACTAAATGGACTGTAAAAAACTAGGGAAAAAATGGAGAAAATACAGTTTGACACAGGCAATTTCAGAAGAGCATTTGGTTGTTTGGGAGAAAAGCTAAATAAAATGTGTGTTTATAATGATCTATTGGTAAAAACAATATTGATAGAGCATCTGATCTGCCTACTGGGAGTGAGTTTTAGAATACTCAAATTAAACTAGCATTGCAAGCTGAATATTTTGCTTAATTAGTTAACATACATACAAAAAAGTTGGACAGGAGCTTTGAATTAATTGTGCCATGACCAAAGTTAACAATAAAACCATCCCCGGCTACAGTGAAAAAAAGGACTAGGCCTTAACAAATTTATTACAGGCTTTGTTTACAAACTTGTTACAAAATTATACAGCATCTTATGCGTACACAGGATTTACAAGAACGCGTAACTGATGTGTGCGATCGCTCCACTCTCTGGTTGAGATCTGCGGGTTTTTCTTCACTTGAGGCCTGATCCAGCTTCCACTGGAGAAGTGAGAATTTTTCCATTGGCTTTAGTGGAAACTGGATCAGATCCAGAGGGTAACACTTCCGCTCATTGTTATACTGAGGTGGGAAAGAGGCAGCCAATCTAATAACCTTACGTACCATGTTTCTTTCTCATTTAATGCATTTCAGATGACAGATGTTGTATTTACTCTGATACGTTTTCGCTGGCCGCTTGTAGAATACTTGGTGCATTGGTAAAGTTAACAGTCAAAGACCAGTTCCTGTTACTAGATTTACAGTGCAAAATGACAAATTGTTTTCTTTGAAACTATAAAGAATAAAACTTGATTCTGAGGGAGCAGAAATAAAGGCATGAGGATAGACCCTGATGTTGTTTACTTTGCTTTAAACCAACATTTTCTAACCCGATTTCAATAGACTTTCTCTGGATTTACAGTGCTGTAAACAAGCATGGCATCCACACTGTAGGAACAGTGTAGTTTTCAATTAATGGGATAAAAGGTTTGTAAGCAACAGTGACTAACCAGCTCCGTTAGTTTTCCTACTTCTCATATGGAGATAGACCTATCTGACATACTGAAATATGGAGACCTCTAAAGTTAATGATGCATGACAATATCTGCTCTCAATTACTTACAGCATCTGAAAATTATCTTTATTTGGGAAATCAGGGTGTAAAATTAGTGTTTTGAACTTCCAAAAATTTTCAGTGGGATAGGACTCTGAAAAACGTGCTTGTCCCTCCAAGATGAAAAATTAATAGGTGGGGATTATTTTTTTGTGTTGAAACTTAAACTTTCCTACTAGTAAAACTAGAAAAAATTCTGTTGAAGACTTTTTTCTTTTTTTAATGTTTGCCAAGGAAAGAGAATATGGGGAGAATTCTAGTCAGATCTATCAGATACCGAGTTCCTTATTATATTACATACTCTCTTTCCTTTTAACAATTGCTTTGCTATTGAACTTTTGAAGTTCTTGCTTGAAACAAAGTCTGAAGTTATTGCTTGAAACAAAGTCAGGGTTTAGTCCTGTGAGGTGACAGTATTTCCTGTGAGGTAAATACCCTGGCCTCATATTGAAAATTGAGATGGATCTCAAAACCTTTGTTTATGCCCTCCCCTGCAGAATTATCTCTACATGCTCCAACCTGGCTTTCAGAGTCACTGCTATTCCAGTGCTTGGCCTCATGAGCAACCTGTCTGGTTCTCCAGTGGTTTTATGATGTGCAACACTCTCTGTGAGGGATTAGGGGACACCACATAATTTGTTATCTTTAATGGCTTGTTGCAGATTTGAAGTTGGTTCTCCAGTAGTGAAAACTCTATGAGCAAAGACATCCTGCAACCTGATCTCATTCTCATTTGTGATGCTGAAGTTGCTACAACAGTGAAAGCCGTACTGTGAAAAAACAAGACCACTGCAGCTGTAATGTTTTTTGAATGGCTGGCATTTTTCAGCCCTGACTGTGTTTTAAGATCTAGCTAGATACAGATAACATGTGCTGTCCAAACTTAATTCTGTTGCTATCCATGACAAGATTCTCATTTACTTTTATGGGAGTGAGATCCCATCCAGGGCATTATACAGCTAATGTATAATAGACTGTCTCTTCGAGTAGTGTAATTATTACTGTCCCCAGTGGAGCTACATGACAATACAAAGAAGAGTTTGAGGTATATATATGCTAGTACATTTGTCTGTCCTAAGTAATAATTCATCTGTATAATCGAATAACTTAATTGTAACTATGGACTGCCTGGATTTTAGTCACCGTGCTGCTCAAAAAGAAATATTGTTTCATGTCCCTATGAAAGCTACCAGGTTTATCAAGCAGTTCTACACATTTTTCCCTCTGTGAAAAATGGAGAATTGATTGCAGAAGAGAAGAACAACTTCATATGGTTGCGGGGCTTTCATATCCACACCAGGATATCATATCTTTCCTTACTACAATTTGCAAGCCAAGGGCTCTTTCAACGTTAAGACACCACCAGCTTTGTTTCTACTTTGAAAACTCAGACGGAGTGGAATGATGCAACAATGCGAACAGAAGATAATTGATTTATGTGAAGAGGGAGAGACTGATCACAATAAATAGTCAGTTCTGAAGAAATCATATTTTATGTATTATATTAATGATCTGCTTAGGTTGGTTCTTGGCTTCAGTAAGTTTCTGCTACAAATATTTTAGATTTTTTTTCATTTTTTTCTACAACGAACTGGGAGCATTATAAACAGTTGCAAAACAAATGTGCTTCAAAAACATAAACAAAAATTGCTGGATTATTATGAGTCATTCTGAAATGCTAACAGAAGAGAAAATGGTCATTTCACTAGCAAAACTGGCATAATACACAGAAATTGTATTTTATGGCTTCTTTATGGCTGTAACATTGACATCACCTGCAGGCTACAGCATGTATTTTGGTCCATTTTTGTTTTGCCATTGAGAAGTCAACACTGCATCCAATTAAATGTGAATGTATGGAATGGGGAATATAAATATGTACACAACTCTTGACATTGATCTGATTTTAGGCAAGTTTACTAAATGACAGTCACTGGCTTGACAATACTGAATGAAAAACACTGATTTTACACAGATTTTACAGCAAGGTTACAGTATGCTGCCAACAAGCAGTGTCACAAACATAGTCTAAAAAAAACCCAGAGTTGCCCACAGCAGAGGTACACACCCTTTGCTCTTGTTTATTGAGAGAGGAAAGCTTATATACTGTAGATTTGCTGAAGTTTAATAAATAAGGTCAACTTATAATATATAAAACAATATAAACATTTATATGCTACATGCATATCATATAATTTAAAGTAATAATTTATATAGCAAAGAGATGCAGATTTATGTTCTTCCTATTTTCCTTGACAATGCGCACACGCAGGAGGTGTCTATTCTTATCCATCTCCAGCCTACCAGTTTATTGTTTTCTGAAGTCAGTGCCCTAACGTAAGTTTGGGATGTCTTGCATTGGGAGTTCCAGTGCTTGTCATCAATGCCACGGCAGCCATTTTTTACAGGTTTAGCTTCTTTACACCTTGTTTCATAAAAGTATTGCTTAACTGGAGAGTTACCTGTTTTAATCTCTCCCAGCACAGTTACCTGGTGTCCTCTAATGTCGATCGCAGACGATTTGTCTGTGACCCATAAACTTTCACTGTCACAAACTGAATATTCCCCTCGGTGGCTTCTATGCTCCGCGTACCTTTTCCGGCGGGAGGTTCTGTTCACCACCACCGAATTTCCAATATAATCCTCCATGAGGTACAGTGGCGGTGGTTCCAGAGGTGTATTGTCACTCAAGAGGACTCGAGGAGAGTTGTAGCGTCTCTGCTGCCTTAAGAGGTCCGTATCCATTGAGATAACTGGCTGGAAGTCTGATTTCACATTTTCATCTCCATCCATGTCTTGCTGAGTGTCTTCTTTCTGCACCGTGTTTTGATAGTTTTCCTTAATATCTACCATCTGCTTAGAAAGCTTGTTTTTCAAAATGTCTGCCTGAATGAGTTTAATAATAAGAGAATTTATTGAATCTTCTGGCAAACTCCTTTGATCCATGTTGGTAGACTGGATGCCACGAAGATAAGCAAGAAATATCACATAAAAGAAGATGGACATCACCTTGTTCACCTGTAAGATCTGCAAAGAAACAGAAAGTCAACATAAAAACAATTAAATAGGAAAGTTTACCAGATGCTGTAGATATTAAAATTCTGATTTGTTTTAATTGTCTTACATCTTCTGCATGTTATAGATATAGTTAGGCCATGTGTTTCTTTTAAGATAATTTGTCATTATATTTTATAATTAATGTATCTGTCTTCTGATTTTTTTTTTCCAGTGTTTCATCTGTATTTCATGCACTTTTCAGGATGACCTCCTTTTTCCTCTTTGCATGTATAGTGGCAAATACATCAGTTAGGTCCTTTCTCTACAGAGGTATGTAGCTACTCTTGTGATAATATGTCCAGGTCTTGGAAGCAGAGAGGTCAAGTTACTTTCACAAAGTCTATTCTATGAAGTAGTTTAGTTTCAAAATTGCAAGATTATGCAGAGTAACGTATTATCTAATGGTGGAAAATGAAGAAGTTCTGATTTTGCTAAGTGTTGTCAGTTTTTGTGTGTGGACGTCTCCTGGATTCCTCAAATTCCTCTAGGCAACCTGTTCCGTTGTTTGACCAACCTCACATTAACAAACAAACAAACCAACACTCATATTTCAATATTATTTCCTATATCTCAATCTGTACCCGTTGCCTCTTGTCCTTTCTTGGGACACCTCTGAGAAGAGTCTGGCTCCATCTCTTTTATTCCCTCCCATCAGATATTTCTACACTTCTATAATGTCTCCCTGAGCCTTCTCTTCTCCAGGCTGAAGAGCCCCAGCTCTCTTAGCCTCCCCTCATATGACAGATGCCCCAGTCCCTTAATCATCTTTGTGCACTCACTCCCGTAGGTCAATGTCTCTCCTGCACTGGGGAGCCCAGAACTAGACATAACACGTCAGATGTGGCCTCACCAGTTCTGTGGTGAGGGGAGAAATCCCCTCCCTTAATCTGCTGGTGACTCTTCGGGTACTCTGTGTTTTTCCCAGAAGAAATTGTGGAGAAATTAGACATCTTAAACAGAACATTTTCCACTTCTTCAAATCACCATTTTTCTGTTTAAGAAAGCAAACCATTTTCTATTTAAGAAGGCAAAAGAAAAAAAAAAAAAAGAAAAATGTTTTATTGGAGAATCCTCTATCCGCTCTAAGCAAAACTCCTTTAGCAACAGTGAGTCCCCACTTCATAGTTTGGAACTGTAGCAAAATCAGAGCTACCCTCTGTGGATGTGTGATCTGTCCTTTTATGGACAAGAAATGTGTTTTCTCCATTCTCAGTTTGTCACAGTATGAGTTCACCTAAATCTAGACTGTTGCTTGCTGCAATGTTATGCTTTGGAAAAAAAAAAAATCTAAGATTTTCAGTTACCGTACAATTACTGTCATACCTAAACAAATATTAACTTAATGTAGATGGATCTCAGAGCCCAGACCATGCTGTGTAAAAAGACGTCTTCCTGTGCAATTTAGTCTTCCCTCAGTAAATTATGTGCTTTTAAAAACAGTAAAAATATTCTAAAACAGATGTCATTCAGCAGATTTCTTACAGCACTCAGAAGGGCTAACCCACACACAGTATGACACATAAGTCCATAGGATGGTGAGCAAAGCTCTAAAAATGCTTAGCTCAAAAGCTGAAAGCATTATTCATGCCAACATGCAGCTGCATGTAATCACCGGTCTGCTTAGTTTCAAGACTAAGTGGCACTAGCAAAATACACAAGTTGGAGCAGGTGATGAGGTGGGAAAAGTAAGGCTGGAGTTCCTGCAGACTCTTTATTGTCATGCTGCACACAAAAAGGAAAGGCTAGGGACTTCAGAATTAGAGCAGTTCAAACAAACTACTTTTCTCATCCATGGAGGAACCCTGTTGAGATGGAAAAAATGTTTAGAAGTATTTTTCTGAACCTAAACTAAAATGTCTTGTGGATTTGATAAGAAGGGTATTAAACTAATCTGAAATTCGACTTGTAGTTGGATTTGTACTTGGCAAATTATTTGCTGCAAAAGTAAAAATATTTCAGAACCAATGTTTACATTTTTTCTGGGATGTTTTAGGGTGCAAAATTTGGAAAGAAAATGCAAATGCTTGGTGAGATGACAAATTTTTACGGAGTTTCTCCAAGATGGTTTGCCCAGGAGGTTCATAAGTGGATTGTTCAAAAATTCCAGTCAATGACTTGAAATTGTCAAGCTTACCATACAGTCCAGCACTATCCAGGATATGCCTACAGTACTATTCTAGCTAGGAGAAATGGACGTCACTGGCAAACTGCAGCTGCTTTATGGTCTTGGCTATTTTTTGAGTATAAGACACCTTAGAAGTGTATTGGTTTGCAGGGCTGGGCAATATTGCTTTTGATAAATGGCTCTTTGCCTAAAATGGAACTATGTGCCTGTCTAAATTGAGGAAAATTTTCAATTAGTACCCTTTTTTTTTTGTTAAACCAATACAAATGAGAGAAAAATGTAAAATATCAAAATGTTTAGATGTTTATGTTTCCATATTTTCAAAGCAAATCATTCTGATGTTTCTGGACATGCTTCGAAAGTTACACAATGTAATTCACAAAATAGAAAAAGTGCTTACTCAGTATAGCGAGTGAGTGTATAGTGAACAGGTTATCTATAGAAGAGACTTGCATTCAGAGGAAAGACTTCAACAGAGTTATCCTGTATAAGAGAAGACTGACCTAACTTCCAGGCTCCTGGGGCACAGGCTTGTATGGACTTAAACAGAATCTACTCTAGCACAAGTAGCAACAGCTCCTTCTTTAGCCTTTTGGAGAATGATATAAAAATCCCCCAAGAATTTAGTCCTTCCCATGCTTTTTTCTGTTCTCTCATTAAAAATTATTAAAATTTAAAAAAAAATAATTTCAGGAAGAAATACATTTTGTTTAAGTCAAACTTTTTCTAATTAACTGATGACTGTGAGAAGTTTTTGTCATTCTTCAGGGTTGTTCTTGAAATTTTCCACATGTAAATCCCTGAAAAGTTTCATTTTAGCTGTCTTTGTGGACTATTTGCAGTCAAGTAAATGTGATGAATGGTCCTAGAAATGGGCACAATACTATTTACACTTCTACAGGCAGTACAGACTAGAATACTATGTTTAGGGCATGGGTCTGAGTCCCAGTTAGGCATAGGCAAGCATTTCCACGGTGACCTCAGAATAAGAGCAGAGCCCAGCAGCATGCTCCCTAGTCCGGTATCAGCTGAAGTAATGCTGTTGTATGCAAACAAAGACCATAACTGATGGCTGCTTCAGTTCCTTTCTGTCTGATATCTGATTGTGCAAGAGTATTAACAGTGGTACCTGAGCCCAGTTTCTTTTTCCATGGGCTGTCAGGTCAGCTGTGACACACAGACTAGTCAACATTAAGACGTTTGATCGCACATCATTTAAATGGATCTTCAGTATATATTGGGTAAATGACTTATCCATTTGAACCAGTATAATCATCTTACTGTGCAGCACCTACTACATACCAATCTATAAAGCTATGTGGTTGTAGAACAGTTTAGGTAGTGTGAATCTAGATGAATTGATCCAGTGCTTTCTCTGTATTCACCTCAAAGGCTAACCCTTGTTGACCTGCCTGTTTATGGTGAACTCATCATTTGCCTGGGGACTCAGTGGCTGGATGTAATAGTGAATTACTCATCTCACTTTGTGCCTGTACCAGAAACAGAGTAGGCAGCTAGCTAGGGTGGGCATTAGCAGCCTGACACAGTCTTGCCGCTGAGGTATCCACCACGTTTTCTGTCTCTGTCCTTCTATATCACCCAATTCCTTTTCTGTTCTGTATATTAGGAGTTCAGCAAGGGCTCCTGACATATTCCAGAAAGCTGTTTTTCCTGAGCAGCTGAGAAGCTCTGGCCCAGCTCTGCTTTTGTGCTGTGTTATTCTGTGTGCCCTTCTAGATGTTGGGGTGTATCTTTGATGCTTTTAGCTCTTGCTAGAGGTAATAAAAAAGGGGCTGGGGGGCACATGTATCTCAAATCAGCCTTTAAATGTTCTTGCAAAACACTCTGTTATGTGCAAATTGGAAAAAGCACTGGCCATCGAGGTAGGAAGACTGGTCTCTTCAAGTTGGTCCGTTTGCATAGTGACAGTGCCCTCTTATTCAGAGATACTACCCTAGCTTTCAAAAGTGATTGCAAACATGGCACGAGGAGTAAAACTAAGTGACAATAAGGCATTATGAATGGTCCCGAAGGTCTGTGGGAGCACACATCACAGCATGGCAGGAAAACCAGAATATCCTGGTAATACAGAGCTAGCTGTTAATTTTCACAAGCAAATTTGACTTAGAGATTGCTGACATTTGTGGCACAGCAGGTAAAAACACCATAGGAAAGAAAAGATCATGCATTGTAAAGTTCTTTGATCTTTCATCTGTAGCTTAGTTTTGTTCTATTTTAATGGTTTTTATTCCTGGCTATCGTTGTGGTGTTAGCAGGGTATTAATACTGTCTAATCTAGGTGTCCCAAGGAAGGCCTAAAATTAAGAGAAGTAAATAAGCTTACCTATTGCTTCATCAATAAATTAAATCCCCAATAGACTCTGGCAAATAATTCTCTGTTTTTTTCAGATGCAACACTTTATGTAGTGTTGGAAAGTTTTATTTTGTTCTGTTTGCGGTGATTAAAAAAAAAGTCTGTATTGCTTCATTTTGATCAGTCTCTGAACAGTCTACACAGCTGAAGAGCCAAGTGTCATTTAATATGTTCTGTGAAAATAATGAAATTCTAGTACTGTGAGATACTGCCTGTTTACTTTTAAGTCATCACTAAGGGGAACTGGAATAGAAAGAAAAGTGACCGGTGAATTTTACTTTCAGCATTGTAATACCCAATATGATTTATGTAAGTCAACTTGAAGTATTTGGCACTTTCTGAAAAATTTAAGAGCAGCTTTTGTTCTTCAGACCAAGCGCTAATGATCATTTGTGGTGGCTGACAGCTTAGTCAGGCTTTTGCCAAAGATGACAGTGCAATTATTCTCATTGCTTGCTAAGCACTGTTTTCACAAACTCACAGAAAGCAGCAAGTAGCAGAATGCCCTGTTAAGTCCCTCATCCTAATAACTGTGTTGAGAAGAAATGCAGCCCTTCTCCTCTGTGCTTAGGGGGACAGTGAAAAGGTACAGAACAAGAAAAATATCATGCATTCTGAATATTCAGAAAGGTGGGAGTATGAAATCATTCTACATGAAAATTTGCACTGTATTTCAAAATACTAATCAACTATTTGTACAATATGTACCTCTAGAAGAATTTATTGATATAGATTGCTGTGGACTGCTGAATGCCCCGAGAGATGCTATGACCCTCCTGAACATTCCCACTTTTCAAGATGCAGAAATTTCAATGCATATGAATTGAAGCTAAAGCTTTCACAAGAGCCAGACCCTCTAAGAAGCCTAAGAATTCAGAGACAAAATCAAGTGGGACTGAGTTACAGCAGCTTTAAGTGTTAACTCTCCGATCCTCGAGGCCCACCAAACTGTAAGTTAGAGTGAAGGAATTTGAAATTAATGCATTCCTTTTGCAGATGGGCTGGGGAGTGCAGCTACACACCGTGTCTGAGGATGAGGCCACCAAAGTTCCTTAAGTCTCTGCAGCAGGTCAGTTGCTTTTAGTAACACATTACTCAAGGCCATTTTCTGAAGAGAAGACACATCTGAGCACTGAGCCCGAATAGCCTCCAGTGAACAATATATACCTAAGTTCTTATGGAAATGGAGTTCATCCTACTGAGACACTAGTATTTCCTTTTCCTCTTTAAATGACTGGTTTAGCAAAGCATTGCAAGACAGCTGTACACCCAAGTATCAAAAACTCATCTGCACTTTCAACCAATCTACAATACTGTTTATGATTATTATTGTGACTGTGTTCCTACTAGTTGTTGAAGAAAGTTTTCCTTATTGGTAACATTTTTCTGAGGGGTAGTTTTGTGATAATACATCTGCTGCACGGAACAATCTGTTTTCTGAACAGTTAAATGCACTGTGTAGAATTGCGGCAATATCAGTTCAATTCAGACACAGCTGATTGCAACGGCATGTGTGTCTACATTTGATCTTTCCACAAATATATCTGAGATCAAAATGTGATCACCTCACACATACCTGCCCATTTCCAAGAGAAAGGTCAGGAGCAGTTCTTTGGTGCTTACCTCACTACCTGGAACAGCAGCTGCTTCTCACACCTTGTGCAAAGTTAATTCTGTTAGGTTTTGGCCCCACACCTTTCTCCCCCACCACCAACACTGTCTGGAGTTCAGGGCACTCAAGACCCCCCTGGAGGCATTTGAACACTCCTCAGCATCCTCCAGCAATCCCATCAAGGGACTTGACTATTAATAACATCCAGTACAATGTCAACCACACAAGCTACATCCCCAGGTCCATAATCAACTACAGAAATAGGCAAGCTTTCCTTAGTCACAGCTAGGTCTGTTTCAATTCCTTTCCCAACTGATATTTTTGTGACATGGTATTTATACCTGTCTGTCTCTGCCCTGACTGCCATGGTATAATTTTGCATTAGCCTGCTGACTAATTAATCTGTGTATTGCGAAGGTCAGGGAAAGAGTTTGGGAGGCTAGGATCCTGGTTTCTCTCATTTGTTGGAAGAGTTTTGTTATGTCAAAATCTCCATTCATTACTTTCTGTATCTGCAAAAGAAGTAACTCTGTTGAATGGTATTGGGGTTTTATCACCCTAGATAAATACCCTGAAATGCTTTGCTTTCTCCCTCAAAGAGCTGGCTGTTGTCCTGCTAAGAGAGCAAAAGTAAAGATTTCATTTCTCCGCACAAGGCACAATAGCATTGCAGTGTGATGTCCTACATGGTGTGTGGGAGGTGCCTGCCTGTTTTGAGAGTAATGAGGCACCTTAACAAATATATTTCCATAAATGTTCTCAGTCTAAATTATCTTCTGTTTTCATTTCTCATTCTCACATCACTGGAATTTGAGCTGTCCATAAGCATTTATCTGGGTTAATATCGACAAAGTAATAGGGCTGCCATTGTTCACATTTTAAAGAGTAACTGGAATACGCAGAAGTCAGAGTTCTGCTGCAAGTAGGGGAGCAGCCCCTGGGTTTTCCTGTAGCACTCCGTGGATCAGGAAAGCTCATCTGGAGTGCTCTACGGAAGCTTGATTGATCACTGAGAAGCATGAAATGCAAGGAAATAAAAACAATGCCATCTGAGATGAGCAGCCAGCTTTATCTTAGTCATGACAAAGAATTAAAGGCATAGTTGGATAAACAATTTCCACAAAAGCTAAAGTATTTCTATATACTATTCACAATGTAGCTCTGAAAACTGTCCAAAGTAATAAGATAACTAAATGTCGTATGCTTAGCTAAATCAATAAATTCCAATGACTTGACTGGACCTGTGCTAATTTTACAAAAACAGATTTTCCCAGAGCTATGCACTTGCTTTTTTTTTTTTGAGAAGTCAATTGCAAACAGAAGAATAGAAAGCACCAGAACCAGGTGGTGGATAATTTGAGCTGATAAACAGTTTGCATGTCAGTTAATCTTTTCATTACTGTTTGTTAAGAGTGTCAGGGCCAAGCAGCAAACAAATTCAATTTGCAGATAAATTTGGAGGTGATGCAAACAGCAGTGAGCAAAGAGAAATACAGTCTATGGTGGAGAAATGGAGACATAAAATATTGGCAGAAAATTAGAAAATGAAAGTCGAAGTAGAAATTACAAGTGAGCGTGCTGGGCAAATAATGGTATTGAGCAATGATATCCAGAGAAGTAAAGAAATCTAGAAAGAAGCAATACCTGATCAGACCCAGGAATGATGTAAAATTTTTGAAAGGCAGAGTATTAATAAATGCAAATACTAAGGCATTGCATTGCAGAGCTAGGAAGGAATTGGTACTTTTTGTAGCACAGCAGAAAAAATTGAGAGGTTGAAAATGTTGGAAGGTATTGTCATATGAAAAAAAAATTAAGAACAATCAGCAAAAAATGTCTAGAAAAGTTGTATGGCTGACCTTTGAGGAAATTGCCTTGAACATGCAAACCTTTGCTATGAGCTGATCGAAAAGGCATGACAGAAAACCCACTGCAAAGATCTGGAAAGTGTAAACTCCGGTGAAAGAAAGCATTCACTTTAGGGTGGTGCAAAGGAGTGCAATCAGGAAAAATGGGATTAAACTAAGGAAAAGGAAGTTAGGCTGATCATCAAAAGCAGTTTTCAAGCTCTGCAAGATGTTTGTAACAAGCCCAAAGCCACACCAAAGAGGCTTGGTTTCATGTTTCGTTGCAGCCCTGAAACTCCATCTAAGTCTTTTTTTGAAACAATTTGAAGATCCATTAACCTTTCAAGTCTGCCTGGACCTACTTTGGTGCAACCAAGGTTGATTAATTGTTTTATATTAAAGTCAGGCAATAGTTGCAGTTCCTCTTATTTTCGTCAGAGATGCTTTGAGGGATTAATGTCTCCATAATTAAAGTTGAGAGCAGTCTTCCAGATGAAACTCAGGTCTTTTACTTTCCCACAATTCTGGGAGCTTCAGGCCTGGCCTCTGGATATATCAGAGGCATGACTATATTTTTTGTATGTTTCTGGAAAGAGAGAGGGAAGCCATGGAAAGGCTCAAGGTGAAGTAGTCCACATTTATAACAGGTTGCTCTTGTTATTCTATTTTCAAATGCCAAAAGTGAGTTTTATCTAACTTGGCACAAGGAGGAGAAAGGGAAACCACTCTCAAATCAACAGAATTTTGCCCCTCTCCTGTTAGGGTATGAAAAAGCAGCCTTCTAGAGACCCTGTGGTGTAGAATGGTCTGACACTTTTTGACATTTACATTACTACTGGACAACTAATTTTGTAGGAAAAAAAAATTCATAGAAACAACTTGAGAGATTTTTAAACCGCTATTTTTTAGTTTTTCTGATGTTAAGAAACTCAAGAAGAAAACTACTTCAAACTATGAATTTCAAGATCGTTATTTCACTGGATTTTATATAGAAAACAAAAGGGTTTGTGTTTTGGTTTGGTTTAGAAATGGAAAAATTCCTTTTCCATCTTTTTTTATAACTTGCAATTTATTTTTTCTTTTATGAAGTAAGGAAAGCAGTGAAATCAAGCAAGCAAGCAAGCAGAAGAAAACAAGTGTTACAGCTTCAAAAATGTCTCAGTATGAAAAACTCTTACATCCCTAAACCTGGTTTACGGGTACAGACAAACCTCACACCCAGGAGAAAACAGAAATACAGTAACAGGGAATGCTAGTTAGAAATGAAATGAGCATTTGTTTGGTTTGAATTAAAAGAAAAAAATCCTTAAGGGAACCTGAGATATTTCTGTTGAAAAAAGAGCATTTCTTTGGTTTTACTGCCACCCTTGAATACAGATGTTTGCCTTTAGAGTAGTGATGCTCTTAGGGCAACACTGTCTCTTGTGAGGCCCAGTCCTTAAGTTACCGTTTGCTTAGAAGGAACAGCACTGCTGCTTGAGAGTTTCTCCCAAGCATCAGAGATGAACCTCACTGCACCTCCACACACAATGGACTGCCACCCCATGTGTGCCCCGTGGGACCGGCAGAGTGGCAAGCCATGGCGCAAGAGACTTGGTGGAGAAGCCTTGTTTAATTTCAGCCAAAACCACACCTGTGTTTGCTTTGCAAAAGCCCTTGATTCTGAGTTTATTTAAAGCTGTACAGAAATACATCCATGGTCACTTTGTGAATCAAAGTTTGCTTTCTGAATTGCCTCTGCCTGCTCCACAAAGGTGCAAAGTGTCTGATGCAGAGTTCTCAAGAACAAGACTCCAGGCCTGGTCCAAATACTTTAAAAGCAACCTCACTGAACTCAGCATGGATTGGGCAAAGTTTTTGCACAGTAAGAGGTGCAAAGGAATCACAATATGACTAGAGACAGCTCATATTTGATCCTTATTTTGTCATACATGTAACTTGCACCTGAATTGTTTGCATCAAGAGCATAGTGAGAAATTAGCGTTGCAGTATATAATTAATACTTTTTCCATGGTCTTTGCATAGGTGCAGTAGCTTGCTTACAACCAGCTTAATACTATATATATAAAGTCATTCTCAGAGAAAAGCAGTCTTGTATTTCTGATAAAATACAGGCAAAGGTTTTGGAGAGGTAAAGTTAGAAGTTTGTTTCTTTGCATAAAATATAAGCCTTCAGATTAAAAAGAGTTTGCATGCCTAAAAGCTTGTCTATTTTGACAAGCTAAATATCTGGTCTAATGTGAGAGATCACCTTCTCCACTGTGAAAACACAGCTCTCTTAGAACTTCTAACATGTGCACAGTGAGACTCCTGAATCCTTCTTATGGAGAAGAGCTCACAAATATAATGTGTGCCCATGAAAGACTGTTGTGCTTTTTCCCATTGTATCTGAATCCTTTAAAAAGCCATTGCCCATTTAGAGAAAAAAAGTAATTTTACTAATTTGCATTACTTTATGGCAAATTGCTTACATGAAGGCCTGTCCTAAGGGTAAAGACTGTTCCGGTAAATCTAGCTGCTCTGCATTTTTTATCTTGTAAAAATTTGCCTGAAGTGGAACCTTGTTTGTGAGTCCCCTAATTCATCAATGTTCATGTGGATAAAATTTCCAGTATGCAGCTCTCCTCAAGACACAGAAGTTTTCTAATTTTAACTCTCAGTTAACACTTTACTGTGAGTTTTGCTATACTTGGGGGCTAATCCTCAAGGATAGTGAGAGAATTCTGGTCCCATCTAGCAGAGTGCATGTTTTTTAAGCTTGTGAGTTGCCTCAGTGAAATGTAGATTGCTGACCCGTTGAATGCTCTGCCAAACTGCACCCAAAGTGTCTGCTAATTTGCAGAATTCAGCCTTCCCTTCCAAAGTCAAAGCGTGATCTCTGTGTTCTCCTACTGTGCTAATGCAGGCTCTGCACCTCCGCCAGGTCCAAAATTCATCTGAAAACTGCCTTGGTTTTTGGAAACCACCGTGGTTTTTTTTATCTTGCGATCCAGATTCCATTTTGCTGTTTATGTCCAATGCCTCCCACCTACTCCTTGCCAAAAATCTTTGAAATAAGAATTTTAGAACTGGAAGTACTTTAACACATGCTGTCTTATGCCAGGCATATGATCTACAGATATTTGATAGAAAAGCAAGGTTTTACACTGGGCATGGGAGAGACACAATTGAAATGTACAGCAGCTGGCTTAAACATTGGCCTTGCCTCTCCTTGTACAGTAAATAGCTATCTAGTCAACAGCTAGGATGCCTTTTTAGATGTCTTCTTACTGAAGAAATGCTGGTTATGAAGAATATTTTCTATAAAAGGTCAGGAATAAGTAATATGTAGGGTATGGGAACTAGGAATAGAAAAAGTAATTTTTTAATAGACCTTTTTCCATCTCTTCTTGCATGCACACTATACATTTTGTGAAAGAATCCTGCTAACATCTGATCACCACAAGGGTTGATTTTGTCTTTGGATAATTGACTCATAGGTAAGATACGACCTATGGAGATGCTGCTGCAAGAGTTTACTCCTTTTATGAGAGATCAGGTGTCCTGTGTTGTTACAGGCTTGGACACACAACCCCCACTGCAAGGGCAGATCCTGTGAATGCATGAGAGCTGACAGAGAGTAAGTGAAGGCTGCAGACATTTGGTTGTAGACATGGCAATGCTGCAGCATACAGGTTTTTCATAATTAAGAGTGACATTTGTGATCAAGTGCTTTTGCTATTGTTTTATGGTTTGGAAACTAAAGCCCAGACAAGTTGTATGAGTTTTCCAAGGTTCTGCAAGCCCAAGGTCATGTGAGAAGAGAATGAGAAGGTGAGTATTCAGACCTTCGTCTCATGAGGTCTAGGTTGTGGTTGGTTCTACCCACTGGGCTAGCCTCCTTCTGGTTCTTCCCAGCACTCTGCTGGCCCCAAGCAAAGTCCGTTGAGTCAGCTGACCAAAATCAAAAGTACTTCCATGCCATATTTCTTCCTATTGAAGCAATAGGAAAGGGAAACAGTCCTTAGTCTAGTGAAGTCAGAAATAACTGAGAAACAAGCAGAGGGAGAAAAAAGGATGTGTAAAACATTGCCAAAGGTGTCCATAGCTGGCTTATGTCGAAGATCTCAGGTGCCTTGAGGAATTAAGTATTACTTGGAATCAACCTTAAAAAAGGAGCAGGCCAATGTAAATTGACCATAACAGTTCAGTAGTTTTTCCCCATGAACCAACAAAACAATCAAGGGAGAGATTTTTAATTCTGCACATAGGAAAAACTTGGTCCTAGACTTCAATTTACACAGTAGAGATCCCTGATTAAAAAGGAGCCAAATGCTGTTGTGCTTCAGGAAGTGGGAGAATTACGGATGCTTACTTTGGACGACAGTGTAACCTTACAGTGTAGCCTGTACAAGGGGAGATGCACAGCTGCATCTCCCCAGGAGCAGAGTACAAAATATATTGTGAGTAACAGTCACAGTTCCTCCCTATCTTCCCTCCACCACCACACGTACTCCCTTTGCTCTGCTACAAGTCAATTACTTCATACTTTCTTTCCTTTTTTTTTCATGGAGTAGTTTACTCTCCCATGCTCCCAGCCAGCTACTTTGGCTAGCGAGAAAGGGGAATGGGGTGCAGCTTGGGCCCTCTGCACTTCTGTCATCTTAACACCCCCTCTCCACCCACTTCCTCTCAGCAGGGAGTATTGGGCGAGCAGCCTCCTTACATTGAGCAACCTGAACACTCATGGCAGCAAAGCCGGAGGAGAGAGAGAGGGTCAGTCCTCCCTCGTTCTTATATTTCTGTCTGACAAGGTGCTGGCCCTGGCAATGCATGGTGAGTTTAACCTAGAAAGTGTATGCTGTACAGTTTCCAATTTAAAGGCCCATGTTAAAATGATATATGATATTACAGTGCTAGAAAACGGGCGAACATTTTCACTGAAACCTGTGGAAGACCAGCATCTTCCTAACCTGATCTCAGTCTGTTACTAGAAAATATGGAAGGGAGCCCATTGTGAAAACAACACAAAACAATCACATCCTTAGGAACTTTCGTGAGGCAAACATATGGGGAAATTCTTTACTAAAGGTGAGAGGTCAGTCAACATCTTGGGATCACTGGATGTAAAGTGGATAATAAGTTCTCAGGCCTTTTTGACAATGGGAATACAAAGAGTCTGCTGAGCTACAAGCAGGAGTAAAGAGCTTTTCCAATGGAAAGCAACTTTTCCTATGGCTGGCACTGATGGGAAGCCTACATATACTCAGGAAATATCTCCTGTGCCCTCCCAGGAAACAGCAAAAGCACATGCATAACTCTTTTCTGTCCCATGTTCTCATCATCCCATTTTAAACCTACACCTCTGGGCAGAAAGCACATCAAGCCTCAGATAAGTCTTCCTTGACCATGTTATGAAAACCTCTTTCTTGTTAGCATACATATGAGGGTACAGTTTGTGATTGCAGACTTTCAGTATAGCTTCAATTAAGGCACAGGTGAGTGCAAAGGAGAAGAGAATCTGGCAGGTCAAGACAGGAGGATTCAGATCATCTAGACTGTGGAACTCAGGTGTCTGTGCAGAGGTTGCATTTACAAGCAAAATACTGTGCTAGAGTTAACTAGAAAAGATAAGACACATATTTTGGGACTGCTAGAAATTAAGGAAAATTGCAAAGAACATTTATTCTCATTTTAAATTATTAAATGGTATTATACTTGGAGCCAATTTTGTATATGTAAGTCAAAATGAAATCTCAAGGCCAAATTCTGCTTTTGGTCACACAGAAAGATACTGAATTGCATATAGCTGAGGTCATAATCTGGCATAGTGTCTGAGCTGGCTCAATTTTCTATTGACCTAATGTCAGTACTGGTAAGCAGTTATGAGGAAAACCAATAGGGAATGGGTCAGGTGTTAATACTCACAATCAACATAATTCCAAATAAATGGGAGGAATTTAAGAAACAATGCTGTATCTTATGTTTAGGTTGCTTGTTTAGACTTAAAATAACTCTCTTGAGTTATTTCAGTTCCAAACCCCCACAATTGCATTAAAGGATTTAACCTCCTTGCATCACTGAGGGTTAACTTTAAATCCTTTCCAGTGTTCACCTAGAAAGCAGATATCCATCCTGCCTACCTGTGCTGAGTTGTCCAAATGATATGCTTTGTCTTAGGTGAGGTAAATCTGCGCCACTGTGAATTAGCCATTCTGAGACTGTGATTGAAATCTTGTTTCTCCTACAGGCTGAAAGGGTTCAGATAAGAGATTGCAATTTTAGTCTGGTTTTGGCTTTTCTCTTTTTCTACTTAGTTTAGTCCTTGCATCTGTCTTAAAACATTATGTTGCAGGTTGGCACTCTGTACAGTAATCAAAAGAGCACTGCACCTCTTTAGCCCAATCTGTAATGCAGAAGACAGTATCAGAGATACCTAGCAGGGAGGTTGAGTAAGAACTTGTTCAAGGAACTCAAATACAGCAGGATAGGACCAGCAGTGCTATCACAAACTGTCCCCTTGCTTGTGCTGGTGATTGCTTGCCAGTGTCTAATTCTAGCCAAAGCCATGAGAACATTTTCAGGACACTAAGTTTTTCCAGATAAGTAAAAGGACTTAAAGTACTCATTTTGTACTAAAAAATCTTCACAGTCATAAAACCCCCAGTGAAAGTAAAAGAGAATACAAAGAACGAATATTTTAAACCATTATGTCTTGAAAGAAAATGCATAGCCATTACTATTTTACTAGCTCTTGTCCTTTGTGTTCTGGGAAGGCAAAAACGCAGCCATTCTAATGAAAACAAAAGAAACTAAATCCCACAAATACCACTGTTAGGAAGGGGGAAAGAAGAAGAAATAATGCTTATCATAATTTCCCTTCAGAATGAAGACAGTGGTTGACTACCCTAAATGAATCCATAAACAAATAGGAATTGTATTCCTTTTGAGGCTTCCATGTTTGGAAATTTCCTTATGCCTTTCTCTGTCATTTTCTTTCTTGAAAACTTCCATGCTCCTTGCTTTAGTTACTCTTTAGGGTAACATGTTCCATATGTCACATAGCCTTTGTATGAAAGCTTAGACTAAATTCTCCTTTCATCCCTGTGACCTAATTTTAAGGTCTTACTGCTGTGGAGGATGAATCTGGATCAGTTTGATCAGACTCTCCGATTTTATAAATGTCATTTAACTCACCACAACATTTTTTCCTCTTTCCATAAAAATAAGCCCAACCAAGTCTTTCTTTTTAAGTGTTGCTATTATGAATTCCCTGAAATTCTACATCTAATTGAACAGTACTCTCTGACTCAGATCATTATTATACTACTTGCTTTCATTCAAGTGAATTTTTAAATTAATGAAACACAGAATCTTATTATCTTCTTTTTTCTTGGTTGCTGTTCTCTGGGGTAGATGCCAGAGGATTTTTTTGTCGTTAACAATGGCTTCTGAAGTATTTTCTATGCTTTGCATACAACATAAATTTCTTCCTGGGCAAATGCTCTCTTTGATACTTTTTTCTTGGAATAACTTGCATGTAACATCTTCACAGGCATTATTTTCTTTATGCATTCCCATCACTCTTCTGTGCAAGAAATGTACGCATTTAAAAATTGTCCAGGCTGTTCCATTCACTAGCTAATTCAAATATTCTCACTGTGGATTCTGGATGTTCCCTGTGCCTCACCTCACTCTCTAACACCAGCTTAGACTGGAGAAAACTTCACTGCAGCTGATGCAATTAAACTTGTGCAAACCAATCACAAGTGACAAAAGAGGGCCCCCCCCCTCTTTCTGATTCTGTTCTCCCAATATTCATATTCTTCACACATTTAAATCTATAATCCTGATGCAATGTCTTTTCAGTGGGTTAATCTGCTTGTTATCAGTTTAGCTTGTGCTTGTTCTACAGGTTGAAAAAAGATCAGTTTTAAAGTGGACCACATAGAAAAGTTGCACCAGTTCAACTATGAAATTTTGACTGAGCCTGTCTCAAAGGTGCACTGTTTTATAGCAGGATCAGTCAGGGACTGCACTAATTCTTCTTGCCATCGACACAGCTATATGGGCAGAAGATTCTATGAATTTCTCCTGGCAAAAATGGATTTTTACTCCTTTAGTCTGCTTTGCTTGTGGAAGGTAGCTGTATCTGTACAAAACATGATCATGCCTCTGGTGGTTGCTGCCTACAAGGAATACTGGCCTGATGGAGTAAGTCTGGCAAACACTCAACTGTAGGCCTGAGCCAGATAAAAACTAGAGTTTTTCCTGCATAGTTCTTTTCTTTTTACAAGTAAAACAGCTCTGTAAAACAAGCTCTAGTTCTACAGCACTTACATAGATATGCTGCTACAAAATCCTTGCATTATGTGGCTTATGCTTGGGAAAGGTCATGGCTCTGTTGGCAGCAATATTCCTTTTCTTGTCATGTCCTCTCTTCTCATTAGAGGGCTTTGTTGGTAGAGGCACCTGGCATAATTGTGGCTCTAGACAATCCCTTCTGTTCTCCTCAACTTTATAAAACTTGTGATCTGGTATCTTTGTAGTATTTATTTTCATGATATTCCCATGGAGCTGAACTCTGCTCCAATTATTCTTGTTTTATGGGTGAAAAACTGTCTGACAAAGAGGCAAGTTGACCTGCCCAAGGCCTGCAGAAGGTCTGTGGTGTGACAGAGAGTTAGACTGAAATGAGACAATGTAAGCAGTAGCCAGAGCAGCTTCTGGGTTTGGACTTGCTCAGATATTGCACATTAATCTCTCTATGACTAAAATCTGGCTGCAGTAGTACACTTCCTTGAGTAGTACCAATAATGAAGTTTGTTTTAATGTAACTTAGTGTCTTGTGGTTGGATTATTTCATCTCCTAAAAAGCCAAACTGCAACTGAAACACCTGCTGCAGTTCACATGTTTTCAACTTTTCCTGCTGTGTGGGTTGTCTGGTACCAAAGCCTACAAGTTTCTCTTTCTGGACTTTCCTCAGTGGGAACATTAACATCACACTCCCATCTTCTCTCTCTGGCTATCCATTTCCATGACTTTTGTAAAAGCCAAACACCTTAAGATCCTCTTTCAACAATGGCCATGCTTAGAACTTATTGAGAGGGACTTATGAACAGACTCACAGACTGTATCACTACATAAGCCTCATGTAGGACAGAGATTGCCAGAAACTGGGTGAGATGAGCAATTTGTTGCTAAGACATGGAGACAAACTTATGGTTTTTGCCCCATTATCATTGTTGTATCCACTGTGTCTCTGTAGAGCACAATTGCTATTTCATTCTCTCTGCCATGGCCCCAGTTCTTCCTAATCTCTACTCCACCAATAGTGCTTTTTGCCATATCTGTAGAATGACTTCCAGAAGGAGGGATAGGATCTGTAAAATATAGGCCCCTCTTCCTGTGTTGCTAAGCAGGTACTGTCTGACTCCAGAGAAGTTTCTGAAAACCTTAGTCCCAGTGGACAAAGGAGATCAGGCTTTGAATGCAGAAAATGAAGCAAATTAGCAGGAAGCAATTGAGGTTTATACCTCTACTGGAGTTCTTGAGTTGATCTATAGTCATTTAGAGCTTTGCAAAACTGCAATGGTGCTGTATAAGGTGTGCACAAGAAATTGGTGTTAGGATCTTAGTTACTTGTATTAGAAATTTTCTGGGGGTGAGAGGGTGGCAGTCTGACACCCCTCAAACATGATTTTAGGTGTATCACTTCTGCAGTGTTCAGGAATAGTGTCCATCTTGCATTAGAGTGCAAATTGGCTCTCTGGCATAAATAAAGATCAAGAAGCCAAAGTTTGTGTCAAAAATCTCAGTTTTGAAATCAGCATGCCATGTAGAACCTGTGCTTTGATTTAACACTTTAATTCCAGCTTGAATGGTGTAATAATCAGACCCTGGGCAAACTGCTTTTTGCATATTTCTGTTCTATATCATTATCTTGATTAGTTTCTATAATACATTTGATTCAAAGCCCTCCATGAAGGACTGAGAAATCCTCTCTTCACACTCAATAGAAATATCTATCCTAATGTTAACATTTCTGTGTAGACTGCAGGACCCTGTCAGCCTATTTAAGCCCAGAAAAAGGCTTACTTCACAGACCAGTATTCTTTAGCATAAAAAGAGCAGAATATGCATTTGAAATACAAGAAAATTTCAAAAAATCTCACCAAAGCAAAGTGCAGTCACATACTCTGCTGATGAGGAGAATGTAGAAACCTATATTGAATAGAATTGTACATAAAGAAAGAAACAAAAGTAAACACATAGGACAGATAAACAAAGCAAGTGGTAACCTCTTCATAAAGCTAAGTCCTGTGATTGCAAAAGGTCAAAAATGCTTTAAATCACTGGAGCATGTTTCAATTACAAAGATGAAATGAAATGAGCTTTGAAGTACTATTTAAAATTGAGGAGAAGAATCCCAAAATCTCCAGGAGTCTCAAAGAGTTAAAAGTAATGAATTCAGCAATAAAAAGCATGATTCAATGTCAAAAAGTTTACAAGTTGACCATCTGAAAATACTTTGAGTTCAACAGATCAAAACAGATTGCTTGACTTGAACTTTAAAAGAAATAAACAACAAAAAAATATGTTTAGAAACACAAATTGTTTAATTGTTTGAAGTGAACTGGCTTTCCTTCCACACAGTTTGAATTTAATTGATTGGACTTTTCTGATTCAAAATGTTTTCAGGAATTTGGGAAGACAGAGATGTATGTTGTGGTTGTTACAAAGTGAAAATCTCATCTGATTGCTAGATGCTAGCAAGTCAATGACCTGAGGGATAATATCGTTACAGTGGAATCATAAGAATGAACAGTATTGTCCAAAAGACACAAGTGAAAAGTATTTAAAAGCCTTGGAAGCACTTTATGTCTAACAACACTGGCATCCGAATTTTGCATAGATGGCCAGATCTTCCACAGCATAGCATCACTGTTTAGTGTCATTAATCTGGTTTGCATCACTGTGAGGATCTGGCCCTTAACTGAAGATGTTCCAATGCTTTGTAGAACAATATAATCCAGCAAAAAAAATCAACAAACCTTGATCGTCAGCATGTGTCATGCAGGCGCTGTTTTATGGTTTAATGCCAGTGCACTTTTTCACCAGTTCTGATATTGACAAATTTATTTCTTCATAAGAAATTTTTAAAAATCTCTCCTCTTCTCCCTCCTACCCATCTTTGCTCTTCTCTCAGCTGTCATCACTGTTTACAGTTTGAGTAAGCAAAAATATATATTTACAAGTACAGCTTAGCGCTGTGTTTGCTGGTATAGACTGCCTGAGGGCATGTCTGTGAATTGAGCACCCAGCTACACACATAAATATACCCTCTTCTCTCATCAGACTTTCCCCTTCCCTGCCTTGTTTTCTTAAGCTGTATATTAAATCTTTTCTGTCAGATTCTGAGCTTTGTGAGATGGATACTGACGTCTTCATGTCTGTACGTGAGCTCTGTCAGATCCTGAGCAGTAAGCGTGAGGCTCCTATCATTCCTGAGCAGGGAAGACCAAACCTTCTGTCTTTATTGAACACCCCTGTGGCCACTATCTTGCTCTGTGAACCTACACGCTGGATTAGCTGAGGTCACAGAGCAGAAGAAACGTCATGTGCCTGCGTTGCAGCTGAGTATTTCACCTTATGGGGTTGCGTGTGAAAGCAGCCTTAGGAGAAGATTTTATTTTCAGCTGCAGCCTAGTGCTATGGCCCTTCTCCTGACTGGACATGTGCCCATCGGACAATCCCAGAGCATCTTGGTTGCCTGCCAGTCCCAGATGCCAGAAGCATGTCCCCACTTCCTCTCCCCTTACATGATGAAGTCTGCGGGGTCTCATTCACTATAACTCAGAGAAGTTGCATCTTATACAGTCTTGGGGCAGTGAGGCCAGACCCTTATGAAGGCCTCCAGATGTTATTGTAATAGCAATAACAATTAAAAATCTACCATGACAAAATGAATAAGGTACAATAAAGTTAAAATCTGGCTTTTCATATAGTTTTAGAAAAGATGTTGCAAAGAAATAGCTACACTCTTATCAGAGCTGGCCTTCAGCATCATGCAGACAGTGTTTGTGGCTTTCCAAATCCTCATGACTTCAAGTACTGCTGATGCCAACCGAAAGCGAACAGTTCCCAGAAATTTTGCAGAATTTCTTCTCAGTGTTCAACTAGTCAGTAATCAGTGTCCAGTGGTTAAGGTCAGTAACCGGTGTTCAGTTCCTAAGTCCCCTGGGAATTGCCTTTATAAGTTTGGGAAAGACATTAAGGACTTGTTCACACTGCTAAAATTAACTTCATTTTTTTTTACTGTAGTATTACTGATGGATATGTAGCTGCCGCAATGTTATACCAGTAAACACAAAACATGTTAGTTTTAGGCTGATGTATTTGCTGAAGTCGACTTCTAGAAGAACAGTTGACCAGTTTTGTTTGTTTGTTTGACCTTCATTGTAGTTTTGACCCTGGGTAGCTACAGTGGTTTTAGTGGTTCTGAAGTAAAAGAAGAATGTATCTTTCTAAAGCAACTTTTCTCCCTGTGAAATGGGAGTGATAGTACTGATTAGCTTTATCTCAATGATACTGTTGAATACACTGTAAAAACTGACAGACTGTATTTGTCATGGGAGTTGCTGTGGCAGATGAAGGCAGCCCTTGTACCCAAGGCTCCCTACATTTATTCATGTGTAGGCAAAAATATATTTAGATATTTGTCTCAACTGCACTTATCTGTGTCACAAAAACTAAATATAAAACCTAGGGAAAGCTAGGTTGTTGCTTGCCACTATTTTCCTAGCCACAGAAAATCTGTAATAAAGATTTACGTGAATAAGCTATAAAACATCTTGCTAGACGCAGACCTGGTAGACTCATGATTTTTGTAGATAGTGATCAAATGGTCTGTGAGTAGCCTGAACAGTTCTTGGGAAAGGTGTGAACCCACTAACCCCTCACCTCCAGAGGGATACTAAGTGTTTTTTGCTCATGGTATGGTAGATAATGTATTTGGGCTTGTTTATGTAAACCGTGATACTGATTTTGCTAATAAGAGTTATCCAGACACTGCTTTCTGATCACAGATCCTTATTTGATTTTCCATAAGGCCATATAGAATCAATTTCAACTAAATCAAAATGTGACTGTCTTAATTCTCAAAAAATATTTACATGACCACGTGTAAGCACTAGAAACAATGTGTATTGACTATTTTGTTATTGATGAGAAAATATTTGTGATGATCGCAATAATATCAGTGAGGATTTTTGTGGATTTGCATCCCCTACACATAGTGAAACCTCACAGTGATGACTTAGCCAAAATGTGAGTTCAAGAAAGAATATAAACCTGTTCAATTCCTACCAGTGAGTCATAATGTCTGGAAACAGAGGAAAAACCAGCATCATGAGCAGGATTTTCAAACTTGTCTAAAGGTGCTCACTCCTTCAGTTGCCAAAAGTGTTTTGGTGCCTTTGCAGACCACAGAATTGATTATCAAAGAGCTCTGTAACACTCTGGGAAGTAAGAATAAGTTCAGAACCCTTGTCCTTTGATAGCCTTTGAAAAATGGCTCAATATTTTTAAACAGTATAGATATTCAGGGAGTATTAGTGAGAAGAATGCTCTGCCTTTATGCTCTGCATCTACCATCTGGACAAGTCCTGCTACTGTGTTATCTGACAAAGACGCAGTTTTCCTGGAATGCAGAGTTGATAAAAATTTGAATCCAGTATGATATTCTCTGCACAGATAAACCACAGGACTATGAGATTTAGCACATGAAGTTCATGTAGAACTACCTTCTGCTGACAATTTTGTTCTGCAAAAATCAAATACGCTTCTTGGTTAGTGTGTAGATTCACTGCAATATGTTTCAGAAAGTTCTTTCCTCCAATTTTCACACTAATTCACAAGAGAAAGCATGAAACTGTCTTCTAGTTGCTAGGATTACAGTATATTAGTGAAGAAAAAAGGAATCGCCCTAATAAATGGACATACAGAAGTGAATTACAAATATGAATACTGTAAAGTGGTCATAGTTTCACTGGTCCCAAAGGCAGACTGTCCTTGTTCTGCTTTCACACTGGATACCTGACATAACTGGAGGCTGTGATCCTGTGCTTTGTTAATCTTTTATGCCTTTTATATTGGTGATTGGTTTATAATCTGACAGCTGGAAACTTGAACCACAAAATGCATACAATTTATCCAAAAGGAATTCCAGTTAATGAGCATCCATGCACTTTGTTAACACACTTTTAGCTCTTTTCAGGCTTCTAAGCAAATAGCGGTATATACTGTATGCAGCATATTTCAGGGCCAAACCAGCTCCAAAACAAGTCAGTGGGAGTCTGTCTTTCTCCTTTCAGTGAGATGGAATTGGACTGATAAAGCTGTGAGAAACACTGGGGAAACCTTTGGGAATACTTACTCAAAATTACTTAATGAGTCAGGATGAAAATACATGATTCCTCTGGTATTCCCTAAACCTTCATATTTTCAGTAATACAGTATGCCAAGATACTGGAAACCAGAGTTTATCCTCTAAACCCACTATACCCACAGCTATACCAAACAGTGGGGGCTGTCATCTCTTTACATCAGTCATCTAAGTATTGTGTCAAAGAGATGTTAGTTCTGGGAGTTGAAGAGTGAGGTCACTCATGACTCCTCTACACTTTTGGTCCCTAATACTCCCAGACACGACTACATCCAAGATGGCATGGATCACCAGTCTGTGAATAAGATAACTATTCAGTGTGAATGGTCTTCTGCATATCACATTCATCCAAATCCTTAGGCTCAACTCTAACTTCTGGTACTTTCAAATAGACTCATGCTAGCTCATGCTACCTCACATCATTCCTACTTTGAAAACTTAGGAAGCCTGGGAATGTATCTGAATCTCAAACCTTGACATTTTATAGATATACAAACACACTCTTGATGTCTTTGCCTTTCTTCTTTAAATCGTCACTCTTTTTTTTTTTTTTTCCTCCAGAGTTAACATACTCAGACTGTAACTTTTTTTACCAGTGTTCTCCCATTAAAATGGCAACTTTATGACTGTCCTGTCACTCCTATTGGAGCTTGACCGTCTGTTGCAATGCGTGAGTGGTGGCTGACCCACTTCTCACACTTAAATCCAAAGGACTCTTGAAATAAAAAATCGGAATCTCATTTGCTTGACAGCCGTTGGTTGTGACTAACCCATCACAACAGTGCAAGAGACAGTGTGGCATAGCAAGAAAAATGCTGTTTTATATTTGAACCATATGGAAACCAAGAACAGACAAGAATTAAAGTTTTCTTTAACAAGAAACATAGGAGCCATTCCAAACCATTATCTTTCAAAATAGTGCCCTGAGTAAGAAAGGATAGTTACTATGCCTTACAAAGCTCAAAGAAAATAAGAAGAGCTAAGTAAAAATGAAGTTAATTGAAAATGAGTACTGAAGAAACAAAGTACAAACAAAACAAAAAAGAGAGGTAATTCTGCCATAAATAGATCTTGTTAATTATCTATGTATAATATTTTAGACTTAACAAAGGACATTCATCCAAATTCAAGCAGTCATAACAACTAGTAACATTTTCATTAAAAACAGACTAAGCCTTGTCTTCATGTCAAGTCCATTATGTTGCAAAATTGTAATTAAATGAATTTCAGCAACTCTGTACCTCTTCATTTGTTTGGACCAGGGCTATTTAATATGCCAGCATCATTGCAACTGTTTTGTGTTTCTAAAAAACACAAAACCAAACTACTAAAGAAGAAAATCTTTCTTAGAAACAATCCTTCAGTATGATTTTTTTACTTGCAAATTCAGTTTTCCAGGATTTACTCCGTGTAACACTTTTTACTGCTGTTGTTACATAGTGTATGGAAGAAGATACTATTCTCTTAAAAGAGAGAGACTGAGTGCTTCCAAATTTCACATGCAGCTTCATCTTTATGTTATACTCAGAAAGAAGTGAAATGAAACCGATTTAGTTGCCTTAACACCTGTGCTTTCAGAGGGAACACAAATGTTCTTTGTGTTTTCTAAAGATTTGTATTATCAACCATGATTGTCAATCTTCTGGTTTACTTCTCACAAGAAGTAATTGTAAAATGGTGGGTCAACCATCCCAGTGACCCTGTTCTCACATACGAGCTCTGGAATCAAACAGAATTTCCACCTTCTAAAGTGATTCCATCTTGTAGCTGAAGGCTGCATTGTCTGAGAAGACCACAACCCAAGAGACTGTAGAAGTTTCTCTCAATGTTAGCAAATCTTCAGATTTCTCATCCTTTTTATTTTTTTATTTTTATTTATTTATTTATTTTAACTACATTGCCTTCATTTGACTCCAGTTGGCACACTAAGAGATTACAGGCATCAAGTTTCACCTCAGAAATCGTAGTAACCATAAGGCCTGTATTTAATGAAGTGGCTCCCACCTCAACAGAATGAGACTGCTTTTACTACATTATTATGATAATCAACAATTAAGTCGGCATTTGCCAGCCATAACCACAGATGTCTTCTTTGAAGTGTGGGAGAAACAGTGCTAATGTCAAATACCAGAGTGTGGGAACACTTGGCATACACCACCAGCATAAGAAAATCAAGCATTTGGCCATGTTCCTGGAAGATACTGTGACTGAAGTGAGAGAAATATATAATTAGGAAGAATCTGTACATCAACAAGAGCTGCACCCACTTTATTGTAAAAGTGATGGGGAAATCACAGCATTATTTGTTGTTCTTCACCTCTTCTGCCATTAAGGTATCCAAAACACATATCTGATGTTGATTTTAAGAAGGCTTCTGAGAGGCCCTCCTTTAGCTTTGAGCTCTACATGTACAATAAGCAGAGCCTCCACAGCAATGCCTTTGAGCAATGAACCACCTTTAAATCATAGTCTAGTAGAAGTGTTCATATTTGACTAGTATATGTCTTGCCTAGTTCCAGTACAGTAAGTTCAATAGGCTTGGAGCTGAACTGCAGTACAGCCATTAATCAAAAACCCTATAAAATTGAGTTCCAGGAATTTATAAATACATAATACAAATATGAACTCCAGGATTTTTTCTGTAAACACTCCATCTCAGCAATGCTTCATGTCTCTCCAAGCACCATAACTTCACCAGCTGGCATAGCTTGTTCTACCTCTTGATTTCTGTCTGCCTCAACCGCGTTGTCTTGTTTTCTATGCCTGCTTTTCAGTTCACAGTCATTGTGAAGGAGAGAGGAAAAGGAAACTGTCACCACCACAAAAACCAACCTATCTTTTCCCATGAGACAAGCACGGCATGACCCCGTAGGTCTGTAATCAACTGCTTGCCTTATTTCTGGAATAAGGTGGACAGAACTGAATCCCTCCTACCCACATGCCAGCAGCCTGTCCATGAAACATCAGGAGTTCAGTGTAACTCCAAAGTTCACCAAAGCCCTTAGGAATCTCTGCATTAACTTCATTTGGATTGGTCTATGGAGTCCTAATGTTTTCACTTTACGAGTAGGCAGAAAAAATGGATTACTTCTTTGCTTTGCTTTCTCTGAAGGAATGTTCTCTCTGTTTATGGTTTCCTTTTAAATGAAAACTGCCTTTTCACCTCCTTCATTGCTGTTCTGCATTAAAACCACCATGTTTAGCTGTCATAGAGAGAAGTCTGACAATGGAAAGTGTTTCTATTGGTCCCATGTCCTACTGAGACCACTTGACCCAACCTTCAGAAATGCTGCTAAGTGATTATTTTGGAGAGGGTTGAAAATGGAGTTCACTTTCTTTGCCTTCCAGGAGTGACTTGCAAACGACTTTCCCAGTGAATTAATTTGCTTTCATGTACTCTGCAAAGCTTTGTTTTGTCTTGTCTTGGACCAGACTACACTGTGATGGCATAAGCACGTTTGTCCCTAACCTGAAAAGTCTCGTAAAGTGAGAAGACTTGAGTTTTCTTGTGAGTGTTTGGGGTTTTTATTTTTTGCTTTTAGTTTGGCATGAAAACACATCTCAGTAATTCATAAAGCATTGAAGATATTCATTGTAGCCTAAGTAAATGGAAGTAATGTTTAATTTTTCATTTTTCAGTGATGATGTAGCACGTAATACTGCATATGCAGTTTACAAGGCTCCTACCACTAGCATTTGGACTCCATTTTAAACTTATAAATCATATGCTAAGTATAGTGCTTGTTTGCGTCTGTTAAGTATTTCCTTCTCGTTTGTTCTTATCAACATCCAGTAATGATATATACATATGTCACGCAAGACAGTAAATATGCAGAAGTTCCAAGGAAAAGTTCAGTGCCATATCTCTGCTGATTAATGCACAAATGTTTGAAACCAGCATAAAAGCTAGAACAGTGATAACCTTTAGCATAGTCCAGAGGAATGAACACAGCAGATAAATGTGATCCTATGGAAAACACCACAGCAAAACTTATACGCCACCCAGCCTCCGCTTCAAGGACTCCAGACAATTGTGTTCTCTAGTCCTGTTCATTCCCAGGTGTATTTCACTCAGTCTGGGAGGCAGGAAATTGCATTTTCATCTTTATTCTACCACCAGCTGTAAGCTAAATCCATACTTGAAGGCTCTACCAACAAATCCATTAAGTACAGGAATCTCCTGCCACTGTGCTCATTAGTCATTTTAACTCTGTGCCTCCATTTCCCACAGTTGTACTATACAGATGAAGAGCCTTTCCTACACAATGCAAATGTGAGAATTAACAGGTGAGGCTTTGCACAGTGCTATTGGTACTAACACTACCAAAGCATTAGGAAATGGAGAAGAACCTCAAGCGTGTACCTGAGGAAGAAGCTGAACATTGCAATTGAGAATAAGAGATTATAAGATACAGAAAGAGATATTAATGACCTCTCCAGCAAACTTGTGTTATCTTTCCAGCCAAATCCTGTTACTCATATAACCTGATTACAGACTAAGACCTGTACTTATATCTGTGTTTCTAAGTGGTTGTTTCATGAGGAAAAAAATTGTATATGAACCAAGAAAACATGATAATCATTGTAGATATTTACAGAAGCCTCTCAGCACAAGAGCCAGTTTAGTAAAGACCATATGCCTTGTAACTGTCACAGGGAGCTAAGACCTTTACTCAGGTGGTCACCCACTGGTGTCTATTTCCATTTGACATGCCCAAAGGAATTTTGTGTAGCCTCCAATAAGGCACACTGCTCTAGAAGGTCTTGGGTCTAGGACAAGCTTTGCATGCACTTTTTCAGGCACCTCAAATGGCTCTTAAGACATTAAGAAAAGTGAATTTGTCCTTATCTGTTTATGAAAATGAAGGCCTGTGAGATTACAATGAGCAGCCTGTATCTAGTCTTCTTTCTGTATAGTTTAATGGCATATGTATATGGCATTGCCAAGGTATTTTACATAAGAGAAGTCATAGCTCATGTTTTCCAGATCTTGACATGTAGGTTTCCTCCACTGATGATGAACACAAATTGCCAGAACAGATTTTTGACCCTGTTATGTGACAGTGAAGCAAGGTCAGTACTGCTTAGCTTGAAGGATCAGGCAGGCACAGGGTATTCTTCTAACAGCTACGGATGCTACAGAAAGGCAACAGATTGCTTAGAAAAGATGGACAGTTTTCATCACTGGAGGTCACTGAGAACAGGATAGATAAACAGATATTTATTTACAGGGAAGAGTCTGTGAGGAAGACAAAGGTGATCTCTTCATGTCCATTTACGAGTCTGTGCAATTTTCTTGACTAAATCTTTTTCTTTTTGTGAACTCTAAGGCTACTGCAAGAGGAGAGAGAAGTGTGTCTCATGTATGAGAATGTGTTTGCAAATTTGTGATTAATAGACGAAACAACATGCACAGAGATGTTGTGATATGTTATTTCAAGTTATGCATAAATGTCCATTTCTGAATTCACTGCCTTTGTAAACTCACTGGAAAGCAAAAGATAACAGATCCTGAAAAAAAAACTAACAACCAAAACAACCATTTTAAGTTTGCTGGATTTCCTAAACTATGGCAAATGAAAACAGCATCTCAGGCTGCATTAGGCTGCAAGGTATGCACTGATCTGTTAATGATATAATACATGCCTGTGTGCATCTGTTTATCGAGACAAGGCTACTGAGGCTGTGAAGGAATGCCCCTGTGTTGCCCTCACAGATCTCAGCCTGAGGGTAAAGGTAAGTAGGAGACAGGGAAGAATATATCCATGGTGTATAGCACTAAGGGGACACTGTACTTGAGTGTGCTCTGGCACGGCTAAGGGAAAATAGTTCAGCATTTACATATTTATGCATCATTGTGTAAGAATAGCCCAAGACGTCGTACTGATTCTGTACCCATGTTGTGTATGGGCAGAAATCCAGGTTTGCCAGCCTGACAGGGCATAGATTTAGCCCTGGAACTGTCTGTTTAACTAAAATAGTTGTTGAGATGTGGTAATTAAAATATATAATGATGGTTTTAGAGCTTCCATGAATAATTGTATGTTCAACCATGTATAATTACAATTATCAAAAATGTCCTCTGTTTGCATAACACCTCGGTAGATCTGCTGAATTCTCTGCAGCTACTATACATACAGAGCCATTAAATGCAAATGCTTGTGCCTTGCTAAACAGCCACTAACAAACACACTGAAACACTGGGTGTGGAGAGAGATATTGGCCAAGGAAATCATATCCTGGTTTTATAAGGAAGAGCGTAGAATCTTTTATGTCTGCATGAGATATGGTTGCTTGGTTACATCATAAGAACAACAAAAGTCAAGGAAGAATCCCAAACATACTTCAAAATTCATAGCAAACTGAAGCCATCTGTCAGGAAAGGTAAAACTGAGATGAGCATTAACAATTTTTTAACAATAGTCATGGGTAATAATACTAACTGTAAATATCCCATCATTGTAGAAAACTAGCTAGCCTTCTCATAGAAGTCTAGCACATAGCAGGTGTTGAAAATGGAAATGCAATTTCCCAGCTAGGCAGACATCCAATATTTATGAGCCAAGTCTGTGGAAATAACAAACTGCCAATAGGGACAGAATAATTTAGTGGAAAATCGACTAAGTTTTCCACTTCAAGAAAAACTGTCATTCACCTTGTGTCCAATCATACTCATACTGATGTCTGAATGTATTGTCTGGTGCTGAAGCAATCATACCAGACACTAACACAAAGACAGGAGTATCCTCATGGCTAGAGTTAATCACATCTGCTTTGTTATCTGGCAGACCCAAGTGATGCATGGATGACAAAAAGACAAAAAAAACCCCCACAGATACCTGAGAGGGAAAACAGCCTACTGCCTTGCAGCAGCACCACTAATAGTTCCTGGGAAGTGTTTTAGATATGGATTAAATGTAGTCTAGTGTTGAAATTATATTCTGATTTGACAATATCGCAATCTTGTCAGATGTGCTTTGAAATTTCTACCAATTTGAGTGGAAATCTTTCATGAGGAATAGATGTTTCTCTAAGATTTCTAGAGCATGGGAATATTACCCTTCAACTTTTGGACTGAAGTCAGAACCAGAACTGAGGAGCTAGAATGGCTCTGAAGAACCAAGTCTGGAACACACCTCCTGGTAAGCCAAAATCTGAAGACTCTTGGATTTGCTCTGCAGCTATAAGGGGAAGAATTGATAGTTGCCAGACAGAGGTATCTGTTCCTGTCAACACTCCTAGCTCAGAAGTCAACTCCCAAATTCTCTTGAGAATTTCCTGTCTCCTGATAAGGCTCCTGTCTCATTTTGGCAGACTATCTATACTGAACTGTCAAACTACGCATAACAAGCCATGTTTCATGGGTATTTGCACAAATATAGATACTGCTGGCACCACCACACATGGCCAAGAAATCATTGAACCAATGCAGATCATTAAGGTGTGGAGAACTGAATTAATATGTCCAAAAAAGGAATATATTTAATGAATTTCCTTTCTTCCTTCTGTCTGAAACTCACTCTCTTAGAAGACTAGTGAGGAGTCTGGGCTCAGGCTAAGATCTAGATCTGGGAATAAAAGACCATAAGTGCAATCCCTGTGGTGGAGGTATCCATGGCTGGCTCTCTGTAAGGTGTGAGTTTCAGCCTTTGAGAACTGGGTTTAGGTAGATTAGAACACCCCTGTTCCCACCTCAGTGTATTTGTTATTCAGGCAGGCATGCCAAATAAACTCCACTAAATGAGTGCTTTTTTTTTTTTTTTTTTTTTTTGAGCTAGAGCTCATTCCTGAACAGTTTGTTGTAAACACTTGGTCAGAGTCACAGCAAGACACTTTGGAGCCTGGTTTGGCAACCCATCGCTCTTCCTTCCCTTTTCCTTGGATGCCTTCCAGTTGCTGCTAGCAAAGACTTCTGCATCCCCAGAGATCTGCAGGCCCTCCTTTTGGAGAAGGGCAATGGCTCTAGCGTATGTCCTTTTTGGTGCCTCCCTGAAGTGACAGCCCTGTTTACCTTAGCCTTTGCTTTGGCTAGATATGTACTGCTTAAATGTCAGACTGTGCTGCTAGATGCATCACTCAGGTATAGAATGTGTTTGTCCCATCCTCTCCAACAGACACTCCACTTTCAAGAAGTCCCCATGAAGATACTCACTTCTACAAATTTGCAAATCTCTGGACCCCCAAAGTCCAAAATTCCTTTAAAACCGAATGAACTTGAAGAAATGATTATGGAAAGACAAACAAATTTTTTTACTGAACACTGGCAAAATTATTTTGATAGGCATTTTTTTTCTATTCAGTAAAAAAAATATTTCTGTTCTCTCACTGTACTTGTTATTTATTTATTTATTTATTTATTTTGAAGTAGATATGTCACCTATAATCTGAAACTACACAAGACAGCATAAACAGCATTTTTCTATCTAAAAAGCAAAATGGATCATATCAATGAGTCTACAAAAGCTATATTCATATTTAGAGATGGAAGCTAAAGAGAGCCTTGCAATTGATGCATGAAGTCTATTCCAACTGAAATAACTCAAAAATTTTCTGTTCGTCTGAGTGAATCAGTTTATACCCCCAAAGCTGAGTGTATAACAAATTAATGAGAAAGTATAAAGAAAATAAATCAACCTACCCCAAAGAATAAAAGAAACAAGAATGACTGACTGAATGAATGACAGAAGGCTGTGCTAGGTTTTAGTAATGTGTTATGCATACGAGGCAATGGATGAGTATTGAAACATGCAATACCTAGGTTCTAGCAATGCATTCCTAAATACAGCTCCTGAAATCTTCCTTAAAGAATTAATTCAAAATTATTTGGATATGAATGCATTTGTGGGCATATGACATTGGCAGACCACAGCCTGAAAAATTCCCACCCCAAAATGTTTGTGATGCGAGAGTTAATTATGAAAATCCATATCCCAGTGAGTAGATACTAATAGAACTTAGGAGTCTAAAAACACACTAGCAAGTTGATACAGTTCTTTTTAAAGAATCCGAGGCTGCTTCTGTGGTGAACACTATCTGTCAACTGTATCTTCAGTCCATGACTTGAAGACTCTCACCCAGTTATATGGGATATTTAGCTGGCGTTTGTTTGGCAGATGAAGTCCTATGACAAGATCTCACACTATAATATGACACAATGTGCTGCCTCTCACATAGTACCTTTTTCTTTCAGGTGCATACCCATGTCCAGTGAGAAGAGCTACATTTTTCGCATGCATGCTCATCTACAATCATGTGATAAAACGAGTATACCAACTTAAAGCTGTGTGCTAGTGCAAGTTGCTACTTATTGTAGGGGAAAGTGCCTGAAAGCTTTCACAGAATCACAGAATCACAGAATGTTAGGGATTGGAAGGGACCTCGAAAGATCATCTAGTCCAATCCGCCTGCCAGGGCAGGAACACCTAGGTGAGGTTACACAGGAAGGCGTCCAGGCGGGTTTTGAATGTCTCCAGAGAAGGAGAATCCACAACCTCCCTGGGCAATCTGTTCCAGTGTTCCGTCACCCTCAAGAAGTTTCTTCTCAAATTTAAGTGGAACCTCTTGTGTTCCAGCTTGAACCCATTACCCCTTGTCTTACTGTTGGTTGTCACCGAGAAGAGCCTGGCTCCATCCTCGTGACACCCACCCTTCATATATTTATAAACATTGATGAGGTCACCCCTCAGTCTCCTCTTCTCCAAGCTAAAGAGACCCAGCTCCCTCAGCCTTTCCTCATAAGGGAGATGCTCCACTCCCTTCATCATCTTTGTGGCCCTGCGCTGGACTCTCTCAAGCAGTTCCCTATCCTTCTTGAACTGAGGGGCCCAGAACTGGACACAATATTCCAGATGAGGTCTCACCAGGGCAGAGTAGAGGGGAAGGAGAACCTCTCTCGATCTACTAACCACCCCCCTTCTAATACACCCCAGGATGCCATTGGCCTTCTTGGCCACAAGGGCACAGTGCTGGCTCATGGTCATCCTGCTGTCCACCAGGACCCCCAGGTCCCTTTCCCCTACACTGCTCTCTAATAGGTCATTCCCCAACCTATACTGGAACCTGGGGTTGTTCCTGCCCAGATGCAAGACTCTACATTTTCCCTTGTTATACTTCATTAAATTTTTCCCTGCCCAACTCTCTAGCCTGTCCAGATCTCGCTGGATGGCAGCACAGCCCTCTGGCGTGTCAGCCACTCCTCCCAGCTTTCTTCCTAGTTTTCTCCAATAGCATGACTATGAACTCTCAGAGACTGCTGATCCCTCTGAAACAGCTACACTGATGAGGAAGTCAGACAAGTATATTTCTTTATCACTACCAGGACTCAGGGCAATATCCAGCACCACTATAAACCTTTGAATTCATTGGGTTACAGAGGCACTAAATAAGACAACAGTATGAACTGGGCTGTCAGCACTGAAGCTCTTGGTCTAGGTTGTGAACAAATGCTTCCAGTACTGTGATGTACAATAAATAAAATGAAACAGGAGAATAGACTGACCTTGTTTGTGAACTAGAGGGTAAAGCCATCTTCGAATTATTTTGAGGCAGGTAACAATCAGAAAACAGAAAAAGAATTAAGAAGTGACTGCTGTTCCAGAATTTCCCAACACAGGCACAGTCTGGACTAATCCCCAGTTGCTCCTAAATAATTCTTAAAAATTATGCTTTATCACAAAATAAACATAAAAATATTTAGTGGAAGAGAAATATTCTTTATTGGTATAGGTATTGTTTTACCCTGCAAGCCACTCTGTGCACTTCCACTGTACCTTTTTATCCTGTTTTATTAAGGAAAAAAATTTGCATGATCACATTACCTGCTAATCCCTCCCAGTGATTTCTAAATTCACAAGTTTATCTTAACCAAATTCTCAAAGTTACTACAAGTTTCATGATAACTGGTGGAAGAAGACACTCAGGTTAGTGACTGTCTCACTCATAAAGAGTGAAGTGTTGCAAGTTCAGTAGCTTATAGGCTGTGCATTAGCATAGGTAGCGCTCTAAAATAGCTACGGCACATGCTGACTCCTGCCAATCTGGTAGTAAGAGAACATGGAAAAGAGATAAAACACTGTGTAGTTGCTTACAGGACAGGGAGGTGAGAGTAGGAGAGTAGGAAGAAGCTGAGGTATTGCTGAATGAAAGGGAATGAACCTCAGGGAAGGAATCTGGGCACGAGACACAAGTTCATAAGAAACCAGGCTTCATTCATGTAACAAATTACTTGTTTTGATTTAGTCTTTGTTACGTGGAAAATAATTTATGTTAAACTCAAAATCAGACACTCATATACCAGAATCAGATTACGTGCACGTAGACATGCTGGTAAATTCATAGCTTGCTTTAAATTCATACTTTAGGCTTGAATAAAACATTTTTTAAAAATTTTTGTTTGGTTTGTTTTGTTGGGTTTTTTTTGTTTTGGTTTGGTTTTTTTTGCGTGAACAAGAGCTTTGACTTCATGGGAATTACATACTGCCAACAATAAGTTTGGAGCAAAATGGACACAATTTTGATTGTGGATAAATTATTCTAGTTCTGAAGTGAACACATAACCATTACACTAAATTTGTATGAATGATGACATCTAGGAGGGAATACAGTAAGAGCCAGAGTCGTTAAAAGCCTTTCATGAAATTAGAAGGTAAGTAAACAAAACGGTTAAATCATCATCTCATGAAGTTCTACATGTCTTCTGTTTTATAAGTTATTGAATAACATCAAGATTGTGTATTCAGAACACAGATTTAAATATAATTTAATTCAGGACAACTGGAAGTATCAAGCCTTTGCTACTGAGACGTGTCTTTCCCTATAATTGGCTAGAATAATTTTACAAAAGGCGTTTCTTTGTTTTTATCAGTGAGACATACAGTCTAAATTTTGCAGCTCGCTTTCCTATTGCAAATTCTGTTTCTCTAGCATATGTTGCAGTGGGACACTGAGTTTGTAGCCAAGCAAGCTTTTTTCCCTTCTAGATGAAGAGGTGTCTGCATGTGTAATATCTTCCACCTCTTTGCATTCCTAGATGAAATATGAAATTAGAGACATAAATGAAATATGGAAATGTCTGAGAAGAAAACAAAGGTGAGAGTACCAGTAAGAACTGTGTCTGCTTAAAAAACATGATTGCAATCGCCTTTATAAATGCAGGAGGTGCTCTCTTGAAAATTTGGTTCTGCCAAGAAATAGAGAAAATTATAAATAAATTAAAGAAATTATGATAATTGGAAACACCCATTCAGTTGGAGAGGAACTGTGAAAGATGCATTTTTTACATTCATTCTTAGAACTGTACTTTTGATATAAATTGTGATATTGCATCAGTGTGCTGTTGATATGAACCATTAATCTCACAACAAAGTTCACAGCCTTTCCCTTAAATAAAGAACAATCCAAACCAAACCAACCAACCAACCAAAACCAAACCAAACCAAACCAAACCACCAAACCAAATCAAAAACCCCTTGCTGTTAACGGTTTAATTGTTTTGATTTTAACTGACAGCAACTTTAAAGGGTTGAAATTGGCAGACATTTGCTCTGGCTTTGTTTTTTCACTTTATAATGAAATGGCATCAATTATTTCAAACACAGTTAAATGTCTCAGAAAGAAGTTGACTTTCTTGAAAGCACAAAAATGTAGGGGAGAGAGGAAGTGATTCTAGCAGTGCCAACAATGAGGGAAACACTAATTTAGAACAGCCATTGCTGTTTTCACCACCAGATTGTCTCCATGTGTTCTAAATATGGTAAGATAACACAGTGATGGTACAGCTGATGCCAGTATCATCTACAGCACTCTTCAATGCAAAAGCAGTGAGAGGGGGGAATTTTCCATCTATTTCCTGCCCCCCATCACCAAAGAAAATAACGCAGGTGACATTCATAGGAGGAGACTTTATGAGCCTGACTTTGAGAAGCTCATTGACTCTCCTCTACAACTAGAGCAAAAATACTATTTGCAGCAATACAACCACACTGTATGGCAATGATGTGGTGTGGTTCTGCCTCTTTCTCTCAAATGAAATTGTGGATTAATACATACTGAAAACTGTGTACTAAAGGTTAAGGTTTGGCATCCGGGTGCAGTCAGCAATACTAGAAATGGAACTGGCTGAAAATTTTTCATTCTCCTTATGTAAAACATGCTTTGTGTACAATTTATGTTCTACATCAGATATTCATGTTTTGGCAATATTTTTCTCATTTTCACCATTAAACCTTAAATGCTAACAGTAAACATTTCAGTCCATGTGATTTGCATCAAATAAGATATTTCTATCTTTGTATCTTCTTAACAAAGTCAACACATTTTGTTTCTATAAACTTAATAACAAATTATGCAGCAGTTCTCTGTGTGGTCCTCTTGCTATTGTAGTAATTTTATTCACAGACAACGTTCTTCTTTCTAAGCAGAACCCCGTGAAGGATATAATCTCCAACAACTGGTTTATTAATATCCCTCAGATCAAACTGTTTGGTGAATCACAACTGTAGGGTTATATGGTGCACTACTGGAGATGTAGTTTGGAAATCTCAAGCAGTCACCCTTTTTTCTATGCCTCTAAATTTTTTCAAAAATACTGATTTTAATTTTTAAATACTAGTTTCAATTTCTGCCTTTCTGAGAGAGGGATGCAGAGGTGCTTTTTCCTTTAGTTCCTTTTCTTGTCTGAGTTCTGCCTAACCATCATCAAGGCACAGAATATTGTAGCAGGAGGAAAAACGAGAGAAAAAAAAAAAAAAAGGATATATGTAGAATACCAAGAGCAGAAAGATGATGAGTGAGAAAATAGAGACGTCAAAGGCCTCCAAATAGCCTAACCTTCGCTGAAGTCAAGCAGAAGAGATTCAAACAAGAGTTTGTCTCCTCACAAAATTAAGGAACACTATCAAAAAAGAACATGAGCAACAAGATGTCTAGAGGCCTGAGATTTGCTTAATACTGTGGCATTAAGAGGGGAAGATCAAGGCAGTTACCAGACTGTGATAAAAAAAGGAGGATATGTTGAAAGGTTTCAGAATCATATAAAGAAAAAAAACAATGGGAACAAAACTTTTTTACACAACATATTTGAGACTTTTTCAATCAAACAAGAAATTTCAGGAGAGATTAAGGACTCTGTCTGCTCAAATGGTAATGGGACACAAAGGTGTCAAACTGAGAAGTTAAAAAGTTAGAAATTCCTGATATATGTTTAGGAATAAAAAAAATTAAAAAAAAAAAAAAGAAAGAAAGAAAAAAAGAAGAAAAAATTTAAAAAAAAAGAAAGAAAAAAAAGAAAAAAAAAAGGAAAAAAGCAGCACATCAGAAACAAAACAAATTTTATTCACAGACAAGGTTCTTCTTTCTAGGCAGAACCCCGTGAAGGATATAATCTCCAACAACTAGTTTATTAATATCCCTCAGATCAAACTGTTTGGTGAATCATGACTGTAGGGTTATATGGTGCACTACTGGAGATGTAGTTTGGAAATCTCAAGCAGTCACCCTTTTTTCTATGCCTCTAAACTTTTTCAAAAATACTGATTTTAATTTTTAAATACTAGTTTCAATTTCTGCCTTTCTGAGAGAGGGATGCAGAGGTGCTTTTTCCTTTAGTTCCTTTTCTTGTCTGAGTTCTGCCTAACCATCATCAAGGCACAGAATATTGTAGCAGGAGGAAAAATGAGAAAAAAAAAAGAAAGGATATATGTAGAATACCAAGAGCAGAAAGATGATGAGTGAGAAAATAGAGACGTCAAAGGCATATTTTGGAGGGAAAGCAGGAGACCACAGCTGACTGGGTTACCAAACCACAAGCTTATAGGAACATGCAGACATAGGATAAAATTGAGGGCTACAAGCAAAAATAGACAAAAGGCAATTAGAGCCAGCTTGTAAAAGAAGCATGAAGGATTGCATTATGCATGGAAAAAAGTATCAACTTATGCAGCTCCAGCTTTTGGAAAGAATTGTTCTGCAAAAGATGGCAAAACAGAACTGAGGGTATTTACCAAGAAACTAAGTGTGTATACATACATTCTGCATGGCTGTGGAGAAGAAGTATTGGTTGGAACTGCTGAATAGTTTTTACATGTTATCTGGATCATTATCTTGAATCCAAATTAAAACTTTCTGACATAAACATTTTGGTTTTGTGCCCAAGTTAAAGTGAAACCTGAAATGTTGGGAAAGCATCAAAGACTATTATGGTGTTATGTGAAACTGTTTTATTCCAACTTGTCCCTAAGTTTAGGTTAAGAGATACCGTATTTTTATTTTTTAAGAGAACTTAGCACACACAAGTGGAAAAAGTGAGACACAGGTACAATATGTTTACCTCAAAGGAGTGTAAGAAGACCAAAACACAAACAAAAAAAGCTTTAAAAAAATGGAATTCACACTACCAATGATGGTGATTTCCCACAAATTAGATCCATGGTCCAAGGTTGCCACAGGTTGTTTATTTGTGTATTATCGGGAAAACATTTTGGAGGATGTGTATTACCAGTCTTATTAGTATGGAGAAGGTATACTATTTGCTTAAATGTCCTTCAGTGGAAAGTTTAAAGCAAGAATACCTACTTATTCAACCACAAGATTAAAACAAAAGACACTGTGAATTCTCATAATTGTAATGTAAAAAAAAAAAATCTACTTAGATAAGGAACAGGACATCTTCAGTCTTGTTCTGTTTACAATCAGTACACACATATATATGCACATATATACATATGTATGTGTACATGTACACGTATATATAATACATACATATATGTATTACATATAAAAAGGTAATTTCCAATATCTAAAGCAGAAATTTCAGTGGGTCAGACACCATCAAGAGACTGAACAGAGCTATTGTGTATTTTAGGCTTCTGCTTTCTCACTTTCTCACAAGTTTTATAGGTGTTATATTTCCATTACAAATTGTTATAAGAACGAGATCCAAATTACCCATAAATAAATTCTAATTAGCATAATATTAAAATATTATGACATAGCTAATGGACTTCAACTGGAATCCAGACTGCAGTGTTAAATGTAGTATAGGAAACAGCAAGGCAGAGAATTTCCTGTGATAAAAATTCAGAAGAATTTCTTTTGTGTTTCTGTGAATAACTCTGTAGTTTTCAAAATAGTTGAACAATTAGATGACTAAAAAGATACTAAAAAAATGGCTTTCCAAAATCATTTATCTTTAGTGTAATTTAGCCCTTGTTGAGACTAGATTTTGATGTTGATAATTGGCGAAGATGGGCTGGTGCTGAACAAACTTGACACCTGGCCCTTTTCATACTAATCTTTCAGTTTTTCCAGATGGCAGAGTTTACTTCTGTTCCCATCTGTTCCTTTTCAGTAAGAAAAATGAAGGAAAAAATTAAATAACTAAAACATTTAATGGCTTTTAGAGGGATCTTTGAGATTTTTTTCAAGACCTTTATTCTAGACCACGTTCCTGTGGAAGGCTGGCGATGGCACCTATGATTATTTGCCTCAGATCAATGGTAAAATGCCAGGTTTCATTTTTCAAGTTTTGCCTGAGATAATTCATCTGGATTAAAGTCATGGACGGAAAAATTAAAAGACCTGGAGTCATTACATCAGCACATACTTGCAAAAAGAGTAAACAAAACAAGCAAGCAAGCAGATAAACAAGAGTGGTATCGGACTTGTAATTAGATAACATTTGAAGCCGTGTAGCAGTGGACAGGTCAGAGCAGAATTTCAGATGAAATTTTGCCAGTTCAGATTTGGAAAACTGTTTCTACATTAAGAAAACTTGTTGTGCAGAACAACCACTCTTATTTCCCCCATTATTTGCATTAGTTTCTCTGTTTCATTCTCAGGTCTTGAGCCTGGTCTAAATTTGCCTCAAGATGAACTTATTCCCTGGGGGTCCATTAGGCTTCTTCCATGTAAGTGGGGTCAAAATTAGGCCTCTGCTAAGCTGGTTATCTCCAGAGCTAGAAACTGTCTATTCAAGAAAATTCAGGAGGAGGACGAGAGAAGCTGATAGATGGGAAAAGGCAGAAAAAAACAAAGTTAAATCCATCAATGGAAACCTGCCAGGTAACTAGAAAATTATTTTTCATACTACTTTCTAGTCTAAAAGTTTGCACGTGTTACTAGAAAATATCGGTTTACCAGGAGAAAATTCAGAATGCATTTATAATAAACAAGTTGCTAGGGATATTTATGAATAAAAATTAAAATAATCAAATTTATGGACCTGTCTGCAGGAAGGCTGTGGTAGTTGTGTGTGCTCGCATTTGAATATTTTAAATAGCAAGAAGCTGTCTCTACCTTTCTCTTGTCAATGATTTGGCACAGTTTCCTTTGAGGACCAAGAACATTTCTGATTCCAGTCATCCTAAAAGAGCAGGTTGTCCTAAGGGAACTGGAAAAAGGCAGTAGCTTAGTTCGCATGTCCCATTAAACAGTCTGATTACCTGAGAGGAGCCTCAGTATGTTTGCAGGGACATGGCAGAGCAAGTGGCTTTCTTCTGTGTGGCACAGCCTGTGCTCACACTGCAGGCACTGCAGGCTGCTGGCGCATAAAATTTTGTCTCTTATACTCCACCTGAGCCTCTTTACACATTAGGATGTCTTAACACCACTTTACAGAGTGTCTTCGGGCAGTTTGTGTCTGCAGAGATTTATAACGCCATCCAAGCAGAAATAAGGCTGCTTATACTTGTGCAGATTTGCTAATTGATTGGAGGATCAGGAGACTCTCTGAGCAAGTGCTGTATTGAACAGGCATGCCAATTTGTATAAAGTTGCTTTCTAGATCTCTGTCCGGGTTGCTGACTGGCAACAGACATACCTCAATTATCTTTGTGAGGATCCGATAAACTTTTCTCTTGAAAAAAAGAAAAAAACAAAAAAAGAGCTGTTCTCTAACACTAGATTATTTATTAAAATATTACTGTTGTTGTCAAAAATTATACTCTTTATTTTCACTTCTTTCTCAAAGAATACCATCAGAAAAATGACCACTTGATGTTAACTAATGAGAAGATAAAATGGAAACCAAAATTCTGCTGTAAAATCACCTCTTGCCAGCTGTCCTACTACCACCCAGGACAGTGTCATAACAACTTTTACATGGAAAAGCACTCAATACTGTAGTAATGAGTGACACTTAAGTTGAATGGGGGATGGTATGAAGATTTTAAGTGGAGTGATGGATGCCCAGTCACTTGATCTTTTTAAAATTAGACATGACAGAGCTTTGAAGAATATGCTGTCTGGCTGGCATGGTTCTTAGGATCACAGACCATATTAGGAGATATTGGACTGTAATAGGAGGTGGATTTTGTTGGTTTAAAATCTTCAGTTCTGAGGAATTTTACTTGACCTCCCAAGCCCTGCAGCTTTCAGAGTCCCTTGTGAGGCGGCAGAATCATACCCTGGAGTGCTCCAGGTCAACATGCTTCACTGGATTTGTCCCTGCAGCTGCAAGTACTAGTGTCCTGGTCTGTAGATGACTGGTGTCTCTAGTAGCCAACAGAAGAGTCAAAAAGGAGACAGGATTTTGAAAAAGGGAGAAACCTGCCAGGTTTTTAAACTTTGGTGTCCAGGGAGACTTAGTTGAGATTTAGTAGAACAAGGGAAAGGTTTGTTTCTGAGGAAGAGGCAAACTCCAGCAAAGAAATGGATTTGCTACAATTTTTATGATTCAGTATACCAGTCATCTAATAAGAGCATATTCTTTTCCTCTCTCTGATTTCTATGATTCAACATACTAAAATGTTGTGGATGTGCATCTATGGTTAAAAAACAAACAAACAAACCACCACCACCACCAAAAAATATCCCCAAACTAAATATTAAGTCTCAAAGTTAGTGTTTGGTTACAGTCTTACTAATTTTAGTAGAATTGCCTGGATGCAAGAGAGGTCAAAATCTGGCCCACAATCAGGTGGATTTCCACATTTGCTCGGCTGGGGACTCCAGCTTTTATGAAAATCAGAAATAAATGCATTAATTTCAGTGGTGTACTAGTGTTTACATGCAGAGAAATTGTCTGAGCAGACAGGGATCAGGTTAGGAAAGAGAAAGCCCTGATAAAATTAATGATGGCCAGAGACATCGAGGGCAACAAGAAAAGCTTCTATAGGTACATCAATAATAAAAGGAAGACTAGGGAAAAAGTGGGTCCTCTCTGGAGGGAAATGGGAGAGCCTAGAGAAGGCTGACGTACTCAGAGACTTCTTTGCCTCAGTCTTTGCTGCCAAGAGCTCCAGCCACACCATCCAAATTGCAGAAGGCAAAGGCAAGGACTGGGAGAATGAAGAATCAGCCACTGTAGGAGATCAGGCTCGAGACCGTCTAAGGAACCTGAAGCTGCACAAGTCCAAGGGATCTGATGAGATGCATCTGTGGGTCCCGAGGGAACTGGCAGATGAAGTTGCTAAGCCGCTGTCCCTCATATCTGAGAAGTCATAGCAGTCCAGTGAAGTTCCTACTGACTGGAAAAGGGGAAACTTAACCTCCACTTTTAAAAAGGAAAAAAAGGAAGAACCAGGGAACTATGGGCTGGTCAGTCTCACCTCTGTGCCCAGCAAGATCATGGAGAAGACCCTACTGGAGGCTATGCTGAGACACATGGAAAATAAGGAGGTGATTGGTGACAACCAACTTGGCTTCACTAAGGGCAAATCATGCCTGACAAATCTGGTGGTCTTCTATGAAAGGGTTACAGAGTTGTTGGATAAGAGAAGAGCAACTGACACCATCTGCCTGGACTAGTGCAAAGCATTTGACACTATCTCATACAACATCCTTCTCTTTAAATTGAAGAGACAAGGATTTGACAGATGGACCACTTGGTGGATAGGGAATTGGATGGATGGTCAAACTCAAAGACTTGCAGCCAATGACTCAATATCCAAGTGGAGGCCAGTGACAAGTGGGCTTCCTCATGGGTAAGTATTGGGACCGGTGCTGTTTAACATCTTTTTTGGAAACATGGACAGTGGGTTTGAGTGCACCCTCAGCAAGTTTGCCAAGAACACCAAGCTGTATGGTGTAGTCAACACGCTGGAAGGAAGGGATGGCATCCAGATGGACCTTGACAGGCTTGATAAGTGGGCCCATGTGAACCTCATGAAGCTTAATAAGGCCAACTGCAAGGTCCTGCCCATGGGTCGGGGCAATCCCAAGCAAAAATATGGGTTGGGTGGACAATGGATTGAGAGCAGCCCTGAGGAGAAGGACTTGGGGGTGTTGGTTGATGAGAAGCTCAATATGACCTAGCATTGTGTGCCTGAGACCAGAAAGCCAACCAAATCCTGGTACTGCATTCAACCCTTGGACCACAACATAAGAAAGACACGGAACTGTTGAAGCAAGTCCACAAAGATGATCAGAGGGATGAAGCACCTCTCCTATGAAGACAGGCTGAGAGAGTTGGGATTGTTCAGCCTGGAGAAGAGAAGACTCTGGGGAAACCTTAGAGTAGCCTTCCAGTACCTAAAGGGGACCTACAAGAAAGCTGGAGATGGACTTTTTGCAAGGGCATGTAGTGATAGGACAAGGGGAAATGGCTTTAAACTGAAAGAGGGTAGAAATTCTTCATTATGAGGGTAGTGAGGCACTGGAACAGGCTGCCCAGAGAAGTTGTGGATGTCACATCTCTGGAAGTGCTCAAGGCCAGGTTGGATAGGGCTTTGAGCAACCTAGTCTAGTCTTAGTTGTCCCTGCCTATCGCAAGGGAGGTGGAACCAGATGACCTTTAAGGTCCCTTGCAATCCAAACCATTCTATGATCCTATGATTCTGATTCTATGATTCTATGACTCTATATGATTCTATGTCAAATCTGTCATCAGTGACTGAGTCAGAAAAGGCACAATCTGAACCAGAGACATAGAAAAAGATTCTATTCTACTATGATAAACAAATGAACTAACCAAAGAACAACTAAAACAGTCAGATTTGCTTAATGGTGGTTCAAAGGACAGCAAACACTGAAAATTCATCAGCTTTTATTTGAGAGGAATGAAGCAAATGAAAACAAACTATGAGAAAAAAGGCAAAATGAACAGGAAGCTTTCCTAGTAGAGGAAAGATGGAAAAAAAATAGAAAAATCAGAATATTTCAATGGACTTTAAAAACTTATCTGTTTCCCCAAAATGTAAACTCCTCCAAAGTAGACCACACTTTTTTTTTTTCAGATCGTCTCGTAGTAGTATTTAGATTGTTTTGTTTTTCTCAGAGCTTATAATTGTTACTCTTTCAAGAGAAAAGCTAAATATTGTTCTGAGTGTTTCAGACTTATAAACACAGTTTGAATACAGAAACTACAACCTCTCAGCAGAAAAATAAAATCTCTTTCCAGATTGCTTCATTAGTAGCTTTTGTGCTAACAAACTGATTCAAAGTTTTTTCGAAGTATATGTAGAGCCCATCCAGGAGGAAAGATATATTAAGGCATTACTTCCTAAAGGTGTTCCGATATGGTGAGATGTTTGCCATCTGTCTCAGAAAGAGTTTTACTCTGTAAAATTATCTGTTGCAAATCATGCCTATTAACAGAAGCAGCGAGACTATACCAGCCACTCTATACCACCAACATACAGTTTCTCCAGGACTGATTTCCACATGGCACCTATACCAATAAATAAAGCAGGGCCAGGATATGGTGTCAAGCACTGGCATGCAAAGCCTGCTTCATGTAGGGTGCTTTATGTGCAAGTGCCACACAGAACTGAGGAATGTGTTTGGCAGATGGTGGTACTCGTCACACATGCCCAAGCAGAAAGGATGACTCTTCTTTAATACACAGATGTGTAAAGTACAAGTATTCATATTCTTATTTACAAGAGTGATAACATTTAAAAGAGTTCTAGTTGTAGGACTTTCAGATCCTCATAGTACTGGATTAGTTGTACTTCTGTTGATGCTAAAACTTCCATTCACTTCTGAAAAATAAGCGTCAACTCCGTTTTTGAAAATCCTGTTTTCTGGGCCTTAGGGCCATCAGGTTAAAAAATCTGATAGCCCTCATTGGTGCTAATGCCAAGGAGTTTTAAGCTAGAGTTGCTTTCAACTTTGTGTATGTCTGAAGAAGTTGCTAGGTAGCCCCTGTGAACAGGAGATGTTTTAATAACATGCATTTCTCATCAGATGAAAACTTCCTTCCTTATTTTTTTTGAAAAATAAGTTTATTTTGTCCAAAGGCTTGAGGGATCTCACTCCTTACAGTCTAAGTCTGCTGTTTTTCCTGTGTTCCAAAACAAATTGGTGCTTAAGAGACAACTGGAAATAGATGGCAAGTGGGTGGGGTCCATGGTGGTCAGGAAGGATGAAGTAGGAGCACCATGAGGGATCCCGGCCTGTGAACAGATAGCACTTGTGTGCGTGGCAGAGCTGAGGTGAAGAAGGAGTTACTCAGCATGCCAATATGATGACAAGATGCCTGACTCCCTCACAGGGATGCGGGTACCAGTTTGTAGAAAAATTCCAAGAGGGGTAACGGGTTGGTCAATGCAACAAAGGGTGATTATATGTCAGTCTTACATGGCCTAAAGGGAGGTCAAGGACAGTGCTAGGAAGGCCAGAAACAGGAGGATGAAGAAATAGGATGCAGTGTTCTCGCAATGCAGTCACATACTGACCTCTCCTCTGCTATTCACACACACACATGCATGCATCATCCCCGCACATATAAACTTATAAGTGTCTCCCATCTACTCTGAAAAAAACAAATCAGGCCTCAAAACGGGATGTAAGCCATAAACCAGGATGCTGGCAAATGATGACTATCGAGGCTGGGGTATTGTCAAGTGATGTACCACTCTTTTCAGTTGTGTCTTTGAGCAGTCTGAAAGCATTAAGTTGTAAAGCTGTGGAAAAATAGAACAGTAGAGAAGGAATGGGTGGCAAATGGGTAGAAAGGACGGAAAGGCTAGAAAAAAATGTTTTACAGGACAGAGAGTAGTTAGAAAAATGGGCAGAAAATAAGACACTCAGAGGGGACAAGCCTAAGATAATACGTCTAGGGAAAATCAATTCAAAGCACCTATATTAAATGTCACGGAGGAAGCTGGAAAGGCATAATATTGCAAATTAGCTAGCCATGACTTACACAATAAATTAGTGCTGGATTTATTACACAGAAGTTCATTTATAGTAGAAGAGAGAAAGAGAAGATAAAAGAAGAGAGTGCAAAAAGTCAGTATAATTACAGAAGGCAGATAAAGAGATTAAAGAAGTCTCCTGCTTTTGGAATGTCAGCTTTATTCCTGGACATTCTAGTGCCACAAAGATATGGATGAAACTGAGAGAAGTCTGAAAAAAAGTATAATGAAAAAAAAAAACAGAAGAAAAATCTTAAAGAAAAAAAATAATAATATGCACTCTGTAAAACAAAGACGGGATTAAAAAAGGGGCAGCTCATGTCAAGTATTTGAGAAATATATTTAGTAAACAGTAAGCAAAGTTACTCAAGATGCTGGAGAATCTAAGTTCCCACTGCAAATATCAATAAACAGCAAAGAAAACCTATCCTTTCAGGAAGAATTTTAATGTTATGGAGTTATCTGCATCATCCATTTGGAAAGCTCGTCATGCAAAATAAGACTGTGCAAGTAGCTTGAGAAAAAAGTGGAGGAAATAGTTTTGTACTTATCATAGGAGCTGAAAACAGTGAGCCGAATAAATATTTTCTAACTTTTGAATGTACAAATACAAGAAAGACTTCCAACACATCAAATGACATGTCTCTCTTAATGACCATGGTTTTGTTGCCTAATCCAAAGCAGGGTCATTTCCCTAAGATGGTGTCACTGGACTTTATTTTTGATGCTACCTTGGAGTTTGCTTTTGTGCATACCACTTATGTGCTAGGAGTGGGTAGGAAAGTGTGGGGAATTGTAGAGAGAGGACACACAGACATGTTTCCACATTCTTCCAAAGCCTTTCTTAAATAATTTTGCTGTAGCCTTTGCATCTAAGGAACATTTTTTTGACTCAACTGACTATACATTATTTTATTCCCCTAAGGCATCAGTTTTATCATTATCATTTAATATTTCTGAAACCAAGCTCATCACAGATCTCAGCATCCAGTGGTACTACAAGTTAACCTCAAATACATCCTACTGGGAAGACTGGTTAAATGTCTCCATCTGATTTATGAGGTCTGTACTTGATAGCTAAAAGTCATAACATCTGATCTTGGTTTGTAGCAGAAACTAAATACTGTTCAAATCCCATCTCTCAAGAGGACAAAAGGTGCTTTCATCTTTTGAGTGTGATCGTCCACCTCCTGGCTAAGGCAGAAGCCACAAGAGAGGCTGCTATCTTAGAAGTTGTCTGACCACAAAGCTATTCAGAAGCAGCTGCTGGATTTAAATTTCACGCTCACAACCTGAATTCACTTCTGAGTGCAGATGAGACTTTAAACATCCATGTAGAGTACAATGTACTTCCTTCTGTAACTCTTCAGTTAACTGCCAGTTACCTCTAATGATATTGATTTAGACTTCCGGCAAATGTGGGTGAATTTTTGTAGGGCATAGCCTAGAAATATTTTTTTCTGAATTAACAAGATTAACACTTTATCTCATGCTAACTCAGCTAATGTGAGATAAAACATGTAAAATCTATCGCAGGGACAAACCCAAAATAAAGGAATTTATTGCTGGAAGGTATGAAAGAGCAACTGAGAAGAAGCACACTTATTGCTGTGGTTCCATTATGGGCAACAAAGGCAGCTGAAGCATAGAAAATGTTGGAGGAGTGCTGCAAATCTTATCCTGCAGGATACAGTCCTCCAAGAATGTTTTCATCACTTCTGGTACAGGTTTTAATAGATAACACAAATGGAGCTTGTTCTGTGGAATCTGTATATTTACACGGTTAGGCAGGTGGTGACTCCCTCTGAAGTACAGGCAGAGTGGCAATGAGTCATGCACACCAGTTTCCCAGCACTGCCTGATGGAAACATGGTATTACCTGCTATCCTCTCCATGTGCATTGAAATGCAACCAACACATTACTTCTCTGAGCTCTGGATGACCACCAATGAGTTTTGTTTCAACACGTACAGACACACAGCCTTCCCCAACAAACCAGTGTCCTAATTCGTACACATCTCTATTGCACATTTCCACAGAGGAAAATTTCAAACACAAACTTAGAAGCCAAATTGGGAAAGACCCTTTTGTGTCTGTGTGAAGAGGTGGAGAGGAGAGAGAAGTAGGGAAAGATAAGAAAGAGAGGAGTATGTGGTTTTGTTCTTATCTTTCCAAATGTACTGCCCCAAAGTAAAGGGCTGCCTTGCTTAACTTGCTCATTCACCAAGATGCTTGTAGTATGTGAAGGAGGGAGGAGAATCTTAACTGAACTGGATGCTTGAGTATGTTTTTCTTTTAATTCCTTGGGAAGTATGATCTTCCTTGAGGTTTTCTGCAGATGAGTCCCCTTCCCTTGTGGACTTAAGGCTCATGATACAATCAGGAACCTGTCTCTGTATACCCCTCCAGCACCCATTTCACAATATTGAAACTACTCCATACGCACCCTTACTACTTCTCTCTTCGCACGCACATCCCATCTGTGCCCTCAGAAAAAATCTTATCCCCTGACAGATGTATAAGCAGCAATGGCTGTCTCCCACACAGAAACAGCTGCCATCCACCTCTGTCATCCCTACTCACACATTGCTTGTTTCTGTTGTCTGCTCCTAGTCACCCTGAGGAGACACACATGGTCTCAAACTAGTAAGCATCTGCAGGGACACTCAGATGTTCCAGCACTTGCAAACATGTTTCTCCGGCTGTGTCATGGCTACAACAGAGTCCAGGTGGGTACAAATACCCCATGTTCTTCACACACACAGCTCAGTCGCTCATGCTTTGAACCCCTGCCCGCAACAATACAGCTCTATTTGTACCCATCAATCCATCTCTCTTCCCAGACAGCTGACAGATTGATGCCACTGTTTGCTCTTTATTTCTCAGTGGTTAGCTGGGGAGGAAGTGGAGTGGCCAGAGGCCAGAGCATTACCCTAGGCCATGCTGGTGGCAGGGGTCTGAGCAGGCTCCAGTCTGTTGTTTCAGACCAGCTGAATCCCAATGGCCAGGACCACTGGCTGCAGTCACCCTCTCATGGACAACTACTTCACTGTCCCCACCTCCCGTAATTTGCCATGGTGGGAAGTTCACCACCACCAAAGAAAAAAGGGGCTTTCTGCTGACCGCAACCAGCTCCAAGCACCACCATGAAAAATTATCCTGCTGGAGAGTTTGAACTGGACTCTGCAGTGGGAAACCAGTGCATAAAGTGGGACAACAGCCCATAGCCACACAAATACTAACTGCTTATTAGCTAAGTATTTTACAGGCTACTTATTTTTTTGGCAGGACTTGATCCCTAGAATAAACCAAACGGGATCCATTAACTTTCATGTGATTGACGCTATATAAGGTCTGGGCCCAGAGGCTTCGGCCTTCACGGCTAGCGGTTAAAGTGATCGAGCTGTCTACTCCCACTGGAAGTCTCACAGGATTACTCACAATCTTCTAACCAACTATGGATGGAATTGAGCACTTTCCTACCCAGTGTAGGACAGTGCTTAAGAAGACGAAGACACAAAAGCCCTGGGCAAGCTGGACAATTTGAAGATGTTTATAGAACAGATTTGAAGAACAGATGTCATCAATATATGTGATTGTTTTGAAGGGAAAGATATTCTTTATGTTTCTCTCTCACACCTAAGATGTACCCTATGTTTTCAACCTTCAGTCAGCTGCACATTACTCCAGTACCACTTCAAGCCATGGAGAAAGCTAGTACTTTATTGTTTCCTTTGACTGATATCTGTACTCCCTACGTGTACTTCAACCCAATGACTGTTCATCCAACAGCCCTGTTAACTACCGAGTAGCCCTGTTAACTACCTAGTAGTGCTGTTAACTGGTCCTAGAGGAATCTGTCGGTCATTTTGTGCCAGCAGTAGCATACTGAAGTTTTAAGGTATGAAAATAAGGTGCATTGATATGCCTCCAAATGAAGCCCACGTAAATATAATAGTTAGATATCCTTGGATTTTCTAAGGATTATTCAATATTTCTTTAGAAAAAGCCAGAAAATCTCTACATTGCTGTGCATGTCATGCAGAAGGCAAGCACATCTAGCACATGTTCGGTCCTATCGCTACCCACGCACCAAACCATTTTCTCAGTTAGTCATTCCTCCCTACCCTCCTGCTCAATGCAAACATTGCTTCTTAGCACTCGCGAAACTCACCTCTGCTGTGTGTCTTACATAACTTATTTCGACACAGAAAATTGTGCCACAATCACAGTGGACACGTGATATTTCCAGTTGGCCTCCAATAGCCATCTTACACATCAGCATGGTTTCCTGGATGCATGATTGTAATTTCCACACAGATGTATGTCAGTTACAACAATCCAGGATTCTTCCATGCCCCTTAAGGATTTCAGCTTCTTCCTGCAGACCAGCTGAATTGTTTTCATCACATGTCTCTCTCTACAACTCTGCCAGTCACGTAAGCAAAATACTCACTGAACATACCTGTCCCTGACCCACACACAAAGCCAATATCTCATATATCTGTGCACCTATCCTCACTGACTATATGCATTTACCTGTGCCTCCCACTTGCTTTCCCTTTACATTTAACTCCCAACCTGCTCTCATGCTATGCATGCATGTATGGCTCCTTGCACACTTAGACAGCCTCCCTTAAACTAAGAGGCAGATAACTACAGATGGCGTAAACCGTCATAAACATTTTCCCACTCCTCATCACTCGTTCCTCCCCCATAAGCTGTTTTTCTTCTCCCAGGCCCCATACCCAGATTTGCAATCCTTACCTGTACTTCCCTCATTTACTTTGAGCATGCTATGTGCATAGCTCTCTCTTGTCAGGCACAACTTTTCACTCCTTTCACCTTCCCTTCTACAGCCCTTGCAAGCAGGCATAATCTGGCAGGTACTTTTCTTGCTTACACACCATTGTGTGTCAACCTATGCTAAGCTTCTAACCCCTTGTAACGTGAACTGTCATTCCCATTCACTTCCACTTCATGCCCTATAGTTCTCGACTCCACCCACCTCCCCACACACTTTAAACTATACTTTGACCTAAGTAGAGCCATGTAGCTTATATGGCTCTCCAGGTAGTTATTCCTCCCATTCCTTCTCCTCCTACCTCTTTATATCTTTAGTCATTTGTCCTCTAGCACATTTGTTCCATTCCCTTCTGCTGCTTCACTTAGCCAGTACCTACCACAGAGATATAAGCACATTTGTTATGTCTCTCTTAACAGAAAATCACTCCTTTTTCTCTGTGTTCTCTGTTCTCCTCCTCCCACCCCCCCCACATTATTCCTTACTTTCCATTATTTTCCTGAACTTCTTCCCTGTAATGTAGTGCCTGTTCTTTCCCTGTGTTATCCCAGTTACTCAGTAAGAAGGCATCCTCTGTTTCCACTCACCAAGCCACTCCTGCACCTCTGCACTGCTTTTTCTGTTTGCCTACAAAACAATATAAAACTAAATTTCCTCTCACTCTGTGTCCTCTTGCCCTAAACCTCCTCAAACCACCTTTTTCCTAGGCATCCTCATGCCTTCTGTATTCCCCATTTTTCCCCATTCTCATACTTCTCAAGGCCAGCCACATCTTTATATTCCTGTCACAGTTCACACTGCCCCCATGATTTTTACTGTTTTGCATTTCCTCACAACACCTTCAAATGGCTTTTTCCCCAGTTCTACCCCTTCCTTGCAACCAGGCAGCATGCTGCAGCAGGCTTCCAGTCTCCTCAAAAATTTCTCTGAGCAACTACCTCCTCACATATCTTTATGAGTCCCTATACCCTTTTCCCATCACCACACCCTATCTCCATCCAGCTCATTTTTTCCTCTGCATTCCTCTTCTCGGCATGTGTTTCCATCACCATGCAAGCCTTTCATACTCTAACACCTTCCTCACAAATACTTCCTCGTATCTATTTCTTGACAGAATCAAAGGTGTCTCTTTTAGACAACCCCCACAAGCATCATGTAGCTTATTATTTTCCATACCTTTCTCCAAATAGACAACAGTTCACATTTTTTTTCCTCCTCCAAACATCCTTTGTGCTCTGTGCTTCACCTTTCTCCCTTTACTCCTACTCCACACTCTACCTCCTCCTTGAACACCCTGACATCCTTGTATGTCCCTTTCATATCATCACCCAGCTTCCAGTCTGCACCTTTTCCAATCCCTCTCAAGTGTTAGTCCCCCTTCTGAGATCCTAAATCTTTTTCCACCCACAAAGATCCTCTTGTTCCAGTTGACCTGTAGCAGTTCCCATTTTAAGCTGACCACCTTTGCATGGCTCATCTGCCCTTATTAGCTCAATACGCAACACTTAATATAATAGATAGCAGTTTATTTTTGATATATAACACTTCCCCTCCAAACTCCTTATATTTTTCTTTCTATGTACCATTTAGTTCTTCTTTCCCTGGGAACAACAACAACAAAAATCCTTAATCTACATGTATTGCATACCTCAACACATACCATAATTCTACATAAGACACTCCTCTCCTGGCTCTGCCAGTACATCCTCTTCTCCCTATATTTTGGGTCCACCACCTGCAATCATGTCTAGTTTCCCTCCCCCTGCCATGCTCACACTCAGAGTTCCTGGTACTGACACGTGTATCTAAGACCAGACTTTTTACTACTAGCAGCTGGAACCATGCCGAACTCTCTTCTGTTCTCTACTGCTTTTGTCTGCCTTCCCACAAAGTGAGTTTTTCTTTTTAAACTATTATTAGATTTTCATTGTTCTTGCATCTTATTTATAGGTGTTTCTTGCACCACTCCCTCACTTACAGGCTTGCACAGATCAGGTATTTCTGTGCATGAGAATGTCTCTCCTATTTGTCTGGGTATTTTCCTGACACAACGTAAAGGCAAACTTTACATACCATTTGCACGCCTCATGCGACAAATCACATGAGCCTAAGAGCAAAGAGTGCTTTCTGAAAGGTTGGAGCTCATAACAATTGACTGGACCATATAGCACACATCTCTGTCTATTTAAAAAGGGGGGGAGGGGGAAGCAACCACCCTCACACACACAGAGTCATCTCTAAATAACTGGTTTTGCAATATAGGAACCAGAGAATGTGTGCATAGCTGCCCTGTTCAATCCAAAATACCCATCTCTCTGGACACTGCATATTTATAGTTCAAGATATAGGACCAACACAGAGCTTTCCTGTTTATTTTAATGAAGGATTAAGAACTGATCAGAAAACTATCTAAACCATTCAAGGACTTTTTCCCCCCTTGGCTAATAGCAGTTTGGTGTCTCCATAAGGACTCGCCAGTAACTGACGCTTTAAGCTGCATTTCAGCTGTTTAGATGAGAAACAGCTTTCTATTTTGCTTTCTATATCTGCGCCTGTGTTGATTAGTTGTGTGCTGCATTCCTAGAAGGCACTTACCAAACACTGGAAATTGCAGCGTAAGAATAGTTTTCCTGCCATCCTAGCACAGAGCGAGTGTATCTTTTTCACCTAGACACAGATGTGCAGGGAATCCTTTGATCTCCAGTTCCTCCAAGAGAATATAGTGTTTGGGTTTGAGGAGAACAAGGAGTGATTTGAAGGTCATGAATAGGGTTTCCAGTGTCTGGTACACAAAATAAAAGAAAGCTCCAGTGAAGTTTATTACCTGAAACAGTCAAGGTCTAGAAATTGGGAATTCTGACTTTGCTTGTCATGGGCTCTAACTTTCCCTGAGGGCAAGCATGCTACGTATGCTAAGGCTGGTTCTTGCAATCCACGCTTAAGATTTGCAACCACTTTTGTTATATCTGAAGTTGCTGGTTTCCCTCTTAAAACAAAAGCAAAAGTGTCCCTTGCTTTTGCCTCTCAAATCAGATTCCTGTAGCACCTCATATTTTTCCTCTGATGTTTTCTTGCCCGGGACCTGAACAACATTGTGCAGAGGAAGAGGAGAGAGGAACCTCAGGACTAAAGCAAGCTATAGGGCAAGTACGGGTGAGGAAAGAAAGAGGCACAATGGAAAAGGCAACATTTGGGACAGATCTACCGCTTACAAGACCCCCCTCTCCTCCCCATTATACTTCTTTAAGGGACTCCTCTCCCCCCCCCTCCCCTCCCCGCCCTCTTAGGACCCTATTAGAAAACGTCGAATTTCCCTTACCGTGGTAGGAGTAACCATGGCATCCGTGTGAATGTTTCCAGAAAAGTCGACATGAAGAGAAAGGTGGATGTAAATATGTTCATTCAAAGTCCCAAAGTTGGTCTGCTTGGGCTGTGCAGAGTTGCTCTATGGGAGAGGAGCCTTAAACTCTGAGTCCCGTGAACATAATCTGCTCGATTATAACAAACCAGCTCAGCCAGATGGCTCTGTGCTCTGCAGATTAACCCCTTTATTGCCACACTCTGCTTTCCCTACCTACCATTTATAATAACCTTGCCCGGTTAGGGAATTTCAGAGAATGAGGCATATTCTTGAAAATGACAAAATTATCATAAAGGTCATTTTTTCCCCTGTGTGCTCTAAAAAAACCATCATATGCCTATTTTCTTTTTTGAATCCAATTGGTGATTTTATTCCTCATCCTGGCAAAATCTTTTCATATTATTAAGAACAGTATTAGCACCAGGGAACATTTTAGAGAATTCTTTTGTGAAATCATAACCATCTCTTCCGGACTGTGATTCTCAGAAGACAAGTATTTTATTGCAGGAATGTCTCTGTGTTTGCACTCTAATGGTCCATCCACTCCCCCCCTCCTCCCCTCCCACCCCCGTACTCTCTCTGTCTCCCACACGCACACTCACACACATGCACACACACACCCTTTGGTAAAACTGCCGGCATGTGTTGCTATTCTTACCCATATTCAGAAGTCATTATAGGACATGTAAAACAGGTGAAATAGAGACACAGAACTAGAATGTCATAAGCCTCTGCTCTCTCGCTCTGGCTTCTCTTTTTTACTTTATGTTTCTTTATTGTTTCAAAATCTTAGATAAATTTATTTTTTTGGTTAGCATTTCTGTCAAACAAGTTACCCCCCATGACACAAATATAATTTTCAGGAGAAGTATCCACTACTAAGAACAGACCTTAGGATGGATTTGTGTCCAGATATTCCTCCTGTTTTGATTTGCAGATTAGTCCATTAAGCAAAGGATGGTGAGTGCCAAAAACATGGAAAGTTCATCAGCAACCAGCAGCGACTGGTTTCCAAACTTTTTATTTAGAATGATCGCTCACAGAGATGGCTGATAAATTTAGCTGCATGCCTCTAAGTCTCCCGCTAAATTTACATGCTTAAGTCATCTTTCTTTTCTATTTGATTCAAGCATAATTGAGCAAGTCATAACCGTAAGAACATGGTCATATAAGATACAATACAACACTTCAAGTCTTAAGAGTCACCAGATTGTTTCCTTAAAGAATACTTCCTTTGCTGGCTCATGAAGCTTTTTCTTTTGTTATTTAACCAAGGAATTTTTCTTCTTTCCACTCCCTATGTAATCATGATTAGCCCTCTCATACTGTCAAAGCATTGTACTATTTTCTTTAAGACGTTTTAATCTACCTAGATAGTTGTCACTGTTTTATTGAAATATTTTCCACTGTGGATTAAATGCAGTCGGTGCTGTTTGTTGTGGTTTTCCTTTATCTGACCTTTTTCAACCATAAAATAATCCTATTTAGGGAATTCTAAACTCTGCAAATTGTATCTGTCTCATAAATTCTACCCGAGTCCCGTATTCCCTCTTACTGCCCAGATACAGAAAGAAAGAGTAATCTTCCACTGTTGCCTCCTATGAGTTTTCTACTAAAACTTGCTGCTTTGTCAATCAAAAAACCACTCAAAGCTTGAATAACTCTAGAGTAGTTTTGTCTTCCTCATTTGGCTGAATGCATTTTCCATCCTTTTCAGAGCTTTTTCAGCTAAAAGGAGAGAATCAGAATTAAATCCTGTCCCTCCCAGCCCCAGCACCATAGCCAGATCTAAGAAATGCCTAAAATATGACTCAGCTTTTAATCTCCTGAAGTAGAGAAACAGTGCTAGGAATAGAAAATTGTCCTGTGGCTGGTGAACACTTCTGGAGAGGTAGGCAAAGGGTTAAGCATCTGAAGGCAGCCCAAGCCCAGGAACTTTGCATTTGCAGCTAGTAGAAGAAAAAAAAAAGAAAAATAAAGAAAAAAAGTAAGCTACAAGTAAATGTCCTAGGCAGAGGGGCTGCCTACCTCTGATGGGAGGCAAACTTATTAGAACCAGGCAGTTTGCACAAGTTGAGGGGTTTTGCCCTGTACTTGTGTCTGGGTCTGTGGGCAATCAGACGCCTTGTAATTTGAGATTGGACACCTTAATCTTGCCAAATATGTGTGCACTGTAAAAAGCATTTTAGACAGGGTGTTTTCACAGATATAGAAAATGGAAACATGTTTGCTCCTTGCAGTTTTCCAACCTTTCCTCTGAAGATGTTTCTGTTGTTCTCGAGCTGGTTTCTTTTCTAGATATTTTAACATCTTTATCTGTTATTCTGGTTGTGGATTTTTGTAGTTTTGGGGTTTTTTTTAATACTAACCCTTAGCACAAGTGGATTTTTTTTACACTTTAAGCTTGTTTCTGAGTTTTTTATGAGAAGCAATAAATCTCCTAAATAATCACCTTATTTTGCATGTAGTCCCTGGACCTGAGGTTCTGACATGTAAAGAAAAAAAAAAAAAGAAAAAGTTACTTCTAACAAGTTTTTGTTCTATCTTGAAGAATTTGAAATATTGCTCAAAGCATGCTGTAGAAAGTAATGTTTAAATTATGTGGATTTTAATTAGAATAATTACTAGACATTGATCTCATTAATTAGGCACTTGATCAGACTTCAAAATATGTAACATTTAATATACTTTGAAGACCTGTATTTTTCTCTACATATTAACAGATGTCACTGTTATTGCGTTTGATGTTAAAAAAATTAATATTTATAGAGAAGATATGCATGTGAGTATGCAAATGAATGACAATTTAATTGGGTTTAATGCATGCCTTGGGTCATTATAAAAGCAGGGAACTGGTTTTCCCCATTAACCGTTAGCTTCTGCAACAGCACCACTTTGTGGTTGAAATCTCGAATAGATACCAGAAAGGGGGAATGCCCGCAGGGATACCACATGTGCTTCAGCAAGTTTGCGCTGTTCCCATGGTGGTTTTGATACACACTGACAAACACACTTACCTGAGATGGAAATATGTTCCAGAGCTATGGTCCTGCATTTATGAGATGGTAGTTTCCAAGTAAAGACAAAGAAGAAGAAGAAATGCAAGCAGAAGATTAGCTCTGAACATTTTGTCTAAGAACTTCAACTAAAGAGGCTGTTCGCCTTCCAAACATCAAAATCACTTTTATCCGAGTTTCTAGAATTTAATAAAGGGTGTGATGATATCTCTAGAAAAGATTTTTCCATGGCATGTGTTGTAAACATTTTCTTAAAAGTAAAAATCATCCAAATATGGTTCTCTTTAATTGGTAAAAATGGTAGTGGGAAAGAATAGGTTATTTTAGAAATTATTTATTTAAACATTGTTTAAATGTTATTTAAGGAATAACAATGGTACCATTTCAGAGCTGAAGAATTGCTGAAATCTAATTGACATGGCTCTTCCATACACTTGCATTAATGCCGAACTTGAGCAATCACGTGTGCTCAGATTTGAGTTCTCCTAAAATTCTTGCACCCAGGCTAGAGAAATGAGAAGTATTAAAGAGAAATTCCAAGCAAGATTCACAAACAAGGTCAAATTTTGTTCTGATCCACTTTTATTGGAATGTTTTTTTCTGCAGTTTTTCCTTTTTCATTAAAAAGTAATTTGATAAATGCTTAAAATAATTACAATAGGTCATAAAAATTAAAATGACAGATCAAAGATGACACAGTGAAAAACGTGTACCCAGAGCTCTCGACATGCCAACAGGCAGGACAGAAAAAATGCAGGGCAATAACCATGAATTGGGGTCACACCCTGAGAGTCATTGTTCTTCATAGCTATTCCTAAAAGCAATACAATTTACAGAGTTAGCTTTCATGTAGTTCACCTGTAAACCTGTTTTCTTATCTGAGAATTACCAAAGAGAGATGAAACGGGATTATAAATATAGTATTAATTAAAATAATAGGTTACGGTCTATTTTATACTTACTAAGTGCAACTACTGACATTTTCTTATATGAAATATTTTACACAAACACAACATAACCACAGATTTAAAGTATTTTACAAGTACTTCTCATTTCTGACTTTCCCTGTTTAACGAAATCTAGGGATCTATACTCATATCTCAAAATAAAGCTGCATATTAAGTAATATACAAGAGGGGACTTCCACTTGCCAATATATAGCTATGTTTTGGCAATAGGGCTATGAATCATTACAAATCTTCTCTACTATACTGATGTGTTACATCACTTATCAGTTTAGCACATATTTTGGACTTGTGTAATATTTGTCTTTTTCTGATGGTATCTAATTTTCCTGGAGACAGTCTTTATTGCAGGAATAATTAAAATTTTTTGCAGTTGAACAAGGTTAGTTGATGATGTGCGCCATTTCTGGAAAGAAAAAAAAAATATTCGTGTAAATAATAGGCATACTTTCAGCCTCTAGTCATTTGTTATGATTTCCAAATTAGTTGAACAGAACTTGCACAACTATCTACAGAAAAAAAAAAAAAAAGTCATTTCTTACTTAGATAAATGTTAAGAAAAAAAGTCAAATTAAAGCTACGTGAAGAAGTTTGGTTCCAGTACTTATGCTGGAACCAGGAAGAGGCACTGTCAGTTTTTAATGATACTAAATGAGGAAGAAAATATTTGGGACCATAGCACCGTTCTTTTGCAAGGACAATAAATTCCAGACTGAGACATATGAAGAGGTACCTTAGCCTGCAAGACACATAAAGTCCTCTATTAAAACATGAGCTAGGATGTAGGATCCAGTTCTGACCAAGTTCAACTCCGAGAAGATCTGGAAAATGAGAGAAACAATGATCATATGTGTAATACAGTTAAAAACATAACATGATTAAAACCACAAAATTGGAATTGCTTACCAAAGAAAAGAGGTATTCTGATTGAATACTTCAAGCTCATAAAAAGCTTATGCATAGAAGAGACCAGCTCGCATCCTGAATGACTGGGACAAGAAATGATAAGTTGCAGCAAGACAAGTTCAAGTTAGATGTGAGGAAAAACTTGACAACTCAAGCTCCAGAATTAGTTGCTTGGGGTTGCTGTGTTACCTGTCCCATTGAAGGTCCACACGAACATGGTAAAGAAATCTGTCAGGACCCACAAGGCTATAACTGATCCTGCACTAGGGCAAGGGCAGGTCTAGGTAGTCAGCTCATCTTTCCCATGACTGTATGACTTACCTCATCTTTAAAAACAAATATTTTCTGGAACATCATGTACTTAGTGCTCTGACCTAGTTCTTGAAGAAAACTCCCCTGTGAAATCTTTCAGGAAGTTTCTTTTAGATATCCATGTGCTTTGGTTTGAGACACTAATGGACTTTATTACTGGGAGAATTGAATACTACACACAGCAGAATTGCTTACTCAAACACTAGTAGTATACACTGAAATTTCCCCAGCAGGGAGGCAAACATCTGTACTATTTTTCTGTCCTGGACTGATGCTTCTGTATCTTTGAGGTCCAGTGGAACTATACTGTTTGAAGCAAGTTGAAAGAGAATGAAGGAAAAGGAGAAGACAAATATATTTTTTTTTCAAATTGAAAAGTAAAAATAAAAATAACAATATCAATCACTAAGTCAAGCAGTTCCAAAGTGAAGGGCCTCAGAGCATTGCTGGTTTGCCAACATGGCATCAGCTGTGTCTGTTAAGTTCAAGCAGGTAACCCATCACTGAAAGGCACAGTTCCAAGCAATACATCTCATAATACTCCAGCTGCTGAGAAATGTGTCCTGACTTTTGTGTTTACATTCTCCATCTTAGTGTCAAATATAGGTGTTCTTCTCATTTGTCAGTTTCTCCTACTGGAAGAAATATAAAATAAGGCAAAGCAAAGAAAGGAAGGTAAAATAGTAAAACACTCCATGAAAATAAATGCTCCCCAGCCTTGCTCACTTGCCTGCAAGCAGCAACAAAAATTAGTGTAATACAATTGGGCAATGACATTTTTCATAAACTAATATATTTTAGGTTCTTTCTTTTTTTTTTCCCCTAAGATTATGTTTGCTAAAACAGAAAAAGTCTGGATCCAAAGTGCAGTTAACCAGGTGTGTTTAATATCTGTATTTGGATTTTGAAGTGAGTGGGACATTTATCAGCACTAGCTCGTATACTCTGTAGTTGGTATTTGTGTTTTCTGACCTTACAAGGCACTTTTATTTGAACTAAAGCAATTTCTATTCAAACTTTTTATCTGATAGATGCTGATGTCCATTTGGCTGAGCTTCTATATTTTAATTCTCTAAAAGCTTAGTGTGAAATCACATCTGCTGGAAGAGGGGCAGGGCAGCAAACACAGCATGGATCGATTTTCAGGCAGCCTAAAACTGAAAGTCCCGTTTGAGCTAATGCAGATGTACAGGTGGGGGGGTTTTAAACAATTCTCGGCCAAACTATGCTCTCTATCAATTCTGGCCTGTTTTTTTTGAAAAAAATAGGATGTTTCCCAAACTTAGGCTGCACACTCATCTAGCTGCCTAAGTACTGTTTCAGGGTCTATAGATAACACATTTAATGCATCTGTCTATAGTATTAAGTTAAATCTCACTGTGACTGAGTACTAGTCAACTGTTTGGAAGTTCTCAGCTTGAACTGGGACTGTTTCAAACAATGGTCTCCCCAGCACCTACCAGGCAGGTCTGGCAGCTGGGCCATTCCAGGACCACCTCCAGCATGCCATCAGCCTGCCTCTATCCTCTTGTAAGCAGGTTGTTAGCATGGACGTAGGCTGCTCCATGGCTGTTGGCCTCAGTGCCTAGGTACATTTAGTTTATTAGTATTAGATGTAAGCAGTGATTTCAAGAGGGTCTTCCATGCGCTGTAGGAGCAGGACCCCAATGTGAATTCATTCGGGTGTAATATAGGAAGAGTCCCGACTGAGCAGGTGGCATGGGCTTCAATAGAAACACACAAGTCCAGAGCCTGCTCTCAAACTTAGATTTGCTCTCTGTGTAGAAAGCAAGCTCACGAAGTCAGCTTCTAGCATAGACACAGATTGCCCCCTGGGACATGCGGGGCTCCAAGGACCAGAGCCTGGAGGCACCATGCTGTGTTGAGCTCAATCAAGGTATGTGCTTGTGTTCTGCATGCAATGTGAGAGACATCCATGAAGAAAGCTGATCAAGGTTGCACTAGACTTGCAGTCAAGAGCACTCCTTAGGAACTGTGTGAACAGGTATTTTTTTGTGTGCTGAGAGCCTCTTTTGATCTCAATTCAAAGAAAGAGTATATCTTATTTCATTGTCATATGTCTTTTTTAACCAAGTAAACAGACAAATGTTTTTTCCCCTAGAATTCATCCTTCCCCACTCTAGTTTGGAAGGAGATGAGGGAAAAATTCAGCCTATAAGCAATCAGGGGGAATAAGGAAAGAAGCAAAGGCACAGATGATTTTAAAATTATAATTGCTTCTCAATCTGAAGACTTTATGGCATGACATTGCAAGGTTTTTAACCCCAGCTCTAATCATAGAAGGAGGGGCTAAAAAAAGAGACTGGGTGGAAAAATCCAGCATGTTCTTTTGATTGAATAATACTACTGGCAGTTGAGGCTGACTGTGCTTTTGGCTTTCCATGCCTGAAGTTAAGCTTAAGTTCTTAGTTCATAACTAACTGGTTCTGAATAGTACTTCTCTCTGTCTTCTAAAGCAGCTCATGCCAAATAATGTTCTGTTACATGCTTGTGGCAAATCTCTCTCCCCAAATATCATCGCTGTTTGACCCATGTCTGTAATTGTATAAAAGGTTCCTGCTCACGTTTTGTTCTGTCATGTGTCTCATTCCAGTTCTGTAGATGAGCCATTTCTTTATCAAGCACCACAAGGACCAGAATAGCAACAGAGATTAATGCCCTGCAAGGAAGGAAAAGGAAGAAACCACGTGTTGAGCAGAGGAAAACAAAGAGTGTTTATTACAGCAAGATGGGCACGGTCACACTATTGTCCACGTCTGGCAAAGCCTAATTCATGAGTCATGCAAGCTTGGTCACACAAGTAATAATAAGAAACTTTATGGGGCTTTACAACTGCTATGAAGTTATTGCATGTATGTTCTCTCTAATACACATGCTGTGTTTGATTTTCATCTTTGCTTTAGTGTTTAACTCAATGCCTCTTCTCCTTGCTGAGGAATTCCTTCTGAACGTAATTCCCCAACATCGGATGGCTTCTCTAAGTAGCCAGCGGTACTTGCTAAAGACAGGCTCTATCCCTTCAGGCTTTGCTTTTACTGTAAAGCATGACATCATTCTGTTGTACAATGCCTTGAAATGTAAGTAGTTGTAATCTAAAGGCATTAAGGTCAGTTTTCATTACACTACATATAGTCTAAGTATGCATCTTGGCTTTCCCTTAAATATCATGCTCTCTGCCTAAACATCAAGAAGTGAATAAGATGAAATTTTTATCCTGAGAACAGATGAAACTTTTTTGCACATCTAGTTCTTCTGAAATTAGATATTATTCTTGCAGCAAGTCCCCAGTCAGTGTTGCACTCAGAATGCAGCTGATAATGACAAATATCTTGGGTCCTGTCAAATCCAAATAAAGCAAAACTCCAGGAATCTCCGATTTCTTTATGGAAACAGGACTATACTGCTCTAGGCCCAGAATGTTAAACAAATAATCACACATTTAAATTTGTCATCCCAAACTCCACATACTCAGTGGCTAGCTTACTTTCTTCATCTTAACTTGATACCTTCCCTGTATCTTCCCTTAACTTTTTGCAACCTCCCCCCTTCTTCCATAAAAAGTCTTCTATCTTTTGAAATATCTCAGGAAAGGAATGGGTGTTGTACAGTACCTAAAAAGACGGTAGATCTGGGTTCTGACTGAGCAAGTGAGTAAATTTCAGAAAATCCTGCTAAAAATGTCCAGCTAGAACCAAAAGATTTATTAGCATGCAATGCAACTCTAAGTTCTACCCCCCCCATACAGGCTTTCGTCCTGTGATGTGATACCTACAGCAAGTTGTAATTGTTTCACTTGGAAAAAAATAACCATGCAACATGCCTTATTCCACACTGAGAGAAATGCCACATGTCATTTCTGTTGCAGTCCCATCTCAAGTTCTTCGAGGAAATTTCCATGCTTCACTGTGTTTTCCCAGGGATGGTATTCTGAATCAGCTTAATAAAATGAAGAACATTCAAAACTTCTACAGCATTATCCTTGGGTTACTTATTAAAAGGCAGTTAGGCATGTTCCTGCTCACACATAAATGGCTTTTGCTTTTAAAACACCCCTGACTAATGTAGAGCTTGGTTGGCAATTAATGTTGGCGTCACAGTCTCTTGTATGGGATGCATAGATTGATGGGGGGCACAGGAAAAGAAGGAATAGTCATACTGTGCCTTTGAAAAAAAAAGCATCCGAAGTCTGGGGTTTGCATTTAAGTATGGATTGATTAAGAAGTTGTAGTACTATGTGCCAACAGAGAGGTCTTCTCCGCCCAGATACTTGATGGATTTGTATGGCCTGTGTGTCTTTAGGGTGTATGTACGGTGCACACCACACTTATGAATTTCAGCTTGCACATACTTGGTGCCTTGGGCTAAAATCTCCTGGCTGTTTTTCAGTTCATTACTCTTTTTCATCTCCCAACAGAAAAGAGCTGGATATGCCAATACTGTGTGATCTACAGCAACATCTTTCTAAAGTGCTGGTCTATCATTGACACTGCTGTTCAGTCTGCAGTCTTCTATCACTGACCCCTGTTTACAGACAATTTCACCTCCTTGTGCTCTGTACATGTGGGATTTTGTGTGTAACACATATTCTGTGGTCCCAAACAAGTGCTTAACACATCACTTACCTTTTCATAGGACTGATTCTGGGTTTTGTGTGAAAAAAGTGAAGTACAGTGATAGTGCATAGGAAGTGGGAGGCAAACAAGAAGACAAGTGAACAAAAAAGCTAGCTGGAAAAGTAAACAGTACTGAAAAGCACAAGAATAACTGCAGTAAGAGGTATTGAGAGAAAGAAAGTTAACTCTTTTTGCACACTGGGTCTACAAAATCATGACAACAGGCAGAGGAGGTGATGACAGGACTTTGCTTCTACAATGGCCTGAAGCACAATCACTTTTGCAATTATTTCACGCTGTCACCTACTCAGGCCAGTTGTTAAAAGCTACAACTGAATAGTCATCCTCTATACTCTAAGATGCACCCATATTCTAGCTCTGACATGAAAACATAGTCCTTTGCCACTTGTCCCAGATTATTATGAACAGTTGGTGCTGGTACTGAATCTTTCCAGTGTCTCAAGAGGTGTCCATTTTGTCACCGCGTTTTAACAAAAACATACAACAATCTTGTTTCTGTGATTAAAAAAAAATGAACAAAAAGTATCTCAGGAAAAAATGTAGCTTTAGGTCATATTAAAATAAAACAAACCAAAACAAACCAAAACAAAAAAACCACCATCACCACCAACAAAAAACCCAATAAAATAACACAACACTGAAATTTCTACTTAAAAATTATTTTGGTTTTGAAACATTCGTACTTGAAAAGATTCAGTTCTCAAGGTCCATTTAAAAACCAAGGTATCAGTAAAATCAGTCTGGAATAGATATTCAAAAAATGCTCAGTGAGTATTTTAAGCTAAAGAATCAGAAAAATAAGAATGTCATATTACTGCAATACTTACCTTATATAATATTTCTGTGTTTATTGTAAAAACTGTATTTTGATTAATAGATTTCTACCCAGCTTGCATGAACATATTACCACTCTCTGACAACTCTCTTCTGGCATACTGCAGTACAAATGACACAGGAAATCTGATCCTGAATATTTTGTTAATAACTTCTAGCAAAGTGGAGTTGGAGTTTGCTGGCTTATACAGTGATTGTTCTGAACTCACCTCCTTGTAAGTGAGCAGAATGATAATGGCAAGTCTCTTTGTGGGCACTCCTTATCTACTATTCAAACAAAATGTCAACAACTTTGCAAACACAGACTTAAGTACTGGACCTGCTGTACTGTGGATAGATATGACTGTGACAACACAGCCAGAAAATATTTAGTGATCACAGGACGACATCTGAAAGTAGGCACAAATGGCCCATGTTTGTTTTTTCACCGTGAAGAGGCAATTTTTTTTTTTAACTCCCCTGAGCCTGCTAATGTCATACACAAGCCAGGCGAGACTAACATTTGGTATTAGGGGTTAACATAACAAGAGCGGAAAAGCACACTTCGGCCCTCAGGGAGGTGGATAAACATTGCAATCCTTTGCTGGCGGGTGGCTGTCCTGCTGAGAAATGTCCTTGCTTTCGGTCTGGGTTGTTGGCTGAAAGACATGAAGCAAAAAAAGTCTTTTTCTTCCACTAGATATTATTAAGAAAGTCTTCCAGCTTTGTGAGAATTGAGTATGTGTACTGATCCTTTAACTGCTTAGTGACAAGCAGAGAGGTTAAATGGTCTCTTTATCAGATTTTAGGCAGTACAGAAACTCTCTTTATCCTCCAAAGTTAGTGTCAAAGTGTTTAAAACCCACTGAGAATAAAATTGCTTTACCTCCAGCTGAAAACAAAAAGAATAAAACTGGTGAATCCAAGGTAATTTCTTGCTCAAGTTATATCTCCTCTTCATTAGAAGAGTGATATAGAAGTGATCGCAGTGTAAATCGGACTGCTGCCTTGGACTACTAGTCTGAGTTTCCACGGAAAACAGAGTATTCCTTTTTAGGAAGGAAGTTAGAGTTTTCCCCAAACTTTTTGCTTGTTCATGGGAGGCGGGGGAACTCCTTTCGGGTTGATATTAGTTACACTAAAATATTTTTCAAGCAGAATCGTTTCTTTTGGGATAGTTTCACAATAATAAGGCTCTGCCTTCCTTCTACAATATTCCTGGGAGCTGCAGTTCAGGTTATCTCATAACACCTGTTTCCCATGCAGGCCAAACTCATTGTGTGATGGATTGCATTTAGCCCCAAGGCCTAAAAAATGTTCACATACATTAGAGGAGCGAAGTGTATCTCAGGAAACGGTGTTCAACCCAAGACTGTAAAAGAATGGTGGAAGGAAGACTCTAAAATACAATTCCTATGAAACCTAAAGCGATCTTGAGTGAAGAGAGATTATGTTGAACAAAGTTGAAAAGAAATATTAATATGTTCCCAAATAATTTGATCAGGACTATTTCTATTTGGTCAGAAAGCTGAATGACAAATATGTATGAAAAAGTGATATTTTGGCTTTGTTTCTTAATGTAGGACAAATATTTTTGCAATATTAGCACATGAATTTCATTTTTGAACAGAATTTAAGGCACAATAAATGCTATTTATGTGCCTCTAGTTTCTAGTTAAGTGCATGAGAGACGGTGAGTACCGTTCTGTCTCTGCAAAAAGTGTAAAGGAAATCTTATAAATATGACCTTTATAAAATCATATACTCTCTTAAAATGTTACGAATAGTAGTAGTTCTGATGCATTCCTCCATATATATTTGTTTTTATCCCTTTTTAGGATCAGTTCCAAAATTTACAGAGTTTTACACCTAAAGTGTTTTGCAATTTCTGAATAGTTTTAATATATTCACAAGTTAAATTTCAGTATTTGACTCTTTCATCTTTGTCTAAAACTTGGATTCTTCCTCTTAGCCCACAGATCTTTACATCTCACTCCTTTAAGCCTTTCCCTTTATCTTTCTAGAGGTTTTTTTCTCCTATAAAATTAAAATAAAATTAGAAAACTTCAAGTGAGTGCTTAGAGACATTAGAAAATGTTTTAGAAATGTGCTAAGTTGTGTTAGATCAACAGTATGTGTAAGCAGCTGTTTCTTTTGCTTCAGTGGAGCTACAAGAATTTATAACATCAAAATTTACACTTTTTGTTTCCGTTCTCTAAATAAAAAACTATCTAAGCTTTTCCCTCCCTAAATGAACTGGAATTTTTTTACAAAGAAACATTTAATTACTTCACGGGAAGAGCATGGTATTAAAGAACCTCTGTCGATTCAATCAAAGGCATATTGATTTATTGCAGGTGGGGATCTGGCCTTATCATCTTTGCTTTTCCAACATGCTGGCCTCTGAACTCCTTTTCATTGTTACTGTAATGACTTCTGTCTTCGTTTAGCAGTGAGTGGTAAAGCACATAAATTTTGTTGTGATTTTCAAAGGTTCGTTTCCATTTCTATCACATCCTTCAGTGACAAAGAACCAAGCATTGTATGGTCCTCAACAAGCATTTATATATTTTAAAACATTCATTTCTCTAGACAGTACTAATCGGCAGTATGCATACATATCTCTCTTGTTATTAAAGAAAATACATATCTATATAGTTATTAAAGATAACTATGTTTAATTCTATCCATCTATACTATCTAAACTATTTGTATTCCTGACTCTTCCCCCCACAATAACTGTGTCTCAAGTTCATTAATTGATATAGGTAAGGAAATGCAAGCATTCCAATTTTAAAACTGAAGACACAATTGAATAAGGTGCAGTACATTATTCAGTGGTAAAATTAAATTAGGAGCTGGGAGGAGTTGGGAAACGTCATGGGGATGAACAAAAGAAGGAGATAACACCAAGTGGATGGTTTCTGCTGCCAGCAGGGATGGTGCCAAAGCTCTCAAAATGTTTCCATTGATTTCCTGTGACAGTTCTTAATTGCACCCAATACCAGCGACAAGCATAATCTGGCTACTGAGTGAATTAAAAAGGAGCAAAATGCCTGTGCTGGTTGGAAGCTGGCAGGAGTCCTGCTCATTGACTGCTGCCTCCGTTCATGCCCAGCTTCCATGAGCAGGTTTGATTCTGAAAGCGTGTTGCACTGTTGTTCTTGGCACACGGGATGGAACTGAAGCAGGTGAGTGGTTTGTATAATCACCTCTCCAGCTTTCCAGCCCCGTATCGGTGTCTCATAACAAACCGCAGGCCCAGTCCTCCATGGAGGTCACTTCATTCAGCTGTTGTTCTGGCCATAAGAAGGTCCCTCACAGGTGTAAATCAGTAGCAAACTCAATTAAACCAATGGGTCTGCGATAGTGCAAAAGTAGTATGCATATAATCACAACCAAGACCTTTAATTTTAATATCAGGATTCAGCATCTTATGGGATCAGCTCCCATGGCAGCTAAAGCCAAACAAAGATTAAAGCCCAGTATACTTCCAAAACAGTCTCTGGATTTTCACCAGCATAACTGAGAAGAGAGCTTGACCCTCTCTGGAGGAACTGCAAGACGTCCATGACAGCCTAAGGTTAAAGATAGTGTAGGAACAAAGAAAATGTGATGGAAATGGACTCAGAGTTTCTCTATGGATGCTCCAAGCAACTTGCTCCTCTCACTTGCAAAGAAAAGAAAAGACTTTCCCAGCCCCTCATCTGCATAGGCCCTAATTCTGAGAATACATTATGTTTGAGGGATGGGTCCCCACCAGTTTTTCCTTAGGAAGAGGAGGTAGTCATTAAGGAAGACTTTTTTTCTCTCTAAGCAAAGAGAGCTAATTGACAGTACATAACTTTTTCAATTTTATTACTAGACCACATATTATGCCTGAGGAAAGTTTGACAAAAGACACGCCAAGATTATTCATGGTCAGCCTGTTGTGTCTATGTGGGTTTCCAAATTTTGATCTGTGTTATTCTGGCTAGTTTCTCCCAGCTATAAAGTCAGCACGAATTCTTTTTTTTTTAAGTGCTATAAAAATTAACAAATAAGCAACTTTCTTGATATAAAACATTAAATATGAATATTAATAAACTTTAATATTATTAATAACATAGTTCAAATATTAACAAATTTAAATGCATTGATCATGCATTTATATTGTCATTTATTATATTTGTTTAAAATAAAGACATTTATCAGATTTCGATTATATTTAAATTATGTATACACATATATTTATTCTTTCTTAGATATATATAGATATATTCGTTCTCAGCCTAATCCATTACCTTTCTGCGAGGTTAAGCAATTACAGAAATCAAGTTGTGTTAATTTACCCCATATCCAGATAAAAGAGTACATGTACACTAAACTCTAGATCATAATTCAGTCTGAAAAGGCTGTTTAAATCAGTGGCACTATTCTATCACAGCAGTGAAAGATCTCCTTCATTGTACCTCTTAATTAAAGCAAAACAACCCAACCAAGCAAGCAACCAACCAAATGAAACAACCTCCAAAGACCTAACTAGGCAGAAAGGTTGATATTGGCATGTTAGTTGTAAAAGAAAAGTGATGTACTGAATAACAAAACAAACGAAAAAAAAGCGCAATGCAACTTGCCTGGATTTCACAGCTCTTTCAACAGAGGTGATAAAAAGGCTGTGAGTTCTGTGAATGTGTGAGTTATATGACAGTGTGTATATGGTATGTGTGTTTTTAAATGAGATTTAGAATTGTTAATCATTTATATAATAGCTGAAACCAGTTCTTCTGGGCTGTGTGTGCAAAACCCAGTATAGAATTGCGCTTTGTCCCCATATTATAAAAAGTAGATCTGAGGAGAAAAATGACAAATCAGATCTACAAGGACCCCTTTTCCCCAGCACAGCATTTCCAGACGGGACTTAGCTGACCGGGATTCAAGGATTGGAGCTTGAGAACTAAGGAAGAACTGTGTCTTCCATCTTGTCTGAATAAAGTCTGCCTTTATGTGTGCATCGATAGTAGTGTCGGAGCTCCAGGGCACTTAATTCTTTCTCTCTACAAACATTTTTTTTTTTCTTTTTAAGCAAAAGCAAAACCCCCAAGCTGCTAAAGAAAAAGCCATATCAGTCATAAATTATAATAATCCCTTGAGAATGATGCTAAAATGATGGCCAAGTATGGGGTGAAACATCACGGTGTTGACCATGGTGGATCTCACCTTTCGGACCTCAGAACATGTACACTCAAGCTGAAAGTAAGCACTCTGTGTCACAGCGTGTATGTGGGCCTCCTGGGAGGTGGGAAATGGGTCATTAAACTGTTACTTTTTACAAGATTAGGATTATTAGTCCCATTTTCCTAAAAGACTTCTACCTATCTAAAATTTCACACCAACATGAAGTTCTATGAATTTCCCATTGACATTAAGTTGTGGTATCCTGCATTTCTTTTCAAATCTATGATGTTCTGGCAGCAAGGCTGCTGAAACTGCCTAATGAAACAGGTGTTGTTTCTCTATGTATGCTAGAAACCTTGATCCTACAACTGTATACTCTACTTTCAAACAGGAGTTCTTTACAATATCATTGCCAAAGCCTAGAACGGTGAGATATGATGAACATTTCAATGTTTATAGTTAAAAAGACAGTTTACTGGTGACTATCTTTAAGGATATAACAGGAATGCAATCAAAACAATCAAAACATGTAATATAGCCCATAGTCCATTAGTTAGGGGACCCCCCTGGAGTCTGGGAGATACAGAGAGTTCAGATGGAGGTCTCCTTTGTTTCAAGTAAGTATCCTAAATTGAAGTCAGTGAATAATGCAGCTCACCTTAATCTAGAAATAGCTGAAATTCTCCTCTACGAGAAGAAGGGTTTGGGGATTTCTTTTTTTTGTTTAGATTTTTTTTTTTTTTTTACACTGATGTGTAGGGATGGAAAAATCATTTCCTGCTCAAATCTGTTTTAAAAAGAAAGATCTAGATAAAAAAATGATTAAGGTTTTCTTCTCTTCTGGAATTACTGACCTTGCAGCATTGTCAAAGAAAAATACTAAAAATCTTCCTCCCTAAATTGTAAACTGAGTTAAAATGTATTTTTTAAAAGCCTATTGTTTTTAGTCATTGTCTTTTAATTCTTTAGGCTGGTTTTTTTGTTTGTTTTGTTGTTGTTGTTGTTATTTTTTCCCACTCTAGTACTTTAAAAGTTACTTAAAATTAATCATGAGTGAAAACAGCCTCAACTTCATTTTCTAACTATAACAGACACCTAGGATGTCAGGGAAACTGGAATCAGGGAAATTAGCAGCATCTGTGATGACAGTGGCCAAGGATCAGCTCAGGTATTGGGAGACTGTAGAAAAATCAGTTGTGACAGTGGTTTCATTTGGTTGCTTTTGCTTCTTTTCTATGTGCATTTCCATCTTTCTGTCTCTGTGATCTGGAAGGGCAGTTGCCATTCCCCTTTGTACACAAAAAGTGTAAAATCTCCTTTCTGTGTACTTGCAAGGAGATGTTGCTTTTGTGCTTTCTTTCCTTTTATTCTGACACACACACCCACCTTGGTTCCAATGTTTTTAAAAAAATGGAAAATATTTGAGGCCTAAAGAATTCAAGACATAGACTAATATCCTGCTGTATTAAAACAAAACAAAACAAACTCCAAACAAACAAACCAAAAACCAAAAACCAAAACCAAACAAAACAGAGATACAAAGTAGATTAAATTTCTTGATGTTCAAATCAGGCATCATCAGTTGTTGGGACTATGACTTTATAAAAATTTCAGTTTCATTTGAAAATATATCTAGGGTCTTGAGTTTCAATCAGTCAGGCCTTAAAATGGGCTGTCTTCTTATTTCCATTAAACTGCAAATGCATGATGGTTAGCTGGATTTCTAAATATCTGATATATCAACGGAAGAAGCACAAGCCTGGAGATGCTCTTGTGGACAAAGATATCCTGTCTCAGAAAGTCTTCCTGGAACAAGTTGTACCCAGACAAAACTTCTGCTGCTTTCCATCAAGGCATCTCAAATCTGAACCTTCGCATAATTGTGAATACCACTGCAAGGCTAGGTCCTTAGACACCTACAAATTACAAGCTATACTGATGAGTACAATCCGCACACACTTGGCAGCATCCAGGTTATGAAAAAAATGTGGCATTAAAATTCCCCATGCAGGATTCCCTTGTTCTTCTTAAACAACCAGACATGAGAATTTTTCATTTCACATTAATGTGTAAAAAGAGGATGGGGGCTGTTTCCACGGCATTTGTTTCCATGGGCCTGAGAAATGGGATACAGGAATGAAGGTTAAAGCTGAGACTCCAGGGCTGGAGAGGGAGCTGAGGGCCAGCCCAAGGATGACACGCTTAATGTGAGGCATTCTTCTCGGTGGAAAGACTTTGGCACACATTCCAGAAGGGCTTGAGCTAGCATTGTGACTTGGAAATATCACAGTCCCTCGCACTTTGAGGGGGTACTTAAATTGACACGTTGGCTCCCTTCCAGGAATATTACAGCGTATTAGCAGAAAAGCAAGGCTTTCCTTTCTAAGAAGTCATTGTAATTCTTGTAATTCAAGATGTAGCCAAAAATGGGCACAAAGTTGCACTGTATAGCTTCAGTCCTTTATGACTCAGTTTTTCATGTTATATCCAAACAGTGGGAAAGGCTGCTGTTAGAAAATGCTGGACTTTTTATCCAAGTCTCCATATTTCACTTTTCACAACATCGTGGACTCAAGGGGATGCTTGCAAGCCATTACCACCTGAGCCTTTTCTGTTGCTGACACATTCTCAACCCTGTCTCCCCTCTACCCAGAAGTCACAGAAAGCCCACAGGTATACCTTCCCTGTACCTTTGCTGCTGCCACAACATTAACTCTCACCACTAATTCCTGCCAACATGTGCAGTGATCTCACAGACCCCAGAAATTCATTCTTTGGTGATTTTCTCTGTGTTATAATTAGATTTCCATTCATTAAATAAATCAAACACACATGCTGTCTACTGGCTCAGAAGTAGCAAAACAGGTATGTGGAAAACCTATAGCTATCTCTTACCTGCTTGTACTGCCCAGCCAAGCACAGTCAGGCTGCAGGGTCCCAGAAAAGAGGAGGCAACCAGGGACTTACCATGCAGGGAGGTCCTCTAACATCAGCCTTGCAGACACATCACTGGTGTGATGCTTCCCACATGTAAAACACTTCCATTGAACTACTGTTGGTTTAAGTACTCACAGTGTAAATACATAGTCATCTCCATCTAGCTGTTGGAATTACATTTCAAAATATGAGTGAATAGGAGGGACAGCATTTATCCTCTGGTACAAAGCCTGCTTGGTAAAGAAATGACAACATGTTGGAGAGAGAAAAGAGCGGGGGGTTCTTGTACACACTAAAATATCTAAGTGTATATTAATTTATATACATGTTTAAACAGGTGCAAGAATATTATCAAGAATATAATTATTTCTGAAGGTATCTCTTGAAAGCTAACAATTTACTTATACCCCAGTCATATTTTAATAATATCCCTAGCCACTTGAACAGTGTCCTGTTCAAATTATTCTGTTAATTAGACCTGTTAATTATTCTTTGGACCAAGAAGTAGTAATAGTTCAGTTGCTCTAAATCGAAAAATGTCTTAACATCATTTTGATGGGACCCCATAGACACCAATGAGACTGCATTCTGAATTTTCACAGCTGTAAATGGGAGTGGGTTTTGGAGACCAGAATATTCTTGGTTGAGTAACATGGTCCAAGCAGTGACACCATGACAGTGCTGTTTCTAACTATGTCAAAACCATCCCTGATAGAGGAATGGCTCATAGGATTAAGCACAATTGGGGAATTATGACAACAGAAAGCCCCTGCCAAACCCCTTGGGGCATTGTACGGTCTAGTTAGAAACAAACTAAAAGGCAGTTAAAACTGCTTCGTAACAAGCTCTTAAATCAAGCAGATAAAAGCAATTAAGTAAACACCAGGGAAGGAGAAGAGTGATTAAACTAAAGGAAAATATTGGCACAAGAACAAACACGTATAACCTAGACAAGAATACATCTAGGCTGGAAATTTCATAAGCATTCCTAAGTTTTCAAGGACAGAGGTTCTTGCAACAAACTTTCAGAAGGAGCAAAGGGGAAGTGAGGCAATAATCCAAACTGATTTTAGGGTGGAGTTCTATGGGTTTGTTGCCAAGAATGTATGATGTTCCCTGAAACTACAGTAGTTAGGGGTCAATGACTCTGAAAAATTCCTTTCAATCTTCTTTCTTATGATTCTAAATAAAGGGAATTAAGAATTTAAAAAACAAAACAAAACAAAAAAAAAGCAAACAAAAACCAAACCAACCAAACAAAAAAATAAACCTAACTAAAACCAACAAAAACTATTCCAGAAGGTACCTGTCAATCTTTCATCAATCTTTCACCTCTTCTTTCTTGTAGGATGGGTCATTTGTGCCAGTAACCAGTGGGCTGCAGGCAGGCACAAATGCTACTGAAATAACTGCTTAGTAAAGAGACCCAATACTGACTCTGTATCTACCATTATCACTGTATCTTGGCCCAATATGTTGTAAACTGTTCATCTCTAGGAAGTTAAGCCCTCCTGAGTTGCATCCTTCTAATGCTCAGAAGGACCACTCTGTCTATCAAGCATCACCTTTGCTTTACTTAGCTCTAATGCTGCAAGTCTAGCTATTTTGATTTAATGGCTGCTCTGTGCATCTCAGTTCCCTCCCATATCACTCTCCATAGCTCTTCTTTTCAGCTCCTCCACCTGAGCCATTTTATCTCTGCTGAAGGTCTCCTCTAAGATACTCTTTTATTAATATTGCTTAGTCTGCTAATTGCCCAGGAGGCTCATCTATCTTCTCCTGTTGGTGTGTTCAATTAGCCCTAATTTTAAGAACACATTTTTTCCCACATGTTAACCCCCTCTGCGCTCTCCTCTTCTCCTCCCCTCTGACCCATGTCATCTTTCAAGAAGAAATATATTGTGTCCTCCATTACATCTCTGGCTTTAAGCCCATTTTGAAACTGAAATCCCCATTAGAAATAGAGACACAAATGATTAAACAAAACTTAAAACAGGGACATGGCATAGGAAAGTAATTAAATACTCTGTAAGTGCTGCAAAGCTGTAATGAAACAGCCATATCATCAAGCTAGTGACTTGTGGAAGGTGCTACCCAGGGAAGAGTTCAGTCCTGATGTTCAGCCGGAGGGAGGAATTCCTACTGGCTTGAACCGCTTGTCTGCAACTGGAGGAACTTCTTGGCCAGCATCACTCCTGTACCCTCTGGGCATGTATCAGGCTTTGATTTTTCAATTAACCTGACCACCTACCACATAACAGCCAAAGTTCTTCTGGAGCTATGAAGATCCACTTAGCCATGAGGCGGGGGAGCTAAGGGGGGAGAGGCTGAGAATACTGTATTGGACATACATTGGGCTACTGCCTATTAATTGCATTTTAAAGAAGCAGCTTTATGTGCTTCAAAACAACAAAATCGCCGCTTGAGAACCTTCATTCTAAACAAAAGGCAGACACCTCTTTTAATAAACTATTTTGGATTTTTATACCTAATTTGCCTTTTTTCCTTTTAATTTTGTTGTGCATGCTGTTGTCTGAGTTATCACTGGACCACGTTTTTCAAGTAACAAACCATTCTCAAAAATACTGAACAGTGAATTTGGTCTTACACCTCATAAAAGAATCAAATCATGGTTTCCTATGGAAGTTTAAGTCATTCTGCTGGCTGGTAGTACAGCTTCTGCTTATGGCTAGGAGAAAATACAGCACTGGTCTGCATAACCAAGTCAAATAACATCAGACACTCACGAAATGTGATGACTACAGTCTCCTTGTATTTTAGTACTTCCTTACTGCTTGCTGGGCAGTGTAGCATGGGAAAGAAAATGAATCCAGCTGATATACTGTATTGCTTCCTAGATGTTGGACATCATGTGGAATTATGGTACAGGAAAAGCTTTGCTTGTCTTTCCCTGACACATTGGGAAGGAAGTTTATACAGCTCAGTGTGCAGGGTAATCAGTGATGTGCCGAGTCCTTTGCCCATCACAGCTGATGGAGACCTGAGAGAAGATTATGACTAAAAAGCCTGAACCTGTTCTTGGCCAGCTTCAATGGTATCACAGCTGTGCAACTCTGCTTGTATAAGGTCAGGGGCAGAGCAAAAATTGATTCTACAAAAACTGGAAAATCTCATTGAAATCAAAAGTATTATACTGAAAGGAGTACAAAATTGGTTTTGTTGTATAATTTCTGGTGCCTTTCTATAGTTCCTGTTTCGCTTTGTGTATGAGTGTATATGTTTAAATCCATATCTTTACTAATTTCTGTTTAACCTGAAGAAAAAACAGCTTGAATTTTCTGTTTTATTTGCTTTTTTTTCTCCCCAAATGCAATTTTTTTGATGCAGACTGCACATGGAAAAACATAAAACAGAGAGGAAAAAAGATAAAATTATCTGGAATTCAGTTGCTAAAACAGATTTTTTGATAGTCACAAAGAAAATAACAGGCTTCACTTCTTAATTAAATGATACATCATTGCAAGTTTTTTTGCAAGGAAATTTCACCAAAATTGGGAAACAAGTATTTATTCAAATTGTCTGTCTGAAAGACCTTGGATATCACTGGATAACACAGTCAGAACAATAGAAAACCTAACTGACTTCTGTTTCTGTGGAATGCTCCCCTCAAATAGAGCATCTTGAATTATGCGTCTTTCTCTGTTTGGTAAATTCTGTGTTTTCAGGCAGTGTTTCTCTCTGCCTTAGCCAAGCTAGCTATCTCTTCACTATGTGTCAGTTCCTCCAGCCCCTTGATCAATGTTATTTTTTCCCTCTGAACTCCTTCCAGTTTGTCTCCGGTACATTTTTATACTGAGGTTCCAGCAACCAACAAAGGAGCCTAACTGCAACTTTGTAAATATATCTAAATGCTGTGCAGCTGGAATACATTAAGAAAAAAAGACTGAGATGACTAATTTTCCTAGGGATTGCTGTGAGCAATGGTGTCTTACCTTATGTGCAGGATGTTTAAAACTTTCCTCTCCCATCCAAACATACAGGGCTTAACTTTACTCCTTAAAGTAATTCCCTCAAACTCCTTAGGATTACTTATATAAGTAAAGATAAATAATTGTCCAAGTTGTCACCAGGCTTTGTAAATTTTGCATGTGTGAAATGAACATATCTGCTAGATTTGACATATGACATTTCAATGTGTTTTTCACAAAATAAAGGAATCAATGGTAATGGAAGTGACATTCCTTGAATAATTCAGAGACTGGGAAGTAGTTTATAACACTAATTATATTCAAATCATTTACAAATGTTAAATTTCTTTTTCTTTTAGTATACTGCTTTTTGGCGTATTTTTATTTTCTTGTGACCTCCAAATACAATTTAAGCACTTTACAAAGGGTCATAGTTTGGCTTGAAATCTCAATCAGTTTTTACATAAGCTTCTTCTGTGGCTTTGTTTCATATTCCTAATTCACTTGACCAGTTCTAACTCAGCCTGACTTTGGAGGTAATCTAGGGAATTGTTGCCAAACCTTGTCATATAACCTAGAATGTGACATAAAATCAAATTCTTCCTATGCTTGTCCTCTCCCTCGAAAATCTATTTTCTTTCTCACATAGCTGCAAGATGCTGGTTTTATGCCAACAAAGTATTCCCAGTACAAATATGGGTTTTGTTCAAAATGATTTGTACAATGCTAGGGAGCATCAAATGGCCTGAGCCAGTCTCAGCACCTTTATTTTTATTTTTTAAAGGCTTCTTAATTTTCCTTCCATTTTTGCACATGCAGTTTTGTGCCTGCAGCTGTTTAGAATAGCATTTTTGCAGGCACATAATGAACCTGCTGAAGATCTTCCTTAGATCCCAATTTGTCAGGAGACATAGTTCTACTTCTGTTTAAGCAAGCCCAGGCTGTTGGTTTTCCTGGACAGATTTACTATCTTTAATTGTGTGGTGGCCCCAGTTGTGCACAATGATACTGAAAATACCAGATCATATACTTCTAGATCAGAAGCTGCAATACTCTTATGAGATTCCTTACTGTTACACCTATCTTGAGTCTTTTAAAAGAAAATGATGCTGAGCATCATCCACATCGCTTATCAAAGCACAGCCACACAGAAAAGTGAGTTTCTGTTCAGCCTGTTCAGTCTGGAACACAATTATTTTGAGTGGTGGTTCTGCCCCGCCCCGCCCCCCGCCACCCCCCCCCCCCTCGCCCCCCTGCCCCATGGTGGTTTTTTGGTGGTGGTGGTTGGTTGTTAGGTTTTTTGTGGTTTTGGTTTGTTTGTTTGTTTGTCTTTTTGTTTTTTCAGATTCTAATACTAGGCAATTTCTGCCGAACTGACTTCAGGTCTTTCAGTTTACAATCTAATTGTCTGAGACATTCTTAGCTATTTTTATTTTTTTATGGTTTAACATGGCAATGACTTTTCTTTTGCTAACCATCTGAGGGATAGCCTATGAAATGGCAGGCTTAATTTCTGATGTATCACTGTTAATAGTAACTTTATATATTGAGGAAGCAATTTCCTGAATCACAACTTTATCTTGCAGTAAAAATATATTAGTTGTCCTCCTATTGCATAATGATTTAGCCTAAAAATCCTATGATGACAGATACATGATCAGAAAGGAGGATTTACCTAATAAGATATTTTCATACAACATTTTATGGAATATTTTAGAGATTAAATTATATCTATAAAAGAATATATGTTATTCCTGAACAAATAAAATATACTCTCTCTAAAACTAGTTACTCAGTCTTCAAGTATCAGTTAAGCTTAGAAGTTGTACTAATGGACATTAGATGATAGATATTAATGAAACATGAGATATGATGTGCTAGCGGAGACCAAATATTAATCTGGCCTGATATACAGAGAAAGACCTTAAGTACAGGGATGTGCACAGTAATCTGTACTCTGAGGTGCTGTATTATCTTACAATCATAAACAAAACCTTCCAGATCTGAAGCCTATATTTGTAAGATAGTGTTTACTATCTGCCTCATCTCCAAGAATTTCTCTTGTACCTGTTTAAGTGTGTCTAAATATTTGGTGTACACAATCCTCCCTGATACTGGATTCTGTGATTTGATTCTATATTGTGTGCAAAAACATTTACTATTTTTCATTTGAATCCTGCCTGTGGTATTCCTGAGTTCTTGTTCTACAAGAAATAATTAATGATCATTCCCCAGTCACCTTAATCACATCATTCATTACTTCACAGATCTCAATCACAGCTTCCTTCTGACATTTGTTCTCCAAGACAAAGGGTTGTAGTCTGTTCAGTCTTTACACATGTGGAAGGTATTTCATTTCTCTGTCCACCCTTGCCAGCATTCTCCAGATCTGTCTTTGTCCTTGTGGAGTTCCTTCTGAGGTGCAGTGACCTGAACTGTGCACAGTATATCAGATGCATACACAGTGGCACAATAAAGATTTCTCTTTCCTTCTCAGTGCTCTCTGATGTTTTCAAGTTAATAACCCCAGTGTCACCCTGGTATCCCACCTGGGGTCAGGAGCACAGGAAATCAGTCACACTGAGGAAGAACCTACCTTGATTTATCAATCCTGAATATAATTTTTCCCATGTACGTGACTTTTCTTTTATCAAAATTTCATTTCAACATTTCTCCCAGCCAACCCTCTCACTTCTGGATCATTTGTGAACCTATGCTGAAACTAATCTAACTTGTTGCCACAAGGGGAAAACTATGAAAGCCATGCTCGCTATTGCATGGGTAAGCATTGCCTAAAAAATCTAGTAGATCAGCCTTATTACTAATCCTCCACTCTCCTTCTCAAATAACCTCCCTAGTTCTTTGCATTAATATACCGATTTATATGTGCTTTACACATAAAAGCTACATGCTGTGAGTTTTTATTTGTATGAACAGTCCCTTCTAACCTCAGTGAGATCACTTGAATGAGCAAAAAAATGATAAAACCTGTTCTATATCTGTAACACCAGTGGTACTTTGGAGATTGAATATTTCTATAGTTCGAAAAATGCCAGTGTAAATTCATAAGAAAACAATTTTAATCTGAATGTCCATGAATGACAGGTAACAATGTCATAATAATTATACTACAAAAAAGTTGTAATTCTTTTGCAGAGCCTGAAGTGGCAGATGGAATCCTAAAAGCCATCCAAACAGTCATTAAAAAAAACCCATAAAAAGACAGCCTCTGGTTTTGTAAATATCTACATGTATGGGGAATATATTTGTTTATACATTATTTAAATAACATTAAATAACTATTTATTAGAATGCAGACTACATACAAAAACAGGGCAAAGAAGGTATTTTTTCGTTGAAATATGGTACATAGTGACATATAAATAATATAATACATAATAGCTAGTTTCCAGTGAAGAAAATTAAATACATTTTTTTTAAATTTAATTTGATGTTAAGATTTTTTTAATAGAAAACATTTCGGCTTTGTGAGAGGCATTTTCATTAAAAATTGAATTTAATTGAGGCTTTTAAATGGTTAATTATCCAAACTGGAAGCCAAATCACTTACTTCAGGATTAACAGAGCAGTTTAGGTTAACTAAAATAAAGAAGTTTCACGTCTTTTAGGGAGGAGAGAGAAAATTTAAAAAATCATTTGAGGTCGCTTTTCATGGAAGAGAAGATATTTGTACACTCTCCCACCAGTTCAGAATATCATTTTGTGAGCTCTTGAAATGCTTAAGAGGTATTAAGTGTCAATCCATCAAAGTATTCAACCATGTGCGTAGTGTTAAGCACCTGAATAATCCCAGTGAAGTCAATGGGATCAAGTTCATCCCTAAGTTTGCTGGTGTGCTTCAGTGCTTTGCTGAGTAAGAGCCTTGGAGAAGATTTGGAGGGGAGGTAAAATGTCTTTTTTTCTTTAGTCAATTCAAGGCCAGTCCTGTCTGTCTGGGTAATGTTAAGGCTGTCTTTCAATGACAGCTATCTTGTACTCAACATATTCTACTTCAAATCTGACCTCTATTCACTGCTTGAGGGATAGATGAACAAAGCTTCTTGACTGGTAGGCTTTGGAATTCTTGGGGAAAACAAAACCAAAACAAAGCAAAGAAAAACAAAAAGAAACCCAAACCAACCAACAAACTAAAACCCCACTTGTTGATGGCAGAATAAAATTATCTTTCTATGGCATGAACAGTATTCTTTTGGGGCCCAGAGCCAGAAGGAGGAATAAAACTGCTAGGAAACATATTCTGTGCTTACAAAGGTGATATCAGCAGAGATACCTTTGTGTGTTTGTCTAACCTCATCTGGCTGTTATGAAACACAACTACCTTAAGCTTAGGGTGTAGGTGTCCAGACGCCAACTTGTGTGGATCTCCTGGACACCCTCAACACATGGCTTGTCTACATGGAGCTGGAGTTGCCCCATCAGAGCACTACTAAGGTACAGCTAACATGCAGCGTGGATCTCGCATCCCACATTTCCAAACACTGACAGGGGTGGATGTCCCCTTCTCAATTTTTTATGTCAATCAAAGGTAGTGGTATGAGATTCACTTTTTACAGACAGGTGAGTAGCACATTGACTCAGGAATCCAAAGACTTGTCTCCAAGACCTGACTCAACATGAGAGATTCAAACCCACACAAACTCTACAAAGCACCTTTTTCAGGTTAGAAGCAACGGCAGGAATGTTCTTCCTGTTTTCTTAAAGCTCTGTAATTGTACAGAGATTTATAGGTTTCAGTGCAGTTAAAGGAGGGAACAAGACTCTGGAGACTCGTGGTCATACATGGGTCTCACTAATGGATGGTTTCTATCCATACTGAACATGCAATTGGCAAAAGACAAGGATAATTCTGAAAACAGGACAGAATGCACCTTTGAACTCATGACTGAGAAGCATTTGTGAAAAATAGGATTTGAAAGGAGACAGGTACACTCTCCTGCTTTTCAGAGGTCTACTCATGTCAGTAGAAGATGGCCCCCCATGTGGCTGAATGTTGAACAGAACAAACATCATTCTGCTCATTTGGAAGAAAACAGCACCAGAAAAAAAGCTTCAGTACAGGCTGGTTACAGTACTGATAGGTCTTATTCAAGTGTGTTGACCCTCGGGTAGTGGGTGACATTTCAGACACATGACTATAGTCTGTGTTGACTTGTTCAAGGGGGTTCCCAATAAGTCTGAGGGTTTTTTCACTGCCCTTCTCAGGATTCTTTCTCGCTACAAACAGAGATAAAATAACCAGCTCTGCACACTTCATCCTTCGGAGATAGCCCATATTATTCATAAAGCAACCAATTCTCCATCCTGCCTTTTGAACAAATACAATTGGGTTGAACTTTCTGTTCAAAAATTGCCTAAACCTCCCCCTGCCCAGCATTAATTTAATGTTTATTGGTTTATTATTTTTGTGGTATTCAACAATACATTCAATGCCCATTTCATTTTCTGAATATTAGAATTGAAAGTGCTGAAGGCACTGCCTTCTTTAATGCTAAAGGTGATTATTTAGCCAACATTTTCCAAAATGTGTCACAATGTGTTTGGGACCTCAGATGTTCCCACTTTTATACCACGACAGGGAACTGAGTGCTTTTAATTAGGACGTGTGGGAAGTTTTCTTTAAATAAATCATATGCTTAACAATCAGTCACACAAATGGCAATGTGATGGATGTGATAAGCAGTATTACATAAAAACTGGATTTTGTTTCTTGTGAAATGGTATCTGTTTTATTTATTTTCTCATCCCTTTGCTGTATGTTCTGCTGTGTTGACAGACTATGGTAGGAAGTAGGGAGATGGCTTTGATCATATTATCTTAGCCTCCGTATCAGAGGAAAGGAAAAGAATTTGCTACCTTGATGAGAGGCATGACATGTTTATGGCTGGAAGGCATGTAAAGTGCCATGGAAGAGAGAGAAAGAGCTCCATATAGGAGGAAAAAACTGGGAAACATAAGGAAGGCAGGGACCAGCAGACAGTCTAAACTCAGGGGTGGTCAAAAAGCACAGATTACCTAGAGAATTAAGATTTTATGGAAACTCAAAAAGATAATAATTTCTGCTGGTCTGAGAACAAGTCCAAAGGGGAGAATCTGCTTCACAAAGAACTGGAGTTCGCCAAGGGTATTTTGTTTATTCACTCCTAAATTTTGATTTTGTCTTATCTAGAGAGTTATTTCTTTTATTAAAAAAGGTTACTTTGTACGAGTTATGTATTCTGATAACACTGAAATTTAGATCTGAAAATCTTCTTACTGTTTTCACCATGGCTACTCAAAGGAAAAGGTAAATGCATCTTCAGGTTCAGGTTATGAAGGGTTCTTGCTATACCTGCCAAAATAAATTTTTATCATGCACTTTTTACACAAAATGAAAACTCCGTAAATATTAAAAAAAAGAATATTTTGTTAGTTTCCTTGAGGAAATCCCTTATTAACTTTACCCTTTTATTCTCACGGAAAGTAATGGCAGTCTTGAATACATCTTAGCCTTGACAGTTGAGCTCAAATGTGCCAACTGTAAGGCATGCGAAGGCAGAGGAAATAAAAAATAGAAGTTTATATTACGAATGTGGATGTGCCAGCATAATTAGAAGGATTTTTGAGCATTTCTGAAAAAGCTACTGTCTTTGGGCAGGTAGGAAGTGCTGGGATGCATGCATTGGAAATAAAAAGCGCTAGAAATGACAGTCAAGTAGTTCTTAGAATCAGTCGAAGGAAAAACTCAATGTGCTGAGAAGCTACATAAGATGGAAATTATTTAGGTAAAAAGCATGTGATCTGCTGTTGAATGGAAACATTCCATTAACATTTCACAGTCTGTGGGCTATCAATGTCTAAACAGGTTTGTCTTTAGTTTATATATCAAGAGCTAGTGTGTTTGAGAGAGAGGATCAGGGCCTCACTTCTCACAAGTAAGGAGAAAAAATTCTACACCACTGTGGTTTGTACCTGCAATTTAATGAATGTCTGTGTATGGCATGCAGCACAGCACAAAGTGGCAAATAAGAAAGCACATTTAGCTTTCTGAACAGGGTAAAAGATTTTGAAAAATACAGCTTTCAATTCCCCTTTCTTTTATAAGCTGATAAAAAACTCCAAAAAGAGTAGGCCTGATTTTGGGACTGGAAACCCCTTAAAATACAAGTATATTATCATAGGCCTGGTTCCATGCGTTGTGAGCAGCTTGGTGTCCCAAGCTTGTGGAGGCAGAAAGCTTCTCATCAAATCTGGGAGAAAAAACTCATGTTTGTATCTAGTTCATTCTTTTAACCATACAGAAGCAAATTTGTTTGTCATATATCACGCTTACAACAACAAAGATTATTTTACACTTAGGGCATCTGCCTTGTTCAAGAATTTAAAATAGGAAGCTGGTCACCTCAGCCTTCTTCCATAGTCACTAAAAAGAATAAAAGACTCTCCCAAAAGATGACTCAGATCAACTGTTTGTCTTATATACTCTAAATTGTTCTTTGCATAAGTATTATTCTGTCCTCTAGTCAGACAGAGAGCCTAGGGTGAAATAAGTGGTACTTACTTAAACACCTTGCTTTATGCAGGCTACACAAGGCATTGGACTGTCTTGGTGTCTGACAGGTTAAGCACACACTCACTCCACAGTCACAGGTTTCAGTTAACCTCTTGCCACATTGTCCTTCTCCAAGCAGACTGGAGAAAAAGGACTGGAGTCAGTCAGTTAATTTAATCCTGTATATTTACCAAAGCAGCTTAATATCATGTCCTACCTTTCCCCATTTGGCAGAACAATAAGGGCAATGTCCAGATTCTCTTGTGGTATTTTCCCTTCCTGTACTGTTCCCTTTGTTCTTCTTTTCTAAATTATGTGGCATATCTAACGCAGATCAGATACAATGAGCAGGCAGTATACTCACCCTGCCTCAGCTTCAGCACAGTCTAAGTGGCTTATTAGGCATAACTTAGATATTTGTTTTCAAGAGAAAACTCTAACAGTTTGATTAGCTGCCTGCAACACTTTTGGTGTATATCGTCTCAAGTGAAAACTATACCTAAGTTTCACTTGCATTACCAGGATAATCACTGTCTAGCCCTAAAAAAAGCAAGCAAAATTCACTTAACTTGAACTAAGAGCAATATAGTCACATTTCTGTGAAACTGGTGGATTTGTTTTCCTGACTATGCAAGAAGGAAACATCATAACGTGAGTCTGGTACATCTGCCCAGGTTTAAGTCATTTGTCTTTGCCAAGATATTGAACAAAATGTGCTGAATACTCTACTGACTGACTGTGCCTGGGAGGTGCACAGTCACAGTATGTTCAGAGCCTTTCTATTAAGTCATTAACTATACTTTCTTTAAAAACCTTAGACACTGTTCTCCTTTACAATTAAATAAAAACTTGTTTAACATTTTAAAAAGTGTTTCTGGTGCTTTTAAGGACTTTCATGAGAAAAAGGTGCAGATGTCTCCAAATTTCTCTCTAATGACTTACCATCTAAGTCTCATTTACTTTGGCACTGTGAAACTGGAGGAGTACAGCCTCTAGAGTCCTTGTGTCAAATTTGACCCTGGAAGCAAAATTCACTATTGTCCTAAAAGCTGATTCATAGAAAGCAGAATCTGAAAGACACTTGAAGAGGCCACCTGAGCCATTCCCCTGCTCAAAGTCCAGACCAGCAATGCCAGTAGCACTCACAGGAAATATATGTCTAGTCTGAAGAACTTCCCACAACGGAAACTTCACAGTAATGTTCTAGGGCTTAGCTGTCATACAGCTCATAATTGTTTTGATAATGTTCCAGCTTTCCTGTATTCAAAGTCATCCTGGGTACAATGCCCAGGGAGAACAGGTCATGTTTTTCTTCTTTCTAGTAACCTTTTTACACTTGAAGGCTGCTGCCATGATTGCCCTTACTCCTCACTAGGATGAACACACCCAGCTCTTTTGATCTTCACTCACAAGTCATGTCTTTTAGACACTCTGTATTTCTAACTGTTCTACTCTGGACTTTCTTCCATTGTCCCCTACTTCTTCATGAGCTATATTCACCTGTGTGCAACTAAGAGCAAAAAAAAAAGGAGCAAACCAGTAGCAAATCAATGCATCAGACATTTTTATCTCCTTCCCTGGTATTCAATGGCACAACACAAAAATGAGCAAAAGAAAATTACGGAGGCCCAATATTTAGTTGAATCATTTCTGCCATGTGGGTCCTTACATACTGAGAGACTTTGTGTAGAGGAGCAACATGATTCAAGTTTCCAGAAGTGCTAAGAAATAAGCTCTAAAAAGCAGTATAATTCTCACTCACAGAATTACTGACTTTGTGGAGTTCAAGAGGCATCAGGGAGTAGAGGCATGGTTTCTTGTTTCATTTTTTTGCCTCTGGCAAAACATTCCTTTATTAATTCGTTGCTGTTTATAAAGTGGTTTGACTTCCTGAGATGAAAGGCATGACATAAGTGCTTGGTATTAAATGATTATTAATTATTTCTATTCCTTACTATTTTTCAGGCCAAGGACCTATTATAGGCCTCATAAAGCTTAGCACTTCAGCCTTTGTACTTTGAATAAGTAAAAAAAAAAGGAAAAGAAAAAGAAGTTAAACCTCTATAACATAACAGAGTTCTCTACTGTGCAGTCCTCATAGAATTTATGTTTAAAGAAAGAAGCAGAAACAGAAGCCAAAGACATTGCTCAATGGAGAAAAAAAAATAGAAAAGAACATTTTTAAGAAAGCGGTAAAGAGGTCCCTGCTTGTCAGATTTTTCACTGGTCTGAATTGATGAAGTTCTGCTGATTTTGTTTGGGTAGTCTGTGGTTAGCATTTTCAGATTCAAGCTCTTAGTTAATAAACCTTTCCATTTTACTCTCAATAAACCTTTATTTGGGGGCTTGAAAGCTATTTTGTATGTAACACAGACAGGCATCAAAAAATAGAGATATGCAGGAATAGTTATGTGAATACATTTTAAAAGGCTAGGCTGGCACCTTGGTTCATGTAAATCAACTTTGCTGCTTTGAAGTCAGTAAGTCTATGCCGATTTATGTTGAGTTTATAAAGCTGTCAATATTAGATACTTAAATTACACACCAAATCCAAACTGAAATGGCAAAATAAAGAATCGGAGAAGTGATTAAAGCATATTATTGCTTCAAACTTTTTGCACATCATCACCTCCAACTAGTGGAATTGTTGTCATTGTTGTCCTTTTTAGCTGATGAAACCAATTTTTCCTCTCAGGTGTATTGTATTTGTTGTGATTGACACACAGGTTTCCTTATTGTCTTAAATCACTGAACTGAAATTTGCTTCTTTTGTCACTGGAGTATATTAATTTTGTTGCTGACTGGAATTTTTCCCATCCAAACAGAACAACTCATGTTGTCTTCAGGTAGCATGTGCTTGCATTTGCAGACGTCAGCAACATTTTTCCATTCACTTCTGAATCAGAATCCAGCCTCTGAACTTTGGAGAAACCTCACTAGATACACGACGTAATGCACAGCACTGTTAGTCCTATTTGTTTGGCAATGCCTAAGCTTATTTTACATCCACAGGGTAAACAGCAGCCAGCCTTGTCTGAGGAAGCTGCAAGGGAACAGTATTCTTTGAAATCTTTCCTCCTAGGCAAGCTTTCTAGGTAAGGTTTGCAGCTCTTCTCAGTTGCTAAAAGCAAGTACTGCGTAAACTGAAGTCCACAATGACCTTGTTGTTAGCTTTGGCTGCACTCTTGTCCTGCTTTTATTTTGACCAACAAAACAAAGCAAGCATTTACTTAATACTTGGAAAATCAACTCCAACCTCACTGTGCCTAAGGAACATGGAAAAGCGCTACTAGCAGCTCTAAGCAGTTTCAAATTCAGAAGTAACGTGATGCTGCTGTACTTCATACCTTATGGTGTATAGCTGGCTATTTTGCTCTTGCTCATACACTGGTAGTTGGATTTGAGGAGTGAGCAAAGGCTGTAACTACTTTTATAGAAAGTACTTCTGGTTTGCAGAATCACCCTCTCCAGCAGATTGCCTGATCTTGACCTGCCTTCAGGATCATTCTGGACATGGAGAACCACTGGAGTAACCAAAGGAAACACCAAGGGCTTCCAGCCTTTTCAGACAAGAAAGAGTGGACCAGAAATACTGTGGAGTATGCCAGCGCATATTTACACTTTGACACTTCAAAGTAGTATGCCCTTTATCCCAAAGCTCTGGCAGATTAGGCTTAGTCCTTTGTTTAATTCTCAGTTTCACTTCCCGAAGTGGATTGAGAAAGACTTTCCTTTCTCTGGTGCCTTGGATGATTTCCAGAGCACTAGAGACTTTCAAGGTATTGAAAAGTTCTTTTTTTGGGTCTGTCTGTGAGCATCTGGGTTCCTCCCCTCTCACCTCTCTGTATTACTTATTAGAGTGGGCAGATTATTTTGCCACAGGAATGAAATTTTGGTTCTTGTTGAATATAATGTGTGTGTCACTTTATGAGTGTCATATTTAATCCACTGGATAAACACTGTGGCCTCCAGCTTCTGAGGACCAGACTCTTTTCAGTGAAGCCTAATGATAGAATGAGGGGTAATGGGCAAAGACTGAAACATAGAAAGTTCCATCTGAATATGAGGAGAAACTTTTCAGGGTGACAGAACACTGGAACAGCCTGCCCAGGGAGGTTGTGGAGTCTCCTTCTCTGGAGACATTCAAAACCTGCCTGGACACCTTCCTGTGTAACCTCATCCAGGTGTTCCTGCTCCGGCAGGGGGATTGGACTAGATGATCTTTTGAGGTCCCTTCCAATCCCTAACATTCTGTGATTCTGTGATTCTGTGACAGTGCTGCTCTGAGCTGTGATATGTCCAGGGTGCTGGAAGCATGATAGAAATTTGCTGTGATACTGTTCATCTCTGCACTGGAGTCCAGAAGGTTAGTAGAGGATCAAGTGAACAAAGTTTCCTGGACTGTATTACTGATATATCCCTGCCCATGAGCTCCTGAAGACACTTGATGCCTACAGAATACTCATGACAGGTAGCAAGAAAAGCTACTGCAGGCTGTATTCCCTGTGTGCAAGCTACTCACCTCTCTCCTTGATTTCTAAGTTGCCTGTCACTACCATGATGAGGCTGAGGCAACTACTGATGGCATATTATAGACTTGTCTAAAGACTTAGCTCCTCTGGTGATAGAGTCTGTACAGAACATAGGAAAAAGTCTCTTCTGTGCTTGTAAGCTTCTGTATGTTGTAAAACTCGTTCTCACAGAACTTATAAAATTCGTAAGTCCACAGCTTGTAAATTAGTTGTCATTGTCTGGATGACCATAGTGCCTTAAAAACCCTGCTAAACAATAGCCCTCCTGGGACTAGGCACTCTTCAAACACTAAGCAGGAAAATACCAGAGACTTTTGTCAAGCCAGCACACATGGCTATAACTAGAACTGGCCAAAATATCTTGTTAAACCCTTTTCTGGCAGCCTGACTGAATAAAAAACAGCATTTATTTTTTGAAAAATAAGCATGTCCGTGGCATTTCAAATCTAGACAAAACCCCTTCATTTTCTTGTTTCCTTTATATATCATCAAAATTTGATGGTTTTATTTTCTAGTTATGCTTCATCTCATGAGGTTTTTAGGGTCTTTTGGTGTTAGCTTGTACATTATTACACATTGATATCTTACAGGTAACCAGTCAATGTTAGATATCTAGACATCCTTGCGGTTGAAGAAGTAACACCTCCAGGAACATATTCATTCATTCCAGGAAAATGGGATGAACTGCCTCTTTAGGTTTCCTCTCCATCAGCTGCAGAACAATTATTGGCAGTCAGTGTCCCCTAAATGCCATACCTGTATGTCTGGAGTTACATGAGATTAATGTAGATCTTAATGTGCTTCTACTGATTATTTTTGGAAGGAAGCATTTGGTGTTACCCAGGTGAAGCATCAGACTGTTTCTTACCTGGTAATTTTCAGAGTTTTTGTTTTGTGAGGTTAAAACTTCACTGAAATTCTGAAACAAATTTTGAACTATGGACTGTCAGGGATCGAAATGATATTTTCTTGTCAGGAGCAAACATAACAGACAGAAGATAGGTTATGGTGACTCTGAATGTCTGGATGACTTGATGAAGGTAAATGATGCAAGCTACAAAAAGACTGTAGCAGAACCAAACATTAAGGTACCTTCTCTGAAATCACAGTGTCTTCTCCTAAATCCTGATGTCTCTTCCACAGTGCTTCTTACTGATAAGAAGTTTTTTCTCCTAAAAAGTAAACAAACTCCCTCCCTTCTTTCTTTTGTACTAATTTAAGGACTAAACAGTTAGAGTAATTCAAATTACCTTCTTAAGACAGGGAAGTACAATATTATACCCATGAAACATTCCGTGAACCATAATTCTGTTCTTCCAATCTAGAAGCTATAATTCTTGCTAGAAACTGCCAACACGTAGCCCAGTGGATTCACTAAGTATAAACTGACTAATGGCAAAGGAAGGCATTAGTTGCAAAACATTGACAATACTTGGATTGTAACAGAATTTTATTTGGAGTCAAGTCTAGCAGCCCGTCACTGCTACTGAATGAAAAGAAACAGGTGCATGCGCACTTCCAGAAGTTCAGCTCACTGTGTTTGGATGTTATGTTGATGCCTATTTCAGTAGTGATGCCCAAGATTACTTTAACAGGAGTGTTGTCAGCTGCGAGGCAGCGGAACATAAAGAGCAAGTGAAGATGGAAGCCTGGAAGAAAGGCTGCTAAAATGGAGTAGGTAAGGAGCTCTTATCTGAGAATGTGCTCAAAGTATACAGCAAATTCAGCTCATCACATTTCTTTCAAACAACAGTTTTGCATTATCATGGTGAAGGGTCTGCATACTAGGTCCCGTCTTTGTGGTCATATGCCCAACTGTCTGGGCAACACCAAGATGGAGGGAGAGTAAATGCAGAATTGCAACTGTGTGGCATCAGTCTGAATTTCCTAGGGTTTATGGGCTTGAGTTTTGCTGAACTGTGTGATTTGAACTGCCAGACTGAATTGTGAATTTATAAAGGGTCAGGGGTTTTGTCACTGATCGGTTTGTTCAATTTCTCTCTGTCTCTCTTTTTTTTTTTTTTTTTTTTTTAATCGGAAAGAAATACTATTCTTCAAAACTAGCAATAATTTGGGCATCTGAAGCATTCAGTGGGAAGACAGCCATTTTCCAATTTCTATGTACACCAGACTTTTCCCTCTCTTACTCAGATTATGGTACTTGGTCCAGGGAAGCTTGGTCTCAGTAAGTTTAACAACATGCTGTGGTTTGTTGCTCAGAGTTTTCTCCAAGTAAATAAAGCACATTCCTTTGGGACAAATTTAAATTGGAAGAAGCAACCCAGGAGCACATTTACTACATGCCAGCTACAAATTCAGCTCATGGGACCAGACTAGAGCTCGCTGAAGCAAAGCCACCCTGAAATGTGTATGAGTCCAGGATGGGTGCAGATCACTCCTCCATGTGGCTTGTTCACTCTAGGGGGGATTATGTCCAGAATAAATGAATATAGCACATCAACATGAACCATTCCAATACCATGACAGTACTCTGTCTGGAAACACCCTTACATAAGCTTGCTATAAATGTTGTTTCCAGTCCGTTTCTTCTGGGCATTTATAATCCAAACTTGCCTTTTACCATGACATCTCCTAAATGATGTGGACTGTGCAGTAGCTGAAAAGAACACTGAAGAGCTGAAACAGACTGGCCATGACAGTGGTTGTCCTGGTGAGCCCCAGGTGAGCAAAAATAAGCAGCAGGGAAGGCAGTAGACTATCCGGAGAGTTTTGTTCTATACTGGAGTCTGTGCCTCCAGAAACCATTGCTAGTTACCTCAATTTTCATCCATATGCCTATAGATAGGAGGTATCAGGAAAATTCAAGTCAGTGAACAGATTTTAAAACATATTAAGTCAGCTGTAAAGTGTAACAACCCCAAGTTGTTGCAACACAGCAAGTGCAGTGCAAGCACAGCCTTCACAGGAGAGAATAGCTAGGAGCTTCCTTGCCAGAGCAAACCTGGTGGATGAAAGAATTACTAAGTGGTAAGTAATGTTACCAAAGTCAAACTTATCTAAGTCTGAAAAGAATATATTATTTTATTAAAACATTGTGGACACTATATGCCCAAGCACATATAGGGGTCTATCAACAGATTAAATTCAGGTTACAGCTGCTACCTGTTTTTCAGAGCTATATACAGTGATTGGCACATTTTTTTCAGCTTCCCTCTATCTGACCATATTATATAGGGACTGACTCTGATCTTATACAGGGCATAGGATCAATATAATTCTACTGCTGTTAGTTAATATATGCCATTTTTTGTGTAACTCATAAAGGAAAACCAGAATCATGGTTCCAAGCCATATGATTTAAATTGATGCAGTCTCCTCCTCTACTTTTACAAAGTTTCCATATCAGCCTGATTTTACTGAAGTCTGTAGAACTAGAACTATGTTGTGTTAAGACTCAATGTCAGAGCAGGGAATCAGTGTTAATGAAGAAGCTATGAAATTATCTTTCAGGTTTACAGAATTAGTGTGTTGAAGACAGAAGATTTTCAGATAACAGTCCTTCAAAGGAAGGTGATCAGAATTCATGTTATTCTTTGAAGATAGGTAGAATTAATAAATATAGTGGGAATTGCAGAATTTTAGGGGAGATGTATGTAAACTTCAGGAGACCCACAATAAGTATAAAAAAAGATTTTTCTGATGTATCTTTATGAGAAGTGATTAGTAGTAACAAATACAATTTGAAAACCTTGTGGTGAAGAAATTGTGATACAGCTGTAAAAATATGAGGTCAGCCCTCTGTTCAGCACAGTTACCTCTAATTGAAGATGCTTGAATATACATCAATGAGTGTCAAAGGGTCAAAATTAAAGCACTTATATGAGAGCAGATCATATTTTCCAAGGTAAAGGGAAAGGAAATTCCTGCAGGAAAGTGAACACTAAACCAACCATAATAAAAGATTCAAATATGATCTAGTCCAAACACGGGTAAGGGGGAGAGCAATTTATCATTAATAATCTAATTATAAACTAAAGATAAGAACCATGGGTAGTGGAATCAGGATTTCTGATGAAAGACTGAAGAAACATATTAACTTAGTATTAAAGAATATTTTCTGTCTTTTCAGGGTTAAAATACAAAGAAAGAGCAGTATTTAAACCTAGCTGGGGTTACAATACTGAAAGTGATCAGAATGAAAAAAAAATCTCTTTTCTGCCACTCTGTGTATTATCTAAGCATCTGATGGACCCAATACATGCAGCCATGAATACAAGATACTTCTACACATGAGTATATTTAAGTTATCAATGGAATTGCTTCTAGTAGTAAAATCCATATGGAAGATAAAAGTAAAACTGGACCCTTGGGTCATAGCTTCACAGAGATTTATAGATGCATTTAACTTTATGTACATGAATAATTCCATTGATTTCTTTGGGACTGCCTACAAGCATAAAATGAACCATAGCTTTAAATCTTTTCTGAATGATATGTATTCATTTCATAATCTTCTCAATTTATGCACCAGTTTGCAAAAGTGGCCTGATTCTTATCCACATAAGTCCTTATTAATTTGACAGGAGTTGGAGTAAGGTCTATATTTCTGTTGGATTCTTGGCTCACTCTTCAGACTTGAGTTAGTGAAGATACATGTTGCTTGGAAAGCAACATATGAAGTGGTTATACATCATCTGATCAAGCACCTTTAGGGATCTGGTGTGTGAAACTGACGCTTGAGATATATGGTTGAGAAAGTACAACCCTAACAAGCAGTAAATGGAAGACCTATGCCACTAGTGTGAAGCAGAATGTAGGAAAATGATGGCGAATAGACAGTGGCAGCCAACCACTTTTCTTCCACCATGCTAAATCCTTCTTGATTTTCATGCAGGTCTACAGTGAGTGAGGAGATCCCACAAAACAGGCAGCACGTATAAAAGCCAAAGTGGTGAGTTTGGGGAGTGTGTGCACTATTTGCTTTATTCCTCTAGGAATTTTTATTGGAATATGAGAAAGTGAATGATGATAGAATCAGTGGCCTGTTCCTCTATGGACCAGTCAGCAGAAGGTAGGAATCATTGTAAAGATGAGCCTTTGCTTTACATACGAAGCACAGACTGAGGAGAAAAGCCACAATGAACACAGATATAACAACTGATCTGAGAACTCCTAAACGTCAATTTGTGTGTCCATGAAGGAAAAGAGATCTAGCAGAGGGTTAAGAATGGGTGCAGGCATGCTCTGTCTTTCTTTAAAAAAGGGGAAGCCTCCAAAACTAAAGCAGAAGCAGAATCTGAAGCATACTCAAACACTCTTATCTCTGAAAGACAGCCACTGAAATTCAAACTTATTTAATCAGACCCTACCTGTCTGGTAAAAAGTCCTGAACTACTGGCAATACTCTTTTGTTTTTCTTTCTTTTATTTTGGTTTGGTTTGGGTTTTTTTGTTTGGTTGGGTTTTTTGAGCAATAAATATCCTGGCTAATGGATAAATCTCTTCACAAAGTGTTTTTACCTGGGTTGTTAGTTAAACTGAATAATAGACAAGTAACACTTCAATCTAGAGAACACATATATTCCTCACTGTGCAGCAGGGGCTGAAAATCTGAAAGGTTTTTCTTGGTTCCAGCAATAATGAGAGCTGCCCAGATATACTGGTGTGTATACACTGATGCACCGATTTAGGCTGATACAGGTTTTGATTGTAAAGAGCTATTAAAGGAAGAATGTTGCTTTTGCAACCGTAAATCTGAAACCTCAGACTGAGAGACATACGGACTATCAGGTCTTAAACGTAAAACAAACTCTCTTTGTACTAATTGTGGAGATGTACTAGTGCAAATTGATCTCTGTGGTTAAGGGTTAAGCTAGGGGGGCAGGTAGTAGCCAGAGAGCCAAGAAACCATACCTTAAACAGAAATAAATAAATAAATGTAGGCGGTTGTTAGAATTGGAGTAGTAAGAGCGGTAAACTGAGGCAAGACATCCAGGAAGTGTTGGACAGGCTGTAAACCCTGGAGTACCTAACCAATGGGGCACAGGGGAGGGAATTTGCAGCTAGGACTAGGGGAATATAGGCAGGGGCTTGAGCCTTTTTCTGGATGTCTGCCTTAGGTGGAACAGCCGGTCTTGCAATATCGTTAATAAAATATGCTTTGCTGAGATATCCTACCTGAGCCTATTATCTTGGCAAGGTAATAGTTTCTTACATTGATGACACACAAACCACACTCAAAGGAATCCAAACTTTTAGTGTCACGAGAGAATTTTATCTGATATCCTCTAACTTTATTCTTTTCCAGTTAAAGCCAAAGGTAAAGCTCCTTTACTTAAGCTCATCATACATCTTAATGCATAACTAAGTATCACAGGAAACCAGAAGTAGAAATTCTGGTCACTGCCTGGTATATTAGTAGGACTAGCTGACTCTTTTATTTCAAAGCCATTAGTGGTTAAAAAACTTAGACATTAGATAGTTTAAATTAAATCTAAATTATTCTTATCTCAGCCATCATATCAATTCACCAGTGATGGTCTTCAATTAAAGTATGCAGTGTATATCAGCTCTGCTTTTATAATGACATCAGTTCCTTAAGTGAAGCAAATCTTGCAGGGACAGATAATATTTTTATTAGACCAAGGGACAAGGCTAGAGAAACAAGAAAACTTAGCACACACAATTTGTCATTACCACATTTCCAAAGGACTTTCCTGCCACCCAAGCAGTTTGACTCAGGGGTATTCTTTTTCTAAAGTTATTTCTTGAAGAAAATGCTGTGCAGATGTTATGCCTTGCATTCAAAAGGTTTTGTTGAAAGTGCTTTTTTTTTTTTTTTAGTTGTACTCAATATATTCCCCAGCATTTGTATATTCTATACTAGGTAAAACTTACTTATCCACGGAGATAAAACTGTCCTAGAGGGAAAAAAAGAAAAAAAAAAAACAACTCTTTTTATGGATATTAAGTAGACTCTTAAAAAAATCTCTGAAAGCGAGCAGAGAAAAAATGTAGCCAATTGATCATTAACATGTAGTCTTGGATTTCATTCAATATGGGAATAAGTGGAATCAAAAGAGTAATGAGAAAAACATCACCAATAATTATCAGAGGGATCCATCCTGAATTATGATTTGCATTCAACAGCCTGTTACTAAGGTGATTTTTTATTTGGAAAAAATAATAATTAAACAACTAGATTACTTTAATTTGACCATTTTGGGGTTTTAATACTATTATTTAAAAAAAAAACACCACCACCAACAAAATACGAAAACATTCTGTGATTCTGTGAAAAAAAACTACATTTCTGTTTTGTGTTTTTAAACCTAGTAAGGGTTTCTCTTAACAGCTGTTCACCCAAAAATGGAAAAATGACATTTTCAAAATTTCTCCTTCCTTTCTAATGGACAATTTGCCAGGAAAACAGAGCAGGAAAGCATGAATAACTTATTTGTTTTAAATTGGTCCTTTAATCAAAGTCACCTATCTCAATATGTCATTTTTTACAGGAGAAATACTAAAATGCACTGCATACAATGTAGATTTCATCTGTGCTACATAGCAAAACAGCCCCAAACTGGTGCCCCAGACTTGGCTCACAGGCCAAGTGCCAGGAGCTGGCACTGGGTCTACGTGCCTCAAATTCCTTCCTCCCTGAAACAGGATGGCTGCATCTGAAGTGCCTATTGAATGCAGGTTTTTGCCTATATGACCTTCCCTGAATCACACCAAGTATAGCTGGCCTGAGCCAAAAGTGTGCTAGGGAGCATACTTACCATTAAACACTCATTGTAAAGGTCTATGAGTTAATATTTGAGTCTGTTTGCTTACACAAATATATAAATATATGTGTTGTAAATCAGGGTGCATGCATTTTTGGCACAGAAAAATGCAGAAAACAAAATGCTCCTTTTAAAAATGTATCCTCAAGATTCAGACGTCATACTTTATATTTCAACACAAGGATTTTTTTTTCAATAGGAAAAAGCTGATGTTTTAAATTGATGGTCATAGTGTATTATTAAACACTATGTTCAAACAAAAGTGATGATAAATTATGAGAAGAAATGAAAGTACTTTCTAATAAGAAACAACTGGGCTAAAAGCAACATTTCAAAGACAGATTGAACTGTGGTCCATCCTAAAGCTCCTGCTCTGGCACAGCCATAGCGCTTTAAAAAGAGCAACTTAAAATTTTCCCTGCCAACATCTTTACATCTGCAAGTGAGTTCACTCAGTTTGTAGAGCATGTTTTGCACGTAGCAGGACACATCCACAGAGCAGATCTGATGTGGCAGAGCAGCCAAATGGAGGTTGAGGTGCGCTAAAGCTGCAGTGCAGAAGGAAGGACACAAGGCACTTTCTTACAGCAAAGTCCATTGCCAGCTTAGACATGAAGACCCATTCTGAAAGAAGTATGGTCTCAACTCCATGTCAAACCTCTTCAAAAGTATTACTGAGGAGCCTGGAAAAAAAGCCACAAGACAAGACTGGTTCCACATCAGGACTGGCATTTACAGCTAAGGTAGAATCTCCCACCTGAGGTGTCTGTCACCTTTGACACCTCTTTTAACATGCATATTGACTCCCATTCAGAAACATGCTTTGGAAGGACTCTTATTTCTCTCTTCAGGTTAGCTACAGAAGGTGCAAACTTTCAACATCCACCTTCAAGTCATCAAAGATAACAGAGATATATAATGGAAAAAATAATGGCTGTACATTTCACACCATAGAAGTCAGGATACAACTAATTTGGCAGAAACTTTTGCAAGCCCATTACAAACACAATGATCAGTTTTACAGGGGAGTTTTGAATCCACATGTAATACAGCTACATGGATCTGTACATAATCAGATTTCATGCAGAAACTCTAATGTTTGCAGATGGATTTCTTGTGGAAGGTGGACTGTCATAGTTTTAAGCCTCACTGATGCAGAGAGGTGTCAACTGAGGAACCACGAGGGTTTCTAGCAGCTATGAAGTAATGTTAAACTACAGATAATTATGTTTTTTCTGTAATTCCTCCATCAAGGCAGAACACCCTCCCACCCCACTTTTTTTCACATCTCTTCTGCCTCTGCAACTCACCTCTTTACTGTTTACTCTCCTTTGGGACAGCAGCAAGGAAGCATCTGAAATGGGCATGGAGGTAAAATGATCAATGGAGGAAGAGGTGACATGGATGAGCAATCTGACCGGAATCACAGCATTTTTCCTACATGTATGCAAGGTATATATAAACTTATAAGACTTTTAGTTCTCTCCTGTATGGTACGGGAAACAAGGAAAGGAACCAACTACTTCTGGACATTGGAGAGCCAGGTGCTTTGAAAGAGGAGGACAGGAGGAAGAAGCACATATGTATTCTTACTACTGCTTTTGCCTGTACATATGGATTTCAGTCAAAAAAAAAAAAAAAGAAAAAAAAAGAAAAAAAAAGAACAGAAAGAATTAGGATTTGTGAGATAAAAGACCTAGTGAAACACAGCTCTGACAGCTAATATGTGGGAAGAGGAGATTTGCTGTGCGAAGGAGGAAGCCTTTAATACTTGCCAAGGGAGAAGGAAACAGAAATCTTCAGAGTTTTCAGTCCGCAAGGATTAGCTTGTAACTAATTTATAGTCTGACAGTTTATCAGAACTAGAGTGTTTCCAAAGCAGAGAAATAAGAGAACAAATTGGTATTTGTAATAGATCAGCTGTTGTGAGAAATCAGTTATTTTTGTTCTAGGGTATCACTTTAAGTAAAATAATTTTTTGTGTTGTAAGTATTTAGTGTTACAATGATGAAAATGCTAATTAAGTTATGTTTATTAACAGAATATAGCACCCTGGGCTTATTACGGAGTTCCTTATGTCATATTTTTATGATTTAAAAAAATTATTTTATTTACTTTGAAATGGTATTAAAGGACAGCTTTTGGGAGTTGTTCCCCAAAGTAACATTGCAAATGATGACTTTCATCTTGTTTCTTCCATGCAGGTAAATGAAAGAGTTTCTCTTTCATTGTAATAACCCTTATTTTTGCAGGCAAATTTCCTAACACATATTCTCTTTGACTTGCATGAACCTGCCTGAACTGATTTCCACATAATAACATTAGTAACATTAAAACTTTCTGGAATGTTTAGAGAGCTGAACCTGATAAATCCAACATAGAAACAATGAAATAGAATACTCGGAAATTCAATAATAACTTACAGTCAAGGTAACATGATTACTATTATTTTCAAACAGAACATCTCCAAAAGGTTTGAGGAGCTTCACACACATACCCTCATACACACACACACACACTATACTTTGCTCATCACTGAGGCAAGGGAGCAGCAATCTGTCTTTTTTCCATGGTTTGGAAGCAAGAGAGGTAGATGTATACAGCAGGAAACATCTTTTCAGCATGACATGGGAAGGCAGGTGATGTAGCAGCGGGAAGCATTTACCTCCTCTAGCTCAATAAAGGAGGATGGGGCAGCCTATGTTGTCTGCACAATGTGAAGGTCTTAAGCCTGTCTCTCACCAAAATCAGTGAGGGAGGGGAAGGCTTTTATTTCCTGTCTAACGTACAGAAGTAAGGGAGGTCAGATTCTCCCACTTGTTAGCCTGCCAAGCAGCTAAGAATTAGAGCCCCACAGGAAGACTGGTTTGTCACGTCGTGCTGTTAGCAGAGGCTTGCAAGGCAGCCCATCTGCTGCCACTGTCATGCTGCTGCTGTTATATGGAAGAGCTGCTAGAGAAGACACCCCACTTCTGGGCTGTTTGTTGAGTCCTTGGGAATAAGAAGCATAGTGTGTTCAGATGGGCTGGAGTAGGCTGTGGGAATGGGAAACGTGATGGATTTGGGGGCAGGGAGAATGTGAAGCTGCTGGATTTTCTGGGAAAGTGTGCATGAAATCAATGGGCTGTTGGGGAGGGGGAAAGGAAGAATTTGTAATTCATATATTTGTTCTCTGATAGGGAAATATAATACTAGTGGATTTGCTTTTGAGAGAAAAAAAAGTACTATTTGAGAAGAAGGTTACTTGCATGACCAGAAAATGATTGAGGGAACCCCATTTTAAAAGAACTGGGTGCCTAAGTCTGAATTAATGAACTAGGAACTGCTGTTGAAACAATGCAAGGAATTTCCGAAGGAAAGAGAAGGGACCTCGGAAAAGCAAGAAGGTAGGAAAAAATATCAATTTAACAATCAGGTTCAAAACAGATCAGAGATACTTTTGCCAGTTTATTGCCTCTCCTGTTTTTTAAAAATCCTTTTCCTCAGAAATAAATATTTAAGTGGAAATATATGTAATTATAGCCCTGTCAGTTCTTTGTTTTGGAAGGGAGGAGAGGAGGACTGGATTTTGTTTACTTTTAAAAAGAAAATATATCAAAACTGAAAATTGACGAGCAGGCTGTTACTTCACTTTTCAGATATGTGACTATAGACAACATCTAGGCTGAGATCTCACAAATTTTCAGTGTTTTCCACAGTTTTTCCAGTTTGCTTTTGACACCTGAGAGCTCTCAATAGCTCTAAATGAAGAAGAGAAAGTAACAGAAATATGTGAGTTATTTAAAATGGAAAACCTGAAAACTTTGGCCAGCTCAAATTCCAAAGTGTTTGTTCTTCTGCATTATTATCACTGCTATTTAAATGATACTGTCATTATAATGTCTTTGTTCTTGCTCAGAGTGAATTAGGAGAGAATTTCACTGATGCTGCCTGCAGTTAAGAAAAAATTTCACTTTTCACTTTGCTCATTGTTTCAATGTTCATATGAGTTTTACCCACACTCTCTCCAGCCAAAAGGAGCCTTTTCCTTGGTTTTGTCTAACATCCAGATCCTCAAAAAATTTATTTTATAGCAAGACCCTCTTTTTGGACCCATTTATTTCTAGAAAGCCTAAACAAAGCAGTTTGTATTTTGTAGGAAGATATGTGATAGTGCATAAACACCAGCAGGCTTTCTAGTTTGACTTTGATGTCTGTTATTGTTTTCTGTATTCATAATCTTGAAACCTTTTTTCAATTTCAGCTAGATCTGACAGATAACTTCAGTTTTCAGAGACACTAAAACGCAAATATCAATAAATTGGTGGCTGAGACAGAAGAAGATCCAAAGCAGAGAAAACCTGAAGCAGAAGCTGTAGTATCAAATACCAGAACAGCAGCATAGCAGCAAGGCAATATTAGTGCTCTAGTCCCGAAACAAGATTTGGCCAGAATTTATTGTTCAGAGGAGACCTCAGCCACAAAACCTGGAGCTCTAGGGAATCAGGCTTCAGGCATTCTGCTGATCATGGACTGATTCATGTTCCTAGGAAAAAAGATGACTTGTGACTAAAGGATTTCTTTGTAGATACATACATTTCGTTGTTGTTTCATTTGAAGAGAATTTAAACTTTTACTGTAAAAACTTAATAGTAAGTGAAGAAAATGATTTCCTGAATTTTCTAGACAAGACTGGAAATCGCATGCATCCATTCACCTTTCTCTGAAGTCCTACGATTAATTCATTTGCTTAATGATCCCATGATATTTTCTTTCTATTTAGGAATGATAGGTAAAGAAGTTATTGATTCCTTTTATCAAATAAAAAATCCAAAGTTGCCAGAAGAAAGTAATTTGAACCAGGGGTCACTTTATTGCCACCATTTGTAATAAGAGGTTAGAGACTGTGTTAATGATAACTTGGAGTAGTGAAACTGCGTCTAGTTATATATGGCAACTTTTTTTTTTTTTTCTGTCTTTCCATCATTATAAACTGATGTAGAATTCTTCTTTTGGATGGGAGCATCTAATCTTTTGAAGTCAGAAATTGCTTTTTTCTTTAATTCAAGAATTCAGAGAAACGCCCCAATGAGAAGAAAAAGATGAAGAAGAGTAAGTGCTATACTTTGATAGGTACAGTCAAGGGGACAAATACAAGATGTGGAACAATTGACTAGACAATAAACCTATAAAACAGAATTTGAATCTGAAATAGCAGACTTACGCTACTGCTGCTGCAAAAAAGGAATACTCATCAGGCTGTATAAATGGGGGTGTGCTATATAAGGTACTGGAAGTAATACTACTCCACATGAATAAAGCCTCATCTGGGGTACTATGTCCAGCTAAGGGCAGATAAACAGTTCAAGATATGCCTATATCTATTGGCAAGAATCCAGAGGTGAGCAATGAGAATTATTAGAGGTCCAGAAAACATGACTTGTGAGAAAAAAGTGGAAGAGTTAGGTTTGTTTAGTCTAGGGAAGGGAAGAATGTGGAGGGACATGATAATAGCCACTATGAACAGGACAAGATATGATGTGTTTGAATTGCCTCCACAGAATTAAGGTAAGCATTAGTAAAAAAGGTTTTTTAATGGCAAGATAGTGAAGTGCTAGATTAGCTTGCTTCAGGAAGGTGTGGAGTCTTTCACTGGAGATTTAAAGAACAGTTTAGACAAACATTTGCCAGGTGAGTTATGAGACTAAAGTTTGCTTATAAGTAATCCTGCCTAGGATAGGAGAATGGATGGGATGACCTCTTAAAGTCTATGGCAGCCTATTTTTTTATCTCAATTACGCTAAAGAGCAAGTGATCTTTTTACCATTGTTTAAAATAATTTTTTTTAATCTTTTAAAATATTTTCTAAAGTGAAAGAGGCCTAATCCTCTGTTTCCTCACACACAGTATTCCCACTTCCATGCACATATGTGCATGCAAACCATCATTATCTTGACTGATTATTATTATGACTATTCATTTTTCTGAACATTTTATGTCCAGAAACAAGCGACTTCAAAGTTTATATTAGATTTAGAGTTCTCCCTTCATAGTAACTATAATCTGTGCAAGTTGTGGGTTTTTTTGAATATGTATTCCTTATTATTTTTTTAAATGAATGCTTCTATTAATAACTGGCTTAGTGAGCTTTAGTAAGCTTTAAAGTATAATAGCTTTGTAAGTCTGATATATTTTTACTCCAGATAGCTGCATATGGGCTATGTTCTGGGTTGCACCTTCTAACATGAGAAGAACAAAAAATTCTGTTACTGTTTTTTACTCTTTTTAACTGTGCAGAATAAATACAGAAAAAAAGATAGGTGATCTGGACTTTGGCTGGAATGTCCCTTCCCTTTCATTAGTTTTAAATTTGCATTCTTTATGTCAGTGCTTTCTGGTATATCCCTTTTCATTCACCTCAAAAATCCACAGATCTACTATTTCCAGTCCATCTTGCAGATGCCTCTTTTTAAGTGCCAAAGTAGGGTGTTGAGTGGGTGCCTCCCAAGCAACAGAATGTCACATGCAGCAAGAGGAGGAGAGACAGCTGAGAACAGCATCTTTGGAGCAGCCACGGAATGGGCACATTGCTTGAATTTTATTTTTTGGACCATTTTAGGCAGCCAAGTGCACAAGAATCGCATAGAAGACGAGTTACATGGCCTTTTCTGCTATCTTAAATGTGACAGCAACTACTAACTATGATGGAAACACTTTGTAAGACTCTTTCAGGAGGATGATGCAGCATAATCTGCTTCGAACACTAGATTTCACTTTTGTTTCTAACAATCAGAAATTGAAATGAAACTTGAAGAATAAACTTAATGCTCTGAGGAGAAACAGAAGCAAGTGTAACAGGGAAATATACTACCTTCTTAGCCCAGCAGGAATAGCTGGAAAAAAACCACAACAGGTTACTGAAAAAAAAAATCATCTAATTGGGTCTGTCAAACCATGAAATTTAAAGCTAAATGTAGGTTTTGAAAAGTCTTAAATTATTCCATTTAGACTGATAATTTAGTTGGCTTGAGATGAAAATAGTAGTTAAATTTTTTGGAGGAGAGGATTTTTTTACTGTGTATGTAACATAGAGAGAATCAACATGTGGGCAAGAAGATTGTAATCAGCTATAAAACCAGTATCTGTATCAGGCCAGTGTGTTTCAGTACCTAATAGAATAACAAGTGTCTGTCTTCCAGGTGCATATTTTAAAGATGTACTGCCTGGAAAAATCATCTCTGTCAGCTCAGAAATAGAGCTATTATTTAGTGGAACATGTTCTGCCAGTAGTGGATATTCTCACCCTTTACCTGTTATTGACAAGTTCATCCTGATGCAAAAGAGTTGTTTACTTTTTTAACTAGCTTTTAGTGCATTGGATAAAGTTTGTCTTATTTTACACAAACAAATATAGGGTTCATGGATCCTGCAGTTCTGTTGTGAGAAACTACTAATTATTGTGGTTGTGGAGGTATTTCAGTAGATTTAGAAATTAGTACTTCAACAAAGGCTGTTTGTTTTGGTTAGCATTGGTTTCAGTAATATGTAAATAATGTAAAGTCTATTAATGAGGACAACGAGCTGATTTTGTAGCCCAGATGTCACAGCGGTCAGCCAGGTGGTCAAAGGAGACAAAGCAGGGGTCTGAACGACAGTCTCCCTTGATGGCACAGTTTTGCTGCCTGTTCCTCAATAAGTTTTGCAATAGTAGGGCTGGTCTTTCTTATTTCTCTGAGAGGGGAATATTTTGTTCCAGTGTATTTTTTGTTCCAATGTGCTTTTTCTTCCAAAAACAGCAGGACAAAACAAATGCTGAAGCCTCTAAGATGTTAAGAAAGATTGAAATTCCTGTCTTCCAGGCAGCTCAACTTGGTGCCTGTTGCTAGTTTTAGGGAAAACGCTCATACAGCTTCAGGAAATTAACAACAGGGAATAGCTTTACATTGGAAAGATATCCAACTATACAGCATCTGTGTGTGTGTATATGTAATCGGAAGACTTCTGTGATGTACTGTTCACCAAAACCAAATTTCCACATTGGAAACACTGAAGACACAAAACATTGGCTTGTACTAACCAGTATTGATGTTGTTATGTTGTCTTGGGGTTTTGGTCAACCTTGAAAAAAATTTCATTGCCACTGTGTGAAAAAAAAAAAAGCAAATGACCATATTGTTAATATTCTCCATCTGGTTAGAAGTTCTCTACATAGAACTACAAAGTGACATCTAATTTATGATTTATTTTTATAAATTAAGGGCAGGCCCAACATGGCAGCCCTATATTGCCAATTACTGTGGAAACTGCTCAAACAAATAAATATTTGGATAAGGATCTGGAATAAACTCCTCCATTGAAAAAAAAAAAAAAAATCATGAAAAACATCATTAGACCAAGACATCCGAATGACCTCATCTGTTTGTTGTTAAATCTATATCCTTCTCCGGAATTCTTCACTGCAAATCTACAAAGGAATACATGAAAAACTGTTTTTCTCCCACTTAACCTATAGCAAGCAGCCTTTAAAAACGATTCTTCTCATCTATTACATTCCAACCATATTTAGAAATTTTTATCAGAACTGTGTGGTAGGAAATGAACTGTGGGGGGTTTTTAACATTGAAATGTGAGGATATGCAAGTACTGCTTTGAATACAATGTAATCCTGCACATGAACTTATCTCATTGAAATGAAACTCATAAAAGCATACCTGTACACATCCTTTCTGAATTCCATTTTAAATACCTCTGTCACCTGTAATCCTGCTTGCTATGGCAAATCTTGCTTCTTCAGGAAAGAACATAGCATAACAAGAACCCAGTATCTTGCCATTCTAAACTATTCCCTTCAGTCTTTAAAAATACTGTGAATGGAACAAATGAGAAAATGCATGGATGGCACATAAATTAAAACAGTACATTTTAATACTTATCAATGAATACAGAAATACAGGTGTAACTTTACACAAACTGAAAGGGACACTCTGAAGTATTAGACTGACTATTTCAGAATTCAAATTTTAAAAGCTATACTTGTTTAATGTGGGTTCAAAGTAAGACACATGCTATTTAGTCTATTATCAGGTGACATTGAAGCCCACATGCAACATATTCTCAGACCAAGTTGCTAATTCTCTTTTCAGTGTTCAATATTTTTATTAGATCTATGTAGGTTTACTTTAGTACTATTACGCACAGACACACAAATTTATTAATTGTATCCCATTTACAGTTACAGCTTTTGTGCTTTTCTTGTTGTAAATTGAGCTTCCCAAGAAATGAGGTTCCCAGTCAATGTTCTATTTATCACTTTATCTATGTTCATGTTTCTTATTTCTAGTTGCAAGTAAAAAAAAGCTTCTTACAATTGCAATACTGGCTCCAGAGCTCCTGACTTCATACAAACAGCATGAAATGTTCCAGTTTGTCAAGGAGCCTTCAACTGTTGTTCAAATGCATTCTATTTATAGTGAAGTCAACATAGTCCACTTTCCCATAGGTTTATATCTTAAGCTTGATTCTTAGTGTGGATTTTCTTGTAGCTAACAAGGGCTGGACTCATGATCCATGCTTCCACTGAGTGAAGAACTGATATGGTCTCTTCCTGCTGTCCAACAGCTCTTTTTTACAAAATGTTCAAGGACTTGGCATTTTTGAGATGTCCGGTCCTTTGAAAAAGTTGGTTGAGATTTAATCTTTGCTTTAAATGATTATTTATGTTTGCAGGAGAAGGGGAAAGGGCAGAAAGGAAAATCAGATGCACAAAGAGAGACAGAGTCACAGGTATGCAGGCCACAGGTGAACAATGATGTGTGGAGAACACCCAAAACCTGAGCAGAGCCAATGGTGCACCCTGACCCAGCTACCCCCAGAGTTGTTGCAGAGCTGTAGCAGCTCCATTGTCCAGATATGAGACCCACCAGATGAGTCAATGGGACATGTTCTTCCTAGTCACCTTACAGACCGAGAGGATTAGAGGAGTATGTGAGTCATCATGGGATGCCAGGAAGAGCATTTTTGGGATGGGGAAAAGGAAGAATCGAGGTGGTTTGAGATCTTTGGTAACTATAACAGGAAAACAGATAGAAAAGATTATAAAAGCATATGTCACATTTAAACAGGTAACTGGTCAGTAAATTTGTCTGTTGGTACCCTGTTCCTGGTCATGACATTCTGTCTCATCATATTAAAGTCTGTTCCTGACTATTTTCCTGGGTAAGGGAGTCTCCATTCTGTGTGCACATGTGTATATGGAGGCCTAAGTACCAGCCACTGGAGAGGGCACCATGAGACACAGGGTCCCATTTGTCTCTGGTGCTGGTAACAGGAGAAAGTGGAGTGTGCTGGCAACAGGAGAAAATGCCTATTTTGTGTGTGTGTATGTCAGGCAAAGTACTGGAGTGACCATAAGTCTGGGCAGGATAATGAAGATACCAGAAGGCCTGAGAGGCAGCTCCTGGGAAGAGCAGAGAGACGTGTCACATGTGTGTGTGTGTGTGTGTGTGTGTGTCTGTTACATGATGCAGCTGGAAGACAAGGGGGCCCAAGGGTCAGCTACTGGATACACAGATTGTCCAAGGCCAGTTACTGAAGCAATATGTGGTGTGCCTGCCTGTATGTGCAGAATGAGGCTGCAGATCTTAGGGCTTTGCTTGCCCAGGTGCTAGTAAGTGTGAAAATTCGGGGATCCTACAGCCAGCTATGGGATAGACTGGGTGTCTAGGATCAACTACCATAGGGATACACATATATTTTTCACTAATGAGTTTTCACCCTGATGAACAAGAGAGGGGAACAGGATCATAGAATCATAGAATCATTAAAGTTGGAAAAGACCTTTAAGATCTTCAACCATGAACCTAACACTGGGAAGTACACCATGAAACCACGTCTCTAAACACCACATCTACATGTCTTTTACATACCTCCAGGAACGGTGACAAAACCATTTACCTGGGCAGCCTGTTCCATTCCTTGACAACACTTTTGGTGAAGAAATATTTCTAAATATCCAATATAAACCTCCCCTAGTGCAACCTGAGGCCATTTCCTCCTGTTCTGTCACTTGTTAAGTGGGAAAAGAGACAAACACCCACCTCATTACAACCTCTTTTCAGGTAGTTGTAAAGACTGATAAGGTCTCCCTTAAGCCTACTTTTCTGCTGCCTAAACAACCCCATATCCCTCAGCTACTGTGCGTAGGACCTATGCTCCAAACCCTTCGTGAGCTTCATTGCCCTCCTCTGAACTCTCTCCAGCACCTCAATGTCTTTCTTGTAGTGAGGGGCCCAAAACTGAACACAGGATTCAAGGTGTGGCCTCACCATCATGGACTACAGGGGGACGATCACTTCCCTAATCCTGCTGGCCACACTATTCCAGATACAAGCCAGGATGCTGTTGGCCTTCTTGGCCACCTGGTCACACTGCTGGCTCATGTTCAGCCAGCTGTTGATCAACACCCGTAGGTTCTTTTCCACCAGGCAGCCTTCCAGACACTCTTCCCTAAGCCTGTAGCATTGCATGGGGTTGTTGTGACCCAAGTAGGGGACCCGGCACTTGGCCTTGTTGAACTGCTAACAGTTGGCCTCAGGCCGTTGATCCAGCTGGTACAGATACCTCTGTAGAGCATCCCTATCCTCGAGCAGATCAACACTACCACTTAATGTGGTGTCATCTGCAAACTTACTGAGGATGCACTGAGTCACCTCATCATTAACTCAAAAAGTTTGGGTGATTCTTGGTTTTGTGCATATAACATATATAACATAACATAAATAACATAACATGCTCAGCAAACTACCGAAATTGGCTTAGATTTAATGTCTTTTATGTTCTCATTGCCACTAGGGCTGATTGTAAAGGAACATACTGGGTAATTAAAATGCTTCTATTTTCAAAGTTGTATTTCTATTAAAAAGCATAAATGTATATTTTTATATGGAGGTATTTTATCTTTTGAAATATGGATGTTTATGAATTGATGTCTTTTTTATTAAAAAGTACAAAATGGCAGAAACCCATAAATATCCATGTCTTCAATATATAAAGTATAGGAATACATACAAGTCATCACAAATTAAAACTATAGAACATTAAACAAGGTAAATCATGCCAATTAACAGCTAAGATAGTAAAAAAATTCTTTAATCTTGTTTATTTATTTTATTAATTTAGGGGGTAGCTAGAGGCTTGTGATCTGAGAAAACAGCACAGACCAGCAGTCCTTCCCACAGAAATAGTTCTAAAGGACGTTCCAGAACTGGGACCTGTAAATACAAAAGTTAAATTAAACATATTACCAAAAATATTAGGACATTAAAATTCAAACAAATAAATATGCTATATTTAGACTTAGCTTGGACAAAACACAAGACACAACACAGAGTCCGAATATGAGAAAGATCTTATGATGCACAAAACTAGAAAAGAACAGGAGTTAGTGGTGTAGGAGGTTGGATTTATTTTTATTTCTCAATCTTGGGGTCTGTATTCTTTATTTTATCTAGAAGTATTGTTTACAAGAAATGATTGGAAGTGTGACATGATAAGTCTGCAGGCAGAAATATTGAGGATGTAAAAAATGATACTCACAACCTGGAAATGAGGAAGGTTAAGGCAAAGGAATTCCTGATAAAATATTTAATCGAAGTACAGGTCTGAGCTTAGGCATTGACAATGAAGGAAGAAAGAGTGAGCAGGATATCTTCGAGTAACTGTGATACTGTAAGAAGCTTGGTGCCAGTGGGGGTGCCTTCTGCCTTCCATGCTCAGTAGGGGTGAGGACTCCTCTGATGGAGAATCCACAGAAGTGGTGCTCATAGTCTGGGCAGCTCTTCCTCCAATATCTAAGGGTGGATGGAGAATAACTTGCATTGGACAGTCCCAGAGCATATCTCACATCTTCACAAAGCCCCAAAGTTACAATTAAGACAAAGTGGATCCACTCCATCTCCCATTTAGGTACTATGACTAGAAGGAGACTCTCGATGTGTAAGACTTTTGGCATCAGTCTATATTTTTAAATACATCTCTGCAGCCATTTAAAATTTGCAGGTGTCTTTAGGTACTACAAGGTACTTTAATCCATGTCACACAGCAGATAAGCAATACAATCAGGAACAGATTGCAGATTTACTGGTAGGACCACACAGAATTAAAATCAGGATGGATGGCTGAAATATCAGGCACCAAAGAATGAAATCAGAAGATCAAATGTGTGTTTCTGAATGCCTTGGGAAATAAAATGGTTTGCTTTGGTTTTGGCTTGTTTTGGTTTGGGTTTTTGGTTTGGTTTGGTTTGTTTTCACAGCACTTCAATCCCATAAGCACCCTTTTGTTTTCAGTGCTTGATGCTATTTGGTTTCAGTTTGCGGTTTTGCTATTGTTCTTTTAAATGAAGGAATGTACACTAAATAAGTTGGGGAGTGTACTTGACCTCTAGCATTTCATGAAAGGGCTTGTTATGTTTACCACATTTAAATGAAAAACAACTTTGACTGGAGCAGCAAAAGAAAAGACTAGAAGGAACAAGGCAGTTGGATGATAAGTTTTTTCCTAATGGCAAACCCTTTTCAAGGTAGACCTAGATTACAGGACCTAACATCTAAGCAGACACTTGGCAGAGATCTACATTTGCCGGAAACTGAGTGGTTTACAGCCATGACGTCTCTGACGCAAGTGTCCTGGTCCATTTTCTCTATATGCTCAAACACATCTTGACTAATGTGTCAACCTATCTACTACCAACCTACCTATGCAGCTAACTATTCCACTTCTGAATACCTAGAGGCAACAGTCCATTATGCTGTGTATACCAGCCCTGAAGATGCAAGCCAAAGATAAAGAATAATGGAAGTTAGAAAAAAGGCAACACTCTAGAGCAGGTAGACTTGGGACTTTGCTTCCATTTCTAAAAAAGAGTCCCAAGTGAAACACCAGTCTATGTGTAGGTTTTGAATGCACCAAAGAAAAGATATGTTTGGCTCAGAGGCACTGTTTTCCAGATTTTGCTGATAGAGATTCCACACAGGGCTCAGCATTGCTTGATGTTTTGCTGTAGATTACATAAAACCCAAAAGTCTACGAAAGAAAGAAATAGTTCAAACCACAGTGCTTCATCTGCCTTCACAAACCTTCTAGGGAATGGCCAGCCTCAAGGTCCATGTTTGTTTGAATCAAAACCCTGGTGCAATGTAATGATATGACTTAGATTAAATTGTTTAACTGGATCAGGAAAGATCCAGATCAGGAGAATTTAATGATCATTTTATGAACAGCGTGAAAAAAAAATCCAATAGAGCAGCTGCATAAGCTTGGAACTCCAAACTGGTCCAGTAGCTTGCATGCTGCTAGTTCAGTTGAGTGACTGGTAGGACTGAGCATGTATGTGATAGAAAATACTTTTGTTACTGAGGTCAAACCTAAGGCAATGACAAGTCTGCCCAGTTCCCTGTGGCAAGATTCCAGACAGCAAACATAATGGTGAGAATAATACTGTGGTTCTGTGTGACACTGTTGTGGGAGGGCCCTTGAGTTTTTGTGTGTGGCGGATTTTCTACTTAGTGCTGCCACTGAGACATTGCAGCACTTGAAACAAAAAGTCTTAGAATTTTAATTCTAACTCAAATCCCCAGACTTATGTAATATCTTTGATCCCATAAGATCCCTACAGTCTTTACAAACAGAGCAAGATCATGTTTGGAAAGAAGTGTGTGAATCTTGTAGCAGTATTTTGGACAAATGTAGCCTTTTGCATGTTGTTTTTTATGGTTCTCTTTATTTGCACATAATTGTTCAATGAACATGTTGAGAATTCTTTTAATCATTTACTTACCAGCAAAATCTCTACTTAGAGCTGTGTTTAAGTGTTTGGTGTTAGCTTTTTTTTCTGTTGTGCAACGGGGCACTTAATTTATCCAGTTAGACAATGAAAACTTTATAAGCAGGAAAATAAATAAATTTCAAAAGAACAATACATATATCCTCTGACATATATCTGAACAATTAAATGTATGTCTCTTTCTTTCTTTCTTTCTTTCTTTGAACAGATGATTGCTCCTACAATGGTTTATCAAAATATAACTTTTAAAATATCCTGCAGTATTCGCCCAACTGTAGGTACAAACATTATCCTCAAGTTTTAAGTGGCAACTCGTAGTCATCTGTCAATGAGTAACTCGTTGTTGTTCCTCAAATTAATATCCAGCAATTTACAGAAATATAAGACTCCATAATACTGAAAATGCCAAGTAATCTGAGCAGGTATAACGCAATTCACTACACTGAAATCCTAAATCTCTTTGCCAGCTCCAGTCTTATGAAAGCTAGCAGCAGACTTTTAGTGATCATAAGTGATCAGCGAGTTTATTACCTCATCAAAGAGTTGCCACTGAGATTTTTCACCCACACATGTGGGATGACTCTGGAAAAATGCGTCAAATCCAATTTCCCCTTAGTCCTCACCATCTCTCCCGGGGTCATTTGCTGCTTACCTGGTGCCATTCCCTGAGTATGAACCACAAATCTTGACACTGTCTAGAGATTCAGTTGTTTTTCTCACTGGTGCAGTATTTTAGTGATTAAAAGGGCTCCATTTTTCTCTCCCAAATGCCCATCATGTCAGTGTGCAGAGTAGGTGCCATCAGAATAAAATGCACTAAGTTCCCAATTTACTAAATATTGTCAATAAGCATAGGTGCTAGAGTAGAGGTAAGTGTTTGTTATTTGAAATTTTATCTGATTATCTAACATTTTTAAATCTCTATTATGGCTCTGCATCTAATCTAGCCAAAAAAATCTACCTGTTTCACAAAGGCATTTGTAACGATTTTACAAACTAAGGTGACTCCCAATCTGCCTGCCATATCTGTAATATTTCCCAGGTTTGCATTTTGGAAACTTTTGAAATGAAGAAAAAGATCCACCAAATGTGTATGCACAACAGTATAATAGCATTGTATATATTCAATTATAATACATATATCTGTAATATATGTGTGACAAACTCTCCTGGACCAAAGTAGGCTTAGATTTTCCTCATTTAGACTTTCTGCTTTTATACTGTCTTTGCTGTCTCTATTTCCCGTTTACTGTACCACGTCACAGGTTTCGATGCCCATAGCTGGGCACTACTTAATGAATTTCAGACTGATTCACACCATCAGTTTCAGTGGAATTACACTGAGAATGACTTTGACCCATTAGTTTTAAATAGTGCTTTTGTAGGAATTGCGCAGCTGGGACAATACATCTGTGTCCAATTATGAATTCCACTTGGGTTAGAGAAGATTGTTTTAGATGTTGCAGTTACTGTGAACTAAATCATTCATTGAGCAGCATGAAACTGGCAGGTCTCAAAGTCTTGTGGCTGGAATGGTGCCCCGTAAACCTCAAGTTACGCTGGTACAACATTGGGTACTGCCACTAGTTACACTAACTGTTGCTGTCTATCCTTGCCCACTCATTCACAGAAGGAGCTGGAGAAAATAAAATGCTACAGTGTGGGGAGAAAAATGGCATTGCAATAGGCTTTAAAAATGGCATTGCAATAGGCTTTAAAAATGGCAAATATTCTTCAGCTACAAGTACTGAACTGTTATCAAATGCTGGAGAGCGAATGGAAAAGGGAACTTTGCTTTTTGTCTTGAGGATACTGATCAAAATCCACAGGCTGTTAGGAGTTTTAAGAACTGCAAAAAAGGGCAGAAATGCTCTTTAAAAAGAGCATTTAGAGTTTTGCTGTGTCTTCCTACACTCTCTTCATAACTCTCTTCAGGGTTTCTAGGAATGGTATGCTATATGTGTGTGAGGATATGTGGATCTGCCCCTCCATTTAAGAAATACTCATCTTCGTTATTTTAACTGGCACACAATCATTAAAGAAAGTAACTAGAAAAAAATAGAGTCAATTTGGCCGGTGGACTACTGTTAGAAGGAATTATATGAGTAACCAGTTCAGCAAACTGGGTCTTCCTCAAGGGCAACTGGGGCATAGAAGTCCAAAATATGGGAGTGGCATCAGAGACCAGAACTGTATTAATAAGTGTGATATGATGGTCGTTAGCCTGCTCCAGGGAACTTATTAGACCAGTAGGTTTCTGGATCTTTCCCCAAAGAGAGTAAGAGTGACTGACACGTGGCAAACTTTGCCTTTTTCAGATAGATCCTGGAGATCCCTTTTCTGACCAAAAAAAAACCAAAACCAAAACCAAAACGCTGGGTGGTGGCTGTAAGATATTGCAGGGCCACCTCCCTGCTCATAGTGATTTTTTGGCAAACCATAGTCCCGCCCCAGTACAACTCACTTCACAGTCTCACGAAATGTATGCTACAGCTTCCACCTAAAGTTTTTGCACCTTTCTGCCAGGTCCTTTTTGTCTTCACATACACAAGGAAGCCATGGTAGAATCTTTATCCTATATGTGTATGTCTTCAGATCCTGCCTCAGTGCCAATGGCAGGAGCACCAGTAAAGCTTGCCAAGTTTCTTTGCCAGTAACTCCCAGATACCAAGTCAAGTGAGATTGCTGATGAGTGACTTACAAAATCTTAATCTGGTCTCTGACACGAACACCCTGTGTGGCTTTAGGCAAGTCTCAACACCTTTCTGCTGCTACCTTCCCATGGCTAACGTGTTTATTTGTCTGTTACGCCAGGTTTTTTTAGGAAAAATTCATTATTCAGCACATTCAAAGAACATAGTGCTTTCCTTTCTGGTCCAAGGAGTTGGAATAAATTAGGCCACCAGAAGTGAGAGCGTTTGATTACAAATGATTATTTGTTGCCTCATTGCAAAAACTATTCACTCTGTCTTCCTGTGAGTTAATCTGAGGTACTTAATGTCTTAATCCTCTTGTCTAAATTCATGTTATAATGGATGGTGGGGAAGTTACCTTTATGGACTAATGAACCATGCAGAATTAATCATTTCTGTTAGGATTACCAAATGCAGTTAAACTCCTAATACTGATTAAAAACTTAGATATCTTCCATTCTTAGGTATTTTTTAAAATCTCAGAAGATTAAGGGACTTTATGCCTAGGATCACTTTAGGTTTTATACCAGATCAAAACCTACATAAACAAATCAATGCAATGCAAACAAGAGAAGAAACTACCAACAGAAGAACAATATAAGAATCCATTGCTGAGCACCGTTTAATCATTTAAAAGAAATTGCTCCACTTGGAAAAAATAATAATTGGATTTATGATCTGGGCTGTAAAACCTATCTCGCAGCTGGCACAGGTAATAAGAACATAGCACCCTAAACATCCATCACCAAGCACTACTCATATTGCAGAGGACTTAAGAATAGGCGAAACTCCCAAAATATGACTTACCAGAAGAAGATCAAAGATACCACCAGTTCTTTAATTCTTGCAATAACAGAGAATCTGTAGATGAAACTGCATAGATGCAGCATAAGAACCATGGATAGCATTTATTTATGCACAAGAAATGTTAAATCAAGAAACCCATCACTTATAACAGGAACATTGGCTGGCCTAGGAATAAAAACTCTGCAGATGGACTACATCAGGTTTGTGCCCTAGAACACACTATTTTTGAAACACTACAATGGACAAGGCAGATGTTGACCACATATACAGTAGCACAAAGCAACATCTGCAAAGAGAAACATCTGAAATTTTTAAACCAGTAAAAATGACAAAAAAACCCAGAAAATCATGATGTAGTAAACAGAAAGCATAACGGATACACAGACAATATACTGTAAACAATATGAAGTCATGAATGTACAGGCTAATTTAGGAAATTATATCATAGAATCATGGAAAGGTTTGGGTTGCAAGGGACCTTAAAGATTACCTAGTTCCAACCCTCCTTCCATGGGCAGGGACACCTTCCACTAGATAAAGGGTGAGTGTCACGAGGATGGAGCCAGGCTCTTCTCGGTGACAACCAACAGTAAGACAAGGGGTAATGGGTTCAAGCTGGAACACAAGAGGTTCCACTTAAATGTGAGAAGAAACTTCTTCTCAGTGAGGGTGACGGAACACTGGAACAGGCTGCCCAGGAAGGTTGTGGATTCTCCTTCTCTGGAGACATTCAAAACCCACCTGGACGCCTTCCTGTGTAACCTCACCTAGGTGTTCCTGCTCTGGCAGGGGGATTGGACTAGATGATCTTTCGAGGTCCCTTCCAATCCCTAACATTCTGTGATTCTGTGATTCTGTGATAAGGTTGCTCAAAGTCCCATCCAGCCTGGCCTTGAACACTTCCAGAGATGTGACATCCATAACTTCTCTGGGCAGTTTATTCCAGTACATCACCACCCTCATGGTGAAAAACTTCTTCCTTATATCTAATATAAATCTACACTCTTCCAGTTTAAAGCCATTACCTGTTGTCCTACCACTTCATGCCCTTGCAAAAAATCTCTCTCCAGCTTTCATGTAGGTCCCTTTTAGGTACTGGAAGGCTGCTCTAAGGTCTCCCCAGAGCCTTCTCTTCTCCAGGCTGAACAATCTAAACTCTCTCACCCTATCTTCCTAGGACAGGTGCTCCAATCCTCCTCTAGACTAGCTCCAACATGGCCATGTCATTCTTATGTTGGGGACGCCAGAGCTGAACACAGTACTCCTAGTGAAGTCTCACAAGAGCAGTGTAGAGGGAGAGAATCACATCCCTTTACCTGCTGGTGACACTTCTTTTGATACAGCCCAGGATACAATTGGCTTTCTGGGCTGCAATCACACATTGCTGGGTCATTTTGAACTTCTCATCAACCAACACCCCCAGGTTCTTCTCCTTGGGGCTGCTCTCAATCCATTCTCTGCTCAGTCTGTATTTGTGCTTGTGATTTCCCCAACACATGTGCAGGACCTTGTACTTGGTTTTGATGAATTTCATGAGGTTTGCATGGGCCCACTTTTCCAGCCTGTCAACGTCCATCTGGATGGCATCCCTTCCATCCAGCATGTCAACTGCACCACACAGCTTGGTGTCATCACCAGACTTGCTGAGGGTGCACTCAGTCCCACTGTCCATCTCACTGATGAAGATGTTAAACAGTGCCAGTCCCAGTACCAACCCATGAGGAATATCACTCATCACTGGTATCCACCTGGACGTCTAGCCATTGGCTGCAACTCTTCGAATTTGACCACCCATCCAATTCCTTATCCACCAAGTGGTCCATATGTCAAATCCTTGTCTCTCCAATTTAGAGATGAGGATGTTGTGTGGAACAGTGTCAAATGCTTTGCACTAGTCCAGGTAGATGACATCAGTTACTCTTCCCTTATCTGACAATGCCGTAACCCTCTCATAGAAGGCCACCAAATTTTTCAGGTATGATCTGCCCTTAGTGAAGCCATGTTTACTGTCACCAGTCACCTCCTTATTTTCCGTGTGCCTCAGCATATCTTCCAGGAGGACCTGCTCCATGATTTTGCTGGGCACAGAGGTGAGACTGACTGGCCTGTAGTTCCTGAGGTCTTCCTTTTTTCCCTTTTAAAAAATGGGGCTTATGTTTCCCCTTTTCCAGTCAGTAGGAACATCACTGGACTGCCAAGAATTCTCAGATATGGACAGTGGCTTAGCAACTTCATCTGCCATTTTCCTCAGGACCCGTGGATACATCTCATTAGTTTCCATGGACTTGTGCAGCTTCAGGTTCCTTAGATGGTCTCAAACCTGATCTTCTCCTATAGTGAGTGGTTCTTCATTCTTCTAGTCCCTGCCTTTGCCTTCTGCAACTTGGATGGTGTGGCTAGAGCACTTGACCCTGAAGACTGAGGCAAAAAATTCTTTGAGTACCTCAGCCTTCTCCATTTCCCATGTAACCAGGTCTCCTATTTCCTTCCAGAGAGGACCCACATTTTCACTAGTCTTTCTTTTATCACTGAGGTACCCATAGAAGCTTTTCTTGTTGCCCTTGATGTCCTGGATTGCTTCTGCCCTGCTGTGTCCTCCCTCCAGCGGATAGTGGGGCAGTTGAAGTCCACCATGAAGACCAGGGCTTATGAACATAAGGGTGCTCCCATCTGTCTATAGAGGGCATCATCCACTCGGTCTTCCTGGTCAGGTGGTCTGTAGCAGACCCTCACTATAATGTCACCTGTACCTTCCCTTCCTTTAATCCTGACGCATAAGCTCTTGGTTGGCTTCTCAACCATTCCCAAGTAGAGCTCCATGCACGCCAGCTGGTCATTGATATACATGGTGACACCCTCTCCTCCGCATGCGCTGCCTGTTCTTCCTAAGAAGCCTGTATCATTCCATCCCAACAGTCTGGTCATAGAAGCCATCCCACCATGTCTCTGTGATGCCAGTAAGATCACAGCCCTGCAGGCATGTGCACATCTCTAACTCCTCTTGTTTATCCCCCATGCTACATGAGTGTGCACAGGAGCATTTAAGCTGGACCTCCAATGAAGCTAATTTACTGGCTGGAGTGGGTGGAATTCCTTTGTGCTGCTCTTCGGGTGTTCTCCTGCTGACCTGGTCAAACACTGTGACCTTTTTGTCTCTATACTGTCACTACAGCTTCAGAAGCAACTGCATAATATGAAAGAAGCAGAATGTTCAGAACAAAAGTGACATCATGCTTGGAGGACCTCTTTAAGGATAGCTGAGAGGAGAGGATGTGACATTAATGCTGTTGCAAGGGCATCTCAGAAGGAAAGGGAATTACTCCCTGTTTCCAAAAATATCTCAGAAACACATTTATCCTCTAACTAAGAAAGAAAAGGCAAAGCTATGCATTAGTTAAATGGCTATAATAAATGGAGTAAATGGGTAACGGAATTGATTCCCTTTTCATTATTTTATTCTGCAACAATTCAAAACCAGACATATGAATATATTAAAAGATTAAAGGACAAGAGAGTGAATAAACTTGCAAGGTGAAAGGATTTGAATTGTTTTACTGAAGAGCTGTTTTGTTTTTTTTAGGACTACCTCTGACAGCTTTTTCTAGCTGTGATGCCCTAATACAGTCCTTCAGACAGACACGAATCAATTTTGCATCCACATTTCTGTAGAAACAGTTAAGTACCCTCTCAGCTAAGGGGTGACAGAAAAAATCTGCATATAGAAGAAAATGGCTATCCATTTTCTGCAGCTCTTTGCAAGCGGTAATTAAATTGTGCAACGCAGAATTAAAATTCATAGAATCACAGAAACTGGAGATAGAAAAGAGCTGCTAAGGTCATTTTTGTCCATGCCCTTTCTTCTGCCAAGTGCTTTGTCCAGCACTTTGTAGCCCATTTGAAATGCTCTCTACTTACCTAGTGCTTTTAAGAGACCTACATTTGATTTATGCACAATAGAAAATTATACCTTTTCTCTAGAGATGGACAATTTGCCTCATTCAAGCAGTTGTGTAATCAATTTCATTTACCAATTACAGCTCTTCGTTAACATGTAGCCACCAGGGCACTTGGGAAAGCAGAAAGTTAATGAGATTGAGGATGGGATCAGGAGGGTCTCCTGGATGTCTTGTTTTCCCCTGACAGCCTAGTAAATCTATAGTTAGCTGAGTGGTTCTGAAGGTGGAAGCAGGTTTAGAGGATTCATCTGAGGCTCATCGCCATTCATCCAGCTGTGGATTAGACAAGTCTGCTCCTTTACAGGAGCAGATGGGGCTTGGCAGGGCAGAGAGGAGTGAACTGGTGAACTAAAATTATTGGAAGCTGCTGGGTGTTCACTGGGAAGTGCAGAGAACCTTGCACCCGTGGGAACTGAGGTGGTTATCAGTCCTTGGTTTCAGAGTGGAGCAAATGCTCCCTGAAAAAGAAAATTTTCCTTTAACTTAACATGGCAGAAGGTGTGAATTTCACATCTCCCTGGAAATTATCCTGTTTCTAGCCTAAGCCTGCAAAACCTAAAGTGACTTTGCTCTTGCAGAAGCTCCTCCCATACCTCTGAGGCTTGAGTCTTAAACAGTCTGTCTGAGGCCCCCCTTACCCCTTCCAGGGCTTTTCAAAATGCTTCTCCCCAGGGACTGGAGAGTGTCTTGTACGAAAACCTAAATGTTTATCAAGTTTTTATTCAAATAGATATAAATCTTCTGTTCAAGACACAGGCCATAAATATAAAAGTAGGCTTTCCCTGGGGATATATTGCAACAGTCTATGGTTGAAATTCTTTTGAAATAACTAGCACTGCCTGCAGTCAGAAGTGGGACATTGAACTAGGGGGGATACAAACGTGATCTGATACAGACTTCCTAGGCCTGGCCAACCCCCCTTGCCTTGAATCTTGGCTCACCAGTTGCTTGACAAGGGTCCTGGGTTTCAAGCGTTGTCCAAAACCTAATCCTTATATGGTCAAAACTGATGTTTCTGGTGACACACTTCAGTGACAATCCTGTGCAGCACCAGGGTCTCGTCTCCACCTCCCGCTGAGTGCCCTGCAGAAACCCCTAAACTGCCTCTGACTAATGGGCATCCAGAGCTGGAGCAACTTGGCTGTGTCAGCAGGGCAGCACCCCGCTTCAGTAAACTGTGGTGAGACAAGTGCCATGGATATGTCGCTGAGCTGCACTGTTGCTGGTACACGGCTTTCAGGGCTGAGCTAGCTTCCCCTCCCAGCATTGTGTGGTGACATCTACACGAGGCAGCACACTCAGACCCAACATTGGTATTTCTGTGCTTCTCCTGTGCACCAGCAAGACTTCCAGAGTAACTGATGGGATGTTGTATTTGCTTTCAGTAGGATGACTATTTCATACCACCCCTTAGGGGCTTTAAAAATACTCTTCAGCAGACTCTAGAAATCCAGGAGTTTGCCAGTCCCATTTAAAATATGCTTTCTGTTGGGTTCAAATGGCCCAAACATGGATTCATTCTGTTTCTACTTCTTTTTCAGAACACAAATACCTACTAGTATGAGAACTGGTATTACTCAAAAAAAAAAGGGGGGCACAGATGAATCACTACACATTTCAGGGATGAATTAACTATAAATGTGGTTGCACTGCATAAATGAAAAGCCAAGCATAATGACCCTGAAGATGATGATGCAGAAGAATGATTCTTATAAAGCTGATCTTTCTTCTTTTTTTTTTTGTTCAAATAAAATCAGCAAAACCAAAGAAAATAAAAAAATGGTTCGATGAAGCAAACTATAAGCCCCCATAATCCAAGGGGATATGGTTGGTGATCTGCTACACCACTTAGACACACAAAAGTCTACGGGACCAGGTAGGATCCAGTTCTGTTTAGTATCTTTATCAATGATCTAGATGAGGGGATCATGTGCTCTTTTTTATGTTGGTTCAAGACTATTTAAAAATGTGAGAGAATAAAAACTTTATTGTAGTCATATAGTAATGGCTGCGTAACTAGAAAAATTAGTGTAAATTTCAAGAGGAAATTTCAATGAAAACAGATAAAATTGCTGCCCAAGATACTCATATGAAAGTTTTTTTCTCTTCAGATCTTGGAACAAACACGGAAGTCTTCTGAGGCAGAAATAAATCCATTTCCTATAGGAGAACCTCAAACTCCACCAGAACCACACTCATTCTTTTGAATTGCAGAAGGCCCACAAAAAATTATTATTTCTATCAGCTCTCTGAATCTTCATGAAAAGCCCTAATTCATTCCGGGGTCTTACGTCTGCTTTGGCTCTAGAGAAGCTGGAAGTAAAGGCCTCTGCACAGGTGTCGGAATGCCTTGAGATCAACAGCTGACAGGAACATCTTCTCGCATTAACGATAATTCTCACACTAGTGGGTCTGATCCAAGTCTGAATTCTTCCCAGCTTTGCTTGTAAGAATACTGCAGTAACAGTGTAATTTTTAAGGCAGTATAAGTGTCCCGTGTACCTAGCCTGTAGCTTTTCAATGTTTTTTAATTTTATTCGACCTGAAAAGAAAATAATACCTTATGGGTAATTGCAAGAGTTCTTGTCTTTAGTTTAACTAGGTTAGCTGTAGTATATGTCACTGCAGAAAGGTGTGAGGATGACCACTGTCTTTATAATGACCACCTGCTTGGTCTTTATTTTATGTGCAAGAATGTCACTATGTCACTCTCTGCTTCCAATGTAAGAAAAGAGAAGAACAGTTTGGGAAACCTCCAGCTTTCTGATATTCTTGGATTTTCTGTCAATTTTAAATGAAATTCCTCTCTGGCATTCTCTTTCCAACTTGAAATATGATTATTTGGCATGCAGAGATGTTTGTTTAGTGCCTGAAGTCTAGCCAGCCTCAGCTTAAGGGCTGACTTGGATATTGTAGCAGGATTTATTTGGTACATTTTTTTATGTCAAATAAATGACTATACATTTCCTCCACAGCTTAGAGAATGTGGTCCAAACTTTAAAATTGAGTACAAAAGGGCAGGCACCTCAGTCCCTCATGAGAACAGTGACATGCAGACAGGGAGCAAGCAAGGCTGTGAGAACAAGTGCAACTCTGAGAGGAGCGTGGTGAAAGTGGCACCACCCTAACATTTGCTGGAAGGACTGTGACTCAGATGTACATCTGAGTCACAGTTTCTCCCTCCCTCTGGCCAGGGAAGGTACTGGTGTTCTACCAGTGCCTTGGAGACGTAAATGATAATATTCCCTCTATGCTAAAGAAGCCAAAGAAACAAAAGGTTGCCCCTCATCACTGTCGGTGTGAACTTGCTTCAGGTAGTCTGATTAGGGATGAAAAGAAGTGGCATTACTAACATCAAAGCGAGCACTAGAATCAGAAACTCGTCAGTGCTGATTCCCTCTGAATTTAGTGGAGGAGGACGGGTTCCTCCAGGTCATGGTTAAAGGAAGGAGACTACACTAGAAGGTACAAGTTTGTGTGGGAGTGGATATGTCTTATAACCACTGAAATGTCTTACTGTCCACTAGAATGGACAGTCACAGCACATTCTGTCTAGTAGTGGTTGAATCTTGTATGTCAATAATGATTGAAATCTGAGGATTAGTAGAGGCAAGCAGCAACTCCTACACATTCAAACAACATTTAGTTGCTTAGAAGAACATCCTGACTAGAGTCAACAAATCAATATACAGTAATGTAGCTTAAATCTAAGATAAGGCATGGCCTACTGAAAAATGTGGTGTCTGTTAGTACATTGGTAAATTCTCCCTTTTAATGAGGTTTGGAAAATAGTACCAGACATTTTATCAGTGTTGAGAATGCCTAGGAAGGCATGCAGTCCATCCTTCTGCTCCTTCCTTAGCTTCCACTGGTCTTCTCAATCCTATGACCTCATGTTTAAGTCTTCAGTTATCTCTTTCTTTGAATGAAAATGTATGCCTGTGTTCTTGATTGACCTATCTGCAAAAACAAACTGTCTTGGGTCTTAATTACAATGTAAAGGTTGATTTGTTTTGTAAAAAATAAGATACAATTCTTTCTTTCAGTTGCTTTTCTTAAGTTACAGAAGCATCTCTTTGATGGTCACATTTTACCATTTTTCCTGGGTTTCTGCACCTGGGATTCTATTTTCATCTTGAGTTTTCCTCCTCTTTCTGGGATACTTTTTTGAATTGTATAGTTCACTAGCCTGGCAGTATCATATATTAACACAGTGAACAATTCAGATGGTTATTTTTCAGCATTACTTAAAGTAGCAAAAGTCCATTTATAGATGCCGCAGAATCAATGGGAGATATATTTCTTCTGTTGCCTGACAGATTAGTAATCACATCCAATTTCCTGAGATTTTTAGTTCTTTGGCCACTAGCAGACCAAATTCCTTTCAGCAACTGAGTACAAAAATATAATGGTTTCCCCATCACCAAAGTTTTATTGACACAGAATAACAATGAAATCTTGAAATGAAATCTTCTGACAGTGGTTAATGACAGCCTTACTGCATGAATAAAATGCAGTATCTGAAGCTTACCTTGGCTTGCACAATTCTCACTCCTTTGCTACTGCAGTGCCTACAAATGATCTGCTGTTACTCAGGAAATGCGAAAGTGAGATTCAGAATTATGAAGTGAGACAGATCATATGTATACACACGTGTATACACACATTTGTATCAATTCTAAGATTATGTATTTATTGCAAGCCACCCCCAGTTGTCTCCAAGGACTTCTGTAGAGGCTGGCAGAGACAGTGAAAACTTGGTAAAAAAATGAGAGAACAGGAACCAAGTCTGAGAATGAACCAGATCTGATTTACTAGTCATAGTAAAAGTGAAGAAAAATAAATAAGAAAAACAGACATCTACCATGTTTTATGCAGATTCTATATTCCTTCAAACTCAAGGTCAAACATCACCCTTATTTATGACCATGAAGAGGTGATGTTTCATAGTCTGTAATTAAGAAGAGGTTATATTTTCCAAGCTTTCTAATATATTCATAGACCTGATTGTTCCAATTTATTTATTTATTTACCAGTTCCTACATACTTTTAAAAGTTATTTTCATGTGTGCTATCTGAGCTCCAGTTTTGATGAGGAAAAAGGCTGGCCTCTATTCAGATTTCTCTAACATGAGCCAGGGTTTTAGAACATACTTGATCATCTAATGAAAAAGGTGATTCATCTTCTCAATCAGAAAAAGAACTAGTACTTGCTCTGGTCTGATTTGGATAGTCCTAATCCCACTAAACTTTTTCCAGTTCATATCTCAAAGTAAATGAGATCATTTGCATTTATCAAATAAGTTCAGAAATGCTTTGAAAGGCAACAGAACAGAGAGCGGGAAGAGTTGAAATCACTGTAGTGATAGCGTGTAACCATACCATTACATGACAAAACACATTTTATTACTTCTGCTGCTTATTGTTTCAGATCAGGACCTTAGTGCTTTAGAGCTTCCCCCCAGGTGTGGAAAATCCAAGCTGAATTTCACCATTTGCTCTACAGCATTTGACCCTTAACTGCAACTTCCCAGCAGAATATCTTTATCATCCAGCTGTATATAACTTTTCAAGGACAAGGAAAATACTCTTGGCAAAATTATGCCAGTCTATAACAAAGAACTCAAGATTCACTGAGCTCAGATTACCTTACTGGTTATATTTTACATTAGATAAAATGTGTAACAAGAAACCTACTGATATCAGCTAGCAAGGGAACTGAGAGCTCTCCTTTCCCAAGCAACTCACAGCCTATTGGCAAGACTATTGCTTTGTCTCCTTTCCTCCAGGGCTATGAACCAGAATGGAACAGCTACTAAAGGAGAGTCTTGAATGACCTTTCACTTCTCAAAAGTTATTTTATAGACTGATGATGAAGGCATTCTCACAGAAAGTAGGAGATCACAGAATCACAGAATCACAGAATGTTAGGGATTGGAAGGGACCTCAAAAGATCATCTAGTCCAATCCCCCTGCTGGAGCAGGAACACCTAGATGAGGCTACACAGGAATGTGTCCAGGAGGGTTTTGAATGTCTCCAGAGAAGGAGACTCCACAACCTCTCTGGGCAGCCTGTTCCAGTGTTCTGTTACCCTCACTGAGAAGTTTCTTCTCAAATTTAAGTGGAACCTCTTGTGTTCCAGTTTGAACCCATTACCCCTTGTCCTACCATTGATTGTCACCGAGAAGAGCCTGGCTCCATCCTCCTGACAATCACCCTTTATATATTTATAAACATTGATGAGGTCACCCCTCAGTCTCCTCTTCTCCAAGCTAAAGAGACCCAGCTCCCTGAGCCTTTCCTCATAAGGGAGATGCTCCACTCCCTTAATCATCTTCGTGGCTCTGTGCTGGACGCTTTCAAGCAGTTCCCTGTCCTTCCTGAGCTGAGGGGCCCAGAACTGGACACAATATTCCAGGTGCGGTCTCACCAGGGCAGAGTAGAGGAGGAGGAGAACCTCTCTCGACCTGCTAACCACCCCACTTCTAATACACCCCAGGATGCCATTGGCCTTCTTGGCCACAAGGGCACAGTGCTGGCTCATGGTTATCCTGCTGTACACCAGGACCCCCTGGTCCCTTTCCCCTACACTGCTCTCTAACAGGTCATTCCCCAACTTATACTGGAAACTGGGGTTGTTCCTACCCAGATGCAAGACTCTACACTTGCCCTTGTTATATTTCATTAATTTTTATCCCGCTCAACTCTCCAGTCTGTCCAGGTGTTGCTGGATGGCAGCACAGCCTTCTGGCATATCAGCCACTCCTCCCAGCTTGGTGTCATCAACAAACTTGCTGATAGTACACTCTATTCCCTCATCGAAGTCATTGATGAATATATTGAATAATACTGGTCCCAGTACTGACCCTTGAGGCACTCCACTAGATACAGGCCTCCAACTAGACTCCACCTCATTGACCACGACTCTCTGGCTTCTTTCCTTCAGCCAGTTCACAGTCCACCTCACTACCCGATCGTCCAGACCACGCTTCCTCAGTTTACCTTGAGGATGTTGTGGGAGACTGTGTCAAATGCTTTACTGAAGTCAAGGTAGACCACATCCACCGCTCTGCCATCCTCTATCCACCTCGTTATGTCTTCATAAAAGGCTATGAGGTTGGTCAAGCACGACTTCCCCTTGGTGAAGCCATGTTGACTGCCCCTAAGGACCCTCTTATCCTTGATATGCCTTGAAATGGCACCAAGGAGAAGTTGTTCCATCACCTTTCCAGGGATGGAGGTGAGGCTGACCGGTCTATAGTTACCCAGGTCCTCCTTCTTTCCCTTTTTGAAGACTGGAGTGACATTTGCTTTCCTCCAGTCCTCAGGCACCTCTCCTGTTTCCCACGACTTGGCAAAGATGATGGAGAGTGGTCTAGCAATGACCTCGGCCAGCTCCCTCAGCACCTGCAAGTGCATTCTATCTGGATCCATGGATTTATCAATGTCCAGATTACTTAATTGCTCCCTAATCCAGTCTTCATCAACTAAGGCAAACTCCTCCATTGTCCTGACTTCCTCTGGGGCCTCAGGGGTACAGGGCTCCTCAGGACAGCCTCCGGCAGAGTAGAGAGACAAAGGATGCATTCAGTAACTCTGCCTTCTCTGTATCTTCTGTCACCAGGGCACCCACCTCATTCATCAGTGGGCCTACATTGTAGTTTGAAACACCTCAGGCAGGGGTTACTGTGTGCAAAGAGACACAAGGTACCACTGCAACTGCATATTCATCCTCCAGCTGCCTTTTTACAGGGAAGAGTAGCCATTTATCAGGTTTGAATGAAAAGACACTGTGTGAAGTCCTCAAGCCAGAGCAGCTGCACATTTGTACCTATTCTTCTTGAGAAGGCTCAAGGGCTGTGAAGGAAAGCACCTTCTCCATCACTAATGTCAACTGTGCTTGGATGTGACTTACAGCTTAGCCCTTTCCAGGGCTTTTACCTATATTCTAGGTTAGATGGCTTCCCAACCAAGTGAATTGGCTTTCAAGTGGACTGATCCCACACCATAGCACTGAAATCCTTTCAGATATGTTGTCTAGAGAATGTAGGTGACAGAAAATTATTGTGGCTCCCATTTGCAAGAGTTAATATAGATCTGCCAATAATATCCTGCAGTGTTGACCATGGTAGTCTCCAAGCTCTCTTTAAAAGCAAGCCACAATCTCTCTGTTTTAATTCCCCACTTTGAAAATCGATGTATTATGCAGAGATGTATAAAGAAGAAATTTAAAAATGTAAAACACTCAGATACTACAGTGACAAAAGTGTCTAAGTAACAAGCATTGATAAATATTTTCAAGAGAGCTCAATAACTAACTCATACCACAATTTGCACGGCAAGGTTGGTCTCTCATGTCTGCAATTTTTCTGCAAGCCACCAAAATTTTACTTGAATTTGTCAGAGATGTTCATCTTGAATAAAAATGCATGCATATATCACATTTCTGTCTAGACATGAAGATGACAATATGCTGTAACAAGCATGCATGTTTGTTTTTCTTCCATAATAAACTTTTACAGTGTTCAAGGCTACATCTAACTAATAAAGAAAGGGAAGACAGAAAGTTTACACATGGAATACATTTTGATTTGGAATTCTAAAAAGTTTTATTCCATTTACTGTTGCCCTTTCCATAATGAAATAGATTGACTTTTGTCACTATAAATCTGTTAAAAGATCCCTTCTGCTCTTAAAATATCCCTGTGATATAGCAGTTCTTACATACCAAGAAGCATAATTTTCTGAACAGGAAAAGGTATATCGTCTCTCACTGCATTGATAGTTTTCCAGACTATGCAATTTTTCAAGAAAGACTGAGTTCATATCACAGTGACTGCAAAAATCTTGCACTGTTATTAACTGCTACTTCCTCAGAAATGTCTCAAATTCCTCCAGTGGGAAGTAAACAGGCATTTATCTTGATGACTCCCATATTTTTTTTTAATACATTTTGAATGTTTCAGATATGTCATGGTATTCAAATGTTGTGTGGATCTGCTGTCTAGGAACTGCAAGTGTTTCACCCAGCTTAGCATGAGGACACAGTCATTGATGTGTGTAGGGGGAGGAACATGTTGAATCTTATAAGAAAATATTCATTGCAACAAAGCATGATTTCAGATTCCTGTTCCTTTCAAAATTTGCACATTATTAGTCACCCTTCTACTACTGAATAGAAAAGAGGAACCATTAAAGCCTTACAGTTTGCTGGAAACAACATTAGCAGTGTTAGAAAGTCTAGAAAGCCTGTGCAACTTAGATAAACAAGTTTGTGGGCTGTGGAAACCATTTTAGGCTTTATGTATATATATATGTATGGGAAAATAAAATATTTTCCAGTGGGCATTTGTGAAAGTAAATAGCGCAAAGAACGTTGTCTTACAGTAAGTTTGCCTTTAGTACCTTACTTCTTGGCCTTTTACACTCAATGTTCGGTAACATTTTACACTGCCAAAGCTTTGTTTTTTCCAGACTGCTTGAATTTGTATGCCATATTTAAATGATTAAACCTGTTTACATGGGAGTGGAGAGGACCTATGCTTGGACATAGCTACACAGTAAAACACAGTAAAATCTTGAATACAATCATTTATAAACACGAGCCTCAGATTTTCCTTTTAGTCTTGTCACATACAAGCAATAAATGAGCAAAAGGGATTTCCTGGGGGAAAAACATAGTCACTGACATTTAAAATGGAGAAGAATATCTAGCAAGCAGAAGGGAGGCACTTACACTATCCCACTCCATTACGCAGTTTGCTGTACTTACAGATTATTCTTTTTTTATTAAATAAATCAACAGTTACTATCCTTCCAGGAAAGTGACCTCATTTCTCCTGTACCACTGTGATGAGCCTAATATAATGACTCAGATAGATGATGGATAGGGGCGAATTCTGAAGTCACTTGAACTTGAAGGTGGCAAGAATTAAAAGCAGGACTGAACATATTATAACAAAGGAGACTTTTGGCCTCTTAGAAAGCAGAAAATGTCATCTCATGCACTCTTGTGTGATTTAGCAAAGGTGGATGTATTAATAGAAAGTGAAACCACCTTCAGTGCTGAGAGTTTAGAGAAAGATTGGGGTTTAAAAGTTAGTACAGTTGATAGGTGACTGAACTGAAAACTCAGCTGCTAAGTTGAGTGTTTCCAGAGATAAACCTGGGGATTTTAGGCCTAATTGAAGATCTGTTTAACAAACATTACTTGGAAGCTCTGTGTAGGGTCTCCAAGCCAGAGCAGCTGTACATTTGTGACTGGTTTTGAAAGAGGGGGGCAGGGAGAAGGAAGTGAGATGAAGGACTTATGACAGGTATTGCAGCTGCTCCTCATTAACCTCACCAAACAGTAAATGAGAAATCAGCAAATGCATGAATTCCAGCAGAATTTCAAAGTGGAAGTGATAATAGGAAGGCTAGACTGACAGGTTCCAGCAAGTTGGGAGGGCATTGCTAGAAAAGCACTGACAGCTACAGAACTCAAATCTAAGGGACTGACTTCTTTCCTGCTTCCCTCCCCACCCTCATTTCCTCTCCACAAGAGCAGTTATCTTATTTCACCTATGAGAAACTGATTGCTGGCATACATTCACTTCCAGAGGTATAAGGGAACAAGAATAGGTGGCATCAAGCAGTAGGAGAAAAGCTGAGAATCTAAGGAATCTGAGGAAAAATTTTGGTGTTCAGTGGGGAAAAATGGATATGTGAGTGAAAGAAAAAAGACAGTAGAGCAGTAATTGAAGGTTGGATTCACTCTGAGGGAGATGGCAAGCCATGCAGTGGGGAATCGCAGCTCCCTAGTGGTGTGTTTTAGCCCGTGGATTACTGGAAAGAGAATGCTTTCCACTCTGGCTCATGTCAATGGTAGCAAATACTGCTTTTTCTCTGTGCTGTGGTCACTTGAACAGTGGCATATTAGGAAGTTTACTCAAGTTCTAGGGACATATCTGGAAAGCAATGTGCTTGGGTACTATAGTAATGTTCATACTATAGCTGTCAATGGGCTTGAATCTTATTTAAAGAATATTCACTTTATATTACTCTATTTTTCATTGCAAAATGGTCTGTGCCTGCACATTATAACTTTTTACAGATCCATAAAGTGGATTTTTAACCTGCATGGGCACTGGATACACAAAGTACAGTGGGTCAGTCATGTGCTGCAGAACCTGGAAGCTGCCACCAAGGAAGGAGCAGTCCCAGGACAGAGGAGCATCTTTCACTGCATTTGTAAGAGTTATGTTATTTCAGTAAGTTCTGTTCCTGCAGGCAGAGTACATGAAGGTGTATCAGTGGCAGTTTACCTCATAGTACCTCACAGTGCTGTCTCCTCTGGAGATAAAAGTTGCATCTTGGAATCCCTCTGTTAAGCTTGCTGAGGCCTTGATATGAGTTTTTCAGTACCTGAAAGCTTGCCACCAGTGTTCTCCTTGCCACAGATCAGCCTGCAGGGTTTAAAGGCATGCTTCCCAGGCTTGATGAAATGGGAACTACACTTTGGGTTTGTAATAAAATGAAACTGTTTCCTGTTCTTCCTTGTAAACATTCCATAGGAAATTGAGGCAGTTTTCACTGAAGACAATGAAACTACCACTAACCAGGAGAAGTTGCTTTTACTGTGAAAAATGGCAAACTTCTGCTCATGGTAAATGCACTGAAATGTACACTTTTATCCAGGGTTGGAATTACACCCTTTTCTCAAGAGAACAGCTGCATGTGCTGGTGGGAATGGCAAAGTTTTGGCCTGGATCCAATTTGATAATACATCCAGAAGGATGCAAGGGCTTTTTTGGTTTGGTTTGGTTTATTTAAATATAAATTCTTGCAGAACAAAATTTGGTCACTGAAGTATCAGCTTTGCAAGGTGCTGAGTATTCTGGCTGTGATCCAAAAGTGCACTTAAGCACATGCTTAACTTTGAGGACATAATTAGTCTTGCCAATTTCACTGGGGCTATTGACATGCTTAAAGTTAAGCATATGATTAAGTCCACTGCTGCAAGAATGCTTAGTCCTTTGTAGGATTAAGCCCAGCTCTATGCTACATAAATGATCTTTTGTTTGGTCTTGAATGACTAGGACAGGCAATGGAAGGAATAAACACCATTCTTTAAAATAAACATTCTTCTGATCACAGAGATAGTGCACACAGTATTAACACTGAAGCTGTCATCACATTTTATTAGCAACATTTTAGCAACCAAAATGAGATGTTTCGCTTCTCTGAACTATGACTCCATTATCTTTTTTTACCTGAAATGCCTTATCAGTGATAATAACTCCTCAGTTGCATGGCACCTCAGCAGTTGGCAGAGCGTAACAGTGTTGCTATGGATCCGTGTGCACCTTCAATACTGTGCAGCTCTATACTCAAAATTGCCAAGTTAGCTCTGAGCAAGCTGCTGTGTCTGTCTGGTGCAGTGCAATACCACACAGAGACACTAACTTGCATTGAAGAACAAAGTGATCCTGGTAATGTGATGGTCATGTCCTAGGTTTGAACTTGACTCATCCCTACCACAGTGTTTCCACTTCTGGTGCTCCTGCCCATTAACAAGTTTCTGGTAGAGGCCAGTGGATGCTCAGGCAAGCAGTGTAAGAAATGGACAAGAATACAGTGATCTCATTTCAGATCATGTCATCCTGGCAACCTCCAGCTCAGGGTCTTCCTGAACTAGAAGTACTGATAGCTTGAAGCAATGAAGTCTACAGGTTTTCCATATGGAGCTACTCTCTGCAGTGTGGCCAGTACAGTGACCGACAGGTAATGTGGTGTTTTTCATAGCAGGCCTGCATGATGTAGCAAAGGAAATGTTGATGTTTGCAGGCATTTTTCTCCATAACATTCCCATTTTTGGTAACACAGGCAGAGTTGAAACATGGCAGCAGTACTGGTAAAGTATCAGAGAAAAAGATAGTGGAAGGAAGCGCTTTTGCATGCTGTTGAATTGTAATTGTTGAGGTCTGTAAGCTGAGTCACTGAACCATTCATTTTAATAATTAACATGATGCATTCTTGAAACGTAATTAAGAAAAAGAGATGAAGCTTAAATAAATAGTCTTTTCCGATTTTCTCTTTAGGCATTTTTCCACTTCAGATACTCCAAAGCCTTAACACTTTCTCCTTTTTGGCTTTAGTTTTAGTTTTTCAGGGAATGGTTGGTTTGTGGTTTTGTTTGTTTGGTTGGTTTTATTTTGTCGTTGATTCTACAGTTTTGCTTCTTTCATTTGAGAACTCTGTAACTGTAATTTTGAAAATTATTTATTCCGAACAGGGGAAATAATAGAAAAATCATCAGAATTAAGAAAACAAAGCAAAATTTCAGTAGGCTAAATAGCTGCCAATTCCAGTGGAAGACTTTTCAAACAGCATAATATTTTGAAAAGCTGCAAAATCAGATTTGAAGTTGTTCAACACACAACACAGTCTTCAGATTCAAAATTACTCCAACAGGTCTTGAGAACATACATACTGTTATTTCCGTGAGGTCTGATGCAATCCTTACCAGGTCTTCAGGCAAAGTCTGGAACTAATTTCTGCTCATGATTCACCAGAGTCCAGCAGTGTGGAGGGCACAGAAAAAGGTACAGTGCATCTGTTTTGTCAGGTTAAAAGATGGACTTCTGAATACTAAAAATAAATTCTTTGTAATTCCATACCATCTTGATTCCAAGGACATGACATTTGGCAAATTTCAATGAAGTGAACCTTGTAACACCTCTGTAAGGTCAATGTAAATATTATCTTCAGCTACAGATGAATGAAATCATAATCCAGACAGAGATGAAAATCTTGATTCAGGAAGCTTCCTATGCAGACATGCATACTTTCTTATAGGTGCTTCTAGCAGCATCAGGGAACATCTTTTTCTAAAATAATTAAATCTGATTTGGAAGTCATTCCCCAGAGACATAGACCTGCTTTTGGCTCTAAGAAATGAGTAGACATTACTCATGGACAGCTCTGGAAAATGCTCTTCCTCATTCACAACTGGTCAGAGTCCCCTGGAAGAAATTGAAAGCAAGAATAGTTGTGGAAGAATATTATTTTTGGGAATATCAAAATTTCTTCCTTTCCAAAGTGAAATGAAAGCAAACAATATAGAATTTTCCAGGTCCTGTGATTCTGGAGAAAATGGAATCTCAGGTGCATAAGGCCATTTTCCATCTGAGAACTCTTTATGATTCATCTTCTTAATGTTCGTTATTAGTTTGTAATTATATAAATTATTTTGTAACAGAAAATGAAATATTCCTTTCCAAAAAGTAAAAAAGATTGGGCTGAAACCTGAACAAAATAAAGCAAAACAAAACCTTCAAAATGAATATTACATTTTTTTTCTTATTGGAGAAAAAATCTTCATTGGCCTGAAAACATTTTGTCTCCAACTTTCTGTTTCTGTCTCCATTACTGCTGAAGAAACTGTGAAGAGCTGACCGGAAGAAAGCTACCTTGAGTCTGTAGCCAACCTCTGAACGCAAAGGTGCATTATGCGAAGTAGAAGGAATTCAGCACATATGTTTACCTTCTTCTGGAATATCTGTATTTCATTTGAAGATAATTTCCAGGTTCAGAAAAACTTTGACAACATGTGGCTGAATTTGCAGTGAGGCTGTTAGTACACAGTCAGCAATTTCACAAGTAACAGCACCACTGAGCTGACTGTAGCATCCAGACATGCAAAACATAAAGTACAATCCATGTGGATCAACATTAAAATGTGATGTGGCAAAAAACAACTCCTGACAGTGGTGGTCCAGCTGTGAAGAGCCATCTTTTGATTCCAGAAGATTACTGTCTAATTTCAAAAGTGAGTTAGGTTTGTAGTGAATGCAACTGGAAATGTCACTTAGTAGTCTGGACCAACTGAAGCCTGAAAATTAAATCTGCAGGCTCCATGTCTGACTGCTCTCTGGAAGAACCAGTTTGGTTTGCTTATTTTCATGTGAGTGTTTGTACACATGTACCTATGGATACACACAAAAGTTCAAGCAAGCATAATTGAGGTAAAAAGACAGGAAGAGTTTTCCTTTGTGAAAATCAGGGCCTTTTGATGTTTCTGCTTGAAACAAAAAGTAAGATTCCTAGCTTGGACTATACATAAAAAAGGGGAGAAAAATCGACTGTAAAGATGTATGTGTAAAACTAATTGATTTATTACTGTTTCCTCAGAGATCTAAGGAAAGTTTAGATCTGGAGTATTATGATAGGCAGTGATTGTATAGAATAGAGACGATGAGGATGATGGGACTGTATGGTTGTAGAAGCATCAAAAGACCACAGAAGAAGAGAGGGAAGAGGTAATTGAGGGTCTCAGGAAACCCACAGAACAATGAATAAATCATAACATCTCACTGAGCTGGGAAAGGATGCAGAGTCAGAAGATGACAATTACTTTCAGGCACTAGAGACAATAAAAAAGTGAGATCCCAGAGTGGCACATGGCATCTAAGCTAAGAAGAACCTCCAAGATATGGAGAGGACTCAACAACAATCATTCTTTGTCCTCCGTGTCACTACAAATACTACTGGATAGTTCACCCAGATACAAGTACCTTGGTGCCCGACTACAGGACAGACAACTTAAATACATATGCCTTGGTGCTTGACAGCATGTGGGTCTGACAGTCCAAGTGTGAATGAGTGAAATTGGGTTTCTTTCCTTTTTTTTTTTTCCATAATAAAACCACCTTTCGCCTCTAAAATTTCTTGCATTAATATTTGTCACAGTGCTGCAACACTATTGCATTGCATAGGCTACAATGCAAGGGAAAGAATGCAAGGGGAAGAATCCATATTTGATTTGAATCACGGATGCCCATTTGTATCACATGTGAAAATTTAAATGCCTTTTTGTGTTTTTAAGATAAGAACATAGCCTTTTCATTCCCTGAAAATTACATCTATTTGCAAGGAGGCTGATTTTCATTTGCACTGATTTAATGCGGTTTATTGAGTAGTTCAAACAAACAAACAAACAAATTATGAAACCAAACAAAACAAACACAAACAAACAAAACCCCCAAACAAATTAAAAAAAAAAAAAAAAACCAACACGTACTTACTGACCTGCAAATATCTTTTTCAGGGTCAGCACTTCAGCACATACTTAATTCAAGCTTGTATTGACTTCTAAATATGTTGAATTCACCTATCCACAGAAGTAATTTCTTCGGTTATAATCTCAGATTTGTACTTTGGGAAAAAAAAAGTAGTAAAAAAATCACTTTGTCATTGAAGTCAGCAGTTTTGATTCTGATTATTCAGAATAGGGGACTGATATGTGTAGAAAGCTATCATTTAACATATCATGTTTTCAGAGTAGAAACACATTTTATTACCTTCTAAATCTGTTGCATGAGACCAAATTAATCTCTGGTACACACTAGGGATGAATCTGACCCATTGCAATTTTTTTTTTCCCCAGCAATCAATATGTAACATCCATTTTTAATTAAGTTCTGGAAAAGCTGAGGAAATAAGTAATCTTTTTATATTAAATTGATTTATAAGTGACATAAGCAATGTATAGAAAAAAGAGGACTAAAACCTATTAAAAACATGCAAAGTAACATACAAACAATGACTAGACCTTCTGCTGTTTATTTCTGTCTACTGGCTATGTAGAAAAGAATCTTGGTATAACTCTGCCCTGATTTTCAGATGATACTTGTTACTTTGGTAAATAATTTAAAATATGAAAGCTAAATTGAGAGAAAGGTTCTGAGCAATGAAAAAAAAAAAGGCACGATTGTGTGTTTAAAGGCCTTGATTAAGGAAAATACGAAAGCATGTCTGAATGCAGTTCTGTTTAGAAGAATACACGTGGCCTGGAATTCTCTTGATTTAATTCAAGCATAAGGCCAGCAAAGTATATGCTCTAAAAACATTGTCCTGGCTGGATATGTATTTTGGGTGAAAGCCAAGATTCTTACAACAATTTTAACCTGGACACATGACATCCTACAGGACCAATTACCTAGTTTCAGTTACAGTTCTGAACACTGCACTGGGTTTGGCTGGGATAGAGTCACTTTTCTTCACAGTAGCTTGTATGGGGCTATGTTTAGGATTTAAGATGGAAATGGTGTTGATAATACATCACCGTTTCAGATATTGCTGAGCACTGCTTGCACAGCATCAAGGTCTTTCCTGCTCAAGAAGCTGCGATGGGATGTATCTTGGACAGCTGACTGCAAATGACCAAAGTGATATCCCATACCATACGACATCGTGCTCAGCAATGAAAGCTTCAGGAAGAAGGAGAGAGGGGGGTTGTTTAGAGTTATAGTGTTTGTCTTCCCAAGTAGCCATTACGTCTGATGGAGCCCTGCTTTCCTGGAGATGGCTGAACACCTGCCTGACGACGGAAAGTAGTGAGTGAATTCCTTCTTTTGCTTTGCTTGCATGTGCAGATTTTGCTTTACTCATTAAACTGTCTTTACCTCAACCCACAAGTTTTTGTGTTTCTACCCTTGCAATTCTCTCCTCCATCCCACTGCGGGGGGGTGAACAAGATGCTCTGTGGTACTTAGCTTCCTACTGGGATTAAACCATAGCAGCCTGATTCTTTGGACTAAAGGTTTATCAGTCACAAAGCAGTTCAAGTCCATAGATCTCTGAAAGACATCACATGCAGGCACTTTAATTCCCAGTATAAGGTCTTGGTTCAATGGTAGTTTGTCACAGAATGACTTCGTTTCAGCAGTCCCAGGAACATCATCATGCTGTGGTTAAGATGGTCACTGGTCAAACTAAAGCAAACTTCCCTGATGACCTGTTTTTCCTTCCACTTACTCTCTGTAAATCAGGACTATATGTGTTCAGAGAACAGCTTCCATTAAAATAAAGGTAACAGGGGAACTTGAAAGAGTATCTGTAATCTTCACAAAGTTACAACTGTTCAATTAAATTGTGTCTAGTTCTCACATCTTGTAAATCAGCCCTGCTTGAGAGCATCTTTAATAATTTACTAGAATAAGTTATAAATGGTCCCCATGTTTTAGTTATTAAAGAATATTTAACTTATTTGGGGATTTAATTTCGTAGGAAAATACTTTTAGCAGTGACTATTTTGATAGAGTATGTGTTATTTTGCATTCAGAGAATATAAACTGGGTTCTAGATATATATTGAAGGCATTGGTCCAGGTCTCACTATTAGCTACAGTGAAATATATGTGGATGACCCCAGCTGAGTAGGGAACAACCTTTAAAAAGCCATACATCTGGTATCTGATATCAGAATCTGAATCAAAGCAATTTTCTTCTCTAGCAAATGAAGTAAACCTTTTGTTTACTATGTGACTGGACAGACTGAAATCATATTCGTCTCTGTGCTTCCCCAGTTGCCCTGAGTATATAAGCACGTAGTCATTGTTGAGACCATGGGGACTCAGAGACTACGCTGACCGTTAAGCATATTGTGTAATTCATGCTGCGCAACCAAGGTTTTGTTGCTCAAAACAAGGCAAGATGTTGATTCCAAGTTATGGTAGAAAGCTCCAGTAGAAACATGTCAAACAGAAAAATCAGTCATTAGTAGTCTTTAACTAAAGAATTTGGTTGCAGTTCGTGTGAGCTTTTAAACTACATCTCTGAGGAAGTAATAGTCATCACTGTGGTTGAGATAATGTCAGAGTTTGTTGAGATTAAGTTTATGGGTAACTATCTATTAGAAGTCCTGAGCCATAATGAATTTTTTCAGCATTTATCATAATAGCATTAATTAGGATACATTTTGTGGGCATTAGTGAAGATCTCACAAGTATTTTCCAGATACTTGATAATAATTTAGCATTAGTCAGGCATCAGTTAATGGACACCAAAGGCTTTATTCCCTTAAAAATCCCTTCTTGTTTTTTGAGTCCCACTGCTATTATATAATTTAATATTCATTTTCATGACACTAATCATGTGGTATTGATCTAGATACTGCACATTACCATGGGGACTCCATTTTAATTCAGCTTTAGTGTAGTGTTAAAATGTAAAACGAAAGTGTTAGCATTTTAAGTTAAAAGTCTGCTTAAAATATTTCCATTTGGCGAAATTCTGCTTCCCCTACTGAGTCAAGAAATCAATCCAGATTTTGCTTAAGGGTGAAGACTCATAAACAAATGTCATGATGCTTTTTATTTTAACAATCAAAAGTATCTCTGAAGTATGTAGAAGACCTAAAGTACAACAAAGCTCTTTGCAAGGGTAAAGGACCTATGCTTTACTACCTGAAGTCAGTGGGATATTTGGCTTTGAATACGGTAGCTACAAAACTGACTCCAAAGATTTTGCCACCTGTGTGAATGTTAAAATGGCATTATTCCATATCAAGGGGAGACACAGCTAAAGTAAAACTTCTCTATAGTGGACTTTTCTTCTATTTTCAAGCCACAAAGCAAGTGACCCAACAGGAGAGTCATACAGGGAGAAAAAAAAAGCTCCTGTCTTTCCCCTTGTTTTATATCTGTGTATTGCCCACCATGATGTCAACATGTCATGTCATGCGTGAACAGGCTACAGAATCCTTGCTCTGAGCACAGAAAGCTCTCATTCATGCCAATGAAAATTCCATGCATGTGGCTTTCAGGATACTACCCTCGATTTGCTTATGATTACTTTTCCCTAAGCAGAGTGCAGTTTCACTGAAATCTGTTGAAATACAGCCCTCAACTTAAATTATTTACACATATGCTCATATATATTACTCAAGAATTTTCTCATCCATATCAATCTGCCAAATTTTATGCTCCTTAGGGCTTGTATATCTTTTATTTTTAAGAAAACCGATATTTAGTCACTGTAATTAGATTTTAAGAAAGTTATTTAAAAAAACGGGTGGTCTTTTGCTGAGTTGTGGCCATGGTAATTCAGAGCAGCAGACAATTACTAACAATGCACCTTTCTCCCATTCATTATGGTTGTGAGATGCTCCTGTCTCACAACCTTTACTAAGGAGAAAAACAAAAATCATTTTGAAGGAAGTGAAAGAGAGAGGGAGGGAAGGAGAGAAGAACCTTTTTACACTGTCCAATTTTAAAATGATAACTTAGCCTTCTAATTGTCAGAAGTGCACAATATGATTAAAGACTCAATATGGTGAAGAATAGAGGTATACCCCAGATTCATGTACTTTAAAACAATTAAAATGGTATTTTCAGAAAGTGCTCCACTAGCTCTTCAGCACCTATTGTTTGTCTGAGGTACCCGTATTCTGTGCTTAGAACAGAGAAAAGGAAGAAGGATGGAGGATACAAGACTAGAGCAGAAGATGATATAAAATTGAAGGAAAAATGGGGAAGAAATGTCTGCTTCTGTGCATGTGACAAAGACAAAATTGTGCTGAGGATGTTTACAAAGCTGTTTACAAAATCGTCAGTGCTAATAAAAATCATGAGTCCAGACCATGGGCCCTTTCCCTCCTGGGACAGAGCGCTTAATCTAAGATTGTACAAGCAAATAATCCTGAGCAGAGAAAGAAATCATGCAGCTGTTGGATGCCACATGCTCTCCAGGTTCCCTCACTCCATCTCCCCACCTCCATCTTCCTTCTTGTTCTGCTAACGGTGATATATGGCATGTTTGTGCAAACTAGGACTCATAGTGGGACTCCATGGTGATCCATCTCATTTCTGCATAGCAGTTCTCCACTCACGTTTCCTGGCTGAGTAGCAACTACTGAGATCAGATAACACAGCACAGTGAGACCTCTCATTTGTATGTTTCAAAATGTGCTGTCAGTGGTGCAGTGCAAAGCATAGCTAGCTGCAGAGCAATTCCTCATTTGAGTTAGTGGAAGTGTCTTAAGACCTCCCTGGAGCATAATTACTTTGGCTCTGCTCCATAGAACAGAGTGAGGAAGTGGAATGAGACCTATTACATGTGAGAGATGAGAAGAGATGGGAAAAAAGATGTGAGGAGAGGTAGAGAAGTGAAGACTCATCTGAATGAACTGTTCATTTCTCAAACTGCCTTGTGTTCTTGTCTGTCAAGAAGATTAAGATTTGTTACAACCTTCCTAGAACTATTTATATTTCTTCACCAATACTCTGTTGTCCTGCTAATGCATCTTTAGAATGCTGTTCTCATGAGCTATGATTTGGTCTAGGGAACATAGGAAAGTTAGACTTACAGAATAGTAACCGAACCATGAGAGTTCTATGAATTTTTATGAAAGGCTAAAATATTTTAAGAAAACTGACATAAGCTTTAAAAAGCACTATTTCTTAAATGCATCTCATCAAAGATACTGACAACTTTGTAGTATCAAATGCTGTACGATATCCATCACAACTGCAAAAATCTCAGATTTCATATTCAAAAACGTGAATATTTAAGAATATAAGAACATAAGAATATTTGTGTAAATATTTGATTTAAATTATCTCCACCACATTCTTCTTCAGATATGCTTATATTTTTCAACTCAAGTACTATTTTCTGTGCTTACTGTTCCTGATGAGGCTAGCTTTTGTTGCAGGCTTGAAAATCTCTTGAGGTTTTTAGGTTAACTTTATGTATATGAGTTCAAAATTATTGGAAATAGTTCCATAATAATGTTGCATGAAAAATATAATTCTAGATGGCATCATTTGGCCAGCTATATCAGCTCTCTTTTCTACTGCTGGCCAGTGCCAAATCTACAGAAAAATACATGTAAAGTCCTACAGAGAAAGCTGAATTAGAATTCAGTGCCAACTGGGAATGCTTTTTTCACTGTCACTACTATTTTATACTTCAGGGCTGCTACTGCAGCTTTTCAAGAGCCAATAATGATGAACATTGACAAAAGACTTACGTTTATAGATACCTGACTGGTAGATACAAACTGCTCTTTTACACTTGAGTTAACTATATGAAACTTTTCTTAAACTTCTGGAAAGGTGGCCTGAAATAACAGGCTTTCATAAGTGAAGTCCATGATGTTGATAGACAAAAAATTCACTATATGCAGTGTTCATACAGAAAAAAAAAAAAAAGGCATGTATATAAAACTCTAGGTATTCTTTAGCCATTTGCTTAGACTGTTATTACCCTACTAACATGGTGAAATCCTGGTGTTCAAGGCCACATGATGAGCCATTAGTTCACTGTAGCGGTGTGCTGTGAATTTCCTCACACTATGCTATATTACTTCTGAGTCTTCTGCAGTCTTTTTGGAGTCTTGTCATTTGATAAGAGATTTACTCCAGCAGTATATTCTCCAGGGGTTATATTTCAGACATTAGAAATTGAAAGTAAGTCTTGTAAGTCCCACCCAAACAGACGCTGATTTTTGCTAGAGGTCTAGGGTTTCTTTTACCGCAATCTCAATATGCACAAAGCCTTATATTCTACTGAGAGTATGTCTCAGCAGGCTGTTGGATTCAACGCTATCTTCACGACTCCAGCCAGTCACTAGCATGTAGAACTGTCTTCCTTGAGCTCTACTATTCAGTAAGTAGTTTAGTAGCAAAGACCTTGTATAACATTTGTTACTAATGAATTTCAACTGAACCATGTCTGTTTCTGTATTACATTCTCTAAACATCTCAATCATAGTGTGGTTTAGACTGTGGAAACAGTTCCACATGGCAGCTGAGAACAGAGCAGCACGTACTATTCTGGTTGATAACATCTGGAAGCTCAGAGTAACATTACCTAAAGAGGAAACAGTTAAAACATGTTTATTGTTAGGCTTATGACACAATAACATCATGTTGGGCTTCCCAGAGCCACTAAATCTGTCTGTTGACCATTGCCAATAGAAGCTGATTGAGGTCCCTTCTCTCAGTTTTGAAAGGAGTCACTCTTGGACCCTCTTGAATGGAGACAGATGCTGGAGAATGAGGAAGATCTGAGAAACAACGTAAGTATTGAGGAACTAGTCTAGTAAAGGACAACTGCTCCAGAGGGGCTGTCTTTTGACAAGTCTATAATATGCCATCAGTAGTTGCCTCAGCCTCATCATGGTAGTGACAGGCAACTTAGAAATCAAGGAGAGAGTTGAGTAGCTTGCACACAGGGAATACAGCTTGCAGTAGCTTTTCTTGCTACCTGTCATGAGTACTCCGCAGGCATCAAGTGTCTTCAGGAGCTCATGGGCAGTGATATATCAGTAATACAGTCCAAGAAACTTTATTGACTTGATCCTCTACTAACCTTCTGGACTCCAGTGCAGAGATGACCAGTATCACAGCAAATTTCTATCATGCTTCCAGCACCCTGGACATATCACAGCTCAGAGCAGCACTGTCAGTGTGCCTTGACCTCCAGGTAGCACAGGAGAGGCCTAACACCATGGCTTGAGTCAAAGAGAACTGCCCTGCATTTGGCAAGGAAGAAGCTTGTGGGCATGTCCAGTGCTTTGGATATTACAGCAAGGCCTGGATACGTGTACTATGCCTCACCATTTTTGCTTACGGAAGAATAAGTTTGAGGTTGACCTGAAATGATGCAGTGATTTCGATGAAACTTGTCTGAAAATTTTAATCAAAAGAAACTGTTTGGGTAGATATACTAAGTAGAGAGGTGTAAGGGTTTCATCCCATCCGCTTTCATGGGAATATGGATGCACTCATTTTGTATGTAGAGGAACTTTTAGATGTGAAGGACCTTCTACTGTTCACCTCTTTCACATCTGAAGGCATCAATATATTAAGGGTATTCTGATTTAGAGTGATGGAAGGAGGTTCCTTAGTCTAGCTGGCTGCTATTCAAAAATGGATATCACCAAATAGGAGCTGACCAGGTCAATGGACATGAGAAACAGTGACTGTAGGTCAGTGCTTTCAATGTTATGTTTAGGATGCTTACCTGGAAAACAGAATACCTTGGTTGCTGTCCAGTGACTACTTAAGCACATTGTGAAAATGAGAGTTACTTCAAAGGGGATTAAGTTGTTAGGCCACCATCCATCATATTTGAGAAGTCATAGCAGTCCAGTGAAGTTCTCATTGACTGGAAAAGGGGAAACGTAAGCCCCATTTGTACAAAAGGAAAAAAGGAAGACCCAGGAACTACAGGCCAGTCAGTCTCTCCTCTGTGCCCAGCAAGATCATGGAGCAAATCCTCCTGGAAACAATGCTAAGCCACACGGAAAATAAAGAGGTGACTGGTGACACCCAACGTGTCTTCACTAAGGGCAGATCGTGCCTGACAAATCTGGTGGCCTCCTACAACAGGGTTACAGCATTGTTAGATAAGGGAACAGCAACTGACGAAGTTGGTGAGGGACCTGGAGCACAAGTCTTATAAGGAACGGTTGAGGGAACTGGGGCTGTTTAGCCTGGAGAAAAGGAGGCTGAGGGGAGGCCTTATCGCTGTCTACAACTTACCTGACAGGAGGTTGTAGCATGCAGGGTGTTGATCTCTTCTCCCAAGTAGCAAGCGATAGGACAAGAGGAAATGGTCTCAGGTTGTGCCAGGGGAGGTTTAGATTGGATATTAGGAAAAAATTATTCACAGGAAGGGTTGTCAGGCGTTGGAACAGGCTGCCCAGGGAAGTGTTTGAGTCACCATCTCTGAAGGTGTTTAAAAGGTGTTTAGATGAGGTTCTTAGGGACATGGTTTAGTGCTAGAGTGAGGTTAGGTTATGGCTGGACTTGATGATCCTGAGGGTCTCTTCCAACCAAAATGATTCTATGATTCTATGATATCATCTACCTGGACTTGTGCAAAGCATTTGACACTGTCCCACACAACATCCTCATCTCTAAATTGGAGAGACATGGATTTGACAAATGGACCACTTGGTGGATAAGGAATTGTCTGGATGGTCAAACTCAAAGAGTTACAGCCAACACCTCAATGTCCAAGTCAATATCAGTCGTGAGTGGTGTTCCTCGTGGGTTGGTACTGGGACAAGCACTGTTTAACGTCTTTGTCAGTGAGATGGACAGTGGGACTGAGTGCACCCTCAGCAAGTTTGCCAACGATGCCAAGCTGTGTGGTGCAGTTGACATGCTGGCGGGACGGGATGCCATCCAGAGGGACCTTGACAGGCTTGATAAGTGGGCCTGTGCAAACCTCATGAAGTTCAACAAGGCTGAGTGCAAGGTCCTGCACATGGATCAGGGCAATTCCAAGCACAAATATGGGCTGGGTGGAAAATGGATTGAGAGCAACCATGAGGAGAAGAACCTGGGGATGCTGGTTGAGGAGAAGTTCAAAATGACCCAGCAATGTGTGATTTCAGCCCAGAAGGCAAATTGTATCCTGGGCTGTATCAAAAGAAGTGTGACCAGCATGTAAAGCAAGGTGATTCTTCCCTTCTACTCTGCTCTCGTGAAACCCACCTGGAGCACTGTGTTCAGCTCTGGGGCCCACATCATAAGAAGGACATGGACCTGTTGGAGCAAGTCCAGAGCAGGGCCATGAAGGTGATCAGAGGGCTGGAGCACCTCTCCTATGAAGACAGGGTGAGAGAGTTGGGGTTGTTCAGCCTGGAGAAGAGAAGGCTCTGGGGAGACCTTAGAGCAGCCTTCCAGTACCTAAAGGGGACCTACAAGAAAGCTGGAGAGGGACTTTTTATTATACATGGGCATGAAGTGGTAGGCAACAGGTAATGGATTTAAACTGAAAGAGGGTAGATTGAGATTAGATATACATAAGAAATTCTTCATCATGATGGTGATGAGGCACTAGAACAGGTTGCCCATAGGAGGTGTGGATGCCCCATCCCTGGAAGTGTTCAAGGCCAGGTTGGAAAAAGCCCCTTTGAGCAACCTGATCTAACCAAAGGTGTACCTGCCCATGGCAGGGGTATGGAACTAGAGTATCTTCTCGGTCACTTCCGACCCAAACCATTCTATGATTCTATGAAAAGCTGTCCAGCATAGAGTGTGGAGCCCACAGTATTCTTCTGGGATCTGGAGATTTGAAACTTCTCAGTGGGAGAAGGCAGTGAATCTAAATCTCTGATACTCTGGGTAAGTGGCTTAAGCGCTGGGTTAGGTAGGTAGAGTGACACTTCTCTGTTATTTTTCAGTGTTACCTAATGAAGCTTTTCATTTCCAGCAATTTGCTTTTGTTAAAATTTTCTGCAATGAAAACAAAAATATTTCCTTTGACTCATAATAGGTTTTTTTGCTTTTGTTTCTCTAAGAAAAAAAATTAGAAATCACTTAGGTTCAAGGCTAAGTGCTTTGTTTGTTTGTACTAAGAACTGAAAAATTCATTATTTGCACAAAGTATTAACTGAGTCTAAGAGCCTAACAGGATTCATAAAGAACTGAATATCACAGAGAGAAAAAGGAAGTTCCAAGTGCTTTGAAGGACTGGATCAGAATTGAAAAGATCTTGAAAAATTGGGAAACCGGTCCAAACTAAACAAAAAAAAAAAAGAAACTCAGTAAAGCCAAGCACAAAGTGATATAAATAAGAAGGAAAAATCAAACAAATAGATACAGAGTAAGGAATAATTTATAATTTATACTACAAAAATACACTACAAAATTATAATTTATACTACAAAAATGGGATAACTGTGAGTGACAGAACATCAACAACATGAAGCTGTAACAATAAGAAAAGATAAATCTCCCTGTGTGATGTATTCAGAGGTCCTTCATGGGTAAGGCATCACTTCAGCATACCTATGATGCCAAGGTCTTGCACCATGTGTCATCTTTAGTGCTACATTTCAAGGAAGTTGTAGCCTTCCTGGAAAAAAAAACAAAAGAATGGAAAAGTGATCAGACATGGAAAAGCTTTTCAGGCTGCTCATTTTTGATACAGAAAAGTGAAGGCATAGAGGCAGAATAAATCACTTCATATTAGACCAATCAGTTACTCTCTTCTTCCATTAGCAGAAGACAAAGATTGATTCCCTCTTACTTTTCAGCAAAGACACAGGTTATATACATGTTAAAAAAGGGGGTGAGGGTTGTTTTATTTTCTTCCTAATAAGGTGTAGCCACAGAAAGGACTGAGAAGCTATCCCACTCCTTTTTTTGGGAAGTGATTTCTCAAGACATCCAGAGTCATGTTAGTAAGAAATTAAAATAAACTGGGGGGTCTTGTTTCTGCACAGCCATGAACATAAGTCCTGACTGGGTCTTTCAACCCTGTTTATAGCTTAAGTGTTGTACGATGAGGTGAAGGTTCACTGCAAACCAGCCACAACTTCAATTCCATCAGCCAAAATGACATCACAGGGAAATACCAAGTAACTTTTTCTGCTTGCAGCAGGAGTATCTCTGCGAAGATGTCCCAGGGCTAGTGCTACCATAGCATGGTATGAAATATGTGCAGTCTCTCCAAGGCTTATGTTGAGGTCAGAAGTTATTTCCTCATTGGGCAGCCCATGAGTAGCAGGCAAGAGGCATCTGACCACTGAAAATAGAACCGAGCAGGGTTGGTGGAGTAACAATGAAGCAAATCATTTAGAACCTGCCCCCCAGTCTAAGAGAAATTTTTTCCCATTTTTATTACCAACGCATTGCTGCTTCTGTTTCTCATTACTTTGTGTTCCTTTTATATCACTTGAAAAGTTGAAAGGGCCCTTAAAGCATGTGTCAATAACATTTATGCATTCTTAATCGCTCTTTTATATGTTCAGAGAAGGATAAAACAGCTGTGGTATAAATAAGAAGGTCCAAAGTGTGAAATAAAACTCTGAACTGGGGAAAAAAAAAAAAAATCTCTCCCTTGTTTATGGCCTCCACAGATGGCAAGGAATTGGTCAGGATATGAAAACTCTAGATCAGGCACCAGGAATATATTGGGGTGGGGGTGGGGAGAGGGTGCAGTATTATCCCTGAATTTTATCTGCTCTCCCCGTCTTGGTTAAGAATTGCCAGGAATATCTTACATATGGGAGGTCTGGGCAAAAACATCCCCAGAGACCCATCCATGAAGTTCCTCAATGTGCAACAGGTGTTATTCTTGTCCTGTAACAGGAGGCTTCCTTAGTCCAGGCCACAAGAGGACACAGATAGTCTGAAAGCTTTTCTTTAAGGAAAGCCCATGAAGTAATTTGAGTTACAACTTAGAGAAAAATAAACCCTCTTAAAACTCAGTGGCTTTCTCCCATACTGAAACCACGGTTGCCAAGATTTTTGCCCTTGAGGGTTTTTGTAGCCAGCTTCTAATCCCCTGAAAATAGGGCTTTCCAATGGAAGTACTGACGCAGCCGCAACAATAGCACAGCCACTGAGGCTACAGTGACACTGCTGGCTCCTACAAAGGAGAAGGTGCTATGTGGGGGAAAACTTTCACCTGGAACTCATGTGTTTGGCATCACATTCAGCTCAATCTTCACAACCAATACTATTTTTCAGTATTTCACACTCAGTGCAAAAAGAATAACTTTGGTTCTTGGTTATCTCTCAGACTTTCTGTGCCTGTTGTCTTAGTGGCTTTCCTCAACTTTCCCAAGAGTCGCCACAGTCTTTTTTATTCTTATTTATTACACTGCATGGCAAGTAATAGAGAGCAAATTGTAGGATTTTTAATTGGAGTACATTTTAAATATGATAAAAACAAGCAAATCTAAGCATATCAAAAGACACCTCAAGACATGAACACAATCTGTTGCAGAGTGCGTGCTGATGTTGCTCAACTCTGAAGGAGGGAAGCAGAGAAGAAAACTAGAAAACACCCTGGATTTCAAAATATGCTTTATTTCTATGATTGGCAATGATATAATATAGCATCAAGGATTTTTGCCACTTAACGTGAATAGAACATGTTGACAGATAGAGGAACCCTTTACTGTGTTAATGTTTACCTCAGGCTAGTAGGGGAGGGAAAACTCACCTGACACTGATGCAAATGCACATCCTGCATAGCCATTAATGTGACCTACATGTGGTATCAATACTATTTAGTGTGGCATTAATTAGTCACAAGATAGCATTGAAGTCAAGCATTTAGCAAGATTAATGAAGGGACTGGACGCTTATATAATGAAGAGTATCTTCTACAGTTACATCAGGAAGAAATGAGGGAAAGAAATATATGCCCAGGAGTTACTGGAAGGAGAAACAAAGCTTCATGATTTAGAATGTAGTCCTTCCTCCAGTAACTCCCCTTTGGTCAACAATGCTCAATTAATGGCTTCTTGCAAATGAGCTGCCCAGTGTGAGGCACTACAAGAGAAACGATATACAGATGGCTAAACTGGTGATCCAATGTGTGATACTGTTCCTATGCCATGACTACTGTACCTTTTAGGGTGACAGTGTGGGTACAGAAATTACACTCTTCTGGGAGGCAAGATGGCAAGAGATGTAAACTCCCCTTATCTTTTTGATAATGTTAAACTCTTCACTGGGAGAGGAACAAACCTCAATTGCCATGGGGCGCCATGACCACAAAGGTTTTGGCTTTGCACCTCCAGAGGAACGCAGCATACACACACACACAGGATGGGATAATGGATGGATTTCAAAATGGCTTTTGTCTTGATGCTTTGCAAGCAGTCAAACAAAATGCAGAAATGTGCCTTTTCAAAGCTCATCTCATCAGGAGCTGGAAATCTCATGGTCCCAGCACTGGTTAGAGCAACTTTAGGGGCTACTGCCACCTATGACAGACCTCCCCCTGGTTGCACAGTACTTGCAGTCCTATGGCACTTGGGGGCTAGGGACACAGTCCTGCTCTGCTCCCAATCATCAGGGCAACATAAAATTGCCTTAAGGACTTCTGAACTGCATGAGTTCTTGCTTAGCTTGCTGCACCACCTCCTCAGTTGTCCTCTTACGCTGACTAAAATGTCATACACTGAATATTAACTGTTTCCTAGGCTTCTGTGATAGAAACCTGTGTGGATGCTTTAACATTGCAATGGAGGACCTTCAGGAACCTTGAAAACTTGGAGAATCTGAATGCAGGTGGGAATCTTGGTACATTATTTTTAATATTATGTCAAAAATACCTACTTGGCTTGTCCTCTTATTCCTGGTTAAGTGGAGGTGTGCATTTACTGTGCTAGTGCACCTTCTCATTAATATAAACACAGGGGGACAGCATGGCTGCAGACACCTACACTTTTAATTGAAAAGGAACACTCAACTGTGAGAGACCAAGTGCTTCATGGTCCCCACTGCCTCCCTGACACAGCTGCAGGAGGTATTACAGATGCCTTCGGTGACTCAAAGCCTCTTCACTTTTCTTTCTGCCTCCTGCTGGGAAGCCATCCTTGTCACAAACACCCTTGAAAGCCACGAGAGTGTGGCTGTGGGTAGGAGTTTAAGATCTTTCATACGGTAGCCTTAGCAAGCAGATCTCAAAACCTTTTCTGGCTTTTGCCACAGCATAACTTTGACACCCATGTTTCACACCCTCACTGTATTCAGCTACCCTCATCACATGTAAAAGGGGTTGTTCAGAGACCTAGTTTGGTGCCATCTGGGATATTAAAAAGCCCAAAATCCCCTTTCAGACTGAACAGTTACAAAGTGGCCCAGAGTTATAAATCTGTACAACACAAACAGGCACCCCACACATTGCCTGTGTATGCCTAAAGACTTGTGTAAGCCCTATAGTGATTTAGGTTTTATTTTTATGTATTTCTAAATTACATTTCATTAAATTTCTTTTATTACCAGATTTATTTGCCAAAACAATGAACAGAATAGTTATTGTAGCCATTCTTTCTCCTTTACAAAACAGTTAGTAGCTCAATATTTTGCAGGGCATTTGGGGCTATATTAGATTATAGTCTCAAGATGTAACAGAGAAGTTTAAGGAAAAGTTGAAGGAATTGAAGAATCACAAGACAAACAGAAAATTAACCACAAACTCAACAAGATGAAGGCTGGAAGAAAAACAATGCCTTTAAGGTTTGTTTCCTTTTACTGTCAGAGAATCCATCTTAGGAACTCAGGAAAGTGTACTTTACAGAGCTACACAAAGAAAACACATTAACAACTGCTCTTTTTGGTTTAATAAAGAATTATAAAATGGTTCTAAGAAGCCTCATTAAAACTACAACTAATAAGTGGAAAATTTTTAGCATGCAAGTCTTTCCCTGTAGGAATATGTCACTGAAAAAATCCTTTGGCATTAAGTTTTTCTTTTACTTTACATCTTTTTAAGCTTTGTAATGTTAACTCATAGTGTAAAGATGCAGTTTTCAACACTAAAATATGTCAACTCCCTTTTTCCATTAATGTGCATTGTACATCTAGACCTACAGGTGACTGATACTCCCAGTCTTAAAAATAAATGCTGGTGCACATTTTTATTCTCATGCTTTCAATGGAAAGGAAGACTCTATATCTAGAAACACAGGGTAATGTAACTTAATGCTAACAAGTTTCAATGCTGTAAACTGAGGAAATTGAAAGTGTGCATGGGAAGGATTATTTTCTATAAGCTGCCCAGTGTAGTTTGTACGATTTTTCTTTTTTAATGCACAGATGCATCAAGGGGGGGATTTTCCTGTCCCTGTGTAAGTGTACATTTAGATTTGTCCACTTTAGACTAGTTTGTAATTAATTGAAAGAAATAAACAATTCAGGGCATGATTAATCTGAAGGTTTTGATATCTTTCCCTGTGTACACTTCTCCAAATGAAAAGTATGTGTAAACTAAATATATTTTTAGTGTAGAGATGCCAACACCTATGTTTGCACAAATTCTTGAGAGCAAATACTCATATTTGCATTTGTGATATCCAGAGCAAGAGCTAGAGTGCACATGCATATTTTAGTGTGCAAATGGAAGTACACATGATGGCATAAGTGGCAGTGAAATAAATTGGAAAACTAAAGTACAATACATAAAACTATGTCCACAGTGCAATTCAGAGGTGCAGACACAGCTCTTTAGATGTGTCAGAGCTTCCCTAAAGTTAGTAAGCTTTGACATAGAGAGCAATGCAGCTGCGGCATTACCTTGTTGTACATGAGCTGAATAAGACCTCCTGATACTCCAGGTAAGCACATAATAGCTTAGTACTCATAGCAGTAACCATAACGTTAGGATTTTCAACTATCTCATTTACAGCAAATTCAAGTATGCCTACAGAAGTTACAATAGCACTTGTGGACCACAAAGATGTATCCCAAGTACAAAATATGAATTCACATATGCAACAACATGTTCAGCTCTATACAAGGCAGCAAGTGCCTGAGATGCAGTTAGTGGAGAAGAGGTAGGAACTTATTGCCCACTCCTTCCTTCACAGGGAGAAAAAAAAAAAAGACCCTCCAAGATGCTTCCTGAGAAAGAAAGAGGCAAAATCCCTCTGAGGTGAAAGACAGAATAACTCTGTGGCTCCATCTACTTCATAGTAAATGTTCCACACATCCACAAAAAGCCTTCAGTGATGGGACTGTAGTTTTCAGCATTAAGAATATATACAGACTGGAGGACTGAAAGATCACAGTTTAGCAAGAAGTAAAAAGAAGTCATGACCATCCAAGTCTGTTTGACCTCCTCAGGGCAGCACTTCTGTAAACAAGGATAGTGTTAGGCGCTCTGCAGTTTTGGACTACAAAAATTATTCTGGATCTTCTGTTATATATTTCTAGCTTTCTGAATGCACAATTCAGTTATGCTTTGTGGATTAAAAGGACACAAAAATTGTGCTCTAATACAATCCTATAGTAAGCAATATTGTATCATAACTCTCGAAGGTAGCAATATGTTTGGAAAACATTAAGAAATTTGCAAGTGGCTACCCAGAGTAATTTTGGTACTTTGTTTTTCTTTCTGAGAATGCACTAAAATTACAAATCTCTTGATTTCTAGAGAAGACTATGTTTAGTGTCTGTGGAGCAATCCACTTAAGTGAGTTTAGTTTTAAGCGAAAGGAAACATGCCCTTATTTACATCCAGTTGACCTCTTCAGGCTCAGTGGACTTTTACAAATGGTCAAAGGGGATTAATTCGTTTTCTGTCTGCTATATCTGAATTCATGAGTCAACCAATATTTAATTCTGTCTTCCACAGGAATCTGTCTAGCCTGAACAGCTAATATGTGGTAACCCACAGGAGGTAAAATCCTAGATAGGACCAAGTGTATCTTCAGGAGCAGAAGACAACCTCAAGACCTGTTAACATGCATGGGAACTGCAAATGGCTTTGTCTTCAATTGGAAGTTTCTGTACGTCTGCTAATATAAGTTATAAACCTACTCTGTGACCTGTGCATGCTACTTTCATTTAGTCAGCTTACCCTCCAGGAACTGAAATGGACCCACTAGGATTTGAGTATCATACAGTATAAGAAGAACTGATAACAAAATACAAGTAGTTGCACTAATTTCCAGGACTTTTTCAGACTCACACATAGTCCACATAATTCCTACTTCCATTGCATTGTAGGCTCATGACAAGTCCGTGTATTTTTTGTGGAATATACAAACCTGCCTCTTTATGTCCTTTATTGTCAGGTAAGCCTCTTAAAACTTTTGTTTTCTTTTCTTTTCCTTTCTTTTTTCTTTTCCCTTCTTTTTTCTTTTCTTTTCTTTTCTTTTCTTTTCTTTTCTTTTCTTTTCTTTTCTTTTCTTCTCTTTTCTTTTCTTCTCTTTTCTTCTCTTTTCTTCTCTTTTCTCTTCTCTTCTCTTCTCTTTTCTCTTCTTTTCTCTTCTTTTCTTTTCTTTCTCCTCTCTTCTCTTCTCTTTTCTTCTCTTTTCTTCTCTTTTCTTCTCTTTTCTCTTCTCTTCTCTTCTCTTCTCTTCTCTTCTCTTCTCTTCTCTTCTCTTCTCTTCTCTTCTCTTCTCTTCTCTTCTCTTCTCTTCTCTTCTCTTCTTTCTCCTCTCCTCTCGTCTCCTCTCCTCTCCTCTCCTCTCCTCTTCTCTCCTCTCCTCTCCTCTCCTCTCCCGTCCTCTGTGCAAGTGATTTTTTTTTCTTAATGTATTGTACATATTTTATTGTTCCAATAATCTTGGTTTTGTGTATCTAATTCCTTCCATTGGAATCTGTGGGGATGTTTGTGTAGAGAATCCCCCTACTTTACCTGTATACAGGTGTTCTGGGAAAAGAAATAACATAATATTTTCATTATTTAATGCTAAATAAATAAATAACCACATCTCCAGAAAGTAGGAGAGACTAATTTTATTTTTTTTTTTAAATTATTTTTTCCAAGGAAAGAATTGGAAAAATAAAACACACACACACAAAAAAAACCCCAAAAAACAAAAAACAAAAACACCAGGGATACTATTCTGACAGGTTATAAATTGGAAAGACAGGCAAGACTCTTGGTTATGCTAGTAAACAGAAACTGGGCCTACTATAAATCTCATTTAAATCCATAGACGAAGATCACATCTTACATAGATTTGAGCCTAGTCCTTTTTCCTAGAGGTCAAAGTTTCTCTGGCCTGGCATTTCTAGTCCTGCTCATACGTTTTCTCTGTCTTTCACTTACAACCCCTAACTGCCCCATTCCTTAGGGAAACTTTATAGTATAACACATTTGCCCAGGGGCCGAATTTGGATCCAGTGAAGTTCACCAGAGTTTTGGCTCTATTTACTGACACAAGAGCAGCAGTAAAGCCTCTCTGCATCATGGCTGATGAGTTCACACTTGATGCACCTAATCCTATTAGCCCCCTTCCCAGTACTGCCACTGAGCTGGGGTAGTGGGAGTTTTCACAGGTATTAGTAGCAAGCCGCAGACACAGTCCCCATTGACTTGACTTCTCTTCAGGGCTTTGTTCTACCAGTCCCAGCCCTCCACACACAGGATAGAGGGGAAAGGGTTTGGTCATGGATGCCTTGTAGCCCTGACCTGTCCATAGTCCTTTTTAACACAGAATTTCTGCGTTCCTGCTTTCCTCAGGCACTACCCCCCCAAGAAAGGCAGTCTTGCTGCTGGGCCATCTGCAAAATCACCATGGCAGGGTTATCTGATAGCCATTAAATGTAGTCCAGATTAGCAGAGTGAATACTTCTGAGACTACTTGATGTCTTCGCAATAAAGGACTGAACTGTGGCAAATGTGGAACTTGGAGCAGGCGTTTTTACATTAACGCTCAGATGCCACCTGAATGTCCCTGGTCCCCAGCACTGTGGCTGCAGGGAAGTATCTGTGCTCTGAGGGTTACCTTCTGGTTACCTAAATGTAGTGTCTGACTGCGTGTCAGTATGTATCTTGTTCCTTTAAAAGGTGAGGTAGCACCCTCTTACTTTTACCCTGAATCTGTATCTCCTGCTGTTTAAAGGAATACTCTTCCCTCTTTCTTCAAATGCAACACCTATGGATTTAAGCATTTTTTATTGTTTCACCACTCTGTGAGAGATTGCAAGACAGAGAAGTGTTGGACTGAACAATCTCATCTTTCCCCTTTTTCTAAGAAGTTAAGAAGGAATTCCTGCATAATTTATTCTGCAAGGTTTTCTTCACTGGGTTTATACAGTACATAGAACAAGATACTCAAACTACTGTAAAACAGCCAATCAAAGATATATCTTGTTCCCAAATGCTAGATGTTAGGACAAGAACTTTCACGGATCCTTTCAACCGTTTACAAGTAACTTTTCTCTTACAGATCTGTTTTCTCATTAAATGGAAGCAGCAAAATGCATTTGTAACCTGGCAGAATAAATCCTAGAGCTGAACAAGCAGGTTTTCTTCCTGAAGAATCCCATGTCCTCTGAAAGAAAAGCTGCCATGGCACAACCCTTGTGTCCAGCTGGGTCTGTGGTACCCTCTGTTCTGATGGAGGACTCCACCACAGGACAGTTGCAGAGGCATAGAGCTTGTTTCCTCAGTAAAGTGAGAATAAGTTCTTCCCTCCTCAGAATTAGCAGTCAGAGATCTCTTCAGTTGTATTTTCATCTAGGGCTACTGCTAAGCCTTGGGACCTTTGTTTTGTCTGCTGAGAGATCCTGCCACTCAAGTACATGGAAACATGATTAATGTATGTTTGGCTTACAGTTCATGTTACATCAGCCCTCCATGTTCAGTCTGGATTGACAGGCTGGGATTTCTCTCTCCTGTTTGCTGTCTGCTAAAGAGCTCTGGTTATTGATCTTTTAAATATGCTTTCCCACAAATCCTGAGAATTATATTATCCCTTTACACCCATTGAACAGTTCTCTTGCAGCTTTTTGGAAAGTAGTCTCAGGTTGAGATCGTCAAAGCGGACTGCAGAAGTTAGGTGCTCATATTAAAAAAAACACTTTAATTCCCATGGGTTTCCCTGAAGAGCTTTGTCTCAGTTTTAAAACCCCCGGAAAAGTCAAATGTACGTAGACACACAGTGAGGTCTCACCAGCTGTAAGTGATGGAGACGTTATACCCTCTAGTGGCAGGAATATACATCACTCATTTTGGAGAAGCATATCAGGATGGAATACCATATGGGACAATGAAACAGTTATGAACCTGAATAAACTCTTGTAGACCAGGCACGAGGCAGTGTCCTTTATAACAGATTGTCATCTCAAGAATCAAAGAGAAAGTCTTGGCCAGAAAAATAAGTGCTAACAGCCTAAATTTGGGTACTTAATGGCATGAGGAGTCCCCTTTATTGCTAGCTAGTTCAGCGCAACAAAAAACAGGCATAACTGCAGCAAAGACATTTTCTTTTTGCTTTTATTTTCCTCCATTTTCTGTTCTTAGTCGCAGCTCTTAATACAGAATTACCTCTAATTGTATGAAATAATGCAGTCAAATATTAAAAACTTCTCATGCTTGGTTTTCATTAACAATATATCCTGTAGGGTTAAAAAAACAAAAACAAAACCAAAACCAAAATAGCTCTGGAGGAAGCAAAGTATACTAGGTTTGAGTATTATTAGAAATATAAACACAAAAATTTACTGAGAAAAGGAAAGGTTTATTATCTGACATTTGAGATCATATCCCTCTAGGTGGTTTTGTTCTTATTCAACAGTTGCCTCAGTAAAGCAATGGGAGGGATAAGCATGTTTAATTCACGCCTGTTAATATATAGTGGGTTGCAGAAAGAAGCTTATGAATTTGCTTTTGAAAGTCTAGTGTTTGGGGTTTGCTAAGCTATTTGCCTGAGGGCAGGATGACATTCCTGTGGCATGTGCTTTCTTGAATTCCACATAATGCACACTCTTTTTTGCCTAAAAAGAGAATTAAAAAAAAGGGAGGGGGAGACCTTCAAGAAATAGTAATTGATAATAAAAAAGTAATAGGCCTTTAACTGGATTGTGCTCTGTGATAAAGCATACCGTTGTTCCAAGGTTTGTCAGTGGCATACTGGTGCTATAACCATCAGTTTAAAAACACGTATTATTTACTGCAATGCTGATCCAAATTGCCATCTCATTTTCAGATTCCCCACCACATAATTCAAAACAAGGTTGCTTCATTTCAGTAATGCTCAGAGACAGTTTTGTTGTTACATGTTAGTCCATTCATTTTACTTTGCTGCCCTGCAAAAACTAGTTGAGTCAACACTGTAATTAATTTGAGGTCTCTGACTAATTTCTGCTTTCCCCATTTCGGGGTTCCTATGAAGAAGGATATTTACTAAAAGGTAATGGACAGTTTTGTTGTTTCTTCTGCTCTTGCCAGGGGTCAGAATACTTCAGTAAACTATGTCACCACAGGCGCACCACTCTGCAGTAATTATTGCATAGTCATCCATGTATCAGCACTGACAAACAAGGAAACCAGAAATGTATAGGATGTACTTTATAATCTTGCTTTTGCTCATTTAAAAGCAACACAGGCTGCCTAGGTTTCCTCAGCCATAATCTTGTTTTCTTGTCAAGAGTCAGAGTTCTTAGAGATCTCTTTTCCAAAGCTGTGGTAATGGTCCAGCTGGGAGCACAAGTTTGCAAGCTTTGGCCTCATGTGGCAGGCTTCTGCCAAGGGCACACATATGAGTGCATCCCCCTGTGGCATCCCACCAGGGAGCCAAGGAATAAAAACACAGAAAAGAGACCAACAACTATCCTAAGGCGTAACAGTCATCAGGACAAAATACATTACTATTAAATGGCATCTGGGGAAAGGCAAGAGATCCTTTAAGATTCCCTAGGAGGAAAAAAACTAAGATGACGTTTCCTTTTATTAGACATGAGAGATTTTGTCTAGTTCAGCCTCATGGCAAAAACCCAGTAGGAATCAGGCTTCAGTAGTCCTACTGTTTGTGAAATAGCTAGTTTTGCAATCCATTTGGAAATCCTTAGTAAGGATAACATTATTTACTCTCTTTTATAAGATCATTCAAGATACTTATTGTTCAAAATCCTTATTAAAAGGTTATTGTACACCGACTGAAGAAAAACAAAGCAGAGAGTAAGAAGCAGGACTGGCCATGTGTGTGCAGTACAAGGTAGAGAAAACAAATCCAGAGGCTTGGATAAGAAGTAGAGAAGAGACACTGAGGAGTTGAGCCTGGGAAAACAGGGGGAGGTGGTGGAGTAAAGGTGTTGTTTTAGTTTGTCTTTGTTTTTCACTATCCATATCTATCTTAATTGGCAATAAACTAAATACATTTTCCCCAAGTCAAGTCTGTTTTGCCCATGACAGCAACTGGTAAGGGATCTCCTTGTCTTTATCCTGATCTGTGAGATTTTTCATCTCATTTTCTCACCTTATCCTGTTGAGGAGGAGCAGTGAAAGAGTAGCTAGGTGGGTGTCCAGGTGGATGGCTGCAGTCCAAGCTGCAGTCCAAGCTCAATCTATCACAGAGGCTTAGGCAGAGCAGCAGCTGAGCATACTACAGACCAGATCAATGGAATCTATTGCAGCCCTCACTTATCCTAAGCACAGTGCCTATACTTTGGGAGCAGGTCACGGCCAAGCTAAGTCAGCAATACAGACAGAAAAATGCTTGATTCAAATGCCTTTGCCTATTTAAATTTACTTTTGAGCCCACTGTCCATCTAACAGTTGAGTAGTTTTGGTCTAAGGAGCGATTTTCTTCCTGAGGTAATGGTAATTGCATAAATCCTCTGCACTAAACCCCTTTATGAAATGTTTGACTAGAAAATGAGAGTTATATTGTTTAAGCTACTTTGTGCCACAGCTTGTGGACTGATGTAGGTGAGGATATATGCCGCTTTTCCAACCTTTCCTTTCTTCTTTTAGGGAAAAGTGTGTTCTCTATTTATTTTTCTCCAAGTATTTCAGTACATTCTCTATGGCATTTCAGAAATAATTGGTACCAGTAACAGTAGATCTGTAAGACATTTTTGTGTCAGCACCAATTCCACACCTTCCCTCCATGATCACTGAATCTGTTTTCTCTTCCAAGCTTTTTTTTCCCCCTCAGAAACATTTGCTAAAATCTGTAAGTCCTTTGTCTAGCTACTTTGACAAGGAAATATTATTCTTAACATAAATACAAGTTCTATACAGTTTTCTGTTGAATTCTATGTATTGTTTTTACTCTGTACCCAGAGTTTTTAATGTCTCCTTTTTTTTTTCTTTTTTTTTTTTTTTAATGCAGGAACACTTGCAGAGCCAATTCTCATCACATATAGTATCCTCTGCCAGACTGAATGCCGTTTAGGCTGTTATTGCTTTTGCATGGATCTAAAGGGCAGAAGGGCAAAGGAAGCCTAACCAACTCTTGCATAAGTACTAGGTGTTATGGGGTCCCACACTTCTTTGAAGTAATACGTCCTTTTTGTAGTACTCCTTTCTGCATTGCTGAAGAGGGCACAGAGAAGACCAACCATTCACACACGCACCTCCCATCAAGCATACTATAGTAACTGCATGCTGCACAACTCTGAGAGACATCGTGCCAGCCACAGGCACGATGCCACGTGGACTTTTCTCAGGAGTAATTTTGCTGCTCACTGCCAATACCACAGAGCTGTTCCCTAAAGGCAATTGCTACAGTACTCTCTATTTTTGTGTTTTAAGTGTGAGGTGATGGCTCTGTCTGTGTGAGTGAGCGGGAACCATATGAACATACATAGGAAATTATTCTCTTGGCTCTAGGGTAGTTGTTGCACAGGGCAAGTCCCAAAGGTTTGCATTTGTTTCTAATCAACAAAGTTTGCACTGTAACAAGAAACATAAGACACTCTCCTGCCATGGGCAAGGCTCATTATACATAGAGGAGCTCACACACTCCTTTCAGAAGAACTGCTAAGAACAAGCAGAACAATGTTATACCTTGCTGGACAGTGTTAACATTTGACAGTGTAGTAAGTTACAAATGACAGTAAGACTTCTTCCATAGACACTTTCTGTAACAAATTGGATCACAATAACCTTAGAAATTTATCTTCTGCTTCTTCAAAAGAATGTTGTCAGAAAGAAACCAAACATAAGAGCCACATGGTACTCTCAGTATATCTGTCTTGTTTCTTCCTTAGCCATAATAATTTCATTTCCACCAGTGCCACCTCATAAGGGAGAGGAAAAGTTTCCAGGAACAGATAAAAGAGAGAACAGATTCAAAACTGTGCCAAAGGAAAGCCTGATTAAAAGTCAGCTGATTTTTATTGGGTGTAGCCTAGACATTGGGATCCACGGAAAGAAGAACGTCAGACTGAATTTATCATCCCCTGCCAAGGCATTCCCAAGGTCTGGCTGGAGCTGGAACAGCCCTGGCCTTCCACCTAGAGTTTTATCACTTTAGGGAAACAGATCAAGATCATTATTTTAATTTCTTGTGTTTTATTGAAATCAATTCCACACCATGACCTTCAAGACGGTTGGATCATATTAAAAATAATTTAAAAAAAAAAAAAAGGACAAGAAAGCAACATGATTCTGGATAAGAGGAGGCTCTTTTAAGTATTAGAAAGACCAAATATTTATCCTCAAAATTTGTATGCAACATGGGAATCCATCTATCTTTCATTAACTTACACAACTTTCTCCATTTGGAAGTATTTTTTTTCCTAGCTCCTCTTGTTCCTTCCCCTGTGCCCTGTACTCTTCTTTTTTCTAGTTTCCAGAGGTTTTTCTTCTCTGCTTCATCTTCCTACATTTAACAATGCTGAGAACAAGCCATACAGTGCTGCACAGAAGCATGGTATTTAGGGACTATCAGTGAGCTTAATATGGAACTGATGGAGAAGAAAACCAAACCAAACCAAACCAAACCAAACCAAACCAAACCACCACATTAAAATAGCAACTCTATGTCTTCACCAAGATCTGTATAAGGCCCTGTTCATTGCATTTACAGCTAGCTTAAACTGTCTTTCAATCAGTGAGAATTTTCTGTGATTCTGCTTTGCCCACCATTCAATCTTGCTGCTGGTTCTAATGAGAGGTCTTCCATGCATTCAGGCAGCAAAATATCTGGAAAAGATTCCTCAGTGAAACAATCTTTTCAACATTTATCTCATGTGAGATATATGAGAATATAACCCAAGTTAGGAAACATCAAAGAATGACATAGCCTGAAGAGAAATTGAAATGACTGGAAATGTTTAACTGAGAAGAGGAGCAAATAAAAGAAGATATCACAAGCATTTGAAAAATAAAGAATTGCGTGAAGTAATTATATTGCAAGCTTCTGTTTGTGATAGTACATAACACAATAATGATGTGTATCTAATGATATTTGAACGCAGGAAGTTTCAAAGTGATGCAAGCTTTAAAAATTTATGTAAGGCATAAGTACAGTGGGAAACGAAGAGAGAAGCCAAATATTTAATCAGATTCAGAATAAGACTGAATATTCATATGCATATCCAGAACCATTTGATAACAACAAAAATGTGTCACATAATACAAACCAAGATTTCAATTGGTGTTGAATGAAGAGCTCTTTACACTCACATCTGCCTAGTAGGTCTTTCTGAGAAAAATCTGCCACATCTATGTCAAAGACAGAAAGCCTTGCTTTCATTGCCTCTAGTTCTCACCCAGTATGCCAGTTCCTATTTTCTTTGACGTTGAGTGATCTTAAAACTGAGTGTGAAAGGATAGTGACCAGAAGAAAAGATAGTAGGGACCTGTGCTGTGTTAGCTGAAATCAAGGTAATTTTCCTTGCAGTTAGAATCTTTTCTTCTTAGTAGCTAGCACAGGTTTTCGATTTAGTGTGAGAATAATGGAATAGTACCATGGGATAGGGTTAATGTTTTCTTCCACTAGCTTTCCAGTGTTTGGGATTTGATAGGAAAAGAATGTAAGAACTCACTGATATCTTGGCTGTTGTCAGGGGAACCAAGGACTTTCTGAAGTTACTAGATGCAGGTGCAAACCAGCTGGGAGGGGGCACAAATGGAACAGCTCCTAGGTTGACAGCCAGGTTGATCAATTCCATACCATCAACATCATACTCCATACGTAAGTGGGAAGTTGCTGGGGATGGCCCTTCTGCTTTGATGGCCACCATCCATGAGAGGTCCTGCTCCTGTTCTTGCTCCCATTGCCTGACCTGTGACTTCTCTGCATCCTACTGTTGATCTCCACATGTTACTGGGGAGCAAGAGCATGTGTCACTGTGCTTGCAGTGTCCAACCCCTGGCATTTATTGCTGGGAGCGTGCATTCCAGCCTGTAAGTATCGCTTTGTATCACTCTACTTTTATTATTATTCCATTAAATCTCTTTCCATTTCAACCCATGAGTCTTTCCTCCTTTTCCCTTCCTTCTGCAAGGAAGAGTGGCTGTTTACTGTTTAGCTACTGCCCAGGGTTAAACAGTAACAGGATCCTATAGTTGCAAGACAATAAATTGAGAGTTTTCTTATCTTCTGTGTTTCTACTACTGAACTATACCAAATATACTCCTGAACTGTTGTTAATGGGCACATTTTTAGAGCTTGCTGATATTAAGACAAACTCCCTGACTGTAAAAACTATAATTGTACCTTGAAATCTCTGGACCTTCAACTTTACAGGGAAGATGATGTGCTACAATAAGTGAAGTGCTTCAGAAGACAACAGTTCCCAATCTCCACATGTTCAACTCCTTTCAAAACCTATGTTAGGCTATCTTATATCGAAATTTGAGGGGGAGGGAATCCTCCAGTTAGTTGTTATGTTGTTGTCAAGACAAGACTGGAAGGACTAAAACCAAGAGAAAACAAAAGATCCTCCATACCCAAAAAAAGAAAAAAAAAATCCCCTAAAGCAAAAGTAAAAAACCCCATCTTTTAAAGTAATTACTCCATTAAATCATTTCAAACAGGGCCTCTGCCAGACTCCACTCCCTTGTAGTAACATAACTAGAATGATTCACTGAGTCAAGAGCTCAGAGGTTGCCAGTAACCACTGTATGTCATACGTTTTTTGGATTCAGGAGGAAATAGCAAATTAAGGATCAGTTAAATCTCATATACATGAGGCCTGCCATGGTACAGGGTAGGGAAGGGATCATATGTGCTTGCAACTGAGATGGCTTCAAAACATTCCATACTGCAAGAGGGCTCAAATGGTTTGTGGAAAAAGACATTTCTCTTTTTACCTGTATGGGACACTCCCACACTGCTCTACTGTGACTTTGACCTGTTTTTCTCTTCCCACTCCCCCCAAAAAAAAAACTTTCAGATTGCTGGTAATACCAGTCACATATAGTTTGTGCCTTTCTACTCTTTTTCTGAACCTGGAAATTAACAGGGGCAACACAGTGAAGGAGGGATATTATTAAAGCTTTTCCTATTTAGTGCAATTCCATTTAGCTCACAACACTAAGTGCTTCAGAAGCTAGTATACAATCACAAAATAATTTAGGTTGGAAAGACCTCTGGAAGTCCTGTGGCCCCACCTGATCTGACTATGTGTAAATATTGAATTAGAGCAGATTGCTCAGGGCTGTGTACAGTCAAATTTTGAATGGTTCTAAGGACGGAGACTTCACAACCACTCTGGGAACCTGTTTCAGTGTTTGACCAGCTTTGCAAGGTGTTTTTTTAATCCAATCATAATTTATTCTGTTTTAACAAGCCTTTTGATTTAAGAAGCCTAGAGAAAGTAACAAATCCTTTTATTGCTTCCATATGTCCTTTTGGAAAGACCCCATGAAGTCTCCACTGATTTTGCATAATAAATAAGACTTTTGTTTGGCTTGTTTTCACTTGGTCCTATTCACCTTCCCTTGCCTTCTCCACATTTCCAATCTTGACACCCCTCAGCACCTACAACGCCACAATTTTGGGCCAGAGATGTTGATGGCAAAACAACTTGGTGCCAGAACTGTTTCCCTGCGAAAGACTTCAGAGCACTCCAGCCTTGGCTTCAATGGCACAGCCTGCATTTATAGTTGCTGGCTGTTCTCAATCCCTTCCCCAAGGGAGCAGGAAACTCTTGCAAGATTAGCTGTTTAGCAGGAATCTAGCAGTGGTCTGGCTGGCATCAGGGTTTACATGCTATACTCAGTTGTTTGTGAAACCACTGCAAACTCTTTTCTTAATATCCTGCATTTACTACAGCTCAATACCTAGATGATGTTCTAGCCTTGACATTGTTAATTTGAGCCATGCCACCCGTAATTTAAAAAAACAAACAAACAACGGACCAAAAATAAAAACCAACCAAAAAAACCCCCAAAAAACCCCACAAAGAAAAAAACAAAAACCAACCAACCAACCAACCAAAAAAAACCCCAGTTTTAATATAGAGAAAAGTCCAAATTCCAGATTTTAAAGATGCCAAATAGTATGAGTCTGTTGAAACTGTTAAATTAACAGAAGTGAAAATAATTAATGCAGCAGGGAAAACTGTTTTAATGTGAACAGTTTTACATTTTTTCCAGATCATTTGGCAATAGTTTAGATAGGCTGGATGTGCTGGCTTAATCAGCCATTCTGGATAGGGAAAAAGTCTCAGCACCACTAATACTGCTCAGAACAACCTAAGTTGTGGAGGAATCCTCAAATTTGGTGATTCCTTCCTTCATCTGATATAATGGCTGCTCCAAAACACATCATCATAATCTGTGTATTCAATGAGATTTTACCAAAAACATGGTTAAGAGAAGAACCAGCCACCACCACTATATGACCAATTGCTGTGAGAGTTAAATGTATTTATGAATGTATTTATGAATGAATGATTAATTTTTTTTAATTGGAATGGTGGGCAGATCTCTCTCAACTCTCTTGCTTCAGAATGCCAAGCATTCAAATACACATTCATCATGAAAATGTAGGATAAGGAGGTGAATCTGAACTGCAGAGGTCAGACTTAGTCGCCTCATTTTCTGGCTCTCCTAGACAAGTCCAAGAACTCAGTCCTTTTCTTTTCTTGTAGTCTGCTGCACAATGGCCTGATGTGACAGTAAGGAATAGGATGAGTTTGTCCCTATAATGCAGCAGAAGAAAACAAAAAAGTTTAGAAAAATACTTTTCTGATGGTTCTGAGGTAATGAAGCATAGAGGATGGTTTGGAAAGGTCATTGAAAATACTATTGTGCTAAAAAATTTATTTCTCAGCTACATAATTCACATTTTCTTGCAGTAAATAATAAACTCTCATTGAATCCAAAAAAAGTCTTACTCCTGAAGGTATTACTGACTTATATGACACTCTGCTGGTACAGAATAGTAGGCATTCAGAAAACTCTTGTGCTTAGAAACCAATGAAGGTTAAAATCTCTGCTACCTTTCTTATCTTCCAAGACCACAGTGTTCACAGGGTGGAAAACAGTGAAAAAAAAAATCAAATACCTTTAGTCTGTTTTGTGTAGTCACAAAACCAATTCATGGATACATACATGCATGCATGCATACATACATATATATAAACTCTCTTAGAAAATAAGTGAAACAAATGTAAGAATTATGGGTGAGAAAAGCTGGTCCTGATTGTTTAATTGAGTAAAAGGATAGAAAATTAGACTGAGGCTGAGGTCCAACTAAGAGGTAAATGAAGGCCTGTACCTGAGAAAGGAAAGAAATACAAGTAGAGACGCCATAAACAGACGTGGAGTATTTTCTTAGTGGCTGTCAATTAGCAGAGATGCCATTGCAACTCTTCAGTTATGTAGTAGCAAGGGTAGTGATGTTACACCACTGGAAAGACATGATAAATAGACTTCCTTATCTCTGAGTATTTTTCTTTCGTATTATTCCTGTACAACAGAAGTCCAAGAGTAATATCTGTGCTTGTAAGAGCTACAGAGATCTACTATTAAAGAACAGATCATTGAAAAAAATGCAGGAGAAGATCTGGTAGAAAAGGCGCTGCATGAGTTATGTGTGAACAAAACCAAAAAAATCAGATAGCTTACTGATATGGAAATCAACCTAGGAGTTGTCATGGGGAAGAATCAACCCACTACACAGCTACAGTAATAAAGGAAACTCAAAGCACATGGCTATCTTTATAGGGAGAGTGAATATAAATCAAAAGGATGTTCTGTTTTTACTACCTGAACTCATCTGAAATGCAGCAAGCAGCTCTAATCACCATATCACAGACAAGATACCACCGGGAAAGATCCTGACACCAACAGGAGGATGGCTACTAACTTTAAACGGTTTGGAAGCTTGTCTTAAGGTGAGAAAAAAGGTTTAAAATGGAACCGTAGAGTCTTTAAAATAGCTATGTTAAAAAAAAAAATCCCAAATCACCAACATTTCTTTATAGAAGTTTAATTTCATTCTTAAAACTACTATTATTACTTCATTTGGAAACTTTATTTTCCTATCTTTGATGTATTACAAAAAATCCAGTCTTTATCTGCTTTGTCTGCTGCCTAAATGGACTGCTGCTATGTCAAAAAACTTACATTTACCTTCTCCCATCCATAAAAATTTATAGTATTGTAATAAGTACTTCCTCAAACCGTTACTTGCAGTTTGTCAACATTTAGAATGTATAATTCAATTTTATTTTGGATGTTTGTGAATATTGCTTTTGGTCCTGTATTAAATGGTAAGCTTAAATTTGTTCTGAACTTACTAAGCTTTTAAATTGGATTTTTCTGGCATTATTCAAAGGCAGATGAAATGATAAACTTCAAATATGACCCATTTATCAGTCTTACACATCAAGCCAAATCTGAGAATATATGTTAAATGAGTTGGAAAGCTTATAATTTTATAGTTTAGTTTCAAAACCTGTATTTAAATTTTTCCCTTATTTCCTAATGTGATGGGGATATCTACTCTATTGTCATTGCTAGACTGTAAATTCTAGGAAGCGAGGATTCAGTATTCAAATACCAAGTCAAGCAGTAAGAACTTGATATATTTTACTGACAAATCAAAACAAATTAACAAACAAAAAAAATTCAAATCACAGAATGTATAATATTAGGTTATCAAAAAATAGCTGAAAAAATACGTTTACATGAAGGATGTGTTTATGTTTACAGGCTTCTCAGGCAACACACTTCTGTTCTAGAGAGCCTTCAATAAAACCTCCATGATTTTGGTTTTGTGGGATCTACAGCTTAAATTGGAAAAGTTGAAAAAAATATGTCCTCCCAAAAATGTGTAAGGATAATTATTTTCTTTCCGCTTCTTTTTTAGGTACAAACACTAATTTTAAATTGCTTTCAAATCTTTGATATTTTAACTAGCTGCCAAGAAACCAATTTTGAGAAGTACATCCCACCCCTCCCACTCCTAAATTCTCAACAGAATACTATTTTCAGGTGAAATATCACCATTGGGCCCAAAGAAATCTTAGTAGGCTACTCCAGGAGAAAACTGAGCAATTATTCAGTCTTATCTAGAGAAACAGCTTAAAATTTGGAAGTCTGTTATTTTGGAACAGCTCTGGTTTTAACACTAACTTTAAGAATAAAGCCAACAGTTGTGCTGTTGCATTTTTCCCCACACACATTTTAAGGTGTGTTTAACTCCCCTTCCTAAGACCTACTCTCTCCATTATAAAACTAGTATTAATCTTCCTACAAAGCAGAAGATATTTCTGTGCCTTCAGCATGATGAGGGGAACTGACATGACTCATAGCAATCAGTTATTCACCCCTGAGTGAGGGCATTGGTAGGAGTGGAAAGTTAATGAAGAATTAGGTGTTGGATCTGGGAAAGATTTCTTAAGAGATTATTTAAAGCAAGTAAAGTCTTTCCTCTGGCAACAAAATCACTACCTGAGCTGGAAGGGTATCAACAAGGAGACTAAATCACATCTCCCGCCTGCCAACTTCTCACTCAATGACTCCCAGCAAGTCAGCACAAAAATATGCCACTGCTCATGAATGTTGTTCAGTTTCTAAAACAAATAAACATGCAATCAAATGTCTTCATTGTATAAAATACTGTAGACTGAAATCTCCACACCTACTCATGCAAGCAGTGTTTTACTCTGAGGAAGGCAGACCCTCCAGGATGAGGGGGAATCAAGGTTTTGTGGCAACCCAGTTGTAGGTTCCAGCTCCCATCTGGTTGGTGGGGTGGAACTAAGGTCTCAGGTTAAGACCTCAGACGTGTGTTTCTCCTGCCTAGTGTCTCACACTTAAACTTACTCTGGCTTTGTACACAGTTTTCCAAACAGAGGCTCCGCAGACTAAGCCTCTGAGCTGAGATGAAGTCGTCTTCTTAATCAGCACTAGATGTTTTCAAAAGGAGATTGTCATCCCAGGAGCCTCATACTCGGTGTGCATAGCTCAAGATCCCACATGTATCTTACTGGTCACACAAAATCTGAAGTCTCCAAAAAGATGGTCTCTTAGAGACTTTGACTGAGATGGCATCTAGGCTTCTATCATCCTTTAAATTAGCATAAAGTTTTGCCTACATCTTCTTTATGTCATATTGAAACATGAATGAAGACTAAGGTTCAGAAATCCAGCAAGGAATAGAGCAACTTCTAAGAGCAAAGACCTGGATACCTCCTGGTGCCTGAGGGCTAAATCCTGGTTTTAGTGAGTCCAGCATGCTCTCTCTGTTTCTAGGAGACAGTCCCTATCCTCTCACTAAACAAAGAGGTGTAAATTCCCAGAACTAAATTCTCAGAATTCAGGATCCAACCAGAAGATAACAAACAGCAAATAAACTGTCAAAACACTTGGCATAACATAATGCATGAGCATAGGAGCAAAATTCTTCCCTCTTTGGCTTATGCCTTTATTCATCAGGAAGGAAAAAAAGAGAAGGCTATTTTCAATGACTTATACAGAATTTCTCTTAGCTAAAGGCAACTTTGCTGCCTTGTCACTCTCAAGACTTCTTTAGGTAAAGATAGAGATAACCCAGAGATGTACAAAACGATTAATCTGAAGAGTGCAGGTAGAAACAGAGTGTGTTAGTCCCATCAGTTCAACCACTTTTGTCAACAAAACAGTGGAGTCCTCCCTTCATTTGTCACATCTGCTCTATATGACAACCATGAGATAGTATGAAGAGAATACGAACAAAGGTTTTATCACTATTTGCCCTAATCTTCTTTTATTAGAACGTATCCATGTATTCTCAGGGACTAGGGTCAGGCAAGGTCTGTTGAGGTCTCAGTCACACTGTCACTGGTCTTTACACTAAAGTGTAGAATATAGAGTAAAAATAAATTATTTGCACCCAAATCAGAGATTAGGCATTAAATGGCTCAAAGTACCATATGCCAAATATGCTTCAGTGCCTGACGAACAGTTCCTGTGGGAGCTGCCCTTCAGAGAGGCAAGTCACTATCCTGACTCCCCTGGAACCCATAAGCTTTTGATGGGACAAGATAAATGAAAGACAGCAGGCAGGGAACTGTGCTTCAGACTTTCTTCATCATGCCTGAAACCTCATGAAGTTCATTAGAGAAATGAGGTTCGGGGGTTTATTGTGTTTTTTTCTCTCTTCACAAACCACAGGGAGACACAACTACTTGTTGGCTAGGCAGACACTGCCCACAGCTAGAGCCTTCTTGGCAGAGAATATTTTCTGTATGGCAGTCAGTCAATTACAGCTTTGTTTAAATTTTCAATTCATCTCTGTGTAGTTGGTTAGTTAATTGTGTTTTGCAAGTGGCAATTTACTGTTGGAGACAACATACTTTTTCCTAAACAGAAGTCACCTAGCCTCAAGGCAATGTATTCAACTCTGATATAGCTAGTATATTCAGCCTGTATGGTCTGTCCTCAGTGGTTAGTGTTAATTATTTCAAGCTTGTTGTATAGAAGTTCCAGGTTCCCTGAAGCAGAAATTTATCCTCAGCAAAAGAGACAGTGTAGCAACACGGGCTTGGAACGAAAAAGCCAGAGAAAATAACCTGTGCCTAGCAGTCACACCGAAAAAACTTCTTTATTCTGTGCTCATTACCCACGAATCTTGTCACATTTTAAGTCTGAAAACCATGTGGGGATGTAGGTATGATAGGTATTCCCAAATGAATGGCACAGTAAGACCAGAGTATGATTTCCTGAGACAGTCTGCCCTAAGTTATAGCTTGGGTATCTGTCTGAAAGTAAAATGATGAGATCATAGGAGGTCTGAGAAGCAGCTGGATGGGTATATCTGTGTGTATCGGCCCTTGAGAGAGACTGAGCATGCCAAAGCCGAACTGCAATTGGTCCAACTGAAGAATAGAACTGATTTAACTCTATAAGATATAGCCCATGCTCAAAATGAAACACCTGTGCTGAAAGGAGGCTTTCCATGGAGCAGAAAACAGACCGTATAAACACTGAAATTCTGTTATCCAAAGAATTACTTCCCCCTTACTTATGCGAAGAACTAAATAGAGCTTTTAACAATCAGTTCTGTTGCCTTCTCTTCCCTCTTCTCCATGAGATCATCCCTCTCTTGCCAAAGACATACTCTTAACTAACCCCGGGCTCCAGTTTCTAAAAATGCATAAATGGTCAGTGGAAAAGGGGCAGAAATCCAGATTGTCCCTCTCCTGAGTACCCTTATCACTACCATACAAAGTCACATTTTCATATTTTATCTCCTTCTTATGAAGAACATTTAGCAAGACTACGAAAAGGGCAGCTTCAGCGATGAAGCCCATGGAAGAGTAAGTGTCAGTTATGACATTCACCAGGGTATGGGAGAGTCTTCCAGAAGATCATTGGAGTTGAGTCTTCCAAAACCAGGACATCATCTTTGGTGAGTGCCCTAAATTCTAATTTTTCCAAATGGGAAGCTGGGTCTGAAGCTCCAGCAATCAAAATGTAGGTGAAAATTTAGTCATCTTTAAAGCATACCAGAAGATAAACTGGGGTCATAATGGCTGAAGTTTGACCTAGGCACTTACAGGTGGTATTTAGCACATATGTTGGAGGAGTTCGTTGTCTGATTTATTTATTTGCGTGTGTGGAGGAGGGTGGTGTTGGGTATGCAGGTGCTTCAGCTGTTTTCTGTGAAGTGAATACACAGCTGTTGCCTGGATGCCCTGCTAACAGCCAATATATGTTTTTGTTTTAGTTTACTGCAAATGGGTGCAAAGGTGTCATGACTGCTGGCTTTAGTCTTAATCCTTGAAGAAACAACAGGGTTTGTGGGTAGGGTACATGATTCACAGAAGGAAGGAAGGAAGGAAGGAAGGAAGGAAGGAAGGAAGGAAGGAAGGAAGGAAGGACGGACGGACCATAGTGATACTCTGACTACACACACCTCAGCTGGGAACACCTTGGCCTCTCTCAGTGCAATTTCGACATTCAGCAGGCTACGTCACCATTGCTGATCAGATGTTTTCTTCTTTCACTACTTGCTCTGTGAACCTTCTAGCATTCTTTCAGTGGAGCAGGTCTCCTTCATGAGCTAGGGCCCTCTGTCTAGAAAAGAGTGTATGTTTCTTAAGACAACCCTGTGATAAAAAATGTTTATCAGCACATAGTTCTGCAATTTCTCGTGCATCTCTGATGAGCTCACCTGCCCTCTGCTCACTAATCCGTCTCCCTCAGGCTGCTCTCAGCATGTCAGATCTCTGGGGAGTTTTCTGCAGCTGCCATATGTGGGAGGGAAAAAAAAGAAAAAAAATCTACGGCTAAAATGTTTTGTTCTTCTGCCTCTCAGTGTAAAACTCCCTCCAAATAGCTATTCAATGCATGTCAATAACTGGTACAAAAAATCTATCTGACAGAGCTCAAAAGAAGAACTATTTTAACAAATAAGAGGGGAGAACAACATATGTCACTTGCTTCCAGTCCTAGGCATACCCAAGCAGTTAGTTGCCAAAATTGAAATATATTTAGGTCTCTAAATTTTGTTTTTCTTTTTGGGTCCTGATGAACTCCAAATAGCTGACTTCATAAAAGTTAAACAAGTTTATAAACACTATAAATCCTTAGTTTTATATAGTTAGTGATGCAACTAAAAAAAGAAATGATAATGTAAGAAATCCAACTACAATAATATGTGTGCGTGCATTTAAAACTCTACAACACTTTTAAACCATATTTTTTCTGCTAAATATCCAGGTAAATACATAATATTTGCTGATAAAATGAAGCATAAATGATCTGCTGCCATTTCTTTGAAACTTTTTAACTACTTTACAACCAGTTGACCTGACAGCCATTTCCAACTAATCAGAGCAACCTATGGGCACTGTGGTACCTACAATCCCAGATTTGTAATCCAGTTAAAGAGTTGCTGTTTTGCAGCAACTGAAGATGATCAACAGGCTGGAGAAATTATATTTTCCTACTTTGTTTCTTGCTCAATGTCTTCTTGTCCAACACGTGTGAAAAACTGACTTCAACAGAAACAAGCTCGATCCTGGGATTTGGGGACTGGGGCATTGCTATCTTTGTCTCTCAGACTGAACTGCACCAGTAGTAGCTACTTGCTTTATAGCTTTTCTATGTACTGGTTACAACAAAGAAGCTGACCCATCGTTTTCAGTTGACACTTGTATGTACAAGCTCTGATTTTGTGTAGCGCTGTTCACTTCAGAGAGTCATTACAAGACAGAGTGGTAGCAAATACATATTTACAAACAATATACTGCAGAAGGTATTTATTATTGAAGTGGCAGAATATTTGCCATTATTGTCTGACAATTTTTTGTGTTATTCTAGTAGAATACCAGCCAGTGTTTCACATTAACTGTGCAAATGCTGGATATCACTCTAGTGGGTGTCCACAAGCCATGTGGTTCCTACCTCAAATGGGAGTTGTTATTGCTTTGCAGCTTTAGTCTCCTCAAGGTATGAGAGTGGCTTAAAATGTTTTCCTTATAAAACACATTGATAGAGCTGAAGAGAGCATTTTAAGCGTGATGAACAGATCCATTTAGTGGAAACATAGATTACATTGAACTAAAACTAGTGATAAGAATAGTAAAATCCACATGTGCCTAAATGGATATAAGATAAATTTAGGACACACACATAGGGTAAAACTTAAACAATGCTATGCACTGCACTACTGTATTCATTATAAGATAGATGGCAAATGTTGATTAAAATTCACAGCCCCTTGTAACACATATAGGAATCATTACACAAAATCTAGGGATGGATTTGTCAGCTCTTTAAAAGTACATATCAGCACTCCATTCTTTGGACCCTTTGCTGTGCAAGATAATATCTATGTATTTACCTGAGTTTGTTTTGTTTCCTCTTTTGCTCTGGTTGTGGGGGTTTTTTTGTGTGTGGTTGTTGTTGTTGTTGCTGTTTTTGCTAAGGCTGCAAAACTTTCAATAAAATTTAGCTAGCAGTTGAATCTGTGAATTAATATCTAGACTTTCTGCCTAGATAAAAACCTGCTTCCTTTCACCTACTAGCGACTTCCAGCCTGCTGTTCTTTCTGCCCCCCTAAATCAGTCAAACTTACAACCTCTGCTTTCCTGGTAACTCTTTCAATCCTCTATCTATTACAGAGCTTTTAATTACATTGCAAAACTTAAATTTTTGTCTCTCCACTAGGTAGAAATTAAACCCAAGATGATACTGCTTGAGATTTGGTGTTAATAAGTACAATAACCTTAACGATAGCCACAAACATATATTATGTGGTTTTAGGAGCTTGTTGAAATTTCACAATTTGCCTTAATGTTGTGCATTTGAATAGCACAAGCAATTAGATTCTTAAATAGCATTGGTAAATAAAAATAATATTAAAGATACACTACATTCAGTAGTATTGAGTTTGCAATTGCAGCTATTAAAACAGCACACATATCTGCCAATTGAAAACACATCTGTGTTGGAAAGACAGAGAATGAGAGAAAATCCATGATTCAAAGAAATTCCAACTCAAATGTCCAGGGTGTGTCACTTTTCCCTGTGTTTTCTCTGCTTCATTATGTAGCAATCTGGAAAGGTTCATAGAAATCTCACCCATTTTGGAGTCATAAAATGATAAATAAACTACAAGAAGAGTGATGAGGCTGAAGTTTGAGGATAGGAGCAGGAAAAAAATACAGCATATTTGAAATGAAGATGAACTAACATTGTAAGAACTCATCTATTGCCCTATTAAACATTCGTATATTGAAATAATATGCAAACTATTTGCACAAACTTTCATTCCCTTTCCCTCTGTTTTCTACAGAGTTTATATTAATACTAAACTATACTATACGATACTGTACTATACTTTACACCTGAGTGTGGGGGTGATTCTGTGGCACCTCTCCCAAAAAGCTACATAAATTTGGCAAATGCCCAGTCCCTAACACAAAAATTTGCATAACTACAGGACAGCATAAATAAAGTTTTAAGAAAATGACTATATGATTCCCATGCACAAGAGTTCTTTATTTTGTTGCAAGTAGTTGTCCTGGTTTTGGCTGAGACAGAGTTAATTTGCTTCCTAGTAGCTGGTATGGTGCTGTGTTTTTGATTTAGTTTGAGAATAATGTTAATAATACACTGATGTTTCAGTTGTTGCTAAGTAGTGATGGACTTCTCATCTCACACTGTGCCAGGTGCATAAGAAGCTGGGAGGGGGCACAGTCAGGACACCTGACCCAAACTGGCCAAAAGGATATTCCATGTTGTATGACATCATGTTCAGTGTATATTTTGGGGGAAGAAGAAGGAAGTGGGGGAATGTTTGGAGTTACAGCATTTGTCTTCCCAAGTAGCCATTACATTAGATGGAGTCCTGCTTTTCTGGAGGTGTCTGCACACCTGCCTGCCCATGGGAATGAAAAAACACAGTTGGGATTTTTTAAGAGAAGGCAAAACTAGCAGCTCTCCCTAAATTTATTCAGGGGTTCCTGCTACAATAGTTGACTGAAAAAATGTCACCACCCCAAGAGCCTACCTCTCCACACACACACTTCCACTCTCATCTGAAACACCCTAAAAGACAGCAGTGCACTCCTCAAACTCTGACCAGGATCTGGATTGTGCAGTCAGGGCTCATGCCCATTTCTAACCTTTGCTGTTAGCAGTTCCCATAAGAATTTTGTTGATTAAATTTTCACTGTTACACGAAAGTCCCCCATCACAGTTCATTTTTTTTATCTTCAGTTGTCTGAATTTGACCAGATGAGAACACACATCTTAGAGAGTCTTGTCTGATGTAGTCATAGCCTCTGATGCAGGATATCCCCTTACCAAGGGCTGAAGGCAGAGCACTGCTCTGTCTTGGGGGACAGTCAGCAATTTGAGCAGACACGGTGCCTCCACAGCATGAAGGACGTGCCGCCACACATTCAGATAGTCTTCTACAACCTCCCTTCTGTCCCTTCCCTGACCCTTGTGTAAGTTAATCTCTACCAACTCTAGAGATACTGCCTGGCACAGACTCTGCTCAAAGTACTAGAAATATAGCAGCAGTGGTGGTAGGCCCATACCTCTTTGAAGATACAAAGAAGGATGCAATTCATAAAGTCATTTTGCTGCTTACTTAACAATTTTAAACCTGACTTGAGAGTTTTTCCTACTGTTAATTTAAATATTATTATGATTGTTCATATATATTACCAGTTCAGTACTTCTTCGAACGTGAAATGAACAAGTGGAAAATTTTCTTCTGAAAAACTGCAGGTTGTAAAGCTGGTGTGGTAGTTTCTGATTTATTCCTTTCAAATTGTCCATGAAAGAAAGAGTTTTCAGGACATAATTTAGAATCACACCACTACTTAGCCACCTTGTTGGGACATCTCTGTGGCTGTTTCTGCTTCTAATTAATGAGTAACAGCACTTAGAACTTAAGAAAGCAAGTCTTTTTGACTACATGAGAAGAATTCATGTCTAATACTTTAATGCAGAAGTGCATGATGGGAATGAGGTAAATCACAGTAAGTCATTTTGATCATAGCCTGAATGTCTGCAGGGGCATAAAACATAAAACATGAAACTTATAGGCCCACTGTAAAGATTTCTTTTCATTGCCATCCTCTTTCTTAAAGCATCTTTCGTCTGGCATTACATTAGATGGAAGTTAAAAGCAATGCCGACATTTGTATCACCGACAGAAATCAACCAAACATAGTTTGTTTCCAACAGAGAATTAAATTCTTATTTTAGATAGTCATATCCATCTTGGATCCATTAATCAAAAGTAAATGTCTAGGAAACCAGATGAAATTAAATTAATGCCACACACTTTATAGCCACTGGCTAATATCCAGAGTGCTAAAATGGTAATGCAGAATTATAAAGGCACAGGCATATTGTTTATATGCATTGGCTGAAATCCAAAATGGTTACAGTAAGTAGGAGAATAAAACACTAGTAACAGGGCCCTCTACTCGTCACTTTAGACCACACCAAGTATAACACTTTAGTTCGGAATAGGTGATAATTATGAAACATAGGCACATACACCTCCAGGAATAGATTCTTCGTGATCCTGGTGCTCACACCTGGCAGACAGCAGAGAAGAAAGAACAAGAGGCATAGACACGCGCTGGCAGTCTCACAAATGGACCAAAGCAACAGTGGTTTGGCTCTCCTCCCTGCTGTGTGACTCTCAGATGAGCAAGAGTATTAATGGCTTTTCAAGGGTGCTATGCTGGATTGTATTTCACAAAACTACAGGCTGAGCACGTTAGCATCTAACACACTTCTGGTCCTCAGTAGGAGCCTGGAGATGCTGCATCTCAGAGAGGCAGCCAGTCTGATAGTTGGCCTTCGTGAGAAATGGTTCTTAGGAAGAATACCCCTGCCATCTTCAGGGTCTGGAAAAAGTTGTCTGTAGCCTGATGAAGAGCTTTTCAAAACCTTTTATGCCTCCCCAGCCTTCTTCCTAATATAACAGAAATGTAGCAAGGGCATGGACCTCATTTAATATCTTTTAATATTTTATTTTTTAGAAAAAAGAAGTCCTCAGATGCGATGCTTCGCCCTGTTTCATGGCTATGCAGTGCTGACAATGCATAATGAAAAAAGCATGGGTAACCTAGGCAGCTTTCCAAAGGTGGGAAAGACATGTCATAAGACATGTCAAGATTCTTGAGATCTGTATCTGCATCTTAGGGAGATCATCCCGAACTCCAACTGAGTACATAACTCACAGAAATTACATTGATTTTGTAGTCATTACTTTATTTTTCATATTTATTTGCCATTGGAAATTATTCCGCAAAAGCTTAATAATAGATTTGGCCCAGAGAAGCAGAATCAACATCCCATGGAAAATGTTGAGACATTGGAAAACAAGTTCATATTGATTCACGATAAACAAAACAAAACAGAAAAACTCAGGCGTTGTTCATGGGATAGGAATTCTAAAACATTCCATTTTGGGAGTTTGGTAGCTTGCTTGCTGCCCAGCTTGACGGCATCACCATTTCTGATTTCTCAATGCAGGAAGAAAACTGCAATAATTTAAATTAAAAAAAAAAAAAAAAAAAAAAAAACAACCCACAACAAAACCAAAACACTCAACAACAGCAACAACAAAAAAACCCAACACACCACACTTTCAGGCTCCATTGTCTATGAACCCATATACTTTACCTTCTTGATCATCACTTTTTTTTTCTACCTTCAGGCTCCTCTGCAGGCAGCATTGCAGTCTTTAATTTTCTTCAATTAAAATGAGAGAAATAGACCAGAGTTTTCAAGGTAAGCTGCTGGGAAAGACACCATTTTGATATTCCTAAGAGAAAACTGCAATATTTCAGTAAAACTGTAATTTTCCCATACAAGATCTAATCTGTTCACAACCAGAGGTTTTTCATCAGGAAAATAACCCTCCAATGGGTCGGCTTCATCCCGAACAGTCTAGACAAGGTCTGCAATTAACTTCTGGCCGTTAGATGATTTATAGACAATTTACTACCAAAATCTGATATATAAAACTCAAACTCTGCAGACATAGATGTTATAGAAAAAAAATAAATGAAAGTGTCTCTGACAACTGTCTGAACACTATCAATACTTTTGTATTTTTATTTCAACGCTGCAATTCAGTTGTGTACACACAAGTACCTGGTGCAATTTGAGACACTTGAGGGTATCTAAGACATTCACGTGAGCTAGACAGAAATGACACAGGACTTGTGGAAACCCTACCCCTTCTGAAGCAGCAGCTCCAGACAAACAGGATATCAAAGAAGGTGTTGTTAGATGCTGATGTTTAGACAGCTGAATACCACTCCAAACCTGCTTTCTATATATAGCCTTTAAGATTTGCTTTTTCATCTCTACCCGTAAGTGTATTTATGAGAATCTTGCTCAAAAGTAAACCTAGTTTAAATGAGTTCCAGCTCAATGACTTAAAACCAAGATGAATTTTTTGAAAAACAATTTCTTCTGTAAACTGCTGCCTTTAACAGGGCTACTCAGGGACATCTGTGTACTGTCAGTACCCACACAGACTTTACAGAAGAGCAGTAATAGGCAGTTTGATAGAGCAGTTGCTTAATATGCTGCAGAGAGGAGTTTATACACATATTTGTATGTACAGGAGGGAAACCCCACTCTAGTTTGGCAATGCAAAAAGGGATAAAAGCTTGTTCCTGAAGAAAACACATCTGGCTGACCTTATACACGGTACAGCAGCATTCAGCTAAGGGGAAGGATCGAATCCTCAATGATCACTTTTCAGAATAGAGGCAAACTTTCACTATCATTTACTATTACTAACAGGATCACACAGCATTGATGAAGAGTCTCTGAGAGCTGTGACGGTGTATCAATCTTTTGATTAACTTCATACCTCTATCTCTACCAACATAAAGGTAGTAATAACAGATCAAGGCCTGGGTTCATAGAAGCAACACCCAGACTGTGTTGCAAAAACTAGTTTGGAAGCCTTACAGATTTTTACACTATTATAAAATCAGATATATGCCCAGGACACAGCCGTAAAAAGATTGTGGTTGTGTTTTCTCCCTTTAAATAACCACTATAAGATAAAGACTATTTTATCTTTTGGGGAAAATACAATGAAAGAGAGATTTAATTACACACGGAGACAACAATGTACAATTTGATCATTTTAAAAGAAAAGCAGATAAAGAGGAGGTGTTGTGAGACAACAAGAGAAGGTTCCTGCATTTCAATGGAATGATGTTAGGAAAGTAGTTCTTCAGAAACATGCAGTATCCTGGGGCAAGAGCTGTTTGTGATACATTTGTGATGACAGCAGTTTGTTAGAGACCCAGATTATAGGGAAATGTTCCAGCATGCAGAAGACTTTAAGGCTTTAACAATATGAAAAGAATGGCAGTGGCTCAACAGAGCAAAAATCCTAAGGGCAGCTGAAGTCAAGGTTAAAGATATTTGGGGTATGGCCTAAGCAGTTAGTTCATCTCACATCCCAGTAGAGAGGGCACATCCTGGTAAACAGATGGTATAAACTCATGGCAGGGGCTCTTTATTATTCCAGCTCCCACTTCAAAGCTACTCTGCTTAACATCACTGCAAACCTCCGCAGAGCAGCTCAGCTTCACGCTGCCATTCCCTGCCTGTCAGCTTGCCATGGTCCTGTCTCACACGCATTGACCCACAGCAACAGGGACGTTCAGCTCAGCTCCTGACGCAGCAGTAAATGAGCTTGTTCTCCTCTTCACAGCAACTGCTCATGCAGCCATGCTTTCAGCATTCCATTACATTACCATCACTTGCGTGTCTTGTCTTTCTGCCCCAGACTGCACGTGTCTCTGCTACTTCCCCTGCAAATGTCACTGCAGCTGCCCCATCTGGGAGCTTCATGGGCCATCTCCACCTGCAGCACCTCCCTTGCAGGAACAGTGCAGCACCACCACTACCACGTTCCTTGTGGCAATAGCTCAGCATCTACTTTGGTTCCCTGGTGTCTGGGGAACCCCCATTTCTTCCCACTACATGTGCACTGCTACAGTCTGACAACTCACAGTCATCTTCCATGCATACAATACTACCATGGCAAAAGGCAAATTCACCAGTATTCTGCAAACCTTTCAACCATATCTTCTTCCTGAATTGGGGGTAAAACATTCCCTTAAACACAAATGACATCAAACCTAGGCTCCTCCAATGAGTGTCTTTGTACTTCATAAAGAAGCAAACACATAAAAAAAATGCACGCACATGGGTTCAAGATTTTAATGACCCTTTACAAACAGCTTTCTAAGATATTAAGGAGACATCCTTTCTTTGGGGGCAAAGGTTTGCTGCATACCTTCAGCAGAAGGAGAAGTCATACTTTGATCTATTCTGGTCTTAACAGTCACATGACTTTGTTTCTTCTTCCTGACCTGGCATCTGCAAAAAGAGACCATAGATGAAATCAGAGAATGTTGCAAATATCACTCAGCCTCATGTAAAAGCATAATCCCAAGAGGTGTGAGACGGAGTAGAACTAATGATTCTGTGATATGAGTAGCCAAAGTTTCAATCTAGCACACAGATGTTGCAAATTCCGCTTATAGAAAGAAAGCAAAAACTGCCAACCAAACAATACAATGTAGTGTACCTGTTCATCCTGCTATCCAGCAGCTCATATGACAGTGCTAGAGAATGCCAGACTTTTCACTATGACTTTTAAAACTACCTTTAATACCATAGCCAATACCTACAAAGCTTTCAGTTTAACTCAAGCTGTGATGAATGAAGTCAAATATGAAATCAACCAAGACTCATTTTACAGCTTCTGTAAAGAGAAACATGCAAAAGAAACACTTGGTGAGTTGCTGCTCTCTACTGGAGAAAGGATGTAAGAAAGACTACCCAACAAGAATCACATGGCACATGTATGATTTAACTGTATCAATTCCCTGTATTGCAAGTTATTCTAGTCTTATCTGTGAGCTGATTTATTAATTTTAAAGTGAATTTAATAGTGACTTCCCGGATTAAGTCTGCATAAGTAATTTCATACATGATTTCATCTGCATGTTTATACCTATCTCAAAATTTTTATAGACCAATTTGCCAGAAATTTGCTGCTTCTTCCTCCTTCTTCCAAACACATACATCACCATATTATGTCATAGTTCATCTAAAATACATCTTTTCTATCAAGGAATGATCTGATTCCCCTTAGGATAGCATATTCAGATTTTACCAAATAATCCAAAACCGGATCTGGTATATGTGGCACAGGGTATAATGATTGACACTAGGGCACTGTGATGATGACAAAAGAAAGAATTAGGAAAGGAGTAGGCTGACAGAGTAAACCCTACGTGTATGATTACATTTGGGAACATGCTTGAGCACAGGTTTGAAGAGACTAACAAAAGCAGAAGATAGGTTTACTGAATGGCAATCTGGTTGCCTAGTTAACATGCTTTGACTGGAGCAAGAAACACTTTGTTCTCATTAATGGCCATTGATAGAGCTAATGGAACAACACAGAGATCAGTGCCACCTCCCCCCACGAAGAGAGAGTCGTGAAAGTTATCTCTTGCTAAAAGATAGTGTTACTAATCCCCTCTCTCCATACTCTAAGTACTGAATAGGGATTTAGCCTGGATGAATCACCCTGAGATGAGTCTGAAGTCTGGCAGGTTGGAGGTGACAGTAGCCGGAAGGATGAAATCTTTTCTGATGCTCATTTTGGGTTCATGCCCAAAACTGTCCTCATCAAAGCATCTGCCTTCAGACTGTTAGATCACTTCACAGCCCTGGTGGGAGAAACACTCACTGGTGTCTGCACCTGACTTGCAACTTAGGGGACGTGTACTTGGCCACTGTATTTATAACATCTTGCCTAGGTTTTAGTGTAGTTCCAGGAGACAGAAACTGAATTTCCCCTCTGAAGCAAGCTGCAGCTGCTCTTGAGTACAGCACCCACCTCTTCCCTATTCAGAAACACAAATGAGTAGGAACACATTATCCTCATTCACTGCTCCTTCCACCGACCCACAAAGCCCCAAGTCCAGTTCAAAGCCCCTTGTGCAGTTCTCAGAGATATGCCTAGCTGTGGCTGTCACTAACTGCTAGGCTAATTACTTTCATTTTCTGCGAAAAACAAGTAGAGTTAAGACTAGGAAAGTCAAAGGAGCAGCGTATGACTCAAATGGAGACCGAAGAAAGAGGAGGAAATGTGTATCCCTGAGTGCTTGTTTAATTGTTTATATTTTCTTTTTTTTTATTCTCAATACCAGAATCAGTACTTAAAAGCTTGTGTTAACTGGCAATAAAATAAAATTCACCAAGTTGAGACTGTTTTGTCTCTGACATCTTGTACAACTACCTATTGGGACGTTGCAGAGAAAACAGGATCAGACACACCTCAGAAGTGCACAGAATGAGAAGCAATAGAAATGAGCTGGAATATGGTAAATTCTGGCTTAATATAAGGAAAAAGTCATTATGAGCACAGCCAAACATTTGAGCAGGTGCCTAGGAAGACTGTGGAATATCTTGAAGTTACTCAGAATTCAACTGGATGAGTCCATGAGCAACACACTCTAGTCAGACCTGCTTGGAGCAGGTAGCTGTACTAGACAATATCCAGAGGTCCTATCCTATTCTACAAATACAGGAAAACCACATTTGCACAAGCTGTATCCAAGATAACTACCCTGCTGGGATGGTTCAGCCAAGCAGGACTAGCACTCTGTGAACATGCCAAGACTACTACCCGCATTAAGCAAGGAATCCAGCAGAACTGCACAGAATGTTGAGGATTTACCGGCTCAGGACTCCACCAGCTCATGGAACTGTGCTCCACTACGTAGTATGAAGTTGCTCTACAAAACCACACTGAGGGGCATCTATAGAGATACAGAGAAACACAAATGACCTCTGTTAAGAATATATCAAAGGAAACAATAGGCAAGTATTTAAACAGATGCATAGGAATGTGTGGTTATTTCTGTGTGTGTGCATGTTGTGCATGTGTGCATGCATGCATGTGTATATGATTTTCTTCATTCTTTACATAACTCTGCCAGTAAAATTTTTAAGGATACAACAGGTCTTAGCATAAATGAAGAAGTGACTGTGCACATCTATTTTTTATGTCTATGAGAATCTCATCTATGAAAAAGCACATACACTTAGCAATAAAGATGAAGGGTGAGTTCTTGTCTCCCTTGCAGCCAGACTCCCTCAGGTCCCCCTTTCAGGTGATCTGTGAATCACCTTGTCGGAAAATCAGCACACACACTTTGAGTCAAATCTGGTCAGATGCTGTTTTGAAAGAGAACTGGAAAGAAGGCAGAATAGCTCCTGCCACTCTTTATCTCCCTGGTGGAGTCTGAGTAAAGCCCCTATTGAGAAGTTGCCATTTCCTCTCAGATCTACGAAAAGACATAGGGAGGGAGTGGGGGTGGTGAGGCTCTGCCATGGTCTCTCTTTGCTGATTAGCCAGTTTAATTTAGGAAGTAAGTGTAGTGTGATGCATTTTATGCAAGGATAATATGACTGCCACACTGCTAGACAGTGTCTAGAAGCCTCCAAGCAATGCACTAGTATTAACAGATTCATGAGTAGTTTGGCTGCTATACAGCTATACTGCATCCTCTCCGATGCAAAGGCCAACACTTCAGCCCAGGAAGGTAGCCAGTCACTTGGCAAAGAAGTGAAATTCATAATACCAGTAATAATACAGCACATCTGGAGTGGAGACAAAGCACAGCACTCACGAGAGACAGCTGGGGAGTATTCTAGTATGTATTCAGGAGGTTTTTTATTCTGTTGGCCTCTCACTCTAATTGAGAACAGGCTTGTGTTGAAGACCTCAGGTGATCTCAGCTCTCCACACATTTCTGCCTGTCAAGAGAAGGAGATAGACAGAACTGCTTCTTGTGCCTTCTTTCTCCTTGTACAGAAAGCATATTTCTCCCACTAAATGATTTGAGATTTGAGGACCCTTACAAGCATGACTTGACCCATCCTTGGCTTGGTCAATCTTAAACATTGCTGCAACTCGACACAGAGAGGTAATCATCTCTAAGAGAGCTCCATCCTAATCTTTTCAGGTCAAGCACTGGTATCTTGAAATGAACCTAGTAAGAACCCACATTCCACACTGCTGTGTAGATAGAGCATTCAGGGAAACCTTGCCCTCTGGCATTCCAAAAGCACTTGCAGAGCACCTGCCCAGTCCATGGCCAACTAACAGCACTTGTTCTCCTCATGGCAAACTGCCTTTGGGAGTTTGGCATAAAGTAAATTTAACAGTATCCCCATCCTCCTTGTCTTTATTACTGCATGAAAAACAGTAGCAGCATAGAAGAGAATCACAGCTCATGGCCTTCCTGGCATTTTGATACTGCACACAGGTTTGGTTTGTTGTTTTTTCATGTTTGGTTTTTTTTTTCTTTTTTTTTTCTTTTTTTTTCCTTTTTTCTTTTTTTTTCCCAGTAGAACAGAAGTAGTTGAAAAACTTTCAAATGTTTTAGTTACCTTATACTATGATAAGCATTAAACATTTCTCAGGCAACACCCTGAGCAGGTTTCTGCTTTTCTTCTGGACTTGGTGAAATGATGATTTCTTATCATGCTTCACCCATATGGGGTGTGCAGGATGATGGAGAGCTCTAGACTGAACACATCACGTTTGTGAATCCCTTTATATACATACCAGCATGTTATAGGTCTCCTGACACACAAATCACCTGTGGACCAGATGCAGTTTGGTTACAAGAGGGAAGCATAATTTGGGGGTGGTATCTTTAGGACACTGGAAGAAATCTGAGTACAGATTGGTTATTAACATGGACTGCAATCTGGTCTAACTAAAGAAATTATCTTCAATTAACCCATTTTCTTCCAGAGATTTTATAAAGCTCAGACATTACAAAAAAGTAATCATAGCATTCCCTAAGTGAGGCATAGCAGCTATAAGACCAATAGAGACAAACTAAAACCTGCTTTCTAGAAGTGTTTTTGAATTGAAATATGTATCTAATGTGTATGTTGAGTAATTATAGTCCACACACCTGGCTTGTGGGTGGGTATGTACATTAATTCACTACCTTAGAAATGTACTAGAAGAACACTGTTAAGGTTTCAAGGTCAAGAATTTAAAAGATAGATGATGTAAAAAATGAGGTAGTGCCTGAAGAACTGTAATTCAGCTCCTTTGTGAGATTGAAATGTGATAAATTCTGGAACTGAGTGATCCTAGTCTTTTTCTTATCTTTTCCTTTTAAAGTACTTCTCTCTCTCCCAGTGCTCAAAGCCTGGGGCTGGTCTGTACTCATTTACAGCCATTCTCCTCATTCTGTGTATGGCCTCAGGACACGCTTATTCAAATCCTGCTCTGAAGACAGAAGGCTTAATTTCCCCATGAGATTTCCCACAAGTAGCAAATGTAAATCATCTGCCTGAGTCCTTCAGTACTACAGTGAGGGAGGGTGAAGTGACACTTGACTGTCTAGTACTTCTTGCTTGGTTGACAGCACCGTGTCTGAAGGCTTCATAAACAAATGTTGTTATCCCCAAAAACATCCTTTACCTGTGAGTACAAGAAATAGAGAGAAGTTAAAATAAAAAATATTGCTCATGTGACAACCCAGTTTGAAGGCCCCAAATGTTCTGACTTCTTAGCAAAATTAGCATGCTCTGTATCTAATACTCAGGTTCTGACATTTCATAAAATCATAGAATCATTTTGGTTGGAAAAGATCTGAGGACTCAGAGTTCCTGCAAATCTGAAACCAGCCACTGTAGCACCCAATCCTGGGCATGATTCAATGCCTGAAAGATGGTGCTACTGTAAAGCTCCTCAGATCCATCCATTGCATGGACAGCAGCCACTGGGAGACCATCCTGAGTCTCATATTTGGCAAAGAGGAGCAGAGTCCATGTGTGTGTGCTACCATGTTTCTCACATCATGTCTGCTCTAAAATTGCCAAGTGAATAAAAAGGAAACTTAATCATACACATTTTACTGACACTCATGTGTGTCACCTCAGACTAATCTCAGTTCATGAAGTAGATGACAGCTGCGACAGTTTAGCATTTCTAGTATGGACCATTGCATTTTGCCAGTAAGCTGCAGAGCTGTGTGCTGGCAGGGTTCCTGGGTTCCCTCCCAGTTCTAGCAGGGAGCTTCAATTCCTCTTGCAACTAAACCATGTCCACTTGTTGCCTTTAGGTCCTTTTCTTCTTTTCCAGCTACTTCTATAACTACATAATTTGCCTCTGGTCTCTTCCTTATCATGCCTACCCCGTTTGTCCTGCTATATCCTTGCTCTCATCAGACATCTACTCCAATGCTCTCCAAATTTACACTTAGTTCTCCTAATTCCTAAACCACAGCTTTCACGTGGGATTGAGGAAATTAGTGAATTTTTTAGTTCTGGTCCCTGCATCAGAAATTGTTTCTGTGCTTTATAGGAAAAAAATCCAGCCAGCCAGCAGCTGTCTTAGAAATCACCTGGAAATTAGGCAACATGGCACCAGTAGTTACTACACAAGCATCAAAGGGATAGATAAAGCCATTTATCAGTTCAATTCAGATTCATGGACAAGATTAGCATTATGCACAAGGAGCTAAAATCTTGCCCCCTCTGAAATTTCTGTGAACTTTAGTGAGACAGAGGTTTTTCCTGTAGTCCCTACTTTTAAGTTACCAAACGCAAAAATCTGTAAATTAGGAGTCTCTAAATGCCAGACACCAAGAATTAATCAAACTGTGTTCCTGCCTTCTGTACTGTTTTCCTTTTCAAATCTGAGGTTCATATATATTATGTTATGCACCTTGCAAGTGGAGTGTATGTTCCCGTTCTATACTGTTTAGAAATTCCCAGTAAACTCTACTCATTTTGGTAAAGTTACTTTAAGAGAAAGGCACCATTTGTTGCAAATCCACCAGATACGTTCTTAATCATTGTGTCTCTTGGAGTGAAAGTTTTACTTTACTTCCCATTTAGAAAGAAGAGGAAAAGTAAATCTTCTTGCACTTCAAAATGGCTTTTTTTAAGTCTTAAAGTCACTGCTCCCCACTTTTATTGCATATGCAATATATTTATACCCGCTTATTCTGGGCTTAAAATATATTCACGGCCCAAGATAATGAATGCCTTCAATTCATACCAGCTTCCAGGCTCAGGCTTAAGAATATTACCTGTGCCAAGAGTTATCTATAACAAAAATCATGATTTTTTGACACTGAAAAAATAAATTGCTGGTATTTTATATCTGAGGCCTAATCCTGTGTTCACTCACATCTGTCTAAAACACAGGAGTTCAATGAAATCAAAGGAGCGATACAAGAAGGAGACCAAGATCCAGTCTTGATCCTGCACTGATTTGTTATTTCAGTAGGCATAAGATGGTTCGAAATAAGGAAGTCAGGCACTACAGTTGTCCTTCAAAATGCTGGTTTTGTTTGCGGTTTCTTTTTCTTTTTCGTGGTTTTTTTTTTCCCTTTTGTTCATCATTGTTCCCATCCCCGAGCCATTAAATGCCAGGATGACTGTTAAATGTCTAACCTCAGGATAGTTCCCAAAACAATCACCACATTGACCAAAGACCTCAGCAAGTCAACCTCTACCTAGAAGGGCAGAATTAGATGATTGGAAACCTTTTCCTCTGTTTTGCAGTTTGATCCATCACTTGGGCTGCAGCCAAGTGCTCCTTCCAGACAATCCCCAAAATCTTTTTCTAAAAGGAAAGCCACTAAAGTAATTTCTCCCCATAGGCATGCACAGAAATCTTAAACAAGATTCTTTGTTTCCAGATGAAAAGAGTGGCTCTTTTGACAACAGTAATGGCTGTTTACACGGGCAGTTTTGTTCCAAAAGGTACTTAAACACCTCTTGTACCCAACAGCATGACAGAATCTTGTTCAGGATTCAATTTCCAGAACTTGACCTCTACACTCCAAGCATATTTGAATAACACTCTGCATTTACAAGCAGTTAGACCTGGAAGCCAACCCCAAAAAATTATTTTCTTTACTCTCATGCACACACACACACACACACATTTCATTGTATCCCAAAGACATATTTTGCCTAACCTTACAATGACCCAAATTTCCACTGTGCTTCCAAAATTTGTTGTTTTCCTCAATCTATATCTATATCTACCAGCAATCTTTCAGCACTTTCTTCTCCTACTCAAAACAGAATGTAAAGCAAAGTTTATCTGTTTCCAAGATATTTTTTCTTCTGCCTCATAAGGCTCCTGAAAACAAGCAGATCATTGTTCATTGTTATAACCTCAGCAGAGATTCTGCTAAGAGAGCTGCCACCCTCAAAAATCTATTCAATATCATGGTGTTTGAGGGCTATATGTTGTCGTATTTGCCAAAAATGCACACAAAAATACTCAAACATGTTTCACAAAAAGAATTTACTTAGTTTTGTCAGAAGTCCTCAGATTTAATAGTCTGAAGTGGTTTGCAAACCTGATAACCTGAAGTCCTGAAGACCTTTTTTCTACTTCTTGGTAGAAGCAATTGTGACTTGTTGGCTACATATAGAACAGCATGCCAGCTGAATACAAAATTGCTGTAAGAGCTAGAAAATCATCTGACAGGTGGATGGGCCTCATGCACAAGAGAACTAATGGTGTAGATGCAAAGTTAGTGTTCTCGAAGGTAAGAACTAAGCTCAGGTTTTGTATAGCCCAAGCATGCAGACACTACCTTTGTCAGTGTCACCTCTGGTGTCGTGTAGGGCCTTCATCTAGAAAGTAAGGAATTCAGTAAAATTTCCCTCCAAGTCTGAGGAGGCTTAAAGCCCCATCCCAACACTTAAAAAGTACATCATCAATGGATAGCCAGGGAAAGTGGAAGAAGTGATGTAAAGAGCAGTCTTGCACTGAATCGCTTTAAAAAAAAATAACATTCAAGACTCATTACCTTGAAAGCAACTTCGCTCCATGGCATTCTGTTTAATCGTGACCATTCTTCCCTGTAATCTAGCTAGTTGTGTTTTCCGCCATGCCAATTGCTTTCCACTTTCAAATCACACCAGGGAGAGCTTCCACATGATTGCTTCAAAATAACAACAGGAAAACCTGGATTTTATTTCACTGTCCATTAATACAGTTAATTATCTAACAGAATACAAACATTTGACTTATCACAAAGACAGGGAACAAATTCGAAAGAAAGCCAATGTGGTGAAAGCTGTAGAAGTTGTGGTTGGGATAGCCCTCTTTGCCACAAAATATGGACAGGCAAAATCTCTGGGTTGCTATCTATGTAAACTGATCCAAGCCTAATCCTCCTTTATGTGAATGATCAATTTGGCAACATGAAAGAACTTAAAAATAGATACAAATAACAATCTGGTTTCACTGACAGGACAATATGAACGGGAAAAGAGGGCCTCAGCATCAATGTGACCCAAGTCCTAGGTGAGTGGAGTTGATTCTTTCACAACTGTTTACAAATGCGTGTTTACATGGCTCTCTGCAGGCAGCTGAAAGTGTTTGCCAAGGGCTGGACATGCCCCCACAGGGCTTTAGCAGGGTCTTGATCAGATTACTTGACTTTGATCCAGCCTGAGACTCAGTAGTTCTGTTGTGTTTCAACTTTTGTTATGCTTAACTCAAGAAAAAGGTCCCACTTTTTAAATAACTTTTTTCCTGAAAACAATATTTTAACCTTCCTTGAGTCTTCTTAGTTTTCTAAAAAGTGCCCGTTACAAGGAGCTCTCTAGTCACAAAGTGATAATGAGCCATCAGGCCCCAGTGGAAATCCCCACATTTAACTTACAAACACGCTCCTGGCATCCCTCCTTCCCTTCCCATAAGCTTCCCCGTGCCAACCACACATGGCATTTCTGCTTCTGCCCTGAGGGTACCACACACCCTGGTGCACAGGGGTCAAATGCAACCCCCAGGAAAAGACTGAATGAGTGCAGGGTTTCTGATACTAGGCTTCTGGTTTTGGAGGTGTGATCAACTTCTCTCCTGCTGCAGCAGTCAGGATCCTCTGGGCAGTTCGGACACTCCAGCCCCCTCCTCACTGCTTAATCAAACCACGAACCCCCTGTCAGTGGGTGCATTCATTACCTTAATCTGCAACATATGTGGGAGGGCAGATTCCACACTTTGTAGTCACTACACCTCTGCTCAGGCCTGATTTAGAAAGTTTTCAAACATGGTCCACTCAGATCCTTTCTTGGTTGTCCTCTTCTATCTTGCAGCATCAGAGGAGTGACATTTCTGGGTTAGCTTAGAGCACCATCTCATTGCCCAAGTGTGGCCCCATGGGTTCACACAGCTAAATTCACTGCCAAAAGCACTTAGTGGCCCAAGCCCTGAAATCCTATTGTTTCCCTAGAGCCTGCCTAAGCCTTGCCTGAACAAAAACCATAGGTCCTCTGAGGAAAGGAGAGGGGGTGAGGGGCTTAGCATTAAAAGCACTGGGCATGGCAACAAGCTTTCAGAGATCATGTTTCCCCCAGACTGACCTGAAAGTACTTCATTCACTGCAGTTTGGATTAAGTGGTATTAAGAATTGCCCAACATACATAAGGCGGAGACAGTCCCAGGGCTCTGTTCAGACTGGCTGCAATAGGTGTGGCTACTGAGCTGTAGGTATCTGGCCTAATGGGATACTGATACATAGCTCCTACATGATCTACACAGGCTTCCCAGTAATCAAATGATACTTGGGATCCATCAGCTTCCTCCATTTACATAAAACTCTACCTCAACCTTACTTTAAAAGGAGAAGAAGGAGAGGGGGCATAAGGGGATTTACACGTGGGAAATCTAAGCATTTGACTCTAGGTTGTGGTTGTGACCCCCTATGACTTTCTGAAAAGGATTCAAGACAGTCTTATCCTCTGCTCTTCCTCCACCACCTGTGCATTTCCTGCTGTACACTGTAGGGTGCAGTCATCCTCTGTCCTAACATCTGGACTCCTGTAAATTTTGCATGTCATAAGGACTCTACTTTTTTGAGGATGTTGCATGCAGTTTGGGAGAAGGAGCAGGTAACTGCAGCCACATGAGGATCCAGTGGCTGCTCTGCTGCCAAACAGTTCAGTATTAACATCCTCACCTTTGTGCCTCACCCTATGGCAAGGATTTGCTGGGTGAATAAAGAAAACATCTTCTTACATGTGCTTCCCTAGACAGCATATTAGTATAGCAGCAACCCTAGTCTGTCTTTTACTTTAGAGTATCCAGAAAGAAGACACTTCACCCACTGGGTGCCCTCAGCTTCACAGGTACACACAAAAGGTGCATACCTCTGGGGTCATACACATAAACATGCAGACACACCAGACTCGTTGTGTCCATCCTCTGGAAGAACCACCTTGAAATTATCACTGTTAATGACAATGGGTAGGCAAAACAGAAAGACCCTCCTTGCCTTTTTTGTATTTCTGTGTGCAGGAAGTTCTGATTTGCATGAAGGCAAGAACAATTTCAAAAATGGCCATTAAAAATAAAAATCTTACTCAAAAAGAATTTTTCAAAACAGTTTTGACTCATTTGGGAACATCCAGCGTTTGATTTGAAACTGTTTGATAGAATCCAGACAAACCGCACTTCATAATACTGATTTTTCCTCAGTAATATTCTCTACAGATCCCAAATTAAGCTATGTTTAATTTTTCCTCGACTTCAATTCAGCAAAGTATTTACTGTTTGATTTCAGGTGCACTAAGCCTCCTTTGTTCTAATGTTTCAGTTTAAAATAACCCTAATCTTCATGCCCACAAACATGCCTTTAAAGCATACGTTTACACTGTTCACTTTCTTTCACAGGCATCTCTTGGGTCACACAAATCTTTTGTTCCAGTATGTTTTCTGAGAAGGCTGAACATTTGCATAGTTATTTGAATAGGTAAAGAACAAAATGTCCTTTAGAGAACTGCACAGTACAAGAAAAAGACTGTTTTTTTCTTTTACTGTTTATTTTATTATACCATATAAGTCAGAACAGCACAAAGAAGTATTGATCTAAGAGAGTCATAGCAAAGAAACCCAAAATACAGGGCCAGATTTGGTACTGACACTAAGGATAGAGCCACTGATAACTGAAGAGCTTCCTAATAATTGAAGATGGAGAAAAATCCCATCTAAGTGATGTAGAAACATGAAGGAAGGAAAGAAAAATACTAAAGAATTGGAAATAAAAGCCAAAGTCAAATAAACTAGTCAACTGAAAGGTGTGAGTAAATCTCTAGGATTATGAAGCAATCTTTGTTGAATTTTTTGCCATTTATTTTGCAACCTCACAATGAGCAATCTTTACCAACCCAAATGGAACTATATCAATTGTTTTCATATACCACATGGTTGAGCTGGAAGCCAGCAACCCCTGCCCTACAAATTACAAAGATGCACTACTTGACTACCTGGTATGTCTTCTTCTACATCGTTATCTGATAGGTCGTCTTCTTGTTTTATAAAACCAGATTTAGTTTACAGAGAATGAAAATAGAGAAGACCAAAGTGAAACCCACAGAAAATTATTTTTATATAGCATAATTTCTTTGTTCTTATCTTGGTATTTTTATAACATGTGAGAGAGAAGCTTTTCTGTGTTTATAAAACCTATTTTAGCATGTATTTTGAAAGAAAAAAAGAAGGATAACTGTACTTGAAATAAATTCAGTTAGAGTATATTTTCAGAAGAGATCAGACAGAAGTTTTGTAGGGGGAAAAAAAGAAATTTCAATCAGTATTGAGTGGTTGAACACACGATAATGAATGCATAGTTGAGTTTGGTTTTTTTAATTGAAGACTTCTGCAATAACACTCTTCATGTAATTTTATCAGACACATATATAATGTATATTAATATATATGTAAAAATGTCACGTTTTGTATAATATGTACACATTCACATATACACACATGCATTCAGAGGCACAGATGTATAGATACCCTGTATTTTACTCATGGCTAATTTCAGGTATTGAAAATAGCACCATTTTCTAAAACCTCTGCACATTTTTAGACCAGGTTCATTCCCAAAGCTGATCCACCAAAACACTACAAGGAAAACACTTTCATGTGAGAGATATGACTGTGAAATTGTACAGCATTGACAAGATTGCTATGCTAATTCTTCAATCATAAAATCAAGTGTCACAGGCATGAAAACAAAAGCCAGTTATAACAAAAATTCCTTTGGCTAGTGTTAAAAGCAACCAGTATAAAACTACAACTTGAAAAGCTTTTAAACCACCTTTCTGAAATAGAAAGGTGTATCAACTGACTCATTTTATAAAGCGCATCCCAGTTCATGCCAGATGCAACAAGATGAGCAGCTAGTCATTCAGTTCTAAAGTCTAAGTTGAAAACACTCCTTTCTTCCTACTCAAAATCGTGAAGTTAATAGAGAAAATGAAAATAATTCATTAAACAAAGCTAACCAGCAAGATAAAAACCAGAACAGACTAAAACAATTCTGAATACGACCTAGTTTAGATGAAAGACCAATGAAATATGGAACCCAGCCCCATATAGATTTACCTGGCTTAGCCTGTGAAATGTCAGTGTAATAGACCATTGCTGGAAAGATAAGTAGGGCCAAGGTCTGAAACAGAACCCTTAACAAAGAGAACTTTGTTAGAAAAGTTTTCTATTCTATACGTACTTATTAGCTGTAATTTACTTCATTTATTAATAAAATCTTGACCTGGATTCTTGACTGATGTCATAAGAGCATGATGTCAGTTTATTCTATTCTAGTAAGTCTGTATTTTAAACTACACTTTGAGCAAAATAAAACTAAACCTATCTTGGCTTTTTAACTGAAAAAAGCTTCACCCAACTTCCCAGATAACTCTTGTTGCCAGGCACAATGAGGCATAGAAAATTAATGCAGTGGACATTTCCAGATGGTGAATCAGGTTTTTTGTGATAACCATCAGTGAAATCTCCATAGTACTTCAAAGCGTGTGTGGAAAGCACTGGGTGTTTGTGTCAGGGAGAACAGATATTAGATCTCATTATTCCTAGTAAAACCACTGGAGAAGCATAAAAGGTGCCCTTTTAGTGAGCCCCAAATAAAGACAGAAAGCCTCTTCTTACAACAAAAAAATTGTATTCCGTCTATGCAGTAGGATATCAACTGACCTGGATAAACTATTGAGTCTGTTCCCCAAAAACATACATTTCTTTTACACTTTCGTTGAGGGATTGCTTGGAGGACACAGGTGTATTCCCCATGCACCGTGTATTATGGTTTTGAAAACAAAGGATCTTTCTCCAAGATGATGAAGCCCAAGCTATGAATTGCTTGCCTAGCCATTTAAAGCAAATAAAAGTAGGAAGAGGTTTATTCCAACATCTACTGTAAAGTACTTCAATGGTAAAGAAGCCAAGATAGACATAAAGGAATGTTATCTAACGGGACAATTGTGTTTAAGAGGGAAAACTACTTTAACAGGTTAAAACTATTATTCTGCGCTGAAATGAGACCTATGGAAGGACACTGGTTCCTTCACAATGTAGTTGTATCTGAAAATACACTGGGGTCAAAATAAGCGTGTTTTCTATTAGTTCATAAACCTGTAAATCCAACACAGGCAAGGGCACTGACACTTCTGCTCCAGCTCCAACTGAAGGATCAGAGATATCTTAAGGTCTCAAAACAGGGCTTGCATGAGTTTTAGCAGGTGCTTATGGCTTTTTTCTGTTCCTTTGGATAGGGATGCATTTCATCAAGAAAACAGTACATGTGAGCAGGTTTCTATTCGTGCTCATACCTTAACAATACTCTTTTTAGTTCTAGTTGCTTACTCTTGTACAACTCCCATTACAGCTACTATGATTAAGCAGCTACTATGAACAGTGAAATCCGGGATACAGAAACATAAGCACAATCAATAAAGTGGGAGACCGGAGACAAAGAGAAGTCTGGCACTTTATTTATTAATTTTTTACAATCCAAGTTGAATCCTTGGAGGTGATAGTGAAACACTGCTGTGTTGACATCCCATACTCTTTTCCCTCCAAAACACTATCTGCTTGATGCAAAAATGCAGACGTTAATAGAATAATCACTATGCATCAGATATTATTTGTATTTCTGTTGTAAGTCAGATGTTATGTGTAGCTGCCCACGTTTGCTATCCATAATGCTTACACTAATGTTGCTTAGATCATGGATAACATTAATGCAGGTAGATGATCACTTTCTCACCTTTTCCATATTTTCTAGATTTGTTCATGGCATTTTGCACACCTTTAGCTTCTGAAAGGCCTTGCTACTAGGGGTTGTTATTTACACCAATGTCTGAACTTCCAAAATCCTACAATTTTTGATGGACACCAGAGGAACTGTTTTGTTTTGTTTTAATTAATGGACAGTTTTTAAAATGTTGGCCTGATTAAAGAGATGGTGTATACTGCATTGTTGTCTGAGGACATTCAGACATAATTGTTAACATCTGGCACAGCCACAGAAGTAATCTGTTCTACAGAACAGAAGTTCCTTTCTCTGGAACTTCAGTGGTGATGGGATTCAGTGACATCCTCATCATTCCTGTTATAAAATCTTGCTCAAAGAAAGCAGAAATTAGACAAATGAATAGTAGGTTGGTTAGCTTAAGTTGATCTATTTCCATAGAATCTGATTAATTAAAATTACTGTGTCCTATGAGCTTTAGGTGACAAAACCTTTAGGTACTAATAAAATGTTTCATTACATCAGCCTTCATAGCTGGAAGCAGTTGAACAATTTTCAGGTATAGAAGTGTGATAAGCCTGGAAGTTAGTGTTCATGTTTACAAGCCAGAACACTTAAGATAGCATATTTAACATTTCCAACTATGCTACATCTGCAATCATGATCTATAGCATATACTAATGCATGATTCATACTATGTCTCAACACAATAGAAATGGATGAGCTATCACTGCCTGCTGCTGCACTCCACTTTTTAGTAATAGCACTGAGAACAGGTTTATTTAAATCAAGACCATTTAAATTAGTGACTTAAGTCAATAACTTAAACCAAATTTATGTAAATTACTGATTTGATTTGATTTTATTTAACATCACCTTTATCAAGTGTGACAGCCTTGGTAAAAATCTGTTCAGATCTCAATGTCTTTATTTTCCAAGCATGAAAATTTAAAATGTGAAAACTTCAAAATTTTGAAAGCTGGTTAACAACATTAGAAAATATATACAGGTAATGAGTACTATATTTCTTTGGAAAATATAATCCTTCGAAATGTCAAGAAAACAGCAATGGCCTTGTAAAAATCTAGTAACTGTAATTAACATTTTTGGCCCCTTTCAGTTAGGCATGAAAAATTAATGTTTGGTTTGGGGTTTTTTTGGTTTGGTTGTTGTTGTTGTTGTTTTGGTTTGGGTTTTTGTTTGTTTGTTTTTTATTTATGTGGTTTGTTTGGAGGCTTTTTTGTTGTTTGTTTTTGGTTTGGTTTGGTGTTCTTTAACCACACAGTAGTCCCTGGACACAACAAACACAAAATACAACACAACATTTTCTGCCTCTTCTTTGACACTTCTGTAGTTAAACAGTCCCATGTTTTATTAGTTCCTTCTAAGTACCTGGGGTTGGGAAGCTTATGGCCTCAACTCCAATGTCTACTTCCAGAGCTAACATGCCGTTTTTCCTTTCTTAGCAGGAAGAATTACAGAGGTTTTCAGGAGCAGCAGCTGGAGGTGTCTTTTCTCACTCGGGCTGCTCTTACCAGCATGTAGTTGCCCAGTCAGGCCTAACATGACAGGAATAATCTGTAAAGAGGACATGTCTTATTAAAGTTATGGCCACCCACTTTGCTCCCTTACTCTATCTGGCTTCCCACACATCTTGCCTGTCAATCCTTTCTTGTGCTAACAGGAATAAATAACAAGCAAACATGAAGTGGCAGACACAGCATTTCCCTCTCACCGTAGGAGTCATAAAAAAATGAATTTTCAGAGGTGGAACCAAAAGAAGATCCCTGTTATTAAGTTTGCAATTGATTTTACAGGGACTACAATGGGAAGCTGAATTTCACCTTTCCCTTACAAGACAACAATAGGCTTGTCCCAAGGAATTGGTCACCATTTGTGGTTTTTTATGAGGTGCAAAAAGACATTTTTCTGCTGCTTTTGCTTTCTCTGGTTACTCAAGCAAGTTACTTATTGAATTAAAGTTTTTATGGTTCACAGCATCACATTACACGAACACAAGCTATTATTGACGCACCACAGCCTTATGACTTCGAGAAAAATAAGTAGAAAGAAAAAACCCTTTGATGTAGCAGTTGCTGAAAATTCCTCCTGAGGTCACTCATCTGAAGAACAGCTCTCCATTTGCAGCAAAGACAGACTCGTCAGGGGATATTTTTAATGCCTTGGATAGTTTATATGTAAATATTAATTGGTGGATCCTACACAAGCAAGTGCAGTACTAACTCTTCACTTGCTAATACTGAGTAATCCGGTGTGTCAGCACCAGTTGCAGAGGCTTCTGGAAATTTTTATACACTGGGTTCAGTACTTCCAACCCCCCCATTCATAGCAATATTGCAGACTTCCAACAATTTTCACAATGAAGCTATGAAAACTAGAACTTGCAGCAGGCATCCACATCTGGACTTTCTCAAAGTAATTGCATGTAAATGGGCCGGGGGGAGAGTATTTAACTACAAAGCGACATACTGTGAGGTGATAGTAAGCATTCAGCTTAGGTACTTGAAAAAAGCATGCAATAATCAGCAGCAATCTGCCTTGCTCCAGCTGTAGATTTAAAAGGAAAGATTTAAGGAGTACACTTAGTCTTCTGTACACTAGCACAATCCATATGTGTGTATAAATATGCATATATGTATATAAATACGCATATATGTATATATACATCCATACACATGCAAAAGTCCATTGGACTGTGAAGCCTGCATGAGCAACCGGTCCAGCAAGAATGACATCCCAGCTTTGCAAGTAGTGTGTGTAGGAAATAAATGTATTGTAGCTGTATGCTCTCAGACATAAAACTTGATGTTTGAAATATCAAATCTAAATACCAGGGATATCATATAGGGACGGCAAAGAGCAAGGGCCTGTTAGGTTGACCTTGCAAAAAAAGCTGTTGAGGTGGGAGGCAGGTAATAGAGGACTTCTGCATCCATGATTGCTTAGCATCTCTTCGCTGCTTCTGGCTCTAAGGGCTGAGATGTGAAGGACCGTGGGTGGGTACAGAACATACAAACCCATGGCAACAGCAGTAAGAGGAGCTTTAATGAAAGCAATATTAAGTGCCTTTGACGCCTATTAGTGAAACAATGATAAAAATAGTATTAAGTCAGGCAAATCTGTAGAGAACAATATTATTTATAGTCAGACAGTTGAAGCAACCAATAAACTGTTTGGTTTCAGCTGTTTGGTTTGTTTCAATTGTGATGACTAAAATAGACAAAAATATAATTGTCAATACTGTGCATTAGACATCATTTCAAGCCACAAATATGCTTGAAATGGGCAGAACTGAGACTACACATTCAGGTGTCTGAGTTCAGATGCCAAATTTTGGAAATGATAAAAGACTCACTCAAGGTCACATTAATAATTTTTGGTGAAACTCAGGTTAGACTCAGGATGATTTGGTATCTTACAGTGATTCACTTCAGCAACTGTTTTACTTGGGTCACAACGTAAAAAACCCAATTGTTTTGTTTTTTTGTTGGTTTGGTTGTTTTTTGGGGTTTTTTTGTCAGATGTAATAATGTGGAGATACCCTATCTTCTGTCAGGAGAGGAGAAAATTTTTTGCTACTTAAAAATTGCTAATGAAAGAAGAATGGGTCTTTAAGAAGTCAAAAAGGAGTTCTCAAACAGATTTCACGTTTAAACAAGTTAAATTATTTAATAATTTTATTCAGAACCCAGTTTATCCTTCTAACCTGTTCTCCTGAGAGAACAGCTTCACCAGATGCCAAATCACTCCATGTAAAAATGTATATCAGATCTTAATAATATCTCCAGTTCAAAACCAGAGATACATATTTTCTTTCATTGAGCATTTAATGCACTTTTCCTAAATAAAAGCCATCCTCTTGGTACATTGTTGGACTACTGTGTTTAGGACATGTTGGGGGTTTTTTTTGTTGGTTTTTGTTGGGGTTTTTTTGTTTGGTTGGGGATTTTGGGGTTTTGGAGGGTTTTTGTTTTGTTGGTTGGATTTTGTGTGTGTTTTGGTTTGTTTTGGTTTTGTTTGGGATTTGTTTGGTTAGGTTTTTATGTTAATTTTATTTATTTTGAAGGCTGCTAGTACATGACTGACCTCAAAAAAAATTTTTCTCTAATTAGAAAATCCTCCTAGCTAGAGATGTCAAGTCATACTTTCAAAAAAGGAATGTCGAGTTAACCCAAAGAGGAAAATCTCTTAATCCACAACTAGAATCGTATCAGACATTTTATGTAACCAAATATGTACTTAAACTAAATTGCTGTCCAATTCCAGGAATATCAAATTATTTACTTGAAGTGAGCCCATAAAGACCAATCTGACTGCCATGTTTTAGCCTGAGGAGTCCTTACTATGAAGAAAAGCTGCACATGCATACAGGAACAAAAAATGCTTTCACGTCTTCCCATAAATCCTAAAATAAAATTATAAAATAAATAAGATGCATTGGGAATTCATGGGAAAACTGACACACATAATTTAATTTCCTGCCATAGCCAGCATAAAGGGTCCTAAATTTTCCAACTAGCTTGGATTTTCCAACCTCACTGTGGTTTATTTGCTGATAAGAGATGCTACTCTCTGGCTGACATAAGGACAAGCAACTTCAAATGGAAAATCTGTGGATCAATGGCAAAGAACATTCTGTGCTTCAAGGCTTTTACGGCCAAATGGGAGCTCTGGTTTAAGGGCAGAAATATTATACAAACAGTGTCTGGTATCTCATAAAACTTGAAATCTTTGGGTAGGATAGGACAATTTCTTCCCAGAGTCCCACAAGAGAGTCTGAGACCTAGATGTGAGGACAGGTTGTGGTAGGTGACTTTGAAAAATCATTGCTATTAATAATATAGTATAATAAATAGTCCTGCAAGGAAAGGTGTACAGTTACATGGAAACAGAGAACAGCTGAATAGTATTAAATCAACAAGTCAGCCTTGTGACTTCACCGGTCCTAGTACTTGTGAACTTGCATATCCTGGAGAAGACCTACCGTGTTTTTCTCTTGCTTTGCTGGGATTTGGGGACCAGGCACCACCCCCATCTCTAATCCATTCACTCCCACCCCCTCAGCATAAGGCTAGAGTGTCAGAAATTCATTTAACTGAGAGGCAGGGCAAGGGCCATTTTCTTTTTCTCCCTCAAATTGCACTGTGATCTCCAAGGGCTTATTTAGATCCATCCTTGGTTATTCTCAGTTCCAAGAGGAGTTGCTCTGGCCCCTTATGGACCTTAAACCCTACCTTTTACATAAAAGTAATATTTCACACCCTGTTTTAGGAACAGCTGAAAGACTACAGATAAATTAATGGCAAATATCTGCTTGAGAAGAATCAAGAACAATCAAACCCGATATTTTTCCTTTTAGCAGCAGCAGGCATTTTACTAGCACAAGTAAGCAGTAGCAGATCCTTTAAATGTCTCTCTTATTGGGACAAGGTTTCATATATGCTTTCATTGACAAATTAATCCAGATTAACTAATTCACATCCATATCTTAATCTGCCTCAAATTTGAATGACTCCACATTAGAGTAGCACACCAGTGAGTATAATTGGCAGTATCTGCACTAAGGCTATTTTCAGTTATGTCATTGCTGGGACTTGGGAGCTCCAATCTGTGGTCCTTGGGGTTATGCAGACCTGAGCCTCTCTCAGAGCCTTTCCTGGGGACTTGTAGGAAGATGCTTCTACCTCTTCAAATCCAGAGAGGAAAGGAGAGAGTTCTTTAACCTGTGTCCTCCTTGCAAAGCTGCCAGCTCACCAGATCACGCAGTAGGATTGCTTGGCTTCTACCTTTTACCTCAGGCTACATGGGAAACTCCACATATGAAACATACCTATGCTCACATCAGTGGTTTAAATGCATGAACAGCAACCGGGTTAAAGAAAAAACTGGACAAGAGCTTTTTCAAGGCACACTGAGGAATAATTAGCTTGTCATAGTCACTAAGCAACATGAGCATTGGTATCTCAGGACGTTTCTTGTAACGTGATCTAATGCATTTTCCATTGGAGCTGTTTGCTAAAATTCAAGGCAGATATATGAATTGCACATGTCATTTCAACAGGTGTTTGAGAAACCTCTGAAATCTGTAGATAGTTGCTTTTTGAACTTCCTGAAGGTCCAGTTCTGTGTCCCTTGCTGCCACTAGCATTTTGTTGCAATGAACCACCTTGGGATACAGTCAGTATGTTACAAAGTTTTATTGATGCCTGTACATAAATAACCACATAGTGAATTATAAGGACTATTGTATGGAAAACAAAAAATAGCCACTATGAGTAGTCAATAACTTGGATGCTCCTTCATCTTGGATCACTTGGTAAAGTAATTAATAGATTTATTTCTTAAAAGTGTCCTGAAAGTTGCTTTAGAAGAAAAGCACAAGTAGTCAACAAATAGATTTCCCAAAGCACAAGGTGAATTTAAATACCCATTTCTCCGTAACTTGGCATCATTGAAATGTCTCACTTAGTGGAGTGCACATGAATATATTGTGATGTCTCCTGTGGACATTATTTCACTTAAACTGCCCAGAAAATAAAAAAAAAAAAAAAAAAAAAAATCAGGGTTTAGTTTCTTAAACATACATTGGAAGAAAGGTTTATTTTGTGCTTCCCCTGCTTTTAAATATTTATCATTTCTTTTACTGCAATTCAAACACATAACTTCTGAAAAAAAAGTCCAAAGTTAATCAGTGAGAGTCTGTCAGCCCCCCCACACACACTTTTGCTAGATTTTTTTTTATTTACTAGGAAGCAGTGTCTAGTCAGCAAGCTGCAGATAACAATTAAGTCAGTTTAAAAATTGATATAGGAAAAGCTTAGACTTGCACTTAAGTAGGAAGCAGCTGCACTGAGTCAAGATGTCATTGACCTTTGTTATTTGTTAATAGCGTTCTGGAGAATTCACTGCTTTCACAACAGTGTCTGTGGAACGGCATGTGGGAACATTTTTCAGATGCTTCAGTGCAATGACTAGTAACTTGCTCCACAAGATGCACACAAAGAGACAGGATTTTCCTGCAGTGTCTAATGCAGGGCTGTCAAATTTGTTTCACCGGGGTTCCCATCAGCCTCACAGTTATCTTCAAATGGCCAAATGTAATTTTAGCACTGTAGGAATGTAATTTTTTTTACGGCCCTGGTCTAAGGCGAGTGTGTGCATTCTGGCCACTGCACGTGGTGGGGAAACCCTTCATGGAAGAGGCAACAGCATTGTGAAACACTACAGATGCCTGTGAAACAGTCATATAACTAAGCCTTTAAAAAAACCCCAAAAAAACAACCAAACGAACAAAAAAACCCAAAACCAAAAACAACAACAACAAAAATAAACAAACAAAAAAACCCAAACAACCCCCCCAACAACAACCCAAAGCCTATGAAGCCTTATTTCAACAATTTGAAGGTGCAACCTTAAAATAAATCATTGCTAACTTCTAATAAAGTAAATTCCCGTTAAAATGGGACAGCGTGAGATTAGCATTCATTTAATCACATTGGTCTTGAGACTGATTTAAAGTGAACTGGCAACTGAACTGGTGAAACAATATCACACAGACAAGGTCTAAAGTGCTGTAAATTTACAGGAAAAAAAAGAATACACGTTTGTCATAAAGAGCACATTGTTGGGCTTCATCTGCACATAATCCTGCACCAGGTGAGCTGAAAGTATATTTTTAGATTAATTTTGTTAGCTGTGGTATATTAATTTTGTTAGCTGTGGTATTGTATCCATAAATCTGTGACCTGCATCTCATTTATTCTAATGTTTTTTTGCACTACTTTGGCAATAAAAAGCAGTCTTGAAACAGGAAACAAGCACAATTGAAGTCAGTGGAATACCTCATATACTTACAGCACTTCAACACCTTTGAGGCCTGGATAAAAGTGCAAAGTGATATAGACCAGAGCACCACTGTGCTACACACTATGTACATATACATGGTTCTGGTCTGGTGTAACGTAAAAGAGGTGAAACAAAAGATGACTACAGCTGAAATGAGGAGCACCAGGAAATAGTACCAGAAGAGAAATTGTTCTCTCCGCTCACTCCAGCTAAGTAACAACTAATGGAAAAGGGGATAGAGGAAGAGAGAAGAGAGATGTGACAAAGCATAACATACGGCATGTAACTCCTTCCACATTTGAAGGACAGGCCAGAGAAAACACAGGCTCATCTGTGCTCAAAATTGCACAGTTCAGGCATCTTTAAGTAAGCTTGAACACCTTTCTTTTGAGCTCAGAAGAGACCAGTTGCAAGAGAGAAGACAGTGCCCCACAGGACTCTGGCAAGGCAGCAGCTGCAGCTCAGCAGACCTTGTACTCTCCATAGCAAAATAAACTTCATTTCCACAGTCCCACCTTTTACATAGGCTATGAGCACCTGGGAATTAATACCTGCCCATACTGTTGCAAAACAGTAGAGGAAAAATACAACTTTACCAGCAGGAAAAGTTTATGGTCATCCAATGTTAAAAATGTATTCAGCCAGTGCTAATAATGTAGCTGCACTATCATGTTCAGGGTAATGGCTAGACTGACAACAGGTCCTATATTTGAAATTAAAAAAAAAAAAATAAATTACAAGACAGAGTTTGAAAAGATTATGCTAAACTTGGGGACCAAGTAACACATCAGGACATTTACATCTCCTCTAAGCAGACCAAAAATGGAAACATTTTCACGAGCATTTCTGTACAATCTATTTTTTCCCACCACCTCCTATGTACTATAACAATGCATTTGGTAAAGTAGGTGTTCATCCCATACCTCCTGATCAAATTTTGTTTACTGTCTTCTTTCCCAGACTTCATATTAGTAATGACCTCCATAAAGATGCATTCAGTCACTGTTAAAAATTAAGCGGGGGTGGTAACGGGTCTACTGGGAAAGGAGAAGCTGGGTTGGCAGCTGTGTCCTCCAGTCCAGCAACACATCACAAACCTTTACCTTTCATGGAGCTTATCACTACATTTTGACCTTAGGAAGGAAATGAATCAGAGGTGGGACGACGCAATTCCAGTTAGTCACACCCAGGTCAGCTGTAGCCTTGCTTCTAAATCAGTTCTGAATAGGAATCAATTAAGGGTGGGGGAAAAAAAAAAAAATCTGAGTCTGTATGAGAAGGAAGTAGAGTCTGCCCTCTATGGCTCAGCCCCACCTGCCTACCTCAAGCAGCTACAGAGGGTCCTGCCTGCCTTTGTCACTAAATTGGAAAATGGCAGAGACCAATTCCAGCCATCTGACATGTGCTGGGATTTCATGGGCCTCATTAGATGTTCAAACAGGGTGACTGAGCCCCTCCCTTAAACAGATCTGCTCTTTGCAGTTCCTCTTCTGCACCCTAATCCCATTTCTGTTCAGGATGCTGGATCAGGTCAGCAAGTAAAATGCCCTTTGACTGAATCCTTAGCTGGAAACCTCAATGTAATGTAAAAGCTACTGTCTTGAATGATTAGATCTCCTAAGTCACATAAAAACAGTATAATAATTTCAGAATAAAAGTTTATAATAACTCACTGTGGGAGCTTTACATGGTACTTCATAGCGTCTGAAGCCTCAGGGGAGGATATTTAAAGAAATAAAAGTGATTGGAGATGTCTGAGGATTTGAAATTTTCAGAACAGAACACTCCTTTTTTCCTGTGATGGCTGATCACAGAAGCCCTGACCCATGACATGAGTATCATTTCTAGAGATGGAAGAAGTTATTTTTTCACCAAATTCAACAAATAGATGGCTGATTTTTAATATCAAAAAAGCTCTGGAACTTAAACCTTTTTTGCATTCAGCTGCTAACAAAAAGAATGCTAGTAATGTCAAATAAGAAATAATTTACATTCTAAATGGGGCTAAAACTATGGGCACTGAATGAGTTATTTTTAGTGGCCAACTTTCTGGATTGACCTGCAATTCAGGACAGCCATTTTCAGCCAATTTAAAAGAGCATAATGTTTCAAAAGGTGAGTATATGTGCAACAAAAAGTCCAAAGGGAATTTTTGATATCTTTCACTGATTCATCTTTGAAGTATCTAACACACTAGTTTGTTACATTCTGACTGTATTAGGAATACAGTAGTGTTTTAAGTATCATTTTAGTTTTTTATACTCTTTTCTTGCAAAAGACATTCAATAACATTTGCTGACATCTTAACCTACCTTCAGTCTCATGATCTACAGAAGAGTCAGACTACATGTTCATGTTTTAATTTTCTTTACCTTGTATGAACTTTACATTACCAGGAATCTAAATTAGAAATTTGTTTCTTGGTTAGCAATTGATAGGAGTGACTCTATATCCCTGTGCTACCTAAAGCTACAAATTATTAATTCTCTAATTCATTGCCCGGTAAAAGGGTGATGTGACAGTTCCCAGAATGCTTCTACGTCTATTTTAGGAGGTAATAAGAGGGTATATGAAAATGTGCGGAGATGTAGAAGCGTGGATAAGGTACAGTGACCATTGACTGGGCCATCAGTTGCACCCCTGAACATGTCAAGACCCTTAAATGTAAGAGTGTGGGTGAGGGAAAATGCACATTGGTGTCAAGTGGTACCCTCTAGCTGTTACCAAGAAGTGGGCGCTGAGGCAGCTTCCGTAAGCTCACCTCCTGTTTATCCCACTCCTTTTTTATTTTTGGAGTCTGCATTGCTTGTAGTTGTAGCAGGGGATGTTGAAAAGGAATTGCCACATTCAGGGCAGTTTTCCCAACTGGCAAGGGTCATGCTCGCCAGTTATGAGGACTAAGCAGACTAAGCTGGGGGAAAGGGGAGATCCATAGGTGTCTGCACCTCCTGATTCATTGGGGAGACCTTGAGGAGATATGCCACAGGGCAGTACAAGTCAGAATTACAACCTTAAATGTTAAGCTGGAGGCAGAAGATGGTACACTTTCTCAGGCAATTGCAGCATCAAGAAAGAGTGATACCTGCTTTTTGAGCTTGATCCTGTAGAAAGAGAAGATGAAGCAATGACTCCACCAGCCTGGGCACCCAAAATGATGCCATCAGCATAAGGTGAGTCACGAACAGATAACATCAGCATACTTTGCAAACCACTGCCTGCTACCACAAACATTCAAAGACTGAAAATCAAGGAATGAATCTTTCCTCTGATTTTAAGGAATTTTTTGTGTCTTTTTCCTGTTTTCCTACAGGGTGGAATATCATGCATTGCCATTCTCTCTGACGCTTTTGAAGTTCTAACCATGTGTTTGAATTTGAGCACACACAGACAAGTTCTTATGAAAAAGACATCTGTCACCATTTCCTAAACTTATAAGCGATGCAATTCCTGCTTTCAAAATTGCCAGGCATCTGACAGTGAAAAGATCCGGCAAAGGCCATGCTGTACTTTACAGGAGGAAGTGAAATCAGTAACTGCTACAGTATCAAAAAGCAAGTAAATTGAGAGGGGCCACATCAACCGTATCGTATTCAGCGTATAGAGATCCAGGAGTCTAAATTTGCTTCAAGTTCTCATGGGTAAACAAGTTTGGGGTTGATGTTTAAAGTGTTCAACTAATTCAATCAATCATTTTGCTGTAAATGTTCCTGTAAAAGGTTTAACATTAAATGGAAAATTGTCTTCTCTAAAGGTTAGTATTTTACAGAACTGTCTTCATGCTGTATTACTTTTATTACATGATTATTGACTGTATTAATTTGATGTCTTGGCTAATTAACAGATTTCTTCTCTTTCCCACTTCATTCATTTTCAGACAATTGCAACTGAGATTGTTACTTGCTCAAATTCCTGATTAGCATATCTGAACTTAGTGATACATTTGCCTGATTTTACAGATTAAGGTTTAATTGAAAAATTAATAATTGTATTCAGAGATGCTTTCTTTTTCACCATTTTGAGTTGTCTTAGACTTCTAGACAAAGACCAGCAGAACAAGAAAGGCTGAGAGCTGCTGGGATTTACACTTAGGTCAAACCTCACAAGAACAGTATCAAGTAGCTGTAGAGCTGTTCTGAACTAGCATCAGTCATCAGCATTGTTGAGCCTTGTTACTAGCTGAGCTGAAAGCAGTTTTTCTGAAAATTTCTGGGGAAATCAAATACAAATCCTGCTCATTTCACCAGAACAAAAGAAGTGTATAATAAATTAAATGGACATGTTTCATATTCTTAACAAGCTGATGGGAAGAGAAGGGGAAATTTCATTTGATAAATAAAAGAGACTGAAAGACACATGGAGTAGTTTATTTGTAAGAAGGGGTTTCTTTGTTTAACGTATGTGTGACTGTAACAGTGTCTGAGACCCTTGACTGGATTGATTTTTCTTTTAAATAATCCCAGATAACAAAGCTACAAGCTAAGAACCCTTTTTTGCACTCAGTTCCGTGAGTTAATACACATCCAAACCTCCAGCCAAGTGCCAAAGCAGAACTGGAAATAGGTAAATGCTCAAGAAGACCTGCAAGACTGTAGGCAAAGAATGAAAGAGCATGTGGGAAGGCATGAAGAACCAGTCAGTCTAGGCTGATCCAGAAAAGTACATAATGTCTGATTAAGAGGCAGCTAGGCATTGGCAGGACAGCCCACCATTAAAAAAAAAAAAATCTGGAATATAAGGAATGAAAAAAGAAAAGTTCACAAAAGCTGACAGGCACCTTCTGAAAGTGACCACAATGCTTTAGTTGTATTTCTACACAATCTGCTGAAGAGAAGAGATAACTTGGGAGAGAGATCAATTAGTGGAGCTGTAGATCTGATATGCCAAATCACTTTCACAAAACAAAAGGAGATCCCACAGCCATCAAAGCACAGGCCTCTTAGGTCATAACACTGACTCTTCATTACAACAAAACACTCTCACTCCTGTGAGTAAGGATATCCCTGAGCACTGCACAGGTTCTGTCCAGAGTGCGTCTTGCTACAGGTTGTCCAAAATTGATTGCTTTCCCTGTTGAAATGCTCAATGAAAACAATTTGTTTAGCTACATCCACCTAAATTTTGTTACAAAAGGTTAAGTTGTACTAAGTTAACATAGCTAAATTGTGATAAATTTGGGAAATGTTTTCACTGAATCTGTGCAATTGATTTAAAGAACTTTTATTCTTTGCTAAGAATGCCAAAAAAATTTGGTTGAAAATATTCTTACTATTGACCACACACAGGAATTGTGAGGTCTTGCTGGACATATTGGTTGCTTCTTGTGCCTATATCCTCATATGAGAACTGGGATCTCTGGCTGAACCACATAGTCCATAAAGTGTACACATGCCCCCACAACCCTTTTCTCTGCAACCAGAGCCTTAAAAAAATCATAGAATCATTTGGTTGGAAAAGACCTTTCCGATTCTCAAGTCCAACTGTAAACCTAACACTGCCAAGTCCACATTGAAGTCATGTCCCTTAGAACCTCATCTACACATCTTTTAAACATGTCCAGGGATGGTGACTCAACCACTTCCCTGGGCAGCCTGTTCCAATGCCTGACAACCCTTTCCGTGAATAATTTTTTCCTAATATCTGATATAAATCTCCCCTGGTGCAACTTGAAGCCATTTCCTCTCATCCTATTCCTTGCTACTGTGGGACAATAAAGACTTCCAATCTCAAAAATTATGTTTAACTTTTTCAACAAAGCTAGGACAAAATGCAACTGTTTGAATAAGGAAACTTTGTTCCTTTCCATGTCACCCAAAGCCTCACTTCAGAGCTGCTCCTTGCTGTGTGTAGGTTCCCTCTTCCTTTTCTTATCTCCTACATCACTCTCCCAATGCGGGTATCCTGCTTGTCTCCCTCCCTACCTGCTTCAGCCCAGACTGTTCTGTCAAACAATGTACCCTCAGCTGCCCTCAGAAAAGAGAGCTTTCTGGGAATTTAAGTTGATACAAAGTGGAGAAGCCATGGTGCATGGAGTGAGCAGCATTCACGCTGCCTGCCATGTGTATTTGACAGAGTAAGCTAATATATAAATACAGCAAAATAATCACAAATTCAAGTAATCTACAGTCTACTGGAAGTGCCCCATGTATTATTCAAATTAGTTGTGTTCCCAGATTACAGAATAAAACAGTAATTTATCATATAATTCATTTTTTGCCTTAAATACTTCAGATTGCAAATGCATGTATTTCAGTCTGTAGCCAAGTCCTGAAAAGAAAAAAGAAAACTTATCTCACTCAAAACCATCATTTTTCACAGAAAATGTAGTAACAGATTTTTTTTTTTTTTAGTGATCTTTAATCTGCGTATGACCCAGTAGAAACTAAATCTTCTTTCTGGAAGTTGTAAAAAATACAGTTACGTATTTACACGTATGAGATTCTGAGAACCTTATTTTGATTCTTTCTTATTTTGAGTCTCTCTACACAGTGTTTTGGTGGTTTTGGTTTTTGGGCGTTGGGTTTTTTTAATGCCTTTTTTTGGTGATTTGGGTTTTTTTGGTGTTTTTGTGTGTGTGTGTGTGTGTCTTTTTGTGAGTTCGCTTTTGTTTGGGTTTTGTTGTTGTTTTTGTTTGTTTGTCTGTTTTAAGGTAAGGAAGTGCTTAGTTGCCACTGGAAAAGATTAAAATTGACAATCTGGAAAGGAAAAAAAATAGTTATATGTAATTCAATAGAATATGAAGAACAGTGCATACCATTAAAATTTTGAAGTGGAATTTAAGCAGAGTGTAACTACCAAAGCTGAAAATCAAAGACACTTAATACTTTTGTTTTCAGTAAAGAAATTCACTGTGTAGTAATCGCTACAATTGATCAGAACCATAATCCACTTGTTGAAACAAGCTGTAGGCAGCTTTAGCAAACCAGCAACCTTTTCCATCATCTTTTATTAATAATTTTGTGCGCTTTATCATTCTGTATTTAAAAATGTCTCAAATTTACTACTGCCTTGGCTCATCCTAAGCAAAGCTAAGTCCTTTTTATTTCATGGTAACTTACATAAATACTCTTAATGAAACTGCTTCTCTTCTGGATGTACATAATTAAGATGTGGTCAGTTATGTACTTAGCGAAAGAGAGGAAGCGGAACCATTTGTTGAAAAAAATCTGTTTACTTGCTATCATAACATTTTGCAGAAGGTGGCTAACTTGTTTAATTCCTTGTCAAAGAAAAGATCTGAGCAATTTATTTTAACATTCTCAATTAATCTAGGTAATATTTAAATATTTAATTTGTAGATTTGATATATTTTAGATTCACATCAAAATTCAAAACTAAATCTAAGTGCGTACTTATTCCAATCATATATCTCATTATATTAAACTGTATTTCAGTCTGTTATCAAAATAAATATTCTGACATTTTCATATGTATTTTTTTTCATTTTGTTTCCATGTGAAAGCCTTACAAATATGGTTTTCTCTACATTCAGACTGAAAACAAGAATTAAAATACCATGTTTTTCTGGGAAATTTAATTTGGTAAATAAAAGGGACCTAAAGGCACATACACACACAAAATCAACCATTTCCCACAACTCTTCTGAGCATCTCTTACAGATGAATAAAGCAAGGCTCAGAAAAATTATGGACTTCACCAAAGTTTAACAAGCAAAATCGGAAACAGAATCCAGGTGAAACAGATTCACAATTCCATAGTCAGAATGGCATTTTTTTTTGTTTGTGAGGTTCATAACCATCATTTAAACCTCATGTCACTTTACTAGCCACTCTTTAAGCACCTCTTTGACAAAGGGATGTAAAAAAACCTTCTAAAATTCAAGGCAGACCGGCCTGCTTTTTGCCCTTTCTTACCACTTAAAGCTCTTGCAGAAGTATTTCAAGAGTCGAATCAAAGATTTTATTGATAGTCAAAGCAGTTTTTTTTCATACATTACTTCTGACTAAGAGTACATGCTTTTTATTTTCTCCCACAGACATTGAAACTTCTCTTATTTGAAGTATAATTAATTATTGCTTCTTGCCATTTATTAAACTAGCTTGTACATTGGATGACTATCATCGCAGTCCAGAAGTTTTTGCTATTTAAAACACTTTGGATACTTTGAGGGTGGTCTATCTATAGGCTTACATATATCTCATCTACAGTGGTATTCTTTAAATCCGGCGTTACGTTTCCTAACTCTTTCCCTACAACCTTTCTTATTTGGTTAGATCACTATTTGCTTTCTCATAAAGGGAACAGCATAACAGAATCCACTTTGTATAGGGGATTTTCACTGCTGGTTTGACTAATCCCACTGAAGACTGTGGTAACACTCCCACCAATTTCCCACCCTGAAGGCTGGCTGCAGTACAGCATCACACTCACACTCACTGCCAGTGGAAGCCTATGCTCTGGAGCAGCCCAGGAAGCAGCAGAAGCTGGGTGGATTTCGGTCCCTAAAGCCATTAATTCAGTTTTGGAGTCAGAATGCCCTTATGAGAAAAGTGCAAGATATTGGTACTATTTCTTGCCTGTCAGGCAGCTAATAACATCTGAATTCAGTCACAAGGAAGCTATTATGCTACCTTGCAATTAAGCTTTTAATAATAGTTTTCTTCCAGAGCAGGAAGATAAAACTACTTGTGTGAGAATTCCGCCAGAGTTCACTTCAGTGCCAACAAATATGGTAGGCCACTCTTATCCATTAAATGACTGAAGTTGGACAGATGTAAAGAGATCAAGCAGCAAAACCATGTCTGGAGGTGACCACAAAGTCACCTCGCTCTTTTGTCAGGAGTCGAACAACATGGCCTTTTCATTGTTTGTCCCTCCAGACTTTAAGGACTTACTGATAAAGCAGCATTGTGACAGGCTCACTAGTCACATTTCATCCTAGGAAAGGAGATGGATGAAACATTGCCCCACTAACAAGAGGAACTGTCATGAAGGTGGTTCTGGGAGCACCAGCTTTTGTTATGACTATATTGTGTGAGGCATCTAGCTGATAATCCACAGTTGTCCCATCTCCTTCAGCGGTACTACACCAATTCACATCAACTCACAGTTTTACCCATTCATTCTGCAGCAGGATTTTTCTCCATCAAAAAAGCTATCTGGAGTTAAAGTAAAATAAAATGCTAATTAAATATGGAGGCCAAATACACATCCATTGGGTAAGGTGCCTCTCATATAAAATGCAACTTTTTAGTTCTTAGTCACCATCCTTGTTCAATCAAATAGCACTTACAAAAACTACTTGTAAATTATATTTATATTACAGCAGTATCTCAAAGACCTAGATGAGAGAAAGATCCCCTTGTTAAGACTATATATATATATATATATATATCTAGGAGACAAGATGATTTGAAACTGAGACACAAGTTCTGTACACAAAACTGATACCTTTTAGCATGCGGCTCTCAGTGTCTACCACTGTTCCTTCATAGCCAAGATGATGCACGGCTCTGTCAATTCTTGTATATTGAAACTTGGCAAGAAGGTGACTGAACAGGTTTTTATTGCAGGAAATGTAGCTTCTCCAGTCTGCCTCAAAAGAAACCTCAAAAATTAACCATAGCCAGCAATATGTAGAGAAACCTAGAATTTCTAGAGTAAAAATCCCTGGTAATTCTCTTATAATGCCAATGGCAGACCATCACATAGGCATTTGTGTATTCTTGCATTCTTGGTTCTAAGCCAAACAACTACTGGGAAAGGCCAAATAACAGCCACGAACTGAATAGCGACTGATGGAGACTGAGATGAAATCTGGTAGAAGTGTTTGGCAGTCTGTACATATTAAATGGGAAAAGCAGGCATCACTAAGCTCAAAAGTGAGAAAACAATTCTCATAAGGCCTATTAAAAGATGAAGAAATTAAAGGTCTACCAGAACAAATCAATTAGCTAATGAAACTCTGGAACTAGATCAAAACTGAAAGGGAGAGGAGGGAAAAAAAAGGGGGAAATGAGATCAAATAACAGCTGTGGGATGCAAGAAGCTGCAGAAAGTAGAACTGATTGAATATCCTCAAGTCAGACCCAGAATGTGGCAGCATCTGGCAGAAACAGGGAGAAGAGCAGTGGGAAACCAGAACAATAGGAACAGAGAGTTTGGGAAAGCTGTTTGGACGATGTTGTGTACAAGTATACCCGGACGGGCGATTGCACAAACGTATTCAGGCTAAAATGTACCCAGCCCATTTTGGAAGCAGAACGCAAGCCTGATCAGAGGAGGAAGACAAGGAAGTGAAAGGCAGGGAATTGATGAGATATGAATCAAGAAGATAACACCAGGAAACAAGGATGGAGATACTGTTAATATTAAGTGGGACAGTATCCAAGCCCATAAGGATTAGAGTTTTATAGTGATGCTATAAGAAAGGCAACAAATATTGGACACTATAGATATGGACTGACTTACCTCAGAGTATCACATTTGTTGTTTCGTAGTCTAATCTCCATAGCCTTTAAGCTTGAATCATTTCCACTACTATGGAAGTTTGTGGGAAAGCATTCAGAATCTGTCTTCTGGCCTCTTCTTACAGAAACTATGTTCCTGATGAGAGGAAGGTTACCATGCCACATGTTCAAGAATTATTTTCCAAAGAGAGTTGTGGTCCCAGTTTCTTAAAGATACTCAGCTACCTATTCAGGTGCATCACAGAACCTCTTTCATAGGTGAGGCTTTCCAAATCCCACAAACATTTGAGTGAAATTAAGGCTATGAATGGTTAACTATTTTAAACAGGACTTTGCATGAAAACTACCTAAATTACTTTAAAAAATTATGATCAATAATTCACGGAGATGACAATAAGTACTGACTTTCTAACACTGTTAGGATAGAATGAACTTTTACACTTCTGTAAGGAGTTATCTGGGTGTACAGAATGAGTTGGAATAATCTTGAGACATGATTTCCTAAGAAAATGAAGCTGACACAGTCATAGCATAATAGCTGGAATCACCCCTCTCCTTTCTCTCCAATTTACTGCCCATTTTTATCCAAAATTATGAAAGGAATTGAAGACTCAAAGACCCAAGGTTCTTACAAGTTTCAGGAACAGCAGGAGAAAGAAAGAGAAAACAGCTGAATTGATGCCCTAGTGTGTGAGGGGAACACATAAACTTGAGCTAAACAGTTAGCACTCCTGTTCTGTGAGTCTTCTCACAGGTAGGACATGATCAGCTGTAACATACATTACTTCTTGCCCAAACTGTGAGAAGAAGATACTAGGAGGAAGATGGGCGTCCTGGCTTACCACAGCAGGAATGAGAGTATTCTCATGAGATCCCAACAAGATCTTTCATAAATGAGAAACTGTTGCAGTGAAAAAATAAGGTAAAATGCAGGATCTGTAGTGAAGACTGGTTTCTTTTGTTCCACCCTAGTAATGTCTATCTGAAGTATCACATTGTTTTTATTCCTTGGTTAAACAAAATTATTTATTTTAATCGAAATACCATCACTCAAACATGCAGGTAGAATAGGTCGGAGGGATATCAGATATAGGCACAGTAAAGAAGTGCTGTGGAAAACTCTATTAGGTGTACACTTGGTGAATTATTAAGGCATTTATTATAGCTAATGTATTCTCCTACGTCAAAAAGAAACTGCTACCACACAAGAGTACTTAAGCACTCTCGTTGAATGCAGAATTGGATTCTCTCAGGTTCCCTGTTATGCTTATTTCCTTTTCCTTCATGTGGAGTTTGCAGGACTGATTGTGAAAGGTGAGGGACTAAAGGAACAAGGTTATTGCACAGTTACATGCAACATTCTGCCTGGTGTGAACAGTGAGGCTCTACCCAAGTTGCCTTGCTTCCACTGTTAGAACTTCCTGAGGGCTGTGAAGTTGAGCCAGAGCAAAAATTGTTGCAAGGAGGTGTTTTCAGCAGGAAAACACCAGTTTACTGTGTGCAATCGTATATTGTAAAGGACATATTTCATTTACTGTTAAAGCTCTGAAAAATCAATCTCTGACTGAAAAACGAGGACCACCTTTCCCACCCCAAAACTGCAGAAAAACTACAGTGATAAATATTCCTTTTTTTGTTTAGGGAGTCCATTTAATTTAGTGAATATATCCTTTTCCTCCTTCCTTTAAGCACCTTTGCTTCAGCTTCAAGTTAGTCCCACACGTGAACTGTTCAAGGCACTGGAATTCTAACAACATCATAAAAAAGAGACAGAAGGTCTGGGGTAGGAGGAGGAGAAAAGGCAGATGTGGCTTGACAAGTGATGAGGAAATATTCTTTCAGGACACGTAGACTCAGGACAGCTAAGTGACATTGTATCCCTGAGAAACAGAAGGAAATCCCACACCAGCCAGAGAACAGCATTACTGACTCACTGGAGCATATAGAAGTGACCAGCAGGCATGCTGGTATTTCAGAACAGGCAGACTGAAGTCATGAGAATATGAAACACCATCTGAGAGGAGGCATTCTGTACAAAATGCAAGGAAATCTCCATGGAATCAGCTAGGAGGCATGTCAGGAGCATGACCAGCAATGCTGGCTGGAGTTCAAAAGGTTCAGCTCCACATCACAAAAAGCATCCAAGTGTTACAAACATCTTTGGTCCTGTGTATGTATTGTAAGTTAGTTTTACATTAAAATTCCATGATTCTCGCCCACTCCTTCAATCATGACGTGATGGCCTCACATAGCACCTACTCTGTGAAGTCATGAAGAGCTCTGCACTCATTATGACTCCCCTGTGAAGTGTTACTCTGACAGATGGAGATCTGAAAACCAAAGGCTTCATGCTTAAGGTGATACTACAAATTAGTACTAGATCTTACAGCTTCCCAAAGTGACTCTAACTACTAACTCAGACTTCTCTCACTGTTGTACTGAAAGAAGATGGGTTCTGATTTTGTTCTTGTTTCCTGAATATTATCAATGGAGAGCTTTCATAAGTCTGTTATAGTGAATTAACAGAGCCAGAAAAGTGGACCTGGTCAGTGTGTTATAGCCCCCTTTTATTGCATTTGAAAAGAAGAGTGATTCAAACATTATCTAAATGACAGGCAAAACAAGTTGCTATAGACCCAGACAGCAAACAAGGCTTTCTGGGCAGATGGTATGATATCTGATAAAAGAAAGAAAAAAACAAACAAACAAACAAAAGAATGTCAATATGTGAGGCTAGATCTTGATAAACCATCTTAACAGTGTTAGAATAACCTTCCCAATGCCTGATTATCTGTTCCTTCATAATGGCAAATTCTTGTGTTACTAACAAATACAATTTAATAATAAGCTTCACAGCACAGAATGTTTCTCCTAAAATGCTGGACATTTTAGGAGACATGGACATGATATAAAAAAGCCACATCAAAAAAGAAGCTTCTCCTAAATATCAGTAACTTGCTGTAGGAGAGCAAATATCTGTCCTACAATTTCAAAGAAACACTTGAAACAAGAGTTGGCTGAAAATTCAAAACAACTCCTTTTCATGAGAAATATCTAAATAAACCCTGAAATACTGTTTTCATTCTGGGGCAGAATGAGAGAGGCTTTTCCCTCTCAAACTCCTGCCTCTCCCCAAAGAAAAGAGGCATATGGATATTTAATTCACAGTACCATGAAGGAAAACTACTGCCTTCTGTCTCTTTCTTCCACACTACAAGTAACCATCTGTAGCTTCCAAGGCTATGCTTGGAGACTGGAATTCTGCCAGACAAATATGAATTTGGTATTAATGAGCAAAACCCTGATCTCAGGGTTAGAATAGACAGAATCAGATTGTAAGAATACAGACAGAATCAGGGTATGAGATCAATCACAGTTCTCATTTGTTTGGGGTTTTTTTAATAAAAAAGGACATGGCTACCTGCAGAACTTTTCCTGCTGTCTTCATTCAGCCTGGCAAGCTTACTTTAACAGCTTGCTGAATCGCAATGTAAGTACTTATCATAGAATCAGAATAGTTTGGGTTGAAGGGACCTTCAAAGGTCATCCAGGCCAACTCCCCTGCCATGAGCAGGGACATCTTCAACTAGATCAAGTTGCTAAGAGCCCTGTCCAGCCTGGCCTTGAATGTCTCCAGGGATGGGGCATCTACCACCTCTCTGGGCAACCTGTTACAGTGTTTCATCACACTCATTGTAAAAAAAATTCTTCCTCACGTCTAACCTGAATCTCCCCTCTTTTAGTTTAAAACATTACACTTTGTCCTGTCATAACACACCCTTCTAAAAAGTCTGTCACCGTCCTTCTCAAGGGCTCCTTTTAAGTACCAAAGGGCCACAATAAGGTCTGCCTGGAGCTTTCTCCAGGCTGAACAACCCCAAGTCTCTGAGCATGAGCACAATTGGCTCATGGGAAGGTGCATGCCTGAAGTTAACCATGTACTTAGAAATCCTATGAAGCAGGTCCTCTCAAAATAAACGAAGAGGGTTGTGCTTTGGGGTTTACATATTAAGCAGTTTCTATTATCTTCTTGAGAAGATGAATCCTTTAACATCATCATTTGCAGTTGCCTGGCAGGAGATGATGGCCAGGCCTCTGAACTTCCTTTGTGGGGAAAAAGGGAGGAAACAGTCCAGCAGTGCTTTACATTGACGTAGATTTGTTGAAGTACACACTTCAATAATACAGCCATTTGTGGCACCGTTGTGCATGGATAAGTCTGTACATAAAAGAGAGCCAGGACATGGTTTCAAATACTGACCATGCTATTTAAACTGTTAACAAACTTTCTCCCAGACAGTGCCTGGGAATGGTGGGTAACAAACAAGAGCCAGTGGTGGTTCCAAGCAGGCAAACTGCAATCCTTTCAATCTCTTTTTGAAAGGAAAAAAAACTAGTTGCATGGATGTGGGTTGTGCCCTTCCATTTTGCATAAGAGACAGAGAACAAATCCCACACATTTTACAGAGCAGCACAGCTGTAGCTTGTTTTGTAGAATGCAATCTTGTGAAAGGACAATGTTAGCTAAAATAAATAGTGAGAAAATAATCTAGAAACATTTCTCAGGCCTCTTCCAGGCTTCAGTTACCCAAGGTGCATGTTGCACTTGTCCTTCCTACCCACCCTCCCATGCCTCCCCTAAAAGGGAAAGCTGTACAAGCTGAAATTCTCATTTTTATGTTGTACGTTGAAAGCCTGTATGGAAACCTATAGTCAGAAATATGTCTAAGGTAGTTGTAAGAAACTTTAAAAAGTGAGAGCATAGGAATGAAAGCTGAATCCAGTTCTAGTAAAAGTAATTACTGGTTGATTCTAGGAATATCTAGTTAATTGACTTCTACACCTAGAGCTGTAAAAAGTTTTCAGAGTATGAAGCCATAACCAGAGACTAGAAAGAGTTGTCTTCCACTCAATACTAATGCCTAAGACTTTAATTAGACTAATAATATTAGCTCTGGATTTTCAAAAAAGCTTTTGCTTTTGTCCTGCTAACTCTTTGGGGCTATATAACATGTATGTACCCCCCTCCACTTCCTTGGAAATCCAATCCTTATCACTCAGCCAAAGATGCTCTGATGTCAGACTCTCGGCATTCACCACAGGCACTTCCTGATGCCTCCTGTCTTGAAGAAGAATATTTTCTTGGGTACATTGCTCTTAATTCCTCCAAATATAAAGGATTTTAAACACCATTCTAAGGAAACAGAAAAAAAAAAAAGGAAAAAAGGAAAAACTTCTTGCATATTGAAAAGCTGACATTAGCCTGAGCTAGTTACTCCAGTCCTACTAATTGTTGCTTCATGAACTGCCATTGTTGTTCTGCTTCTTATCGAAAGTTATAATGTATCTCCTTTTCTACCCCAAATCCACCTGCTCTGTCTTCTTTGACTCCACTGCATGTCCTAGTTTTTTTCTCTCTTTGGGGAGATTAAACAGCAAGATAGAGGAAAAAACCAAACCAAACCAAAAATAAAAACAAACAAACAAAACCCACAAAAAAAACCAAAACCAACCAAAAAAATAAAACCACTCTAAAGCCACTAAGGGAGCTTGAGACATCGAAAAAGTAATGTCAGTAGAACAGTTCAGCAATTATTTTAAAGACAAATACAACCACATGTTCAGATAATAATTCAACTAAAGATGTTTGCTATTTATGCAAGATGGGGTACCAGGACTTTGGTTTCCAACACTGGCTAAGTATTTCTGGAGGAGCAAAACTCATTGTCTAGACTGAAACTTCAAGCAAACCACAGAGCATTGCATGTAGATCCAAAACCTTTCCAGGCACAGGGGGAGTTAACCATCCACGTAGACAGAGTCTGCAGGGATGTGGGAGGACTGGGATCTATCTTCAAGCAGAAAGATTGCCAATATCATGTTGACAAGCCAACACAGGATCTGTCCTTTTTCTGCTCAAGCTACTCTGTGCCCTAAGCCCGTTATTAGGTAGGCACTAGCGTCATTGCATTAATTTTTAGTAGACTGAGGAATAACAGTACTACAATACAGCAATAACACTGTAGGCAATTACTACTTGCATAGTTGACAGCCTTCTGTAAATATACTGAGAGACAGGTTCTTCCATGCAGAATTGCATACTTGCTATTCGGTCGGTCAGACACCTTACACTCTCTGTCATTGAATCATACACTGCTTTGAAATCAAGAAAATGTCTTTCTAAGATGTCTTACTACTCAACCAGAAGCTCTAGGCTCACTGCTGAACATGGCTTCATAGCACATGTTATAAAGAAAGTCAGAGCAGGTATCTGAAAACGCATTCCTTGCCTGCCTTAAAAAAAAAATTGAATCTCTCACCCCCACCAATGACACCAGAGTTAGCCCAATTGCTGTTTTCTGTATAAAAATCCTTTCCTTTTCTTTTGCCTCATGCTTAGGCAAGTTGGAGGCTGCCATTCTACAATTTGCCCTTTCTCAGCTCACCTTACCACCGGCAGTCCTCTTTCTCCCAACGATGGGAGTGGAAAGGGATTTGTGCACAACTACCAGCACACTCGGTCTTCCAGCAGCTTAGCTCAAAGGACCATGAAACCCAAAATGTTCTCTTCCTCTCCAGCAAAAGGGAAAAAATAGAAAAAAACCCCATCTATTTATGGCTGCTAATTCAAAGTTAAATGAAAATAATCTCGTTTGCTTCCATGGGTTTTGGATGAGACCCACAGATCTTTATTTTTAGGTATGAAAGGATCTTTTGCTGGCTGCTTAAAATATACCATGACTGACTCCTCATCCACAGGACAATACTCCTCCCCTGCCTTTGTTGCACTTTGACAATGAAAGGTCCTTTTTAAGTTTTGTCCAGCACACACTTGTTTTCCCCAACACACACTAAATACTTTGTTAGAATGGTTTTCTGGAACAGCATTTCTTTCCCTTCTGTGATGAAAGGCTTCTGTCTCCTTCTCATAGCCCTCCCTTGTATAGCTGAGCATCAGAGTCTACTGCATTAACCCTGTCCTCTGGCCATATAGCTGGATGTCTCTGTGTGAGTAGACCATCTGAGCCATGTATGCCAGTTGTAATGTACTCTGCAAACCACAATGTTAAAAAAATGTGCTATCTTTCTCAGATTACTGTCACTACCGGGAATCTTCTTGGACTTATGTTGTGCTGAATCGGATCAAAAGCACCAGGTCAATAGCAGTCCTAACAAATTAGGGCCTGTTTTCTTTTCATTAACTGTTTAAGGAATTTGTTGTGTACTGCAAACAACAGACAATGAACTTTATCAAAAAGTATCTTCCCATATATGAGAACATATTTTCCCAGTCAAGTAAATATGCGTAAATAAGGTGCTGCTGTGGGAGGTCACCCGAGACTTTAAATCTAATCCATATTCTGCCTACCATGGCTATCTTGCCAAATGGAAATTAGACACCCTGGGACAATTTTTGAAAACAACAACCATGAGCCCCCAGAGCATCTAAATAACATCTGAATGGATTTAAAGATTTGCGTAATTATAGTGGACAAGAAATATCTGAGCAGAGTGGCAGATTTCTGTGGGACATGAAGTGCCCATATTCATAGCTGCCTACGATTATAAATCCCATTCTTCCCCTCTTCAGACTGAGTGCTTATGTGCACCAAGAAATTTTGTTCATTAAATAGACTATTTCATATAAAACTGCACCAAAAGTGGAAAACACAGTTTATCCCAAAGTAGATTATTCCAATCTGGTGAAAACAGATAAACCAAATATTATAAAATACTTAATATTAAAATAATTACATAATGTACCAGAGTCTTACGACTGGAATAAAAATAAATTCAAGCATCCTCCCAAATTAATTGTGCTGTTTATGCTGCTAGCAGAGACAAGGAGTTGGTTTCCATGCTACTCAGTATCTGTGGATCCGTCTCATTTTCAACAGTGGCTATCATTCTTAAAGAAAACTTCCCTTCTCATAATGTCAAGCTAAAGTCAGGTCACTGCCCAGTCTTCCAGCCCTTCAGCATGTAAAAATATGTTTTTTCTTCTGTACACATTGTCAGACCACATTCCTACAGACTGAGAAAACAGCACACAATCTAAATCAAAAATAATCCAAAAATACTTTCATAATGAACTCTTTAAAAAATATTTTACACCAAGGACGGGACTGAAAAATTCCCTTACAAACAGAGTATCGGTTCCTTTTCTTATTAAAGAAGCTCTGAGCATTAACCAGTATTTCCTAGAGTTTCAAATCATATTTTACTCCTGATGAAAGGATCAGAGACGCAATTATTTAGTGAGCAATTCTTGACAGCTTTCTGGAATCTCAGCACCAAGAAAACTGAGATTAATGTGTCTGCTCCGAAAAGTGCCAGGACAGCTGGAAGTTACACAGAAAAAAGGTATCAGGTTCTGACTAAATGAGGACACTTGGTCAGCTTCCTCTTGGAAATTTTAATTCTAATTTTGATAACAATAAAAGCAATCCAACATATCTAGAAGGCAGATAGTTTGAAGACCCAGACCCTAAGTCTTTAAGACTGGGTGATACCTCAAAAGGACATCAGTAGCAAAAAGCACCATCCAGTGCCAGGGGACAAGACAAGATCACAGCAGCCTCCTGCCTGCAGCTCCCGCTTTTGCTGCCACTGGTACAGAAAGTGAAGCTCCTCTGCAGGAAAGCTACTGCCCTGCCTCTTCCTCTTCCTCCCTCGCTCTGCTTTCTTGACATAGCTTCAGGAGAAGCAAAGACTCAGGAGAATTGGAAAGGTGTTTGTAATGTCTCTGCTCATCCCAGTCACATCACCAGAGGACTGAGTCCTTGAGGCCAATGAGGAAAAAGCTTTCAATCCCTAAAAAAACTAATTGAATTTTTAGTTATGTTCACATTCATTTTCAGGAAAATCCAGATATACCTGTTTTTAGGTGTACTGCACTTAAAAGACCGGGAGAATGACAAAGTCCCACTACTGGTGGATGCTTGAGCACAGAAGGAAGTGACTGCAAGGAAACATTTAGTTTTCTTCAGTGCAGCAAACCCGTGCACTAGGCCCTGGAGCCCAGGCTGTAGTGGGTATTTGGCAAAAAGCCTAGTAATATCATAGTGATTTACAGTTCACCTCCACTAAAACAGTAGCCACTCACTCCACAGCAGGAGAAAACAGCAATCCATAGGGACTGATATTGCAACCATAAAATTTCCTTTCAATAGGATGGTGTTACTTCTTCATAGCATGGAAGGCACTGACTTCCTCCTGGGTAATCCTCAGCAGGACTAGGAACTTTGTCCATAATATTATTCAGATTTATGTCAGATCCCCATAGAACCAAGCAACCATAAGAGAAGACTGACTGTAACTGTCTATCATTTACATTCTTAATTATTATCAGGTGGCTTAAATTCAGAAAAAAAGAGAAGTCATTTGAAAACATGGAAAAAAAAATAAACTGGAAAGCTAGTCAAGAGGAAGAGTTATTCCATCTAGCACACAGACATGACAACAAGGGACAATATGAACTGGAGCCATCTCAGACCGCCTGTGGGTGCCCTGCCAGTACTAAGAGCAAAAATAGGACTCATAACCAGCATCTGACTTCCAAGACTCAAGGCTGCATAGGCTTCTGCTGGCAGCTGGAAAAAAAAATCAGATATAAAACCAAATATTAGCTGAAGCAGAATAAAAAGCAAAGGACAATCTCAAGGACACTGAAATATTCCTGATGTCTGGGAGACCACTTATTTATGAATAAGGGCTTTCTGGATTTTTGCAGAACTGCAGAGTTATCACTACTGACCAACACCCATTGCACTCAGAGGTACCTAGAAAGAAGAGAGAAGTACTCCTTGGTTCAAAAATAAAAGCATCAGCACATGCAGGTGAACAGATGGGAAAGGATTGTAATGCCCTGCTTCATCTGCAATCTTTGCCTTCTGCCAGAATGAATCCAGCTAAATATCTTTTGAAAACAAAACAAAACAAAAAAACCAAGTCCTTTCCTTGAGCTACACTTTTATCTTGGGTTGTAGGGGGAAAAAAATGCCATACTGTGTTGGCACTGGGTCTTCTCCACTTAGAAACATTAAAATTCTCAGAAGCAGGAGCCACCAATACTGAGACTGCAAAAAAGGGAAGGAAATGGAAACAGGAAAATCGCCACATAACCACATACTTAAATAAGCATATCAAAGCAACACAACAGGACCCTGGTTAGCTTCATGTTCCAGGGATCATTTGTACCCTCATCCTACTCCAAATCCCTGTGTCCTGCTTGGGAATCTAGTTAGGTCAGATCATTATCACTGCTGGGCCAGTCCAAGTCACCCATAGAGGACAGGATCTCCAAGTAACGAGCAAGAAGGTGGCCTTTGAACATCTGTTCTATGTGGTGGGAAAATAAGGAAACAACAGCAATTTCATCTCCCCTGACTGATGCAAGCATAAGAGTTCATGCTAGAATATGTGGAGAGAGTAATACTTTTTTATAGCACTCAAGGCAACATTTTCATGGAAAGGTGAATAGCAGCAAGGCCAGATCATAAAAATGGCCAAAATGGAAGACAAACAGAGCTCTGTAACAGGCAATCCTTTCCCTTGGACAATGCTGTAATACCATATCTCTTTATCTTACCAAATACGTCACAAATAAGCTTTGTATTTGAAAAAAACACAATCCAGTTTGATGTTCTTTAGTGCTTTGACTGAGTCAATGTTATCTTTGCACTTATATGGACCTTTCAGTTAAAGAAATGTTTGATTTCTAGGTAACTGTATTAAAGCTAATCTGGTCTGTTTGGAAAAGACCTCTGTTTTCCCCTCCTACTAACATTTCCACATCTTTCCCTAAGGAATCTTTTAAACTTATTTTCCTCTGGAGAACTTTGAAGGCAAATAATCTTAAACCACATCCTCTGGCAAGCCACCACCTTGTTAGCTACCAGGATGTTAGCTATAAGTAGACTTTCTCTCAAACGACCTAGCACAAATTTATACCTGGTGATGACAAGGATGAGAGCATGCACTCAGAAATACCTAACTGAGCTGGAGTTGGAATCTTATTTCTTCTTCAGATAGTAATGTTCATCTTCCTAAAGCAAAGTATCCTCATATTGTGCGCTGGGATTAGGGGACTATCATGACGATCTGAAGACAAAGCTGGGTGATTTTATATTTCATTTTCTCGGTAGAAGCCCTTAGGGACTCCTTAAGTGGAACACCAATATAGCAGATACTTTGTGACTACAAAGAAAAAAGTCGAACAACCCCAGGAGTACTTTGAATATGTGAGAAGAGGCAATAAATGGAGAAGAAACACAGGGAACAGACAGGGACTCTGAAGAGAGAGGCTACGAAAGAAACATGTATCTAATAAAAACAGTATGAAAAAAGAGTGATTGTGAGAAGCAAGCAAGACTGAAAAAACTGGCTGAATTTCATTTGTAAGGTGATCTGAAGGATGACTTGCCAAGTCCTGCCAATGTACTTAGGAAAAATGGTCCCACATTTCATTCACATTCCTTCTATCCTTTCACAAACTAAGAGAGTCACAGAAGGTATGGCACAAATGCCTAAGGCTGAACAGGCTGAAACAAGCCACAGGCTGAACAAGCTCCATTCCCTTTCCAACAAGCCTAATCTGAAAGAACAAGGAGGCATGTGGGCACTGATGTAACCGATGTACCTGGAAAATCGCCACCATGAATGAACTTGAAACCTTTGTGGTAAAAAGACACCATATATACCTGCAAAGGATTCTCCACATACAGAGGACACGATGCCTTCTGATGCCCTCAGCTCCTGTTCCCTTCATGATACATGATGTGGCAGCAGAGCTAGTAAAAAGTTAATTCACATAATTTCATCAGAATACCTTAAAGAACTGTGTGAGACTTTCAGGTGATGCTTCAGTTCAGGTTACTCAGACTGAACAGGGAACAAGAATAACCAATCACCCGCTGAAGCCCTCAGACAACATCCTATTTGGGAGGGAAATGTCCTGGGACAAAAGAAACCCAAACCAGATTTCTCCTCTAAGTATGGCAAAATTATTACTTGATCCAAAGTCTTCAATATAAGAACTCCCCATGGCTCCAGCTGGGAAATAGTTTCCTGTCTTACTAATACTTTTGATATGGTGACTTTCATTTTTTCTTTCCTGAATTAGGATAAAACCCTAAAGATCTCAAGAAGGAAGGGTGATCTTCTGCAAGAAAAAGAGGCCTTTTTCAGAAATGAAGTGTTCTATTTTAACCTAAAGACTAAAAAAAAAAAAAAAAAGAAAAGAGAGTTTAAACTTGAAAAAAATGTTGTGCAAAGTGGTTTTAAAAAGAGGAAAAAAAAAAAATCCACAAAACTGTTGAGTCATACTACAGACCATCTTGAAACTTTTTCCTCATAGTATATTTGAGTCATTTTTCTCTGAAGCTAAACTTTTCTGTAAACCATTGAAGTTTTTAATTCAGTGTTTTTCAGAAATAGAGACAGAGGTCAACAAGTGTTCTCTAAAGTGTGACATTGCCAGGCCAAATATGGAAGAAATATCAAGTGCTTATGTTTATGAATTCCCATGACAGGTGCAAGAAAAATTGTTTCAGAACAGGGTGAGAATGAGAAAGAAGTAAAAAAAATACATATTCATTTGTCAAAAATTAGGAAAACTTTTTTACTCACATTGCATCCTACACAACTGGGGTGTTTTCTGCTTGGAATTTTACTTTGAGAGTTGCTTTTTAAAGGTTCCACCAAGTAGAAAGTCTCCATGGATGAGTTTTCAATATTGCATTCAGTCATAAAATCACCTTAGTGTGAAATCACTGGCTACTCTCCTGCTCTGGTGTTCTGGGAGTCACCACCCCCTGGGGGATTCAAGAGGGGAGAAAAAGGAAATAACTTGTCACTGAAGATGCCAAGCTGCAGGTCCAGAATTTGAAGTACTTAAGAGCTCTAATGTAATGTGGTCTGTTTAAAAATATGGTCACGCAAGAATTTCACTTCTGTTTTTTTTAATTAAAATCTTAGTTGAATGAAAAGATGAGCTTGACAAAGGTACTGGAGAGTGCCGCTTTGCTTAACAGGCTGTGGCAAGTATCCAAATTTCAGTCAGAATTGTAGCAATCTCATATGCTGTCGAGAAGTAGGACTTCACTCTGACAGAACGCATTGCAAATTTTATGAGATATGATTTAAGTCAATTCTTGTAACATCCATTACAGAACCCCTCAAACTGTCTGTGCCTTTCTTATTTTATCTACCTGAAATCAGGCATAAAAACAGAACCAGATTAACATACAGAAAAAAAAAAAATAAAATTAACAAAGGAAGAAAAAATATTTTAGCAAGGGGCTTCTTCCTGTCCATATACTGGAAAAACAATAACTTTTACAGATTTCAGGATCCTACAATATATTCAGCAGTCTGCTAGCAGACAGAAAAGGCGGAACGGCTGGCAACACAGAGCACCTTTACACCGGGCTTTTGCACTTTAAGAAAACTCTGTCTTAAACGAATTTTTTGTGTTAGCTTCTTGAAATAAAGGTGCTCCGGTTATTTTCAGACCTCTTTGAGGCAGAGACCTCAACGATCCTCAGTGCTCCTCAGAGCCCTACGCTTTGGACCCACCCCAGGGTCACAACATGGGGGGGACAGGGGGTTACTTGCGACACCCCCGGGAGAGCCGCCCCGCAGAGCGGAGGCGTGGCGCGGTGCAGCCGCCAGGTGGCGCCAGCGGCCCGCGGCTGCCGCGCGCCCCGCAGCAGGCTGCCTCCTGCTGGCTGGCGGGGGGGCGCCGGACACACCGACACGCAGACGGACGCACGGACGCGCAAACCCAGCTGGCGCTGGACAGCGTCTGCAGAGCCGGGAGCACCAAAACGGGTGGCACTGCTGCACCCTGGTCCGCGCTGCCCACCGTGCCTAACCCGACGGCAGGATCCCCGGGGGACAACCTCTGCCACATGCAGGGTGACAAGGACCCCTTAAGCAAAGGTGTCAGTAACACCAGGAGCTGTGATCCAATATGTAATATAATCAAAAGCCTCACATTTAGCCTTGAGAAAAGGACACTGAAGAGAGAGCTTATTGCTGTTTACAACTACCCGAAAGGAGGTTGTAGCATGGAGGGTGTTGGTCTCTTCTCCCAAGTAGCAAGTGATAGGACAAGAGGAAATGGCCTCAAGTTGCACCAGGGGAGGTTTAGATTGGATATTAGGAAAAAATTCTTTATGGAAAGGGTTGTCAGGCATAGGAACAGGCTGCCCAGGGAAGTGACAGAGTCACCATCCCTGGAGGTGTTTAAAAGGCATTTAGACGAGGTTCTTAGGGACATGGTTTAGTGCTAGAGTTAGGTTATGGTTGGACTCGATGATCCTGAGGGTCTCTTCCAACCAAAACGATTCCATGATTCTATGATTTCTACAGAAATCCTTGCATGTTTTATTTCCTTACATGCTATCTTGAGCCCACTGCATTTTCCCAAACCAGAATTTCACCACACGGCCACAATGCCTGCTCTTTGTCCCACAACCAAAGCCCTAAATTTGGGCTATGCCTCTTCCACCTTCTTAAAATCCACCTGCTACCTTCCTCCCTTTTATCTAGCAGGATCTTAATTCACTCCTCCTCTCCACATTCCTGCATGCCCCAGACCTCTCTGACTCCCAAATCCTGCTTTATAAGCTGTGTGTACCGCCTGCTGTGGAATTTATGCCTGGCCAGCCCACTCTCCAAGCCCTCAGGCCACCTTGTGCATCTGTCACCCGTTCCTAATCCTGTGCAAGCCTGCATTCCAGACTGCCACAGCTCTGGCATCTGCTTTTCAGCGGGGGATGCCCTGCACCCTTGCAGCAGAGAGAACAGCTCTGAGGTCAGAACCACACCTGCCACCTCTCAGCTGTTTTAGGGGAAGACACACTGCATATCAGCGTGATCTTCTGAACACGGTGGAGTGTGGCAGAGAAGGGAGCCCCAAACCATGGACAATGCAGCAGAAAGGATGCTGGGTGGCCCTGCAGGTCTCCCACTCAAAGGGACATGTGCTAGGCTGCAGGCTGAAATAAATCTCTGCCTTTCCTTTCTCACATAATTTGATTCTCCTTCCTTGCCACATCCTTGTTGCCCATGGCATGCAAAAGACAAGGAGGGGGCTGAAAACCCCAAAAGTCAACAGGTCTCACTTGAACATGCATTGTTGCAAATGGTGGGAAAAATTAAAGGCCTGGACTTCACTACTGCTGTAGCTAGGGAGTTGGTTTCAATCCCCATGGAATACCTTTGATGGGGACTACATGTATGATTAAGAAGGGACTGTGACAGGTCTTAGCTGGTTTCCATTCCCTTTTCTTCACCTAAAAAAATAATCAGTGTCCCATATAGACTTGTATCCTTTCTCTGGCAACAGGCAACATCAGCTACCTGATCAAGATTGTTTTGCAGTTTAGTCATCTCTGGTTCACAGCAAACTCCAAGCAGTCCAAGGGAAAGTATCTATTTACACCCTTTTCCATAGATGACATCTGTGCTGAGTTGAGGAAAGGAGGAAGGATTATGCTTTTAATATCTTAATATATAAAATCAGATACAATAATATCTTAATGACAGGATCTTAAAACATCCTTCACTTTTTCATATGTTTACATAAAATAGTAATCTTCCTGATTGCCAAATCTTTTCAAAGCATTCCAGTAATTGCCCACCTACACTGCTGCTTTTGGATACTAGCATTTAATGAATTTTATTTTTTACAGTCATCAGAATGTGTCTAACTGGGAGGAGATGATACAGCCAGGCTGCGTCGTGCAGTGGCTGAGCAAATCCAAGGTCAGAGCTACTAAACTATTGCAAGTCTAGAGCAGGCTAGCTGGCTGTAGGTTCTGAAAGCACAGTCAATCAGAATAGACTTTGAGCATCTGGGAGCAAATCAAGTCATAAACTTGGAGAGATCACATATGCCTGGATCCCCATGGGCAACGCTGAACTGAGCAAGGCAAGGCTTAAAAAATAAAACCAAAAATAATCACACATGCACACCTTACACACACCTCAGCATGGCATGAAAAACAAAACAGCTTAAAAGGCTATTGTCAAGGCATGGGGGGTGAGGGCAGTTTATTTAAAGAAAATAATAAAAATAAAATGTTTCTTTATTCTAATGTGGAGGCCTAGGATTTCATGGCAATATATGTGTTATATTCCCTAAGGGTTTCCTTCCTTCCTTCTCTCATACAAGTGCAGTGAGACAATCAGTATGATCCTAGATTAGTTTCCTGTTAGTGCTTCAGTACAACAAACTGTACATTTGTAGTAAAAAAGATTGTTTCTATAGGTTCAGGAAGAATATTAAAAAAAAAAATAAGAGATTAAAGACATCAGGTCAAGGTAAATCTGTTCTCAGCATTCTCATTCCCAGTTTACAGATTTTATATATGGTTTCTTCTCATTCCTCTCATTTTTAATTTAATTCAAGCAGTATTCATCATCCAATTTCAAAAACATCCCATTAAAAAAAAATCAAGTGATATTTGTATCAGATTTAACCTACTTTTCAGGTATTTTGACAGGGATTCTGGGTTTAATGTAGACTGCTACAAAATGATTGCTTGTTACCAGAGAAAGAAAGCTGCTTACAGTAGGTTAAAACTAAGGAGATAGGTCAGCCTAGTCTGACCAACTGCCCTTTTAATCAAAGATTTGCTCAGTTCATTCTTTTTTTAAAATTAATTTGAACTCAACAAGAAATACATGACTGATAGACTGTCAACATGCCTCAGCACAGGCTTTGTTTCAGCAGCAGCTGGGTCACACCCCAGGGCAATGCCAGCATGATCCAGCATCAGCAGGCGAAGAGAGTGGGGCTGTTCAGTCTCCTGCCCACCTCCCCTGTGGCTTTTCTGACAGCAGAATTTCTGGCCAGGATTAGCTATGAAGACTATGGCATAGCTGCACCACAGGGTCTCAAGAACACTGATCAAATCAATTTGTATGGGCTGGGGATTCTTCAAGGTGTAACTCGGAGGAACATGGTGGGTCAGAGTGACACAGATCATGCTTCAGCCAGTCCATCAGCATTTTTTCAGAAACTGTGCAGAGAATTTAACAAACTTGCAGGAGAACAATCTGCCTGGACAGTCACCTTCACCCTGTCCTCTGCACAAGCATCATAATTTATCTTCACCTCTAAGAGAAACTGGCTCGAGAAACTGGCCTAAAGAATAGGATGTAACATCCTTTCTTCAATATTCCCTCCATTAATTGTAATGTTAAATAATAACCTGAGCTATGTTATGGCCTATATCAAACCTTTTTAACTATTTCCTATATCCTATTTAAAAAAAAAAAAAACACAACAAACTCCTCTTATGATCTGTCTTTCCAACATCACTAGCCTCTTCCTAGTTTTTTGCCTTGTTTTGTTCTCCAAGTTAGAGTTGCTTGCAAATATGATTGTTCACTTTCTGCTCTGAGGACTGTTCTTGCATTTCGCACTGCATGGAGTAGATGGCATGGGGAACCTTCCATCCTCTGCAAGGGGAGACAACAGCCATGGACTTCAAGAAGCATGAATCATAGACTTGTCCAACACCTGAGGAAAACTAGGAGCTGGAAGAGACAAGCAATAGAATGGCTGTCAAGGATGGGAAGCAAGGAGGAGGGAGAGTACAAACATATGGGAAACTAGTAAGAAACTGGAGAGGGACGAAATGGTTGAAGATGGAAATGATGGAAGAACAAGAAGCAAAGACTGAGAAGCAAGATCAAAAGGCAACAAACAATCTGGAGGAAGACAGGCATTTTTACCCTTTAACAGAAGCACAGAGGTTAAAGTTTATTCATAATCCATAGTCAAGATATTATTTAAAAGTTCTTCCATCTACTGATGTAACCAAGCTGTAAGTGGAAACAGCCAAAAAAGATGGTTATTGTTTCTGGAAGAGAAAGGGAGGTATTTCATATTTGCATTTGGTACCTCTTCAGTAAGCCCCAGGGTCTTAAGCCATCCTCATCTAGATAACTTACAAATAGGAGTTAGAATGGTATATTAGATACACAGAAAACCATCACTGAAGAAGCTACCATAGAAAATGCTGACAAATAAAAACAATGGCAACCTCCAGAAACGTTTATCTACTCGTTAACCGTACCACCTTCCCCAAGGAAAAACACAAAGTTTGAGGAAACCAGAGGCTTTCCATAAAACATAATTTTTAAATTAATCACCAAATTTCCATCCAGAAACCCCAAGAGAACTTTAAGATTACCTCACTGAGGAGGGAGAAAAACTGTATATAACTCATCTCAGACCTTACAAGCTACAGTAGAAGATTCACTGAGCCTGAAGTAGTTTTGAAGTCAAGCCATAAAAAGCCCCTGTGCTCGTGTGAAAGGTGTGTACAGGCCAATAGAGGGCATAAATATTTCCCACCATTTGCACAACTTCTCGGAGTCCATTTCAGAAGCAGGTTGTTGCAGGACAGATGGGGCCAGTAAGCACAGAGAAGAGGCCAGGGTCATGGCACGAGGATGTTTGTTAGCAATGTGATTCTATGTTCAGTCAAGTACTTGTCAAGGTCAGTAAAGGGGTACAAAATCCAGCTGAGCTAACACCAGGCATGTGTGAAGCAAGTAAATAACAGTCCATATGGACATGGCAGCATATTGATACCGTGCCAGCTCCTAACACTATAGAGGGTATAGGCAGGTATATATTGGCAGCATAGAAGAGCTGGTTCTCCTAGCACATTAATAATCATCTCACTCTTCCAGGAGCTGATGGTTAGGAGGATGCTTTGCTGTTATGGCAAGTAGCAGCCTTACCAGTTTTTGCTGCATTTCACTGGGTAACAGTTAGTGATAACCGTCCCCAGCAAATGTACTTTGCAAAGCAAGTTCAGAACAGCTATGGATTTTTTATTTATATGTCCCTGTAAAGTTTGGTTGCAAAATTAAATACTTCCTCCAGACACAATTATATTTTCCAAATTTCCTCCTGTTTTGAAAATAAAAAGGTAGTTTGTCACACGATTAAAGAAGTTGCAGGTCCCTACCTTAGACTGACAGTGCCTTCTTCATTGTCTTCTTATAAGCACTTTAGATTTAGCACTATACGCATTCTAATTTACTCCCCAAAACAATAGTAATAAAGTAAATACATTTATGTGATAAATTCACTTCATTGTGACACCACATTGTGGTTTATCACCACTCTTTTGCATTGTTTTTCTTCCTCAGAAGGACACAATACCTGGTCATCTCCATACACATCTACAGGACCAGGACAATAAGTGACAAAACCTTCACCTGGAATCACAGAATTTAGCAAACCCAGCTGTATTGCTCTAAAATCTGCACATGCTGGCCCAATCTCAAGATATTCATGCACATTATTTATCTTGAGTGAGATTCAACTATTACCCAGAATAAAAATTATTTTAAAAATTGGCCAAACATGGATGTAAGCATGTCAGCTTTGATACTAGATGTTGGAGTTTCCTAGAAATTAATCCTCCATTAAAACAACAGATGGCCCTGTGTGTTCCAGGGGCTCACAGCACACATGAGGAGCTGGATGACTGATGGACTTATGAATGACTGGCTCTGCATAAACCCTAAGTTGGATTAGTATAAGCTCGTGCATGTCAGAAATGGTCTGCAGTATTGACATTTAATGTCAGCTTCGTGGAGCCAGACTTCTTTTAGCCCCACATAAAATAGTGTCACGTGTATGGGACAGTGTAGGAACATGTAGGAATAAAGACATTCTGGCAGCTTTACTGACTGCTTTGATGCTTTCAGCCAGCAACAAATGAAGTCCCTGTTGATTCATCCTTTAAATCAGTGACAGCTACTTAATTAACACGACCACGGCCAAGCTGCTTAGGACTGGCACTTACCCTTCTTAAGGAAAGGAAAGTTGTACAACACATTTTGAAGGGCATCTCCCAGCAAACCCATGGTTCACATTTTCAGTGAGTCAGGTGAGGTACAGTAGCACAGATAAGCACAAGTCATGTCTGGGCAGCCTGATTGGAACACAGATGGCTCACAATCCTTTCCTACTCAACTCCATTCAGCACACAGGTATTCTTTCTCATACAAAGCCATAATTCTTCACAGATTTTCACAACCAAATGCTTGTCTATTACTCAAATGCTTTTGCTATCTACAGGAGTTGTAAAAGGTTGATCAGCTACAAGCTCTTCAAAGACCATGACAGCCTCTGCTATAGACCATTAAAACCCCCTTTGCCTACCTTTTAATAGTCACCATTTGGACAGTTCTTAAATGGCATAAGCAAAATCTGTCAGTCACATGAAATGCATGAATAAGGTACAAGTTACCCAGGCTCCAAAGATACCTCACTGAGGAGGGGGGAAGCCATATACCTCATCTCAGACCTTACAAGCTGCAGCAGAAGATTCACTGGGCCTGAAGTAGTTTTGAAGTCAAGCCATAAAAAGCCTCTGTGCTCATGTGAAAGGTGTGTACAGGCCAATAGAGGGCATAAAAATTTCCAACCATTTGCACAGCTCCTCAGAGTATGTTTCAGAAAGAGGCTGTTGCGGGACAGATGGGGTCAGTAAGCACGGAGAAGAGGCCAGGGTCATGGCACGAGGATGTTTGTTAGCAACGTGATTCTACATGCAGTCAAGAATTTGTCAAGATCAGTAAAGGGGGCAAAAGGAGGCCTCGTCTTATTAAGTTTACAACCCTGGGCTGAATGAAAACAAATTGTTTCCAGACCTTTTTCTTCATTCTTTTTAAGAAGTCTAACCATAGAATCATACACTACCATGTTAGAAGGAACTTCAAGGATCAAACATTTAAATACGTGTACTTAGAATGGCTTTGAAAGCAGCTCTGATAATAATACTACTCAAAAAGAAACTACAGTAATTTTTCATGCAATAATGTCTGGCTGTTCCTGTACTTCATCAAGAAGAGCATGGAGTTAACCTTAGCTTTTATGTGCACAAGCAGAAATATTCTCACCCACGCTCCCTCTCTTCTTGCTTTCCACATGCTTATAGGGCAAACAGAGGGAGATGAGGGAGAATAGCACTTTTTTTCCTCTAAATACTTTGCTGTAAAACACAGAATCCCACTTTCTGCCACAGCTGATAAAGTAAAAACTTTCCATCTGCAACTCATACAACTCCATATCATATTCCCTCCCAAGAACAGAAGCCAGATACATTCCTTATCCTCATCACTCCGTAGAACCTTATAAAATACTGGCCACAGTTGCCAGTAGAGCACTCCAGCCATACCATTTCCCCAACAAGAGGGAGAAGAAACAGAAGGAAAGGTAGAAACTGCAACTGGAATGTGAAGCACTGAAAGAAAACAAAACAAAACAAGAATGTAAATTCACATATTTCAAAACATGCACCAGCCCAAGGGACATCCCGTTGCACATCAGTATTGGGTGTGCTTTTACAGCTACCCACTGAGAGGTCAGTTCGGAGAGGGGACCTGGTTGCAAAGATTTATTTGATGCATTTCAGGTTTCACCCAGAGGACAGTAAGTGAGAGAGCTGCTCAGAGAACGCCTGCAGTCACTTCTTTACCATCAGAAGCTGTGCTCAAGACAAGCCGAAAGCCTTTGGGAGCTGTGTTTGTTAGCAACGTTGCAGGGAACGTGATGCAGGGGAAGAGGATTGGCGTGCTGTGCCCGGGAACTGCCGTGCAGCTGTGTGGCTCCCTGCTCTGCCAGCCTTGCTCAGAGCTTGTTTGCAGCTATTTTTTAGCTACACTGAGCTGCCCTGAGCACCACATGGGAGTACGCTGTCTCCTGCCGTAGATACCTCACAAAGGGCCTTTCATCTACCAGAAATGTTGAGGGAAAGAACACAGAGAACAGTTCTTTTGCCATTTAAAAGAATGGAAATGTAAGCTACCAATTTATTTAAGAAAAAGGAAACAAAGAAACAAATTTATCCTGCCCAAACTACCACAAAAGACAGATACTGGAGAACTTACAAGCACCACCAGAAGGTTAAAGCTAGTCCTGCCAGAGGCCTGAATAAAACTGAAAATAGAGGCAAAAGCTAATCCATTTTATGAACTATCAGCAGGGTTTATTTTTATTGCAAAGAAACTTGCTGGTGGCAGAACACAGACTGTCCCGCTGGCTAAAGCCCACATATTTCAGCATGAAAATAAGCTGTAGTTACCAAAGCAACGGAGTATCTCAAGACCTGAACTCTGGCATCGCACCAGTCACATTGCTATAGGAACAGGGGACTGGTGGACTTGACCATGGTGTGTGACAGCTGACCCCTGACTTGTACAGGCCAAGAGTCTGTTTCCCTTCACACTGGATATCATCCTAGATTAACTTCTGTGCTGTTCATAGCTGCATATTTTGAGAGACTTCCGGCACAGAGAATATGCATGTACATTTTAGAGAGGACATATATATTTACTACAAGCCCTGCTAGTTGAATAACAAAATATACATATATTTTTCTGTAAATGAAAGAAGAAGAACACAATTTTTTTTTTAATTGGTTACACAGACACTTTGGTCTTTATTACTGGAAATCTCATGTACTTCAGAATACTTAGTATAAAAAAAAAACCAACTCTGGAACATCCAAAGGTAACTATCTGCTGTTCTATTCAACCCCCTTCACTCATGTAATTAAGACAAAAAATGGCATGCAACTTAGGAGGAAGAGAAATGCAAAGAAATTAACAGTTCATAAACAATCCAGAGGCTGGAAATAATTTTACTGAAGTATTTGGTGGATATGTATGTTACATTGAGGAAAAAAAAATCCAGAATAGTTTACCATGATCAAAAACAAAGAGAAGGAAGAAAGATAACAAATCTTCAATATTGATTCCTGTCTTTGTAGACTGTCTGTTAGATTTTCTTCATGCTCACCCTTTCATTCTTTATTCTGTCTCCTATATATGGGAAAATCTTCCAGTCAGAATGTGAAAATCCATTGCCATATCTTTCTTCATATATCTCTTTAAGACTTAGCCCTTGCTCTATCCTTTCTAGACAAAGGACAGACAGCTGGTGTACCATGGCTGCTGCTCATTATACTAATCTTAATCAGTTCACAGCTACCGTGCAGTCCTCCTGTCAGCTTGTCTCTCACTGTACATCCACACAGCAAGAGCTCTGGGCAAGGAATATTTCTTATCATATATAAGCACTGAGCCTGGCATGATGGAGCTCTAATATCTGACATACCTAGATGCTATCAGATAAACAAGGAAATCATTTGACACAGCTTTTGTTACTAACATTAAATCATCTGAAGCAGTTCGATTTCTAAGAGCTCAGTAACACAATTCTGCTGTTGTCATCTGCTATTTTTGTTTGCATGAAGTGCTCTACATCAGTACATGAGAGGCACAGATGTTGTTCCAGTGTTTTCAGTGGAGTCAGACCTCACATATCCAAGAATAGGTATTAGAGAACAATTAATACTTGGGTTTTTTTAATTTGTTTGTGTGTCAGAATCTTGCATGGAAGTTTAAAAATACACCCACAGAGCAAAAGAATTTTTTTAAATAGAAGAGGCGGCAAATGTTACAAAGGCCAGACTTTGAGCTAGGACCACGAATTTGAACCTGAATTTGAAAGTAAAATGTTTTTACATCTCCATCTCAGTTTAAAAGGTTTAACTTAAAATCACCTTTACAGCATCCTGATTTTTGTGACAAGCTGCTTCAGCCTGACCTCTTACCTTGGCTGGCTCAGACTCACGTTTGCAAAGGGAGCATTTGCCCTGCAGCTACTCGTATTAGTTATAAACCGCTCATCGGCTCCTGTGCAGTGGCTGTAATCACCTGTGATTGTGTGGATAGGGGACAGTTTGCTCAGATAGAGAAACATCCACTTGCCTTAAAATTTCTCAAGACCTGTGTCCAAGCTTTCTACAGTGTATTGGTTCAGAGGAGACTGAAACTCTCAGCCATTCATTGGATGGTTAGTCTTTTTGCCTTTTGCTGTTAGTGGCCAATGCACTGCTGAGTGAAAGAACAGCTTACCAGCAGCTTGCTTTTACATGGTGCTGTTCTGAAGAAGGGGAGCAGCAGATGCTTCCACTCACCTTAATGGGGACTGAAGGCACCATCTACCAGTAAAGCTTTACAGATGTGACTCAGCATCTCCCTTGAGCACCATCATCAGCTCTCCAGGAAAAGCCAAATCTGCCTGATCACGGCTAGAGGACCAGCATAGTCCAGAGCACGGTGAAGTCACACTGTAGTTTTCACAACAGGCCAGGATTGGTCTCCAGTCAAAATTCAACCTGTGAAGCCTGAACCCACAAGTCTACCCCACCAAATGATCCCCTTTCTACATCATTGATTGACTAAAGGATTAGAGGCAAATGACTGCCAGAATCCAATCATCCATAACACTGATATCATACTTGGAGCACCTTGTAATGAGTGCAGTGCCTTTAAAATAGCTCACATTTAGAAATGTACAGTCACCATTTAGTGGAGTGTTAGCAAAACAGACCCTTTAGGTATTAGGTCCCTCTTGAGAAATGTGAAGCTTTGGTTCCATTTCCATTTTACTCATAAGAAGAACCACACTGTAGAGTAATGAAACTCCCTCCATGTGCTATTGCCAGGTCTTTAAAAAGCACTGGCAGGGCTACTTATTTTTTATATTAAACAAAGAATGTAAAACTTGTTGTGGCAAAAGTGAACCAAACAAGTTTCTGGGCTCAACCAGTCCATGAGTGAAACACATCACCATATGGGAAAGGGGAAGACACACTGTAGGGCTCGTCTATGCCTTTCCTGTGGATGAGGCATCTCATAGTTCTTGTGCTCCAGGATACCACCAGCAGGAAATCGTGCAGAAAAAGTGCACAGTGCTTCTTTTTATTCAAACTAGTCTTTGCCCGTCACCTTCCATGTAGTCAATGGATGTGAACATATTCACATTGTGGATTCTTCTCTCCCATCCATATACTGACTCTACTGTAGAGGATGACTTTGTGTCCCAGTAAAAAGCCAAACAAGCACAGAGGTCAGGAATATCATTCTCACAACTAGGGATTCAGAACACAGGTTTTATGTGGCAGAAGTAAATGCAGCAGAAGCAGATGGAGAAGCAACCACAACATTACTGGGTGGAAGTTCCCACCAGGATTATTTTTTATTCAAAAACCAGAAAAAAGCAAAGAAGTCTTCCCAAGAGCAAAGAAGACACAAGCAGTACCTCCTCTGGCCTGAGGGTAAAACATGTGCTATTTGGCTTGAGAAGAAATTTGCAGAAAGAGTATTCAGACACAGTGGCACTGTGCTCGTACACAATGACAGAAGCAACCACAGAAAGAGGCAGATGCAGCGTCCTCATGACCAGGGCACAGCAGCAGGTTCACTTGACGGTGCTGTGATCATCAGACAAGGTAAACAAGTCTAAGGTCAGTCCTGAAAATGCACTCAGTAGGACAGGACTGGGTGCTGGCACACCTATAACATCGCTAAAGCCATAGCTGGATGCCCAGACCTGAGCTCACATGGAGCTCCTGGGGCAATCAGTAGAGAGTGCATGAGTGGAACATGTAGGAATGGGTGGAGGCTCCAGGTTAGGTCACTCAATGCCTATTTGTGTGCTTAGGGCCCCCAAAACTAACCACCTGAGTCAGGTGACCGGAGGTAAGTCCTGTAAGTATCAGCCTGCATGACTTGTTGTCCTGCACACCGCAGCAAATCTTCATTCATGGCTGGCAATTCCGTTGCAAGCAGAATACACAGCAAACGAGTTCCAGAGCCCAGAGTGTCACTCTGCCACTGGGAGCTTGGGTGACTGCAGCTGCATGGCTGCTATGCCTGTGCCCTGTCTCATGCCACCCCAGTCCTCAATCCCTGACTTGACTTGCTGGCTTGATCTCAGACCTGCCTCATTCCTGCAGACCTGAGGAGTGATCACAGGATTCTTGGCCGACCCAAGGATCTTGGTTATCATCATGGGTCCTGTTTCATCTTCTTGTTTGGATTGGTGGGACTGTGCCCTTGTCAATGAGGGTGCTACTCCCATCTGCCTCGCCATGGCTCTCAGGTCCCTTTCCTTCATGGAGCAGCCTGTCTTGCTGGACCCTCGAAATGGGCAGAAAAAAACCTGACAACTGATTTTTGCAATTCTGGAAATGACCAAGCAAAGGTAAATTCCAAAATATTTTCTTACCCTGCCCCTAATTATGTCATCCACCTGTTCACATAGACATGCAGAGATGCACACTTCATTGATACTTTTCAAGTAAGTTGCACACAATAACGTCATACAGGTGAGCATGTGGCATAGAGGATATGAGCCAGTATCACACCTTATGGGAAACTGGAACCCTGAAGGAGTAATTGAATTGTGTGGAAGAGGTTCTCCTGCTGCCCCACAATGAGGATAACTGTCTAATGAAACAACCCATTTCTTTCTGCTCTTTCTTTTCAGAATTAGGTTTTGCTCAGAAAACAAAGAACTACTTAAGAGAAGATGATAACATTTTTCTTTTTTTGTAGTTCCAGATACTTAAATTACACTACTTTAAATCCCTTCATACGCAGATACAGTGGGTATACAAAATGAAAGGAGTCAGATTCCAGTAAAGCCTTCATTAAGCCTGGCCCATTTGGTTTCCCTCTGAAACGGATAGCAAAATTTACAGAAGCTAAAAGGCCTCAGGTGATGTATTATAGAGAGATGCAATTGGCACAGAACAGAAGCCAACTGAAAATGGTCCCTTCAAACCCACTGTGAGGAGACTGCCGAGGGAGAAAAATCAGAGTATCAGTTATTCTTCCCTTGCCATTTTAAATTGGCTACTTGCAACGTTTTCGTCGACCTTCTTTTCAGATGCCATCAGCCCCCACTGATTCAGATAAAGTCTCATTCATCCAGGGAATGAGGTTTGACTACAAAAGGGCCACCTAAGAAATGGATTAGTCACAGGAATTTACAGAAACTAACCACAGGAAGGAACAACCAAATAAAATACAAAGGAAAAATGCATTGCAAAAAAGTGAAGTGAGAGCTGCAGAACTCAAAGGCTACACACTGGCTCTTGGTATACAAAACTATGTAAGTCTGACGTAGTTGCTGTTGGCCAGATAGTAGGCTTATCTCCTCTGAGATCATCAACATCTGTACGTGCATTTAAGAAGGAAAATTTTTCTAACCATTTAAATCACTAAGATTTCTTCCATTTTTATGACGACAATGAGGAACAACATAAAAAAGATTTGCAATATAGATTTTTTTTCTATTAAAACTTGCCCTTCAAGCTCTTCCATCCTACCAATTGCTACTTTCCTAGCAGTTAGTCCTAGCAATTTTCCTTATTGAAAATCATTTCAAATTGCTAGAGTAGGTGGGTTTCAGATTTTTTTTTTTTAAGTGGAGAGCCCTTAAACAGTAGAATGTGCAAAATCCCCAGAGGGAAAGTATGATATAATTTTTTTTTTTTAATTCCTAGATTTCACATCTACATCATATGGGTATTAGATAATTATGACAAAGAGTAATAAATCATCTGGTCAAATTCTATCAAATTTTCCATTCATTACTTTTGGAAAAATGTTCAAAATGCTTGCTAAGAGAGCATGCAAAGGCAGCTTGGCATAAAATAACGTATCTTAGTTAAAACTAAGATAATTTTTCAATAATCCAATCCTTAAATTAAAAATATGTCAAAACAAATAAAAGCAAATAAAAATTAAGAAGGCACCAGATAGTTAAGTTATTCCTTTCAACCCAGTAAGACCAGCCATGGAATATTCCAGAATTACACATGGGGAAGATTATCCCAGATGTGTCCTTGCTCTTGTTAGAAGCAAAGTGAAAGTACCAGCAACTGCCTGTCCACGTCTGATCCTCCAATATATGCAACAATCACACTACTTATTCCCAGCATTTTCCTGTTCATTTGTACTCCTGCAACCTGGTAGAAGCAAGGTGGTATAACCACTGGAAGAGCTATCTACATCTTGTCTGAGATTTTCAGTTGTGTATTTCCCTCCCAAAAGAGGTTGCCTCCACAGCATCTCAGAAGCCTCCTCAGATCAGTGTAAGGGCACCCTACAACTTTACTAGAAAACAACAATCATGTTGCAAGACTAAGTAGGAGACTACATGTTCCAGGCTCCTTTCACATTCAGAGGAAACTGAAGAATCAATTACTGTCTCAACTCAAGGATAAGTTTTTGTGATTTGTTTACTATAGAAATAAGGAACCAGAACCTAAAGGCTTCTTTTCACCCAGAATGCTGTGGCCAAGAGTAAGATCCCATGCTGCTAGCCTGTCATTGCAATGTGTGCATGACATGCTGTGACTGGTTCTCCTTTGGTGAAATGATTTTAGAAAATTACCTTCTTTCTGCAGAGGTTATTTTCCCAGTCTACATTCCTCCCCAGACTCAAACTCCCAACATCTGGCTGCAAGCTCAGAAGAGAGTCATACAAGGTTTCTTGGAAAGAATGTCAGACGTTAGAACTTGCTAAGGGAAGACATCAGAAAACTGAAAATAATAATAAAAGCCTCTGCCTTCAGAAAAGGGAAAATCAAAAGAAATTAAGAGGAAGTAAGAGGGAAGACAGCAGCATCCTAACTAAGAGAAACAAAAAGAGATTCCCTTCAACTTTATGAAACCACCTACTTTAAGGTCTCTCCTTATTAGAGATCAGTGCTAGCCTGAAAGTAAGGTGTCAGGAGAAGACAAGTGGAGAATCATAACTCATATCCTTCTCCTCAAAGTTTTTTCATTTCCCTTGGGGCTACTCAGTAGTGGCCACCATCAGAGGCAGGAGTCTGGACTAGAGGAATGTCACATTTAACAAGCATGCTGAACCCATCACTCAGCTAAGTACATTACACTCTGGCAGGAGGGCAAGTAGGTTTCAAGTTCATAGAGTTGACATTTTGCACTATATTACCCTTTTCTGTTCATTATAGCAATTGCAACACACCATCCTTAGAGGTAAAACACTTTCACTGATAAACAGGCAAATCCCCACCAGTATTATGGTGGAAAGTGAAGCAGCTTCATCATGCTGTTCAACACAGGACAGAGCAGAGAGTTTCCTGACAAGCTGTTCCACATTAATGCCTCTGTGATTAAAGAAAGAATGAGAACAATTATGAAAGTCTGAATTACTGAGCAGGAATGACAGCTGACATTCACAGGGCACTGCCTCCTTCTCCAGACACTGCGCTTTTCTAACCCACACACACCTTGACATTCACAGGTCTCTGAGTCTGTAAGTGTAAACTGGAGTCATCCTGATCTACAGCAACTAAGAAGCACTTCTTTCTAGTCCTCTTAGTTGCTATCTACACAGCAACAAAATCCCTTTCTTTATATTTTATATTTATATCAAGGAGAGAAGTTACAGCTGATTAAAAAACATGGAAATATGCTGAAACCTTCCACCTGTGAAACTGGACGATAAGGACATTTGAAAGACTTGCTGTGGTGTTGTTGGAAAGAAGAGAGCAGCTTACTCAATATTTTAAAATATTTCAAATTTGAACAGAATAAAGAGGGTTTGTAGCCATGGTAACTTCCACATTCATTTAAAAAACCCCTATAATATCTCTGAAGATTTGTGACATGATGTAGCAAGCATGTCACATTGTGTAGGCTTATGTTATGTCTTGAAAGCCTGAATGACTTGATGTGACCTGGCATGATGCTATGGATATTCAAAAAAATTCAAGAGAAATCGCAGTTCTAGTGGTAAGTAGCAGGGAATAAGTTTTCACATAGGATTAGAAAAGAACACAATTAAATGACAATCTTAAATAATTCTTTAAACATTATTCATTTGCAGAGTAATTTCACAACATGTAAGGTAAAAGATTATAGAACATTTTGACTGTAAAGGAAAAACGTCTTTATCCAACATGTGGTATTTCCACTGGGACTACACAGCTATTGTAGTAAGCAGGCAACATCTTTTTTTCAGAAGATATAAAAATGCTGTTATTTTAAAAATGCATTGCAAATTCAAATTTAACTACTGGAAAGTTTATATATATAGCATTTTTTCAGTATTTAGGCTGTCACACTTGGAACTTCAGAGTGCTCATTTAAAATGAGACCATAAAAGCTTCTTGCTTTGATTTTTTTTCCTATTTTGAATGAAAATTAAGACTTTAAAATAACTTTCAAGCATGTACTCTTGGAAAAGTATCCTTTTTGGCATCATTAGGGCTTCAGATGCTGGATCAGACACTTGTTTTAACTATCAGACTAGGCACAATATGTGAGATCAGGTGAATGCTAGTCGAAAAAAGATTAAATGATACTCAGGGGAAAAAAATCAACAGAAATTTGTTGCATTTTTATTTCTTAACTACATCACCATGCTTTGCATTCAGAAAGTTCCAACACCATGAAAACTTCTAGGGAAGAGATAAAGGGTTTAGCAAGGGGTCCACAGGTCAAGACTGTAGAGGAGGTGCAATTTATATCCTCTTCCGTAAGGACTGATCCTGCAATCTAATGTGTGTTATTAGAACCATGCATTGCAACAACATGAAATATCTCTGACAGAGATGTTGCATTCCCAAAATAGCATTTGTCATTACATTAGAGTAGGCATCAGACCAATGTACAACACTTTTTGTTATTTCGTAAGTTGCCTGAGAAGCAGTCAGATATGAGAGACCATTTCTAATCAGTTTGCATTGTAATGAAAGCAGCATTTCATGGCACAAACTAAAAGCACCCCTGCAGCACTCTTATAAACAACAACAGCTTTCTCCCCAGAAACAGAAGAAAATAATTTCTAAGAGAACTATTTAATAAGGGAGCTACTAGGCAATAATTTCCTCCAAGAATCTTACTTCGACACCATCTTCCTAAGAGGTGTTGTAGAAGAGTTGTTGAAATTTCTTTCCTTGACATTCTTGCAAAACTTTGACAAAATACACTTTGAAAAGCATGCTGCATGGAACAGTCTTGCACTAGCCCTGAAATGATAACAATTATTTATTTTATTCCTTAGAGAGGCAACGCTTTGAGGATGTGGAACTATCAAATAATGGTTAGGAAAGATCATCTGGTGCACCTCATGGTCTTGTTGGACTTAGTCCCAAAAACTAAATAATTTCCATTGTGTTCAGAGACATTACCCTCTCTGCCCCAGAGATGAGCTCCCTACCTAATGCAATGTATTCTCTGTATTGTGAACAGAGCAAGCTGCAGCAGTAGGAGCAGCAGGAAGTCGCAATAAACATTCTTTTGCTTATTTTGACAATTTGGATTGCTCCAGGTATTTCTCACCTGTGACACTCATAAGTGTTCAGTACAGCTCAGCTCATGTTTATGCTCTGATCCATCACTGGCTCACACACTACAAGTTGGAGAATGTTGAACAAGCAGGTTTTTTTCTTTCACAAACCTCAGTCATATTGATTTCTCTCAGGATCTGCCAGAAAATGTTTAGATCACCCACTGGCAATAGGTTCTGCCTTAACTGTCTAAAAGTATGACCACTTCATAAACTGCAAGCAGACTTCCACTCAATAGACTTTAATAGCTAATATTTGCTTGGAGACCTTTGTCTGCCCTCCACACTCACGACCTGCTTCCTTTTTGAGATAAATCATAAAGAGATGAGCCATAACTGAGACAGAATATGTCCATTTGTATTTCTTTTCTTCATCTTATGGAACTGTCTAGAATATACCACATGCTCATAGACACTGACAAACAGAAATTTGAAAACATGATCTCTTCCTCAGACAGTGCAGTCTAGTCTCACTTCAAAACTTCTCACAAATAATTATGACCTGAAATCTAACCAGTGTTCTATCTTTCTCCATGCAGAACCATGACCCACAAGCCTTTCTTCCACCAGTAAGAACCAACAGATGTTCAACTGTAACTTTGCATGATGTTACGATAGAGATTAAAAGCATTTTGATTCAGAAGGGACTGTTAGGATCATGCACATAGCAAAAGCCTCAAAAACTCTCACGGAAATGCCAGTATCACGTCTTGGCACCAGTGATAGTTTATGTAGCCATTGGTAAGTCCCAATCAGAAAAAAAAAAAATTCAAAGAGCTTTCAATTGCTCTACAGGGCTTGCGCCTGAGAACACCAGCAGATGAAAAAAACAGTGTCTGTTCATCATAACGGCTCCTGCTGGATACAGAGACTTTGAGGCTTTGCTTGGCGCTGCTTGGAGGAATACCTATTAAACAAATGTGTGCCTTCATAAATTCATATTACTGTTTTCGCTTCCCATTTTTTGTGATTTATTAGACTAAATCCTTACCTGCTGTGAACTGCGTTGACTTGCTCATGTTACTGCAGTATTGTTACAGTATTTTAAAGCCAATATAAGCATGTTCTACTGTACCTTTTTTGGTTCCGATTTGCAACGAACAAAACAGTAAGTTTTATGATACGCCCTTTGAAATGTTAGTTTTCTTTGGAGTCTAAATTTAAACTAGATCAGTCTCTGGTCCCACCAAGGACAAATATTTTAAAACTGCTGCCAGCTATGTCTTTTAGCCTGCTGTCTCTCCTTTGTAGTTATTGATGTTGGCATTATATCACCAACCATTTTCTTGGTGTTTCAATAGAGTTATGTTTAATTTGACATTTTACTTTCTGAATAAAAAGACAGTCTCAGTCATGGCATCGGTTTCAGTGGGTATTTTCAAGCAATAGAGTCAATTATTTATGCATTTTTAACAAAATTTTCTTTCCCTGGTCTCATTGAGAAAATCATTAAATAACTATCCACTAAGAGATTTCCAAAAAGCAGGAGGCTATTTGCAATGGACTACATCATGCTGAAAGGCTGAAGAGACCTGAGAATGGTCATTGAGCCCCACAGCTTTTCAAAATGAGGTCAAACCTGGATCAGAACCAGACACCTGGCTCCTCCTGCCTGATGCATGCTCTAAAAAGAAATTCTCAGCTTAGTTCCTAGTAGTAACATTTGTTGTCATATTTTATGGGCAGAAGGAAAAGACAATCCTTTTCTTTCCACAGACCTATTCTGATCTTGTTCTCTGATTATGATTAGTTCACTCTGCTATGTTGACCTGTGAGAATTTGTGGCAACAGCTGCATAAACTTTGTATTAAAATTATACACATCAATATTATATTGAATTAAATGTGCAATTCCCACATCCACATTGTATTGTTCTCATCTGTCTGTTATCTAGGATGGGACAATGTCACATGTATGAAGTAAATCTCCTGGCACATCATTACCAGTGGGCTCATGAGAACCTCACTGTACAGTGGAGTGCTCTCTATGTAGGAAACTATAATCCCCCTAAACTTCGAAACCCAGCAGTTTTGCATTATACCCCTGGTGTCTTCGCTGGCACAATTGTACAGGTCCATTCCCTTGAGTGACAGGCTGCATCAAGATGATGTGAATTACTGAACGCTTAAGGAAACTGGTTTCAGAGTCTCGCTATTATCTGAACACACACTTTAAGGTGAGAATTGGATAAGATAAATGTCTCTGTTTTTGTCTCATGCTTATACAATTGTTCTGCCATAGTTACCTTCAGGACATGAATTATTCACCAGATATGATAAGAAGACTGGAGCTCAATAGAAACCTGCCAGGTTTCCAGGTCTCATTCAGATGCTAACATTAGCTTTCATCTTTCAGATAATACATATTCAAATTCATTTGCTAACTTATTCTTTGACAAAGGAAGTACAGGTCACATTAAAGTTAATTTATGAAATCACTTAACTGAAACCCCACACCAGCCTTTTGCTTTCACCTCTCCAAAACATTAGCAGGCTATATCACATATCATTGCAAATGCTTTTCATTAGAATCAGCAACAAAGGTGACTACAGTGCAGCACAACAGCTGGTTTTAAGAAAAGCAAGTCTCAGTAAACTTCATTTCAAAGGCCCTGGAAACCTAGCTTTGCCATCACAACACCAATTCACAAGTCATGATGTGTGCACCTGCATGTTATAACCTTGTTTTGAAGGTCATGATGGCAATGAGTCATCATATAACGTATCGAAGAAACATGATCAGCTTTTGATGCAACATCACAACACCACTCTACTAACCAATTCCTCCTGTTGTTCGTATTAAAACCAGGAGGATGGAAACATGGAAACCATTTCTATGTTTATACTTTAAAATCATGATAACTTTCATGAAGTTCACGTGGTCATGTTCAGACAAGATGTAAGGAAACAGAAAAAAATTCCTGTGACCATAGAAGCCTGCACACCCTTATTATTCCTGCATATGTAGTGACAAATCAGTAATGTGGTCAGAAAAAAAAATATAGTATACCGAACTATAGCAGAAAGTTTTCTCTCATTTTCCACAGAGTAGATTTCATACTTCTGTCCGGTGGATAGACAAGCAGGTAATGTCAGCTTTCAAGTATTTGTAACTTTCCTCTCTGTTTCTAAATTTGCTGAGGGAAATTTGTCACTTTCCCCCTTTCAGATTTTTATCTCCGGTTTTGTCAACCTCCAAGTATTGGAGTGGTCTTTTCCAAAGTAGGAACAATTCGTTCAAGGGAGTTCCAGATGCATATGGGCTTTCTTCCTTCTTTTAATGCGTGGTGAACAGTTTCCACTCATGGAAGAGGCTGGGACCATTTCTCCACTGGTGATTATGGCAGGTTTATCAGCAAAATAACTTGCACACTCTTCTTGCTATATAGGTCACACTGTAAGCTATTTTGCTGCAGTCATGCTGCACCTGACATATTACTTGCTGTCCTATTTAAATTTGCCTACCTACACCAGTGTAAGAACTAAAGACATACGGTGTGTTGACCTCCAACCCTAAAAAAAATTTAAACCTGACAATGACATAGCTGGTAGTGACCAAACTCTCAACATGCAGGGCCTTTCAGAAGCAGAAAGGTCACAGCTAACCTGCTCCACATTTGAAACAACTCTGCTTAAGTTTTGGCCACCAAGCTGTTACTTGATCTCCCAAACACTACCATGGTAAAATAACATGAAACTCTACCTGCACTACCTTATGCCACTTTACCCTAAAGAATTCTGAGGACAAATACATAACTGAGAAAGGTCCAAGAGTCCTCTCAGATCCATTGCCATATGTTCAGTGTTTTCTACCTACATTGATAACTGATTTTGAACAGTGAAAAAAAGAACACCTTTGGTGCTTCCTTAGCAAGCATAGACTCCTTGCTGTTCACAAGGCAAACAAAATCCTCAGGTTCCCTAACTTCCGGCCACTTTTCTATTTCTTAATGCAAACTTGAGTTTACCTTGAGTGGATGTCAGAGGCGATCTTAAGGACAGCTCCTTACAGCACATGTCAAAATGCCAAAACAAACCAACAACAACCAACCAACCAACCCACCCCACTCCATGACAAACCCAAAACTTTAAACCTGTAAAAAACCTCAGGAAACAGACGAAAGCTTCACTCAGAACAGTCTCCCTCCAGAGCCACTGGAAGTGTGACACCACTTTTATATTATTAGATCAAACATTATATGATAAAAACATATATTAGACCCAAATTAGCCTAGAATTTCCTGTTTTCTTCAGATACGCAATCTCTCAATTTAATTCTGGAAGTCTTTAATCTCAAGTGCACAAAAGAAGCAGAATAAGAATAAATCCCAGATGAGAATCTGCCTTCCTCACCCTAAAGTGAAGAACACTTGGCACTGAACCACAGTAGAACTTGCACGTAATCTGGTAACAGAGAAAACATTGCTTTGACACAATATAGCCTATATGAAATTTGGAACAGCACAAGAGGAGATGGATACAAAAAGGTTGCATAACAGAGAACTGTTAGAACAAGCTGTTATTTTTCTGGAAAAATAATAGGCAATCTGCCTGCAAGTTACTGATCCATTAAAAAGACAAATAGGTCTTAGTGAAATTACTTGAAGTGATTTTTGTTGAATCTTCTCTCCCAGAACTCCTCACACCCCGCCCCCTCCCAACTCCACTCCCCAAACCTTAATTTTCTGAAACATACAAGAAGATTAGTGCATAAAGGAGAGAACATCTGTTTCTTTTCATCCATAAACTAAAGATGGTTTCCTCTACACAGAAGATTGCAGCCCTGAAGATTTGAGACTGTGTTTGTTATTTAATGAAAGCAGGCAATAATGTAACAGGGCAATGTTTCCTTTTAAAATGAATGAGTGAAGTTGTATTGTTAATCAGTTATCTTGCTTTATTCCTCTAGCACATGGGACAGTATTCAGGGGTAGTGGAGTAGTTCAGGTAATCTTCACATGATTTCAATTTTCTCTTTTTTCTGGCTTTAGCAGGTAAGCTCTCCCACATGGTCAGCAGTATTCTGATATAGTTTCAACCAGGATTTTGGTTTGTTTTGCTCCTGGAATACCAGTGTGATCTCAGGTATCAAGGCACTATCTTAACACAGGCAGCACTGGAAAAATCCTATGGGAAGCAAATTAATCTCTGGTACATTCCATTGACACTTTGTTGCTATGATTGTATGGTTGTAGATTACAAGCTCTTTCCTTTTCTGAGGATTGGCATTGTTAGGGTAATTAATTAATACCATAAAAACTCAAGAGCAAGCCTGCTTCTTGAGTCTTGATTTCCCAACTCTCACACTACTGTTAACCTCAACTAGAGGAAATGATGGAGTTTGCACTTTGCCTTCTTAGACCGTTCCATTCATATGGTCGACATGTTCACCAAAGACAGGAAGATCTTTTCAACATAAGCAAGGTAAAACTGGAGCTGTCCCTCTCATAGCTTAATTTCTGCAGCTGAGGATTTAAAGGTGCCCAATGTCTGAAAATTTATGATTAAACCCACATATCCAAGATCCAATGAAGTGTATGGCGTCACTATCAGGCATTCTCTACTTCAGTCCAGAAACTATTTTTGCCCTTCTTCTTTTTAGCTACGACAAATAGATAAGCCAAAGAGAGAGCCAAAGCTATGAGGGTTTGGATAAATACATCCCTACTACCTTTCTCAGAGAATCACACACAACAGGGCTGAAAGAGATTCTAAGAAATCATTTTATCACATTTTTCTGTTCTGAATTAGGAACTATTCTCTCTAGACTACTCTTGACAGATATTAGTCTACTTTGTCCTCGGAAACTTCTGGCAGTTGAGACACCTCACTTTTCCCACACAGACTATTTCAGGCTCTTCCTATTCTTACCATTAAAAAAGGACACCTGATTTCTAACCTGTATTTATTTTCATAAAATCACAGAGATATTTAGGTGGGAAGGGACTTCTGGAAGTCTTTAGTATAACCTTCTGCTCAGACCAGGGACAACTTGAAAACTAGATCAGAGTGCTCAGGGCTTTCTCCAGTGGAACTTCGAAAAACTCGTGGGTTTCATTATGAGTCTTATTTTTCTCATATCTCTTTGGAATTTTGTTTGCTGTGAACTATGTCTGTTTCCCCTTAGTCTATCACTGTGCACCTCCAAGAAAGAAGAATGTGACCCTCTGTTCTCTGCAACCACCCAATAGGTAACAGGAGATGAGAAATAATATCCCAGGAGACAAGCAATGATATCCCTCTTAGCTTTTTCTTCTCCCAGATGAACAAACCCAGCTCCCTTATCCTCTCCTCCCACATCATGAATCATCCTGGTATTCCTCTGCTGGTCTTGCTTCCATTCACAGATGTCTTCCAGCATTCATCCCACTTCCAAAATTCCCCAAAACAATATTACCTTCCACTTTGCCTGACATGAAAACCCTCCTTGCACTTCTCCTCTCCAAACTAAGCAAACCCAACTATCTCATTTTTGCATGGAAGGCATGTTTTCTGAGCCTCATTCTTTTTGTTCACATGGGAACTTCCTCCAATCTGTGCTCATTTTCCTTGACCTGGAGACAAGGTGCACCAGCCAAAATCATGTTTACGCTCAGTATGGAGGAAGGATTATTTCCAGGATATTTCATTCAACATTATTATTTATACAACTAGGATAAATTTAAATTTTTCCATTGTTGTATGATTTTGCAGATTCACAGTCACTTTGCACCCCAGTGTAACTCTTTGGTCCCCTTCTATAGAAACATTGTCTCACCATTTTCCAGCTTGCATTTAGATTAAAATTGGCAACTATATGAGTTTAAGTCCACAGACATTTCCTTGTTGAATTACATCCTATTTTTTTGGTCTTTTTTTTTTTTCCAGACCTGCAAAGGTTACTTTGAATTCCAGTATGATTCCCCAAACTGCTTGTACTTCTTCTGCAGTCTCTGCTTCTCTTGATTAAGTTGACTCATTACTTTTACCCTAGCTTACACAGCTGCCCATCTCAGAGATAGAGTGGTTCTCCCAAGAAAGAAGTGCTTGTACACAAATCTACAATTCTCTTCCTTTTACTCAAAGTTCATTATTCAGGACTGCAACAAAAAATTACTTTCTGTCACTACAGAGCTGGGAACAGGATTTGAAACAAATGGTTGCATTTCCACTGCACTTTTTACATCAACTTTATGAATAACTTTTGTTTCTGCAATTTCATATTGACCAAAGCATGCACTGGCACTGGTGACCTGTAACTATGTACCTACTGACACCATGTAACCAATGTATTTTACACGTGCTTTACTGCATAGTCTGTTGGCACTTACTCAAGTATGTCTTCTATTAATACCATGATGTTCAAGAACTCCCACTCAGCTCAGACATGAGTTGGACAGACCTGCTTCTCAGAAAAGAAACCTGTATTAAATCTGCCCACCCCTCTAAAACATACGGGTTCTTCTCAGAGTCTTTAGAAGAAACAAAAGAATCCCTTTGTTTTATCAGGGAGAGGGTATTGACAACACTTCTTAAAAACAAACAAACAAAAAACAGGGAAGAGGCGAATTCCCCAACACTGGACACTTTTAAGGTTCAGCTGAACAGGATGCTGGGCCATCTTGTCTAAATCGTGCTTTTGCTAAGAAAAGTTGGACCAGGTGGTCTTTGTGGTTCCTTCCAACCTGGTATTCTATGATTCTGTGATTTATTTTAAAATTTATTCTTAAAAATCAAGTTTGCTAGCATTCTAGAACCACTAGAACTGCTCTACACATTGAAACATTACATATCTGAAAATGAATACCTTTGACCTCTACTTGATATATTCTTGGCACTCACTTCAAAATCCATCGAAGTCAGTGGACTTGGAGGAAAAGGGAACAATGTGAACCTATACAGGCCAAAAATAACTTGGAGGAAGAGGGAACAATGTGAGTCTACATGGGCCGAAAAGGTCCACTTACTGATTCCAGGTTTAAGTCTCGGAGGAAAAATTTGAACAAAATAAGCAGAGTCATTTTGCATTCCAGCTATTACTACTGCATACCCATTTTACAAAATATATTTGACAACTATTTAAAATAACAAAAAAAACCCCACTCCAAAATGGTGTATCAGAAAAATATCAGCCCAGTACACACTTAGTCTGATTGCAGGGTCCTTTCTCTATACTCAGCTTGACAGTCTGAGAACAATGATAAACACTATGATTACAAATCCTTGATGTATTTTACACCTATTTCACTGGGGAATTAAAATGCTTCAGAGCAGACATTCCAGAGGATATCCTATAATGCTGTTATCTGGCCTCTTTCTAATTATTTTTTACATCCTGTAGGTAGGCAGATTTCCTTTCAGTGGCATCCACTGACTACACGGACTCTTTCACAAAGTAGAAGACAAAGTTCCCCATACCCTTCTTTTTGTCTGCCTTTCTCATTGTATTCCCACAACTTGTACCCCTACCTAGCTGCCTCATTAAGTTCTCTATTCCCACCTCCCTCCTTTGCCCCCCCATCACTTTGAGGTTAAGCTTATTAATGTTTTGACTGTTTGTTTTCCAGGACTACATAGCACCTTCACTTTCCAGCCCATGGCAGTGAACATCGCAGTGGAAATTTCACCCTCACACAGGAAATCAAAGAGGAGGCGTGTGGCCTTTGCCAAGAGTCATTTCTGCAGAGACCATTTGGGGGGCCCTGCTGCCCCATAGAACTAAAATTGGTACCTTTCAGCAGCTTATGATTTTACTTGAAAGGGAAGAAAAAAAACAGAGTCATTGAGAAAAGTTTCCCAAGTGAACCTTTAGACTCACAAGGCAAAGAAAGAAGGTTCTTTTTTAAAATATAAACTGCTATAAACTATAGCACTATAAACTGCTGCTCTGGAATTGAGATAAATTTAGTATGGATTCATCACTGAGAAGTAACTTGTCCTGGTATGTGAGCTTTTGAAGCTGTCTTCACTGGACTCTATAGAGAAGTAATCAGAATGGCATGTATCTCACTGTATACGTGCTCTTACATGGGAAAATTGAATTTAATCCCCAGAATTCCAGCTCTCCACATTCTGTTCTTAGGCAGGCAGCTGCTTTTAGAAAAATCTTTTACCTTCTAGCCAGACAAGGAGCAAACAGCATTAACTGCAAGTGACCAGAAGCAAAGCTGCTGCTGCAAACACTGAATGCTTTGAGCTGTTTCAAGAATCTGACTTGTGGTTAAGTGTTCTGTGAGCAAAGCAGAGTGGACAAGAGAGAAGGGAAAGAAATCAGAAATTACAGGGCTGATTAGGGATCTAAATAGATCTCTTTTTGTCTCCAACTCTTCTTAAAGTCCTTTCATGGCTTTTGAGTTTAAGGAACAACATACATGACAAAACACATCTACTTTGCGAGATGAACTCAATGAGTCAAGACCTTTACATTTGTAATATTTGTTTTCCATCTTTCAGTGCTCTGCTGGCTGTCAAACTAATGCACATTTGATGGTGCATGAAGCAAATCCCTGGAGAGAAAGGGGAAAGAGCCACTGAGGTCACTTATCCTGCAGCTAATGTAAGGTCAGATTTTAGTTTTGTCAGGTCAAGTTTTCTTCATGTTGTAATCAGTTCAATCTCTTTGGCCTAGAATCTTCTCTCACTTGCCTGATGTGAACTGGACTAACTTATCTGAAGACCAGCACTTAATTTTAAGTGTGACAAATAAAGAGAAGAGAGAAGTTTTTCCACTGGTCCGTCCTTTGTGCGTATATTTGCACTTACACAGATTGAGTGCAACTTTGTAGTTTTTCACACTCATTTAATGTTTGCATACCATCAGATAGTGTTAGGATGCAGCACTATCTAAATTTAATGCCGTGTGAAAAAATAATTGTTGTCAGGCCACCTTGACCACCAAATATTAGAAGGGAACCACAAGCACTTAATCTAAGTTTCACAGCGACAGATATAAAGATTATTTTCATAAACATCTAAGTGTGAAATACAAAGAGTAAAATCCACAGAGATAGGGAAGTTTCATGGGATACAATAATATGACAGCATACGCAATCAGTGATTATACAGATTTTTAAAAAGAAAATGTTTTTTCTTACATTTTAAGAAGAAAGTATAAATAACTACAATCAAAAAGAAAAAATATACTTTGAAGGATATTAAGAGGGGCTAGAGCAGAAAATGTTACCTAATTTAAAGACAGTTTTTTGGGAAGGCTGGAGCTTTTGCAGGTGGGAATGTTTGCATAAACAGAGTTCACTATCGGAACACTGTCTTGGTGCCAGACTGTTCGTATCTTAACCTACATAAGGGAATGAGATGCAATCACACCATGTTATCTTAATCTACATATACTAAAGGCGTTTCTGTTGCTTCATTTGTGATCAAGATAATTCTTCTGACTTGTTAGAGCTCAAAATAACATGAGGTCCGAATTGGATCAATGCTACCTAAAGGAAATAGTATTATTTGCCTCAGTGATGTTCTGTGGTATCTGAAATATCAAAATAAAAATTCAAGTACTGATAGATACCTTGTCTCCCATTAAGCTTTCTGGCAATAGAGAAACAAACACAAGGGCTGTAATACGAGGGGGAGGCACATCAGAGCTGTTACCTCAGTAGGGCTGGTATTTGTTTAATCCTGTTCATTATTCTTAACTAACACAAGTCTCAGCTGTTTCATACTTTTCCTCCTGATATTGCATTGATAAACACACTTTAAGATATGGGATGCTTATTTATTCTAATTTAGGGTATCTGGGGAATTGTATCACTGGAAGGGAATTATGTTATTCCTAGAATGGAGATGAGAAATATGAGACTACTCTCCTCACAGTTTATTCTTCATATTTCCACACCATTCTTCCAGCACAGTTAGGTCAGCATGTTCAGTGTAGGATGTGTTTTTCTATGGTTTCCAATGAATTGCTGGAGATGCTTTGAGACTACAAGGACAAAGGAAAGTCTACAAACAAGCTGACAGGGATCCTTAATGTGAGCCACAGAAAGCTGACCACACACACCAGACCAGATCATCTTCCACAGTAGAATAAATGCAGACCTTATTTACTCTCAGTTTCTGTCTTGATCATCACCACAGTTCTCTCAGTCTTTAATATCCTGGCAAATAGGAGATGTCTCATGCAATTCTGAGCAGAAAAGGAGCTAATGGAAAAAATTAGAACAATGTTCTGCTGAATAACATACTTTGGGTGAATGAAGATGTTTTAACCAATATAAGAGTAAAGTTTTGTTTCACCTTCTTGTCTGATTTATATGACAATACAAACGAGATTATTTAAGCGTAATCATAATTTCATACATATTCTGTTCACGACACTCTGTGTCTTATTTCAGTTATGAAAAAAATTTCTACCTTATAAAACATTTCAGTTTGAGCTTTCAAAATTTTCAGTTCCTTTCGTAAAGTATTTTTAATTCTGTTCTAAATTTAGGACAAAATATAAGGGGAAAAAATCAAAATATGAGAAATAAGAATTTTGCAAGTGATATAAAAAGTGACAGTCTATAAACAACTATTATGCCTCAATCTACTTCAGTAGGAGAAAAGCCCTTCTGAAAGAGTTTGTGTTTTAAGTAACACACAGTCATGTGCCTCACAATCAGAAATTTATGTTGGAATGAAGCTGAAGTTTTTACACTGTTTCTAGACTCTTTTAAAAGTGATTACATGAGTAATGCTGCTCTCAAGACAAGCTGCTTTTTGCAGTTTCTTTCAGGAAATGTCATGAAAACTGCTCTCAATAACATGGCTACTTGAGACAACAGATTTATGGAAACTTTCTGTATGTCCTATGGCTTTTTCACTTAAGATATTATCAGCAGAATCCAGTTCAGAGATACTAATATCACTTGTACTCAGGCACTTTACTGAAAGGAAAAGGCTGATGAAATCTATCCACTGTATGAAGAGTGGATAACACTGTGTCAGCATCAGCCTTTTAATTACTGGGATCAGTTCATTAGCCATAACTTTTCTCCTAACACAGTCAGTTGAGATAAATTCCAGTGTTGTGTATGCAACTTTGTGTTAGTTCTTGTTCACCTTCTTATTTTAAAAGCCAGAAGGCTACTGTTGCAGATGCAGGATTACAAGACAGTGTGCACTAGGTATTAATAGCTGAGGTGCATTTACTTAACTCTGTACTGATACATACGCAAGCCCTTTCAGTAGGCAGACACGGCGCACACTACAGCTCTACTTCTGGATGTTCATTGACACAAGATAGTATGTTTGAAGTAGGTAACAGATGGTTTCACTCAAAAAATGCAGGCTAATAAATGTGCACTTCTGTGTTTGTCTTTGTTCAGGGAAAGTCCTTTGTAGGAAACGCCTTCCCTAATAACCACAAAGCCCTAGAAGACTTGAACATCAGGCTTTTTTTTTCCAAAAGTCATGCTGAGGAGATTCAGTTTGGAATACCAACTGGTGCAAATCTTCCCACTTTCCACCTCTCTTCCATGCATTGTTCTGTGACTAGCAAGGCACATTTTCAGCACAAAGCAGAGAGACTGTAGTGCTGTCTAATTCAGAGCATCTCTTGGCAAAGGTAATTACTATGGCAGCATGGCTATGGAAAACTGTGAACTTCCACAGGATTTGTCATAGCAGCCTTAAGCCACAGGACTGAGCAAAGTTTAAAGAAACAGAAACTCAGTGTGATTTTCACTTCACCCAATATCTACTTAGGTGTTGTGAGGTTCAAGCTGGTCATCAAGAAGTATTTCACCAAGAGGTAGCTCAGCCGTGGAACAGGTGACCCAGCAAAGTGATTGAAACTGCAGCCTTGGAGATTTTCAAGACTTGAGTGGAGACAGTTGCACTTGATCTACTCCAGCATTGACATGAGTCTTGCTTTGAAGCCGACCTCCAGAGGACCTTTCCAATCAACCAGTCTGTGATTTTCTGATACTTACACATACACTTAATATGAACTGGTTTATACTTTTGGTATCAATATATGAAAAGGTAAAGCTAATTAAGCAGTCTGCTTGCTGACTTTCAAGGCACCCACACACCCACACTATTTTTATGTTAACAGGCTGAGAAAAGAGATCTCACTGGCCTGTTCACATCATCTGTGAACTGCAGTATAAAAAATTATTTACCTATTTTTAAAATTCACAGATCGAACACCTGACTACTACATATGCGCTGAAGTTCGGTGCACAATTACTTTTTTTTTTTTTAAAGATATTCCCTATTACTTTCTTCCCCACCATACAACCTTCTATAAACCCTCTTTTCTCCAAGTCTTTCATACCTTCCTTATAAGGCTGTGAGCAGCCTCTGGAGTATCCCATCCCTTTAGGAATTTGCTACATTTATTTGCTAAAGATGGATTGTGCTATCTTTGGTGTTCACTTTTACACAGAAAAAGGGAAGTGTCACATTACCTGAAAATTGCTTCAATTTAATCAAAACACCTTCTTCAGAATGGACCTGCCAGGTCTCTGTGTCTAAGCAGAGAACAAGAGAATATTCTTATCTCATTTTCACCTGATGCACCTGCTCATCATACACCCCAATTTCTTAGCCTTCAGTCTTGGAAAAATAATCACAGAATCACACAATGTTAGGGACTGGAAGGGACCTCAAAAGACAATCTAGTCCAATCCCCCTGCCAGAGCAGGAACACCTAGATGAAGTTGCACAGGAAGGCGTCCAGGCGGGTTTTGAATGTCTCGAGAGAAGGCGACTCCACAACCTCCCTGGGCAGCCTGTTCCAGTGTCTGTCACCCTCACCGTGAAGTAGTTTCTTCTCAAATTTAAATGGAATCTCCTGTGTTCCAGTTTATACCCATTGCCCCTTGTCTTATCATTGGTTGTCACAGAGAAGAGCCTGGCTCCATCCTCGTGATACTCACCCTTTACATATTTATAAACATTAATGAGGTTACCCCTCAGTCTCCTCTTCTCCAAGCTAAAGAGACTCAGATCCCTCAGCCTTTCCTCATAAGGGAGATGCTCCACTCCCTTAATCATCTTTGTTGCCCTGCACTGGACTCTCTCAAGCAGTTCCCTGTCCTTGAACTGAGGGGCCCAGAACTGGACACAATATTCCAGATGAGGTCTCACCAGGGCAGAGTAGAGGGGGAGGAGAACCTCTCTTGACCTATTAACCACCCCGCTTCTAACACACCCCAGGATGCCATTGGCCTTCTTGGCCACAAGGGCACAGTGCTGGCTCATGGTCATCCTGCTGTCCACCAGGACCCCCAGGTCCCTTTCCCCTACACTGCTCTCTAACAGATTGTTCCCCATCTTATACTGGAAACTGGGGTTGTTCATGCCCAGATGCAAGACTCTACACTTGCCCTTGTTATATTTCATTAATTTTTTCCCCGCTCAACTCTCCAGCCTGTCCAGGTCTCGCTGGATGGCAGCACAGCCTTCTGGCGTGTCAGCCACTCCTCCCAGTTTGGTGTCATCAGCGAACATGCTGACAGTGCATTCTGTTCCCTCATCCAAGTTGTTGATGAATATATTGAATAATACTGGTCCCAGTACCGACCCTTGAGGGACTCCACTAGATACAGGCCTCCAACTAGACTCTGCCCCACTGACCACGACTCTCTGGCTTCTTTCCTTCAGCCAGTTCACAGTCCATCTCAGTACTCGATTATAATCTATTATTACCCCATATTCCATCCATACTCTTTCATGTGTTTCTGATTTTACTTAGACTATAGTTCTTAAGAGGATGACTTTCAAAATATTTTCCCTTGTGCTTACTCTGAACACTGTGAGAACCACAATAAAAGTTATCAATTCCTAAACTAGACAACCACAAGTGTAAAGATCTTTTTAGGACTGAGCTTCACTCTTTGGAGAGTGGATCAGAAGATAATTAGCTAGATTTTATTCTTGGAACCTCTTTATATCATGAATAAAGCTGTGAGGAGGAATTTATATTCTTATTTGCGCCAGCGCAAATCCAGAAAATGGCAATGTTCACCCTGGAGTTCTTCAGGACATACACCACTATAATAGGATAAGTGTTCATCTCAGTGGAAGGCAAGATATTTTGTTTTACTAGCAATTTATACAGACAGAGTCAAGGAAGTCAGAATTTTAGCTGTCACATTTACTTAGCCACACTAACCTGGATTGCTGGTTTTAAAAACTAGCATTAACTGTTGCCTTTCTTTTTCCCATCAGATCTTGTTCATGTTCCACACAAAAAACCTGTTAGATGATCACTTAGTGATAAAAACTGCCTCTATATATGTGTCGCTAGCTGCATCCTGGTATCTTAAAGTGCTTTAAACAGATATTTAAAAAAAAAAAAAAAGCCACCAGAGTTTTCTCTTCCAGGATGCCAAACCTTGCCTAACAAAAGCCCGGTGAATAGAAGTTTGGTCAGCCATGAACTGTCAGGCTTATTATCTTTATGGTTATTCACGTTTTGAAGGTTTTCATTACTGGCTTTATTTGTGGAGATTTCCAATGTAGGCTGACCTGGGAGTGCCAGTTTGGCAAAGTAGGCTAGAAAAAGCTAAGGAGAAAAATATGTCCCTCAGCATTTAAAGATCTTTATTCTTTCTTCTACGTGTGTGTAACAAATGCATGCTGGGAACAGACTGGCTTTTTGTCACACTGATGAAACATGAAGGGCATAGAAAAATCAAGCAAAGCCAAAACAACCCAGAAGCTCCTCTGAGTGAGGTGCTGAGTCTGAGAAATCTCCACCTGCATAGCCAGGCAGTGCCTGTAGGGCCCGGGTATGCACAACGTAGGATGGAGAATGCCATTGCAAGGGCTCTGATGGGAGAGTTTTGTCCTCTAGCATAGCTTTCTCATCAGGCGTCACTGAACAAAGGCAATATTTCTGTAAGCAGATAGGAAAGGGCTTGCTCTTACATGCTATTTGACTTTCAGCCTGACCTGTAAAGGGAAAACAAGAGAAAGAATTGAAAGAAACTCATGGGATATTGGAGTAACAAATTGTGTGAGAATTCTCCACTGACAGATGGGATTTTTTTTCCCCCACAGTCTTGTTTGTGACTCTCCGATGAGTTGTTTATAGGGATAGCTCAGCTCCAAACTCTTGCAGATGATTGTAAAGCTTGAGGGAGCTTCTGTTTGTAACCCAATAGCCATGATATGCCCCTGCCTACCTCAGTCACATGGATCTTTTTCTGTTACTCATATTTGGGCAACTTCTGAAACCTAAAAGCTCTACAATAATCCTCCTACCAAACAGTTACCTGACAATCCATGTTAATAAGTCATTATAACCTCCAGCTCTACAAAAAGCTGAATCACAGAAATATGTGAAGAAAAACAGGTTTCTAAGTACTTCGGTGAGTTCACATGAAAGTAAATAACAGATACCCAGCAATTTGGTCAGCTTTCCATCTTTTTTACACTTCAGGAGAACGCTCTTCTCAAAAATGGCATTTTGCATTTCTTCTTTCAGTTGTTTAAATTAATCCTAATTACTGGTAATCCTTCAAGAGATCTGTAACCTTTATGCAGCTGAGGAATGATAGCTGTGATCCATTTATAAGATAGATCTTTGCTACATATAAATAGTACTGAAGCTGCTGCAACCCCTTCAGTTCCCAAAGGCTGCTCAGCTTATTCCTCACTCCTTGACAGTTTTCTAGCAGCCTTACTGGAGCTTCAGAGTCACCGTTAGACTGGAGAGTTGCCTGTGGCACAAAAGCAAGTGCTCTCCTGTGCTTCCTAAGCAAGAAGGGAAGCAGTCACTCACACTTCATTAACTAGTGGAGCACGCATCTGTTTCTAATTTCCACACTAGCATGCATTTCACTGATGAGTGGGAGTAGGGCAGACCAGAGGAAAAATAATTCCTGCTTTCTGCCCTCTTTTCTCCCCCAAAACTACTTTAAGTTTTATTCGCTATGGATAGAAACTAAAGGACCTTAACTCTGCCAGGACTCAGCATGGCTCAATAAGATACTTAACTTAGACTCTCCTTCCCCTGGTTGATAGAGAGGGGAATAAGGGGTCTTTCTCACTAGAGGACCCCTCTGCAGCAGCACTGATTCTTCCACTGCCAAAGTAGACCAAATTTTGCTAGTCACGTGCAAAAAAGCTCCCACATGGCCATCATTCTCACAGTCCATTAACTCAGCTTGACTCAAAACACCAGGTTCAACTCTAGCCTGAAAGGCATTTTTGAACCCGGAATGCGTGAGCACAGAGCTCCTCTGCTTTGACTTTATGGGTGAGACAGGTTCAGGGTCTGGGCAAAAGGCTTCACTCCAACCTGAAAGTGAAGTAGGATGCTCACTGCAGAACTGGACCTGTCAGTTTCTGCAGCTAGGAAGATCACCCTGACCCCATCCAGCACCAAATACAAGTTTTCCTCCTTTGCCTTCTGCAAATCACGTAAGTGGGGCACCCCTCTGGAGCCAACAAAGAGAGCTGCAGCTGCTGCAGCTGCTGCTGCTACCTATGAGGGAGGAAGGGAGAGGGAGCAGTGAGTGGAAACAGACTGGCACAAGCAGAGTAGCTTTTACTGCAAGCAAAGGCTCTCCAGCTGGGGCTGCGTGGGAGGGAGCAGAGATTCTGCCAGCAAGCAGAAAGGTGGAGGGCTCGTCGTGATGTGGTTTTGTTTTTTTTAAACACAAGCTAATTTTATTCTCTTGTAGCCCCTTCCTCAGGTAGAGCTCTGGAAGATAAGAGTTCACAGCACTTCAGATCATACTAAGGAGGGGTTACCTGACTGGGCAGACAGGGGCTTTATCAACAACGTCAAGCATTTTAAATCCTCAACAAACAGCCCACCCAAAAGCATCCCCTCCTTATCATCAACAAAATATGTTTGGTCATTATCATATTTCTCGTTCTAAGGCAATTCCTAGTGTCCTATCTTTGTGTCCTACAGAACTGGGAAGTGTATGGGGTTACATGCATAAGAGACAGAAAAATGACAGCTGAGATCCTTTTAAAGTTGTGGAAATCCAACATGATTTCAAGGGGCTTGGGGTATGAAGAAAGAATAATAAAAATACTCCAAACAAATAAAACTCCTTATGCTTCATTCCCACCCTCAGTTTGTCTACACTCAATGAACAGGGATGACAGCAGCTCCAACTCAAGGGCACTGCATTAGTATTTTCCGCCCACATCTGCTGTACCCAGGCTAAAATGCCTCAAGGCCTGCCCCAGCTGTATGTCCCTCACAGTGCAGTTAATATGCTGAGAGGCACTGTTTTGGCCTAATAATCTTGTTTACACGTTTCCGCTGTATTCTATTTTCTGCATGCCTTTGCTGTAATCTTATTTACCAGCTTTTCAGCCCCAAAGGTAAAAAAACAAAATGAGATACCAAGAACAGAAAAGAAAAGGTGGGAGACTCACAAGAATGCCCTTGCTCACCTCATGTAGGCAGTAATATGGTCTTTCACCACTGCCCTTGCTGCAATGTGACAAATTGCACCTCTGTAGCAAGTATTTCCTGAGTTCTGCCTGTTTTTCCAACTGGGCAGCACAAAGTAAAGGGATTTGTGGAGTGACAGTTAATTCAGATAATTGTGTTTTCCTACTGCCTGTGTAACGGAAATGCCAGAGCTCAGGGGGCAGAGGATTCCACGTGCGCTTGCATGCCTTATGTAGTGCACCGTATGCCCGCAGCTGCCCTTCTCTAGTCCCATCTGTCGGAGATTGATGTTGATTTTGCTCATCTTGCCTCCTAAAAAACCCAGCAATAATAATGAATGAACTTAGTGTTCAGTAAAGTGTTGGCAGCTGATTCAGCTGGGCATATTGCAGGCATGCGCTCTGCAAGGTTTCTTCGCTGCAAACACACTCATAAGTCTATGGATCTGAATCCTATGATCAAACACCCTGTCATAGCCAGGTCTTTGCACCACACTGGCCCCTGTGGATCTCAGTCTATCACCTTACTTATTATTAGGAGACTTTTCTGTTGTGTTTCCTGTCTACCTTGGACTTTTTCCTGTAATTATAGGCACAAAGCCAAAGCAAAGGGCTAAGGAGCTGGTTAGGGTCAGAGTCAGTTTCTAAGCAAACCCCCTTTTTCAGGTTGCAGATATTTTCATCTAAATTGAATTTTTGTTGTAAATTAAAAGCTGATAAGTAGAATCGAAGTGATTTGATTAATCTAGTCTGAAGTATAAGTTTTTTAAACTGTTAAAATATTTGCTGTTTTAGCTTTTCATCCCAGCCCAAAGTGGAAATCACCCTCAGAATCTTCTAATTCTCAAAGAATGAGTAAGCCCATTTCAGCTACCCATGTGCTTTGATCCTGGCATGCAACATAACAGGCTTTCAAGTCTATCATGGAAATATTGATCCATCTAGATGTACAGCTCCTGCTAGAGCAGCCCACACAGCTAAGATTATAGTTCTTCACATTATTATTTGTTGTTATCCTTTGCCTGAAGGATTTTTCCTTGATCAAGAAATTCTTTACTAGAGCAAAACAAAATCTACTTCATCCTATGGCAGACATTTAAGGAGGAATGTCAGAATCAGAACATATCCTCCTGGCCCCAGTCAATCAATTTTAGGGGACTTTCTGAAATAAGGGCTGCACCCTATGATAACTGTTTCTTTTTCAAGATTTTTATTCAGGGTGTGATCTGTTTGCTTTACTACACCAGAAAGTAAACACAAAGTCCTGTTTGTTTGTTTGTTTTTACTGTGCATAAGTTGCAATTCCATGCAACTGTTAGAATTCTGCAAAAGCCACAGTAGTAACTTAATTATCAGAATAGTGGACACTGTAAGCTGTGACTGTCCTGGAAGTGTTTACCAGAAGAACAGTGCAAGAAAGGTAAGAAGAGAAAGGCCATTTGCCATACTTAATAAAGCAACTTGTGAAAGCAAACAAGTTCCTCCAGCAGGTCAAAACTTGGTTTGTGTCCTCTAATAATGGCAAGAAAAAGTTAGAAAGAAATTAATGAACATGCTTTCAGCAAAATAGCAGTAATACTTGGCCTAAATGAATGATGTCCTATAACTATTAACCCTAATTATAAGCAAGCCCCAGCTGTTTGTTTACATAAATATATCTTGTTACTGATTGGAGATGTCTAGATGTGTATACTATATCTCCAAGATGTAACAGCTGTCAGAAGCTCTCATTTTTGTGTACAGGAGAAAATATGACCGCAGTCAACAGTGCAGTGAGGAAGATATCTCTTGGTGTAGGTAAGTCTATAGAGTCAGATTAGTCACCTGCCATCATGACCACTGTCGTCTCTCACAGTCCTCAGACATCTCATTGGAGGTCCTGTTGCCCTTTCGTTGTGGCAAGTATCCTACAGAGTAGCAGACTGAATTGGTTCAGACTTCATTCTATTTAAATGAGGCAGTTTTCAATTTATATGATTTAAAATCCTGAACACAGGCTTGGCATACAGCATTAAATGGACAAAGATGAGAAATGTTTTTCCTCTTCAAATATTTTGTAAATAACTGTATTTGATGAAGTATTACCTGCATTAAGGACATGTTCCCAACACATTGAAACTGACCGAAAATTTCCCATTGACTTCACCGAACTTTGGAGACCCAAAGGAATATTACAGCAGCAAAGAGCTACTACTGTAAAATGGCCTTAAGTTTCTCCTGGCAGTTAACATCTTATAACAAATATGCCAAGAAAAGCTGAATTTCCACAAAGCAGAAGAGACATTGGATGGTTTCATGTCCTTGCTCTGAGGGATTTTAATGTCTGTGAATGCTCATAGCCCACAGAAGTTTGATAAGTTCACTCTAAGATCAAAGCCTATTTCCAGACACTCAAAAATCTACTCATTAAAGCCTCAGTGCTGCATCTATTTATACATGTGTGCAGTCTGTTCATGTCATCTAGGGCTACACTTAAGCACAAAATCGAGCATCTTGCTAGATCTACCCACTACAAAAGAAAAGCAGAGAAAATCAAGGGAGATGTAAGGAACCTGAATATCTACATGGTAAGGATGAAGGTCAACCAGTTAAAGGCCTAAGACTTGCATCAGCTCACAGATTCCCCAGGTCAAGTTACTCTTTTCTTTTCCTTACTAGAGAAAATAACAAATTCATTTAAAAAGGATAAACAAGGTTTTAAAATGCAGCTAAGCTCTCAGATTTTCAGAACGCATACATCAGAAGAGCTCCACTAATGTCAAAGAACCTAGGCTAGTTCATGCCAGCTGAGAATCTGCCTTAAGGTCCTACACCATTCAGTTCAAAAAGAGCATAGGAAAGTAGTATCTCAGAGCCTTCTCTTTTGTGTTAACTTCAAATGATGGAGCAAAACAACCTCCATCCCTTGGATCTGCTGCTGTGGTGCTCACTAGGTTCATACACTGAACAGCCATTCATCAAAAGACATTGTTTTCGTCTGTGCTCAGTGCAAATGTAGGGTCCATGAACAAGTCAGCAGAATGTGGATTCTCACAGAAATTTTACGTACTGTACTCAAATTAGTATTTCTTAGCTTCCAATGAGAGCCAGATCCTTGTAACTCATCTAATATACCTGCTCTCACAAATAAAATGCATGTTAGTCCATTCAACGTAACCCCAGTCTTTGCTGTTCCAGGCCAGTGGCAGGTCTCCTGGGCTATATTCTTTAATCATACAGTGACTGGGAGCTCTGAAAGGTTAAGCTAGCACTCCTTAGAAACTTGCATATTTTGTGACAGAGGACATATTGCAGTCATTTATTTATCCCTGAGCTGCAGTGACATAAATTCAAGTGCAGCCTGATGAAATGGGTAACACTCCATTGGCTCACATGGCTAATATCAGTTCTAAACTTAGTCATGGTGAGAACTGAAATAAAGAACATACTTCTTTAGGGAACAGAAAAACTTTTCAAGTCCAAATAGCCTTATGAAGAATTGTTCCTGGGTCGAGCTTACTGCTCACTGGTAATTTTTTCACCATCTCGGATCCTACATCAAAAAAATTTCAGGCTGTGACAGATGTAGATTAAATAAAAACACAGATTAACCCATTTACAATTATCAGTCATTATTATTCAAAAACTGTTATCATTGTTATGCACATGTGATATGGTTCTGCAGAATGGGGGCAGAATTTTATTGAGTTATAGATGGGAAAAAGGCATAGAAAATACAGGTAATGCACATTTTTGAAATAGCAATATAAACATAAACAGAAAAATGTTCAAGTCAAAGTCACATGAAAAAACAGACTAAACTTCAGATGCATTCTAGACTTGTATGTACAGCTTTTTTACGCTAAAAGTAGAAATACAAACTCCAGAGATGCAACACATCTCAAGAATACAAAATAAATAAACAAAGATGAATGCCAATAATAGAAAAAGAACAAACACTTGACTCTTCTTCCAGAATGATGACAAATTTTGATAAGTAAGAACAATAGCAGAAGATACCAAATATATGACAAGAACTCATTTATTTCCAAACAAAATCTCAAGTAGTAAAGTCTTCTTGTGTCTGGGAGTGAGTTCAAAGCATTTAAGCTTTTATAGAACCCCTGCACACTCCTTATGTAGTTCTAAACAATTCCTCTATGAGAGAAATCTCCAAGCAGAACAGATTTTCAACAATTTGAATGAAGAAATCCAATTCACTGAGAACATATGCTTGATTGGGTCATCATAGTTATTTATCCAGGAAAAAAATTTTCAGCAACTTCTAACCCAAGGTGACTTGAGAACAAGGAATGAATAGATTTGGTTTCAGTCTCTGCAGCAGTGTCTTCCTAATGGTCATTATCTGCAGGAGTCAGACTTCTGTAATGCAAAAAGCTATAGTAAGTATCAAGAGCAAATCATTAGGCTCCACACTCCAATACAGAATTATGGCTTAGAACCAAGTGAAAGATGCACCACTGTTTCATTTTCCTTTGAAGGGCATTAATATTAATTCAGTAGACACCAAGCACCGTCAGTGCTTTTCCTGCTGGAAATGTCGTCTTCGTCAATTTGTTTGCATAACCATATATCCTACAGAAAAACAGTATTGTTTCCACCCTTACAGTTATTGTAAATTAGATTTTTATGGTAGGCTTTTCTCTCCAGAAAAAATAGGTCAGTTCCCCTGCAGTAATATACACAATCCGAGGCCTACATCTCTGCTTGCAATGAGTTCACTGAATGCAACTACCCCTTCGAGCTGGGCATTTGGACATGCAACTGACTGTTTCAACTGGTCAAATGACTATTTGCAATGGACAGCTTTCCCCTGACTTCAGAGCTGAACCGAGGCCTAAATACTTAAGCCTTTTTCTACTTCCAATCTCCCTCTCTGGAAATATGGACCATAAATATCCTGTCCCAGGAGATTAGCCCTGGAACTTTATTGAGCTTAAAGTTACGTTCAAACAATGTCCTAATAAAAACAGTGGCTATTGAATAGTAAATAATATGTGTTCCAAGGACATCAAATGGTGATTACGACTTCCATTTTTGTATAACCTCAAAAAAGTGTTTTTTTCTTTACGTATTGGAAAATAAAAAGACTTGATATACAAGAATAATTTAAATAGATGGAAATATGAATGTAAAAAATAAAAGATTGCTTAAGAATAGTATTTTAAAAACAGAAAAGCTATTCCCAAGTAGCTTCCCAGGCAGCTTCTGTTAGACAAAATAGAAAAAAAAAAAATCAACAGGAATTTTTCAAAGTTGTTTCAAATTAGTGGGATCAAATAAATTGATTTCAACAGGGTCTGAAAGGGAGCAAGGAGTATTCAGACGATAATTGCATACCTAAACCATACTACTTTGCACACACACCTGCCCTAAATCAAGTGACCTTAAATCGATCATGATTAAACGACGTCTTTTTCCAGTGTGTGTGCAAATGTCTCACTTCATCAGGCAGCCCTGAAAGGGCAAAGAGGAGGGAGAGCCCTACAAAGATTGGTCACTGGCATTCTGAGTGCTGCAGCACGGGAACCACGCAGCCACCTCACTGCTTGTCAGAAAATATTGCCCTGTCATTTGTTTGTATGTTCTCCAGTTTTGGCAAAGTTCTCCACAGTCCTGACAAAACCTAACGGTGACTTACATGAAGAAAAAAAAAAAAGCATAATGAAACCCATTTGAAAGATTTTGAACTGAATCTGTGTGAAATAAACATTTCTCCCCATTCCCAAATAACAAAGACCCAGTTTCTGTCAAAAGAGCTGTCCATATGTTAATCTGCAGTGAAGACTCAGTGCCAAAGCTGGCACCCTTTGAAGTTAGGAAAAGCTCCTGCTGTCTTTATGATGCCCAGATTCCTAACTGAATTGAAAAATAACATGGTAATAGGCTTCTTAAGCTGTGAATAGCTCTCTGAAGATCACTGACTTGCTCCAGTGACTATAGCAGATGTCAAGGTGACAGGGTTAGATGCTTTACTGAAATACTTCAAACTAGCCGAGCTGAAAACAGTAGCTCCCTAGAAGGGCTCCTGATTTTGTTGTGAGTGATCTCAGAATGAAGCTCAGCCAGGACAGAATGGCAGATTTGAGGAGAAAAATAGAGATTCACATTTCAAAATAAAATACCTGGCTTTTCTTTTGATTTTACTGATTATACTTTTTCTACTTTTTTACTACTGAACCACGTTAGCTAGAATCAAAGTTGCATTTTATGTCAGTTTTTCACAGTATTTTTATATTTCTTTTTTTTTTTCTCCTTCTGAAGGAAGAAGAAAGAAAAAAAGGAAGGTTGGGAAAAGAAAAAGACTTTAAATGAGATATAATTTCATTTTTTAATAAATAAAATCATTCAATTGACATTAAATTAACTGAACTTGATGTTTCCGTATAAAATATAAAAAATACTAATGTTTTTCAGAAGTGGCATTTTGATACTCTTTGATTATACATTTTCTAGTGCTGAAACTTCTTGATTAAGAATTTTCAGCCAACTTAAAGACACAAGTATTAGAAGTCCCTGCAATCTGGCATCCTGAGCCATAATCTTTCAGAGTAGCATAGAGAGATCTGTTTTGAGCAGTAGGGCATCCATGGTATAACATAGTAGTATATGTAATACAAGCTAGGATAACACAGGGTAAGAGATTAATAATCTGCATCATACTGTGCTCTGTTATTTTTATCCTGCTGTTTCTTTCACTCACCATCTCATGACTCACACCCTCCCCACACAGGAATTTCTGTCTCAGTCTCGTGGCTCACTGGTGTATTACGGAAGACGATGCCGTGGAAAGCCATCTGGAGAATAGTGCTACTGTGTGAGCTCCAGGTCGCTCTTAAAAACAAAGAGAGACAACATCACTTACTGATTTATCGCATAACTGCTCTGACTACTGCAGCCACTTTAGCAAACTGCCCTCAGCATTTCTGAGGGTTGCAGTTCTTCCTATTTTTACAGCCTTGGTGACGTAGCTGGATATAAGGTGGTGAAAGTGTTTCAAGTTACAGGTAGTCAGGTGGAAAGCTGACACTGCACTAGCCATTAGAAAAATTACAGGATTTATCCTGTGAGGTGATAAAGGGCTCTTGTGAGACAGGTTAATGAAATTCAGAATCAGTAAAAGAGCTGTTCTTTACACATGTCTTCATTAACTTTATCACCTCAGGAATATAATCTTTGATGCCACACTAGACAAACCATCAAGGATCTCTGCTTCATGAAGCCAAACCAAGGTTACCTGATATGGGATGGGAAGCCCAGGTCACAAGAGGAATTAAATGCTTAAATTCTTACTAACTGCATGCATAGCTGCTGTGATCCAAAATGTAGAATATCAAAATCCCAGTTCAGTCTGCTGCTGTATAATCTTGGACTCAGTGAACTCAGTTTCCCAAGTGCCTTCACCCTGGCCTCTGTTTAAATCCAAAAGTAACATGGAGTTCACCAGTGAGGAACCTAAACTCTACCACAACCCAGAAATTGGGGTGGTTGGAGGAAGCATAATTATTTTCTTTTACCTCCTAGTTGAATTTTAAGAGCCCTTGCTCAAGAATCTCAATTCCTTCGTCTGCCTGTTTCTGAACGTTTATCTCCATCTTCCTGAGAGCATTTTCTAACCAGGCAGTAGAGAAGATCACAGAGGACTCACTCTTTATATGAACAAGCAAATATTCCCTAGGCTAGAGAGAGTACTTCAATACCATTTGAATCAGCAATTGGACAGTGTATCATACTTCAAAAAATATTCTTACCAGAAAACATCTAGTAAATGTCAGGCTAGAAGGTCATGTTTTCTCTTTTTTTGCCCTGTCACTTTAAAAAATGAACTTCATTGGAAGGAGTCAAAAAAGCCTTGTCCACAGAATATCTACCTCTTACCAAAAAAAAAGGCATTTATGTGGGGAAAGGGGAATAACATCCTAACTCAGGGATGAGAATTCCACTCAGTAGCAAGATTTCTCTTACACAGGTACTGGAGCAATGAGCTCTCCAAGGACCTTAGTGTGTATCTAGCCAAAGTAATCGCCTTTTCCCTGAGAAGGTAGGTAGGAGTCATCTTGGTTCTAGAGTGAGGTCAGCAGAAGGATCATTCATGCTCCATTGTGTTAATCTAGTTTTCACATAAAAATGCACCAAAGTATCTCAACCAGCCCTTCATTGCATGCTTTTAGATGCTCTGGCCTCCTGCTTTTCTGTTCTATCAAATCTGGTTATATAGGTAATACTGGAAATATAAAGCATATTTTATTTCTGTGACTGTTTCGTTCTCCAAATTTGTCTTACGGCAAACTCCCTATCCTGTCACCTCAACTCAAGTCCTTCATGTGGATTTCTCATGGTGAGTCCGAGAATAGTGCATGAGTCTTTTGTTAGTTAAGAGGCCTAATCCAACAGAGAAACATTGCTGCTCAGCATCCAGACGCCAGCTCAAGTCACCCATCACATCCTCTGCTTTTTGTTCTTGTCCATTCCCAACATAACTGGCTGCCTGGAGGGCAGCAGATGTGCACGATAGAGAAGGAAGAAGTGAAGGCTTGCACATCCACACCACATTCAAATGTCAGATCTTTCCTGAATCCAAAGGGCAGAATCTTCCCCCAGTCCACCCTCAATCTAGAAACGTGACCTCAACACACCAGTCACATCATTTCTCTCAGACAATTCATCCAGCTGGAGGACGAGCAATGCAAGAGCCTGAGGAGAGCCTGAGAAATATGTGATTAGTGACCTGAAATGAGGCCTGTGCAAACTGCAGTAGAAGCTTCCACAGGACAACAAACGCTGCTGCAGTTTGAAAGACGATTACCAAAAAAAAAAAAAATTCTAAAGCCAAAGGGAACTGGAGCAGCCAGAGAAAATCTTGTTAAAGCAGCAGTGTCCTGCTGTGAGCAGCTGTGAGCTTTATTGCTCCTTGGTACTACTGACTTAAACAACAAGTTTTTGCTCGTCAAACTCATATCAGCAGTCCTTTAGAGTAATGTAGCAATGTTTGTCCTGAGCGGTTGTCTCTTTTCCTGAATCTGTATTTGTCTGCAGCTGTTCCAAGCTGACTGTACAAATTAAGTGGGACTTTTACAATATCTCACTTCTCAGCTTTGGCTTATCATCCGAGAGGCACAAAAGGCCAGGAAAGCAATTGCTCAGAATAGCCAGGAAACCACTCGTAAAGAGCAGCTCTTCATTCACATGAGACTGGTGTTGGGTCTCTGCACTTCCTCCCACTTGTCTCCTCCAAACACAAGGAAAGGAAGATGCAGTTCATTGTGCTCACTTGTAGTCAATTGGTATACGGAACATAGCAAATCACAGAATCATAAGTTGGAAGTGACCCACAAGGATCATTGAGTCCAACTCTTGTCCCTGCATAGGACAACCCCAAGATTCACACCATGTGTCTGAGGGCATTGTCCAGTTGCTTCTTGAACACTGTCAGGCTTGGGGCCGTGACACCTCCCTGGGGAGCCTGTTCCAGTGCTCCACCACCCTCTGGGGGAAGAAACTTTTCCTAATGTCCAACCTAACCTCTCCTGGCACATCTTCCCACCATTCCCTTGGGTTCTGACATTGGTCTCCAAGAGAAGAGATCAGCACCCGTCCCTCCTCCTCCCCTTGTGAGGAAGCTGTAGCCACGATGAGGTCCACCCTCAGTCTCCTCCAGGCTGAACAAACCAAGTGACTTCAGCTGCTCCTCATACAGCTTCCACTCTAAACCCTTCACCAATATGAACCATTTTCTTTGGAGGATATTAGGTCCTCAGAAGTGACATTTTTCATGGAAACATGCCTGTTTCAATTCAGAATTCTCTGGGAAAGGCTTTCTCAGTCAGATGGGAGAGAGGCTCTTTACTACCTCTAGCAGACAACGACTCATAGTTCCTACAAGGTCGAGCAGGTTGGTCTTGAAACACCTCTTTTTGATAGCTGCTTGTACATGGCTGATGGGCCACAAGGGCACTGTAGGCTGAAAGACCACGTATCCTGGATGGTAATTGTATAATTTTCCTCTGGACCAGCCTAGGCATGTTGCTAACTAAAACAATGCAAAGAATGGTCTCACTTAATGTAACCTCACAAGATAACACTGAACACCATCAAACATACTGCAGAAGATCACGAAAGAGAAATTCAAAAGGGAGGATTCCTGTGTCTTGCCATATTCCCAGATGCAGCAGCCAGGAGACCAAAGGAAGCTTAGCCTACACTATTCTTTGATACATGTTAGGTACTGGATGGGATTGCTTGTGAGATAAAAAAAAAGAGTGCAACAGTAGAAATCTAACCCTTTAGCAGATATCCCCTTGGAACTTTAAAGGGTGATTTCAAACCCCAGGTTGGCAGCATTCTGATTAAGAACTTGAATCCGAGTATATAATGTTTATAGACCTGAGACTCTCATGCTATGAGGTGTGCTATCATCTTTTCATCTCACATGAAAAATCAAATAGTTGGAGCTTAAAGAGAAAGCAAAACAGAAATTATTAGGTGGGGAATACAGTACACAGTGAACGATAATGTGGGTTGTACAAGACTTTGGTCAGCTGCCTGTTAAATAGAGTAGCCCACAGTTTTATCTCACTACTTCAAGCCTTCAGGAGGTTTCACTCATCTCTGATAGCCTGAGACATCAAGACCAACTCCCTCCCCCTTCCTGATCATTCAGTGAGAAAGTCAGTGAAGCTCTGATTCTCTGACTGTTGGTGTGTGTCAATACAGCCTTCTAGTTTGGACATTTACACCCTTACCTGAAAAAATGTCTTTTGTCACTGTTAAGTCATAAAGCCACACATGTACTTTTCTCTTCTGAACTCATCCCATTTTAATCTTGTGCCTGGGAAGTTTCATCCTTATCTGCTAGTGGATTTCCCATACTCACTTTAAACAATATTTTTAGTAGGGATTCTAGAAAAAAATAAAACTACCGTGATTTTCCTTTAGTGAATCAGAAGAAGGAGTTGGGACCTAAAAGGTAAACTAAACTAAATCCTAAAATATATATAATCATTATAATTTACAGATAGCATTGATCAAATAGCTTAGTATCTGTACATTGCATCCCCTGTAACTGCATCTTCATGGCAAATGGAGGCCCGCCATTGGATATACACGTTATCTGACACTGAAAACAACAAAGAAGGATGTTAGTTCCTTCCTCAATGCATCACTGGAAAGCACTTAAAAGTTATTGATGCAAGATTAAAGTCTTAAAGATAAAACTGAATCTTTAAAGTGCAATAATTTTGCCTTGGACATGAAGCATAACCAGTTTCAAGACTGTACTATAATACTATATTTGGAACAAGAATTAACAGGAAAGGAATCTGCAAAAAACAAACATAATTACTTGATATTTCAGCACCAGAAGTGTGTGAGATACTTCTCTATCTTACAAAGAGTTTCTGTCCTAAGAGGAGAGGCTCATAATTTGTTTTGTTAAGAAACTAAAAGTAAGATTTGGACTTACCAGTATTAACTGATTTATGCAAATTTTGTACTTATGAATGAATTAGTTGCCAATCTCACTGTATTTTAAGTAAGATCGGCACCAGATGGAGAGCAGACAGACTTGCTTATTAAAAGGGTTTTATCAAAAGAGTAACTCAGCAAATATACCTCTGAAACCCAGTATTGATATTGAAAAGTCTAACAAACTTTCCTAAGAATTTAGCTGATGCTCTGACAACTGGACTCAGTTTTAAGTTATTGACAGAGATCAGTATCCCCTCCTTGAACTGTGCTCTGCCTAAAATAGAAAACTGAGCTCAGTTCTGACCCCCGTGAAGTCAGTGGCATAGCACCAAGTATCTTCAACTGTGTCAGGAATGGGACTGTTGTTTTTAAGACAGACACTGGCAATTATCTAAACTGCACACTTTGACTGCCATGGTCAGGGTTAAATTAGCTCTTTCATTTCCATGCATGCAGCTTAATTAGATCCACTCTGATCTGTTCAGCGATATGAGAGCAATCATTCTGAGGCATTGCTTTTCCTCTGTTCCTGCTTCTACACAGGCTCTGTGAGGGCAGACTTCGTGACTAGGAATGTAGACCAGGAGCACGTTCTCATCAGGAAAACACAGGGTTCCCTGAAATGGTACTAACTCCCTTAATATAACGCAGTATCAGGTCAGGTTCCTGGTTCTGCATCTACCCGCTGCCTATCTACAAAGGGAAATTCAGGCTGGCAAGGCAATGTTGAGTCTGACAGCATGTAACTTCAACCGGTGTTGCTAGAGCCTGTAGGAAGTGTTGTCTCTCTGAGCTTCACAGAGGCTGTAAAAACTAGCAGGACAGATTGATCAGGCAGCCTCGCTAACAGCTGTGGTAGTTGTACAAAGACCCAGGCCATTCACAATTGAAACAGAGCAAAAGATGAAAACATGTTTCAGGAGAGTCCCACACACCCAAGACACACAGTTTTACTCTCACTACAACACTTGAACGTCTCAGAAACAGGATTATTGCGCTTAGAAAGGCTAGTGGACACAGTGTCCAAAGAAGTCCTTAATCATTCACTGTTGTTCCTCTTAACTTAAAGTGCTCAATAGCCTAGCTTGGCCTCCTAAAATTTGCAGAAATAAATAGATCAACACAACAGGACACTTAGAGGAATATCCAGATCATCCAGAGTTATAAACTAGAAAAAATAAAAACATGGAATAGACTGCTATTCCAGCTCTCTTTTCAAATACTTTGTACTAGTGTGGCATGCTCTGATGCTACATCAGGCCTTCAAACATCAGTTCATTACTTATAACCCCTCAGATTAGTTTTCTTAAGGAAAGTCCAAAAGTCTCATTTGCCTCAAATTCCTTCTACCTTCTGCAGCTCAATTTCTTCCAAGTTAAGCATTACTTACTGACAGTGACACCCAGCCTTATATGATACCATATGATACCTTTCTAGAAAGCACGGAAACAGACTGAATCATAATTCAGGGTCAGAGCTGACCGTGAACAATAATTATATCATTCCCACCCTTTTTCAAAGTGTGCTGTCTGGGATTTTTTTCACTAGTTCAGAACACGGCCCAGACCGAATGCTACTCCTTCCAAACCAGCAGTGGGAAAGTTTACTGAAAGCAGCAGCAGTTCTATTTGATCCTACATTTGCTGAAGCCAGTTGCAGTTTTTCCATTCAGTTCTACAGTGGAAGAAAAGGCCTTCAGAGTCCAAACACAACTTGAATCAAATAAGGGTGCAGCAGGCATCTCTCTGGCCCAAGTTCCAGTCATCAGTGTGTTTTGCAGCTAAAAATGGTAAAGATTTTTCATACCTTATAGGATTAAGTTACTCTTCATTCAATACCCACAAAATTTGATAGGAGCTATGATATATATGCATATTGAGTAGCACAGGTCATTCTCCATGCTATTTGTACTTCATCATGGGTGATAAACAATTGCCTTCCAACACCCACTGATGACAAAAGGAATTTAGCACCTAAAACAATATTGCTCTTTGTGTACAGAAAATTGTAGAGATGGCTTGTCTGATTTCCAATGGCTTTCAGTGTATTTCCTGACTTCCCAGATGACTTTTTAAAATGGGGATTATCTACCTAGGGAAAAGACATCTTTATTCTGGTTAGTCCCTGCACAGTCATTCTCCTTTAAAATAATAAAGATTAAATCCGGTTTAGTATTCTGAAGTGGATTAAGTTACACCTAAGTCAGGCCTACTTAATTCAAAATGTGATTCTTTCCAGAGGGGTATGTTCCATTTCAAAGTCATCATACTTCAGATCTAGTGGGTTTTGGTTTGGGGGGTTTGTTTGTTTGTTTGTCTTTGTTTTGTTTTGTTTGTGCTTGTTTGTTTGTTTGTTTTAAATTCAGGCTAGGCTTCCCAAGTGTTCCCATGCAGATGAAGCCTTACAGCTTTAGAAAAACCATATCTTCAATCCTGGTCTTGCTCTACACCAACAAAATTGCTGTAAATTCCTGATTGTAAAGTCTGAAGAGCCATAGTAATATCCCTGTTACATACAATGCATTTTCCTCAAACAAATGTAGCTGCACCAAAATACGTCAAAATTCTGCAACAGAAACTGCAAGAGGATTCTCAGAACATACATATGTTGTGGTAACGCCCCAGATAACACTTCTGTTCCCAAATACCTTATGATTTATCACCTATGGGTTATAAAAAATGGTAAGGCTCAACTATTTGGGGATTTGCCTTTTTCTTTCTGGAAAATACGCTTTTGTAAGATATTCCTTGCTTTTAGACTGTGTGCTTAGAGCATTACTTTGAAAAGCTACCAGGCAGATGGTCCCCAAATGTGAGTTAATAACTTGTGGGTAGCTTTTGAGGAAGCTTTTTGAAATCCCTTCATGCAAAATGATTTTGCAAACTGCCTGCATGCCATTCTTTGGCTATTCTAGCAAACTATTTCAAAATGATCAAGAGAAAATGGCAGATTATTATGTTCAATTTGTTTTGCAGCAGACTGTTACATTTAGTTTGCAGCAGCAAAAGAATATAAAGGGAAACCAAATAATGCACAAGGCTTTTACTGAAGATTTGTCTAGAACCTGGAAGTTCTCACTGGCTGCAAGGCTAGGATGTTTGGGCCTCTGCCCTTCTTCTGCAGCTCTTCTACAGCATTTCTTAACATTCAAAATAAGGCTGCCTTTTGACAGAATAGGATAGACTGAGTATTCAACAATCGTGAGTCAGACTTCATAATGTCATAAGGTTAATATAAAAATCAGATTTCAAATGTGGGGGTCTTCCTGTTTACCTTTGGCTTGTTAGAGATAATTTTTTCACACAGTATAAACTTAGAAATAAACCTAGTGTCCGATCTGGTGAGCATCTCCCAGTGTTTTTGAACAGATTTCATAAGAAATCCACCATTATACTGATGTCAAAATGCTGCAGTCTTTCTTAACAATGGCAGCAGGTCAAATGTCTTCTAATCCCTGCACAGATTAGTCTGTATGTGAACCAATCAAGTTTAACTGCCCTGCCTCCCAGATGATCCATAACTTTAGAAAATAGAGTAGAAAACCAGAAAATATAACACTTTCAGTTGGAAAGGACCTACAATGACCATCTAGTCCAACTGCCTCGGTGACAACCAATTATAAGATAAGGGGCAATAGGTAGAAACTGGAACACAGGAGGTTCCACTTAAATATGAGAAGAAATTTCTTCGCAGTGAGGGTGACAGAGCCTGGAACAGGCTGCCCAGCGAGGTTGTGGAGTCTCCTTCTCTGGAGACATTCAAAACCTGCCTGGACACCTTCCTGTGTAACCTCATCCAGGTGTTCCTGCTCCGGCAGGGGTATTGGATTAGATGATTTTTCGAGGTCCCTTCCAATCCCTAACATTCTGTGATTCTGTGATTCTGTGCCTGAGCACTTCAGAGCTGATCGAAAGCTAAAGCATGTTGTTAAGGGCATTGTCCAAATGCCTCTTAAACACTGACAGGCTGGGGGCATTGACCACCCCTTTAGGAAGTCTGTTCCAGTGTTTGACCACCCTCTCAGTAAAGAAATGTTTCCTAATTTCAAGTCTGAACCTCACTTGGCACAGCTTTGAACCATTCCCACATGTCCTGTCACTGGATACCAAGAAGAAGAGCTCAGCACCTCCCCTTTCACATCCCCTCCTCTGGAAGCTGTAGAGAGCCATGAGGTCACCCCTCAGTCTCCTTTTTTCCAATCTAGACAAACCGGAGTCCTTGTCCACTCCTCACAGGACATGACTTCTAGCCCTTCCACCAGCTTTGTTGCCCTCCTCTGGACACATTCAAAGATCTTTGCATCCTTTTTGAATGGTGGGGCCCAGAACTGCACACAGTGGGCAAGGTGAGGCCACATCAACACTGAATACAGCAGGATAATCACCTCTTTTGACCAGCTGGTTATGCTGTGCATGATGCACCCCAGGGTGCCGTTTGCTCTCTTGGCTGCCAGGGACACTGCTGGCTCATATTGAGCCGCCTGTCAACCAGCACCCCCAGGTGCCTTTCTGCAGGGCTGCTCTCCAGCTGCTCCTCTCCCAATTTATACTTGTGTCTGGCATTATTCTGTCCCAGGCGCAGAATCCAGCATTTTGACTTGTTAAATTTCATCCCATTGATCATTTCCCAATGCTCCAATCTATCTGGATCCCTCTGCAAGGCCTCGTGTCCCTCAAGAGAGTCAACAGCACCTCCCAGTTTGGTCTCATCAGCAAACTTACTAATGGTGCCTTCGACTCCTGCATCCAGATCCTTGACAGAACTGGCTCTAGAATTGAACCCTGAGGAAAAAGAATCTTGGCCCAAGGTACTAAAAAAATCAGCTAAGAGCTCCAAGTTGATAGTAACAGCAAGTGAATTTCTTTTTCAAGCACAGCCAAACTTCCTACCATAAGGTACCAGGAAATAACACTTCCTTCAGGATAGAGCCAAAGTCTGTATGATAAAGAACAAACTCCAAGGTGTACTTTCTTCTCAGAAATCACTAATTGCTGGTACATATGTATCTACATTCAAACAAACAAGCAAACAAACACAAATAAACAACAACAAAACCCCCAAACAAACAAACAAAACCCCCAAACAAACAAACCAAAAACCCCACCACAACCAAAAAAACACAGCTGCTTCACTGCTCACAGCTGTCACGAGGAGAGGCTGAGAGAACCAATACACAAGCGCTATTAGCCACATTTCTTATGGCATCATTTGAAGAGTCTCATCCACAGCATCGGTAATGAACACAGTATAAGAATGTAAATAAAACAGATTGCATTGGCTAGACCAGAAGGGTGAAGACTAGTGATCAGAGCAACAAACATGTTTGCAGATAACACAGAAAAGTGCATGTAATAGCTACCTCACTAGAGAGCAGTAAACTGATGGCTATTTTGGCTAGTTGTATCTTACAGTTTCATTTTAGTTTGACTGCGAAATGTGGACAAAAAGTGTGACCACATTTCCTTAAAATTAAAGTATTACTCTCCCCATCAGGAAATGTGCCGTCTCTTCTGCACCCCAGCACTGTGTGATCCTGGGAAAGTTGTTTAGAGCTCAGTTATGTTTTTCAGGTCCGGTCTTAAATACAGCATAGTAACATGCTTTGCTTTTCTTCCTGCCCATTCTCAAATCAGGCCAGAAAGTCCTATAGCAAATGCCACTGGTGAGTATTATATGCACAGATAGTTGGTTAGTGAGTAGCAAAGAATCAGCCAACTCTTTGCAGAGTGCTTTATTCTTAGAAGAGTGAATAGAATGAGCTATTACTCAGCTCCAGAGAAGCAAAGCAGCTGCAGCTAGTATAGCTGCTGTGCAGGGATGTTAAGGGGCATGCAAGCCAACCTACTTAAGCCCAGACTACTTAAAGTCTGATAGTAAAGGTTCAGTCTTCTTGTAAACTCTTCCATCCCTTCCTTCTGCCCCTCCAAGCTCACCACTGCAATGCAGCAGGAAAGGGTACAACCTTTAATTTCAAGATTTTGTTTCCTCAACTTGTAAAACACCAGGATGGCATGAGACGGACCATGACAAACCTGACCCCAAAGTCGCTGAAATCAAGAGGGGTCTCTCTCCCTGCCCCCCTCTCCAATTACTACACACTTTAGAAGTTAGAAGCCTGAAAAATGTTCCGAAAGCACTGCTAGAAGGAAGGAACTGTCTCGATACGCAAGCCACTATTCACCTTATTTCTAAGCATAACGCTGCTTCTCACTGTTATTCTGTAAATCCCATCTAAACAATTTTTGCTAGACTTCAGAGAAGTCATCTGTGAACATATCCTGGTTGACAGTGCATTTCATTCACCATCTCTTTCCTATTTTGATAGAGAAACAATTTAGGAGACCTAATGCCACAGTTTTCTCTAAGAGTAGTATTAATTCAGTTCTTTCCTTTCCCCATGCAGTCAGCTACCTTTACAAAAGTTGTAAAAACAATGTTTTCTTCAAGGCTGGTGTCCTTTTGCCAAATTTGCTTGAAAACAGCCAACAAGCAGAAGTTACTGATAAAGAAAAGAGTGACTAAAAAACCTTTGTTTCCTTTGGAAACCACGAAACCCTTCTCCAGATGAATCAGAGTGAAACCAGTTTAGTTCAACATACTGTTTTCTGTAAAGCTGGTATAATCTATTTCTGTGGTGCTCCACGCAGCAGTTACAATCCCACCAGCAAATGATGTGCGAAAACAACCGCATGTAAACTTCATGCTAAGGCCACCAGTAAGCCACAGTGTCCCTGTGTAGGGAGCCATCCAGAACATGAGCCAGTCCAGGGAGCCCTGCCAAGGGCAGAATATGCACTCCATAGCACACGGCTGGTGTATGCAGCACCAGGCACAGCCCCATCCACTTGGCCTTGTCAACATGTGAGAGTAAGGTAAACAGAGAGATGATGATGAAAGGCGAGGAGGTTTAGATTGGATATCAGGAAAAATTTCTTCACTGAAAGGGTTGTCAGGCACTGGAACAGGCTGCCCAAGGAAGTAGTTGAGTCACCATCCCTGGAGAGGTTTAAAAGATATGTAGCTGAGGTTCTTATGGACATGGTTTAGTGGTGGACTTGGCAGTGCTAGGTTAACCATTGGACTCAATGATCTTAAAAGTCTTTTCCAACCAAAATGATTCCATTATAATGATTCTATGAGAGACTGCTGACTCTGCAAAAGAGAGATAGTGTTGAGAGAACGATGGCATGCGAGACCATGCTGCAATCAAGCATCCTGCCATTCATCAGGGGACCACAGAGGGACAGCTGCATGCGATATGCCCACCGAAGCACAGGGAGAGCTCCTGCTCCTATTGAGCACTGACCCATGGGGCAACTCAGCAGATTCTGCTTCTCACAGAGGCATACTGGGCTCAGCACTGAGCTCAGCTGGAGCTGCAAGGCCCTGCCACTCACTGGGCACTGTTTTGCCTCAGTGAAAAGCACCAGCTCCTGGCTCCAGGCTCCTACTGAGATCCAAATTCAACAGAGCCAGCAACTCAGCGGGAGCCAGCTGTAGCCCTGGATATAGACATGGCCAATCTGTTCCCAGCGAGCACAGATATTGCACCCTTAGAGCATGTCCTGCACTGGTTTAACCCCTGTACAATGTCCTGCACTCATTTAACCCCCTGTTCACTTAGCGTGGTCTGCTTCTCTTCAAGGGAGAGCAGTACTCGATCTGCACTGTGTGAAAGTCTACTATCTGTTAACAAGACATTTGCTCTGATGAGGCAGTTAAAATGTGCATACTGCAAAGCCTATAAAAATTATTCACATTCATAGCACCATTAATCAACCGCACTCAGCCTCCAAATTCCACCATCTCGCTGTGAAATGGAAAGCTGCAGGCTTGATTCACTGCAAATCAGCTCAGCTCTACGCTGTTTCGTCTCAGTCACGTCAGCACCAAACTGGAAGGAACAGCCACGGATCAGGCAAGAGATTTGTCTGAACCACTTTATTTTGTTATTCTCACAGTTAAACCTAGCAAAATCCACTTTTTGCCAGGATATTTTGCTGTAGTTGTTCCTCCCTTTGGGATTGATGCTAATTGTCTGTTCATCGTCTGGTCAGAAAGGGGAATTGAATATTGCCTGAATGAGTCACAGTCTGCTGGAATTCACTCCTGCCCTTTCCTTAAATTGAGAAGGCATAGGTTGCATGCACCTGAGTAGAGACACTTCATGAGTAAGGCTTCTTTTCAGTGAAGGTACCTGGCTCATGTTTCCTATTCAATAGAGACTAAAGCTTTACAGAATCAGCGGTTGGCAGCACTCCCAGGATATTTTTCCATTTGCACATATTTCTAAAAATGTCAACGCCAGTCCAACCATTCTCATCTGGGAAGCCTGACATCACATGTACATTAGCCCCCCCAAAAAAACAAAAACAAAACTAAAAAAACCTTAAAATGCAAGCCCCTTCTAAAAAGGAAAACAAATTCAAAGTATGTTACGTTGGTTCCTGCCTCTAAGCTCTGTGCAAATAACCAGCAGAAATTTTACAGTGTGATTTTACACCCATGACAATTCAGTTAGAAAATAAGATGAGGCAACAGTATGAGTTTCACTGATAAGAAGTGGATGGTACTTGAGATTCTTATTCAGGCCTGACTCCTGCACGTTTAGGTTCGTTACCCAACAGCAGACAAAAAAAGTCCCAGGAAGGGCCTTAAGAGCCATGCTTTCTTTGCAGTCCTGGAATTAAAACCAGACAGCTAAACACTACATCTGACTGTGGGAGTGCTTCTCCAGGGAGGAAGCATTTTGGCTTGAGCATTTTGTTCCAGTCATCGGTCTCCGATTATTTTCTCTTCCAAATGTGGACCCTTCACACACCTTCCCAGCATCACCTGCTTTGCCTGAGAAAATAGTATAGATGAACAAGACATGCTACACTACCATTTTGCAAGCTGAGTTCAGGCAATAAGAAATATTGTTTCCACACTCTCTTCTCCCCACAGCACATGCTGTCAGCATGCTATCACTGTAAGAGAGATCACTATTTAATTTGGTCTGTCAAGACTCAGGGAAAACAAAGGATATGACTGCTGTCCTCAAGTCTATCTGAGTAGGATCCTTGGAATGGAACAAAAGTTGACTTCAGTAGGACTAATCCATAATTACAGAGTAAACAGAGAGCAGGATGTGCTCCTGAAATATTCTCTATACATATTTCACTGTCCGTGAATGCTGCAGTAATGACTTTATGACTTCTCTCTGTAGGGGAAATTAATAGAAAGACCCTCTCCCCTTACTGCCTCCGATTATGATTTTGTTCTTTTATGTCCAAGATGTGTCTGGCTCTTGAATTATCATTTTGCATTCTTGCAAATCTACATGCTTTTTACATGTCCATTTTAAGTATGTATACTGCCTCTAAATTATTGAATAATACATAAATATGATAGACAGAGTTTTTAACCTTAGTTTTGAAAGAGTCTTTAAAGACTTTAAAGACTGATTCTAGACCCCAAGTTCGGGTGGTGTTTGCTAAAGACCCCTAAGACATGGCACCCACACTAAGCTACCTGCCCACTCATCTGCTGGAAGAAGCTAACTCCATAGCAGAAATTCCTCAGCCATCAAGTTCTATTGTCCAGAACATTTGCCATGATCAAACAGGCCTTCAGTAATCAGAAGCCGTGTCCTGCCACTCCTACTGAAGGATGACAACCTCTGTCAGAGGAGTGAGACAAAGGAGAAAACAGAGTCATTAGGAGAAGGACTATGTTCACTGGAAGATCACATGGGATGCTTCTGTATAAAAAAAGTAAAAAATGAAAGCCACTGATAGGTTAATTTGTCCGTAGTGGTCCCTTCAGAGGGACTTGCTTCCCACTCACTTTTTGGAGTGGTTGGCAGCATTAATATCTAATATTATTGCAATTGAGCTGTCAAGATCCACGAAATTCAGTGTCAGAAAAGATTTCAAGTGGAAGTTTACTTCTAGACATGCACTCTTCTCAGTGTGACTGAACTTAACTCATGTTGCAGTCCCTGGGGATCACAGCAGAGCAGCTGCTGGCATATAGATTCACCTTGAATTTACAGAAGAATTCTAGTGGTGATCCACTTCCTGCCCATGCTGAGTGGTGTGTGGTTCTACAGCACTAGAAGCAGTAATACAGTTACACACACCTGTAATAGTTTTGCTTCCAGTATTACATCCACGATCCCAGTACTTTGTAAGGGAAGCCTGGTGATAATTTCAGATGAGTCCCTACTTGCATACACCTTTTTCTGAGGATATCTCAATGGATTTAGAGATGTCAAAGCCATCTGGAAGCTAACAATGCTCAGAAAGTACAGATTTGTTTTGACTTTTAGTTACTCCCCTTTCAGGTTGCAATTACTTTAGGACCAAATTATGCTTTTAGCTTATATGCAAAGGGAAGAACTCTTAACTCCAGAAGGGCCTTGTCCATGTCAGGTACAGGCCAGGCAAACATCTGCATAAAATCATTTACATGAGGTTGACTACCTCTTTTGGAATGAGGTTGGCTTCAGTGAGATCTCTGCAGGTCTCGTCTTGCCTGAATTTCTCTGCATACAGTTAGGAGTGTCTCTCCACTCATTTCCTTGTTTGTTTATTTGGTTTGGTTTTTAATTTCCAGTTATTTTCTAGTGCAGCCTGCCAGATAGCAAGAACAGGGGATGTTCTTGGCCACCAGGGCCTCAACCATATAGCAGTTTCTAAGCAGAATTACAAGATGTAGTCCCTGAAACACAAGGTATAGCCTACACTAGGGCTGTGCAAACAGGAAAATCAGTCAGTTAAAAACCAAGCAACAGTATCCCGCTCTCACCGTCAGATTCACTTGTGCTCCTCCATTTGCACTTCGAAAAGTCAGGGGTTTGTGTAGTGACTTTTAGTATGGTTGCATATGCATGAGCTCAGGTGGAAGCAGAATTAGATGAGAACGTATTTCTGCAGAAATAATTGTGCTCAATGAATAGATACTGATTATTGTTTAAGGTAAGAAAGTACCAACAGGGGGAATGTGTGACGTTTTGAAGATACTCCAAGAAATTGCCTGAGGGCAAGATGCCATATAGCGTTAAAGCAAGGCACATTTCTCAGCCCTAAGTGTGAACTGAGCAATATCTACCCTTGTCAGCTAAACACTTAGAGGGAATGTTCCCAGGCAATTAATCACAATCAGCTATCCTGTTAAAGGCTTCTGGTCACACTTGTAAATCTGTACCACAGAGCTCTCTCCCAAATACTTCCTAGGCACAATCTGGGAATCAGCAGAGGCCAGGAACTGAGCCCATTAGGCAGTCTGCCTCCAGCCACCTTGTTTTAGAGGGAGAGTCTAACAGTATGAACCCAGGCTGTTGCATGCCAGTTGGCCTCAGTGCCAGAGAATGGTCCTGGGCACATTTCATTTTCTAATACAGATGCAGTCAATATCAAGCTTCCTTACTAAGAAAAGAACCTACATCATTTTTCGCTAGAAAGAAGCACTGCAAATTCCATTTTGAAATGCACAGTGTTTCCAGGCCTTCCAGAGGGATTTCTCTCTCATGCTCCAAAATTCTATGCTCCTCAGCCTCTGCTCTGCTATCAGTATGCATCACTGAGATCCTTCTTACATCCCCTGGTATTCTTGCAGAACCTGCTTAAGATGGTTTCAATCCAGAATGTCAAGAAATCTTTCTCTCCAGATTGAAATACTTTGGCTACAGAGCTTTTACCCACGGAGAAGTCTGGGGCATCTCTAAATATTCAACATACTGGCATCAGAGCCACTAAAGTTAGCATCTTAACCCAAAAAATGGGTCATTTAGAGATACTCTGTGAGAAAAGTGGGCTATTGGAATTTGACCGAAATTTTGCTGTTTACTGGGACTTACTCCACCACACCTGCAGGAAGGTGCCAATAGATCCACACTTCAGCATACTCTCTTAAAGACAAATACGTCTATCCTTCCTTTCAAAGCACTGAGCAGACTTTTAAAACATGATCCTGAGAGATATCATGTAGGTATTTTGCCAGTAGCTGAAATCCAGAAACAACACTGGGAGTCACCATGCCTTTCCTAGGGAAATGTCCTGATATCTCAGGTACAGACTCCGGCTCTTCCCTTTGCTTCTTATTTGGCTCCTTCAAAGCACAGTGGCTGAGCTTTATCTAGAGGGTATTCCTTCCCAGGACAATCTTTGTCACCCTCCAGACGGGACGTTTCTTCACATCAGTTCTCTTGCATGGCCAGAATTTCTCAGCACATTAAAGATTATATTTCCTAATTAAAACATTCCTAGAGTTAATTGCATAATACTAAAACAATAACAACAACATGTATTTTCACATTAACCTTTCTTGTCTTTAAGTAAGCCTCTTATGGAGCACTGCCTTGAAAATTATAGTGTTTTCTGAACTAAGGAACTCATAAAATCTGCTCTGCAAATTCACATTAAAGCCTTCCCTCAATTACACTCCCTCAGATTTTCAAATCAGTTTAAACAAGACAGAAAAAGTTATAAGGCTACACTGCTTAAATAATTCAAATAATTTTCATCTGTTGTCACCCCCCCACACACCTCCAATCACATGCATTTCTACTTAGAGTTTAACAGGGACTAGAGAGAGGAAGAGGAGGTGGAAGAGGTTTTAAATTTGTTGAACTTGCTTGAAAGAATTAAGTATGGTTGAATGTAGCTAACCCCTACTAACTCTGGAGGGAGCGAAGAAAACCCTAGTATGGATTTCTGAGTTTTTCTACTAAGTGCTAGGACATCACGATTGAAGTGCAACCATACAAAGGAAGGAATTTTAATGTTACCAATCTCTGGTCCCTATACATACTGCAGAGCCTTAGATAGCTGTGTTACCAACCTAGTATATTCAAATTGCACCACTTCCTCCAGTATCTTCATACAAACTGAAACCCTGAATATGAGAATTTATCATGCAACTGATTTCTCATGAGAAGAGCTGCAAGGTTTCATTGTACTCCTCACCTACAGGAAACAGACCACACAGAAACCACCACTGCCTAGTCTGGGTTGGACATGTGATCTGACAGGAGAGACTGTACATTTCAACAATATTTATCTCCGAACTGGCTTTGTAAGAAAACTGGAGAAGGGTAGAATTACTACTGTCCTGAGAGGGGAATTATTATGGATTTCCATCCAAGGTGGCTTCTCTGAAACTGAAGAGAGGCAGCTCTAGAACGCCCAGCACTAATCATGTCTACTACATACAGCAGCAGGACAGCTCTGCCACTTACTGCTTTGCAGAAATGACTGCTGCCACTGTCGCATATACTGTGTGATAAAAGTGAAGGGAGAAAGTGAACAATGAGGTATTAATCCAAAGGGCAAGAGCCAAGGTAATCCAAGAACAAAATAACTAGAGTTGGAAGAGAAGGCAAAAATGCAAATCACTCCTATTTTCAGAAACAATTCTTCATCTTGGATCTGCATCTTCTCAGATAATATCAGTGAAGACTCGGGAACCCCGAGTCTAAGTCGTTACTCATGTGAGAAGGACTGCAATGGGTGACATAAACCATAGAGGAAAAAACAACACAGAATGTTAAAAAAAAAAAATTATCTTCAGCTGCTTAAAAGCAGTTTCCCACAAGACGCAAATGACAGTCTCCATGGCGCACTGAAACACAGAAATGAGATATACATTTCTTTTTTTTGTTTTCTGCATGTCAGAAAAGTGTTACAACCTGCATTGATTTATTTGGAAACATCCTTCTGGTGAAAGTGAACATGAGTGAATTACTAATACAGAATTTGCAGATTAATTTTGGTAAATTCTAAATTCTATCTGGAAAATTATTAATGCTGCAGTAATCGTATAGCCTATGTATGCTGGGAAGCCCATGCTCTAATGGAAACACTTTGTTGCCAGCTAAGAAGGTTATAGATTTGACTACTAGATCAGGTAATTTCTGGAAATCAGGTCAATTCACTGAAAGTTCAAAGTAACATCATTCCATTGGAAAGGGTAACCTCATTTTCACGTCACAGCAAGTCAAATAAGGAGAAATCCACTGAAAACAAAGGATGTTGTATCTCTTTCAGAACAATGGAAACAAGATTGCAGACAGAGCCACTGGATTTAACAGCACTGTTTTGGATTCACCCAGGCATCAACAAGAACAAATTCAGGTATCTGTCCCTAGCACAAAGTTCTTAAAGAAAGCCCCAAAGCTGGCAATGCAAAGCTAGTCCTAAGTTGGACTACCTGTTCCTTGTCCACCGAAGTGGGATTTTAGGGTGTGGAACGGCAAACTCTTAGCTGAGTCAGATCCATCACATTGGCAAAACTATGTAATTACCTTGCAGAGGGCAGCTGAGCTGTAAATTCAATGGAAAGTGGCACAAAGGCTGGTACAAGCACAGAATCAAGTCCCACACATTTACAGCAGTGGGAAACAAAACAAAGTTAGTGCTGATACTGTGGTGAGAATCTGGAGCTGTAGCTACTGTGTTCCATCCTTAGGTGATTTCAACACAGCTATGCTAACTATACAAATATGCTTACTTGTAGTACTTACGAAGAGAAAAAAAGGGGTTTATTGCACCAGTTGGTATTACTGAGAAAAGAAAAAACATGCTTCCATGTAAACGAGCCATCTTCAAGGCACTAGTTCACAATAGCTCTGGGTCTGTCTCTAGTCCTGTCTTTTTCAGCCCTGGTAAAAATACACTGCAGATACCTGGGAATCAAAAAATACCAAATAAGGACACTACATTACTAGATTACAAAAGTGAGAAAGCACTGCAATATATATGCTAATTGTGTATGAATGATGTTCTTTAAACAAGTTGATATTTATCTTTGCAGCTTCTAATTCCAAGTAATTATTTCGTCATATTGCTATGAGCTTTACTTTTTTCTTATTCCAATTAACATAAAGCTTTTTAATTAATATTATTTTAATGATACCATACCCACATTTTTCACCATGTTTCATCATACAAATATGGAGGTTGTTCTGGTCAATGGACCCACAGGTAGTTACTGGAGAATTTCTGTGCTTATTCATACTGAGTTGACACGCTGAAATCAGAGAGCATGACCCAGGTTCACTGAAGAGTATCAGCACCCTTAGGTCCCAAATTAAGGCAAGAACAACAGAAATTTAACAAGGTGACAAGGAGAACTGGGGAGCAATTAATGCATACAGCAAGAAAGTGAAAAAGAAAAAAAACAAACCTATGACTTATAAAGGCTACAAATACACTAAATGCCATGTTCTAAAAATATTTTGTGGTGCTGAATATTATGTAAGCCTTAGCAAAATGATTTTGGAACAATGATTTTGACTGGTTTTAGGCTATCTTTTTGTAAATAACTTTTCTATTTCATGTTTTAAATTTTTGTGACTATAAGAAGTTAGCTTACATAGGGAGGTTAGCTAAAACTGCACCAAACGCAGGCAGATGCTGTTAAAGCTTTATGTCACAGATTCCTTGCTGCCCCACTGTCCTGAACAGGATCAACCTCACTATTAGTGGGGTCTCTCCAACACGCTGACTGTTGTACAACATACTGATCCCCTCACTGGCCAAGTAGCAAGGCCAAAGTCTTGATTAGGTCTTTAAAGCCCTCTTTTTATTATTCCCTAAGCATGGCAGCAATCTGCCTGCAGACCCTTGTCAAATTTCACTACTGATCATAACATCTTGTCAAATGACCTGAACAAATCTCAGCCAGGTAGCTACATTCCTCACTATGGCTAAGTGGCATTGTTGCGTCTTGCTAAATGGTCTCCCTGTTTTACCTCAGAACTAGCTTCAATGATACATTTCAGAAGAGTAAGGCTTTTCGTCTACACATATATCCTCTGTGAGACTGGAAGTGCACTGATATTTGCTTTGTTACCTAATTAGAGGTGAATGGCAGTGTGTGAAGAAGGGAAGATACTTCAGAGCACTGCTCACTGTGCCATGAATGAAGAGACCCCATCACCACCACCACAATAGCAGTGTTTGCAGCACAAGAGGCCAGGGAATAGCCAGCAGAAGTGCCATTTTCTCTTTATAGAGTCCAAATAAAAAGAACACATAGAAGAGGGATTTGTTTGTGCTGCTCAAAGCAGCATTAACTGTCCCTCTGCATTCAGTGACCCCACCAGATGGGTCACAGTGCACAGATGCTGGCACACAGCCCTTGCCTGCAGAGCCACCAAGAGCCATGTGAGAGACCACAAAGAAGTCCACAGGGTGAATCTCTGTCCTTCCTTCCCTCCCTGCATAAAATCACATTTTAGATGTCCCAGTCCAGCCAAACCCACTCATTTGTGTGCCTCTCCTAGTCCTCTCGCCCTTTAAAAGGCTCAGTCTTCCCTTCCACAGCCTTTTCTTTACTATGTTTGTATATAGAAGATTATTGTACTATTGTTCATAAAGCGCTAGGAGATGAATGGTGTTATATAACTGCTAGTTACTGTTTTATCATTTTTTAGAATGATGGAAAAGTAAAATGGGAACGTAGACTCCCCTTGGGGCCACGCTAAGCAAACTAAAGTTACGTTACTGGTGATCCAAAAGAATATGCACTTCAGCATCCCCAAAATGAAAGAATGGAAGGGTAATGCATTTCAGTACATACTGTCTCACACAAAGTGACAAGCCATTAACAACTATGGCATATAGGCATGTGTGGCATGAGATATCTTCCATGATGTAGCTCCTAGTCACAAGAGTTTGTTGGGTTTTTTTTTACATTTGCAATAATTTGCTATTCATTAAGCTCTGATATCTTGTGGCTTTTGATATTCCAAAGAGATTTTATTCAGCTTGCTTTTCATTCTATGTCAGCTAACATAAAATCAGTAATGGTTTGGACAGATCTCCTTCTTGTAATGAGCCTAGAATTGGCATACATGGCCTAAACTCTCTCCCTGTTTCACGTTTACAGGAGCTTTCTGAGTGATTTGGTTCTCTCATATTCTTTTGCGGCAGAAATTTGCATTGGCATGTGATGAGGCTTCTGCACTGTTTCTATCCCAGGCATAGATACATGCTGCCTACTAAACTCAATGAAGCTTCTCGACACTGAAATCAGTTACACCAAAAGCAGGCTCTCACTGCCAGAAAGTGCAACTACACACTCAACCAAGCCGAAGTTGCAATTCTTCATGCAGACAATCCCAGTATTCAAGTTTGCAACTGATCATGTCAAGAGGACTGCTCTGATCAGCAGGAATCAGCTCTCTTTCTGTAGTAAGAATCTGGTGTTCTGATTACAGTGTCCTGCAGCACCACTGGTTTCAGGCTCACAAACTGTACCATGTACCTAAAGATCTGCACCAAAGCCCAATGGGAACTGATGGCTGTAAGGTTGCAGCAAGGTATGTAGTTCATCTTTAAGTAACAATCTCAAAGATCTAGAATGCAAAGATCTAGTACATCTAGAATACCTGCTGAATAATGCTTCACTTAAACATGTGCATAAAGCTGAGCCCATGGTAAGTGCTTTGCTGAATTGTCACCTAACCATGTTTCTGGTCATATTAGCGTCTGGCAGTAACCTGTCTTATTAGAAAGCAAATCCTTTACTGCTCTATAAGCCAACAGAAATTACGCATCCTTGTAAAGAAGGTGTCAAAGCTGAGTTTGCCTGATCTGTGCTTGACAAGCTTGTTAAAAAGCCAAGCCAAACAATATTTTCAGCTATATTTTGAGACTAATTGGTTTTCTTTTTATTGGCAAGTTCTGTTGTTTTATTATGGAAAAATGCAGCATGTTCAAACTGATGGTCAAGGAATTATTTGACAAACTTGCATACAGCCCTGTGCAGCAACCGGGAAATTTCACTCTCACAGAGCTTGAGCTCGACTGGGACAAATCCTACTCTCAGCTATAGCAGGGTACACACACTGGAATCCAGAGCTGATCTGCAGACTGGCTCCAGTGGGAAGTTAAAGGCCCCTAGAACCTAGCAAGACCAGGTCCTGTGGTATCTCTGCAAACACAAAGCGAGGTTCAACAAGCAGTTGTGATAATTGAACAGTCCACTGCCACTGAAGGGTGACGATTCCACCCCTCCCTGCCTCCTCACTTCCCCACACCACCGACCTTCCCCATCCCTTTCTTACATTGGCTCTGGCACCCACTTGCTTTCCAACACACGAACTGACAGAAAAATATCTACTTTGTTGTTGTTGTTGCTGTGTTGGGATTTTCGGCCAGATTAGTGAGTTCAAGCAGCTCCTGGAAGAGAAGGCAGCACTGGCACATGTACTTGCACAAGGACAGAACCAATTCAGTTTATGCAACAAAAGGGCACACGATGGGAGGAAGAAAACTGAAGAGGAAGGAGGAAGGTAAGTCCTTCCCTTTCCATCAGCAATGGGCTTTTAAGATCAGCTCAGCCCACTCCCCACAGCCCTGATCTGCTTTCACCTACATCAGTTTTACACCAGTGTTACTCCAGTAACTGCAACAATTACCATTATGTAATTCAGACCATTAACATCCAGAAGTCCTAGTCATAAGCCGGGTTCCACTGCTAAACAAGGGACTGTATATACACATTGCGCCCTCCCCGCCCCCGCCAAGAAGCTGACAGTCTAATTCAGCACCGTGGGCAAATGGAAGAGCAAACTATGGAAGATAAAAGCAGTCAGGAAGGTGGGGGTAGTAGTTAGAGGAAGACACAACCAAAATTTGATCCTGAAAGACTCACTGAATTGTCTTGGAACTTATTCAGGTAAGTCAGATGGATATAATTACTGAAAGTAAATCAAACTACTTGCCTTAGTAAAAAGCTTCACTCTAAGTCCATCAAGGATCTAGATAGATCTCAGCATGTGCAACAGACAATTACACCATTTCTTTCTTTCATTTTAGATGCAGACTCACCAAAGGGCTAATTCTGCACTTCACTTTGATGCAAAAACTCTCACTAAAGCAAACAGATCTGCCCGAGTCTGGAGTGCCGCTGGACTGGGCACTTTATCTTGTTGCAGACAGTTTCTCAGCATATTACAGCGTAATTCTCCAAATAAACAAACAAGCAAACCAATCAAGAAATCAACATCTAAAATTAATGTAAAAGATCCTGTTCTCTATTATCAGATTCAATTTCCTTCCTCCTCGCCCCTGGGTTTTATGCTGAGCTCTGTGACAGTTCTTTATACCAAACATGAAAAATACTACTTGCTTGGAACTTATCATGCCTGTTCCACTGGATAGGAAGGAAAAATATCATGCATTTGGCCATTACCATTAAACAGCATGGTAAGAGACAAGTAAGTAGAATTTGTGTCTGAATGAATGTCAAAGCGCTGTTTTACAAAGCTGATTTAAATTTACCACATTGCATATATCTGAGATACTTGCATAAATTATAATCCTGATTTAATATTTACTTAGTTGCATTAGAAAATTTGTTAGAAACAAACCTTGAGTGTTGACAATCAAGACTTCTCTCTCTGCTACTCCTGCTGTGCCACTGTATGTGGTAAAGGCATGAAACATCCTTCAGCAATAAAACAGAAGTTTGAGGGGAAAACAGAGATGTTCTTTGCAAGAAAAACAGTAATACAGCTCTTTGATTGAAAGTAAAGATGCAAATTTGTGTCAGTCTTCACTAGTAAGCTGTACAGTGCTGTTATCAGGATGAAGAGAACGTGTCACTCGTCTTTCAACATCTTAACTGTAAAATCCACAGCACTGAAATGGTTTTGTTTGGAAATAAAGGAAAACAAGGATGTTTTTTGATCAAAGTTGATGCTTCCCATCTGAGTCCAAGATATAAGCCACGCAATGGTTATTTAAGTAGCACGGCATGCCATGCTGGACTCTAAGTGCCGTCCGTCTCCCATCTATGATAATTAAAAACAGTGAACTGTGTACACAAATGGTATGGATACATAAAGGTGACTGATATACATGTCAAAGTAATCTGGAGTGTACAAGAAAATAATTTTGTAGATATTGCACTCATATTCTATTTTGTCGTTAATCTGTTCACTCTCTAATGCTTTTGATCTGTTGTGCACTTGGATCGAACCAGTAACAGCTGACAATATTTTTTTTCTTTTGGTCTCAAAAATATAATGAAGGTATAAAACTGTAAAACTACCAAAAAAAAAAAAGCTGCACATACATTTTTTGAGTGGGGACAGTAAGCACAGGACTGAATCATTTAGAAATTCTGAAACAGTAAGGTAATTAATAAAATTATTTATAAAGAAGTATATCTACAATATTTAATAATTTAAGGCTCACAAGAAACTAACATATCGATGACAATAAAAGTTTTCTGCTACAGGGTTAAAAGCACCAAATTCACTTCACATACTAGATAACAAGATCTGTACTGATCACAAGTGGAAAACTCTGAAAGTGCTGATCTGCTAATGTTCCTAGTGCTTTAATGATGTCGTATTTCTCAGGAATAAGAAATTCCTGTTCGACCATAAATACAGTTACACAGATATAAAATATGTTGGAATAATTTCAGTTTGAAACTACAGTACCAAAAACCTCAACCTCCCTCCCCCCCAATCCATTCATTCTCCACACACACATCCCCCAACTCTTTAATACTAAACTCGGAGCAACTGAATTGGTTACAAATGACTCATTTAAAACGAACAACCATTTGCTAAAATAAGTTTCTACAAATTACATTTTGCACTGTCATAATTTACCAGCTCCTGCATCATGGAGCGTAGCTTATTCTTAGTCTATTTTAAAAATAGGTGACCCTTTGTGTCATGGAAAAAGAACATAAAAACATGTATTCCTGGAGGACTGCTCAGGACAGTGATCAATTTATAAAATATAGTCTGATTTAAAAAACTAACTGGCACCAAAAGAACAGTTATAGTAGCACGTTTCTGACACCAGCAAATCCTTCTGCATCTCTGAATTCTAACTCCTTACAGGTCTGTTTCCCTATTGGTGTCCAGGCAGAGAGCATAGAGGGATTTTCTGAGATCTACATTACTTTTAGCTTTGATATTGGTTTTCTCTAAGGAACTGGTACCATTGTTGAACCCCTCACTGTTTTCCAAGTGCACAACAGATTTGTTCAAAGAGTTTCTACTTAATCTTCTCTTTGCTTCTCCCCCCGCTGTGCTGCCCTGAGCACTACTGTGTTCATCTTTGAGGATAGGTTGCTCTTCATGATCAGTCTCTCGGTGGTAGAAGTAGTTGAAGTTGGATACAATGACAGGGACAGGCAGGGCAATGGTGAGCACACCTGCGATGGCACACAAGGAACCCACAATCTTGCCCCCCACAGTGACAGGTCGCATATCCCCATAGCCCACAGTGGTCATGGTTACCACTGCCCACCAGAAAGCATCAGGGATGCTGGAGAAATGAGACTCGGGGTCATCGGCCTCAGCAAAGTAGACAGCACTGGAGAAGAGGATCACCCCAATAAAAAGGAAGAAGATGAGGAGGCCCAGCTCCCTCATGCTGGCTTTCAAAGTCTGCCCCAAGATCTGCAGCCCCTTGGAGTGCCTGGAAAGCTTGAAGATCCTGAAGACTCTGACCAGGCGGATGACTCTGAGGATGGCCAGGGACATGGCTTGTTGCTGGCCCCCACCCCCATTGCTACCACCAGCCCCAGGCTGCTGCTGCTCATGGGCCAACTCAGTGCCCAGGGTGATGAAGTAGGGGATGATGGCCACAATATCAATGATGTTCATGATGTTGCGGGAGAACTCGGGCTTGCTGGGGCAGGCAAAGAAGCGGACGAGGAGCTCAAAGGTGAACCAGATCACACAGGTAGTCTCAATGATGAAGAAGGGGTCAGTGAGGCTACTGGGTGGCTGCATGGCTGGGGAGTCCCCGGTTGTGCCATTCAAACCTCCACTTTGTGGAGGAAGGGGCACAGGCATCTCCCTCTCATCCCTGAATTCTGGCAGAGTCTCCAAGCAGAAGGTGATAATGGAGATAAGGATGACCAGCACAGAGACGATGGCAATGGCCCGGGCTGAGCTGGAGCTCTCAGGGTACTCAAAAATGAGCCAGACTTGGCGCTGAAACTCGTTGCGGGGCAGGGGCTTCTCCTCCTCTTTGATGAAGCCCTCATCCTCCCGGAAGCGCTCCATGGCCTCCTCACCCAGCTGGTAGAAGCGGATCTCATCGGCGAAGACGTCGATGGACACATTGACAGGCCGGCGGAGCTTGCCCCCGGACTGGTAGAAGTAAAGGATCCCATCGAAGCTGGGCCGGTTGCGGTCGAAGAAGTACTCGTTGCGGAGCGGGTCGAAGTACCGCATGCGCTTATCCGGGTCCCCCAGCAGAGTGTCGGGGAACTGGTTGAGGGTGCCCAGCTGGGTCTCGAAGCGCAGCCCAGAGATGTTGATCAGCACCCGCTGGTGGTGCATGGCGCCCCGGTTCGCCGCTGCCGCCGCCGCCTCCTCCTCCTCCTCGCTGGCCGCCGCCATGGCCATGCCCCGGCGGTGTCCCCCTTCCTCCGGGGGCCCCATCTCCGCCCCCGCACCGGGGCGCGGGGCGCGCGGCGGCGGTTGGGGCGGCGGGGGCGCTCCGCGCGCCGCCGCCTCGCCGTTGGGGCTGCCCGCGCTGCCGGTGCGGCGCGTCCCGCCGCCTCTCGGGGGGACCGGCGGGGGCCGCGCCCGCTCCTCGTCCGCCGGCAGCGGCGGCGGCGGCGGGGCGCCCTCCTTGCCGTCGCTCAGCCGCGGCGCGGCGGCGCCGGAGCCGGCGATGTGGAGCGAGTCGCCCCGCCAGCGGGCCCGAGCGCTGCCGCCGCCGCTGCTGCCGGCCGCGGCATCCTCGCCGCCCGCGATGGCCGTGGCGCCGCCGTTCTCCAAAGTCACCAGCGCGATCTCCATGGGCAGCGGCGGCAGGAGGCAGGCGCGTCTGAGGCGGCGGGCATGCTGCGCTCGCCTCCCCGCCGCCGCCGGCCACCTCCGGGCGGCCGCCCTGCCCTGCCCTGCCCTGCCCGCCTCCGCCTCACTGCGCGGCGGCGCGGGGCCGGGCGCGGCCCGGGGGAGCCTTCTGGGGACCCGGATATGAACGAGCGATCATTATATTATGGTCACTTGACGTCAAAAAGGATTCCTTCTCCTCCGCGCCCCCATGCAGGCAGCGGCAGCCTCCCCCGGGCACCGGGATCCCGCATCCTCGCCCGCCCCGCCCCGCCGCGCCCCGCCGCGCCCCGCCCCGCGTGGGGGGCTCCGCACCGGGGCAGGGACACGCTCCGTGCAGCGGATCTCAGCCCTCGGGAGCGCGGCGGCCCCCGGCAGTACCCACAGGTGCCCACAGGTGCCGTCGGACCGCCGCGCCGGGGGGCGGTTTTCGGCAGGGGCCACACGGGGACCGCTTCTGAGACGGGCGAAACCGAACACAGGGGGTGGCGTGGCCGCCGGGGCACCTGTGGCCGGGTGGGGGTGGGGGTCGGGTCGCCCTCCGCCCCGTGGGGCGCGGGAGACACCGCCCGCTCCCCAGCCCCCCCGCGGCCGCCCCCCCGCCGCGCTGCCCCCGCTCTCGCCGCAGCAGGGGATTACGGTGCGGCCCCCACGCGTGGATTATCGCTAAAGGGATTCCGCGCAGGGAGGGCTCCGACTGTAAACCCCCATTCACCTATAATGAAAATCATAATCGTAAACTCCGGGAATTCCTGGCGCCTCTTAGCGTATGCCCCCTCCGCCTCCTCCCAGCGTAATGAGAACAAAGGAAGGGATTGGGTATTTTTTTTTCCGCTTTGCTTTGCTCTCCCCCTTCCTCTCCTCAGTTTATCATAGAATTGGTGCGGCTCCAAAAGGTGCTTCCTAAACCAGCAGACGACAACATTTCTGCCAGGCTGCCTCCACGTTTGCCTTTACAAATGAGACCATACTTTCCCTTTCATGCATTTTTAAACCCACATCCAAGGCTGATACATTTCAGTAGATGCACATTTTATTAGAGAAAAGGAATTGAAGCAGCTTTACACAATTACTTTAGTTGCAGTTCAGTAATACAATCAATGCTAAGACCATATTTTCTGTATTCAAACCATGGACTCATCTGTTCTAGTCAAGGTCTACAGGGAAATATACTAAATATGTATACAAATACTCTAGGATTAAAATTTATACATATATATACCACCCTGATCTTGGGGAGTTTCTGGGTTTCTCACAAAATTAAACTGTGAAAAACCATTTTGCCTTCCAGTTGGCATCACTGAAGTGACATTTTTACTGAATCCTTGTGGTGGTACTCACAGCTCCATTGAATAGTTTACCTCGATTCGCTGAGATTAGTGGGTTTTCACTTAATTTAAAACATTACCTCTGTGTATTAAATATGCCTGAAGATAATAAAAACAGTGTGAAAATAGAAAACTGAAATTATATTAAATAGTTACTGTAAGTAATGATTTGCCCATGACATGTTCTATAATGTACCTCTGAGAACTGAGCACAGAATCACTTCACCTGTGCAGGCAAAGTAAAGGACCACTTTACTCACACAAGTAATTTGTAGAAGCAAAATTACAGGTAAGTTTTCTAGAACAGCCATTTGAAAATAACAGCCCTTTGATTTACAGTTATTTAATGGAATAATGTATCAAACCTGCAAAATGTAGTATAATACCCTTTAGGACTAGCAACTCCGCAATAAATACAGGCATACCCGAGCACCCAAACATATAACAGCTGATCTGTTACCAATGCATGTCAGGGACTATAACCAGAGGAAAGGCTTGCACACTGGAAAATTATTCTGTTTTTCCAGCTCTGTCAGCTCCTCTAAAGCAAGACATTTTGCACAAACATTGCCTCAAGAATAATCATTTATTTCAAGAGAAAACATCCCTAGTCAAGTTCATCTAGATCTCCTGTAGGCAATGCCAGTCAAAATTAATAACTTGCACCCTAAGAACTGTGGTGTTTGACCATCTGTCATGGAGCCACCTGAAAACCACTCCAAGCAAATGTAAGCTTAAACCAACTTTGACTTGGAACTGAAACCAAAGAACAGACCGAAACCCTACAACAGAAACCAATATAAGCCAGGGGAGGTAATTCAAAATCAATCAGCACTCTGGCAACATTTAATAAACTGCGTGCTTGATGTACCAGTTGGGGATATTATTACCATACAACCACACAAGACTGATGATCCACAGCGTGCACTCACTCACTCAGAAGAGAAGCCTCTCTCACTCAAAGCTACCCAGAAGAAATAATCACTTGTCCGGAGGTGGGGGCGAGGGCTCACCCAAGGATATATCCAGAAGAAATAATCACTCACCAAGGAGAAAGTGAGGGCACTCAATCCTGTGAAGTCTCCTTAGATGGTGTCCCAGATCTAAGGGTAGGGCTCTTAGTGCTCTGAGAAGACCACTCCAAGGGGGTCTTCAGCAGGCAGCCCATTTTATAGCCTGGTTTGATCTGACTGTGGTAATAATGAGCACGGTCCAGAAGCTTCTCCGGGCCTGGGCATTTTGTTGGCTGAGGACCCTGCCTACTGACTAAGCTCCTCCTGTTCCCCCAGCTGGGGAGGAGGTGAACATCACTGGTGTCAACATGCTCCACGGGTGGGGACATGATGGTTGGCATCCACCAAGGTGCATAGGGGAGGACGGCCACAGTGTGGCACAAAAGGTGCTAAAGAGCCACCAGTTGCCCTATTGAAAGCTCTGGACCTCACCAGGATGTGTGCAACTGCCACACCACCACAACAAATACCTTTGGAGTCTGCTCAGTGAGCATGTCCCTTTCATAGGGCCAGTCACGGGCATCCACAGACACTCAGCTGTGCTTCATCTGCATGTGCACATAACCAGTAACAAAACAGAAAACAGATGATTTGCCAGCACCTGTGCCTGCTCACTCGCCTCTGTACTGTTTTATATTCACCGTGCTGGTTTTGTGTGTGTTTGAACATAAACACTATTCTTCCCACTTGCAAAAGCCCCTTCCATGGATCTCCCACAAGGGTCACATTTAGCCTTTGCTTGCAATCACCATTAATTTATGTGACCTGTCATTGCATTAGAGGAGTCTCCACAGGCTCCAAGAACAAACGCCAGCCCTTTAGAGGGACATACACATGCCATCCATCACAGATCTCCCCTTTTCAAGCATTCCTCTTAAAAAAATCCACATCCTTTCCCAACCCTGTTCCTACTCTTCCCTTCTCAATCCTAGAGGCACTTTCAAAAACTTCCCTATGCAGTAAGCATCCTCAGGACTGTGGCAGCCAGTGTTCTGGAGACACAGTCTAGGGCGGCTGACTGTGGGCACCGTGCAGAGTGGAAGAAAGTGCACAGAGGGCTCATAAACTTGCTGCTTCTCAAGGGGTTGTATTGATTCCCCTGTTCCTACATCAACAACAGGGAGCAGCACTTCTCTGATGCCTGGGAGAGATTATGCTGAATTTAAATTCCCCCTTGATTAAAATCCAAGTTTCTAGCCTTTCTTAATGTTATGTTGCAGTGTTCACATCCTGAATTTGCAGGCAGATGGGATCATGCTAAAGTGCAGAGAAAAAGACAGACTTGCCCATTCATCCTTCTGAATGCCTCTCTGAAAACCCTATGAAGAAAATGTACATTATTAATTGATATGGCAGGAAAATACAGCTGCTCTGTATAGTGGATGTTCTATATAGCTACTTTGCAGCTTTAACAATTCTGAGAATCTAGTCTGGTATCTGTATATGTGGGTACAAAGAAATAGGGGAGAAAGGCGTCAGGAGATGATGTTAAAGGGGAAGAACATCTACTCCAAGAAGGGAATTTTCAAAAGGTAGTCCTTATTTAGCATCCCTAGCTTTCTGAGTGTGGTGAAAAGACTCTGAACACTTTTTGAAGAGCAGCAGTCCTACCAGCAGAATGCCCAGGTACTGGACAGAAAGGATGACATGCAGAATAGTGGGACATATCAAGTGTTGACATGTGCTACTAATGTTTTAACCAGACACTCCTTGATGAAGAATTTACTTGTCCCCATACTTGCGATTTAACAAAAAGTATTTTCTACCCTGAGCAGATGCACACATGCAACCAGTCCCATCCATTCCAGCACATCCACACCAAACCTTACCATTCTCTCCAGCTCCCACTGCCACTCAGTTCTTCTAATCCAGTTATAATGCCTGTTGTCATCCCCTCTGACTGGAATGTTTATTTTTTTCCCACATCTGGTCCACACAGCACTAGTTGCTTATCCTGCAGCCTCATTTGTAGGTTTTCTCCCACAGTTGTAAATGGGACTCCCCTGGTTAGGCAGCATCAAGGGACTGCCTAAATGTGATTCTTTTAATTTTCCCTACTTTACCAGCTAGCACCTATTGAGAGTCTCACACAGGTTTTGCAGAAGAAGAAATACTGTGCAAGCTAGAGATTCTATTATCTTTCACCTGAAGGCAGGTCTGCATCACAAACACTACCTTACCAACCCCTCCATGAGGAGAAGGACCACATCCTCATGCTCTGTACAGCATCATGCCACGGACATGAATAATACACGTCCATGCTCAGACCTGTGTAATCATGTGTGCCACATATGAGACTTCTTTAACTGCCTTCCAACTGCCTTCCATCAGCATTTTCAGCTTTTCACTAGCCTCCCCCTGCTCTTGGATACTGGGACAGATGCAACTGCCTGCTCCAGGCTGTCATGAGTTGATGAGCAGCACCCAAACATGCCGTTATGCAGCAGGAATGGCAGCAGTGTGGCTGCTGGGAGCTGTCATTCAGTGGAACACTGCCACAGAACAAAATGAGTGACCCATTACATATGGGGCCTCACATGTTGAGAAACGAGCCATGGGGGTAGCCTGCAGAGGCTACATTCATCTAGCTCCCCACACACACACCCACTGCACATGCTCTGGAATACCTGAGTACGGCCACCTTGGACACATCTTTTCACAAATATTCCCTCTTGGGCCATCCCTATCACTGACAGTGGCTGTGGAGCTGCAGCCTCACCAAAATAAAAATACGATGCTGAGATGTGGAGAGACATACACCAGCATCTAGAGGCTTGATCTGCCCACAGCGCTCTCATCCACTGGTGGTGGGACTAGACATGTCTGCTTTTGACACATTTGATGGGGACAGTGACACCACAGTCGTGCCTTCTCGGTCCACATGCGTGACCCCTTTTTTTCCTTCTCCATGTGTTGAGCAAATAACATTCCCATTGTGGCAGATGGGGAGGAAGTCAATCTGAAGCCCAGAAGAAACCAAAGGGGTTAAAAGCAAATCTGTGCCTCCTCCGCTTGGTTAATTCCCCAGCAGCCTGATTCTGTGTTGAGATGATTCAGGCCAGAGAGAGAGACTGCCACAGTCCCCAAAGGAGACCTCAGAGAAAAGACTCTTATTTCCTGTTCAGGAGGATTAAGTACAAGACCATTGACAAATCACAGGAAACATCTGGATGTGAGCACTTCATTTCTCAAGGCCTAATCCATGAAGTTATTAATTAATGAATTCAGCAAATTCACACTGTTCTTTATATACGGTCAGCTCTATATACTTTTTTAGTGTTTGGCTTGGAGATGTTTTACATCTGGATCAACAGATTTTTATTTATTGTACACAGCAAACTACTGTATCCTGGTTTTGCTTAATTAATTGTTTAGAGTAATTATTCTGCCATTTTTAAAAAACATATACTACCATATTTTCTGGTAGTATCTATATATAAATTCAGTACTTAAAACCCAGCTATGTTCCTGCATTTTATGTTGTTTTGCAATTTTAAGTCCAAGTTCCTCTGGAAACTTACCATCACACACTGATGGAAAGAAACATGTAATTGATTTCCTTTTCTGTATTTTATTTTGATTAAAATGAGAATCCCTGTCATTTATCTCCAGAGAGAAAGTAAGCATTGAGTAAATGGTCTGGTTAATTCAAAAGTAATTCGATCAGAACATCCATAATTTACATTGACTTGAATAGTAGGAAAGATGCTGAGCACTAATGATATCAAGCTTATTCATTTAAACAGACTGCTTGCATTATGCTTTACATCTTGTGAATGTGAACTACTCTGAGAACATATAATGACACACATAACGGGGAGAGCTGCACACAATTCTCCCCTTAAAAGTCATCTGTTAAGCTCAAATAACACTCCAGTCTGCTCACATGCAAACCAGGCCACGTAGCTGAGTGCACTGTTTTTTCACACAGCTGTGCCAACTTGTTTCCAGTGCAATCTGCAGGCTTTGTCATTGATATTGGTGGAATCAGCTTTTGGCCCAGAGGTTTTTATAAATCCAGCTGCGACAGGATATTTTCACTTCACCCTCAAAGCTTTAGACCCTGACAGCATGAATCATCTAAACTTGCAATTTATAATTTCCAGTCTTTTTGACTTACAGTGCATCCTGGTGTAATCCTTAACTTGAGGGACATGTTCTTAAAGGCGAAATCTCATTCTGTGCTTTTATTCTCTTTGAAATTCCAGGAGCATGTACCTCTACTCTAAGGTTTTTGCTTTTGTCACAACAGGATGCCCCAAGTGGACAGTGAAAACTGTGATATCCCAATATAAAACAAAAGAATGAAGACAAGTGAGTGCAGTCGAAAGGAGGAAAGAATCAAGACCTACAGAGCCACCCAGCTATATCTATGCAATTTTATCCTCACTGCTAGTGCAAAGTAGACTCACAAGTGAATTCTGTTTGCATCAATGCTTTTGTAATGGCTGTACTCAATATCATCCAAAGCACAGTGTTCCTGGCCAAACTTGATCCCTCCTTATCACCCAACTGAAAATACTTCATTTCCATCCTATGATCATTGAAGTCATGCTGACAAAAAGATCTTACCAGTTCAAAAGTGCAAGATCAGGCCACTCGCTCAGGCTGTGAGGAAGAGGGACAGCAAGAGATAGATCAAAGATTGCATGTCTAGGACAAATAGTTACGGTGGTGTGTGAATTAGGTGATCAGTCACTTATTTCAAGTTATCTGTGGGCAAATTCATACTTTGGTATTTTGTTACCGGTGATGTGGCTAGTCACAGTCCAGGATCCATTGATGTAAGATCTCTTATACACAGACACAAATTAAACTTCATAGGCTACTTAAAAAAAAGTTAAATGACATGTTTACTGATTTATCTGTCTTTAAAAGTAGTGGATTTGCAGAAACATTGGATTAATCTCATCCAAATTTCCTTCTAATTTCTAATTTTTAAGCAGTCAAGAATTATGAATTAATCAAAGAAAATCAAAATATGTGATGCTTACTCTGGTATAAAGTTATTAGTGAAGCCCTTGAAATTAGTAACTACAACCTGAAAAATTTTATGGGGGCAAACTGGGGTTGAGACCTACTCATGATCCCCTCACATACAGGGAAAAGGGCTAAATTCATTAGATTTCTTTGTAAGCACAGCTAATTTGTCCAGCTGGAGGAAAGTATGCTGTACCGTGAAACTAGGGGCCCAAATGTACTGATGGTTTAAGCAGGATAAAGCCATAAGGGCATCGTTAAATGGACAGGAGTAATGAAGTTACTTTACTTCCACTAAGTCTTCAACGCTGGGGAGACCTCTGGGGAAACTCTCAACATGAATACAGTGTGTTAGATACACAGCAGATTTTTTTTCCTGCCTTACCAAACAAAGGATAGACGACCCACCCAGAGGTTTATTATTTAAATCTTTAACAAAAATAGCATTCTAGTATGCAGAAGCAGTACTATTTATATTGTAAGCAGCATGGAGAAATATTTGGTTTGAAGAAAAACAGCTAGCACATAGATAGATGTGAAATAAGCCTTGCCTTGCTTTTCATACTCACTAGTGAAAATGAGAAGAGAGACTATATGAACACAGATTGACAACGAACAAGTTGCATTTATTTTGCATAGCCACTAAACTCCAGATTGGTGTAGAGCATAATTTTTTTTTGTGTACACCAATTTACCAGGTTCAGGCTAGCACCTAATCCTCTGGGTATTCCCAGAGGAGTTAAAACTTCTTTACATTTGAGGTGAATTTAGCTTGGCAATGGTAAGGCATCTAATTTACTAATTCTAATATTCTCTTTCAAGAGTTTTATGTTTCAACTGTGAACGAATCACTGTTCCATAATAATAGTTTTAATCAACAAAGGTAGACTGCAGTAAATAAACACTACATTTTAGTTTAAAATCTGAATTTAGCATTTTCAAAGCACTACCATATCAAAATTTTAACCGTATTTAACTGTCTGCAGATGAATATAAGTGCCAAAAACTAGTTGCAGTTGGTTTAAGACCAAAAAAGGAGCCAATAAGTGATACGATAAAGTTAATGGAGCTATGCAGCTTTGCACTAGCCAATGAATTTATTTTTTTTTTAATTTTATTTTATTTTATTTTATTTTATTTTATTTTATTTTATTTTATTTTATTTTATTTTATTTTATTTTATTCTATTTTATTCTATTTTATTCTATTCTATTTTATTTTATTCTATTTTATTTTAGTTTCTATTAACACTTGGACAAATTGGTAGTGGAGGTGGTTGCTTATTGTGAGGTAAAACTGTTAACCTTTGATGAGAAGGAAAATTTTCAAATGATGATGATAATAATAATAATGACGACAACAACAAATCGGAGGAAAAAAGTTATTAATAGGGAATCTCAATCTATTATTTCTATTTAAAAAATAGCATCTATAAGGAGTAACGCCAAGTAGTCTTCGTGCATTAAAAGCTCTCTATTGTTATGTAAGCAACAAAAGACAAACAAGCATTCCAGAAAGTGGCACATGATGATACTTACTGCATTACTTTCTTACTTAGAAACTTACGGTTTCCTTCATGTTTATGCTGATATAAAGTTAGAACATCAGGGCCATATAGCTGTCATTCACCTGAGTCCCAGTGGGAGCTTTCTGAATTGGAAAGGCTGGGATGCCGTGTACAGGTGAGCGCCTCCTGCTGTTCCAGTGATTTCCTGGCTGCTGCTTTTATCTGGGCACTGCTTTCAGGTTGGAGGTACCTGACCCTGCCTGATCTAGAAGGATAAGCTGAGATAGTCTTATGAATGCAAAGAAACCCTCCGTTAGCCTACAAAATGAGCCATGGTTGGATGCTAGATCTTGCAAACTGAGCTAACAGACAGAAGGAAAGGAGGAGATATTCTTGTGCTGATTTCACAAAGGCTGCTACGTTGATGACTACTTGTCTTGGCTTTGCAATTAAATGTGCTCCTCAATACCTTAATCCCTGAGTTTATGTCATTACTCTTTTCTTACTAACTTGAGATATTTGAAGGCAACTGTGACTCTGCACACAAGAGCCTCACACACACTCCAGAAATAAATTTACTTCATGCAACCATGTTACAAGCAGTAGAGAATGTGCAAGTTCATCAGACCATGCTCACTCTCCTCTTTGATTTTCTTTAAGTTAGTTTCTCCTTCTTTCCCCTAGTGTAAGTCCAATAGTAGAAGTGTAGGAAGAGAGCAATGAGGCTGAGGATGTAGAGGAAGACTGCAATGTTGAAGCCGTCGGGGAATGGGCATTCTGTGAAGAGGTTGTAGGAAGAATGAACAGCAATGGCTACAAACTGGCACTGGAAGAAGGGGAAAAAAGAAGCAGCCAGGTTAGGGATCCTACATGAGACATACCCCAACTGACCATTTGGTCCATCATAAAGAGTATCACAACATACAGTGTCCTCAGCCCAGAGTACCACCTGCTTGCCTCTCCTGATATCCCTGAAAAACTTGTCTTTCAAGCCCAACACAGTTTTCCCAACATGAAAGGCTGTAATGTGTCCACCAAACATTGATACTTGCCCACAGCTGCAAGGAACAGGTTTGGGATCCAGCCTCTCCCGCCTAGGAGAAGACCGTTGCCCTTGTCCCACTTCTCTGCCATGGGCCAGTAGCTGAGATCTTGGAATATGGAAACTAAAGGTGGGACACTCCTTCTCTTCCCTGATGGCAATCAGATTATTATACTCATAACGATTTTGATTTGCATTTTAGCTTACAGAGAAGAACTATAGATGCTACTTTTATTCATTTAGACATTAATCCTTTTAATTATTATTCTTTTTTACTAAGTCACCTATCTCAACATCCTGAACCAATGAGTCCTACCTACTGAAATTATGTTAAATAAAAACTGATTTCCTTTGCCATATTTTGCATTAAAAATACCTTTTCATTTCATGAAATGCTTTCTTGTTCTGCTTTCACCATTCAGGATAAATAAAATTCTCAACTAGCCTTCAGTACATCACTATTTTACACATACTCTAATCCTTCTTCCTTTTCTCTGGTAACTGCACACTTTTTGTTTGCAAAACCTCTGTTTGTGTGGTATTAACTCTCCCACATGCTTAACTATAATTGTTGTCCTTGCCTGGAACATTGCTTTTATGCTGTATCTTTGACAAACCATAGGGTTGTCAGGATTTGTCACCTCTTCAGAGAGGAGGAAAAGAAAACCCAGAGGGATTCTCTACAGAAAGAGTAAAACATACTTAACTCCCCTCTGCCTGCAGTTAGGCATATTTTTCCTTTTTGAAAAAACAGAATGAAGGCTGCCCAATCTCCTGCTCTGCTGAAAATCCAAAGTTTTCCCAAGCTACTGCCCCACACCTCTCAAAATCAACTGTGTTTTCAGGCCTCCTAAAGGGGAAATGGCTGTCATATACAACAGAAAAGGGAGAAGTTTAATTTTTATTTTTTCTTTCTCCTTTCCATTATAAAGGTGGGGGCTTATTAATTGATACGGTCACTGAAGTCCTCTTGCTAGTTTTTTGAGTACCATTCAGACCAGGTCACCAACCAGTTCACCTCTCGCAGTGGTACATGAGGACACCTAAGGACAAGGTGATTTCCATAAGCAGCAAACAGAAAGACTTGAGCCAGGTAGGAGACAGAGACAGACAGGAAGGGCCATAACACCCAAGACATGGAAGTGCAAAGATGAACACATGGAATTAATTACCAGCTGCATGATGGTTAGGTAACGCTTCCACCATAGGTAACGGTGCATCTGTGGTCCCAGGCTGGCCAGGGCATAATAGCCGTACATGAAGATGTGTACGAAGGAGTTTAGCATCCCAATAAAGAAGGCTGAGGGGTAAAGAAGTCAGGATGAACAAGACACACAAACCATTCAAGACTAACTCAGTGATGATTTCACAGCCACTATAATGATGCTTTCAAAATACATCATATATTTCCTATGCCTGAACGTTCAATCCATACACTGCCTAGGAAGCATGTCATATTCTCCTTTCTTCTTTCAGCATATATCCATCCTATATCTAGTGTTCAGAGACAAAGAAGAACTTCAAAGGCAGAGAATTCTTGATCTTCTGACCTAAGCATTTCATTCCATTTTGATTTCAAGGCCATGTTGCCAAAAGGGCTTCCCGAAAAAGAATACCTCAGAATCTCATACAGGGCCTACCTATAGTGGTCTAGTACTCTGTGTCAGCTTCATAGGCTTCTCTTTGGTGGAGCAAAATGGAGAAGCAGTCTGGATACAGACCCGAAAGGAGTGAGGACCAGGCAGAGCAGAAGAGCCAGAACCTGGGCTGAACGGGGACTGACAGAGCCACTGGTCTGGGTGGAGATACAAACAGACCTTGTATAGGATGTTATTGTTTCTGTTTGGACAAGAAATGACTGGCACATTCTTGTTCTGGATGAGGCAGTGAATATAGCAGCCTAAACAGCCCAAAGAGCTGAGCAGATGGTATCAACTGAAATGCACACATTTTTCACACTTTTGGAAATAGGTGAGCTTCCTACCTGCCAGTCAGCCCATCTGCACTGTTTATGCTATCTCCACAGCAGAAGAAAAACAGAAACACAAGGTGTCTATGGAAGCATACCTTGTCCTCCAGGCACATATTTGACCCCTGACCACCAGTTGAACAGCATAGTGCCATGATGGTACACATGCAGAAAAGTCACCTGTTCTTGTTTCTTGCGCAGGATAAAAAAAACCTTAAAGAAGCCAGACAAAGGAAAAATCTGAGTTGATGTGTTTAGACAAAAGATTTTACACTAAAAGTGATGAGAACAATTAATTATAATTTTGAATCTCCTAAACCTGTTTCCTCTGCTGCAGATAAAAACTGGTGAAATTCAACACATGCAATAGATCTTATATTATTTGGAATGGGGAAAAACTGGAGGGCAGAATTTGTCCCACAGAGCCCCAACAATTTTTATCTTGGATTCAGGTCCCAAGGTCCAAAGAGGACACATTTGAGTCCCTGACTGAACTTCCACATAATTTACAGATGTTTGGGTCTGCTCCTTTTCAGGACATAGTCTAGATGTTTACTGGTACCAAAGAATGATCCAAAGAAAAAGTGCTGCGTGGAATGCCCAAATCCTTCTGGAATTTGCATTAGTAAAGATAATTATTTTGTCACATGAATATGTGTCAGGTCACTGTATTTCAGCGTGCACACACACACACAAAAAGTGAATTTGCTTTTCCGGGGCTCAGGACTGACAAAAAGCTGCTTTTGTTGCTGATGAAAACAGAGAGAAAATTGGTCAAGTCACTGGCAATAGGTCTAGGAGGGCTCCACATGCTGATTCACTTTTCAGACAAGGTGTTTTCAACTTATCCGCCAAAGAGCACTAGACTGTGAAGTGTTAGACAAGCCAGGATACAACTTATTCCTGGTGACCAAGCAGAGAGATGGGATTCCCTTGTTAGTTCTGTCAGCTATTTATAATATAGGAGGAGACCTGACGACAAGCTGCAAGATGGCACTGTCTTCAGATGAACTTTCAATTTCACATGAGACACAAACCTTCAACCCACAACTCTGTGAAAATTTGCAGCAGCAAAAATACCAGGACACGTACATTCACAGTTTCTTTACTGCCCAGCTAACCACTGTTATTCAGCCAGACAGGCTATGGCAGATCCTGTGTGGCAGCCTTAACCAACCGCTAGCTGAGATTTTGAGGGACCACCCGGCAATAGCCACAGTGAAAGCTTCTCCCTTAGCCCTGTGGATAGGAGGGAATACCCACCCGTAGGAAGGGCGCTGCGGAGTGAATGCATGCAGCTACTGAGACAGACATGGGCAAACGGGAGGGCAGCGATTTATTTGTTCTGGAAAGGAGCTTTTGAGGAAGCCTGGCAGTATGATACCCAGTAGTGGTGCTGGACTCATGCAGGCCAAATGCTTTTTCAGCCTTATTCTCACAAACAGGCAGAGCAGAACAAATGGAAACAGCATTTACTGAAAAGCATCAACCAAATCAACACAGGATCAACCGAGGACATTAGCTTTTGGCATTCTGCCCCTTTCTGGCAAGGAAGTGATTTATTTACAGCAGCCAGTCCCGCTACGGAGCCGAGCCGAGCCCTCCTTACCGTATCAAGCAGCTCGATGACTTTGGAGAAGAAGAACCACCAACACACTCTTGCCATCTGCTGGGCAGCACAAGGAAACGCTGTTAGACCTCAGAGCAAAATCACTGCTCAGTCTCACTGCCTGAGATTTTCAACTCTGCACTGTATGAACACTGCTCACCTGGGATCAACAGCAAAAGAGGAAAGCTAAGGGGCTCTTTCATGACAGATTTTTTTTGTTTGTTTGGTTGGTTGCTTTTTTAATCTGGAGGTGGAATGGCATTCAGGGTTGCCTTGATAGGTTAGGTGACTGGTTTGCTAAGTTGCTTGCTCTTTGCCAGGACAAAGATGAGCTGCTCAGAAACTGTTTCTAGCCTGATGGCAATTTCTGAAAAACTGAAAAGCTAGTATTCATTCTTGCATCTGCTCAAAGCCTGGTTTTATTGGGAAGTAAAGCATAATACCTCTGAAATAAACAAGAAAAAACCTCATGCAGTATTTTGGAAAGCTGAAGCTGGAGGGACCCACCCATCCTGTGATGACCAGACAAGGAAGAGTTTTATACAAATCTCTCTGCTAAAAGAAATATTGAGTAAGATTTATATCTTGCAAAGCTGAGGATATAAAAAGTGTTTTTCTCACTGAAGGTGATCAGCCAGGATCTTTATATAGTCAATGGAAAGAGTCACATATATTTCAGAGGTAATTTGCAATATCTATACTAGACATCTATCTTCAGATGGTAGGACCACCCTCTCTTCAGTGATCAAAGAGGGAACTTAGAAGGCCATGTTGACTGAGATGATTAATTCATAGAGAAATAAAGCAAAGTGAAGTAGTTTTATAAGCAGAAAACTGGAGTAAAAGCCTTCTTAGGCATGCAAATTGCTATTTATGAGCAAAACAATCTGCATACCCATGGGAGGAGTAGACCCCAAGGCAAGCTTTGTATAGAACTGTACCCTCATTCCTAGTTCACTTCGGCTGTAATCCACTGGCTGGCACAGGTAGCTGTAGTTGGCCAAGACTGAAGTTACCAGAAACTGAAAAAAAGAAGAAAAGCAATAGAGATCCATTTTCTGTTCAATGCCATCTGTTCCAAAATGATATACATGTTAATGCTAAGGTAATAGGGTCTCAATCTCGTACTCACTGACAGAAAATCCAAGTAATCTATACAGCTGAACAAAGAGCAAAACAAAACACTTCACATCCTTGTTGGAATCTGAAAAATTGGTCTGGGCATGTTTGTACCTCTCTATGTAATCACTGGAGTGCTCCAAAATGCTTCAGTGGGAACAGTGAAATCTAGGTTTCAGAATCTCTCTCAAAATACAGTTTTCCTTTGCAAAGATCCCATACTGTTTTGTTTTGGTGGTTACATTTGCCTGTTAACTGGAAAACCAAAAACTGGACAAAGTAACCAGTATAACTGAACAACCAAGCACAGATCGAGTAGCATTTGCTAAAAAAAAAAAAAAAAAAAAAGGCAATTTGCTTTAACTAAATGTAACAGTTGTGTTATAAACTAAAAGGGCAAATTTGTTGGCATCAAAGTGTTTTTCAGACCTATTTCAGGCCTTGAAGAGTTTTCGTTGTCTTACATAAACTAGAGAAAGGCTTGTATTCTGGAAAGGCTTGTGCATTGAGAACAAGCAGTAAACAGTATCATCAATACTCTCAGCAGAAGGAAGCTGCAGTGTGCTTGGCACTCTTGGAGAGGACTGCGTAAGTCTGGAAAAGTGGTTCTTATTCTCAGAGATAGTTCCCTCATGAGCCAGACCTGAGACAAAATGAGGAGGTTCCACATCTCTGTGCCTATCAGGGAGACCTCAACTTTCAACTTGGTCATTCAGGAACCTTCCAATGCTATTTTTATGAATGAGAGGAAGATTGAGGAATGTGAGGAAAGGAGTGTAAGATTGAGAAACAGAAGGAAATGAAGTATGCTTTGGAAGTAACGCTTTCAACAGGGAAATACTCCTCTCGTGGCAAAACATAGACATGTGCAAGTCGGCTCCCACTGCTTTCATTCGAGTCCATCAGCAAAAGCTGTTGAAATGACTCTGACTTTCAAACACTTTCCAGATGCTTACCTAGGATCCAATCTTGTCTCCTCACCTCGTAAAACATGTAGCTTGATAATGTCATCATGGCTAGATTGTAGGCGATCAGCAGGCCTCGCAGCTTCAGTGGTTTCCGCTGACGCATGTAGAAGGGTCCCAGAACCAAGACAAAAAGGTAGGAGGCAAAGAGAAACATGACTGGAAGTGGAGAGTGGACCAGGAGCCACGGGTCTGTCCTTGGATCTGAAAAGCAAATCACACAGCCAAAGCTGGCACATCCCATACACAGTATGGCAGATATACTTAATTACTTCCCCTCAGCATGCTCTCTGCAGCATGCTCTCTGGCAAAAAAGAAAATTGGTATCTCATGTGTTTGTACAAAGCAGTACCACAGTCCTTCTCCTACCCTGGAGCTCCATGTGCCAGTTTCTGCTCAAAGACACAGCATTCAGGTTGGGACCGTAGTACTAGCCGGCTGCTCTGCTCAGCACCAGTCTTCTGCAGCACAGCAGTCAACAGACCTTGCCTGTCGCGAGCTGGAGCCCTCACCACAGGCTGCAAGACTGTCCCACACACTGGTGAAAGAAGTAGTTCAAGACACATGCAGCAGGGATGCACAGAACAAACCAAAGAGTTCTTGGATTTTCAGGAGTGGAAATCTTTACAGCTAAATGATAAAATCGCTTCAGTCACTCGTGCTGTTTCCTTCCTGCCCCACAATGCTCAGGATGCTCTGAAATTCTCCACCTCTCCATTTTTATATCTATTTATAGGGTAGACTCTCTTGAAAGCATGCCATTTCACTGGAAAATGACAAAACACTTCTCCCTGCTAAAACTGCTTTTCAGTCCTGCAGGAAAGGGAATCTCAACATATTGTCTGTCATGCCAGCTCCTCCTAAACCTGCCTCATCCCTGACCCACAGAAATGCAGGATACATTGTATCTGCAAAGAAAATCCAGTTCCCATTCATGCTTCCCATCCCTATTCCCATTGTGGTCACTGCTCTGCTAAACTCCCTCAGCATCTCCTTTTGCTTCCTGACTTGCCAGTCCCAAGTCCCAGAACCTTCTCACTGTTCTAGCCCCAGGAACCTTGCAGAAGGCCTCTGCTGAATTTTAGTCCTTGGCTTACTGGTGAGCCCATGGGCATCAGGGTATTTTTTTTAAAATGCCATCCTAGCCCACATGACTCTGTTAATTCACATCCCTTCTAAACCTGCCAGTTCTTCACTATTCCTGTTATGGGCTGTGTCAAGAGCCACATTTAACAGTCCATCAGCAGTCCTGAATCCCAATTTAGACTCTCTTCTGAAATTCAAGTTCTGAAACATTTACAGCCTGAGCACCATGCCCGATGTCCTTCTCCCCATCGAAGCCACCATGTAGGCCTGCCATTCTACCTTCATGCCATTTTCTGGCTTTTCCTTGCATTTGAGGATCCAACAGAGCCCTGTGGGAACAAACTGGACCTGCAGAACCCCTAGCTATTGAAGATCTGAAGTGCAAAACTGAACTGCAAAATGTCAAATCTGAAACACTGAGGACTGGTTTCTGTCAATATTTCATTTGATAACAGGTTTTACTGGCATCCCTGAGCACATATTGCTCATCGTCCCGTCAGAGCCTGTTGTACATTGAACAGAAAGCTTCTGAGAGTTCCCAACTACAGGCAGGGGAGATCCCCCATCCCTTCATTCCTTACTGTGATCCAGCTGGAGGGTCCTTGAGATATATTTCAAGACTTAAAGAAAGTTTGTGATCATGGAGAAGTGAAAATCTGCCTAGTGAAAAAAAATGTGATCTCGTATGAGGATCATGTTCCTTCTAGGTTTGTTCTTCATGATCACGCTACTTATGTGGAAATACCTGTTTGAGAGGGCATCTCTACCTACCTCCACTTTCAAGGACCCAGTTGTAGAATTCCTTAGTTTTCTCCCAAGTTGAAGCCATCACAAGTTCTGGAAAGAAATAAAAATTAGTATCCCCAGGATCAGGTTAACTCCATTTATCCTAGCCTTGATTGAGTCTTGAATAAGAAGGTTCCTTAGACAAAAGCTCAGGACTACAGCTAATGAAAATAAAATAGTTTGCTCTCTGTAGAAATTGGAATTTTGGACAAGGATTAGAGTCACGTTTTAAAAAGGAAAGAAGACAAACCCCTCTAACGATTAGCTGTTTAACTTCTATTTCCAGATTTTGATATTTTGTTGAAGTTTCACCTCTAGAAACATTCTAAGTAGCTGCATGCAAAATACCAGAGCCAGGAGCTCTGTGTATCATGTTGGGAAATCAATCACATGATATTTTTTCTAAAGCAATGTAGGCACAGCATTCACGCAAGGACACACACCAGGTGGCATAACTGCATCCTTCTGCAGGCATTCTTGGAGATTCACAATGCTAGCAGGCACTTTGGAATTAATTCAGTACTGCTGCAGCTCCAAAGATGTTAACCGAGCTATAGTAGTTATTTGGCTCTCTGAGGCCCAGTTTATATATTAAGTTTGTTTTGATTTACCTTGCATAAATTCAATAATAGAGTATATTAAAGTAGAATACTCATATATAATATGATGCTCCTCCTCTTCTTTTCTTTAGCAGGGAGACCTTTTCGATGGCATTTGGAAGTTCACCTAGAAAACATTACAGTTACTTTCAATAGCTAGTTCTCTTCATTAGCAAATACATAGGACCAGCTTTCTTCCACTTTCATCTCCTCCTGGTACTGTGGAAAGCACATTTTCACCTTTGACTTCTCATAGACTGCTGAGTATAAGAGTACTCATACCTCTTTCGGACCTGTCCCCTACTCTCCTGTTCTTGCTGAGTCCCTGCAGCACAATAGTTTGTGCATTAGACAGCAGGGAATACTGTAGTCTAATATAAGGCCTCTTATACTCGTATAAATGTGTTTTAAGGAGCCTTACAAATAGAAACAGTTTCCTAATACACAGATCACATAGTTCGTGGAACTACAAATGCATAGCGCATGCCTGGCACTGTTTACTAACTGTACTTTTGACTTTGCACATCAGGATAAAACTTGTTAAAATTAACAAGGCTTGGCTGTATCCCAGCTGTATACAGATTTACTCTGGAGAAACATAACAATCAACAAAACTTGCTATACCTACACCTCTGCAGACCTCACAGCCTGACATGCAACTGCACACACAGCACTGTGTCAGTGACAGAAACATACTTGCACGAATTTCTCTCCTGCAGTCAATCACTGCAGCCGAACCACTTTTTGGTGTGTTTTTCTGACACATGCCCCAAGACCCTCAGCACGAGCATGTCTGGTACACATCCTGACACAGAGACACATGCCCTTGTAATCCACGCAGGATCTGCCAGCAGGGAGATTAGTCAGTGATTATCAGCTGGCTCAGAGTCAATCCAGCATGGATTTCATATGGTTACATGCCCTCAAACATTCCATACACATTCCGGTTCATTCTACTCCCTTTGCTTACTCTGAACCATCAGCCTGTAATGAATGGGAAAACCCAAGAATTCGGAACAGACTCACCCCAGCAGTGCAGCTGGCTTCTAGCTTCCCTTTCTTCAGTGTTGTCCTCAGCTGTATGCTCCTCTCACTCTGGGTGGACGTGGCAGGCAGCAAAACGAGAAGCTGAGAGAGCGTGTGTCATTAAGCAGACACTGTGCTCAGCTTTCTTCTCTGCAACTGAAGGTGAGTACATCACCTGCTGGATCTCACACAGATGTGGTGGATCTTCATGTCTCTGAAGAACGTAGCACAATTCAAAGTTTCCCACCATAAAACCACTGTGAGCTGCAGGCACCGTGGTGTTGTCTTGTAACTTTGCCAGGGTGGAGGTTACATCACATACTCCTCCCCCTCCCTCTCTTGCCTCTCCCCACATGATTTATCAGATTAGGGGACTGGGAAGAGGAGGAAAACAAATGCGGAAGAGAACTGGGATTCCGCAGGAGTGAACACTGACTTTTAGTGTCATGCTTGGGAGTCTGGCCAAGTGGGAATCAGGCCAACGTTTCTTCTGCAGGTTTCTTCAGGACACATCATGACAGCTTTTCAAACAGTAAAAGATGAGGAATCATGCCAGGACAAGACCCTGGGAAACAGTCTGTTTGGAGCACTCCTTCAGTCCATCATAGGGGGCTGTCAACGAGCCTTTGTGCTACCAAAATAAGTCCAAATCACAAAAAGAGGGAGCAGAGAACAGTGGGAACACCCACTTACTCAGAGAAGGCAGAGCAAACTCAACTGGAGTCAATCCCTCATGTCCAGACTCTATCCCTGGGGGAGTCACATTTACTGTTTTTAAAGATACATGGAAAAATGTTGAGGGGTTTGAAAATGATACCAAGTTCCCCTCTCTGTCATCTCCAGCAACCATATAATGGAAAAACACAGAGAGCCTTAGTTGGCAGTGGCTCAAGTCAGTAACTGCAGTGTATGTGACTCAGTTCCATGTGGAGGTACCGATTCAGAGCCACCAAGAGGTAACACAAAGCCTGGTGATGGGATTCTGCTTGGTCACCTGGGGTGTACCTGCACCTGGGGTGTAGATATGCCCTCTTACTTTCCCAGTGGGCACAGTTTATTAGCAGAACTCTTGAAAAAGAGGGTAGCATCATACCTTGTACCACTATGTTGTGTCTGTCACCAGATACATGACAAGCAAAGCATCAAAGATTAGCTTTTCAAAGCAGGATAATTAGACATACCATGTGATGGTAGTTTCTTGGTGATGCTGCTGGGCAGTTACTGTGTTTCCATGACTGGTGGAAACTATGAAAGAAAGTAAACAGATACTTTTGGAAAAGGTGATTTAGGGTCTAGGCTTTGCATTTTGGAGGTCAGGAGGTCAGAAGAGCAACTCGGGTTAGGAGAAGGTTTGACTGATCTTTGATGTCATATTCATTAGTGGTTTTTTTGTTGTTGTTTTGGTTTTGGTTTTGTTTGTTTGTGGGGGTTTTGTTTGTTTTTTTGTTTTGTTTTTGGTTTTAAATCCAGTTTGTTTTTAATTCAGGTTCAGGAAGACAATGATTGTTAACTTTACATACAATTTTTTTGCAGAGCTTCCTATAAAGGCCCTTTATAAGAAGTCTGTAATTGCTGATTAACCAGCAGGATTTGTTTCTAAAGTTTTGGTGCCCAAATACTTAAAAATGTTCAGTCATTTATCTGTGTGAATCAATGGCAGTAATAAACCAGACCAGCCCTTTCTATCTGTCTATTATGTGTAGAAGGGACTATATTTTATTAGTCCTATCTGGCAACTTTAAGCAGTGTTTGTTGAGCTATTCGTATTGATGTATGAGACTCAGAATTACAGACACAAACTTTTCCATCAAAATTTTTTACCCTGCTGAAAAAAATGCAGCTGGAGTCAATTTTCACAAACATATTTCATTTGGGCCAAAGTATTTTATTGTTCCTGTAAACTGAAATTTAAAAAAAAATACCATGAAGCATGTTCCATTTTTTAAAACCTGCCCCGTTCCTGAAGTATTCTCAGTGGTACAGTTGCAGATGTTCACTAGCACAGCTGGCAGATGGAGAGATGACATCAGTAACACGGTACTTTTACACTCCAAGAATGAGTGTCCTTTGATGGATGTCAATACAGCTGTGAGGGCAGCTCTGTTGGGACCACGCACAAAAGCCATTGGGGCTTTCAGTTTCAACAAAAACTCAGTAGAAAAAAACATTGCTCCTTCACTGATTAGGGGAGCTCTGAATGTCAAACTGAATTGGATTTTTCATTCAGTGACTTGTCAAGAAAAAAGGGTTTTGCAGAACATAGATTACAGCCATAGTAATAAGCAACTCAGTTATGTACAATATGTGACAGATCAGAGAAGTCAGTCAGAGATTTAAAAGATTGTATATTCCAACCTTTTAAAAATCTGAATATCTCCTGCATATAATATGGGTGTTTGCCGCAAAATCATTGTCAATAACAAATACCAACAGTAAAATGATTCTGATAGCTTCTAGATAATGCAGATTTTGTTATTTGGTCCTCTGATTGTTGTTCGATCCAGATAAAACTAGTAAAAGCACAAATTAACAAAACAGACCTATTTCAATACTTGGGAAAGACAAGGAGCAGTGGGCCAGATTCATCTGGATATCCACGCTATGCCATGCTGATGCTCTCAACACACAGCAAAGGCTTATTAGATTCGACAGGCCTGTGTACTTTGCTTTTTCTATCTACACTTCATATGAAGGAGTTGTACTGTGGTTCACATCTGAAGTCCAAAACCTAACAGGTTCTAACCTCAACTCTTGTAGCAATGCTCTTTGTAGCTGTGAGCAATGTAATTAACTCTCTGAGACCAAAAATACTTATCCACCCAAAAAGTTTATTTTACTATAGATAAAATTGCTTGAAAAATGGCAACTGCTTCTTGCTATTAATTCAAGCTGTTACATCAAATTTAAGACCTATTTTTTACTTTTCCAGTCTTTAAGCTGTTAGTATGTTATTATCTCAGTTACTCACTGAATCCAGGCCAAGCCCTCTAGGGCAGGTAATTCTCAGATCTGATATCCCATTTATGTTCACTTCCACAGTGTTACAAAGGTATATGCCATGCTCATACCACACCAATAAGCAAAACCAAATCCGCCTGAAAAAAAAATGACTGAGTTTTCCAATCAGGCAAACTGACTTTCTGTATCAGCTTCTAAACTGCAGGGATGCATGGGATGATAGTGAAAGCAGTGAAAGACAAGATCTCTTCTGCAGTGGAACACATGCTTAAGTGATATCACCAGACTGCTGAAATCAATAAAACACCGAATAATGGCAGCAGGAATATAAGGCTGGATTGTAGACTATCAAACCAGTTAAGGCACCACAACCTTAACTACCAGCATACATTCTAAGATCTGAGGTGGCTAGATACCTTCTAAAAGTTGCGTATGCCTGTCCCTTGGAAAACTTGAATGGCATCAAATCCACCTCATGTGCAGTTTAACTGAACCAGATCTCTCCAGTGTTTTGTGCATGCAGATATTCATATGTAGTGTTTTATATGCAGATATTTCAAATTACTTGTAACTTATGTATGAAACTTATGCCACCTGAGCAGGGATGAAGTCCAAAGGAAGATATACACCACCAGTTGGCAGTATATATCTCAGGTGGCCCTTTCCTGATCAGCTTCATCTGGCATGGAGGGTGCTGGAGATGGAGGAAAGCTTCAATAAGATGCAAATGTCATAGCTGCAGATGCCACAGCACAGGAAGGAAGGCAAAAAACCCCAAATTCAGCTCATATCCACATCTGCACTTTTGCTGCACAAAGTCTACAGCCACTTATTGGATAACATAAGTCTTAGGGTGAGTGTACCTAAGTTATGAGAAGTTAAAGGACAGGATCATACTGTTAGCACTACCAGCAGATGAAGCACTACTTTACTCCTTGGCAAGACTGGCCTCCAAAGAAAGCTCTGAACTTCTGGAATGGCATCTTCATGAGCATATTTGTTGAGAGAGGTCCGTGTAATCTCCACTGCTCTCTGCTCTTTAACAATCACATCAGCTTTCCATTGCTAACAATAGAAATAAATAACAGCTGTTTTTATGAGTACTCTCTCAACAATGGGTAACATAATAATAGATGTTTTTACAGCAATAGAATTTTCTGCAGAATAATAATTGAATGACTCAGTTTGTTTTGCTAATACGCAATTACTAGCTTATATATGTTTCTGGAGCAATACAGTGATTTCAGGTGACAATCAACCACAATTAAAATACTCTGATAACCTAACCAAACTTTTCAGTATGTTTGGGTCTAGTCCACAAAGCTCTTGTGCAAGAAAAAATCCAAACATTTCTGTTTAGAGCAAACAGAAGCCGTTAAGATGCACAGTGAAGCAACTGAAGGAAGAAGCTCCTTCTGCCTCTCACATCATGCAAACAACTGCACAGATATTGGAAGGTTTAGCACAGATTACGGGAAGAAAGGTTTTGGTAGAGGTACTGAGTAGCCTGTTGCTGTGCATAGAACTGGAAGTTTACAGCAGCTGTTGTGCAAATTGTGGTCTCAAAAAACCCAGAATTTTAATTTAACCAGCATAGATTTTTCTGTTTAATTATTCTGCATACAATATATGAAGCACACGATATATGAAGCATACTCTGTGGTCTCAGAAAAGTCATTCAGCCTCTCTGTGCCTCAGTTTCCAAATCTGTAAAACAGAAGGAAAACTTGCCTATCTATCTCACAGGAGTATGGTGAAGGTGACCTGCAGTTAGTGCACAGCCATATGAAACATGTTGTGCCCATTTTGGTGCAAAACCAGGGTTCTACTTCTGGCTCTGAGGCTAGTATCGCTGTGACCTTGGGTAAGTGATTTCAGGTAGGAATCATCTTACAAGACACTTCAATTTAGGTGTCTATATACAAGTGTCTACATCTGATTTAGCTCCTATTATACTTAGGGCAACTCTAAGGACTGATTCAGCTGCCCACACATAGGAACCTATGACTTTCAGGGTGCCTTAAAGTATCTCACCTGACTTCCTGAGGCTCCAGTAGGCAAAGGATTCCTGCAGGTTCTGTGCCATATCTGTGAGCTCCACATGGATATCAGAGCCATTGTAACACATCTTCAATGGGACTAGATACCTGTGTAGTGGTGTCTGAATTGAGTCCTCTTTGCTTCTACACCCATCTTTTGTCAGTCTGGACTACTTACTTGACCAGTTCTTTGAAGTAAGAATCTTCTCTCATTACGTGCTTTTGTGACCAAGCATCAGTCTTGGTTGCAGGAGCCTGAAACAGCCCTGTCTCCAAAAGTACATTCCCAAACAACTTCTAGGTCTAGAGAACTCAGAAACCTTTGACTTTCATCCCAGAATCTACTAACCATTCATCATATCTTGAATCAGTATTATTTCAAAGTTGGACTATAATTGGTAAGAAATGAATTAATGCTGATCCCAAACACCATTCAAAAACCTCCCAGAAATGAGATGAAAAATATGTCTTGACCAATCAGGTAATAACAGCCTCTTATTAAAACAAACAAACAAACAAACAAAGCCAATCAACCAAGCAAACAAAAAGAACACCTGCAGCCTTTAGGGGTAGTGATAGCAACAAGGGTTTTATGCTAAGATCCTGGCAAGAAGTAAGAAGCCAAAAGAAAGAAAAGGTGGAACTGATGAACTTTTATTTGTACATCAGGTTGGGGGTTATCTCACCTAGTTTTATATGCCCAGTTTTGAACTGGTGAATCCAGGACCTAGAAATAGTTGCACAGAGAAATAGGATTTTCTGGTAACCTACTTCTCTGCTGTAACTTAGATGTCAGTCTTAGAAAGGAGTTGCCTTCTGGACTTGCCCCTCTCTCTTCATTTGTAATAGAAGGAGTCACTGACAATGAACTCTGAATCACAGCAGTAAAACTGGAAGAAAGAATCCCAACCCAGTGGATGCCGGGAATATTGTTCTAGTCCTAGAGCTCTGCAGAGCACACAGAATGAACTAGCTTGTTCAAAGCCTCTGATATAAACAGCATATGGATCTCCAAAAGCAGACCTCCTAGTATTTACAATATACATGAGCCATGGGCAGAACATACGTTTAATTGCTGCTGCAACTAGTGCAATATCCACATAATAAGACTACAGTACTGTGGCTGTCTGCTTTGGAATGATGACCTCTGTCTATTGTTTTTCCATCCAAAATTAAGGGAATATTAAACCTTTGTAAACCTCTCTCTTTGTAATACTTGAATGTTTCAGTTCTTTTGAGAATTTTCCTCTTCCATTTCACTCCCACACAAAACAATCAATGGCACTGAACTGAGAAATTAATTCTGACCAGCTGTTCCTATTGAAGGGTAAGTACATAATAGTACTTACCACTGAGCATCCACTGCCATTGGAGCAGGGATTTTTTTTCCTGCCTGTACCCTACCTTCTAATATTCCACCACTGTGCACACATAGCTGATCAAACATGCCAGTCACACTAGATGCTATTTCAGAGGCTGGAGAGAGATACAAATGGTGCATATATTTTGTGCAAGTCACCTACAAATGACTGGGGTTCCCACTATAGGAAAGAGGATGTTGTTGTAATTGAAATGCTGGCATTAGAAGCAAATAATGGGCACTCTGGTTTTGAAATCAGATGCTGTGAATTACCACACCAACATCTGTCAGCCTCATGAGGATTCTGAAAGTCTAAGACATCTCTTGCTTTTCTTGTTTGCCTGGCAGATACCCATATCATCTTCCCAATGCAAAGATGTCTACATCAAATTAGTCTTACCTAAATCTCTCTGTGATGCCACCACGTTTGCTTCCCCTTCTGTTTCAGCCCTACACCTGGAGGAACCTCCCCACAGAAATGAGCATGGCTATTGCCTCACTCCTTTTCATCTTCAAATCTTTCACTCTAATTATGTCTGCAATTCGCTGGCATGTGGTGGTCAACAGGCAACTGCCAAACTAGGATGTCTCCCTAGCTCTTACCACTTTACTTTCTTTTCCCATGTTGCCTACTCCTACCTTTATCCTGTCCATGTCTGCAAAGCACTTGATTGTGTCTAACGTGCAGATTGCAAGATCTCCAGGGTACAATTCCCTGTGCAGTGACTATCAAAGTAATTATAGTAGCAATAAAAATTGAGGATGCAAAATCCTCCTTCCTCCTTCAATGATCTGGTACATCTGCTCCCAGTGATCTGGAAGCCAAGTAGAACAGATATTTATAGGAGCCAGAAAATGAACAACTCAACTTTCCAACTTCTAATGGTGGATTGTGTAGCCAATAGGTAGTACATAATGTTCTGATCTCTGTTCTTCTGATGCAATTAATGTTTGGAAAACGGCAGACGCCTTCCTTCAATTGCCTTACATTTAAAATAGCAAAAAAGACTCAGTTTTGTTATGGCCTGTCCTTAGTCTCTATCTGTGCATGGCCTATGTCAAATAGAAGACTTTGCTTTGAGTTAACATAACTCATAACAAAAGGCACAGTGATGTGAAATCTTTAATGAAGCAACATACCTTCCTTCAAACTGAAAGGGTGGCAACTTCCTGACTGGGAAGAACTTAATCTGGATTTCATACAGTGCTCTCACAGCAATGAAAACAGTGTGGACAGTCACTGGAGAAAAAAATAAATATGCTATTCCCCCTCAGTTTATTGCAGAAAAAGGATGCAGTTGTGACTCTAGACCTGGCAGACTCCTTAGGCTAACGGTGAATCAGCCAGTAACTAGCAAGGTCATATGCAGTCAAACAGCTGCAGAGCTGCACCGTGAAATTGAGTGACGTGAATCCTTTGTAACTCCCTGAGGTGTTATGAAGCTTAATAACTGTTTACATATGCTTGGAGATCTTCAGATAAAAGACAATATGTTCATGGGAAGCATCATTAATAACACTGTTGCTGTTGGCTAGTACAGTCCTCATAAAGGTGACAACAAATTAGCCAAAGGAACACACAGGAATACTCTCTCCTCCTGCTGCAGTACACACAATGGGAAACCTACTGCTTTCCTTTCCCCTGCAATAGCACTACGTACTAGGGAAAGTTAACCTAGCCTATAGCCAGAGGTCTTGTCATATTTGCAGGCTATAGGCCAAATCCTGAGTGATGATGTGGACTAGCAATCCTGCTCTGGTAGCTCAGTACACTTCAAGCTGCAATATAATTCAGCCTTCCTTCCTATCTTAACTACTGTAAGAAGTTTGGAACTGATCCATTCAGGACTGTACACATTCCTGGGCTTGTGGTTTTGTCCCTGTTGCCCTTCAGTGCTTTGGAACACAGTTTTCTACATACCAGTATAAGAAACACTCTAAATAACAGCATATACTCCTAACTGGAAGTCAACACACTACCCTTCTGAGAGGAAAATGCCGATCTCTGCCAAAGGAGATACAATGCAGTACAAAGCAGACATTGACACTGGAATGAAACACTGTTTCTGAGTATGCAGATCACATACCTCTGTCTCATTTGTTTGTTAAAAAATGGATGGTGTACAACTTGTTCCCTCCATGTCTAACACATCAAAGATGCCTTTCAAATGACTTTCTGTCATGAGGAGATTTAGATAATTAAAACATGATATAATGACTGTAGAGCCAGCAATGGCCAAACTAATGATATAAAGAACCATAGAATCATAGGATGTCCTGAGTTAGAAAGGACCCGTAAGGATCATCGATTCCAACTCCTGTCCCTGCATATGACAACCCCACAGTTCACCCCATGTGTGTGAGGGTGTTGCCCAGGCTCTTCTTGAACACTGTCAGTCTTGGGGCCATGACACCTCCCTGGGGAGCCTGTTCCAGTGCTCCACCACCCTCTGGGTGAAGAACCTTTTCCTAATGTCCAAACTAAACCTCCCCTGGCACATCTTCCTGCCATTCCCTCGGGTTCTGTCATTGGTCACCAAAGAGAAGAGATCACCGCCTGCCCCTCCTCCTCCCCTTGTGAGGAAGCTGTAGCCATGATGAGGTCCACCCTCAGTCTCCTCCAGGCTGAACAAACCAAGTGACTTTAGCTGATCCTTATATGGCTTCCTCTCCAAACCCTCCCCCAACTTTGTAGCAGCTAAAAAAAAAGACCTGTTTTTGCAAAAAGTGTTCACATCATTTATGGGCTTCCTTAAGACTAAAGAGATTGTGCACTCAAATTCCAAAAATATGCTGATGGTTGATAGTTCCATCTCTATACTAAGCAGGTAAAGCAAAAGCACAGATTTAAAGGTTTCCTTCTGCTCCCTGCAAAATCATATCTAAAGGTATCCATTTAGGGCTGTCATAAGTGAAAGCATGTTGCCAGCATAATTAGCCATCAGGCTCGTTTGTGCAGTGCCATAATTGCCCTCCACATAATTCATCAGGAGGCCCCTCCCACCCCACTTACAAATAGATTCACTTTGCGATTTCACAGCCTCTTCTGCCTAGCCCTGTTCCCCAGGAGTAGCAGCTTAACCAAACAACAGCTGCCACAATAAAAGGTGATGAGTGAAGGGCATAATGTGACATCAGGGTACTTGCAGTCATATTCTAGGAGGCTGGCGATACAGAAAGCGAATTCACTCAGCAGTGAAGGGCAGACAAGAAGGTTTCCACTCCTGTGAGAGGCACTGATTAGTCATAAAGGTGATAGACCAATTGTAGTCCTAAATTAACAGAATAGCCTGCCCCTCAGCAGTATCAGGGAATCAATTCTGTTCAGTCCCTTTTGTGTCAGTTAGATGGATTATCAGAGAGATCATGTACATCTCAGGCAAACATTAATCCTCTGTGAGCTACCTGGAAGTCAGCCATAGATGCCAGGGCTCAGTTGTGGACTAGGGACTGATGCCAGTTATTTTATTATCTGATTTTTTTTCCATGTAGCCAGGAGCCTTTATTCATGTCTCAGACATCACAGTCTCTTTTGCTGTACTTGGGAACATTAAGCAGCTGCATCTGCTGTAAAACCAATGTTTTAAAAGTTGGTGTGCATTGTCTTAGCAATAATGGCAGGATGCCCTGCAACTGGGTTGTTGGGCTAAACGAAGTAATTTTTTTATCATAACTGAGTACTACTTAACAGTATGGTGGGGCTTTTCTCTTCTCCCACAGAATTTCCTGAACTGGCTGTGATTTCATCTCACTGGTAAGAAGCCGAAGACATTAAACTTGTCTTCAAACATAGCTATGAACGGGTGTGTAAATATAGGTAACATGAAGAGAGATTGTTTCTAAGCTTGTGGCTGCAGATTGCTAGAATTTCACTGTGGGTCATGTATGGGAACATTTGAGAAATATTGGTGCTATTTGTACCAAAATGGTACAACTCGCATGTCACATAGACAGGATAGGAGAGTGTAACAGGGAAAACCAAAAGAAAGCAATAAATGAGTGTCTGAAAGGATGAGTAGGTTCTTTTTCACTCTACCCGACAAACTTCAAGAACACAGATTCTTCCTTCCCTGCATGATAAGGAGAGATAAAGAGGATCTAAAGCAATTTAAGCACAAGAGAATTCATCTTACAGTGACACATTCACTTCCAAATATGATGTTCTGACTTAAATGCCTACTTCAACAGAATTTTACCTTCTTCTGCCATCACTTCTTCCATGACCCGTGGTCATACAGAGATTTTGTTGTAGATTCTGCTTATACATCCCCTTAGTCACTTGCCTTCCAGAAAGACCCTTTCCAGTCTGCTTAAGCTTTACTCCCCAGTTCTTTATTACCCAAATATACAGTATTTTAGTTGTTCACTTCTGACGCCTCTCAAATTTGCCTAATTCTTCACTAAAATGCAGTGACCGATGATGAATCCCATCATCCAATACAGAACACCTAAGTGGAAAAAAAGGTGGAATAATTTATCTAACTTTGATCACTTCTGACACTCCTCCCTTTTTTTACATATAGTACTCCTATCAGCAATGTTTAATAAACCATTAACTCCCTTAAAAATGTAGTAAAATGCTAAGATTGAGGCATTCCTGGTTATAGCATGTCAATCCAGTCTACTACAGCCCACAGCTTTCAGTTATTCCTGTGTGAGCCAGCTGTGTTTACCTTCACTCTCTCACTGGTATCACTCCTATAAAACGGGACTAAATTCCTTACAGGCAACCTGTGAGCCTTTCCAGCTCACTAACGTTTATGCAGTATTTTGAGATTCTTCCATTCAGAGAGACTGTATAGCAACCACTGGCCTTGTTACTATCAATGTTTAATATATGCAGGTATTTCTGTCTCTGTTCTGCCAAGCAGACATAATTTCACTCCACACCTTCGATCCTGTTTGAGCTTCATTATCACTTTCTGCTTAATACTATCCAAAACACAGGGGTCGTTACCTTTACATCCTCCAAATAATCGCTCTTTCTGTTTCTTCACCTGCAGTTCTCTGATCATTTGAACACAAGCTTGAGAAGAAAGAAGGTAATAGAAATAGTACAGAAGTCCAGCCTTGGGAGGTATAAGTTCACATCATGTTTATCTCAGAAATGAAGCTATGTTTGAGACTATTATCCTTAATAGTGAAAATTTACGATTCTCAAAACCAGTCCCGAACCAACCACCAAACAACCCTCTGGGAGCTGATTAATCACTGTCTTGTACACATTTGTGCAGGACAAATACATTTGTGCTGGGCAAATAAAGTGTTAAATGCTACCAGACGAGGCTGGCAGGATGATGTGCTCCTAGTGACAGACTGAATCCAGCTCCGGTTGGCTGTGAGTCCAGTCCAGGACTTCGGGTGCCGGCCCCACATCTGCCAGAGCAGTTGCCGGGACTTTCAAGATTGGTTTTGTATATTTTGTATTATTTTCTCTATTTTTATTGGTTGCATTAGTAAAACATTTTTAATTTTTCCAACTCTCTTCTCTCTGTCCTTCTTTCCCTCCCAATCGCCTGTCCTTAGTGGGAAGGGGGGAGCGGGAGGGGCTGTAGGGGGAAAGGGGAAGAGAGAGGGTTAACAATACATCTGCCACGGTTTTATTGTCACCCCGCAATCAAACAACGACAGTGAATTTGTCAGGGAGCTGATACCAACCAGGCAATGGCCAGACTTTGAGATGTACTGGCAGGGTCCTGTGCACACACAGACCTGGCAGAAAAAGCAGTGGTAAGGCTTGAGCCTCAGTATATATGGTGTGGCATGGTCGTAACCTGCCAGATTCATGGGGAGGGCTTGCATTCTGCCTCTTCTGGCTACTGCAAATAGCCCTTGAAATTGATCAAGAGTAGAGCTATACACTACGTACTTTTCTCCTTTTTAACCTGGTTTACTTTATCATTGTGGTTTTCAGATTAACAGAAAATTGTCACTGACTTTTCTGACCTCTGCAGAATTTCCATTTCCCTCGAGTGAGCAAACTAGCAGGCCAAATCTATAAACAGAAAGCATTATGCAATTTATTAAGATTGGAATAACTAGCATCAGGAATTGTTACAGAGATAGATCCTAATATACATATTTTTATTTCTACCACTAGAGGCCTGTAATGCGCTGTGTATTTGGCAAAATCCACATTACCTGTCAGTGTTACAACAGTACCCTGAGTACAAATCTGCATAATGTTTTTGAAGAAGTTTCTACATATTTAATTTCAACTTCCGAAGGTAGCTTTCTGACAATGACAGAACAAGTTCAAACAAGCAACTATTCAGTGGTTTAATACGATCATAATAGAGGACCCTTAATAGTCAAATCAGATACTATTTATGCATGTGAGCACTTTCCTCAGACCTCTTTAAAACTCACTGACTGATCCCTTGTGGAATATTGTTTAGATTGGGATCTACTGAACAGACACCCAGCCAGCTAGTTTCAAGTTATGAATAATTAGAAATTTAGGAATATTCACATCTAATATGTTTGTGCATTTGATTTGAAGATACAGCATATCTGACGTCTTCCGTGTTGTTGGTAGTCTGAAGAAAGAAAGTACCTTGCCTACTTCTGAAGGCTGTATTTAATGCTGTTAGAGAAATATATTTTTCTTCTAAAACAGTCGTAAGAGATGGATATTTCCAAAACAATAGTGCTGTTTACAATGTTTGGGCGTTTTGTTTTGGTTTTGGTTTTCTTTTTGTTTTACATGTTGATATGGCCTTTTGATCATTCTGCTTTGCTCTGATAGTGCAAAATTCTCCTCGAATATAAATAAAGCTTTTCTGTGGAGTTCAGAGGAACCACTGAGATCTCTGTAATTGAATCTCTGTGAGTGAAAACTAACTGAGCATTTGAACTGACACCTGACCTCCTCCGGGTTGTCACTCCAGGTATAACAGTTACTCCCTTATGAGCTGGCCATAGGTACATGGGTAGAGCCACTGACATTTCACTCCTGCTTCATACTGAAGAGCACATTTCTTCACAAGTCACCACACAGCTTTCACTGAAAGTGTTTGCAGAGGAAGGTGAGAGCCAGTAGCAGAAATCGCTTCCTGAGATAAGGTTCATCTCACCTAAATTTACCCACCTGGAAGTTAGATGTCTTCAGCAAACCCACAGCAAGTAGAGACATCCTAGTGTTATGAGGAGGTGAGTCACTGTGCCTATCTGTCAGATCTACCATAGGGTGGCATGAATCACTCCTTAGCAGTGCCTAGCTTTTTTTATTAACACAAGAAAGAGCCTAGACAATTAACTCAGACTTTATGCTGATGTCTCAGATAGTGCAAATCAGGTGAAATGTCCATTTTGCTGCCTGCAGTCTTGTATATTGACAGCAGTACCAAAAGTACATGAGTCTGAAGCTCTCTGCTCAGGGGTCTGTGCAGTAATTTCTCTCTTTGAAACATAATGCAAAACAAGCAAAGTCTAGTGTAAAGAAATGGAGCTTCTTTGATTTTCCAGAGCTTCCTCCTACACTTCTGTGGGTGTAAATGACTGCATAAAACATGGGAGAGTCAGATTTATCCACAGCCCCTAGGCCAACCCTCTAACAGCCAAGTGAACATGAGTAAAAAGGCACGACTCTGAGATCCCCATGGCAGGTGCTGTGCTTCCCTGCTCTGCCCTGCCCACGTGCGTGGCACTGCCACCATCCCTCTCTGAACAGAGAACCCAGGGTCACTGCAGAGTCTGAGAGCAGAGAGGCGGTGATAAAGCAGAAGGAGGAGGGGGTCTGGGAGGTGGAAGCGCCTCCCTTGCCACCCAAGCCAAAGCCTGAAGGTGACTCATCCTCCTCTGCAGCAGCTCTTGCACAGCTCCTGTAATAAGCAGCTTCATGCACGGTTCTTCCCTTCCTTTCCCTTACACTCCCTTCCCTTAGAGGTGATCCAGAAAGACCTCCTTCTCTCTGTGAATGACTTCCCTGACATTCCTTCCTCCAAAAGTGGTCTTTTCTGCTTGGTCACTGCCGTATCCAAGCACTGTTATTATGCGTTGCTCCAGACACCATACGAGCCTTTAGGTATTTACTGCAAAACAGCAGAGCAAACCTGACACACTTGGTAGAATACGTACTCCAAGTTAGGTTCTCAGCAGACAAAAACTGATGTGGCTCCAGAGAAAAGATGACCCCAGTACTCACTTGGTCACTTGAGACAATAAATGCAAAATGCCCCTGTAAAGATTTTGAAAGCAGACTGGTTTTAAGTGGGTGCAGCTTTGCTGATTTTAAAACTGTGCTGCTTCTAATTCACACCAGCATGGGAAAGTTTGATAACAGCTTCATTGTGTGCTTCAGTGCACAGCAAAACCCATCTTCCTACACACAGAAAGGAGATGTCTTCTAAAATTCAACGTCATTCTAGTTAGCATCGTAACATGCTGAATTTTCAAATTGAAATATGGCATATAAGCATATTGAAGAGCTGATAAACAAATCCTCAGGGCTGAAGCTTCAAACAGGAGAATACAGCGAAGCAGAATTTTGCTGCCTTTCCCCAGCTGTAGGTTTGGTGCAGTAACTCTAGGGAACAGGAACCAAGCCTCAGTGTCCCTGGCACGGTTCTGTATTTACTTGTTCTGACAATGCAGAAGAGTCAGAGGACTTGGTGACCCTGGGAAGATAATCAACTTCTAACTCCAGGAAACTCTCACCATAGGCAGCCAGTATTCCTTTTCTGCCATTGCTAAAGAATACAAGCACCACTGGAGTCATCAGAGAGGCTTGCTTTCTCTCTTTCTCAAGACTACATCAGTAAGCTGATGAAAACATTGCAAACAAGACGTGGAAGTACAGAACCATCCATTCTCAAATCCTAAAACAAGTCCTTTAGTCTAGTTGAGGCTGCCCTTTAGGCAAACAGCTTAGCTTTGCACACAAGAGACTGGCTCCCTCAGCTGCTCTGAACAGGTGTAGCTGGTCTGACGTCAGGGGACACCAGCTGGGGCTCAGGTCAGACCTTTCTCCTGGGCCCATATGTTTCACAGGACACCGGTGCCATGCTGTTGCATTTTAAACAGTCACTCAACTCCTGTAATTAATAAAAAGTAAAACTAAACCTTCTGGCAGTGGAGGCAGAACACCTCAGTGTGACTCAGTTGCGAATTGGTCCCCTCCCTACACTGCATTGAAAAAACATGAGGAGCCATCAGACAAGAGGGAGGTGATAAACAGTCCAGCAACCAGGGCCAGTAATGAAACCTGCCATCCCAAATTTGATTTTCATCACTAACTCTCCAATAGGCTTGTTTTAGCATTTCTGTAAAGCCCTTGCCTTCTCACAGGAGATGGATATTGACTTCAATATCCTTTAGACAAGTAAGCTCAAACCACCACTGAAAGATGTACAAGTATCACCTTCTCTGCTTCTGTCTACCTTCGTTGGGAAGGAAGGTGTTCATACTGTCTTGCTGGAGACTACTAGCTTAAGCATTTGTACTCTGGAGACATTTCCACATTCCCCAGTCTCTGTATAATAAACCAAGCCTTGAACATCAATTTTACGAATGGCTTCTAAATTAGGATCATAACACAGATGATGAAAATACCTGCAACAGGCCAAAGTGAGTTGCCTTTTGGGAATTTAAGCCCTTATTTTTTGCAATGGATTTTTGCTACCTCTGTGAAACATTTAAATTAGCAGTTGGATCAAGCTGAGATCCTTGGGTAGTCATCACAGGGAGGCAGACACCTCTGGTGGGAACCCAGCTCAGACGGGTTCCAAGATGCCCTTTGTAGGTCCTTATCTTTCCTCAGAGGCCACAGAGGGACAAGGAGTCATTAACCTGTTTACAGTTCATAGTTATGTAGAATTAATCTAGACTATAAGCATGAAAGAAGAGAGTGTTTGTTTCTAGAAGGGCTGACGTAGCCATCTATATCTCAGCAGGTTTTCCTGTGGAGCTTGGACTTTCACTAAATAACAGGTTTGGATCAAAGCTAACTCATGTCTCACCAGTGCACAGTTAAGCACTAGATTTATCTGTACCTGATTGTGCAGATATTTCCACAGGCTCCTGAACTGATATAGTGGGATATGTTTTGACTAAAACATACTTTTTGAAAAAGAAAACAAACGAAAAACCAAACAACAAACCAGACTGAAATAGCAAAACATAAAAAGTAAAATTTTGGCTTCAATAATTTTGCATGAAAAATCCTCAGAAACTTTTAAAATTACTAAACCAATATTTGTCTAAGTGAAAAAGTGAAAATGTTGTTTCCCTAATTTTAAGATGACTGTGACCTTCAAATTTTATTTAAATTTAACTTCATTTTAAAGTATTTAACACATTAGAAAAGATCTGAATATAAATAAAATATTTCAGACTTTGCAAAATGAAATTATTCCAGCAGAGCCATGGACGTATTTCAGACTCATGAACCCTAGCCAAAATATTCTGCTTAATCTGTGTTGATTGTTACAAAGTTGCAGCAGGGGATATGCTGACAAGGTAAAAGGAAAATAAAACAGCATTGAGAGTGGTGCAGTGCTGGAACAGATCTTCCAGGCTTATGATGGAATCAGCATCCTTGGAGATTCTCAGACCCTGACTGGAGTGAAAAGCCACCTGTCATCAAGAAGGAAGGAAAGTTGGCAGATGAACAAGGAGTATGCAACAGCTACCCATGTTCTGGAACATAAGTGTAGTCAGTGCTTAAACGCTGCAAGCCAGGAATCATCAAATGTTTCCAACCCTAGGTTAGCAAATTATTAAGGAAATAAAATAGACAGCATGGACACTCAAGCAACCCGTCTTCTAAATGAAAAGAATTGACCACATCAAATTGTAGTTATGCGAAGCATCAAGTTTTTCGAGAGCATCTTGTACCATTACCAGTGCTGAAAAAACCTCTGTCAAATGCATGTTTTGTCATGACACTGATAATTTTAGTGCAAAGTATGATCATTCACCTGCCTGACAAGAGAAAGATGGTGGGACTAATGGGAAAAACAGACACATACGTGCAAATACACTCACTCTTATTAAGTACATACATGAAGAGTGTTATTTAATAACAGAAGTTAATGGAGTAAAACATACGTACATGTGAAATAATGACAATTTTCTGCCCTCATTTCAATTTCTTAGCTTATGGATATAACTAAGGAACAATTTTTAGGTCATTAGAGTTCTGCTTATACCAGCTTTCTGTTCAGCGCATACACTTGGAAGAGGTAAATCTATTGAACAAAACAGGCGTGTAAAACACAGAGATTCCCTGCATGAGAACATAGGTTATGTCTTTTGTGGAAGTGGAAGCCTCCACAGGGCAGCAATGGTGCTCTCACCACGAGAGCACCCTTCCTGTTCATATGCAACAGCAGAATGGGTAGTAGAGATTCAGCATCCTCCTTCCAGTATCCCGCTCCCAGCCCACACAGCAAAGTCACTGGCGCAAAAGGCTTGAGGTGGGGAAGGGAGAGGAAAAGCAAATTCCTACAAGGCTTTCAAAATGGAACACTAGATTTAAAACTTGTAAGCAGCCACGGGCTCATGCACTTGATTTGAGCCAGGTTCAAAGCAGGCAGGTGCTGGGTAGTGTGCTTCACTCCTGAGTTGCACTTCTTTAACATCTTGGCATATGTGGGCTGCTCTGGCATCCCCTTCACTTGAAATCTCCTACCCACAGCCTCCATGAACAGCCATGTCCTTTGGGACTCTCATTCCCTTTTCCCTGCTATCCAGATTCAGAGGGGAGACAGTGACAGCAAGAATGGAATGGAATGGAATGGAATGGAATGGAATGGAATAGGATAGGATAGGATAGACTAGACTAGACTAGACTAGACTAGACTAGACTAGAATAGAATAGAATAGGATAGAATAGAATATTTCAGTTGGAAGAGACCTGCAATGATCATCTAGTTCAACTGCCTGAGCACTTCAGGGCTGACCAAAAGTTAAAGCATGTTGTTAAGGGCATTGTCCAAATGCCTCTTAAAAACTAACAGGCTTGGGGCACCGACCACCTGTCTAGGGAGCCTGTTCCAGTGTTTGATCAGCCTCTCGGTAAAGAAGTGCTTCCTAATGTCCAGTCTAAATATCACATGAGGCAGGAGGATATATTGCATTTACTGCCATTGGTAAGACGGGGACTGGGAAAATGAAGGATAAAGACTTGTTTAATCCCCCAGGAACCTTTCTTCTGAAATACAGGTATGAATATACAAACTACAGCTGCTCTTGTGCCATCGTTCATGTTGACATTTGCTGTTGTGGTCAACTATTAAATTCAGGTAAGAAAGCTCTAAGTAAAGGCAGAATGAAGACCAGTCATTTCTTCTCTTTCCACTTTTAGTTTTTCTGGGGGCAAAGTGGCACAGAAATGACTACTTTCCTTTCAGACCTTTTCCTTTTTCAGACCTCTTTCTAGGATTTCTGACACTTGGGTTAGTTGGTCTAGAAATTTTTTCTATTATAAATAGAATTTACCTGAAGTTACTCTAGTGAGCTAGGCACAAGGATCTAGAAATGAAAGAGTGGTTGTTACTGTGAAAGCTGCTATTACTTCAGTCTTTGACCCTGATTCTGCTGGCCCCCAATTTATTACACGAAATGACTGTAAATCACATCCAGTCTTCCTGGGTTTCTGAGTAACAGCGACTGGGAAGAGACCTGCTGCACTTGAAAACTAAAATTAAGCTGCCCCCTCAAAAAAAAAAAAAAATCAAAAGACTGGATACAGAGACCTTCTAGCACTTCCAAGCACTTGAAGGGGACATTCATGTGCTTTTACTAAGAGGCAGTCCTGTCTCTTGTTGCTATCTCAAATGCACAGGAAACACTTCCTCTGTGAATCCATATGGACCCTCTGTTGTAATTCTCTGTGCATAGAAGATGACAATATTTCCTCTAAGAAAAAATGAGCATCCTCATATGTCCCCACACTGCTATATCCTGTAGGATCCCCATGAGAATTTGTGGCAGCTTATTTGTCATTTGTTAGTCTAACTCAAGGGGATTTTTAGTGTGAAAATAGTCCTTTGAACATGACAGTCTAGTGCATACCATGAGGGTTGCTCTGAGATGCAAGCCAAGAGAAGTTTTCAGTGCTGCTGATATTTGGTTCAAGAACTTTGACGCAAATACTGATAATTTTTTTAGCATTTCTTTAAATGATATCTATTAAAAACTGGAGAGGGAGGGCCTGGGAGAAATTCGCTCTTTTTAATAAAATCTTCTCTATGCTGCCTTAGTACTCACAGCAAGAGACTTACCAATGTTTACAACTCCAGAGTTAGCATTGTTAACTGAATTCATTGAGGCTGTACTGATTTGCACCATCAGAGAATGTGACCCCAAAACATTGTGTTTAAATTCAATTATCCTCTCTGCTTCATGTTTCCAAACAGCAGAATTCTAATGAGAAACAAACTGCATGCCCCTAACAGTCATAGAATATGGTAGCACAGACCAAGCTGTTTGGCTGTCTGTGCATGATCAGGAGCAGGAGACAAAGAGAGAACATATACAGACTAAGTCTGTTTGGTGGTGACAAACTGGAGGTAGATGGATGTCATAGAATCATAGAATCAGTTGGAAGACACCCTCAGGACGATCGAGTCCAACCATAACCTAGCTCTAGCAATAAACCATGTCCCTAAGAACCTCATCTAAACGCCTTTTAAACACCTGAAGGAATGGTGACTCCACCACTCCCCTGGGCAGCCTATTCCAATGCCTGACAACCCTTTCCATGAAGAATTTTTTCCTAATATCCAAATTAAACTTCCACTGGCACAAATTGAGGCCATTTCCTCTTGTCCTATCACTTGCTACTTGGGAGAAGAGATCAACACTCTCCATGCTACAACCTTCTTTCAGGTAGTTGTAGACAGCGATAAGGTCTCCCCTCAGCCTCCTTTTCTCAAGGCTAAACAGCCCCAGTTCCCTCAACCACTCCTCATAAGACTTGTGCTTCAGGCCCTTCACCAGCTCCGTTGCTCTCCTCTGCACTCTCTCTAGTACCTCAATGTCTTTCTTATGAGGGGTCTAAAACTGAACACAGGATTCAAGGTGGGGCCTCACCAGCACAAAAGTACAGTGGCATGATCACTTCTCTAGTCCTGCTGGCCACAATATTCATGATACAAGCCAGGATGCTGTTGGCCTTTTTGGCCACCTGGGCACACTGCTGGCTCATATTCGGCTGGCACAACCTGCATATCTCCCCCAGTAGCATCACGCTAATCCCGCCACTACTGCATCTTTTTACCAAGGCACCTCTTCCTCCTAATGGAACACTTTAGGACACTGATGTGGTATTTCTGCTGCAGTAGAAGTCACAAAACAGTTCTGCTGTAGGAAGCAGTGGTTCTCTTTTCTGTACATCTCTCTGGGACCCATCCCAGCAACTCAGTCTGTATGACAGTTTGCCCCTAGAGACTAACAACCTATTGCCCTGCTTTAGACATCAACACATAACCTTCTGCCTACCCCACTTCCACAGGGGCTTGCTGGCTGCCCATCCATTCAACTGCTCTGCATAAAGCACAGTTAATTCCATGCATAGTGCCCTGTAGTTCAGATGAACGCTGGTTCACCCTGGTACTGCTATTTGTTTTCACCTCAGAGTTGCGTTCCTCCAAATGATATCTATTGACTTGGTAATTTAACCCTGGCCTCCCTTCACGTGATTATGTCAGTCCTAGAAACTTCAGTTTACTTTGTAACAGAACAGGTCCTCTTTGCTGGTTCAAGGGTGCTTTCTAGGGCGCTGTAACATTCCTCACAAATTCTCCTGCACTGGAGGTATCACCTGGAGTATCACCAGATGTCACTCGGTTTGGATGCAGAATGCTGCAACACCTCATGCATTTTTCATGGTCACAAGCACAGAGAAGCAAGTTGCAGTATCAATAAACCACTTGCTCATTCCTCTTGCTGGCTGTTGTTCATGAGAAGGACAGAAGTCATAAGGTGCAATTATGAGCAAAATATTGGTGCTACGTTCTCATGTGATTCTCATCAAAACAGCATGGAAGAACTTTGTGGTCTTTGGGGCAGAAGCTTAGAAGCACAGAAGGATCTATCTCTTTGTATGTAGAAACTGACACACAGGGTACCTTCCAGTTTTCAAGAGGAAATAGAATTTTGAGGTGTCAAAGGCATTTTATATGCAAGGGGTTTTCCACCCTTCAGTCCCTGGAATGAGCTCGGCTGAGAATGGCCAACTTGAAATGTTGCCTGGATCCTGCAGAAACAGAAGAGGCCAAGCTGTCAGATGCTGAACCATTGGTAGTCATACTCCCAGAACGGCCAACAGCTGCCACTTTGACAGGAATCCAGCATTGTTTGGTGGTGTTTACCTTCACAGGACAGACATTTTCTGCATCAAGGAAAGCAATTTAAGCTTTCAGAACTCTGTATGTATGTTTATTGCTTTTTTGTGTGTTCAAGAATTATTCATGTCACACTTTATACTCTGACTCAGTTTAATTAGCACTGAAAAGGTCATCTCACAGTAACTTAGGTGTCTGAAGTACAGGAAGTCTTACACCATTGCCCTTCCTTGCTACACGAGGGAAAATCTAAGTACCTCTATGCTTGTACTTGACTATGTTTTTGGTCCATGGAGATGCCATTATATTGGCTGTGGTTGTTTAAGATATTGCTACCACCCATGCTGCCGTCAGAGGTTAGTTTCCCTGTGTCAGGGGAAACAGAAGCGAACATACCTTGGCTCTTTGGATGCCATTGCTTATATATGGTGTATTAGCTTAAAACATCATTCCTTGTTCAAGTGGTCAAAACAAAGGTGGTATGCAAAAGTGAGGTTTCTGTAAATTGTACAGCTTTACCTGTAGCCAGAAGAATAACCTTCCAAAATAGTGCTTCTCTTTTTCTATGGCTGTGCAATGTGTTTGAAAATGAGTAGAAACCACTGAATTAGATAGGAACACTAGCTCTCAGGCAGTGTGCTCTTGGACATATCAAATTTAGTAATGTGTATTTAATAGTATGCCATTAAGATGATGTTGAGTTGGCTTTAACCTCATAAATCACATATCTCATTGCATGACCTGAGTGGATTGTTCCAATTTTGTTTTAATATTATTTCATAGCCTAGGCAAAGATATCCCTATATAGAACAGGCTACTTTTAATAGAGTCCAAGTCTATCTCCTACAAGTACAGCTTTGTCTGCTATTTCTATGTCTCCTCTGGTAGCTCCCAGATTCTGAAATGGAAAATGCAAGGTAACTATAAACAATTATTATTTGTATTCTTGCTAGCAACAAAAATCATCATGGTTTTGCTGTCTATAGAGTACCTGACCATCTTTCCTGGAACTAAGATCCTATGGAAGTGTTCAACCTCATTATTTAAGGATTCAGTTCAGCATTAAATCCTAACTTTCAATCAGGAAAACTCATTGTGGTTTGAGAAAACTGGAAAAAAAATACAAGGGATGAACTAGAGGGGGTGATCCACTGGTACTGGTATGGCAGGCGCCCCAGCCCCAGCCTAGTGCAGGGATGATAGTCAATAGATGCCCAGGAAGGCAAAGAGGCAAAGAGTACTTGAATGGTAGCTATGTCCAACAGAATTATTCATTCTGTCAGCTCCAGTGTTCCCCCATGTAGCACATGAGTGTGTTCACAGTTGCACTTCAGCCTTCCCAGGCAGCCCATCTCCATACTGAGAAACGGACAGACCATGAGGGAAGCAACAACCTGATGAAGAAGGAGTGAAATGCCAGTTGAGTGCCACTTGGCAAGTGCAGCACTCAAATGGTAAATCTAGTTTGCTGGCAAAGAGGATAACCTGTGTAAACACATTGAAATTTGGACTGTTTCTAGTAGATGGAAGTCAGTTTGGGGGATAATTTGACTCAGTACTGAACAGTCTCTCTTGGGCTGACTATGAAGGCAGGATGAATTCAGATCACAAAGGAAAGACTTGACACACAAGTTGCATGGATGTTGAAGGCTGCAAAACAACAGTGGAGAAAACCAGACACCTATTTTTACAGGCACAGCCTCAAGACACTAACTGACGTGACAGGATAGCTAGTGAATGCAACAGACCTCCAAGGTCTTGACTCTTAAATATTGAAGCTGACCCTCACTGTTCGGTCCAGTATGCCAAGGCAAGCAGGCTCACACAGCCACCTCTTTCACTTCTTCCCTTCTCCTAGAAACAAGGGTTTCCTAATGGTCTGAGGAGTGCATTACACAAGCTTTCTGCCCTTTATTTCCTAGAGGAACTGGTTTTGATCTAGTGATTCTCATATTTTTTGTGAGCACCTGTCCTCTGCCCTAAGAATAAACTCTATGCACATTTCAAGAATTGCTTATGCAGTGCACGTTATTCCAGCAGGTTAAAACATGATAGGGGAAACACTGATAAAAGAATACAATGCAGGTGGGAGGCATTGGCTGGAGAAAGTCCAGGACCACAAAAAGTCCAGGACCAGAGCAGCAGACTCAGGAAAGAGAAGGCTGCAGACAGCCCTGAGAGCAGAGTCAGAGTCAACCTGTGTAAATGGCAGTGTTGTGCAGTTGCCTCTCGACACGAACCTCATGATGAGGTTTACAAGATCATGTCTGAGTTAAAGCAGAACAGTGCTTAGAGCAGGGGGTTTCTCACCTCTGTGCTGGCTTTCCTTCATTGCATGATCTCATAACCATGTTTACCTCCAGAAGTTACCAGCAACACCTTCCCCCAGAAACACCTCTCTCACATCTGCTTCCACCAGCACTCCCTTGGATTTCAGCAAAACTGCTCAAGGGAGACAGAAAAGCACTGGAAATTATTGTCCTCAGTGGTCCTGGGATGCAGCTTACCACGTGTGTAAGCATGGCCAACTCTTGCATGCACAGCAATACACAGCTCAGCTGGGGCTAAACTCAATTTCTCTCAGTGTCTGCTGAACTGATGCTCACCGATAGCTCAGGATTGGATTGAAGCACGGGGGTGGTGACACATGATTGGAGGCACTTCCAGTAACACATATACAAAAGAAAATTCAGAGAGGAACAACTGCCACCTACTGGAGCCACCTGGAGCCACAGTCACTGTGAATGCCACCCCTCTGCCATCATGGAGCACGTTCAAAGCAGTTGGGGTTGCCACGGGTCAAGAACACAGCAGCAAAAACAAGGCAAAGATAATCTGCCGGGTATTAGTGAAAAGATATGTGTAATAAAAGGTCAGCTAGTTCAGGAGAAGCCCCTTTGATGTTTCAGATCTGCCTGACATCTGAGAAGTCAGCTGCCTTATGGACTTGGCAGCAGGAGCTACTGTTTTTATCAGGCTCTTTTCCCTGTGCCTGCTGCATGCAAAGCAAGGACATACTCAGCACTGCCGACCAGCCAGACCTGCCTTGAAAACCCTGCTTGTCGGGACAAGGGCATTCCAAGTCCTGTAGGACTAGTGCAGTCAGTGCTAGGGAGTCATGTTTTAACACAAAGAGTCCAGAGTTAATCTGCATTCCTGTTCCTCTGTCACCCAACCTGCTTGTCCCCTTCTCTAGCTAGGGCTGACAAACAGCCCTGTTGCTGAGCTGCTACTGCTCTGCCTCCCACCCAACAGCAGCTAGCACAGCCCCGGCCTTGCTAGGGGGGTTAAATGCCTGAGGACTTTTGCTAGAATCTGCATGTGGATCACAACTGAGAAACAAAGGGTGCCAGCCAGCTCAGGAAGTTATGTTCTTCAGATGGAAGGTGGGGAGCAAAACCTTTGCAATCCTATTTTTTGGACCCATAGCACAGCCTTACTGCTGCTCATGAAGTCAAAGTCTAGCTTCAAGGAGTATGGGCCAGCAGACTGTCAGTCTCAACATCTGACCTGGCTTTATTTAGTGACTATGTCTTAACATGCTTTGGGTATGGCTACTTGTATTTGGGGAGGGCACAAGGAGCACCTGAGTGCAAAGTTAATCCTTCATTAGAAAGTCACTTGCTGGTTTCTCAGCTGGTAGAAGGGAGAGAGACAGATGAAGCCCTGACATTTTATCTGAATAGAACTGGAGCCATGTACTTGCACAGAGAGGAAACAGTGCTGGCTACTGCCAAGAAAAGGGCTTTGCTGTGCTTAAGTTTCTCTGAGTTAGATCTGTTTGGAGATATAGAGAGCAAGCTGCTGCTACAAAATCTTTCCTATCCACAGAGCTCTCGGTAACATTTTTCTCATGGTTCCCAAGCTCCTCTGTCTCTCTTATTTTTGACAGAGGGTAAAGAAAAACTCCCACTGGCTTTGAAAAACAAATGCATTCTCACTTCAGCCAGCTGCATCAATCCTGAACCTTTTGCAAAAGAAATCCTCTCTGAGGGACTTCACCTAAACCAGGAATCCACTGCCTTGTTCCTCTGGGTAAAGTGTTCCAGTCCTGCCCTGAGAGCTGCATCACGGCTCATCTCAGGTCATTTCATGCGCAACACCAGCATCTGCAAAGTCATCTAGACTTGGCTGTGCTCTGCTCTGCTGAACTGAAGCAGGTACCCAGCTCCACAGCCACTGAACCAGCAGGGCAACAGAGAGAATGGTGCACAGGGAATCGAGGCAGCCTTGCCATGCCCTTACAAAGTCAGGGAGCTCATAGTGGAAAGGAGCCAGCCTCTCGCCCTTTCCTCTTGTGTAAGCCAGTCTCCTGTAGCGGGGCACAGCAAATGGCACCTGTCATGGGCTCCATTTTCAGTTCCCCAGTTGCTCTGCTCCCTCTTCCTCTTCATCTCTGATGGAGGACAGGAGAGGTTACTGGATCACCTGGTCATTTCCAGCTGTCATCATGCCCCTGACTACTATGATTTAATTATGGGAAGTGGATTTGGCCCAGTTCCAGAAGCCAAGGACTCAGGTCTGACATCAAATAATTTATCTCCCTGAAAACTCAGGTCATGGGCCTCTGCAACACTGGCAAACACCTCCAGGTAGCTCAGACTACTAGCCCACTTCTTTATAGATGACTGTCCCTTGGTGCTTAAGGGGCAACTTCACCTTATAGGATTTTCCAGGTAGGAACTTCTGAGCAGAGCCAGATCACTATGAAATGATAATCATACAGTCCTGAAAAACGAGCTAAAATGACTTTTTATATAAACAAACAAAAAAAAAAAAAAGAAAGGAAGGAGAAGAGGAAAATACTAATCACATCTGGATTCACCCATGATGTCAGTATTGCACTGGTAATTATGCCAAAGGTCTACTTTTTTAAAAAATAAAAAGAGAATATGTTCTTTAATCCCTCGCCTATTCTAACACAAACTAGGCTGAAAGGGATGTCTAGATAGGTGTGTGAAGCCATATCACATACCTGTAACCCCCATATCTTGTGTCTATAATACTCTCACGCTTACATAAGGGAAAGGGATGAATATCTTTGAAGTGACAGCTGCAATAGAACAAATTACTTTTCCCCTTCTCATACTGACATCGAGTTCCCATCTGCTAAACTGAGAACAATTTCACTTGAGAATTGCTGCTCTTACAGGATCTAGTAAAAAGTCAGAGATTATTTTTTTTTGTCTAAGAAGCAGGCAGAAGACTCCACATCAGCGACTTGCACGCTCCCTACCACTGGCAAAGGAACAAGGAGCTCAGGGGGTACATGACAGCATTAGACGAAAGAGCTGGAGAAAGCTACCCCTGCTGTGAGCGCAGGCATTGTTCCTGCTGCAGGAAATGGAACACTAGGGCAAGGCTTTCTAGGGACACAAGGATTAGCCGGGACAGATAAAAATGACAGTAACATAGAATGAAATACAAGCCATTCATTGCAAATTTAATTCTCCTCTTAGTGATGCACATCCTTTTCATTTGCAAGGCTGGTGCTGTCACCAAGTTCAACACAAATGTACTGTCGGCTGCAGGAAACTGGTGGAAAACTGAGCATTTCTGAATGTCCTCAGGATTTCTGATGGCTTCTGCAAAAACACACAGAGCTTCATTTTTTTATCACAAAATCCACTTGTACAGCTAAAGAAATGTTATCTGTTTTGGGTAGACATCCCCTCCATTAGTCCGCTCTGCCCTCCCACCTGGCCCTAATGAAGAGAAGCTATGCCCATACAGTGCTAACATAGAGGGTTTGGTGGAATTTTTGAAGAGGTGAAGAATATCACTCCACTGGCCCTCATCTCCTAGGCTGAGGTGATCTGGATTTGTTCTCTGTAGTCCACTCCTCACACTAAATCACAGAGTTGCTCCAGCCAGAGCAATACCCAGTCTCCAGCAGTGTGTGCCAAAACCTCTGCAGGCAGCTGTGGAACAAAAGGTGCCAGAAGAGAATACTGGTAAAATAGCACTTCCGAGGCTAGTCAGTTCTCTGAAAAGTAAGAATATTGCTATTGCGTTGTCTGCCAGCACCACAGCACTGCAAAAATCATACTCTCTGTAGGCATGCTTCAGAATGGGTGGGTTTCACCATCTGTCTCCTGTGCACTCTAGAGAGCACAACAACTCACTCTGCACATGCTTTGGCATGCACCAGCAGTTAGTAATGTCTCCAGCTCTGGCTCAGGGTGGGCAGATGCAAGGAAATAGGATTTATCAATTCATTGCTGTGATGCTTTAGATTTGCATTGGTATAACTCCACTGAATTCCAGAGACATAAGCTGCAGTAATACCTTACTGAATCTGCTGTTCCTTCACCTACCCCCACACACACTCTCCATTCCAACTACAGCTTTCACACAATGGCCTATGGACAGGTGGGTTTACAAAGCAAAATGCTTTAAGAATGAAGGACTAGCAGAGAAGACGTCTTGGCGAAAGTTTCTTTGTCAGTGAAGCCACCCAGGTAATGTACTGGGAAACCACAGCATCAAAGACCAGTAATAACACTTAGCACCTAGATAGTGATTTTTATCCACAGAACTCATTTCATCTTAGAGCAAAGGGCAAAAGCTGTTACCTGTAGTTATTGAATGGACCAAGGAGGGCTAACAACAGGATCCCTGACTCCCAGACAGCTTATTTCATGCTTTATAGACAGTATAATTATTTATGAAAACCAACACAGAGCTGGGTTAAACGACATAAAGGTGGCTACTAGGTCTTTTCCTCTCCATCAAACTCATCCCAATGTAATGTGAGCAGATGATGTCAAAGATGTCATATTTACGAATGCTGCTGATTTTTCTCTTAGCAACCCTGACAGTTACCAGGAAACAACAGGATATCAAAGCCACATGCCACACAACACCCACCTGCAAAAGAACAGAAGAAAGCTCACCTTGACCCTTCACTTCATAGGTGAGGAAGTAAGTAATGAACATCTCTACTCAAGTCACAGAAATGCCAACAGTGTAAACCAGACACAGTGTTCCTGCCACCTCTGGTCTAAAAAGGGCTTTGACCACCTGGACAGATCACCAGTCAGCTTAGTATTGCATTGCATCCTGCCACCACCCAGGTGATGTTGCTAGGAAGTGACATGAATACTATGGAAAGGTCGCAGCTTCTGTAATGGCTGGTAAAGCAGGAACCTTGCAAAATACAAGATGGCAGAGATGTATCAAGAAATCCAGAAACACCATCACTGAAAACCAATACAACAGAGGAGGGAAAAGGAGCCTCATGCTTTGGCTCATTTGATGACATCACAGCATATTCTACAAAGAGCAATAGCAGGGAGAGGGCAAGAAGCATTTTCTTCTTTGTTGTTTACTTGGCACATTTCAGGTCTTGAACAATGCCACATAAACCTACAGGACTGTGTGAGTACTAACTAATTTTGAAGGATCCACCATTCACGCTATGGACTGAAAGTACCAACACTCCACACAAGTGGAGACAGGCAGATTGCTTCAGAACCATACAGGGGATTGTCTACCTAGCCTGGCAGCTTGCAGTTTTCCACTGTTTCACCAGTTTCACAATAGGCAAAAATTTTCTGTTCACTTACACACAAATGAAAAACACTAGATCATTTGTCTCCAACCAGCAGAGGGCACAAACATACACCTATACCATCCAGTCCATTATATTAAAATTATTAGCACATTTCACAGAATCACACAGAGACATCCATCACCATGGCCATTTATTATTTATTCATCTCTGGAAGGATATCAACCCCCAGCTGCAGTTGAGATCATCAGAGGCATTCTTGCTCCATCCTATCTGATTGAAGAGCAATGGAAATCCTGGCCGGGCTTTCTGACTGTGGGAACCATGCCAGTTGACCTCACTTGATGCATCCAACAATCGTATTTATGTAACCACACAGCCTTCCTCTGCCTTGGGGCAGTTGGCCAGGAAGCTGATGGGTAGTCTGGAGTTACAGTAAGTTTAGATATGAGGTATGATTTGTGTTAGGAACTGGGAGTGTCTTCTTATGACTGAAAGAAGCAGAACTGCATGTTATTACCAAACCATAAGGTTTACAAAGAATAATATTCCAGATGGTCTTCAGAGAAATCAAAGTCTTAGATTTTCAAGAGAGACTAAGAACAAAGATCTAACTTAAATTCAATGAGTATGAATTTGCTGCTTCTCCTTGGTAAGCGCCAACCTGAACAGACAAACTCAACATTTAGCTTAAAACTCCAAATACCAAACAGGGGACAGTGGAACTGGCATTTATATGGTGACTTGAGCATTCTCTGATATTTAAGGCAGACTCAGTAAGGAAAAATTCTCTTAGTGAGAAAAATTCTTCAACAGATTCCCTGTGATTCACTGTGTTCCTTGCTCCATCTGTTTCTCTTGATATCCAATGTAGCTACACATTAACCTCACATTTTAAGAATGAATTATGAAGGCTATAACGAGCTTTACACTCTGCAGTGAAAAGGCTCCATAAGGCTAAGCTAAAAGAAGTTAACACTTCTAAGTGGTGTCTTTCAGCACAAACCTGTCAAACACTCCCAGCAGTACAACTCTGGAACACTAACCTGTGTTAATACGCAATAAGCTATGTCAACTGTTTGCATCTGCTGTGTTGCCATTTCTTGGCTTTTTCTTTATTTTCCCCCAGTCCTTTCTACTTGTGAGCTAAACCTCAAGCCTGAGTCCTTCACCAGCCCTACAGTCACAAAATTCCACCAGCTTGCCACTGTTAGGAGCTACTGCCTCTTCCTGTTGCACACTATTCACCTCTCATATATCCAAGCTCAGCTTGAAGTTCCCTCAGCCACTAGCAGCTGGAAGGTTCTGTGAAAACTTTGGTCATTCTTTCTGGGCTTGAGTCAGCCACTGCAAGTCAGGCCTGACACAAACCGTTGGGAAAAGAGAGGAGTTGCGGAGGTGCTTTGCAGCACAGCACAACCCTCAGGAGATGTTGCACCAGGGGCAGAAGCTTGCAGGAGGCATTTTTTAAGTCTCCTCTGCTGCATGGGAGGGAACTGCTTCTAGCATGGCTCTGTCCATCCAGACCACCCGGTATTCTCCAGCCTGCTTCTTTACCTCATGCAAGCCCACAAACCCCCTTCATTCCCAGCTACTCTGGGAGGCAATTCTGTGACATTCTGCACCAAAAAAATCTCATAGTTAGGTGGATAAACCGAGATTAGGGCTCATCCTTAATTTTCAGAGGAAATATCCTGTCCATGGAACCATACAGTTCCATGGTACCAACCCAGTGCAATTGAGCACAAAGGAAAATCATACAGGGACTTTCATTTTCAAAGAAGATGTATTGGCAAGTGGAAACAGATGGACAAACTGTGGTCATACTTGCCTATCTCTGAATTACATTTAGAACAAGCTGAATTTCAGTAAGCAATGTTTCAGTTGCGTATCAGTAAACAAAACATAACTTGTGTCATTTGAGCTGCCATACAAGCAGACCCACCAAGCAAGTTCTTATTATCATTGATACTTGTGATATAGTAAATCAAGGTGAAATTCACCTCTCTTAACTTGAGGCATTTGATATGGCCATCTAGGCTTCTAGAGTTAATGAACAGAACCAAAGACTTCCAGGATGCATCTTATCTCCATCATAATGCAGACACCTCCATCAGACAAGACAACTCATTCTTTTTGTTTGTGGATATCATGGGAGTTGAGATAGCTTGCTCAGAATTAAATCTCTGTGTCTTTGCTGTAGATGCCTACAGTTAAATGAGGCAAATCCTGTTCTGGTTGCCTCTGAGATTGTAAGGGAGTACTCTGATTAGCTTTGTATCTGTGGAGTTATAATTAATTATTTAATGTATCATGGGCTGATATTTTGGCTCCTTGGAGACTTACGAATTTAAGGTTCTACCCAGGGTATTTCATATCTGACCTGTCTAATGCTCATCTCAAGAAAAAAATGAATTGCCATGATCAACTACTTAATAATAATTTGTGTAGGAGAAAGTATTTCTAAGTCCTCAGTTTAGATTAATGCCATTATTAATCTGCAGTTGCTTTCTCCTAACTCTTATAATACAATACAATTGTTATTGTTTTGGCAGCATCTTCCCTGAAACTCGAACCAACAAAGTACTCAGCCCTTGAACAGAGCCTGTTATCTGTCTGCCATCTCGTCACAGCTGCTGCTCATGGATATTGATTATCAGCTAATTAGCCAATTGACATCCTCTCAGTTTTATTGTTTTGTTAAGGAGTTTATCATGAGATCTGTCAGACAATCCAAAATGACTTAATTAGCATAGCACTAATAGTTGAAGACTTCAGATGAATAATAAAATACAAGACATAAATGTCTTATCACACATTCTTCCTACTTCCCTCCGGGTGTGACAATGCATGGTGGATGATGCCTCAGAAATCTGTTTCCCTTCTTCACCCCAGAGACTGTATCTGATTGTAATTGATTTTGATAAAGAAAACATTGCTAGAAATAAGACTAGAAATTAAAAGAAACATCCTTGTTTACTGGTACTCTGAGAGTCAATCCAAACCAGTCCTTCGGTAGTCTTGGAAGGTGTCAATCACAAGAGTTAACATCCTTGCAGCACTATTGTGCAAGTACATCTTCTTTGTCTCCAGTGTGTTACTGGCTCATCTTTAAGTGGATTTTCCTGATTGGGATAGCACCAGCTGGCCTATAAATTGACCTTGTTTTCTCCTTAAAAAAATTAAATGTATTTCACAGACATTACATTTAAGATATATGTCATTAGTTTTGAAATATTCAAACCACAAGTGAACTAGACACTGACCACTCTGAACTAGCTTTGAAGTTAGGCCTGTTTGGAATAGAAAGTTGGCCAAGATGATGTCCACAGGTCCCCTTTGAAGTAAATTTTACTATGAGTCTTTGTGTCTGTTATTTTATCGCTTTACACACAGGCAAATGTGAAGTCCTGCATCTGCAACAGGAGTAACTCTACAGAGGAGAAGTAAGCAGCTTTTAAAACCAAGTGTCCTGGTGGACAAAAGCTGAACATGTGCCAGCACTGCTTCCTTGCAGTGGTGAAGGTTAACTACCTAGCAACAAAGAAAGTAGAAAGTAGGTCAAGGAAATTGCCTTTTACCCTCTGTTCACCACATCGGGACTACTGTGTCTCATTTTGGGTTCCCCAGTTGTCATAGGTGAAAAAATAGCTGACATTGTGAATCCTTACAGGCAGCAGATAATTGGTTGCATGTGTGTGGGCTGGTGAACATCTGCAACTGGTTAGACTCAAGAGCAATTCTGCTACTTGCTAGTTGAAAGAAGAGTTGCCACTAAAAATAAGGTTTTCCAAAAAGAAGCAGAGATCTTGGAAAGAACAAGATGAAGCTCTTGATTGGAGGAAAGATCCCTGAAGTGGGGGAAAATCCCAGAGATCAGATTGCTGAGTGGAGGCTAATGCTGGGGGATGTCCAGGAACCTTGACCAGCGGCCACTGAGACTGCCACATGCAAGGAGCTGCATAACAGGAATTGACCTTTCCAGACCAGCAGTGACCTCCTGCCTGCTGGGAATCAAACTTTAGACTAGGGATTGTAGCACTGAGTTGAGGGGAGCAAGGAAGTGATCGAGCATGTGAAATAATCAAGAAGAATAAGAGTTCTAATGTCGTTGGTTATTAAATAAACCCCAGCTGAGGGATCTTGGTTTGCAGAAGAGAAGGACTGAGGGATCTGATTGCTGCTTGTCAATACTTGTTGGCAGATTATAGAGAAGAAGGAGCCAGACTCACCTCAAAAGTGCACAGCAGATGAGAAGCAACAGGCACAGATGGCGAAAAGTCAAATTTGACTTAGATATAAAGAAAAAAATCTTCCCCTGAGAATGGTTCAGCACTGAATCAGATTGCCCAGAGTGCTATGGAAGAAGTATTCAAAGTTCAACTGGACAAGGCCCTGAGCCACCCAGTTGAGCTCTGAGTTGGATCTCTGAAGCTCACCCTACTTTGAAAGGTGGTGGTACCAGGTGACCTCTAAAGGTCCCTTCCAGCCTAAGTTACTGTATGATTCCGTAGTAATTTGAATGTACAACCATCACACATAATGTTATAAATAAAGTAAAATATGGATAACAAAATGAGACATAAAGCCTATGAGACATAAAATGTTATCAATAGGCTTAAAGCAGAAACTACAGCATACACAGGATTTCTGTTCTCTATAACTGATGTCAGTACAACACTCTGGATGAAAGCCTGCATATCAGACCTCAGTGCACAGAAGATGCTTCTCCATGTCTTCTCCCCAATCCCATCTCAGCAGGGCACACTTGTCATACGTGCCACACAGAGCTGATATACACATGGCATGTCTGCAAAGACGTCCTCCTTATCCCCGAGAAGGGATGGTTTTACACAAATACTATTATGCAACTTCAAATTAAGTTACCTTTCAGGGTTGGGGAAAACCATCTGCATAAGATATTTTCACTTGTTTGATTCAATATTCAACACAAACTACACTCTGCTTTGGCTTTGTGAAACAACCTCAGCCAGGTGTGTTTAAGTTCAGTTCATAGATCAACGAACTTGAATCTGCCCACTCAGTGCACAATAGGGCAAAACTTTTGATGACACTCACCATGAAATCTTCTTTTTAAGTTTTGCTTTGATTTATTTCTTTGGGCCAAACAGAATAAAATGAGCAATGCACTTTGAGTAACCTTGAGCTAGAAGAGTTGAAACAATTTCCAGAATTCTCAGGGTAGAAATGAAGCACCACCCTGCCAGCAAGCTCTTTTTCTCTAAACTGAGATGAAATCAGATTGCAAGATTCCCTACACAATGAAACAAAGGCATAAAGGTTTATCACTGAAAAGGTGGTGCAAGATACACAGTACTATGCAAACAAAATTCAATGTTGTATAATGAAGTTGGTACAGCTACTGGTTATCATAAAAGATCTCCTTGCTAGGTACCCACTGGCATGACTGGCTTAACCAATGGCTCATGTGCAGCATACAAAGGAAAAAAAAAAAACGACCATAAAAGCTAAAACTACTTCTATTATACATGGTTGCCAATATTTTAATGCTAATAGAGATGTGCCTATTCATGCCAAGGGTGAATCTGGCCCAAGGTTTCCTTCAATGGTGAGTAATTTCTATCTATCACTAATTGTTACATGTGGGCAAATATGGATCAAGTTGTTCTCCCAAATGATTTTAATATGGTAGCAGTTGTTCAGTCTACAGGAAGTACTATATATTTATTTGGCTTGGAGACTTCAAATGCCTTCTTTTCAAAGCAAGAGACCCAGGAAATTAGGTCTTCTGCAATGCAGACAGTGCATATTTGATTATCTCCCTTGGATTAAAGCTCGGTTTTTTCAATGACTACATCCAAATTTGCTGTAAGCCATAGGTAGGTCCATATATATATATATGTATAAACCCCACATATACAGACATCAAATAATTCAAGCAAGATTTAGAACACAAATATAAACCTCACTAACAAAATGGAAAGGTTTCAAAAGCAGAGTAGTTCTTTGCCCAACTCCTTTTGAAACTGAAAGATTTTTCCCAGGCCAACTGTTGTTCCTTTTGGAACCTTTCTGACTAGACAGTAATACAACCAAGAGAAAAACACAGGTTATTCAAATTTCTGGTAAGGATATATCAATAGATAAATCTTAAGAGTCCCAAAATCACTGCTGGCATAAATGCCGATGAAGATTTTGGTCTCAGTAGAACTGTACTCCTCTACTTAAACTCTGCTTAACTAATTAAGCCAGGTTGTGTATCTTGCACTCCTTGTCATGTTAAGCATGATGCCTGGACAGAATTGGCATACGAGCAAGCCTTTTCTTCCTCTCAAAAGAGCTTTCAACACATTAAAAAAACGTACTTAGTGAGAAAGCAAAAATCTGACTGAACTAAACCATGTAAGCAATGAGTCCCAATCTTCTCTGGATAAAAAATCATTCTGAATGATATCATTGCAGTTTCATCTCAACATCAAGAAGGTAAACACTCTCAAAAATTGAAAGGTTTCCAGAAATGGCTTAGCATTGTCAGTGTGTTTGTTATTCAATCCTGAAAGTTTTGAGTCTAAGATGCAACCCTGGTGGCATCAATCACTCAGAATCAGTGACTACAGACGTGCAGGTATATGTGTAGAATAATCCCACGTTCTCTTATCATATAAACCTATTTTGAAAATACTAATTACATACTTTTAAATGGGCCTGCTGCTGGAAGACTCATTGATATTTTCAACTCTGCTTTTTAAGAGCTACTTGTAAGAGGTAGGGTTTTTTTCTAAATAAAGATATATTTGCAGTCTGATTTAGATGACTAGCTTACACTCATGTTTCTTAAGGAAAAGGAGTTTGCACGGTAAACAATATAGAAGCTGAACTGTATAGAAGCTGAACTGGTAAAACATTGGGGTTTCTAATTTTTTTTCATCATTTATAGGAAAATGGACAAGAAATAAACTGTCTTTGAAGGCATCCTTCTACTAAGAAATCTGGCACTTTGCTTTATTATTTTCTATTTAAATTACCTCCAATAAAGAGCAAAATGCTTTACAGGCAAGTATCAACTCAGGGTACAGGATTTTGACTAAAGTCAAGGTACTTGAACATTTTTAAAAGCACCTAACTCTAAATTAGTTAGCTCTAAGAAATCCTTTAGCAGTCATCACAGGCTTGAAGCACCTGGGAGTTCAGCTATAATGGAACTTGGGCAGCTTGAAATCTAAACCTTTTTCTCTTTCACTGGTTTTTAGGCTCTTGGATGTTTGAAACACTTTTGAAGACCAGTCTTACTGATGGGACTGATGTCCTCAAAGGGCAACAGAGCCACTGGCCTTTCAGAAATGCATCCTTTATTTTCACTCTTCCACAGTTACCTATCTGCAAACTGAGGGCAGCAGCAAGTTAAGCCTATCCCCACAGACTGGGATAACTGCAGCAATGTTTATCAGACACAGGGGTTATACAGGGACAGTGGGCTTGACCAAGGCAAAACACCTCCTGATTCTCCCTGGTGCGTTCAGTCCAAGGCAAAAAGCTCTGACTTAACCCTGAAAGCAAATGGGCAAGACCATCTGCTGCTGTCTAACAGACACTGCATCTCATCCTTCCCTGTGCTTCAAAAGTAGTCACAGTCCAGCAGCCCTGCACAGAGCAACAGTCTGCATAGACTCCAGTGAAGTTACTAGTGCTACTCTGTTATACACAGAGTGGTGTATTAGCATCCTAGACCTCAAGTTATTTAAGCAAGACAAGGGTGGAATCTGATCTTCTGCTATTTTCTTTTCTCTTCTTCAGCAGGGTTACCTGAGAAACAAGATCAGATGCAGACCACGAACATTCCTAGTTCAGATCCTGCAAGTCAGCCAAGTTATGGTACAGGAGAGGTACAGGGGAACTGTAGCTTTCCAGATCAACAAGAGAAGCTACAAGCAGGGCATACGCCAAGAAAACTGGTTTTCTTTCCCAGTCTCCAGAAGCCTTCCATGGAAGGGAATGAAGACTGACCCTTTCTGTTGAGGGCAAGGGGACTCTGAAAGCAGAATGTCAAATCCTCCCCTTTCCTGTTCAATAAAGACATTTTCAGAAGTCAAAGTCATAGTTTCCTCTCTCTTTTATGTGTTTATCCTGCATACAGGATGGTCAGGCATATGATAGTTTATCTCCCTTTATTTCCTCCCATCTAGCTGTCTTGTCACTCAAGGGGGTGATTAGTTCAGCAAATGAAAGAAGGGCTGTCCAATCTGTCTAAAGAGAGGTGATGGAAAATGTAATCTTTGCTGACAAGAGTAGCAAGACAAGGGTCACATATTGGTAGAAGTGATGAAAGGTCCTGTGGGTCTATTCAGTCTGGCCATTACTATGAGAGTGAAGAGATTTGCTGGACCTGAAGCATGGAGAGGACATAAAAGCTGTTTTGTTCCATATCAGTTACAGTTTCTGGTCACTTGTGTAAGTTAATACTCTCCCAACTTCTTTTGGGCTCATTACAGCTCTTCCTATGTTACAGTTTGGCAGCATAGTTCTGCCTCTCTTTCAACATGGAAAACACATTGACTTCTGCCCCTAACATAGGCACATGGTTGTAAAGGACAGATTTTAGTCTTCGAATTTGCATCAGCGGTACTATCAGTTCCACTCAGGTAACGTGAGGTTCTCATCCGTGTGGAAGAGAAAGAAGATAAGATTATGATTTTTTTATGTTAAGCGCATGGATTTACTTAGTGCCAGATTGTTCTGAGGGTCCGTGAGAGAGATGGACAGAGAGGGTTAGCTGCACGTATTTGTACAGTCTCAAAATTACAGATATGTGTAGAAAGACCTAGGAACAATGCTTTTCATCTCAGACCAGCTATTCTTTATTAACAGATCTCTGTAAACAGCAAGTGTCTTCTAAGGGATGTGTGCAAATATATACTATCGTCTCTTTACTTTCTTAACATACAGGTTGTAGGAGCATAGGTGATCCAATTATTAGAAATCTGTAAATCACTATTGTGCAGAAAGTACTGTAATGAAACAGCCAATCAATTTCCATCTCAGTAAATTAACTCATGGAACAGATCATCCTGAGTGCCATCACACGTCACATACAAGACAACCAAGTGATCAGGCCCAGTCAGCATAGGCTCGTGAAAGGCAAGTCCTGCTTGACCAACCTGATCTCCTTCTGTGACAAGGTGACCCGCTTTGTGGATGAGGGAAAGGCTGTGGATGTTGACTACCTAGACTTTGGTAAAGCATTTGACACTGTTTCCCACAGCATTCTGCTGGAGAAACTGGCAGCTCATGGTTTGGATGGGTGTGCTTTTTGATGGATAAAGAAGTGGCTGGAGGGTTGGGCCCAAAGAGTTGTGGTGAACGGAGCCAAATCCAGTTGGTAGTCAGTCATGAGTGGTTTTCCCCAGAGCTCATATTGGGGCCAGTTCTGTTTAATCTCTTTATCAATCATCTGGATGAGGGTGTTGAGTGCAACCTTGGTAAAATTGCAGAGGACAACAAATTGGGTGAGAGTGTTGATCTGCTGGAGAGATCTACTTTTTGCGTGAAGAGGCTCCATAGCTCGAGGGGGAGAGCAGTGGTCTAGTAGACCAGGGGTCATGAGTTCAAATCTCACTGGAGCCTGGGGGCTCTGTAGCCCCTGCAAAAGTCCTCAGACTTGTCTTCCTGGTTTGGAAGGCTGGTCTCTCTTCAATGAAAGTAATCTTAGAGGCGCAGGAGCAAGCTGCCCTGTGCCAGAGGGTAAGCTGCAGCTGAACAGAGTGCTGTGGTTGGAATTTAGGAATAAAAAGAGAATTTGGAAGGAGAGGTAAGAGGAACACAAGAATTCTGTGAAGTTGTGCAGGGAGAAAATTAGAAGGACCAAAGCCCAACTAGAGCTTGAGCCTCTATCTACCACTGTTAAAGGCAACAAGAACTGCTTCTATAAATATAACAGCAACAAAAGGAAGGCTAAACACTGTGAATTACAGCCTGTGTGTTTGAGTAAGGTTGGGCTAGAAACTTCCAGACATCTCTTCCCACCTAAACCATGCCAGGATTTATTTTACACCACTGGATTCAACGAGGCTCCACTGGCATAATCCACAGTAGCAAGTTTCCCATGTTCTGAGAAGTCAATGAAAATGTAACATTTGAGCAAGAACAGCTAGCATGTCATCATGAACTTTGTAACAGCTATTCCAGGTAAATACAAGGTGTGCCTAATACTGCCAATTTTATGTTTCCCTAGAATTATAGAATCATAGAATGTCCTGAGTTGGAAGGAACCCACAGGATCATCGAGTCCATCCCTGCTCCAGAGTCCTCAACCCCTTTCTTATACCCGTCAGAATCTCTGCATACATGAGAGTCCACCCCCAAACTTCACACAGGAGCAGAATAGTTTGCTTCGTAAACATGACAAAGAAAATATAGCTCACTCTGGTCCACACCCCTGAGGTTGGATAGGCATGAGCTGAAATAAATGCAACTCCCTCACCCTCATATGGTTACAATAACATCTCCAATAATATCCAGTAGAGCTAAGATATTTGGAGCTATGTTTTCCCCTCCTCTGAACAATTCCAAGTTTAAATCAACCAGAAGATTTTGCAGTTTTGTACCATCTGTAAAGCATTTTCAGCCTGGAAAAAAAAAGATCTGTGAGTAATAGACATAATTCAACTTATTTTAACACTACCTGTAATACTGCTACTTTACCTTTTCATATGCGTATACTGAATGACAACAGACCAAGAAGCAAAATGAAACAGGTTTCTGCATGTAGTATTTTGGCAAGGTGAGTAGGGTGAAATGTTTTTCTAACCTTAAACCATATTTTTTTTTCCCAGACAAAGACTCAAATTTTCTATTTTGACAAATTTCCCCTCAAAAATTTTATTTTCCTAATGTCCTCAAACAGTGGTTGCTGAGGCAATTCTGCACAAATTTAGATGCTTAAATACAAAATGGTTTAGGATGTAGGGACCATACTTCAGGAGAAAATAGAAGATGTTTTGAGTTAATCCAAGGCAGTAACATGTAAGAAAAAAAAATTATAACATAAAGCAAAGGTAATATCACATGCTAAACTTTTCGTAATATCACATGCTAACATTTTTCTGAGTCCTCATTACAAGGCAAATCATCTTTCCTCACCAGTACTATGGCACCAGTGGGAAGGGCACCAAGTTTCTCCTGTGAACACATTAGAGCAGAAGTGGTTTAGCTGCAGACACACAGATGGAAGCCATCTATTCCTGGGTCTCTCTTGAATGACTAATGCAGTTCTGAAGCCCTTCAGACCTCGAAGAGGTAGCAGTACATAACATTTTACCTCATGCACTGGTATCTTTGGAGAACAATTTTACTCAGCATGAGTAATAGTGGTAGAATACACCCTTAATGAATGCTATTTCTTTCCAGGTGCCCACCTAACCCCTCTCAAATGTATTCCATTTAGAGTCATATTCTAGCCTGCAAGCAACACAGCCTTTTTCCTACCAGTCAGGATTCTACTGCTGAAGAAGCCTTCTTCACCTTTATACTGAAGAAATGAACTTGAGTTGAATACCTTTTAGCTGAGAAAAGAGAAAAATATACATGCAGAGATATGTGCTTTAGGTAGGCATAACATCCAATGCAGTAAAGTCTTGATTTCACATGGGAAGCAGATAAGGAAGCAATACCTAGAAAGGGTTTAAACACTTTATTAATAGATTCCCCAACTTTCTTTGGTGTTGTGTAATTCTGGCCAGATGAACAGGTGCAGAAGTTCCTGAAAACTGGAGTCAGTAAGATGATCCAAGCTTGCAACAGCCATGTTGGTGCATCCAGCAGCATCTGGATATTAAAATGCATAGAGAGACTAGGGAAGGATGTATATAGTGCAATCATCCATTTCACATAGGGCCAGCTCAAAACCTAGATTAGATTGTTCTGCTTTTCCAGTTGAGTTTTGAATGCCTGCAAGGATGTATATTCTACTACCTTGGGGGACCTCTTTCAGTTTCTGAGTCCACCAGGAGGAGAGATAGATGGGCGAGGTCCATACAGTAAGAGAAACTGCAAAGCAACTTAAGCAACTCTGTCCCTCCAAAGGAGGAAATGGAAGTACTCTGGGAACTAGTCTCTGCACAGAGGTGGGAACTGAGTATGCTTCTGCACTCAGCTCCCATGCCCAGTCTTGTTGATCATTTACTAAACTAAACAGGCAACATACTCATCACAGGGAACGTGTATACCGAATGATTGCTTATATTTAATCCATGTGTTCGGTCCGGATTTTCTCATCCAACTCTACCCCAAGCCTTATTTTGGGCTTTTTTTCATGAAATAAGGCCAGCCTCTTTGTTGATCTAAGTGTTTGTTGATGTGATTTTCTGTACCAAGATCCTGTGGAGACAAGAAGAAAACTTCACAGGCAATCGTATACTAATGTCAACATCAATCAGCAACCACATTAGAAAACAAAACTTTTTCCAATATGTCAATGCAATAAACAGTGATCAAATTCTACTCAGTGGAGGCCACAAAGACTTGCTTGTACTGCCTGATGATTTCTGCATAACAGCCGCTTAAACCTACAGGAACTGTGCTGCCCTGTTTCTAAAGAAAGGAAACAAAGAACTGTGGGTACTCAACTAAATAATCAGAAAAACCAATTCCCCCTCTTCTCAGGGACAAATGCACAGCCATATAATCTACAAAACAGATAAATCTAATTTCTAGTTTGCTTGAATTTTAACAGTATGGACCCAAATCCAGCAGCAAGCAGGCTAAGGCAATGAGTGCTGTTTTGTGATGGAACAATGTCCGCGCTTTGCTACAACTGAAGCGAGATCAAGATCTCTCCATTTCAGACATGGCTGCTCTTGAGAAAAAGAAAAAAGCTGCTTGCTAGTGAAAAAGCATACTCCAGAAGCTGCACACCCAATTCTCCTTGCAAGTACAGTAGTGCACAGCAAGAGTCAGTCCATCACAGCTTCTAGAGTTATACTGATCTGTAAATGAAGTGAATGGCATTCCCTTCATCTTTCTCTCTTATTCTGTCCTTTGGAAATCAAGCATCTCCTGAATCCTGAGAAGGAAGAAGGTTGAACTTCATAATGGAGTGATATCCTACTTTGGCCCCAATTACAACTGTTTAAATACAAAGTTTATATATTATGAAGGCATGTTTTCCCCAGAGATTATGGCTGTGGTGAAACAGCAAGTTTATACTACCTGCAGTTATGGCCCATTCTTTTCAGATATTTTTTCCAATATGATAACTTTGGCTATGGGTATTTCACCCATGTAGCCACCAGTGTCCCTATGGTAAGTCATTAGCCTTCTTCCAGCTTACTCTCTGTTATTTTTTTTTTAAATTGTCTACCAGCATATTACACAATTCCACTGTCAGTCTCCTCCACTGAAATGAGCAATAGTTTCTCCCTGATGCCATCAGCATTCCCTGGTATGCAATAGTCTAGGGAGCCTAAGAATTGCACTGGTAGTATGCAAATATTTCTTGCATTAAGAAAAATGAGAGATCAGAAAGCTAAATTCCCTAGAACTATCTCTATAGATTCAGCTCAGCATTTTATGTTTTGGATGTAAATACTCTAAAATCCAATTTCATCTTCTACCAAGATTTCTATGCAATATTGATATGCATAATGGATTTTCCTAGTATTGCTTTCTGCTCTTATATTTTCTTCCACTGCACTTGTTCTTTATATGGTTATTGCTTAAAGTGGAGAGACTTTTTTCATATACTGCCTAACAAAAAATGCTTTGATTCCCAAAGGTCTTTGGGTAATATGGTAACACAAACAATAAAGACAAAATTTCCCCGTGGAGTTTTTCAATACAGTATTACCCACCCACCCTGAGAATTCACACCATAACTCACTTTTTCCTAATGCTGGTATCTAGGAGACAGAATACAGTAGTGACAGAATTTAAAACAAAAGATAGATGATGCAGACATTTGTCATGCAGTCCTTCTATATGCTTGTTACATGTCCTCATCCCAGCATCCTGCTTCCCGACATAACTCATTTGGTTTGAAATGCTTCCATTCTGCTGGAATATATATCCATCTATAGCAGGAATCTTGATTGGTTTTAGAACAAACTATACTCTGTTCATTTTAAAACATAGTTTTCTGTTCCACAAGACCTTATAAACCCACCGGCCTGTCTCCACTGTCTGCAGTCAATGGTAGAACTTCATTTCTTCAGCCTACTGTCTCTTCCAGTTTGACTTTAGTAGCACTCCCATTTTATGTTACTGCAGTATTTTTTGAGGGCTCTCACAAATTCCTTCCCCACCACTACACACACACCTCTGTAGTACTTCCACATCTACACCCTTCAAGCATTCTGCTTGTATTTCACAGCATCTCCCAGTCGCACCAGTATTCCCCAGTGTTCTCTCAGGAAACGTTCTCTGGAGACAACACAACCCTCACTGCCAGAGGCTGAGCACCTCTCAGCCATTCTTGTTGTCAACTTGCCAGAGAAAGGGGAAACGAGGAGAGAGCCTGTGTAAGAACTGAAAGGGAGCTGAGCACACTATAGTCTGAAAAAGCCAGTGCTCCCACTTCCAAAAACTGTCGCTCTAAAAATATACATATATATATTTTACAAATACTATGTATGTAAAAAAGTTTGAGCTTAATCTTCATCAAAAGGCAGAAGGCCCCATCCAACAAAACTGTATTGAAGTCTCCAAGGTTTCCAGACTAAACAAGTTCCTCTTGGTTCTTTCTCCAAGAGACTATGTCAGTGCTATTGGACAGGTTGGTTACAAGCAAAGGCTGGAGGACAGGGCCAGCTCATCCTTTGATCTGTCTCAGAATTCTGCACTGAAGCATCTCATCTGGTTCAGGTCTTGCAGGTGTCACGGTGGTAAGTCAGGCTAGTCTGACATACCTTAACTCGCCAACCCTCCCCCCCAAACTCCAGAGCATTATGAAGAACTGATAACAAAACCCAATCCCTCATCTTTGCTATTCAGGTGAGGATTCTAAAATTCAGGATTTTAGATCACTGAACATGGGAAACACTATAATTCAGCTAACCTATTTGCTCTTGCTGTTTCTGCTTGTATCACTGTTGGCTGGACCATGTGCTCTCAGGACTAAAACCAGTTGCTGTGTGCTCAGTTTCTGTTCAGTTGTTGCTTAAGCAGTGAAGACTCTCATTGATTTCTGTTTAAACACATCTGTAACTAGCCAAAACACTGGTCAGTGAAGCATCAAACTATATCCATCAACAATCAAGAGCCATCTCCGATAGTACTGCTTGCTTCCTCCCAGTTTCTCTCTGAGGAAGTTAACATAATTTGTAGCCCAGCATACACTGGTTTCTTTTGTTGCCACAAGCCATTGTAAATCTAAAACTGAATCTCCTAATGCACCCCTGAAACATACTTATCTTGAGGGCATTCATGATGTCAGCTATTGTCAGTGCATGCTATCTTGTTTTTAAATTTTTTTGAAATAAAAAAAAACACAGTTCAGGAGATCTCTAAAACTTATGACATGAATATCCTGATAATTATTAGATGTGTTTACTTTACAGCAATGCTATTGGCTGGGCTATATATAATTGCAATTGTGCATTTCCACCTCTACTTTTAGCAATGCTTTTGGATTTTCTTCTTCAAGAAAGAGGTTTCATTGCTTCATGTTTGATATGTAGGATTACACAACCTGTCGAGAAGAATACACGACTCTCAAAAGTCCAGTGTCCAAGTGCCGAGGGACCCAAAAATTGTGAGAAGGGAGCACCTACACACTTTTAAAGGTTCTGGGAAAACACAGTACATTTTTCTGTTAATGGCAACCACTTATTCATAGTATTTAGAACATAAAAAGGATCTAAAGTGTAGCAAATATCTGTTTTAGAGGCACTGCTAAAATCAGTTATGTTCATGGTGTAAAATAGAGCAGAGGAAGGACACTGATCAGCCTATAGGCAAAATTAACATATTAGGATGCCTACCTGAAACCTCAGTACAACACCTGTGTACATGGCCTGACTTTCCAGAGACCTCTGCATTTGGTGGTGTCACTTAAGGTGATAGGACTTGTGATTTTCAGGGTCAAGATGTACGAGTGACACCATCAGGGCGCTTTAGGTTAGAATACTGATAATTACTTGGAGTCCTCCAGCTTGCCGTTTCCCAACCCTTGCTTTCACTTCAGAGGGAAGCTTTGATAAAACAAGGATCATAGAGAAGTCTAGTGAAATCCCAGATGAAGGAAGGCCATTGCAATTAGACACAATCCCACTTCGTAACTCATGAAGTTTTCACCAAGTAGATTATTGCTAATTTGATATACAAGGAAACACAGCTGATGCTTACCAAAAAACCCCTCTGCTCTTAAAGACACAGTGCCACAGACCACACAAAGACTAAGCCATGCTTTAGAAATAGCAATGTCAATGGATAATTGGAGTAGATGAATTTGACCCATGACCATAGCTTTCTTGAATGCTGCACAAGCCAACTAGCTATCGTAGGTTAGGTGAATGGGTTGAAAGAAAGAATAGTAGAGAAGAAATATTTATTTTATTCTTTAAATATAAAAGTGGTATGACTGTTAGTAGTATATTTTCTTTAAGGTTAACCATTAAAAATGATGAAGGCATATAACTCATGTCACCAGCATTTACAAATATACAACTCAGATGGCAAGAACAAAAGGAGTTTGCACAAAGACCATATCTCAAACAGTGTTTCAAACTTTACTAAATGTTGGTTTTAAAATTGCTAACTTTCTGGCATGAATGTCACAGCTTCAAAATAAGAACTGCACACAGACACTTCCAGCTGTGGAATTAGCAAAAGCAAACCCAGCATATCACTTAATTGGAGTTTGTAGAAGATCATTTCTGAAGAGGCAGCTTGTGCCCCCTCACTACAGACCAAATGTTCCACTCATTTCTCATCCAAGTTTGAGATACAGATGAATTCATCTTCCTTACTCCCTGTTGTGTAGAACAGGTTGTTCACTAAGTGGAAAAGCCTTCTGGAGTCTTTATTAAGGAAAAATAAGGGACAGAAGCTCACGATTAATAACCGTCAAATCCTGGAATGACAATGACTGTGGCATGTCCTCTAAGTTATTGCTTTTTCTTGCCCCTACACAGCTCTGAAAATCGTGCTTTTTTGTTTGCATGTTTTCCATCTCTTGCGAAAACAGAAAGAAGCAATTTTCTACATGCATTTGTCCCACCACAAAAGAGACCTGAGAAAAGTTGATATTCATATATTTGCCATGTATCAGCATCCAAAGACTTCACTCAGGATCAGTATCTACTGGGCTAGCTTCTCTGTCAGCACAGAGGACTTCACCTTCAAGACCAGGCCCTGATCCTGAAAAAGCTAGTGTAAATGTCTATAAAGCATACTCTTGTACTTAAAACATATTCATTCGGATTCTTAAGCTCTCATCCTAGGACTTCAGAAACCTAAAGAGTGATGCAGAGATGCAGACAATGTAACAGACAGAATTTTTACCTACCTATATTATAAAATGGAAACCTCTGTCCAATGATCATAGAAGTATGAAATATGAGCCTGTTACCTCCATCCATCTTTCAGGACACATTAACTAGGTTTTCTAGAAGAGAAGGATCTTGAGTAGAATCTTAAGAAGAGCGAACCCAAAAGCTAGACTAAACCCGCAAAGGATAAGGCACAAAATTTATTTTCCCTTCTCTAAGCTTTTGCTGCATTCCTTCCCCCAAGAAGTCCAGCATGCATTTTCTCTTCCCATTTAAAGCAGAGATGAAGCACAGGAAAGCAGAGTGGTTTAGTTTTCACTCTTTGTATAGGTATAAGGATGCTGTCAGCATTCAGAAGACCATCCTCAGTAGCAGTAATTGCTGGGACAAGGCAAGTCATTTTTTTTTAGAAGCTTCTAGGTTTCTAACATGATCCTCTTGCTCCTTTCCACTGACACAACAGTGCCTAGAAGAAGGAATGACTCGCACTGACTCCTCTGGGTCTGAGCAAGGAAAAAGAAATGCAGAACAAGCCCATGACTCTCTTCCTCGGATAAAACAGTAGAACTTCCAGGCAACCATCAGTACCTCTTCTCCTAACACTTCCACACTTGTACACCACATTTGTGCATCAGTGGAGGACAGCAGTATTCCCCACTAGTTAAGAAAACTCTCTCTTTATTTATTCCATAACACAGCACCATCCTTTTCCCTAAGGCAGAGAGAAAAGGAACAAGCCACCCACACAGCTTCACATCCGTTACTGACATACCTTGAACAGCGTGAGGTTAGAGGATAAATGTTAGTTTATTTTCACCAATGTCATAAGAAAGGGACATATCTGAATGTCTCTGAAAAGTCCACCAGGAAAACAGCTCCCACTGAAGTAAGCATATGGGGACTACTAAGCCGCAGAGCCCAGGAATGTCAAAGAAATACTGGTTTTCTATGGGGGCATTGAAATGACTGGGGAAGTGTGTGCCTGTATTCATGTGTTGTATATGCTTTGGTAGATAAGGACTGACTGTACATAAATCTATTTGCTGAAAGCTCATTTTACATAAGTAGTAACTCAGCAAGTTTTGTTTGTCATATACAGGAACATCTCTCTGGTTGTCAAATCACATTCAACACCCATACACCTTGCGGCCCTGCTTGGAGTAGTTTTGATGAGAATAAGATTAACCTTACTGGCTATGATGATGCATATGGACTGCACTTACTCAAACACATTTTCTAAGGATATCCCAATCCTTCATTACAAGACTAGTGCAAGCAATTATCCCAACGTCTTCATTCATCCACAATAATGCCACCTCATACACTGAAGTCACTAGCATAGCTTGGTGGTTGCCAGTAGCTTCATGCTCCAAAGGGCAGGAGAACAACTAGACCTTATATGGTTAGAAGGTCAAATTGCTCATTCATAGGCACTAAAACAAACCATTCCATCAGATAGTGCTCAAACATACAAACCCTCAATTACATACATAAGCTAGCCCACATGTCTACATTTAGACATATATTCCCTCTCATATACAGTGGCACACATATGCCTCCTGCTCCTGCGGGTGCTTGTTACCACTAAATTTCAAGGCATTAGTGGTCTTCCCTCCCACCCCCTTATATTTGACAAAAATACTCATTTGACTCATTTTTTTTTAAGAAGTGCTCTCTTCCACTTCAATCTTGTGTATTTTTGATAAAGCACACAGCTCATCCTTCCCGTTTTTTTTATTGGTGGACTCATTTCCATGGGGTTCTCTGGAAGGTCAGAGAACAGCACCATCTTATGTCTCCCTTCTATTATCCCCATTCGAGTTCACATTTCTTTCTTTCTTTCACATTTTCTTTTCATCCTTTCTTGTTGCACTTGTGCTTGACTAGAAGCCAATGTTTACCACTACGGCATTCTCCTGAATCATGCAAAATGTGAGATCTAACATTAACACAGTTTATGACAAGGGAATCAGAGAACAGAGAAAACTCTACTATGTTACCCTCTCCATCTCACCACCCACTCCATCTCAGGTCCTTCTGTGGCTCCAGTTAAAGTAGTAACTGAGCACTTCAGTATCTATCAGTTAGTGGATCTATCCTTACAAGACTCCACATAGCAATGCATTCATATATCTGTTAAAGTTAGTGCCATGAACCATTAACTATGAGCCAAAAAAGGACTCTGATGTTTACAGCAAGACTAAAAAAAAAACCAAAAAATCCTAAACCCCAAAAGATGATTCTAAAATACCACTCCATCATTGCATCACAGGCTCTTCAAATTCTATAGTTGTTTCAAATATTGTGCTCTTATGGCTTACTAGTCCCAGGAGCTTAACAGGTCAGTTGGGCCTGCTCAGAGACACTGCAGTCCTTATAAGGCTGAAAATTTGCATCAAGCCTGTATCTAATCTCTAACAGGTGTTAGAAACTAGGGATAAGATTTGCTCTGGTTATGTCAAGGACTGGAATCACTAAAACATCTCAGCTAGTCATCTGAACTCCCGTTATAGTCCCCGGAGTCAAACAGGCATTTCCACAACATGATCCACTATTGTAAGGTCAACATTTAAGGTTGTCAATAAATCACACTGAGCCATTCCTTTTCCTCTCAACTGACTATAAAGGGAACTTAGAGTGAGCCAAGTGCAGTGCTCACAGATGTCTAGAAAGGAGATCTTCCCTTCTTTTCCACTGCTGGTGTCTCTCCACTCAGATGCGCTAATGTAAAAGGTTGTCCTACCCATGCTGTGAAACCACTACAGTGCAAGAAGATCAGTGGTCCAGATTGCATGGATGCAAGAGAATTCAGTGTGAAGACAAAATAGATGGCACTCAGCACATTTAGTTCCTATACCTGAAGATACCTGGATGAGAAGATGAGGAAGCTGATGTAGCTTTGTACTTGGTCCTGCTTTGCACATGAGACTATTAGAGAACTCCAGTGGTCCCTTCCAACCAAGATATCTCTGCAGTCCTATGAAACTGATACAAGGTCAGAGACTTGTAAGATTGGAATGTGAAAATAGTGTTACAGAAGTGATGACAAGGTGATGAGAATGTACCACCATTCATTGTGTCCAAGTGCCATATCTTGCTAGCTAGCTACAAAACAATATTACTTAATATCAATCTTTTCTATTAATAGATCTATTAGTTTATCACTAATTTGGACTCCGGCCCCATTATCATTCACAATACTGAACAGATGGCATTCGTAAGGAACACGAAACTGGAAACCCCAAAACTGAAGTAAAAGAGTGGAGTGAAACCAAAGGGCCTTCAGAGGCTAAATTAGGAGTATGAAATATAAGAAACATTAACACTTCTTCTGTTGCTTGTTCTCCCAACAACAGAATCAACATGACTTTGCTACCCTAGCCAACTCAGATCCTCAATGGTTTGTTACTTACATGCTATATACAAGTAACTTGCTACCCACATTGCATCTCTGTTTCTGTAGCTGCTTGTTTTTTTCTTGGCAGCCTTTAAGGCAGAATCCAGTGAACGTCACCAAATGCCTCAGAGATTATTTTAACAAGCATACATCTGGATTCTGATATATTTAAGACTGAAAAATGCAGATATGCAGTGGGAAGAAGAGAACTGGATAGCAGCACTTCTGAAGAATGACACTGAAAGCCAAAAGAGAAATACACAGAGCAACCAGTTTGATGATATTACCAAAATATCCTAGGCCAGATTGTATAGGAGCATATTACAGTCTAATCTGTTCTGAAAATTGAAAACAACAGAAAGATACTTCAGCTATACCCACTACTATCTACATCTTGCACCATTAGACTGTCATGAAGACTATCAAGTGGTGAAGAATGAAAAGAGTCACCAGCTCCAGGCATTTGGGATTCTTATAAGACAGACACAGGATGGAGAGTCAAAATGAGAGACTACAACTAAAACTGATGGATTTAAGTACAAAAGGAGAGTGAGACAAGTGCCAGAAATATCCTAATGGTAAGATCTGGAAAGTAACCTCTCCAAGGGGAAAGGCTAGAAGCTGTACCACATCAGCTATTTAAAAAGTCTGAGGAATTCCCTGGAGGGAATTATCTCACATTGGTTGGGAGATGGACTCACTGGAGTAACCAGGTCTTTCCAATCCCAAGTTAATAAAATGCTATAATTCAGCATGTTTCCCTTAAGTATGAGATGATAAAAAGCAGCAGGTGGGAAGCCATAAGGCAGGACACTCAATTCTCAGCTCTAACTGGGCTAAGCAGAAATCCCTTGGGAGGTAACTGATTGCAGTAAATCAAACAGGAAGACCCACAGAAAAGGAGGAAATTCAGATCCTCTGAAGCTGTTCAGGTACTTTTCCCGCCACCGTTACAATTAAGGGAATTTGCAGGATTGCCTGGACCATCCTACAAAGTTTTGCAGGCTTCAAAAGCAAGAGAGAAGAAAGAAAAGCAAGAAAAAGAAAAGCAAGGCAGAAGAAACATAAGCTGACTGCCATCTCTCACCAGCTTATTGACTGAGACTGAAGTGAGGAGGAATGACACCATACTCTTCCAACTCTGCTCTCCAGGGGTACCTGCAGATCACTCAAGTCTTTCAGACAAGGCCTCCACAGTGGCAAACTAAGACCCAGCTTCTCCCTCATACGGGGCCAGACTTCACAGAATTTCCCATTTGCTAAAGGCCTACAGCAAACTGTAACTGGAGAGTCCAAGTCTGAAATAAAAAGCTGCAACCAGTTCTTCATAATCCCTGTGGTTCAACTGGAAGCAGGTACTGGTGGTTACCCAATATAAAAAGCAGCCTGCAAACCAGTCTTTTCTTAAAACAAAGAAGAGATTTAAAGAGATATCTAATTTAGGGAGATAGGTCATGCTGTTAATTATAGGATGATGACTACTGTCGATATTTTCACTATATTCCTGAACTTTATTTTTCATCAGTGACGACAGACTGAGTGGTACAAGAGTCTTTTCAGGCTTCTGTCTATAATGCTGTATAGAAAAATTCTGAGGAAATTCAAGAGTTAAATACCAAAATGGTCACCCTCAGTAGAAGTTTTTCCAGATTGGACCCTCTCTCACTACACTGAGAAGAAACTCACTGGGTTATCACAGAATCACAGAATGTTAGGGATTGGAAGGGACCTCGAAAGATCATCTAGTCCAATCCCCCTGCCAGAGCAGGAACACCTAGGTGAGGTTACACAGGAAGGCGTCCAGGCGGGTTTTGAATGTCTCCAGAGAAGGAGAATCCACAACCCCCCTGGGCAGCCTGTTCCAGTGTTCCGTCACCCTCACTGAGAAGAAGTTTCTTCTCACATTTAAGTGGAACCTCTTGTGTTCCAGCTTGAACCCATTACCCCTTGTCTTACTGTTGGTTGTCACCGAGAAGAGCCTGGCTCCATCCTCGTGACACCCACCCTTTATATATTTATAAACATTGATGAGGTCACCCCTCAGTCTCCTCTTCTCCAAGCTAAAGAGACCCAGCTCCCTCAGCCTTTCCTCATAAGGGAGATGCTCCACTCCCTTCATCATCTTTGTGGCCCTATTTCACTATTGATCACAAAATGGCTGAAGTGGGCAGGGACCTCTGGAGGTCATCTGGTCCAACTACCCTGCCCAAGCAAGGCCATCTACAGTTGGTTGTCCTGAACCATGTCCAGGCAATTTTTGAGTATCTCGAAGAGTGGAGACTCTACAACCTCCTTGGGCAATATGTACCAGTGCTCAGTCACTCTCACAGTAAAAACAAAGTGTTTTCTGATGTACATGGGGAACTTTCTGTGTTTCAATTTGTGCCCATTGCCTCTGGTCCTGGCACTGGGCACCACTGAAAAAAGCCTGGTTCTACCTCCTTTACCAGCTCCCATCATATAGTTACACACATTGATAAGATCCCCATGAGACCTCTCTTCTCAAGAGTCCCAGCTCTCTCAGTTTTTCCTCACAGGAGATATGTTCCAGTCCCTTCATCATCTTCATGGCCCTCCATTGGACTCTCTCCAGCATATCCATGTGTGGCCTTACCACTGCTAAGCAGAAAGGAATGAACACTTCCCTTGACCTGCTGGCAATGCTCAGGACACTTTTAGCCTTCTTCCCTACAAGACTACACTGTTGACTCACGTTTAGCCTGGTGTCTGCCAGCTCCTTTTCTGCCAAACTGCTTTCCAGCCAGTCAGTCACCAGCATGTACTGGTGCATGGGGTTGTTTCTCCCCAGGTACAGGACTTCGCATGTCTCCCTACTGAACTTCACAAGGTTCCTGTCAGCCCATTTCTCCAGCCTGTCAAGGTCCCTCTGGATGGCAGCACAACCCCCTGGTATATCAGCCACTCCTCCCAGTTTCGTGTCATCTGCAGGCTTGCTGTGGTACACTTTGCACCATCATCCAGATCATTACTGGAGATGTTGAACAGGATTGGACCCAGTTACTGCTAGTTACTGGCCTCCAACTAGACTTCATGTCACTGATGAACACCCTCTGGGCCCAGCCATTCAGCCAGCTTTCAGTCCGTCTCACTGTCTACTTATCTAGCCCATACTCTACCAGCTTTGCTGTGAGGGTTTTATGGGAGACAGTATCAAAAGCCTTACTGAAGTGTAGATAGACAATATCTACTGCTCTTCCCTCATCTACCAACCCAGTCATTACATCACAGAAGGCTGTCAGGGTCAGTCAAGCATTATATCCCTTTGGTGAATCCATGCAGACTAGTCTTGATTATCTTCCTGTCCTTCCTGTGCCTGGAAATAGTTTCTGGGATGAGTTGTTCCATCACTTACCCACAGATCAAGGTGAGTGTGACTAGCCTGTAGTTCCCTGGGTCCTCCTTCTTGACCATTAATGTGAGTGGGAAGAGTGCGATGCTACTCTTTTCAAGAAAAGAAAGCTGACAAGCATCTGGCATCCACACTGTGTTCCAAAGCGGGGATTGCTAGATCCAGTCATACAGAGAGCTGGCATAGCCCTCAACAACATTACATTTCTAAACTGAGGACTTCAATGCCATGTAAATAATGTACAGACTTCAGGTCGAACTTCCCCAAAAACGAATATTTTTCCCTCTACAGGAACAAAAGTCTATGACATAAAGGCGTATAGCAGACTTCAGGAAAAAAGGAACTTCACATGCTGATTAGGTCAGAGTTAACAGGCTAACATACAAACAGAGAAGTATATAGGAAGATAAATAATTAAGAAAAAATATATTTCATTTAAGACCTATGCCTTTTTCGAAAGCAGCTGATCTGGAGTTTGAAATAAATATCAGAATTCCCTCCGACTGCCTGCCTCCTTCTCCCATTACTTTTTAGTTTTCCTCAGAGTATTTGGACAGAACTGAACTCAAATAGTTGAATCATCTACCAAATAAACATGTTGCTTTGTCCTTAGGATGAGTTACTGCATTTTGTAATAATATTGAAGTTAAAGTCTATTCAGTATTAGTATTATTAAGAATTTATTAACATTCTTTTGGCTGAACTATTCATGGTCAGCTAAAAAAGTTTTCTTCAGTAAGAAGAGATTCTGGAAGAAACAAGCATTCTAAGTAGGAGTCCTTTTCTATCAGTTTAGGAGGCAAACACAGTGACAACAAAGAAAAATAAATGATGACCAGTTGGATATTTTAATTGGTGTTAGTAACAAACCAGAATTACAGTATGTGACAGGGGGTTTTTGTTGTTGTTTTGTTTATTTGGGGGTTCTTGTTTGGTTGTAGGGGTTTTGTTGTTGTTTGTTTGTTTTTTGGTGGTTTGTTTGTTTGTTTGTTTGTTTTTAACTTATAACTCCAGACCTAACATATGCTTCAGGTACCTGTATTAGCAGATTCTGTCAGTAACTTATCAGTTGAAACAGATGCATTTCTTTGAATCCACTTGGAAATGTGCACACAGTCATTTGCTCCTAGTAAAACATTATTTGCAAGGTGCAGCTACAAACAATGGCATAGCTATTTCTGCAGAATTATTGATTACCAAAGATGACAGCTTCATCCATCAAAGTAAGCAGAGTAAAGTGCTGCCCTGTTTTCTGTTTGCACCAGAAGAATACCACTCAGCATTATCTAACTAGAATCATTATCTGACTGGCAGTAAGCAAGCTAGATAAATCGTTTTTATTCCAAAGCTCATTAAAATGTGCTTGGAAGCATCTAATGCAATGCCCTTTCACATCAGTGGAAAAACTTACTACTTCATTGAAGAAACTTCATCAACATCAAGTTTTATTTTCCATATAACTCACTGCAAATCCAGTCTGCATAGCATAACCACGAGTGCTACCTTTACTGGTAAACACCTAAACCTTAAAGTTTCAGTCAATCCTTCAGGAGAGAAACTACTCTCAACAAGTAGTCAGAACTTGGATAAAAATTCAGTTACCTCTGAGGAGCTAATACTACTCCTGGGCTTCAGCAGGTTCCCACTTACTTGTGCACAGAATAGAACTGCACACAAGTGTGAGCCGTGCATGTTAGTTCAGCAGTGAAAGCCCAGAGGGAAGTGGCGACTTGGACTATCTGGCCTCAGCATGTCAGAAAGGGTTAATTTTACTGGCTAGTGTCTACACAGTACCTCTGCTACATCAATGAATTTATCATAGGGATTTTGTGAGCTTGCTTTTGAGCAAAAGAGAATGAAAGCATTTGCTTGGGGAAGAAAAACCACTATGTACAATCTCTATAAATGGTCCATTTTCAGCCAATTCAACTTAATTTATAATTCATCTTAATTTATGATACAAGGAGCCTGTAATAAGCAAGTGGATTTTAGTGAAAAGATAAAATGACCACAATTAATCACTTAATACATCTTCATGTGAAGTGGCAGAAGCATTCCTTTGACAGCCGCTACAGTTCTGTTAAAGCAATGAAAGCTGCTCAAGCTAAACCTATGCAGAGAATGAAGTACAGTGCAGCAGTACCTAAAGCAAGCTCCAGCCCCACACCAGCCCATGCACACTCTGCCCCACACCTCCCAGCAGAAGTTGCAGCTGGGACGTCACATGAGCAGTACAATAGCTCATGGTCTGCCTGGGTAACTCCTGCCTTCCAGCTGCCATGGTGCTGGCCCCTTCCCATCCTGGGGACAGCACAACCTCCCTATGCACAGGAAGACTTGCAGTAGTTTTCTTTGCTCTGTCATGCCCACAGTGTCTCAGTGGGGCAAGATCTCAGTCACCTTTAACCCATGTGAGACTATACTACCACTTGAAGAATGGTCCTCACTGTTTGCCCAGCCCATATCTTTGGGTATCCTGTTCTTCTCTTGCTCCCCCATTTTGCACCAGCACCACTAGTATTCTAACTGCACAATGATCAGATCAGCAGACTGATCAAGCTGAAAGCTCGCTTTCAGCCAAGCTCAGGGAGCTGATCTGAGTCATAGCACAGCTTCAAGAACACCCAAGTAGATATGGGCTTGTTGGGAACATTAGCTGAGTGCAGGCAGAACTGCTTCTTTTGGCAACAGATTGTAATTCAGTCAGGACAAGCTGACTGTGAAGCCACATTCTCAGTCAAACACTTCTTTTAACTCAGCTCAAACAGTTGTAGCCACAGAGCAATATACACCCAGATTGCAAACCTCCCTGGACCAAGGACCACATTTTCATGTATTTTTGTACTGGCCCAAGAACCAAAATGCACCCCAAGTTACGTTCTTGAACCATCTCAGCTTTTAAACATTAAATTATTATAAACACCATCCTAAATCCATGCTGATCATGCCATGTCAGAATCCAACTTCCTCCTGTGCAGAAAACATGTTTCATGTGTGTGTTTCACTCCTAGGCATACCCTGTCCCCAGTAACCAATAACTTGATTCTTTTCCCTCTGAACCCTATTAGGGTTTTCTGCCATCTGCTACCTCTGTGACAGATACTTGTATAACTGACAGATCAAGCTAAATATAAGATATCAACACCCCCATATGCTCCAACTCTTCCAAGTTTAGTACTCCTATTGTATGCAAGGCCTAAATATAGTAAGATAAAACAAAAATTTATTTCATGTTGAAGTGTTCTTCAGATGCATGACATCTCAGCACAAGGCCTCTAATGCTTAACAGGGGAGGGAGGGGATGACATCTCCCAAGGGTGTTATTAGGAGATCAAAAGCATCGTTTCCAACTCTGTAGCAATCCCCTCCCCCTAAATGAGGGTACAAAACCAGCGTGCTATGGAAGCTCACTGCCAAAGAGCAGCACACTGTAGAAAACACCAGCTCAGCTTAGGAGAGGACTGTCATATTTTCTAGGCCTGTAGGCCAGGAGCAGATGTTCCCCATCTAGCTCAACAGAGCAAAGCTGGCCTCTTTTCCAAGGCTCCAGGGACCAATATGGGTAGAAAAACTGTTCTGTTCTCCTTCTCCAAAGCCACAAGGATCCTATGTCCTAACTGACAATGAAATCAGAGAAAAGAAAACCTTTGTAGAGTGAAGAACACCCAGAAGCCACAAAAACTGTTGTTTCTGTAGAGCTTTTCACCTTGAAATAACTCAAAGTGCTTTACATACTGCACATAGCTGCCATTTTACCCACCACAGAAACCCAGTAACCCATCTGGTGAGAGATAGCAGCTTCTTAAATAGGCTATCAGGTGAAAAAAATACTTTTAGCATGAAAGTGGAACATACCAGTGACAAATAGCATCATGGGGGGATGGGGAGGCACAATTAATTATGGGAAATATGAATACCCACATTGAACTTCGGGCCAATTGCTCTGACTTGAGAAGTCTGTTAACCACAAGGAACCAAACCCGCCCTTTTTTATCTCATATGAAAAAAGACGACAATGCAAAGACTATACTGTCTTCCTGTACAATTGCAATGCACAGATGCAGGGCTGCACCTGACGAGACAAAGCTACCAATCCCATGACCTCTTCTGTCCAGGTTTCACTTGGCAAACAGGTTTCTGTTCAGGCACTGTCTATTTTAAAATATGCCTTCTTTTGTGAATTAAAGTGCAAGCCAAAGATCTCATGCTGGTTTTGCCATCCCACTTACTACCAAAAAAAAAGAAAAAGAAAACAAACACAAAAAAACCTACCAAAAAAACCCCACAAAAAAACCCCAAAAAACTAGTCTCTTCTGACTCCCCACTTAAGTTTCACTGAAGACAGTGACTAAGCTTTGAGTGACTTCAATGAGCTTTAGAGTATACCCCAAAGGGCTGACTACCTATCTCCAACAACAGGGAGCTGGCTAAAAAGCTAGATGCTATGCACCATCAACCCAAAAACCCTCCCTTGCCTGCCTCATCCTTAAAACATAAAGTACAATCACACTGACTGAAACAGAGAGTACATTGTGCCTCTAAACTATGTCTCTTATTTTATTACAGCTTTCCTCTTTCTGCATTTTGACATAAGTTAACAAGCATGAAGACATCTATACAACTTTTTTATGAGTACTTCTATGCTCAAAACAGATTGTTGCTATGGAGCACCAAGAGCAAGGATTGCAGAAGCATGGAGAAAAAGCTGTGAGCCAAGAGCAACTGGAACACAGGCACTGCCCTCACCAATCAAGGCACAGTGCCGTAGCACCTGAGCAGGGCCACCTTACTGACAGTGACCAGTTCCATCGAAAGTTCCATGGACAATGACATAAGAAGTTAGGTCTAAAGTCAATCCACGGAGACCAGTCAGAAACATCAGGACATGGGGGCAGAGGCAGAACTAGATAAAAGATTACAGCATACATATGAAGTCTCTACTGAGGATTATACCAGAGAAAGGACTGAAGAGGAAATAGGAAACAAGCTACCTAATATATAGTCTTGAGAACCATCTAGGGGAGAGACACAGAGACAAAGCTACCTGCAGCATACATCCAAAATCCATCCAAGAAAGCCAGTCAATAATCCAGGACAGCAAAATGCAAACCTAGGTACAAGCGCATGTACAACATAAGTCAGACTGAGCCTAGTTGCCCTCAGCCAGAGCTTACATGAGATCCTGGGGCAACAGGTATTGGGTGTGCTGTGGAAGCCTCAGGTGAGGCTGATCAAGGTAATTAAGCCCTCTTAGTGCCCTCAGAATCATGACATTAAGCATGGAGGTAACTGGAAATTGTAAACAAAGACACAGAGAAAGGGGGAGCAAAATTCCTGTCTCATGTTCAACACATCAAAACCTTCAGATGGTTCATAGCCGTAGGATACAAACCCTATACTTCAGAGAGTCAACACAGAGGGAAACAAGATTCCAGAGAGCTTAAGACAGAGATGCCAATTGCATGGGGGAAAAAGCTGGTCTGGACATAAAGCCAGATCAAACAGTAACTTGGTAACAGTGATCTCACAGGCAGCTGCTTGTTTGCTTTCTCTCCAGGTTATTCAAATTACCTAACAGTTCCCAAACTGAAACAGCCTTGCTGTTGCATATATGACCTAGCATAGGAACTTCACTCAGACATCTTGAAAGCTACCTGGACTTCAAAAAATCAGCAGCTGGCCACTGTGCATGATGGAACATAACCCTAGTATTAGCAACACCAAATATTATCAAAGAATTCGGGCCCCAAAAATTACTAGGAAAAGGACATAAAAATGACATCAAAAGATAACTGTTTTGAGAGATGGCCAGAGTTTCGACAAGTAAGATGTGAAAAGTATCGTGCTTATGGTTCATTTAAGAAGGGAGGAAGAGGCCAACTGAAGTTCAGTGCCATAGAGTATTTAAGTGATGTGCTGAGATAAACCATCACTAGAGCAGCTGTTACTACAGGGTACCACAGTCAGAACAAAAGAGAATCACAGAATAACTTGGGGTGAAAGGGATCTCTGGAGAACTACAGTCAAATCCAAAGTAGGGCTAGATTCAAAACTACATTAGGTTGCTCAGGGCCCTGAGAACTTCTCTTATTTTGCAGTCTCCCAATGACATTTCTTCCCAGTCAGGAAAAAGGATAGGACTAGATATTCCAAATTGCCACCCTCTTTTGAGTGCTTCAGTGTCAGTCACCCATCTTGAGACAAAGAGAGTGGGATTTTCATGCCTGCTCAAGAGCTTGAACCCCACTCTCCTCTGAAGGTGACAGAGGCAGCAAAGGGAGAATATCAGGGTGAGAAGAGAAAATCATTAAAAAGTCCGTCTGCTAATACTATCAGAATAAACACAGTAGCAAAAACCATTGACCTCACTTTGGACATTTTAACATAAATATTTATTTTTAGCCAATTAAAACCCACAGAATGCTTTTTAAAAAAATAAGATTGGGGGGAGGTTTTTTTGTTTTGTTTTTGGTTGGTTGGTTGGTTGGTGTTTTTTGTTGTTTCAGTTTGTTTGTTTGTTCATTTGTTTCCAGGCAAGCTATCCTGCAGCAGAATCTGCTCTCTTCTAACTGATTCCACTTAATTGTTCAAACTGAATAATAAATATTTACTAGCCTAAGGAAGTGCTGAAGATCACCACTGTCAAACTTCATACTGCTGTAACTCCATGGAAGGATTTCGTCTCAGTTCTCAGTGCAATTTCCCTATGAAAGCTCAAACTTTTCAGCAGACAAAACAAGCTGTGAACGTACTGTCAAGAAAACTTTTCAAAAGACGTTTTTCAGAGCAGTTACAGAATGCTGATGCAAATACTTGCAACAGCCTCAGAGAAAGTCATGCACAGCCAATATTTTTTTCACTGGAAAATGCAGGTATTTGATCTGTTTCAGTAGCTTTACTGATGCATGTATAAAACACGAATTCAGTAAAGGAGCGCTCAGCTGTTCCTGGCATGAATAATTTTTAAGAAAACCAGGCCCTTTCCTTCCCCATGAATTTTGTTTTACAGATTTCTCCTGCTTTGGAAAGAAAAACAGTCAGTCCGGGAAAATCTAGTTCTCACTCAGATCAACATTTGAATAACTTCTGCAGCATTTGGTCAGTAAGCACTTCTTACAAGTAGATGTGAACCCAGGATTCACACTTGCACAACCATTGCCTGAGCTTCTCCAGGAGTGAGACAGGCTTCTGAATGGATGAGGAAAAACTTCACAGTGAGTCATTTTTTTAAAGACTTTGCTTGTAATGCAACAATAATTGATACATTGTGGAATTTTAAATATCCAATTAGGACTTAGGACCAAACAGCGATTGTAGCAGGGGCCTATGGGGACCATGCACATAAATGAGACAAATGAGTTTGTGTTCCCATGGTAATGTTCTAAACAAGTCATTACAGTATGTCTATGAAATACTTCCAAGGACATGTATAAATGATCACAGGGAGAAATCTTTTGACTCAAGGAATGGATATAGCATCATCTCCTTTCCATGTTCTTGTAGTATGTCCATGGTATCCGGGCATCCTCTCACTGTAAAATCAGAGACGTGGCTGTTGTCTGTAACCTCTTTCCCAGAATGACCATAAGAAAGCAGAAATCAGCTGCTTTTCCCCAAAGGAGCCTGAGTGGAAAAACACAAACATAAGGCTGATCAACTCCCTGCATTGAAGAGCACAATTCAGAGACACAGACAGGGACAAAATGGGATGGCAAAGAAGGAAAGCACAGCCACTGGGACCATGAAAGAACCATGCTGAGCTCCTCTAGTTAAGTGATTTCCTGAATCAGGACCATTGTGCTCAGCCTTTTTCACGCAAGGGCGAAACAATGATTCCACAGGCAGTCGGAAGCATTTAAGGCCTCTCTAGTTTGAGGACAAAGTGAGCCTGGGATGAAAGGCTTTTGGCCATTCTGTGGTCCCAGCCATGGATGGGCTACACTGGCATTGCAGTCCTCTTTGTTGGGAATGCAAGGACATTTCACCTCCTTGGTTTGTGTCACCTCTGGGTAGCCTGGTGCATTCAAACTGGGTTTTCAAGAACCACGCTCTCTTCCCAAAGACAAATGTCTCTCTACAATTTTAGTTCTGCCTGCTTGCTCCTCTTTCTCAGCTCACCTGTAGTCAGAACTCCCACCAGAGCACAGGCGACCACTGTTCCCTACACACACAAATAGACCACAACCATTTCACTAGGCTCAGAAATACAAACTGCACATGCTGGAATAAAATACTGAAGTTAGAAGAAAGTGGCAGCTTCTCCCGAGTGTAGGAATATGGCAGAAAGCATTGACGCACCTCTTTTATATCATAAAAAACTTTTCTTCCTTCATTGCCGCTACAGTCCCTGGGCTGAAGTAGTTTGCACAAACTAAGCTGCAGCCCCTCTGCACCAGAAGAGACTGGATGATGCTGTTAGGAAATATATACTGTCCTAGCCTATGTTCAGGCCTTAGCCTATTGAACTATTTGGTATACTGCTTCTTACAGAACTTGCTTAGACACTGCTTACATAGAACCTGCTTAGCATAACCCAATTAGCATAAGTAAGCTTCAGGCTGCAAGCTGTGAACTTTTGAACTTTCTGCCTAGTTGAGTAAAAAAGGTCCCCAGAGTTGGTTCAAGCCAGAAGATAAGGGAGGTTTGATCGTCAGCAGAAGCTGCATCCCTAGCGATAAGTTAAGGAACGGAACAGCATGTCTGAAGACAAGAAACAGCAGAATGTGAGAACTTACTAATGTTTTGGCTATTGCCAAGGATTCTTTTCAACTTCTCAGGTTCGGGTGCAAAATAGCAGCTGATGGACAGCACTTAGATTGATGTCCAGGCTGGTCAGTGAAAGACAACCAACCATCTGCAGAGGTAAGAAATGGCACACCTGGCAGAAATGAAGGGATCCAATGAAGAACAGGGATCTCCCAGACTTTAATTGTACAAGTGGCACCAATTGACACGTGAGGGGTGGGGAACTTAGATTGTAAGGATATAATCTAGGGTTACCTCTTTGGAGGCACTCAGCTCAAGCTGCTCTCCATACTGCTGTACTTTTCAAATAAATTATTTAGGAGGAATTTCTGGAATTCACACCTGAGAATCTGCTTTGGGAAACCTAGGGCAAATAAACTTCCTTAACAATGCACAGCACTGAAGTCCTCAGCATTCTTCTGTCCCTTCAGCCCTCACATTTCCCACAGCAAAATCTTTCTCCTGCAAACCATCTGCAGAGACTGCTTTGTTACTGGCATGCAAAGGATAGGAAAGGTGACTTCTGAGCTACAAGGTATATCACCACTAATTTCAGAAGAATCTATGTTGTCTTGCTCTCCCATATGTCTGTTTACTCATGTAGCATCTATTCTCAATGCAAAAGTGTTATCCGGAAGTGACCTCTAGAGGTGTCCTAGGTTTTGGCTGGGATAGAGTTAATTTTATTCAGAGTAGCTTGTATGGGGCTATGTTTTGGATTTGTGTTGAAAACAGTGTTGATGGTACAAAGATATTTTAGTTATTGCTGAGCAGTGTTTACATAGTGTTAAGGCCTTTTCTGCTTCTCATACTGTCCCATCAGTGAGTAGGCTGATGGTGCACAAGGAGTTGGGAGGGGACAGAGCTGGGACAGTTGACCTCAACTGACCAAAGGCATATCCCATAACATAAGATATTGTGTTCAGCAACAAAAGCTAGGGAAAGAAGAAGGAAGAGGATGACATTCAGAGTGATGACGTTTGTCTTTCCAAGTAACCATTAGATGTGATGGAAACGTGCTTTCCTGGAGATGGCTGAGCACCTGCCTGCCCATGGGAAGTAGTGAATTAATTCTTTATTTTGCTTTGCTTGTGTGCAAAGCTTTTGCTTTACCTCTTAAACTGTCTTTATCTCAACCTACGAGTTTTCTCACTTTTACCCTTCCGATTCACTCCCCTGTCCCACTGAGCGGGGGGTGAGTGGCTGTGTGAGTCTGAGCTGCCTGTTGGGACTACACAATGACAAGAGGTCATCTAGACCAACCTCCTACTTAGAGGAAGATTATTAGCAATGTTAAATCAGATCAGCTGCAGCTTCATCTACCCAAATCTTCAAAATTTCAAAGGCAGGAGTTTCCAACACCTCTTTGGGTGACTCATTCAATTGCTAAACTACTCACCTGGTGACTTTTTTTTCAAATGTCCAATCTGAACCTCAGTAATATTACTGGAGGATTTTCTTTCATCTCAATATCATTCCTCTTTCAGATAGCTCCCGTCATTATCCATTAAACTCCCACACTATCACATACCACCTTGCCCTTACATTTTCAAATGTTTAAATAGGACATACATCTGTAATGCTCCTGTTAAATATGACCTAATTTGGTTCCAAGTTTAGCATTACCAGAAGGACAGTTTCAAGGATGGGAATTTTATTGGTTTGTAATTGTGCAGTCATGTGTTTTTAAGAAATAGTATTCAAGTGCAACATTTTCAGTAAGGCACTGAAGAACAGGATGTTTCAGAAGGTGTTTCCAGGATACCACTGTTTTCCAGTGTTTCTAGGGTTCCAAAAATTACCAAGGACCATTTGGCTATCTCACACCAACACGAATTTGTGATTGTTCCAGGCCAACGTGCATCACAGAATGCCCATGGAGTCTGCCAGGCACCTTCCAGAAACTAGACTAATAAGAGCATCGCAGATAGACTGTGCAAAAAGTCAGGAGATCTGAGTACCAGGAGCATAAACTGGTATATAAATAAATATATAAACTGCAATATCTGACCTTCCAAACATGAAAGAAGCAAGCCGGCCAAGTCCTGCCTCTGCATTCTCAATGGAAAACAATAATCAAAGGAAAGCTGCAAACTGTGAGGATATAACTGCACTTGGTCACATTGTGCAGCTCCCATTGAAGCCAGCAGGACCTGTAATTATGTACTCACAGGAGAATATACCTCTGAGCTGATGCAAGGGTGCTTACAGCATAGTTTTACTTTAGAGGAAAAGAAGCCCCAAACCGCAAAATCCATGTTAGAAAGACTTGATTTTATATTCTGACAGAAGAACAACATGAATAGGCATAAGGAGGCAGAAGATGCAGTGTAGGCGATTCTCAGCAAAGCACTGTCAGTGTCTCAAAAATTATGCTTGAAATATAACTTGGACATAATGAATGGGTTGAAAACCAAGTATAATTGTATAAAGGAACAGTAGCAATGGGCTGCACTGTATCAGAGTGCATTAACAACACATTGGTGGTGATAAGAGCTTCTTAATTACCTCAGTGTAAATACTCGGATTTCAAAGGAGGGAAGTGGCTGCAGCTGGACAGCAAGAGAAAACAGAACGGTAGACAGAAGCCATGAAATCCATCTTGGAAATCCCATAAAGTAATCACAAAATCTGATTCTTCACTGACCAGTACATCAATACTAAAGTAGACCCCCAGTTTTCAAAATAATTTGGCATAATAAAGACATGAAAAATAGCCCCAGGGGCTGAGGGGAGGGTCAGTTTGAATTTAAGAATGGCAGGTTGATACTGTTTCTGCAGAAGTCAGTGACAAAACTCAATTCTGTGCTTCCTTGTCCTGCTGTGGCCAAGCAGCACATTCATACAGACTGAGAGTAAAAATAGTACCCCATCAGCACAGCCATTGGAAACATTTCATGGAGTGGGTATCAAATAACAATGCAAAATACAGAGGAGTTGTAAACAGAAGCTAATAGTTTCAATGGGAGAAGGGTAGGACCATTAGAAGAAAGTGTCAAGAGATCTGGGATTAGCAATATTCTCACAGGCTGTGTATAAACTCCATTACCTGATACGGCCAAGCTGCCAGTATCCCTTGCAGGGTTTGTCTACATGAAACTTCCTTAACAACAGGGAAATGCATGAGTGGGCAAAGATACCCACTTAACCAGGGAGCCCCAGAAACAGCTTTACAGCCACATCAGAAATGAAGTGCCCAGAAGTCAATGAACTAATTTAAGATGCAGCTTCTCTGCAGACATAAGGTCCATGTCTACATAGGGCTGCAAATAGCAACATGGTATAGATTCTCCAGCTGGCACTGTGTAGACATGCCGCACAGATATACAGAGAGACCGTACCTCAAATTACTGCATTGATTTTGGGAATCATCCGTATCAAAAGCACAGCAGCAACCTGGAACGATTCCATTCAAGTGTGACGAAAAGACTTCAAGGGCTCTATTTAAGAAGAAATTATTTCTGCCCATCAGTCTGCCCTAATTTTATTCCCCCTTTTGCTTCCAGAGATCTACCCAGTCTCTCTCATATGGAAAGTAAAAAACCCAAGGGAAGTGAGAGGCAATTGTCATGCACTTGAAAGAGACAAAGAGCAGGGTGGGGAATTAACTGTCATACACTACAGGGAAAAGTTACAGCAAAAAGATATTGGATAAGAGAAAATTTAGGATGTCATGGTTTCTAATGATTAAACCCTCTCTGAAGATGTATGAATGGCAAGGAAGATTGCCATGGTTTTTTTGTCTCTCCTATAAAACCAGCACAACTGGGAACTCAAATGTCCCATGGTCAGGGGATTGAATTTGGACCTTTTAGATGAATCAGGAGTTACTCTTAGATGAGATGAAAATACTCTTTAGAACGGGTAAGCAGCAATTCATGGAGCAGTACATTTCTTTATGCCTAATAACTATGTTGATTGGATTCCCATTGCTAGAAATTTATGGCTACGAGCCATGTAAACCCTGAAAAATAACAAAATAATAATCATTTAGATTGACTAAAAATTCTCAGTCAAAGCCTTTTTCAGCAGAAAGGTGGGATAAAGGTGAATTAGCTTGTCTATAGAATGCTGAGGTTTACAGACTCGTATTAGTCTCTAAAGCCCTTGGGATTTCTGAGTTTCAATAGGAATAAGTGTTGCCCCTTACTGCATCATGTAATGCAAACACAAGGCTTCCTTCAGCTGCCACCAGTTTTACCATGGAAGGACTATGTCAACTATTTTGGTCACATATCTATGGAATCAAGACTCCCCTGTTGACCCTCCAGTAAGTTATATTCTCTCTGTGACAAGCTGTTATCTCCCCCATAGCAGGCAGAGAAAGATGTAGCTGGACTGGAGCTAGGAGAGGTGGTACTCTCTGGAGAAGCTGTGCCTGGGCTGCAGCAGGTCTCCACAACCCCATTCTTTGGGAGGGGAACAGAGAGCAGTAAATATGTTAAGAATTGGTTTCATGGGTAAGGACTTGTATAAACCAGGGTTCTCACTAGAATCAGGTCTGCTAAATGTGTGAAGGTTTTTTTTGGTTTTCAGTTCCCTCTCACTCTCAAAGAAAGGTAATTGTCAATAAGACTAGAAGTCAAAATTATTTTTGTGTTTGGGAGTTGGTTTTTTTTTGGCAGACAAATTTATCCTGGCAACATCAGAAAGTTTGGGTATTTTGCTGAAAATTTCTCGAGAAAAGAGAAAGCTTCTGCTTCAAGTCATGTTTTTGCATGTTTCGAAAAGCTTTCCAGCTAGTTCTCCCCAGCTGAGATTTTTTATATTGTTGAAAGTAAGTAAACTGAGGAAAGTGAAAGCTCCTCTCTCTTCTACTTCAGCTGCTGGTTTGTGAAACCACCAATATTCCAGGAAGGGACGCTTTTAATCTTTTCATTTAGGCCAAAGATTCGTGTTTTTTCCTTACTTTTGTCTGGTAAGCTGGGAAGTGAGCTCTGTGCAATGACACACTTGTGTTCTGTGTGACTCCAGACCCCTTCTTTATTTTCTTTGACTCTTACACTTGCATCAGAACTTCTGCAACTAAATTAAAAAAAAAAAAAAAAAAAAAAAAAAGAGCACCCCTCCTTCCACTCCTCTGGAAATTAGATTTCAGGACAAAAGATGCCCTCAATCAGAAGAATCTAAGCATCCTTTTTTCTTCTGATTCTGCAGAGACTGCTAGTCCCAGTTGAGGGCAAAGCTCACAGCCTATAACTCTGTCCATGTTCTCCTTCATAGTCAACGATTGACTAAAATGAAGACATGACCGGTTGACAACAGTGCATTCCAGTGTAGAGTTCGTCCTTTCTCTTTGCCTGGATTTTTACAATGGCAGCATCTGCTTCATACTGCCATCAACTCACAGCAATGTTTCCACTATCTCTTCGGGCTATGATGACTGTAATTTTTCAATGTTTGCCTGAATCTCACACAGCAGTCATCGGCAATTATCACAAACAGCAAACACAAATAATTAAGACATTTCCAGGACATCCAAGCAGAGTCTTCCTTGGGATCTGTGCCTCACACAGCTGCGGGTAGACTTGCTGTCTGCACCATCCATGTGATACCATGAGGGAAAGAGCACCTTTACCTCTGTCTTGAGTCCAACTCAAGCAAGTTGGACCAAACAGTGTGGATGAAGGCATCCAAGTGATTTGACATTTTCAAAGGAAACAAGGGGCTTAAATATGACATCATCTGTTCTGGTTCTATAATCAGCCTTGTAAAAAATGGGGAAGCACAACCAGTAGATTAACTCTGGCTGCGTGACAGCTTTAAATACTTTAAGTATCTGATGTCATTAAATTTACTTTAGTGTCTGACATCATTACACATACTATGGCACATCAGCCAGTGTCCTCCACCACCTCACTACCAATTTCTCCCAAACATAGTCTAATGCGAAGACATTTCAAACTTGATTGCACTGACGTGTCTTGACATGTTGTTTATGAGTCACATGTTCCTGTTGTCTTCTCTAGTTTGGGCTCATTGGTCAGCCTCCATTGCTACAATGCACTGCAGTCGGGAGTTCCTATAAAACTTTGACATGAAGGATATGGTTTTGTTAATGTGTAATATTTCCCACCTCTGATAATAGCAGAATCAAAAAAAAAAAAAAAAAAAAAAGAGTAGGCTTTGTACTTTTTCTAATGAAATGCATCTTCTTTTTCAAGTGAAATTGTTGGATAGGCATGTGATTAGAGGGATACTAAATAAGTATGCTTATATATTCAAGTCTACTTATCTCAAACTTAAATTCTAAAGAATAATTAGTGTATATGTGTGTGCAGACTGAAGGGGTGGGAATGCTGGCTGAATAACCTACACATCCATCTCCTCCCTCCTCTCTCCAACTTATTTTTGCTGCTGAAATCACCAGACCAATTTGCATCTACTGTAAACTGCAATAAATCATTGGAAATCAATGGATCTACAGCAATTCCCATTACCTGAGAGTTTTTGTGCGTTCGAGGTAGTTATAAATCTCGCAGGTTTTATTAGACTGCTGGTCTACTGAAAGTCCAGTCCTGAGAACCTTTACTCCCAGAATTAGCATCTTTGCTCTTATTTTATTATTCTTGATATATGTAAAACTACACAGAATAAACTCTATTTAAGTGAATTGAATCAGCATCAGATCAAATGGGTCTCCCTCATGTTAATAATTCCTTAAGGGACAAGAATCATGAAAGATTTTGCCTCCAGATTTTGCATTTTGGTTCTTGAGTTGACCTTCAGAGAAAGAAATATATCCAAAAGAATATGTCTGTGTGTGTATGTATGTATATCTATATATCAAGAGTATTTCTCATTACTGTAACTACCTGGTTAACTTTTGAAAGAGATGCTGAACCTCACCTTTTAAGCTTTAAAGCAGTCTCTGTGTACCAGAAATCAAGATGAGACTACATATGAGAATATACATAATGTGACTTAGATGGTCCTACATGTATATTCACTGGGGTTCCTCTACTGACAGAAAGACAGACAACTGGACTACCAGTCATACCAGCCAGAGACAGACTCCAAGGTACTAATCTGGCATGTTTGTGCAGAGACAGGCCTCCAAATGCCTCCGTCTGAATGCATAGTTACTTGTGATCACACTGTTCCACTTGTAATCACACATCCCACAGAGGATCAAAGGACTGGAGCATCTGCCATATGCTCCAGGAGAGGCTGAGAGAGCTGGGACTGTTCAGCCTGGGGAAGGAAAGGCTCAGAAGGACCTTACCAATGTGTATAAACAACTGATGGGGGAGGGTGTAAAGAATACAGTGCCAAACCCTTCTCAGTGGTACCCAGTGACAGGACAAGAGACAATGGGCACAAACTGATCACAAGAAATTCTACCTGAGCATAAAGAAAACACTTATTTTAATGTGAAGGTGGCTGAAGAGTGAAACATACTTCTCAGAGGGGTTGTAGAGTCTCCATGCTTAGAGTTATTCAAAACATCACCGGGGCTGGTCCTTTACAACTGGCTCTAGGAGACCTTGCTCGGGCCACGGGAGTTGGACTAAATGATCTTGAGAGGTCTCGTCAAAACTCAGCATTTCTGTGATTCTCTACTACAGCTGAGCAAAAAAATAATGACTTTCAATATCTGGACTAACACAAATGAAAACAGCATTGTTCCTCATCACTGGTTTTCCTGAGAACTACACTTGCTCGTTGTGAAAGAATGCAAAGAGAATGGCAAATAGGCCTTTCTAGCACTCAGTGAGTCAATATATTAATTCCTCCCATATCATAAAACTCCAAGTACAGGCAACCATGTCCTTGGAAAGCCAATGTGAGGAAGCAGAAAAAAGTAAATCAGCTTTGTCTTCCCTACATTATACTTTCCTCCCCTGCTGCCTGCCATGCTGCTCACCTGCATCAGTCCAGAGCGATGATCCCTCCCTACTAGCCTGGAGATTGCCATGACCCAGACCAGCTGCAGGACGTCTAAATCACAGAGAAAGTACGTGAATAAGATGGAGCAAGGCCCTGTTCTTGCAGCTAGGAAAGCACATTGAGTTCTCTGAGTAAGGGTAAGTACCACAGGCTACAGAAATATTTGCGTATAGTACCAATTCTGAAAACGGGAACACAAGGGAAGGTGACGGGAATGGTGGGGAGGGGAAACAAGAGGAAAGGTGGGCAAGGACCAGGATGCCCTACACAACTGTTCTTTATACCACACCATTTCTTCACCCTCCTAAGAGGACAAAACTCTGTTGACTCCAAGAGCCACACACCAAAACGTCCATGTGGCCAGGGGCTGTAAGTCAAGTACCATGTTCCTTGGAGAACTGCAAAGAAGGGGATCACTGGGAGTGGTTTCCAGTCATCTCTCCTTTCCACTACAAAATGAAGATGGGCATGGCATTCGGTTTTGTTGGCAGCCCTTTCTCAGAGCAAATGATCACTCTGGTGATTTGTGTTGGGCGGTGTATGTGTAGACATGGCTTTTTTATGTATCTATGCATCCTAAAGACTGGGAAGACTAAAACAATTATTTGGTAGACTGTAAATTACTCATATTATCAATATAGTGTCTCTGTACAATATTTATGAGCAGAGAGACATTTACTGAATCCATTTCCTAGCAGACCTGTTGAAGGATGAATATCTTACTGCTTCTCCTGAGATTTACTTCATATTACTCAACATAAATCTTGAAAGAAAGAGTACAGCAAAGAATAAACCAGTCTTCTATACATCCTATAATAAGTATTACCCTGGAAAAGTTCAAACAAATGACAAATAGCAAGACCTTTTTTTACCTTTGTTTCCCTGTCAGTCACAATTTCAACTTCCAGAGAGATCCTGTTCACACAGGTTGTATGTAAACAAATGAGCCAGAGAGCTTTTCTCCCTTTTATCCATAAAACACTTGTCTCACTCCAGATGTTACTGAATAGAAATAATCAGAGAGGGTTTTATTTTAAACACTAATCACCAAGATTATGAAAAAAAAAACCCTTGTTTTAACTGATACTTTCAGTGCAGTTACACCCTGGTTTCCAGGGCTCCATTTCACTTAGTGCTTCACACAAACAATCAATGTCTTGAGTGGGTAACAAACACACAATTTTTATCTGAACTAACCACAGAACATCATTGAAACAAAAGTGTCTGCTGCTTTTCCACATGTCATTGTTAATATAATTCCTGCTCAGTTACATATTAAGGGGTGCGGAATTTAGGGCACTTGGAAAGATCAGCTGGGAAATGCATGGGTATTCGCAGACGAATGCCCTCAATTGCTCTCTGCTGCCGTAAGCTGCTTTTGTACTACAATTTCATGGCTGATGCCTGGTCATTTTCTTCACACTGGTAATCTCATGGGGCCACTGGCTTCCCTGGAACTCAACTCATTTAAATTAGTTGAGCATCTACGTGGACCTTAGTATGCCTTCCTGCTACAGAGACAGAGGCTTCATTCGCTCTCTTGGCACCATCCTTGAAAATGAGGAAACTCTGGCTTAGCCAATGCCTCATGCTAGGCTCAGTCAATTTCTGATGTACCCTTCCCAGCTATAGAAGACTTAGAGCATGAGCCAAGTGGCCAAAACCACCTGTGCTATTCTGTGCAGCAAGGTTTTTGGTTGTTTAAAATGAAATGAGACTCTTCTGTGACTGTAACATTATCTGGTCAGGTTCTGTGTCTCAAAACAGGTGGTAAAAAGCTCAATCTCCCCACCCCTCCCCTGCCCCAAAGACCAATCCAAAAATCCCAGGAGATGTATCTAATAACTTTCTGTGAGATGTAGAGGAGTCAGTCACATCCTACTAGGCATGCCACTCTGAAAAGATCCAGCTGCTTTAATTGCTTTATCATCATCACTGCTCATCAGTGTTTCAACATGGAGTATAAGAAGTCTTGAAGCTGGGTGCAAGTTTTAGTTCACTTTTGACTGGATTAGAGAAGATTCAGTGGTATTAGTACACTAACAAAACCTCCAAAGTGCATGTAGGTTATGTTCGTAGAAAAAAATACTGGTATAGGTATTTAACAATGTTCAGCACCAAGTAAGATACAAGAGCAGATTTGAAGCATCACAGCAGAGATTTACTGCGAGAGAAATAGTTACTTTCTTCCCCTACACTTCTAGATAATATTTATCTGAAGGAGGTTTTAGGCTTTCTTGTAAAAGCAAATAAAGCCTGGAGTATATTAACTTCCACTATGGTAAATCACATCTTCTGATTCTGTTACACTAGCTTTATCAGAGGAGAGGTAAAAAAACTCTGGAGAAGAGTAGGGATTAACAAGTTAGCTTGCTTCGTAAATGCCTGCATGAAAGCTGATATTTCTTCTGTATCTGAGATAATATCGAATTAATTATCAAGTAATAACTTGTATTTCTAATAAACTGTTCCAAATTAAGTTCAAATCTATGCACATTGAAAGAGAAGAATTTGTCTTCACTAAAACAGCATCATGGTTATGAGGCCTATGGGGAAAATAAAGGATGTTCATATATATGTTTCATTGCCTCCAATTTTTAATTTTATTATTCTAAAGCATACATCACAGAACACTGTCCAGAGTCACAAAACACCAATAGATGAAAATGTATATGGTGTCACTTTGAAACATCTCTCCTTTAAAAGAAGGATTTTTTCCTGTTTATTGTACTGCAGTGGAACCTGATTGGCAAGATTCTTCCCTGTTGGCCATACGAAAACTCTTATTCATGCAAATCGTTATCAGATATGAATGAGAAAGAAAAACCCTCATCTGGCTAGTTCAGAAGAGATAAGTTGTGTTGATTTGTACAAGGACATTTTTTAATTTTATATAGGAGCAAAGAGCTGCACAAGATGCAGGAAGTGAAATCTCAGTTCTTCACATTCATTTTGGTATCCAAGTCATAGGAGTCAGAACTTAATGGGTATTACCAAAAAGAGACACAGAAATCAGAAGACCAACACCCTTCCAGTCTGCTGTCTGTCTCCCAACCACAGATATTCCAACCTGGGATGTGGGCTTGTGGAGGTATATCGATTGGTTCTAAAGCAGGACTGAGTTGCTCTTTATATTGGTGGATTTCAGCAGCCTTTTTAAAGTGTCATAAATGGATGAGATCACAGACATTTGAAGACCAGGAAATATACATCACAGCCCTGTCAGACAGAATGCATGCTTTGAATATGCATTAGCAATAGTGGCTGTATACTATGCAGCGATAGCCAGCTTCCATTTACCACCTTTAATTAATAATTGAAGATATTGACTACCATAGCTTCAGATTGCTGTTTAGTATCCTCCAACATATAGATTGATACCCTATATTAACATAGCATGTGTCATCCTGAACAGTTCCCAAACCCTTTACCAATTTAATAAACTGACACACAAGCTACCTTTCCATTTTTGAAATGCAGCTACTTCTGAGACAAAACATGTCTGCACACTGGAATGCTACCAAATGACGAGAACAGCACATAAAATATTTAGATGGCAAACAGACACAAAGCCAAAGTAGACCAGAGCAGAACTCCAGTTCTGCCCAGACACCAGGAAGGAATCACAGCCTTTAATGACACCAAGATCTTATTGCATTTCTAGTCCCAAGTGCCAACAATCTGCCCTTTACTGCCATGTTGGAAATCAATTCAGCATTACTTCAAAAGGACTGAATCAGCAGCTTTGAAGTCTCCACATCAAACATATAGACTTGCCAAACAAATTTCACCTAAGGGTGAATACCTCAGGGTATACAATGGTGTTTCTGACAGACTAGCCACAGCACACAAAACATGGCAGTGTTCTGGTTCGTGCCAGTTTTATATCTCAAATTCTGGAGGATAAACAAGGGCATAGAGGAAAAAGGTGCAAAACGACAGAAGCCAGCGTGGCCACTGGAAGGTGTTAGCTCGTGACAATTTATTGAACAAATTTGTTCAGGACAAGCATTATTCTTATAGGCAAAAAGATATATCATTTGGTATTTAGTCTTAAAAGTCAACTCATTCTTCTGTTGAACCACTGCCTCACTGAACCAATGACCCAGCGTGACTTTGGGGTCTTAACTCTCAGCTCAGTGGCCAACACTCAGTTCCAGTTGCATTACTGCACTCAAATGACCAGTTGTGGCTGTTACTCCAGAACTGCAAAGCCACCATGCTGCCGAGATACTAACCTCTAAACACCGTGCTGCTACTGTACATACCCAGCATATCTTCCTGCAATATTCATATCTTGCCCTCTTCAGGATTTAAATATTAAGTATCACGAGTTTATGTTAAAGCCCCATTAGCGGTAAATGTTCTTCTCTTGGAACACTAGCCATTTTTATCATCTAAATAATCATAACAAAGGCATGTACCCCAAGTAATAGAGATCCTTTTTATTTTTTATTCTTTCCCAAGTAAATAATGCCAAGATAACTCAATTCAAGAAAAAAAAAAAGTAGTTTAAAAAATTTCCCCTCTTTTGGATGAAGCCATTCAAGTACATTTTGGGAAATATTAATTTCCCCTATTACCTTTTCAAATTCAAATTCCTTAAAAAAACAGTTTGCAACTGAAGCAACTGAACTTAATGACACTAATTGAAGGTGCAGATATTAGGGCAGCAGGAAATATATCTCTGAATATTTCAGGAACATTTGCAAGTGATTTATTTGCACCAAAAGCCACAGCTACAGTCACAGTTTAGCAAACCAGGTTCATAGCAACACTTGCCTAACTAGAAAAGGAATCGGAGGAAAGCTACCTCTCTCGGAAGCTGGAATTGGCTTTTTTGGGGCTGAAGAGGAATACTGCACACTGAAAATGGAAGGGAAAGTTCAAAATCACCAGAAGAAGGCAAAGACACATCTAAACACCTATCATTGCCCCAGTGATTCCACTTGGAGGTAGGACACTGTTGGTAGTCTCAGTTCCCACCATCAATCCAGAACGTGTAGGGAACCAAATGGAAGAGTCTAGAAGATCCTTCACTCAGAACTTAGTGCAGAATTTTATGTGCAGATTTGTGTTTGGAAGGGCCAAGCAGTAATGAGTTAATTATTCAATAGTTAAGAACTTTTCCAATCTGAAAAAATAATTCAAGTCTATATTGCATTGTCAGTATTCATGGGAAAATACCTGGAGAATCCTTCCTTTGCTTGTCTGGAGAGCTAGATTTTTGGATGGCTGTTGTTTCTGTCTTGCTCACAACTAATTATTCTTAATAGAGTTTAGTCTTATACTGATCTATGGGCCTGATTCAGGCCCTATGTATTCCTTGTCAGTCAGAAACAACTCTACAAAAAGTAATAGAGCTACTGTAAAAGTAGAATGTGACTCCATGAATGTGGATGTGTGCACTACCAGAGAGTGTAACTGTGGGCTTAGCCACTTCTTTCCCTGGTGAATGTGTCTGTACGTATCAAGATGAGAAATACGAGGTATTCTTCCAGGGACTGAAATGACAAAGGAAACCCCCCACATATGCCCACTAAAGCAGGTACATTTGGATTGTCAAGCCTTCAGGCATTTGCCCTCTTATTATTTGTACAAATCAAAGGTGATTAACTAAATCCTTTGAAGTGACTGTAAGCTGTATCAATGGTATCAGCCTAGGTAACTGTGGGACACTAAACCCCACTTCACGTTGCAACTGGGTGTCACATAGCAGGCTTCTGATGTGAACTGAATACAGGTGAACCTGCTATTTCTCACACTCTGCTGTTAACCGGGTAGGATGGAAATGGTGATCCAGGAAACACATTTGCCCTCAACCTGTCTTCCTTTTAAGGATCATCCAGCCTTTTTTATGCAACTCTCTCTATCACATTCAGTGACAACTGCAGGATCCCCTGCTCAAAAGCCAAATGTGCTAGTGTTCCTACCTAGTGAGAGGAGGTCACCAAACATACCACCTACAATTACATTTTCATCTTCCAGCTGTAAAAGCTTTCTATTCAAGAGTCATAATTGTCTTCTCATTGGAATAAAATGTGAGGTATTTTAGGAAGCTGTTAGAGAAGCTGAGTGGATTGAATTATTGTGCTAATTAAAGCTTCTTTGATTTTCAAACCAACCATGGATATAATGCAACTCTAAAAGTACCTGTTAGAAGTCTTGAGTACAGAACGTTTCTCATCTTCTTTTCTTAGCAGACTGAAGGGGAGCAAGAAATCATGGTCTTTCTACAGCCTTCTGAAGTGAGAAGATACACTCCTGTTTACTTCTGTGGGCTCTGGTTTACTTCAAGAGCACAACAGTTCCCTGTGCATATTTGCAGGGCTTGGCAGTACACAGCAGCTGCTCTCAGGGGTAGCACTGAATCAGATGGTCTGATTGTCTTTGGCAGTCAGGCCATCTGACTTAGACTGCTGTCCCTGGAGGCAGCTGCTCCAGGTGCTTTAAAGGATAAAACTTTAACAGTGGGTAACAGCACACCTGTGAGAAAAGTTTCTTTTTGCTTTCAGGGGTAAGAGTCATTTTATGGTGTGGAGTATTAGGATTCTTGTTCATTGAAGTATAAATATCTAGTTTCTGCATGGCAAGGGAGTATGTATTCACATCTGAGATTCGTATGTTTCCATAAAGCAATTACGCTGTATCCATTAATCAAACAGTACATGTAGGCTGAGTAAATTCCAAGACTGTTAGGTAAATCAAATTCATGTTGAAATCATCAATATTATATAAGGAAAGCAATATATAAAAAGAGCACCTTGACTCTCTCCCTCTTTGTGTTGAAAGTCTACTGAACTAGCCTTTGCTTCCCTTACAACCTGTGTGTTGATGCAGCTGAAGAAGAAAGAAAGAGAAGCCTATCCCATGGATAATTGACATGTCTGTTATCTAAGTTACATCTGCAGAGCCACAATTTTTCCCTCCATGTAGGTTGCTTCAGAGAAAACCTACAAGATAAGGAGGCAGCTAGGTGTAACCAAAGAAAGGACTCAATACACAACATTTTTGCAACTGACGAAGCATGAAAGACAAGATAGGAGGACTTGCATTTTGGGAGAAAAAATCCACACATCTATTTACTTTCGAGAATTAGTAATAAATTAACTCAGGGACTCAACTAACCCAGTACACAACTTCTTTTTTTCTCCTTTTCTTTTCCTTCTTGTTTTCTTTTCTTTTCTCTTTTCTTTTCTTTCCTTTCCTTTCCTTTCCTTTCCTTTCCTTTCCTTTCCTTTCCTTTCCTTTCCTTTCCTTTCCTTTCCTTTCCTTTCCTTTCCTTTCCTTTCCTTTCCTTTCCTTTTCTTTTCTTTTCTTTTCTTTTCTTTTCTTTTCTTTTCTTTTCTTTTCTTTTCTTTTCTTTTCTTTTCTTTTCTTTTCTTTTCTTTTCTTTTCTTTTCTTTTCTTTTCTTTTTTCTTTTTTAATGGAGTTATTTCAGAGGGCAAAAAATATGTCCTAGGACCTGCTCCTGAATGCATGTCAATCTGCTTGAAAAATCTCTACTTAGCAAAACTGACCACATCACAGTACATATCCCAGCATAACATATAGCAAGGGGGATGCAAGGGGGATACAGTGACTGCACGGGTTGTGGAGAAGATGAGGAATCATAAAGTATGAGATGTTATTTTGTTAGCAGCATGGCCAAAGGAACCTGTCAGGAGCATTTTCCACACAGAAGAAGCAGCACAGATGGAAATAGGCAAGGTCTTTTTTTTTTTCTTTTTTTTAAGTATGATTGTGAGACAGACCATGAAGGACCTCACCAGTGAAGGCTCTGGGGGCAGTATTTCACAAGATGAAGTGTGGCCAAGAAGGGAGGAAACCAGTAGAGGGATACAGAAACAGGTTATAGTGCAAGTGAATTGTGAATTCAGGAAAATAGGTTACGCAGTAATATCACAATTTGATCCAAACAATGCAACAGGAGCTTTGCTGAGGACAAAAGGGACAAGGTTGATACTGTAGAGGCAATAAACAAGCATTTTAATTTTTAACACAGAAAAGAAAAAAGGAAGAACCAATAAGACTTCAGACACACCTAGAGCCAACAAACTCAATGACAACAATCACACTCTTGAAGTGAGGCATGGACATGAGCACCTTGTTGCATTAAGAACACCACCACAGAGCAGCTAACAGACAAACGAGTTGGACCAGACCCATTTAAGACTGATAACTCCAAATCCTTACTATCAGCTCAACAAAACAATTTTTGTCAATTTATAAGTGACATTCAATAAGACTGACTAAATATACTGGAAGCTCTTGATGAACGAGGATTTCACTGGCAAAAGCTTTTCTTGACCAAGAATGCAAAACAAATAAGTGTGTAAAATCACATGACAGGCCATGCAAAATGTTCTGCTTCATATAAGGCTAGGATATTTTCACTTCATTTCACCATATGTAATCAGCACTCTATATGCATCCCACTGTTACAAACTGCACCTATCTACAGAAAGACCTGGCAGTCTTTATAGATGTACTTCTAATATACAACACCTTTGGCATAACATAATTAGCTTTATGTCATTGCCTTCTTTATATGTAATACAATATTGAGACATGGCAGGCATGACTGTATCAGACCAGTTTGCAGGAAATGCACCTTGAAAAAACACAAAAAAATTTCAAAAGAAAATAAGACCAAGTCAGTGTGACTTGCTTACATTCAACCCAAAACAAACACAATGATCAGTCACACAGTTGATTGAAACTTGATTTCAAGTCAGCACTTAAATGATAATGCTACAGGCAATGGTTCAGATTCAGGAATGTATAATAGCCATAAGATGCTAAATGATACTCACAAGCCTTTGGAGAGCACAATCAGTAGGCTTAATCTTATTTTGACTGTTTTTGGTGGAACTGGGTGCTGTCTCAGCAGGGAAGGCAGCAGAGTTTGGCCCCAGAACATTGCTCACTCAAGGCTAGATACAAAGTCCATAGAAGCCCAACTCTTGTATTAATTGTACTGCAAAGCTGGGGTTGACATTTACAAGCCTCTCAAAGCTCACAGCCATATTTCCCACTCACTGCGTTGCCATTTCTTACACCATTCAACAAGAAAACCATCAATGAACCAACCACTCATTTCGGATAGAACTGGCCAATAGTGACAGAAGAGAAACCAGACTCCAGAAAATAACCAGACAGAATAATCCAGGGTAAGATCCTTAAAAATTATCTTTAATTGATGCCAAGTATGAACAGATGAACAAGTACAGAAGCAGGTAAAATTGCATAGATGAAAACTATGCATTTCAAATATTTCAAGAACTCATAACATCAGATGTTCCAAAAATGATAAGTCAAACAATTTCACTACTGGAAGTAAAATGACCTGTAATGTGACAACGAAGTACATACTTGACCCAAAGTGTAAGCGATTTGTAAATGGTGGAAATAAGTACAGCTGTGTCAGCTTAAATGGTTTGTTGCCCTGATGGTGCACTTTCATATAGAGACTATTTAGTTTATCTATTTCACATTGGTAATATTTGATCTTTAAAATCAGAGGTATGTCTGAGAGGCCATACATAGTTCTATCGACAGCTGTTATTTATTCATTTTAAACTAACATACTGCAAAAAACAATGGCTTACATGTAAAGGAAAGGAAAAAAAAAGGTTTCATCTAGCAGGTTATAGGTAAAGGTTTGCTGAATTTAGTCATAAAAATATCATTTTTACTTTTGTACAAAAGTAAAATATATATTTGATCCCAATTACATTATAGAAATGTCACTGAAACAATAACATGGATCAAAGACTGATGCACCTAAAGGAACTGAATGCAACATCTTCATTTTATTATAGAAACTAGAAATGGAAGATGATTTTTTTTTTTATAACTCATAGTGACATTTGCTGGAGCCTGTGAACAGGTAAAATATACAGAATTACATAGATATTAACAGATACTTAGAGACAAATTTCAGTTAAGACCTCAGTTTCATTTTATTTCCTTTGAAAATACTGAAGCATGTTATGCTTTGACAGCATAAATTGTTGACCTCACCAGTGGCAAGTTCACCTGTATTGAGTGAAACAGTAGAACACCCTGAAGTTACATTTTTGCGGATACTAATACTGACACCTTTAAGAATACTTGATAAGTGCATTTCAGGAAAAATACATTTTCTACACCCGATTAAGTAAATCCAGAGGGGGAAAAAAAAAATAAAATAAAATAAAATAAAAAAGAAAGGAAGGAAAGCCTGAAAAAAGTCCAACCAAAATTGAAATGTATGACCCTGGTTAAAGCATCTCGGAAAAGAAACCTGTTGCAGACTTATGATAGGCAGGTCTGGAACAAACTTGCCCTGTTGTACAATTGCAAGGACAGCTTTCAAATTCCATCCAGCTCTGTGGCTAAGGAGGGTAAATCACACTTTGGAGCTGGTTCTGCATTCCTGCGAGTCTAAAATTACTGTGACAATCTGTGGCATCAGGCTGCTGGAAGCCTACAGGATTGGACCATTCCTGGAAAAGTTTCAGTACCTCCCTCTTCTTTATATTAGGGGAAATGAATTAATCCTGAATGGCACCCCTCTAAAAACAGATATCAAGCTAATATTTGGAAAGGAATATGTTCTCTCCATATAATACATATGTATGCAGAAGATCTTACTCTGAAACACAACTTTCTACCTTTTTCTAATAAATTTCAGATGTTCCTCTCCTAGTATTTTTTTTATTTAGGTTAATATATGTGCATATAAGAAACTGCAATGTCCAAGTGTGAACTATGGAAAAAAGTAACGTGCCCTCAGGTTTTTATGTTTTTATATTACACTTGGGCTTCAGCTCTCTCATAATAAAAACAAGCTTTCTGTATTTCTGTCTAATAAAAACAATTGTCTCTTAGTAAAAAATTTTTCAATAAATGTTGCTACTGCTCCAGTTGTTGATTTCAGCCAATGCAGCCTCTAAATGAATGATACACACCTGATTTGCTAAGAGGAGTCTGATGCCTGAAATCTCTACTTGGGAAAAATCACTACTGAAAACAAGAGGACTTTTGCTGAATTTTGTCCTGCCTCTAGTGCTTCAAACTGTCTTTCAAATGCTTGTCCACATGATCAACAGTTAACATGATCAGGTTAAGCATGCGCACAATTAGAGACTTCATAAAGTGGAAATTAATTTCATTGGGCCATGATGAGTGTCAACTTCCCAGAAGGCAGCAGGATTGATTCTCCTCACACCTACAGATATGTAAACCAGCAACAAAAGAAGGACATCACTAGAGTTGTTACCAGGATCAACATGTCAGTAAGCCAGGCTGTGAATTTCCAGCACTCACATACTAAGCGTTTTGTAGCACATGGCCACACTCTGCCCAGCCACCCCCTGCAAGGTGGGGTCAGCTCCATTACATTTAATGATTGCTAAAGGCTTATCTATCTGAATGAACTTGTGAGGCAGATGAGGTAAACTGCATTAAGCCCCATTGTGTTCAGAATTAAAGCAGCCTTAATTTAATTTGGCTTACTTTCCTTCCAAAAAGAATGACCCCAAATCAGATTAAGGTTGCTTTTATACTGCAACAGAATGTCCATGCTGGGCTTTAAAGCAGTTTAACAAATCTACTTTAAATATGCACCTTTCATTAATTCGGATTAGCTTTCCTGAAGTCCTCAGTGGAGATAAAACTAAAGAGACTCCATGCAGGAAATCCACATGGTTTTGCTAGGTTGCTGTGAACTCACAGCCTGGCTTACTGCATTCTAACTTCCTTGTGAAGACAAGTAAATCCAGTTTACTGTCACTGCTGGAGCTGCCACACAGAGGATTTGAGCTCTTGACAGTCTGGCAGCAACCTCAGTTCTGTAAAGGAAGGGGGTACAGAACCTGTCATTTTCACCCTCCTCCTTGCTTCTCTGCCTGCTCCCTAGTGCTCTATAGCTAAGTACGGTAGGACCAGATGGGGAATTTTGGCAGTGACACCAGCTGATGGGATTCCTGCCCACTGCCTCTCCATTCTTGCCTCTGCACTGCAGTGCACTGCTGCCTTGCTCGCGCCAGAGAAGTTCCCTCATCCCTTTCACTGAGTGGAGGAAGAAAAAGCTGTATGGGGGCAACTAAGAAGCACAGAGAGCGGTGGCTGGTAAAGGAGGCATTATGCTGGACTAGCTGCCTTGCCTCATCAAACTACAGCCCAACTAAAACTGTTGTATCTACTGGTTTCTCTGTCCAGCATAAAATGTGCATCACTTCTGAAAGGTCCTTACCAACCGAATGAAGGTCTCTTGACTCGTTCAGAGATCACAGAATCATAGAGATGCACTAAATTTACCATCAGCTTATTTCCAGTCCTCTTTCACTGACATAAATGATCCCACAGACCTCATGTGTGGCAAAAGAAACATGCCAAAATTGGGAGGAGAAGGAGAAGGAGAAGGAGAAGGAGAAGGAGAAGGAGAAGGAGAAGGAGAAGGAGAAGGAGAAGGAGAAGGAGAAGGAGAAGGAGAAGGAGAAGGAGAAGGACAAGGACAAGGAGAAGGAGAAGGAGAAGGAGAAGGAGGAGGAGAAGGGTGGAAGGGAGGGAGGGAGGGAAGGAGAGAGGGAGGGAAGGAGGGAGGGAGGGAGGGAGGGAGGGAGGGAGGGAGGAAGGAAGGAAGGAAGGAAGGAAGGAAGGAAGGAAGGAAGGAAGGAAGGAAGGAAGGAAGGAAGGAAGGAAGGAAGGAAAAGAGGAAGAAAGAGGGGAAGGGAGGAAGAAATAAAGAAAGAGAGAAAGAGAGAAAGAAAGGGAAAGAAAGAAAAAGAGAAAGAGAGAAAGAAAGAGAGAGAGAAAGAGAGAAAGAGAGAAAGAGAAAGAGAGAGAAAGAGAGTAAGAGAGAAAGAAAGAGAGAAAGAAAGAGAGAAAGAGAGAGAGAAAGAGAGAAAGAAAGAAAGAGAAAGAAAGGAAGAGAGAAAGAGAGAAAGAGAGAAAGAAAGAAAGAGAGAGAAAGGGATGCTTAGTGGTAAGAACAGGCAATTTGCTAAGTGCACCTTCAGGCCCAAAAAGACATTTCAGCACTCCTGTGTAAAGGGAGTAAGAGCTTTTTGTTGTTGTTATTTTTTTGTGTCAAACTTGTAGAAAATGCATGGCTATGCTACATGAGGTTAATTCCTGTACTCCATATGTATTGAGATCCTTTGCAATGATTTATAAGTGGACAAAGCAACATTCAGGCTCCTAAAACCACCCAAGTCCTAATGATCCATCCAGGTCTCCTGATGAAGAAAAAATGCCGTGTGCAGCACTTTTGTCTTTACAAATGCAGAATGATTATCATTCTGCTCATTAAACTAAGGTGCGCATATCCAACTGTGGCAAAAGTTAAACTACCAAAGTGAAGCTCTTTCTCCCAGATGCCACTTTCTGATCAACAGCCCCACAGCACTGAATGGATTATTGCTATTTAGTTTAGTCAGTTGGTTGTTTTATAAGCTGAGTGAAACATTCAAGTCCATCTTGACATGAGAAGTCATACCCTAGAATTCAAGAGTTTGGAAAGATCAGGACCACCAGAATTTAACGGGGAAAGAGGTGTACAATGGGCAGGTGCATGACTGGGGAACAAGAAAGAAGCTTTACAACATCTACCTAGAGGATGTAATGCCCTGTTTTATCTGATGCTTCGCATTTCTTGCAGGAGCTAGAGCTCCCTCAGTTCTTGATTGCTTTCTCATCATTAAGACTGACAGAAGCCACATAGTGAGAAATAAAGTGAAGTCTTTCTGGAAACCTGGCTGGTCAGGCTTGTGCGTAACTGCGGTTAGGGCTGCTTTTTTAACTCTAAGTGCCTTGATTTTATATATGTGTATGTCTGCGTATGTGTGTGACACACACATGTGCAGACACACACATATATATTTATACACATATATACATATATCATAAAGATAGGGCAAGAAAGGATCTGTAAAATGTGGAAGGAGAAGTGTTCAATAGCAGTTGGCCACATGCTAAGTGCAGAATGAATATCCTCAACCTTGTTCACTTAAAAAATAAATATTAGTGCCTACATTAGTTCAGATCAAAAGTTATTATCTTCCAGGGCCTAGCAGTCAAGGCTGGCATATGGCAGAAGTTACCTTCTTCTAGCATTGCTTCCTTCAACAGATGGTGGTGGAAGTAGGGTAAGGTTAGGGACCAGAAAGAAGAATACGGCTCAAAGGATCTGTGATGGGATTTAAGATCTGACAGACTGATGAAAGGGGGTGGAGAAGGGAGGAATGGGAAGGCATCAGAAAGCCTCTCCCACATACCTGCTGGGGAAGCCAAGAGAAAAAAAAGCACAGCACTGCAGTCTGGTTTCCCGACCGGGCGATGCTGCAGTTCATGCTGGTCCTTAGTTCCTCCTGCATCCTGCCATGCTAAGACAGGCTCCCAAAAAGCCATCTCAGGGAAAGGTAGGGCAGATACAATGATGGCAGCGATGTCTCTATAGACAACTTAGGGAAACTTGAAGTCTTGCATAAACACAACTATGGTTATTTGGCAGAAGCAAATGCTGAGCCCTGCAGAATCAGGCTGGTTGTGTAAGGAAGGTATCCCATGGGCGCTGGTGGTCTCTGCCCACCTCTTCTGCATCCTTCTCACTCAAACTTGCTCCTTCTCTGTTTCCCTACCCCTTTCTGTGCTGTGCCAGGAGACAGCACAGAACACTCCTAACAGTGTGTTGGTGCATTGCCCTTTCTTTTGCAACCTCTGATCAGCTCAGTTCCTGGAGGCACTTTCAGCAATTTAGGGAACATAAGGTAAAGGCACTGTGCAACTATCTGAATCAATCTGTTGAGTCTCTTCAGTGAGTTTTAGGGGAATACAAAAAAATCTCAACTAATGACTGCAAAAGAAACCAGTTGCTGCAATTTGGATGCATATAAGTTTCATTTACATTCAGAGAATGCACCAAAAAGCATGCATCTGTACCTTTCAACTATAAAGGATACGAGGTTTTAGGTGTTACTATATATAACTTGACTTCTTAATTTTCCATATAGCTTTCTCTTTAAGGGATGGGATGTGTTCCTTTCTGGCAACGCCTGGACAAAAGCCAAAGCATTTCCCTGAGCAATGCAGGAAAATAATCAGGTTTCTCTAATCAGTTCATTCAGGCTTTCGGTCTATCAAGCACTTTTTAGAATTTTGTTTTATTGTTAATATTATTATTCTTATAATTATTATTGAATTCATGCATTAATTAATTCAAGTTACACCTTAATCAAATAGGCCATAATGCTGAATATTTGAACATGCTTTGATCTCCAAAAGTTATTGTTCCCATTTGACTAACATACGCACTTAAATACAGTACTTTAAATTACTAGTCAATGATTTAATAAATTAAGGAGTGCACTTCTGGTGAATGCAAATCAAAAGGAAAATAAAAGAAGAGAAGAGAAGAGAAGAGAAAAAAGAGAGATAAAGGACCTATTTTTAGAAGATTCAGTTCAAACGAAAGCTTATCTGCTATTGTCTGAGGTAACGTTTCAGGCATGCGATTATAAAATAAATAGTATCAAATTCAAACATGCTTATATTAAACTCCATTGTGCTATCTTGCAACAGAGGGGCTTAAATTTTTGTATCCAGTTCTGAACAGGAAAAGTGTGTTTAAACCATCTGCATGTAAGAGAACTTAGCAGCATTGCAGATGTTTTGTCTTCAGTTTTGTTTGTTATTTTCCTTTTGGAATAGTTCTTCTACGGACCGCAAAAGATACCAGGCTTAAGTATGTTCTAATAAGGTGCTGTGTGAATCTCTAGATTGGAAGTATGTAATCTTTCACATAGGGTGTGAAAGGAAAATTTGCGCTCCTTCATAAAAACCATGGCAAATGCTTGCTGCAGGTTTCTGTTAATCCTTTTTTTATTATTATTATTCTGATGCACTTTCTTGCAACTGTGCAGTTTTGCAGAATATTTTTACTGGAATCCATGCATATACTTTATAGCTCTAAAAACTGTCTTGCTTAGTTTAAGTTAACTTCATCAAAAAAAAAGGGAGATGAGAGAGGAAAAGTTTAGGTCTATCGTCATACAGCTTAAAACTAAACTAGTTCAAATGGTTATCATTTACCAGGTGGAAAATGTTTTTTAAAAATAAACAAAATCTTATCTTTCATGGATCCTGGAAGCTTCTTTATCGCTGAGCAAAGATTCGCAATGCAACAATGCATTTACGAGGTAAATAAAGCATTCAAAGACTATCAGTAAAGCATCTACAAAGTGTGACTGTGTCACTAAAGTCTTCAAGCTGTGAGTGAGGATTTTGGTTTTTTGTTTACACATCAGTCAGCAGCTTGCTTTTATTAACGCAGTTTTGGTTGGCTACAGTGCAGTTGCCAGTTCTGAGGTTAGCCTCTCTAAAATTGTCTATGCTATTATTCATATCCTCTTCAATTTCCATGTACTCAGATTTGCTGATTGTGGAGGAGCTGCGGCGACTGAGATCACTGTCAGATGCTAAATTAGGGGAGCTAACATGAAGTAACTGAGCCTGTTCTTCCCCTTCTGTTTCTCGGTGGTAGAAGTAGTTGAAGTTGGACACGATGACAGGTACAGGCAGGGCAATTGTCAGCACACCAGCGATGGCACACAAGGAGCCTACGATTTTGCCTCCAATTGTCACAGGGTACATGTCACCATAGCCCACAGTGGTCATGGATACCACCGCCCACCAGAAAGCATCAGGGATACTTGTGAAATGAGACTCAGGTTCTTCAGCCTCAGCAAAATATACCGCACTAGAGAACAAGATCACCCCAATGAAGAGGAAGAAGATTAGTAAACCTAGCTCTCTCATACTTGCTTTGAGGGTCTGTCCCAAAATCTGGAGGCCCTTAGAGTGCCGGGAGAGTTTGAAGATTCGAAAGACTCTTACCAGTCTGATGACTCTCAGGATGGCCAAGGAGGTGGCCTGCTCTCCTTTCTGAGTCCCCTCCCGCTCGGCCATCTCAGTACCCAGGGTTATGAAGTAAGGTATGATGGCCACAATGTCAATGAAGTTCATTATATTCTTGAAGAATTCAGTCTTGCTGGGGCAAGCAAAGAAGCGCACCACCAGCTCAAAGGAGAACCAGATGATGCACAGGGTCTCCACAACAAAGAAGGGATCTGTGAAGATGTTGGATTTGTAGACCTGGGTGGTATTGTCAGTGCGATGCACTGTATACTCCTTGTCCTCCTTCAGCTCAGGTAATGTCTCTAGGCAGAAGATCACGATGGAGATGAGGATCACCATGACAGAGACTATTGCAATGACTCTTGCAGGCCCAGAGCTCTCTGGGTATTCAAAGAGGAGCCATACTTGGCGTTGGTACTCCCCCTCCGGCAAGGGTCTCTCCTCATCTTTGATGAATCCTTCATCTTCCCGGAACTTCTCCATGGCCTCCTCACCCAGCTCATAAAATTTGATCTCCTCAGAGAACATGTCCAAGGGCACATTGACCGGCCGGCGAAGCCTCCCTCCAGACTGATAGTAGTAGAGGATGGCATCAAAACTGGGCCGATTCCGGTCAAAGAAGTACTCGTTGCGCAAGGGGTCAAAGTACCGCATGCGCTTCTTGGGGTTGCCCAGCAGAGTGTTGGGAAACTGGGCTAAGGTCTTCAGCTGCGTCTCAAAACGTAGTCCAGCAATGTTTATCACTACGCGCTCACAGCACTCATGGTCATCGTGGGCAGCAGGCTGGTAGCTATCCTGGGGGTGGCCAGGTAGCGCCGAAGTCTCATCCACGTTCTCTCCAGCCATCACGGTCATGGTGACACACGGGAAGGGGGACCCAGGGGCAGGGGAGAAGTGAGGGAGAGGGATTTGACAGGGGGAGGAGGATGAAGGGGAGCAGAAAGCCCCAGGGTAATTCAGTGGAGGTGGGGCAGGCAAGGGTCAGAGTCTGCAGGGAGGGATGATGAGTTGGGATGGAGAGCTTGCGGAAGGGATGGATGGGGGACCTAAAGGCTGGAAATATCCAAAAGAGGTAACGAGAGGTGGGATGAAAGGAGAGGCATCAGGGATGATGGGAGGGTGAAGAAAGAGGCAAGAAGTACCTTTAGGGGGGGGAAGAGGGCAGGTAAGGTGAGGGGTCCCGTCCCCCAAGCCGGAAGGCTGAAGGTCTATGGAGTACACCCACAGGCTGGGGTCCCCTCCCCAGCCGTCTCCTTTTGCCTTTAACTCGATCCGTCCACTTTTCTCGCCGACTTGACCATCGCTGCAGCTGCTGTCACGAGGTTACCACACACACACACACACACACATACACGCACATACACATACACACAAATAAATAAATAAACAAACAAATAAATAGATAAATAGCGGGGTGGCTGGGAGGCAAGTCCTTGCAATGCCAACTCAGCAAATTTTCATCACCTGCCCTCCCCCCCACCCCGCCCCGGTCCTCTCCTCTTATGCACCGGGGAGGGAGGGAGGGATGGAGATACTCTGCTTTTGAAGGCATAAAGCTCACTTGCAGGATGGAGGCTGCCAGGAAGGAGAGAAACAGAATAAACCAGCCCCCAAGCTCCACCACAAACACACGCTCAGGCGCAATGGATTGGCTTTCACACCAGCAAGAACATCCCGCTCTGCCCACTACGGCAGCACATGCAGAGCCCTACGCGTTCCCACACATCCCTGGACATGCACCCGGGGCCTCCAAGGCAGGAAGGGGCCGATGTGGACCCTGCAGCGCCCTGAGCACATCGGGAGGGCTCCCCAGGCAACTTCAGCGTGGTCAGCTCCTGCAATAAGTCTCCTGATCACCACGCTCCCCACTTCACAGACAGTAGAGATTTAGCTGAGCACTGGCAACTTCATCACACCAATTTGGGGGATTAGAGGGGGGGGAACAAAGCATCTCTTCTCTTGCTTTGTAGCAGCTGAACACAACTGAGAGAGAGGCGAGGGGAGGGAGATCGACATCGCGGACCCAAACTGTCCAGAATAGAGTCCAACAGCGCGGGGGGAGAAGGGACTTTTCCTTACCTGCTCCAAGTGAGATGCGTCGGTTAGGAGTAGGAGCCAGTGCTGGAATGCGTCAAGTCGCCTTGCAGCAGCATCCAAAAAAACCAAACCAAAACAAAAACCGCAGCGGCAAACTCAGCCCTCGTCCTCTTCCTCTTGCGCCCCTCTTAATAATACAGCGATCGTTTTACAGGTCTGTCTGTGAGACACTGAAATATTCATACACTGTCTTAGGCTGCACCAAGGGCGAGTGGGTTTAATTAGTTTCTGCCGAGAACCGCAGTGGGGGGTGGGAGGGAAAAAAGAGTGCAAAGTACCTTTTTCAAAAGGCTCGAGTTAGGAAATAAAATCAAGGAGTCCTAGATAGCTGCTGGCTCTCCCGCTCTCTTCCCTTAAGACAGCGGGAAAAGGAGCCGGGCTCTGGGCAGCGGCGGCTGGGGACATGTAAGAGAGCCGCAGTCCTGCAGCCGCATCCCTGGAGTCGGTCTTGGCTCGTCCCGGCAGCAGCAGCAGCAGGAGGCAAGAGCTGGACGCGTGTGGCAGGAGCGAACGGGCTGCTGAATGCATAAGAGCAAGGAGCAAACTCGAGCCATTTCTTGACGCTGCAGTATCAGCAGAAACCTGAGAGCTGTTTGGTGCAGCTCGGGGAGCGGGAGGGCGGAGGGGGTGGGGGGGAACGGGACCGGCGGGAGGAGGGGAAGCACGCTACCCCCCCGGGCCGGCCGCCCCCGCCAGCGCGGCCCCCGCCGCCGCGGCACGCTGCGCGCCGCGCCCCCCGACGCAATGCAGGCGGCGGCCCCGGCCCGCCGGCACCGGCCGGCCGTTGCGGGACACCGAGCCGACCCAGCCGGCAGCGGGGGCGGCAGGGAGCGAGTGGGTCCCTGGAGAGGGGGATGCACAAGCGGCGCGGGCGGGTGCGCGGAGCCGCCGCCTCGCGGAGGGAGAGCGGGTCTTCGCTTCTCCCCGCCCTTCCCCGGCTGGTAGCCGGCTCGGCGCTCCCCGCAGACCCACCGCGGCACCTGCAGAGGAGACGGACGGAGTGGTGCAGAGCTTTACACATCCCGAACGGAGCGCGATGCTGCAGCCGCGGCGGGCGGCGGCTGCGCCTGCAGTGCCCGGAGCCTCCGTGGTGCGGGGTCAGCCCGGCACGGAGCGGCTTGGTCCGGGGACCTGGCGCTGCTGCAGGACCCGGCGCTGGCCCCTGCCGGCAGTACTCTCGGTAGTGGACGGGGCCGCGTAGCCGGAGCCTCCTGGGCATAGCGGTGGAGGCGGGATGCCGAGCGGCGTGGCTGAAACTGGGAGGGAAGAGTTAATCGGCAGGCAGCGTACTACAGGGAAATTGCCCTTTCATGCTGCTTTATCCCACTGAATTCATTTAATTGATGAATCACATAACTTCGAGATGGAGAAGATCCATTATGTAATCAGCTTCCCTCCCCTGCCAGTGGAGGATTGTTCCCAACAGTACATGATCATGTACGTTATACAGAAGCCTGCTGCTCACTTTGTTAAAGCCGGAGAGGTGATCAAATACAACCCGGGCCTGTGTAATTTGAAGCACTCCAGAGCTAAGTAACACCAAGTCCACGTTTAACAGATCTAGTCTCATTAGTTTTCCACTGCATAATATATTATCTTCACTTAAGATCACCACCTCGGCAGTCCAAAAATACTTAACCACCTGACCTCATGGACAGTTTCTGTCTCTTTTTCCCTTCCCATTATTTATCTTCATGTTTTGCTGTTTTGAGGGGGTTGTTTTGTTGTTTTGGGGGATTTTGTTTGTTTGTTTTTCCTTTTTATTTTTTCCATGGTGGTGTGGTTTTGGTTTTTTTGCTAGAGTACGAACCATTCTAAAATCCTCTAGCCCTAGCTGCGTTGTAATCACAGCTACTTTGCATGCTGCATTCAACAGCCCTGGTGGAAAAAAGAAGTGCAAAGAAAAAGAAACAGATTTTCTCTTTAGCCTGGTATAGGCACTTTTTTTTTTTTCCAGTCAGTGTCACATATGCTGAAAGTTTTGTGAGAAATTTCTGGTGAGTTTCTGAGCAAGAGAAAAGTCTCTTTCTGCCACTCCTGGAAAAAAATAATCATATCAGTAAATAAAAGGAGTCTTCTGGTGAAAATCATAGACACTAATTTTCTGTCTGACGGTTTAGCAGCTCAGCATCAAAACCCAGCCTAGACCCAGCAGCCCTAGACCCTGTACAAACTAAAGCCTTCCAAAAAAGTAAGGCAGTCTTGATGCCTAAACTAACCAGGCTGTTTTTCAACGCTTCAAGAAACTCAGCTACAGCCCTTGACTCAACATCCTCTTATGGCAGTGAATTCCACGCCTGGATGACGTGCTGCACAGAGCTGACTGCAAAGTATTCCAAGAGCTCTGCATTCAGTGCGCTTGGAACTGCCTTGCAGAAATAGCTCTGTGAGCTAGCACTCACCCAGTTCTAGTGCAGTATTATATGCCCCTCTACTAGTTCAAAGACAAATACATATGTTCATTGTGATGATGACAGATCTGACAAGCAAGAGTCCTGAGTTCAAGGTGCTGCTCTGCCCTTGGTTTCCTGCGGGATTGCAAGCAAGTCTAAACGTTCTGCTTTTATATCTGAAAAACGGGACCAAAAGTGCTTCCTTTGCCTGTCACAACTGCTTAGGCTGTTTGTTCTTGAGGGCTGTCTTAGCACAGCAGAACCTAAATCCTTATTGGATGTGGGCATACCAGTAGCAGAAAAAAAAAATAGCACCCTTAGTTTTTACATTACATGGTAACGAAAGGACAAACCGGGGTAATGCCTCCTCCTCATTTTGAATGGCTTTGAACTCTGCGATTCCTCGCTCCAATCTAAGAAACATTACTGGCAAGCAATCATGCTGTAAGGTATATATACCTTTCTAAGAAAAGTGGAATATTAGCCATAGGGTTGCTGAAAATCTTGTTAAGGTAAGTAGACTAATGAGCAGTAAAACTAGGGCTTATAAAGAGGTCATATGTTAATGTTACCGTGCTAAGTAGCTTGATTTAAATTTTGAGGAGTGGAAGGAGGCTCTGATTTCTGCCAAATTTTAAGTCAGGCTGCTGCTATTTCATACTTTCTATATTACAGAAAATGGCCACCAGCAATGGAACTGGTAATCCCTACCAAGGGTCAAACTGAGAAGTTCTGCTCAGGAGCACAAGTTTTCACAGGGAAACTCTAAGTTGCAAACAATCAAGAGCTTGAGTTAAGCAGCAGGCAGTACTTAAAAAACATCTAAAGCAGCTGCTTTTAAAAATCCCACTAGGCACTTTTCTGCTTCCATAGATGCCAAAAAAGCAGTTGCTGTTCCTTTCCTTACAGCTCACCGATGGCCCAGCTTTGTGAGTGTGGTGGGTCTGGTGGTACAATGCAAATAGCATCGTGTCCCCCCAGTGGCTGTTCGCTATGAGAAACTCCTCCACTTGAGCTCCCCCATGGAAAGAGCCTCCAGCCTGGCGTGGTAGTGTGGGTGAGCACAAGCAGATGGGGAAGCAGCAGGTGTTCTGAGCTGCACAGGTTGAGGAGCTTTGCTGCCATCTTTGATGGGTCCTGATGTAACTTTTCATAGGCAACCGGAACTGATAGACTCCTTGTGTCAAAGATAGGTCAGCACAGCAAAAGCAGAATCATTTCTGCAAGTTCAAAGTCTTGCCTTGTAGAGAAAGCTGAAGATGCCTGTGTTTTGCTCTGGCAAACAAAAGATTTCCCCTGGCAAGAAAGCACACAATTTTATTTGTTTGTTTATTTTTTGTTTGGCTTCGTTTGCTTTTTTGAGAGAGACAGAATTGAGTTGTTAATTAAAATTCTTAGGGTACTGCAAAGATTAAAGAAAAATTGTATTGAATGACTGTAAATCTGAAGCTGGATCAAAAAATAACCATCGATTTTATGCAGTGAAATAGACTTTAAATACTGCCACCAGGGAACCTGAAAACTACTGACTGAAATCAATGGACACAGAAGCAGGGTAGATTTCCCAGCACATCATTCATGTAGGTGTCATGAGTGACACTCAACATGCTAAATTTCCTTGACATGAAGAGAGAGTTTGTGTGATAGAAACCACTGCAAAATGCAAAGTGGCAGGACTGCTTGTGTGAACCTTATGGATCTCCATAGGCATTGTATCCCAAATTCATCCAAGCCTGGAAAATATTCTAGTAACATTATAGCTCCATTTGGAGCTGCATAAACCCATAAATGAGTTGTGCAGGTGTCACTGTAGACACCACTTAATGGCTTTGAATACAGAGGATGCTATGCATTGAGGGAGATGTTTCGGCCTAAATTTGCCTTGCAGAGCTTCTATCAGTCATGATGGTCTATGACATGGAAAGAGTCCACAGAGAGAACCAAGGGTGAGCTTGTGGTGTTGACAGTTGGATTTTATTCCTTGGAGGGAAGAAAGGATCTTTGAAAAGGTTTTTATCTTTTAATACTGATTTATGACCCTTGTTACTATCCTCCAGTATTATTAGTCATTGTTATGACTGGGATAATCAAATCTCATGCTTCAAAGCATACTGATAACTGACAGGAGATGACAACGACTTTTGTTCCCTCTTGTCATATAATTTTGTTGGTTTTCCTGCTCCTTTTTAAAGCCTTAGATACAGGCTCTCTATGACCAAAAGAGGTAGTGAGTAGATCCAGCCCTGTTGCTACAGAGGGAAGATGAGAGCTCAGGAGTGCATCCCTGTGAAGAAGGAAACAGAAACTTCCCTCACTCACATGTGCACTTTAGCTGCTATGACTAGCCTGGAGAGAAAAGCTGCCACCACCTTGCTGCTTTTTATCCCACATCAGTGGATTGGATAGGGACAAAGTGTGACAGTAGAAGGATGGCTGGGCAGTGGACAACAGAAAATGTGCTGTATTAGGAAAAGGTTGAGCTTGGTTATGTCCTCCTCCAAATCAGCTGTATAATCAGGCAAAATGGAAGGGCAAAGTTCTAATCCACCCCAGAAAATACCAAACTCTTGTGGGCATGTACCTGTACGAGGAACACACTTGTACATGAAGAGTAATTAAAAATGCTTAGCAACAATATTCTCATGGCTTTAATATCATATCCTCCTTCTCTGACCTCCTTTCCTGGTCCTAGATTTTCTTTACCAGAGTTTTGTCCCACTGGCTGCTTGGTATTGAGAGAACCTCCTGCTCAAGCAGGCTGGTCTGACCGGTGAAGAGAGCATATTTTATTGAGACCTGCATCACTAAGTGTTTAGAAATAATTTCTGTTTCCCATTTTCCACACCAGGAACAGCACTTGGAGAAGACTTGAATGACTTTGCAACTGCTGCTTCTTTCTGTGATTGCCTGAGTATGCTCAGGTGTATAATACATGTGACTTCTTTCTTAACAGTACCAACTTCTTGCTTCCCATGATTGTATTACTTAGTATGAGACCTTATACAAGCACTGGAGCAAGAACTTTGTTCATGAATTCTCCTGACCACGGGGTGTAGAGACCAGAGAAGGAACTTTGCCCATGTCACAAGGGGTGGGCATCACATGAAGCACTGCTGTCAGAGAGGGGAACGCCTGAGGAGGGCAGAACAACACCAGAGCAAGTATGTTCCTGTAAAACTAAAACCAGTTCTGGCAGTGGATCCTTGTAATACACAACCAAGAAGTCAACTTTGGGAACACTGAAGTTTCTCTTGCGTGAGATCATTTGTGGAACGATTCCAGCTTATAGGAAAGTTGCTTCAACAAAGCTGACACATATCTAAAGATAGCCCCCCTCATAGAGCGTTTCTCCTTGAACTGCCCAGGAAAGAATCAGAAATTGTTGGTCCTCATGTCACAACAAGTCTTGCTAGGAAGCTCTAAGCTTGAGGCTGAAGACAGTGGTGATGAACACAAGCATCATCATTTAGTTGAGTTTTCTGAGGAAATAAGGCATGGCTTAGTAAATTAAGTCATTTCAGGGTACTCACAGTGTACAAATAATCTATCAGTCTTACCATAGCCATAATGGCAGCTATCCCACTGAATCAGAGCCAGATTTAGTCCTAGCTAGGCTGCAAGGTCAACTGCAATAGAACTCCAGGAACACTCATTAACAGCAATATTAGATTGCAGTAATAGGACTTGGAATTTACAACGGCGATTTACAGTTGAGGCTATTTTCAGGCCAATGGACAGATACATGCTCTTGGTAAGTTGCTGTGAAATATGGCACATTATCACTTGGTCTTATGATAAAGGACACTCATAAAGTCCATCTATCACAAAGCAAGCCATGTGGTAGGCATAATACACCACCAGAATACCTTCAGTCTGAAAGAGCAGAGGGAGAAGTCCCCATCTAGCCTTCCAAAAAAGTGTCACCTTACAGTTTAAGGAGACCCATGCCTACCTCAAAATCTGACTTGGAACGTGACATTCAAGCTACCAAAACATGAAACTCTGTTGATCTTCTCAGTGTTACTGAGGGGAAGCTCTGTAAAGAAATGTCAAGACACCTACAGAAAATAGCAGAGAATAAATCAGTGACAGTGGAAAAAGATAAGCAACAGGCATCTGCATAAATCAGAATCTACGTTGATGCCAAACCAGTGGATACAGAATTGGAGAAAAGTCACCAGTCTTTAGCAATAACAGAAGTCAGGCTCAATTTGATGTATCAGATTCAGAAGTATCCAGTGTTTCTTAGGAATTAGGACAGGATCTTGAACTGCATTTGTGATTAACTTTATTACACATGACAGTGTGAATTTTGATCATAGTTCTAGTGTTCCCAGCAGAAACTGAAATGTGAAATGGAAGGATTCCCAGACACCAAAGCGGTGGCTGATGACACTTTCTACTGTGACCGAAAGTGTTGAAGTCCCCAGACATGATTCCAGACTGTGACTGGCCCCAGGGAGATGTCGAGAACAGCATATCAGCCTGAATGCAGATGAGCTGAAGCTTGTAGAGAATGATAACCTGAACATCTGTGAACTTCTGAGTGCCTCCAATTATACCTCAAAAACCTTAGACCCACTAAGGAAATGTCCAGAGCAAAAGTGGTGAAGGTTTTCTAGGACTTCATAGAAAAGATAAACTACTAGATTTTTCTTGTTTATCCTCCCACCTCTCAGGACACAAGAATCATCTAAACAGTTAACACACACAGGCACCATCTGGCAGCAATCGGAGCCCCATGTGATGGGGTAAAGGCGATCCAATGCAGGGAACCAGTCCCAGATCGCTATAAACCCCTGGAACAGATAGAGCCACAGAAAGCCTGGAGCCACACTGCTGCGAAGTCAGCACCTTGAGCACTTACTGGTGGAATCCTGACACAACTGAGATGGAGTCAGATAAACAAGGAGCTGCTGCCCTTGCACAGGTGGGTGGGACAATCCCACTGTGTCACTTTTGGGCAAGGCATAAAAATGTGGTATGAGCTCCAGTAAAAAGAAAGCATGCTGAGGAAGTGCTGAGTGCTCCTGAAAGCTGTCTGAATGGGATGATGAAGGCATTAAAATGTTGATACATGGAGTGTGGCTGTACTGAAAGGAAGAAGGATCACAGGCAACACCCACCCTGTTACTAGGCAAAGGATTGAGTGGTGTTTGTGTGTGTGTGTGTGCACATGCGCAAGATGGGATTTTATTTAAAGCAGGACAAGCAGTAATCCCTGCAAATACAAGAGCTGACATCAGGAAACGAATAACTTCGTACCTAGGGATAATAGAGGGTGCTTTGTTTGAGCCAGACTGTTTCCATTGGCTAGGCACCAATGTGCATTGCAGATCAGGTATGACCCAGAGTGATGTGTGTGCAGGGTACACTGATCAGTTATGATCTTTCTGCCACTCCAAGAGGCCTTTGCAAATGATCATTTTTAAGGGCAGGAGATGGACAGTCTGCTTTCTGAGAAGTGACTCTGGAGGAAGCACCAGCAAGAGCTGATCACGAGTCAAGCAGAGCCTTTCTGCAGTATGACATGCCTAACACACTCTGCTCTGACATGACTTGTAGCATGCTGCAGCAGAGTTTATGTGATTCAGCACTTAACAGGGCAGATTTGAGTACCAGATGTCTTGCCGTGAGTATCAAAAATGAAAAAGAGCAAGAGCAAACAAAGTCGGCAGCGTAAACAGCGGAGGGACTGATAGCAAAAACAAGACAGTCAGGAAGAGATCCTTATCTGCCAAAGCTGGGACATACCAATGCTTTTTCCCCTAAGACTCCGTAGGAAGCGGGGAATCCATTGACTGAAGAAGGTGTGGAGAGAGGTGTGTTACACTAAATAAGCCATTGACAGATAAAAAGGTAGAAAAGAGCCAGTCATTTGTAACTGCTCTTCAGAGTGGAGCAGATATGAAAACAAACACAAGATGCAGCAAATGTAATGGCCAAAGGAGAGAAGCTGCAGTCTGGCAGGGATCATAGGTAATGACCATTCTGACAGGACAGTGGTAAAGGAAAACTGAGGATAGCTACAGAGCTGGGACAAATGGCTAAGGAAAACATTTTTTACAATCAGGGTGGCAAAAAGCAGGAACATGTTGCCCGGAGAGGTATTAGATGCCCCATCCCTGGAAACATTCGAGGTCAGATTGGACGGGGCTCTGAGCATTCTGATCTAGTTGAAGATGTCCCTGCTCATGACAGGGGGTTGGACTAGATGACCTTTGAAGGTCCCTTCCAACTCAAACCATTCTATGATACTGGCACTTGACACAACCTGAGAAAAGACCAAGCAAGTTCAAGATCTCACAATAGACGTCAGCACCGGCCTTCTTGTGCAGCATAGCAGCACAAATAGGAAATGAGGAATGACTTTAAAGGTCTGGGAGAAATCAAAAGCCTCACAGAAAGGGGCTCCATTTCTTTTGGTGGGACTCAGGATCTGCAGCCACAGCTCTAAGACTACAAAACGCTTGAAAGAACCACACAAGGGACAAGAATGCTGAGCGGATCGTCCACACACCTGTGTCTATGGCAGAGGATTAGAAATGCTCCTTGCTACCGTTGCCCTGTGATAAAACCTCCCAGTGCAGGTTGCTTTGCAGAACTGCTCTGGCAGCATGTCTTCGTCTTGTATTATTATCAGCACATAGGACAGGCAAAATTGCCTAGCAGGGTGTGTTTTGAACATGTGCTTACCTTTTAGTCTCAGATTAGAGTTACAGTGACATGTCCTCTTTCAGGAAGAGGTTGGTTTCTTCTTTAAGTGCTTGCTGACCTGCCTGGCCAGAATGGTTACTGTATGCTGGAGAGACAGCTGAAGTGAAGCAGAAGCAATTATTTATATAAAAAGAAGGAACTTAGATAAACAAAAATACTGGCAGCTACTGTGTATTAAAGTGAAAGACCCAGCTGCTTTGAAGCCTTGTCCTCAGGTGATTTTAACTGCTTCAAAATAATTCTAAGTCTTACCCAAAAATGAAGGCAGCTAGGAGGTCCTTAGAGACTATTAGTCCACCAGTGTCCAATCTTTTCTGTGCCTTGAGCACTGCTCTTGTTCTAGCTTCTCAGTCTTGCTTTTCTGTCTGCTGTCCTACTTATGTCTGGGCCAGGGTCTATTTTGGACTCCAGAGGTTTGTGATCTATTCCTTTTCTGCAGGACTGGAGCTGCGCCTGTTCTGTGCTGTCTATGGCAGAAAGGCATGGTCCACCTTCTGTTGGGTGTTTTTCTTAACTGCTCTATTAGATCCTAGCACTGGAGTTGTGAGCACCTCCTTTTATGATTCGTTTTCCCCTGAAGTCTCAAAAACAAGTCTCATGATGTTTAAAATGCTACTGAGAGCTTAGTGAGCACATTGCAGTAGGGCCATTACACTTCAGACAAATCTTTTCCTCTTGACATGGCAACTTCCTTATTTATTTACAAATTGCTTACCTCTTGAATTTCTAAAGCTTTTGCCCCAATATGTCGCACATTTCAAATCCTTGTGCATTATATAGAAAAAGAGAAGGCACATTCATCTGCATTACCTCCTGTCTGTGTCCCATTGCCTCAAAGCGATAGCTCATGAGCTAGTATTCGACCGTGTACAGTAGTATTTTCTGACTTCAATAGTGTCTAAGGATCGATCCCAGGATAATGATCCCATTGTACTGTGCAGCAGAGAAACACATTGCTAATGCAAGACATGCCAGGAAGAGCCTTTCAACAAGGTACAGATAGTAATAAGTACAGCAAGAAGTATGTTGTAGGGCAAACATAACAGCACAGTGTAAAACATCTTGCCAGCAGCTACTTTAAAATGTTCTACTAATAACAGTGTATTATAAAAGGCGAAGACACATGCTAGGTTTCTCCAAATCTGAGCCAGAATACTGAATCTCTGTTCTTAGTCTTACTGAATACATCCTTTTTTTTTGTTCCTAAACTCCGAGAAGTACCTTGGAACCGGTCATGTGCTGGCCAAATCCAGTTCACCAACATGGGACTGCAACAGCATGATACTGGATAAATGTCTCAGCCACTATGATATATGGCAGGAGCTAGCAAACCCTCTCATTGTAGAAGAACGCCAAGAGTCTGCCTGAAGCCCGAAGGTGACCCTGTAATTGAATTAGCAGGAGTGCTTTTTGGTGGGGCACAATCCTTGTTCCATGCTCAACCCACTCACTACCTTTATTTGGATTCAGAGCCTGTCATCCAGTCATAACCTTTCATTTTCCTTATCCTCATCGATAAATCTTAAAAACATAAACCATATGCTTGCTTCTGTCCTCACATGCCAACACATTCCCTACGGAGCTTTCCATGAGCTGGGTGAAATGAAAGGCACTCAACCTGGCTGCAAGAACAGGTACTGCCTCCTGTGTCTTGGCATGATTTATACACGGCAAATCCATCTCTTTTTCTACTGTGAATGAATGTGGATTTTTTTACCCATTTGTTTGTAATTTTATAGAATTCACAGTCTGCCACATACTCATCTATGGACAGAATTCAGATTTCCTTGTGAAAACTTTACCTAGGCCTGTATTAGGTCACTGTGCCTAGTTCTGTGAAGCCATTTTCCTACAACAGCAAAGAAGGAGAAAAGTAATTATGACATTTTGTTTAATAAAAAGAAATAGAAATATTGAATATGGTGGATGGTATTAAAAAAAAATTTTAAAGTGTAAAAATAAAGTATTTCAACCTAAACCAAATCCTTCTTGAATTGGTCACTGCAATTTATCAAAATTATGACAAATTGTGAGTAGCTTCAGATTGTCCACAGCTGTAAATTTTTTAGATTAAACTTCATTTACGATAGGTCACCCTTCTAACACACAGGCAACTGTGACTACACATATCTCATTGGGTTGCTACCAGCTGGAAAATCAGTGTGTGGAGCAGAACTTTGACCTCTCTGCTGCAAAACTGGAGGAAACAATCAACTGAAGGAGATAAAGGAGAATCCTCATTAAAGAGGAAGTGGTACATGGCAATAGGGAACGGAAATCAAATTTGCTTGTGCTAAGATACACTTTGCCAACTAGCCTACAAAGGACAAAGGACTCTACTTATTTAGCCAGCAAGATGAAGAATCTGTGAATTATGACTTGTAGCATTAAGTTAATCAGAATACTGCTATGTGTTATTACAGCAAGTGGTTGGAGAGCCCATTCGGGTGTGGAATCCAGCTTTGCCAAAAAGCTGTAGGAGCAGATGAGGCTGCTCTTTTATGCCAGCCAGGGGAACAACAAAGACATTCAGGGACATTAACACCAAGTAAATACAGAACAATCAAAGGCGCTATTTCGTCCCATAATGTGAAAGTCACCACCGTATTGAGGACAAGCACAAGTCATATATTTCTCTTAAGTCCTACTTAATCCCTGCTTTGAGGATTTAAAGGACATTCAAGTGATTCATAAGCCCTGCACATTTTTTTTGCATAAGAATGATTTTTACCCACCATAAAGTGAGCTGAGCCATGGAAAATTCTGCATTGGGTCACATCAGTGGAAGAATACTGCTGTGTTCAAGAAGGTCTGTCTGATGCTCTGTCTGACAGTTGCAGCTGGAGCTTTAACATCTAGCATACTGATAATCAAAACTCATGGTTTATGGTGTGTGTTGATTCCCCGGAGGGTTCTGGAAGTAATGTATGTCTCTTACCAGCATCATTTCATATCTGGCTAGGAAAACAGTTCTAAGCAGGAGCTTTAACCAAAGCATCAGGCATCAGCCAGGAATAAAGGCAGGAGGTGTCTCTTCTGACGGTTCATTGATCTGATCAAGCAAGGCAGAGTCTCTGTTTCACACAAAAAAAAAAAAAAAAAAAAAAGATAGAAAAATGTCTGCTTGCACAAAATATGGCCAATCAGGAAATGGGCCAAAATCAGTTAGATAGTGCCTAAATGTTGCTGCTTGTGAAAGTAACAACCAGACTGCAAAAGATGGCTTCAGATATCTTTTGCATACTGTATGTGAATTTATTTTCCTTGGGCTTCTGTTTTATGCATTGTTATGGTAATCTGTTATTGTTCCTCTTGCATATTTTTTTGCAGGCTCTTTGGCAGTGACTCCTGCATCTATCACAGCTCAGTTTTGCAGCATGCAGCGGAAAGGAGACGATTCTGATCTATAATTCTGTCAAATGACACTCCTTAAGATATTGTATAAGCTTATAAAGGTGAATTTATGCTTCTGGCTTTTAGTTCTCTTTGTGTCTGAGCTACTTTGATGCTTAAGAATCTTTCAGTAAAAGGAAATAATATGCACCCTCACCACTTGCTAGGGCCATGAGCTCTTAGAGTTTCTTTGTAGGTGGACTGATACTTTCATCTCTCCTTTCCTAAAAGGCAAAAGAAAATGCCTGAAGAACGTAAATCTGACTGGAAAATTGCACCCCAATTTTGGTAACATCTTAACAGGCAGGGCAACAGAAATTCAAACACATTGAGAGACGCAGAGAAAAATTGGCAATGAAAAAGTTATCAGAGACAAACTCCGGAGAGTGCAATCTTCTTTTCATGCAGAGAATAAATCCAAAAGTGGGTGGAGGAGTGCAAGCTCACATTCACTACTCTTCTCTATTAGAGACACACTGTGGTCCTTGAGAACATGAAGGAATGGTAACGCATCTGACAGCATAGAGTGCTAGATGCTGAAACCCAGATAAAGTTCTAGATGCTTGATGCTGGTTCTAGAACCCTGGTTCCCCCTCCTGACCCTCAGCAGCAGTGTTATCTTGGTCCAGACACTTTTCTTTCTTTCCCTTCTCATCTTTCATCTCACCTTTTCTATGTAGACTGCAATCTCTCTGGAGGAAGAGTCTACTACATGTCCATGCCACACCTGACTTGGTTGACTCTGATCTTGTGCCAGAAGAAGAATGCAAAAATCTTCAGCTTGACACTTAGCAACACAGCTGGAAATCTAGAGAGGAACAAATAGCACTGTTGGTTCCTAACTGTTCCGCTATTTGAATGGAATATTTTCCTGAAGACCTCCAACTAGATTTGTGGCATTGTACCTTTCATATCTGCTCTCTCTTGCTTTGCCTGACTCTGATCACTTAAAAAGGAAATCTATCCCAGATCCTTTTGTGCTTTCCCTACTGTAGTGTTCCTTTTTGTTACTGGATAGAACCCCAGCTGCGACAGAAACTCCCACTGCTCTGTCCTTGCTGAGAGGAAACAGTGCTTCCCCACTGGTAGAGGTGTTCTTAATGCAATTCTAAACCAAAGGCATCCCCTGTGCCATGAGGTGTACTGCATTTACTTTGTTCGTTTAGCAAGAAATGGTGATTCAAAGCTCGCTGCTCCCACTGCAGCCCTCTTTGTCCTCAGTAACTATCATAAGTCCCCTCCCTTAATTTCAGCCTCCAAGTTGCAGCCATCCGCAGCCATGCTGAAACACCTTTTGCTTTGCAGCAGATGGCAATGCAGCACTGCCCACTGCCAAGATGAGCCAGTTCATTCTTCCATCATCTGCATCTTACTATGAAGCAGCAGACAAAGAGGAAAAAAAAACACTTGGCAGATGATCTGTGGCAGGTACTTCCTGTTGTAAGGCTCTCAGCAATCTGAGCACACTGATTCAAATAACTAAGAAGTAAGCAAATGAAGAAGTCTAGAGACAGCATGCAGCTGGCCCTCTTGCTAGTTCTGATTGACATGGTTGACACAATCCTAAAGAGAAACTTCAGAGTTACCTAAAATCCCAACCCTTTTATTTTAAACAGCTCTTATTTTCCCTTGCTCTTGGCAGAGGAGGGGGAAAGCGTGTGTCCTCAGCACACTATTTGAATGGAATATTTTGCTGAAGGCCTCCAACTAGATTTGTGGCATTGTACCTTTCATATCTGTTTTCTCTCCCCCACTCTTATCACATCATGTCTCAGCATTAGACTGGCTTTTGCTGGATGACTGCACATGATGTTGTAGAATCAAAAACTTTAGCTTTTAACAAACAAGCCTAAACAAACTTTTAGTTGTAGCAAAAACAAAAGCAACCTTCAAATGGGGAATCAGATATCACAGCAAGGAATGAACAAGTTATCTATAGACAAGCTGAAACTGTAACTCTAAAGAGAGTGAGAACTACCTTTATTAGCTCCTTGGTTACCTGTGGACGCCAGGTGCCCACCAAAGCTGCTCTATCACCCCCCTCCTCAGCTGTACAGGGGAGAGAGTATATGACGAAAGACTCATCAGTTGAGATAAGGACAGGGAGAGATCACTCTCCAGTTACCGTCATGGGCAAAACAGACTCGACTTTGGGAAAATTAATTTATTACCAATCAAACCAGAGAAGGATAACGAGAAATAAAACCAAATCTTACTCACTCCCCCCACCTGCCTCCCCCTCTCTGCCTCCTTTCTTCCTGGGCTCAACTTTACTCTTAAATTCTCTACCTCCTCTCCACCAGCAATACAGGGGGATAGAGAATGGGGCTTGCGGTCAGTTCATCTCACGTTGTCTCTGCCACTTCTTCCTCCTCACACCCTTCCTCTGCTCCTGCATGAGGTCCCTGTCATGGGTAGACAGTTCTCCACAGACTTCTGCAACATGAGTCCTTCCCACAAGCTGCAGTTCTTTACAAACAGCTCCAGCGTAGAAACGGGGTGCAGTCCTTCAGGAGCAGACTACTCCATCATGGGTCGCCCACAGGGTCACAAGTCCTGCCAGCGAGCCTGCTCCAGCGGTGGCTCCTCTCTCCATGGGGTCACAGGTCCTGCCAGGAACCTGCTGCAATGTAGGTTTCCCAAGAGGTCACAGCCTCCTCTGGGCATCCACCTGCTCCAGTGTGGACCTCCATGGGCTGCAGGGTGACAGCCAGTCCCACCATGGTCTGCACTACGGGCTGCAGGGGAATCTCTGCTCTGGGCCTGGAGCACCTCCTGCCCTCCCTCTTCACTGATCTTTGTGTCAGCAGAGTTGTGTTGCTCACATGTTCTTACTCCTCTCTCCTGTCTGCTGTTGCATGGCAGATTTTTTGCCCTTCTTAACTATGTTATCCCAGAGGCGCTACTGTTGTCACTGATGGGCTGAGCTTTGACCAGCTGCCGGTCCCTCTTGGAGCCACCTGGCATTGGCTCTATCAGACAGGGCTCAAGCAGCTTCTAGCAGCTTCTCACAGAAACCACCCCTGTAGCCCCCCTGCTACCAAAACCTTGCCATGCGGACCCAATACACTGTGGAAAGCTGACAACAGTGTAGAGATTTGCAAAGGCAAAAATCAGGGGTCATTTACCGAATGAGTTCCTCTGTGTCAAGGACACGAGTCAGCTCTACTCAACAAACTATTTGACTCTTCTTCAGATCTGCATTGTCTTGTCCTTACCAATATCCTAGAAAAACGATGCCTCTACCCTTAGACTTTTCACCATTTTTCTAGTTTCTGGAGAAGTAGCTGTAGCACACTGTCAGCCTTTCCAGTTGCTGAGGTAGAGCTGGGCCAGCACATGGATTCCTTTCACAGACACCATAGTGAAATTACTCCATTGGATCTTTGTTTTGTACCTGATTTTATGTCTGGTGAACAAGGCAGGCAATGGACGTATAACAGGAGTGATAGACATTCAGATATCTCTTGATGAAGGTTGTGTAACTGGCATCCAGGGCATTATGGTATTGTCAGAGTGTCATCTATACCAATGGTGATGCCATTTCTGACACTTTTAATATCAAATGGTATTAATCTGACCTTCTGCCAATGGCAAAACTGAGAAAGATTGATTGTGGTGGTGCTGTCAATTCATAGAGATACAGTGTTAAACTTTTTCTTATCCTTCACATCCATAAGATTCTCTAGCCTGGGGATGTGATAGGACAAAAAAAACCAGAGAAGTGATTACAAAGTTGGGGATGGTTATCTCATTATTGTTATCAAAAAACAAAAAAAAAATAACAAGCACTTGAGGCAAATGCCTTCCCAGAACAGCTGTGAAGCTACAAATCTGACTTTTCTCTGTGCAACATGAAGTTGAAAAATAAATCCTGAAAACAAATTATATTTTGCTATGTGCTTATTATTCAAATACTCAGAGATACTTTGACTGAAAGTATCATCTAGAATTTTATTTCTCATTCCCTCTATGTGCTTTTAACCACTTAAGTTAAGGAACATCAAGAGCCTTCAACTAGCTCAGGCCCACATTGTGCTTAGTTTAGTACAAACTCATATTTTCTGAAGACAGTAATTTCCAGTTTCCTCTTTTGGAGCTAAGCAACATTTCCTATGGCCCTCTGAATGTCTTCAAAATAATAGACCAAAGCTTCATAAATACGAGCGCAGCCTTCCCTGCCCTGTGAAACTCTGAATCTGTCTTAGAAATGGGTACTCCAAGCTCCCTCAATAGTAAATAGAGATGGGGACTTCTGGATGATGATTCCCATTCCAAGACCCGAAGAATTTTGGAGAGGTCCCTGTTCCTGTTCTTTTACCTTCATCCCTTAGATAGGGCTTTGGCAGAAGAAGAGATCTGAAGATCCTGATTCAAGCAGTGCAGAGCCATTGCCTCTGCTGGATTTGCTCCTCATCGATGATGTCAGAAGGGGGAGAACAAGGGGTCAGGTAGTCAGGATACAGATCTCAAGGGTGAGCCTTCAACAGCAGGCAAGTTAGTACAGCTGAGAGACAGAGAGCAAAGTAAGGACATACTAACACTAACCTGCAGTTTGCTCAGTGCTGGTTTTACTCTACAGAGAGAGTTTCTAATCTGTGTTTTGGCTGAGTGGGAACCACTTAAGTCCCATAGTGCTCCAACCATGCTACCTCATTAGCAGTTCCTGGAGTAGAGGGGGCATCTCTGTTCCCTTTGGCATTGCCTTGGAAAAAGCAGTTCTTCGCTGGCAGCATTAAACCCATTTTCAACCTGCAGAATGGATCCCACTACACTTACATCAAAGCAACTTGGGGATTTTTGCAATCTGCCTTATATTTTTAAGGTAAGGTTTACGTTGATATTTTCGAAGCTTGATGACTCTCTTTAAAGATGTTGCAAATTTCAGCTTCCTTTTTTTTTTTTTTTTAATGCAAGTGAACCAGGAAATCAGTTGCATAAAGCATTACATTTCAACTTGTTTAGAAATTTCATTTTCCAGGGAGTTCAACAAATTGTTCAAAGTAAAGAGCATTTCTGCTACAATAAGTGCAATGCTATATTGTAAATCAAATTAGGCAAAAGATAACGTCACTTAAGTATCCAAAATAAATATCCAAGCATTCAAAAAAACCCCAAACAACAACCACAACAACAACAACAACCAAACCAAACCAAACACCACACATACAAAAAACAAAACCAAACCACAACAAAACAAAACCAAAAACAAACAGAAAAAAACCATGGGAAATACAAACTTCATAGTTAAAAGGTTTGTTTCATCTTCTCATGTCAGGAACTAAGATTTAACTTTTATTAAAATCAGAAATATGCTATCCTGGTGCATACTTGTGAAACATCCGTAATAAATTTTTGCTGACTTGAAAAACAGAATAGACCATGTAAACTATCTCAGCTACATCCAATGGATCATTTTATATTTCCAAATACACAGAAAACTCAAGCCATCAACTCAGTAGCGAAAAACCCATAAAGCGAGAAAAGCACATTAAAATCATGTATAACATAACCACATTTATTTAGGAGTATATTCCAGTATCAGATGGCAAATTTCAACAATGCAAAAGCTGCTGTTACTTTTGCACCAACCTAATATTTTGCTGAGCTGCAAGAAACAGCTGGACACAGAATTCTCTGCCTGGGTGAACACAGGCTTGGCTATTTGGATACAGGCAAAAAAACAGGGAAAATTATGTGATATCAGGCTTCAGTCGCAGTGTTTTAGACAAGACTCCATGAAAACAGGAAAGTATGGACAGAAATATGATGGCTAATTCTAAAGATTTATCAATTCAATGCATCAGAGTTTGACACAGTGCAGATACTTCGAACTCTTGGAGATAGGTATTTTCCTACATATTCAGCAGTTTTAAGACACTGAACTGATGTCTTTAACAAGCTATTTTTCCTCCAGTGCTCTGAGTTCCTGTCCCAAAAATGCAAGTAATCACACTAAAATATTATACTTCTGAGCATATTTTTCTCAGACTTCGTCTGTGCATTTTTCAATCTTAAATAAAGCTGACTTTATTAACTGTTAAAAGCAAAGCTAGCAATAGTCTCCATGTCAGAAGCAACTCATGCTAACTGCATGCTTTAAATGCAAGGCTATCCTGTAGGGCCATCTATATAAAATGGAAATGCACACAGATGGAAATGAAAATAGAAAAAAGCCTTGAAAATCTTTTTCACACAAGCTCTTCACTTGAGCTTTCTTGTCCGTAGAGGGAGGTGATACAGAGTAATTTCTGTGTCCTAAGCTCGAACTGTACCTACTAGTATTTTGCTATGTCACAATTTCTCCTTTCTGTGACTTCTCAAGTAGATGTTATATGGCAAAATGTAATTTCAAACAATTATTTGCTTCACAGTGTTATCTTTTCCTAGTCATCATTTGTTATGCTAAATGAATGTCAAGTTTATTAGCACATTTGATATTGTTAATAACCATGTTTCAATACAATATGAGCCAAGATATTTCTGCATGCCTGATAAATCAGTTACTTCATTTCCAGATTTACATGAACTGTGGGCAGCAATGAAAAGCACCAGGATTCAAATATACCAAAATTACAATTTACTACCTTAATCTGAAATGTGAAAGATGCCTCTTAGGGTGATTAAATCAAAGAAACAGCTGACTCTCTCCACCCTTTGTCACATGCAGATACTGGAAAGAGCAAAGAAAATTTAGTATTATCACCAATCCAAAAGTCAGGATCCATATTGCAATAATAATTCTGTGTGCGAAAAATACTACAATAATCTAATTTGCACAGATCCGTGAATCGAAAGATCCAAATCACTGGAAACTTCGCAATTCTGATATATGATTTAGGACCTTCAGTAGACAACTTAGACTTGATTATTCTATTCTATTGAGGAGGCATGAAGTTTGTGAGAAAGTGATTTTTTTCAATCTAAAAAGTTTTTTTTCTGCAAAAACATATTTTTCTCCATTTTTTTCCTTTTTTTCCTTTTTTTTTCTCTTTTTTTTTTTTTTCCAGATAACTTTATCAACATGTCTGTTTTGCATTATTTGGAAACCCTAAAAGAAAGTTTGAATTTCAATCTGGACTGAAATTCACTACATTGCTGAACTAGTCTTACCCTTCTGTCTCACATCAATTCAATGTAAACTGTAGTACTCCGCAGGGTACATTGCCTCCTGGCAATTGTAGCTGGGTATCCTATTTTTTTCTGGGATAGAGTTAATTTTCTTCCTAGTAGCTGGTATAGTTCTGTGGTTTGGATTTAGAATGAGAATGATGTTTTGGTTGTGCTAAGTAGTCAAGGACTTCTCATCTTCTCACACCGTGCCAGTTGCACAAGAAGCTGGGAGGGGGCATAGCCAGGACACCTGACCCGAATTGGCCAAAGGGATATTCCATACCATATGATGTCATGCTCAGTGCATATTTTGGGGGAAGAATAAAGAAGGGGAGGATGTTTGCAGTGATGGTGTTTGCCTTTCCAAGTAACTGTTACGTGTGATAGAGTCCTTCTGTCCTCAAAATGGCTGAACACCTGTCTGCTCATGGGAAGTAGTGATGAATCCCTTGTTTTGCAGCTTTCACTTTACCTATTAGACTGTCTATCTCAACCCATGAGTTTTCTCACTTTTACAATTCTCTCCTCCATCCCATCACGGGGGAGTGAGCAAGCGGCTGTGTGGTGCTTAGTTGCTGACTGAGGTTAAACCACTACATTGGGAAATCTTACACACTCATCTTCCCCATGTTCATTCTGCACCTTCTAACATGCAATTAATAGGGGAATACCACATGGCTGATACAAAGGGAGAGATCACGTGCAGCACTGAAGACATCACTTGTCCAGAAAACACTGCACATAGAAGACAGCAGTGAAAGATCTGGAGAAAAAGGACTGAGAGCAGTGTGCTTTGCTTAGCTCTGGTGATGAAGAGACGGAGCCAAGGACAGAAAGTCTCCCTGATTCACTCTCCCATCTCAGAAAGTGAGCAGGTCCCAGAGGCCCAGATCCAAGAATTCCTACTGCAGAATTGCTGCACAGAGCAAGAGGGCAAGATGTGCAGTGGAGAATGAGATGAGCCTTTGTGGCCATTGTAAGAGAAATAAGAGAGAATGCAGATGGTGAAACTGAACTGAGGCCCAAGCTCTGAGTTATAAAGAAGTGGGGATGTGAGGACATGTTAGCAGAGCATAGACTCCATTTCTTGTCCTGCTTCACCTTTGACCAATCTCACTTCATCAAAGAGAAAGAAAAGCTTCTGTGTTGCTCACTTTGTCATGTTAAAGTCTTTAGAGAGTAGCGAGGTGGGGGGGAAGGTGTAGAGAGTTCAGAGGAGGGTGATGAGGCTGGTGAGGGGTCTGGAGCACAAGTCTTATGGGGAGCAGCTGAGGGAACTGGGGCTGTCTGGCCTGGAAAAGAGGAGGCTGAGGGGAGACCTTATCGCTCTCTAGAGCTACCTGAAAGGAGGCTGCAGCATGGAGGGTGTTGGTCTCTTCTCCCAAGCAGCAAGTGATAGGATGAGAGGAAATGGCCTGAAGTTGTAGCAGGGAACGTTCAGATTGGATATTAGGAAACATTCCTTCATGGAAAGGGTTGTAAAGCATTGGAACAGGCTGCCCAGGGAAGTGGTTGATTCAACATCCCTGGAGGTGTTTAAAAGACATAGAGATGAGGCTCTTAGGGACGTGGTTTAGTGCTAGAGTTAGGTTATGGTTGGGCTCGATGATCTTAAGGGTCTCTTCTGACTAAAATGTTTATATGATTCTATGATTCCATGTTATCTCTAGCTGACCTTAACCTACCCCCTGACCTGCACAGTACCAGTCAAGACTCCTAGCTGTATATCACAGAGCTCAATAAAGACCAGAACGAGGTGTTGGCAGGAGAAAGATGAAAAGGCAACAATATTTTCCATGAACTCAGTAAATTCTCTGGGGAAAACAAGCAAACAGACAAAAAACCCAAAGCAAGCCTTTTGAAATTATTTAATAACTGTGAGATGAGCTGACTACTGGGCTGTCTTTTGAGATTTGAATGAAGAGAAGGTCCTCAATACCATCAGACATGATTGTCTCCAGTCATTTCATTCAGAGATGCCGCTATTTGTTTTGATTTGTTTTGTTTTGTTTTGTTTTGTTTTGGTGGGGTCATTTTTCAAGCTTTATATTCTGTAGTTACTGAGATAGAAAGGTTAATGCCACAGGCTAATTAGGAACTGCAAACTGACCATGTGAAGTCACTAGCTAGATATCATTGTTCTCAGTGTATATAAAGCATCGTGGATAGACATGAAATGTTAGTTTCGTGCCTGTGTGCCAAAGCAGGGCACCAGACAAGTGACATTTTCCTGAGATCACGAAATTAAAGTCATACCAGGACATCCTGCTTAAGCAAGGATTACAAAATGCATCAAATCATGTTTATCCATTCATAACCAAAAGAACACACTTTAATTACACAGAGCAAATGGCAACACCTGTATGGGGTGACACACAAATGGTGAAAATTATAACTACAGAAAATTCATACTGCTGCACTGGAAGAAGAAAGTGTTTTCACTTGGGAAAACCACAACTCTTGGCATTAAGCAATGTTACCTCTGTTCATATTCTTCATGCTGTTGCATTATGGTGCTCAGTGTTACTTCACATCAGTGCATGGAAAGAGAAATAAATGAACTAAGACCAAAGCCAGCAGAGATGCCTTCACCCATGTAATTTTATTGACTTCAGAGGGATGGAAATAAGTGGGGTACTACATACACCCAGGTTGCATAGGTGGAATATAATATAGAATTTCATGTGTCCTATAGTAACCCTCAAGAAAATTTGCCTTTATATCTGGTGGAAAGAAGCCTCTATATTTGCAGCAGACCTGCCACCAACTCAAGCCATAATTTAAATAAAACAAAACAGGACAAACATTGCCATAGCCTTTGCTCTTTGGATAATATTACCAGCTCTCCCAGGCTTCAGTGTAAGGAGCTTAACTCTGCAGCATTTCTGCGACTAATCTCATCAGAGACTACTGTGGCAGCCAGGCTTTCCTAAGACAGTCTAGGGGAGGATCCCAGGAAACTAGTGAAAGGCAGATGGGGAAGCACTGCATAAAGAATATGGAATAAACATTCAAGAGCTCAATAGAAATCCCAGGTAAAACAAACAAATAAACAAAAAAACCCCAAACCAAACCAAACCAACCAAACGCACACACACAAATCAAACCCAAGTCCAGTCTCCATGCCTCTTTGAATTCAAAAATATTAAAATCCCATTTCTACTCTTTCATAGATTGAGAGAAGGTAAATGTGTGTCAGAGGAATCCAGTGTAGACATGAATGTAAATAGCATATTTACTACTGGGCTTCCTGTTATTTTAAATCTTAAGATCCATTTTGCACTTCAGAAATGCTACTGTGATAATGGTGAGTTCACCAAATAGTGTGACTCCATCATCCTAAAAATTACTTCAGCCAGGACCTCAAGGCAGCATAAAGTTGCCTTATTAAGAGGTTCATTAAAACAAGCCTTTCTCTTTAATTTTGTTTCTCTGGAAAAAAATAAAAAAAAAAAAATTCACCTGGCTCAAAATAATGGATGATAAGAGAGGAAATCCACCTCAGGTTGGAATGGAGACCCAGAAACCTAGAACATTTCAGATTCTCCTAGGGCCTTCAAAACAGAGCAAGAAAGACATACCATAGCAAGGGCAAAAAGATTAGATCCAGCCCACTGAGACAGATGGGTAGAGACCCTGGCAAGGTTGTAAACCTTCAAGAGGGAAAGGTGCATTGGTGGGAATCTGCTGTAACTTTTCTCTGGCTACAAGCTCCCAGAGTCATTTAAAATGTGCTGTCTCCAGTGAATTTCATCCGTATGCTAGGAACTCACCTGCTAAGGCAGCATTTTTTATTAAAAAAAAAAAGAAACAAAAAAGAGAGAATCTTACAGAAAACTTGAGTTTCTGACGATATGTAGGCACTGAAAAATTAACGTTGTGAAGACTAGACAAAATCACATCTGCTCATGATCGCAATATACAGGTAGGCCTCATCTTTTTCAGAACTGTTGCAAGACATGTCAGAAGAATAGGTATAGCTGGCTGGGAAAACATAAAAATGCATGACAGAGTAAATATTCATCCATCCATATCTGTCCATCCATCCATTTATTGATTTTGTACACATCCTGACAACAAGATATGCTTCTAGCTTCCTTTCTTTCTCCCCTCACACATCAATCCAGGCAGTTACTGGACATCATAATTATAGTAAGCTCTTAAATCCCAATAAATACTACCAAGCTGGCTACTCAGAGGCTTCCATGCCATCAACTTTCTAACACAGTAATGATGATTAGTCTATATCACATCTGACTGCTTTTAGAGGTTTACGCTTTTATTGGACTCGGGAGGAGGGAAGGAATACTGGCAAAAATGGGAAGGAGATATTTCAGCTTGGAAAGAGATTTAGAGGCTATGTTTCCAAATTTTGACTTAAAAAAAAACCTGGCAGAATACACATGTAGAGATGACTGTTGTAAGGGTCTGCTGTTCTTTCAAACAGGGCAGTGAAGAAGAAAATGATGCCTCTGCAGCTGTGTGGGCTCTGGGATACCCAGTGCTGTAGAAAGTTTATCACTGGCTGGCTCATGTCATGCAACATGAGCTCAGTTTCTCAGCCCGTGCTTGTCAAAAGAGTAAAAGGCTTGGCTTGATATTCACATCATGGTTGTGTTTAAATTGGATTGCCCAGCACCTCCAGTGTATGTGCTCAAGGTTTTCACCACCAAGGGCAAAATGAGAACCAGGGTGGGGAGCAGCGAAAACAGGACCAGGAATGTATCACCTCCCACCCTCCACCTGCATGTTGGCCAGACATTATCTCAGACATTACCTCAGTCTTATATCTGTTCTGGACAGTCCTGGGCTGTCTCCTTCCTCCATCCCATCTGGTCTGCATCCCAGTCCAAGAAAATTGTACAGCTACCTCCAAGTCCAGCATAGTTCACCACAAAGTTTAGGAAACACAAACTAGTTCCTCTTCCATCCAAAACTGACAGAGTTTAAACATTTTCCTGGGGCTCTGAGGAAAACGCTTTCTGTATATCAAATTTCTGATGATTCAGAGCTTACTCAAAGAGAACTTCTCTCCAGCACATCTCACAAAAGGCATCATTTAGTTTTGCTGCTTTAAGATCTTTCCATTCTGCTGCAGCAGCAGAGTAGGACCATGATGAGAAAGAGGAGGGAAAGAGGCAAGATTGGTGACTGTCTGGCACTCCAAATAGCTGAAAGGTGAGGGAAAGATCCTGGCACATGGCAGGTCAAAAAAAAATCTAGGCAAGGCTGATAAAACTGCAGATGAGAGCAACATGCTTTAGTAGGGAGTGCAGGACTTAGCCTGTATAAGCAATATATAGGGTAGGGCTTTATGAACTAATAGGGTAGGTGTACAAAATGGCATGCTTATGAAGTGATATGGCAGTCAGGAATAAAAGATAGTTTAATTCCTGTCTACAAGATGACATTATGAGATGCCTATAAGTGCATATGATTGGGACAAAATGAAAGAGGCCAAAGATATGTCAGCTGAAGAGGAAATCAGTTGAAACGGTCAGCCTGACTTTCTTCAGCAAATTGCAGTTCAAAGGCTTGACCACTGAGGAAGAAAAAAAGGAAGGTTTTGGAATTGAGGTTATTTTATATTCCTCATGTCATTCATGACTGATCTACAGAAGAAATGTTCATGTTTCTACTACTTAGAAGTGCAATATACCTTTAAGCTCATGTTTATTTGTTGTTTATATGCTTACTTCCACTGACATAGAGTATATTTAGAAATAGCTGCCTTTATAAATTTCAGTGTCTCCCTCTGTGAAAAACGGAACCACTTCAAGAGCAGAACGTGGCAGCTGTTTAGCAGCACACAACGCTCCTGTGCATCACTTTAGGCTACTAAGGATTGCAGGTTACCATATCTAATTGCTATCGCAAGATGAAAGCTTAGATACTTAGGCTATAATTAACCACATTGAATTTGAGCGGTAAGCTAAGGTTAATGGTCCTACAACACTTGAGAAAAGTGTAATTGATCTCTTAGAGAGCATAAGTGATTAGGATATCAGTTTGTGTCACTGGAAAGATAGTGCTGTCAACAACACAGTGTCTACTAACAGTGTACACAGTGCACCAGTTCTGTACCAACCTAATGAAATGGATGTCAGTTACCCAGTGCTTAATACCACATTTTCCAGCACCTTACAAGTATGGACATAGACTGACTCTATTATATTGTGTGTTTGTCAAACCAGATGAACTGCTTGAATAGGGATTCATACATCTCATAATAATCCTTTCCTTTCCTCCACCTCCCAAGGTCAGTTGATGCTGCTATCCCCATTTTAATTAGATATGGCATTAAGCAAAGACACTATATGAGCTAAGCCTGAGACAGAGCTACGCTATATTGCCTAAACCACAAGCAGTTAAAATGATGTTGCATCTAAGACAGTAAAGCCTGAGTCACAGCACATGGCAAACTGAGATCTCTGTGTTAATGTGGACTTCCACTTATGGACTTGCCTCAACACCACAAAAAAGATAACTTGTCAGAGGAAGGAAATTAAAGACAGATCAGATGAACCCCAGGGTGGGATTCCAGCATGGAAGAATCTCTCCCTGGAAATATGAAGTAAAGAACAACAAAAAATATTAGTATGATCAGATTAAACCAGAATTACTTTCCAGAACACTTCAGCAACTGGGGAAGAACTGTTCAACTGAAAGCGTTTTCTTCCCAACAAAGCAAAACAAAACAAAAATTGTTTATAGAAGCCTCTCCCATTTCTCCACAGGTTCATTTCAATTCACTATCTTAGCTACCCCATCACACAAACTGATTATTCCAAAGCAACCAATGACTGTAATTGCATGCCCTTTCTAACACAGATGTGTGCCTAAATTTTCTTCTCAACAATTAGTTGTATTTCTACTTCAGCTTTTCACCGTAGAACAGAAATAGATCTTATCTGACTCCAAGTGGATTGTTAGCAATGAGCGGATTAGAGAGAAAACAGATGTTGGGTCAAAAAAGATGTACTTCTACTTGCATTTTTAATCAGAATTTTTGTCCCTAAATTAAGAAACACAGTTCACTGCAGGCAGCCAGTGTGAACCTATCCAGGGCTGAATGTGTATCTAAACTATTGCTGGTGTGATTTTGACAAGACTATAGATTCTGCCCCAAAGATAACCTCAAAGTATTTTTTCCTGTCAGTGTCTGCCTAGCAGTGTCTCAAATCCCAGCAGTAATGATGGATAAATCAACTTCTAGAGGAGGACCAAAATTTGCAATCTTTCCTCATACCATGAACCTCCCTAAAGTCAGCATCACACATCAGCCAGACCCTGACAGTGGGGTCTGCTTCATGGACAGGCTCAACCTTGGAAGTAATCCCATTTGACTCTGTTCCCACACTACCAAGGAAACGGTTCCTGTGGGAAAGACCCCAACACAAAAAAAAAGGTAGGCACTCCTCCAGAAATGTATAGTTTTCAACATCAGCAGCATTTTCTGCATGTTTAGGGCTTTGCTCATTCGTGTACCCAGGACCACTGATAACTTAAAGGAGCAATTAATCAAATGCATGCAAGACACTTTCCTGTTAAGAACAGTCCTCCCTCAAGATTTTTCAGCCTGCTGCACTTGGATTTTAAGAAACTAAAAGTATATGTCTCTTATCAGATGAATACTGGATTCTTGCAGCATTGGTCCAACAGTCATGCAGGTTGTACTATGTGTTTGGTCAGTTTTGCCTTGTTTCCCTGGTGTCACACACACAGCTGAATATCTCTATAAGAAAGGTGAATGTGAAAAAGTTATATTCTTCTGTTTTCTAATAATGGAAATTTAATTTTTTACACAAATGAAGACAGTTGGATCATAGTCACCGTCTACCCATGTTGTTAGAAATTCCTCTGAAGTCATCAGTGTTATGTAGAGTGGTACACAATGTGGAGAATGCATACAAAAGATCTCATTCAGAGTTCTGGCAGAGTGAGCTGCAGTTAGGTAAGATTTTAGCCCCCATGTATCTGTCTTCTCTGCTGACAGTATACATTAAAGCACTTGCCAATAAATCATGAACCAAAATATAGTATTTCTTGCAGGGCTCTGGTTTAAAAGCATATGAACTGTGGCAGTAGAGACTCAAACTCCTGTCTTCTTAACAGCAACTAGAGGAGAAAAAAAAATTCAAAGACACAGTATCTCCTGGGTTATCCAGTCAGTAGCAGAAACTTGTTAGCAGAAGAGCAAACAGTAATGTATGCTGAATGTTGGTAGCACCCGCAAATTCCAGAATACCAAGTATTCCTGAATCCTGGGTGTCGTTTTCATTTTTAAGGCTAAAAGAAAGCTTAAGACCTTGTGCTTGCATGCCCATATGACAGAGAATCTTGCCCATTAATTCTCGCATTAAGCCTGCAACTTGCCTAACCAAGAATAACTTAAATTAAATGGCAGCACAGTGGCTAGGAAAGATGCAGGTTAGTATTTTGCCAATTAAGCAATAATTTAACACAACTTTAATCCTAGGTATGTCAGCCCAGAGTGTGCTGGGCTGGGAAATCTTCTGTTTAATGTGTTTTCCATTGTTTTCCCAGTACCACTTGAAATTTCACTGAGGCAGCCTTTGCTTTTTTTTCTGTTCATTTATCTGCTACAAATATCTTTAATAAGATACTACAGCTGCAGTCAAGCAGCGTAAGACCACATGTGGATACCACTAGTCTTTACAGAAAAGAGCTGAACTCCCTTGCTTTCCACCAGTGGCGCAACCATACCAAATGGGGTGGCCCTATGTCTCTGAACAGATCAGTGCAAGGTACACATCGTCAATGTTCACAGTATTGGTGTTCATCTTCTTTTCTTCATCAGCCAGCCATCCATTAGAAAGGCTACAGTTGAATTTTCCATCCTCTCTGGAACAACTGCAGTTCTAAACTTGCACAGCTGTGAGAGCTTGATTTTAATGAAAACAACAACAATGAATGAAACACAGACTGCTGTGTTGCAAAGGGAAGTTCTGTCCAGCCTGAAACTCTTTGTCTAATCAGGTATGATACAAGAGACACCTTTTGTCCTTATGGCACTTCAATTGCTGACTGGAGCCATCTTCATTTTATAAGGGCTTATTGAGATCACACCTCAGGGTAGGGTAGTTTCAGGACAGATAACTTTGCTATTATGTCACTTAACAATGATTTAAGACAGGAAAATCACCTTTCAAAAATAAACGTGGACATCTCCCATACAGCAAAGCAAGTTCAAACTAGCCTTCTTTCTTGGTATATGTCTGGTCGAATGCACTGAATCTGCTAGGGGCCAAAATAACAGGTCAATAAAACATCTGGACTATGCCTTTCTGCACTCCCATTCTCCCAAACTCCCATCATCTTGCATATATATAAAACCAGTCTAAAATCACAGCAGCGGACCCTCAGCCAGCATTTACATGCCTAGCTCAGTAGTTGGTCTTTAATTTAAAACAAATAAAACCTTGAGCAGGTTGCTACAATGCATACCGTGCATTCCTATCCCTGCAAGGTGATGTAAGAAGCCTCAAACTCCAAGCCTTTTCAGATGGCCACAGTTTCTAGCATTTAATCAGGCCAAAATTCACTTAGCCCTTGAAATCAGGCAAGATCAAGCTTATGAAGTGTGGGAAGCTCCTTCAGCATTCATGCAGGGGCAATTTACTGTAACTTCAGTAATGAGTTCCTCCCATGAGGCACTTGCACATCTGAAGTACTATTTCCTGAGGTTGTCATGTCATTAATTTCCAGTGTTTACAGGCTGGCAGAGCTCTTGAATTTGCTGTGTGTAAAGGCTTTGAGATTATAATGTGTCTACTGTAGTGCATAGTGTGTATGCCAGGTCTTCAATACAACCTGCAATTTCTCTTCAGAAGGCATTTGCGTGGAGTTTAAGCAGCATTTTGGAAAAGGCGGAGAAGGTGAAGAAGACAGGAAAGGACAGTGTTGCATTGAACTCTTAGTATACAAAACAAAGACATTTATTAGAATCTTCAGCATCTTCTGTTTTCTTTCTCAGAGATGCCATGTTTATGATCAACATGTACATGGTACATTTGATACAAGATCTGTTGAGCTGAAGCTTTCCTTTGAAGGGTGATGGGAACTGTAAGTGCTGTGCCGTGCAGCCCACTTGTCCGCAGCTCATGCAAAATTTTAGTTTCACTCTAAAAAGTGGATGGCAGACCACCAGCTGTCTATTGTGAGCTAAAGGCACAAAACATATCTGCAGTCGCTTGTAATCAGAATGACAGGAAACCCACTTTGGGATGCACTGGATGCACAGATCATCTTTAAATTTGTTTTGCATGGATTTGTTAGTTCAAATACAGATACTTGAAGATATTTGCCTTGTGCTGCCATTTCCTTCTTCTGTCTCAGCTGTAGCACTGCAGTACTACTGAATTTCCTATCAGATTCTCCGTTGCATATATTTAATGTATTATGCAAAGATAAAAGGCTCTGAACCTTTTAGTAAGATTTTGAACCTTCTGTAAAGGACTTAGAAATAACTTGTGCCTGATCCAACTCATGCTAAAACCAATGGGATCCTGCTGACCTGAATCAGAATGGATTTTATCCCATAATATTGTGGTTGCAAATTAATATCATCCAAGCAGACTAAATAAGTTCTGAGGAAACAAGAAGAGAATCAAAGGCCTCATTTCAGTGTGGCCCAGAACAGAAAATTATTTATAAAGATTCTTTTACAATGATCATTTGAAATAAAAACCACGTGCACCCATGCTAATGTCCGAAGCAACTTTCTTCAGTTGGATAAAGAATAATTACAGGCATTCCAGCTGAGCAGGGACTCCAACAACTGAAAGACTGGCTGGTAAACCAGATCAGAAAATCTGCTGTGCATTCAGAAATTTTTGATTATCAACTTGAATTCCAGTGATTAAAATCAGAGTATATATTTAGAGATGAGGATACAAGTACCTTGAAGAAATGTGCTTTCAAATTCTCTTTTAAGCAGAAAGCTAAACACTTTCTCATCAAAATTAATTCTTTAATTTGAATTTTCAAATTCCCTCTAGGACAACCAGGAGTGTTTTTGCTTATATTAACCCAAATTAGGTTCAAAATTTTCATTTGTTTAACCACATGAACCAGTTAAATTTCAGTAAATCTGATAAAACTGCAGCTATTTGTTGGTGCTGTAATGAAACATTTTGTTTCAGATTGGAGTTTTGGGGGGTTTTTTACGTTTTAAAATAATAATGATGTCTGAATAGATTTTTTTTAACCTTAAAAGTTTTTTAATCAACTGAGTAAACAAAAAATGTAGTACTCCATCATATCTTCTATGAATAATTACGAAGTGATTTTAAGGCCTCAGCAATCTGCCTGGGAAACTACTGATTCTGATCAGAGGAGGGAAGATGTTGAAGACAAGGCAGCAGGTCAAACAGTGGAGTAAGCAGCATGTCAGGAAATGCAAAGAACGGTGTCATTTATTTTGTCCAGAAGTCTTTTCACTTGGCAGAATTGAAGAATCCCATTTTGTAGGAGAAACCCACAGGACTTTTAGATTTAAATTAATCACATCTACATTTTCAACCTGAAAAATCTGTATTTCTATTTCAGTGTGTGTTTTTGGTGGGGGAATGGCAATGGCACTTAATCACACCATAGGATTTGGAATTTATCATCAGAAAATTCCTCAAGACATCTAAAAAGTCCCCAGGGAACATGTTGACAATGTAATTGTTATTTGATAGATTTGTCATTGTTTTTCCCTGTATTCCTCTTTATGAATCACATTTTTAGTTTTTGAAAATGATTTTTTCTTTAGAGTTCTCTTTGAAATATTTACCTTTTTTATTCCCACAAAACCAGTAGATTTATATGTACATCTCATGCAGTTTTGACTTTTACAGCCTAGAATATTTGGCATTTCCACAAAGTTAAGTTTACAGATCACTTTTCTGTTGATTTCTAATATTGCTGTAAAGTAGTAATTTCATAATATATTGTTGTGTAGTACCAACCAGGCAGCCTAAATGATCTAGTAGTCCCTACCTAAACAGTCTACAATCCAAACAGATAGAGATAATGTTTTATGGGAAAATTATACTTGCATCGATCATGCAGATCATACAATACATGCCTGGATGTTAGACACATCAGCCTGTATCTGACTTGTCAATCAGCACACAACATCTATGGCAAAAGTGTGAATTGATCTCAGTTTTCTTGCACACATGATCACACAAAAAAGGAGTGCCAATACTAGGATTCTACAGTTATTTTAAAATAACTTTCCAAATTAAAAAAAAAAAAGTAGTCAGGGCGTTGTCTGAAAATTAACTGGAAAGACACAGAAAATTTGTTGAATATAATTTTTTAAAAAAATATGACTTTTCTGAAACCTGCAGCTATTCTTTTAGCCTTGGAATCAAACTCTTCTGAGTCTTCAGGATGTCTGTTTTTCATGGAGATTGGATAACTCACAGCTTTTATTTGTACCCTTTGATATCTTGCTCAGGCACAGTGCCAGACAAATGAAAGTAATTAGCCTCCTTTCTAGTCATGCTCACTTGGAGGCTGAGCTCAACCACCCACCTACTCACAAGTCCTTGTCAGCATGTGATTTTTCACCTCTTTTCTCTTCATCCTTGCATTCTGCCATTTTCAACATTTCGTTAAACTCTGTCTATATGTCTTCTGCCTTTTTTTTGCCCAAGAAAGCTCAGCATTGCAAGCCTTGATAAGTAGATTTAACCTCCAGCAAGAATATCAAGTCTCACATGATTCAGGCACACAGCTAAGCTTTGCAAAATTAAGGGGCTAATTCATTTAATTGTCAAACAAAAAAAGTGAACTCCTACTCAGGTTTGCCTGAAATCACCTGTTTATTTATTTATTTAACATTTCAGTTTGAAACCAGAAGGTAATGTAAATGTGAGCAATAGTTCACTTCCCCTTCCTCCCCTTAAATTTTGATTTGTCAGGCCAATTTTTTATTCTGTCTTTTACTGCATGTGGGAAAAAAAAAAAAAGCAAAACCAAGACCAAAACACTTCCTTATATTTCAGATGGAAATTCAAAGCCTCTACTTATATATTAATCAATAAGTGATGTGATTAAAAAGCAATTAATACATTATCATCTAGCATGAAATCTTTGTATTGAACATTATAGTGTTAAGAAATTGTTCTGTAAAAAAATATTCTGAAATTTGATGAATTTAGCTAATCAGAGTGCAGACATATTTAACAGTGACTGACTCAGGATTCTGATAACCAAGATGCTTTAGAACATATCTGATTTTAAGTAGTGGAGCAGTTCAATTAATTTATGTAATATCTGCTCAAATGGTTAAGGTTAAAAACTTGCATAATGAACATTTCATGAATCATGGCCTCAAATCTAAATCTGTTTCTCAGAATAAATGTTTTTTTTTTTTTTCCTTCTTTTTCCTCAGGAACTTACTTAAGTCTTTTTCAAAATTTGTGTGTTGCAATAAATGTTGCTAATATTTTGCAACCTGTGAAATGCTCTGAGTTAGCCAACAGTTATCCAAAAGTAAGTAGAAGGAAAAGTTTTCTTCTTTCTTCAGAACACATTTTTCCCAGCTTTACTTCATGTCCATCCTCATGATACTGAAGATAATCTTTAATGTACAAATGTCCTTTTATCATGAAATTCAGTTTGGAAATGGTCCAGCACTCATATTTGCTGTTAGTTTTGACCAGTCCAGGGTCTAATTATAGAGCTTCTGCAGCATCTTCTGGGAGAATAAAACCCATAGCACAAGGAAAATATCAACTAAGTCAATCGTTCCAACTCTGCATTGGTCTTCTGTAGATTCATTGCATTCTCAATGACCGCTTTCTTATTTAACTTTAAATGCATGGACAATTGTGCGCATCCTCAAGGCTCATTTGAAGAATTTAAAAGCACTCAAACAATAATCATGGTGTAGAGAATGGTAGGGAAAAGCAAGCCAGCAGGCAGTCCTCCTTGTGAGCTGGTATTGCCCAACAGGACAATCTGTGCTCTCCCCCTCTTTGAGAAATGTCTAAATGCTGTCCCAGGATGGGGAAAGGAGAGACTAAAGATAATCACATGCGCCTTGTTTCTCCAGGAGATGGAGCAACAATTAAGGCTCTAAGTGGCATTTTGGAACAAGGCTCTGTAGCTGGATACAGGACAGAGATAAGTTAGTCATAAGCGCAGGTGAAGAGTAAGCCTGCATTAGTCACATCACAGATAATAACAGCTGGAAAATGATGACATGTGAGCCTCATGTTAAACCCACTTATGCTTAATTCTCTGCGCTGAATATAAATTGTTCTAAAGAACAATTCATTCTTACAGAACAGTTCTTCACATAATGCCACTAACATCTCTGTCACCTTGATTTAGGCCATTTAAATGTCAGTAAGACAAGTTAACAATGCCTAAGGGCAGCTTTGTCCTATTCACCAAAAATCTTGTTCTATCATATTCTATTTTTCTGCAGTGCCTCATGAAAACATCTAACTTTCTCATGCAGGGATAGATTTACCAGGAGAGGAGGACAGGATCTAGGAATGGTGATTCTGCTTTCTCTTCTCAGTATTCCTACCCAATGCAATATGCGCTGTAAAGTAAAGAATTGGGTTATAATGTATCTGGGTGCATTTCTGCCTCTGCCACCACTTTGCCTCTGCTGTATCCAGCCTGTCATGTGCAAATTCTTTCCTTTTGTTACGTCCACCCCTGAATCTCTCGATTCTCTAGAGGTGTGTTTTTATGTCCCAAGATGACAACTGATCAGCCATGGATGATGACGGAGCACAAGTCAAGTCTTCCATGAGAAAACAAGGTGCCCATCTGCCCTGAAACAGCTTTGAATGCCGAAAGGTCCACTATTTCTACCATCAGACAGGATTACTAGAAGTCAAAACCACAGAAAATACTATAAATCCATGCTGGTCTAGCAAGTTCTGTCACAGAGAAACTGGATTTTGAAGGGCAGAATATTCCTGGGGGGAGTTGATGTGTTGATATCTGAGAATGCAAGTTCAACAAAAAAAAAAGCGCTGTATTGAATTTTTCTTTTGGCAAAAGTGGATTTAGATTCTGACAGTATTAAAACTGCAGAAGTAAAGGTTTAAAATGTTAGCAGATTATTAGCAGCATAAAAAAAATGTGTAGAAGTCTTCACTGTTGAATTAATTCAGTGCTACCCTCTCAACTGCTCGCAACCCATTTGAAATGAGGCACTGAACCACCTGCCACATGGTCTTCTGATCTGCAGCCACAGGGTTGCATGGTCCAGACACCACTTGACCAGCTGTCTTCTACCTCCTGAGGTTACAAGTTTGTCCCACCTGCAGGAGAATTTCAAAGCAGGTGCTCAAAGACACCTTTGAAGTTCAAAGCTCTGAGAAGAGTTAAAACACATCCTATAAACCAATTTCCATTGGGTCCTGGGAGAGCTGTTACCACTTTTGCAGCTTTCTTTAAAGGTAATGTGTAGGCTGAGACAAAGAAAATATACTTTACGCCCTCTCCCAGAGACTGAACTTTTGAAGCATTGTTACAGCACTTTTTCTTAATGACTTTGTGTATTTGTCCCTGAAGAACAACAGCTTTATGGCCGAGGGGAAGAGAAAAATGTTATCTGAAGATGTTGTTTCTGGACGTTACTTTTAGAAAGCCTGGAGTCTGCTCCCACTAAAGTCAGCAAGAAAGTTATCACTGGCATCAGTGGGAACAAGACTACGTCTTGCATGTCTTGTTTACACAAGGCAGATAATGCCAATAAAAGGACTAAGCACTATTAACAACTAGCTGTAATAGATAACCCAGTAAGTATGGGATGTATTGTGTTACAACAGGGAAGGGGATAATTGTAGCTTAACGTTATATTAGGATGCTGTTTTCTCATAAGGGGAGTAAATTCTCCAATGGTTGAAACAAAGCAGGGGCTTAATTTATTTGTACTGAATCATATGGGCCCTTCTGCCCTCACCCCAGAGGACCATCCCTCTGGGAACAAAGGAGCCTGAAGATGCTAGTCTCGTAGCATAGGCACCTACATGGGGAATAAGCTAAACACTCTATCAGTAAGTTTGGAAGGCATTTCCCAACAGCAGAGGACTGATAAAGCTTGTGTCTCTCAGCTTTTGTTCACTCTCTTGGAGGTAAAAGTACTGTGACTGACACAGTAGCATCGCCCATTCCCTGCAAGAGCTGACCCCTCTTGCCCCACAAGGTTCCAATATTGCTGTGTTTCCTCCACATGCCCTGAATTTCTCTTCAGACTTTTCCTGTGAGTCCCAGCTTCTTCATTTAGCCATACAAAGGTTCAGTTCTGCACAGTCCATCTCTCTCCTATACCCTTGTCTCCACCCTTCTCTCTCAATCAGTTCTTAACCCCAGCCTTCCCCTTCCATTTCCCAGGGTCTTTATTGACCCAAATTCACCTTCCACCCTGCTCCACCCTGCTGAAGACCCTCTTCCATTGTCTCCTGGCTTCCCCTTTACATTTTCATCAGATTGGTTTGCAGCTTCATTCGCCGTTCCTTCTTTCTCTAATTTAATCACAGTATACCCTGTATCGCCTTTTGCCATGACATTTTTGCTTACCCGCTCCAATATCCTGATTTGAATTCCAACAGGTCCCCATCAGACTGCCACCTCTGGGCATGTCAAGCAAGAGGTTATGCAAAGCATCCCCATGAAGGCTTTGAATTTCTGAGCAGGAAACCAAAGGCAATGCTGTTCTCTCCACCAGCACATCTGATACCTCAGGGTATGGACTCACTACTCAGTTAAAATCTACCACAAGGATAGTCAGGTTGATCTTGTTTGCTCCACTGATCCTTTCATGAAGTATGATTCAAAACTGGACTATAGGGCATCCCTACCCTCAGAGAAGCACTTAGAAAGTGCTTTATGATCGACACATGACAAGAGTAGATCTACGTTTTTTGCAGGTGTACAGTTGTCTGCTTCATGACATAAGGGTCACCTCCATTCAGGGTGTTATTTGTGATCACTGAAGTTTTAAAATTGGGCCAACTATTTCATACCTGAGCCTCGTAAGAGTAAGCTGACCTTCACAGCACTCTCTTCCTTTCCTTAACTCCTACCCTAGCTGTTGCCACCTCCTAATTTCATGCTAAAACTCTGACAGTTGTCACTCCCTCCACTCTCCTGGCCCCACACACCAGGACAGCTGCCACGATCTTTCTCCTCACCCATTCCTACTCCAGCTCTTCTGTTCCCTTCAGCAGTGCTAGGGCTGAGGCTGAACAAACCCATTGATAGCCACACTGCTGCCTGCTACTTTTCTGCCTGCTACTTTGCTGCCTCTTGGATTTTGGGTCTTGTAGTGTGCTCCTACCTCTCCCCTAGGGTCCCTGTCTGGGCAGCAGTCACCCCAAGGCATGCCAGCCCACAGCTGCACGGGGAGCAGGGAAACTCAGACACAGCCTGCCTGTGCCCTGGGATCCTTGGGCACCATGATGAGGGAGGATGGGTGCTAAGGAGTCCAGATGAAACTCCTTCTGAGGCATGGCCAAAAGGTGGATTGGGATGTGCCCCAGGCTACTTGTACAATGTGTGGGTTCATCTCCAGAGCTTTTCCCAGGCAAAAGCTGTAAAAGAGTTTAGCTCTGCTTGCTAAAATGCTTCTACTGTTTTCTGTCACCTCACATGAAATTTCTTTCATTCTAAGTGTTCTCTGCATTACTAGTGTCTTTTTCATTAACATCTCCTCTCACTAATATATCCTTTTTCTTGCATCACTTCCTTCTCTTCTAGCCAATTTGCAAACCTGATGGCCGTGGCAGAACCCATGCATCTCTCAGTTTAGACATGACAGACACACAACTACAGTCAGACAGAAGACATAAATGAAACACTGGTTGTCTTGAGAGAGAGGTGAAAACTTCATGTCCTCTTCCATTGTTTCTTCCAGGTAGCTTTAACCCCCTGCTGCAATTCACCACCTTTATTATGGCTCAGAACCTCTGCCCTTGCTTGAAGGGGTCAGGGAGGCAGCATCCTGCTTTGTAAATGAGGTCATTACATGCAAAGCTTGAAATTTAACCCCGTCACTGATATGACTGAACTGACTCCCACCTGTTTTGTTTATCAGGATACACCAAGTCTGTGTTTAGATGTTCTGTCTGCAACCACAGCTGAAGCTGTGCTGTCCTTCCAGGCACAGCTATGAAATCCAGGAGATAAGAACTGGGGTCCTGTCTCTGTGCCTTCCCCAATAAAGGATGACATTTCTGTTCTCTGCAGAAGATGGTTAGCTTGTGTGTTTTGCTTGCTCTTTGTTTAGGTACAATGCCAGGCTGCAGCAAGCCCTAGTCCATATTGCTTGATAAGGAGTTTTCAGCAAAGGGTTTGCTGTTAGAAAACGTGGCTATGATAAAAAGAAAGCTTTCACAGGAATGTTTTCATTTAATGAAAGCCATGGGGAGACAGAGTTCTTCCATCTGGGAGGAAAACCCTCATAAAAAGGGGTGTGAAACAGCCTGTTTTCCTTGACAAACCACAAACATGATAAGTAGCTTTATTTCTCAACACCTGGATTAGGCAGGGAACTTTAGCCTGAGTCTCCTGTCTCTCTTGTGTGTGAGCAAAGCCCCTCTCCCCATCTGAAGGACACTTTCTACCCCAGGGCAGGTCTTTCACAGTTTTCCCTGCTAGACTGTATCTAACCTGCATAAATACTTAAACACTTGCTGAGAGAGAGAGTGTTTTGCAAGAGATTGATTTGACAGTGCTGTTGTTCAGGCGTTTACACAGGATGTGGGAAACTGAGGTTCAGGTCCCTGCCTCAATGAATATTTAATTATTTATGGAAAGTGGAGCAGCTGCAGTAGGAAGGAATGAGAGACAGTAATGACTCTGGCGCTGGGGCACTCACAGAGGATGCAGGAGAAGGCAGAGCAAGACCTCATCCCTAGGTATTCCACATCCCTGGTGACTGTCTCAGCCACTGCATGAATGCCTGGCTCATTTGCTCTGGTACTTCAGTGTAAAACTTCAGAGCTTGCTTCTGTCCCACCGCAGGGTTTCAAAATATCTAGGTAGCAGAAATGTTTCGATGTCGAGCATTTCTAAACTTTTCAGACCTCTATTTTTCAGCAATTCTGTTCTTTAAATATAAAAATATTTAAATGTAAAAATATTTAAAATGTAAAATAAAGGATCTCTGTTTTCCCTGTGACCTGTCAAAGAAGCAGTCTGAACAGTTTGCTGTATTTTCAGCCTGAATTCCAAGGTTTACTGATCTGGGCTCCTGAACACTGTTGCAAGTGAGAAAAAATAATTTAAAAAAAATTAATGGATTTTATATTTGGTTTAGACAGTCCTAAGGCTTGAGGTCAGGCTTGCAGAAGCAGTTTCTGTAGACTAGCACTCCCAAGCTCTGTCTTATAATGTCTTTAAGGTTTGCAGAAGAAGGTTGTAAAAGCAAAATACCCACTGTGAAGAAACACAAATGTATGTTCTCAGACCTCACCACAGAAATGCAGGCTTACCACCTATAGGCACTATTCGTAGACTCCAGGAGCACAGGCTCAGTATTCAACAAGAAGTCTACATGCAGGAGGAGTAGAGCATTGTGTAGCAAGTGGGACAAACCTTTACATTTCATGGCATCTCTGGTCATCTGTCTTAATCCTTTCACTCTCCTTCAGTTTTAGTCACCCCTCTCTCTATGCTTGCTGCTTACTTCTTGCCAGAGAATTCCTTCCATTTGTAGTGGCTCATGACATGAAAACCAAAAGCTTCATCCTGATTTATCTTTACCCAGTTATCCCAGGTCCTTTTTGCTTGGTCCCTGCAGTCCTCAGCATGGAATGGAATGGAATGGAATGGAATGGAATGGAATGGAATGGAATGGAATGGAATAGAATAGAATAGAATAGAATAGAATAGAATGGAATAGAATGGAATAGAATGGAATAGAATGGAGTAGAATGGAGTAGAATGGAATGGAATGGAATGGAATGGAATGGAATGGAATAGAATAGAATAGAATAGAATAGAATAGAATAGAATAGAATAGAATAGAACAGAATAGAATAGAACAGAATAGAATAGGTTTCAGTTGGAAGAGACCCACAATGGTCATCTAGTCCAACTACCTGACCACTTCAGGGCTGACCAAAAGTTAAAGCATGTTGTTAAGGGCATTGTCCAAATGCCTCTTAAACACTGACAGGCTGAGGGCATCGGTCACCTCTCTAGGAAGCCTGTTCCAGATCTAGCTTTGCTATTGACATACTCACTCCCCTCAAACATAGGTGTCTGACTTGCATAAATATTGCTTTTCTTCAAAGCTTACACCAGCTAAATGCCTTCAAACAATAAAATTCTTCTTAGAGCAAATAGATTGTACAAGCTTCCCCTGCTTCCCACACTAACTTGGAGCTCATGTTCATTTCTGTGATCCATCACCTTGCCATCATCTTTCTCCCTGAACTGTCTTTTTACTCTCGTTTATTTTTCTGTAGATATCCCTGTCACCATCATCACAACAATATTTCCTTGTGCACTGCTGTCTCATCTTCCTGCTTGTTGAAATCCTCTTTAAATAACCGGTAAGGAGTGTAAAACTGTATGTGTGTGTTGCATATCCATCAGGGACACTTGGGAGACAGGAGTAATTAAATTTTGAGGTAGAGAAATTATACAAGAACAAGCGTGGAGACCCAATACCCACACACTTCACATCTGATCAGTGATTGTAGCAGAGGGGTAGCTCTGGCTCAAAGTATCTTCCCAGTGCTAAAGAAGGGCCAAGATCAGGTAGACTACTTGCTGGTAGAGTAGGTAGCAATGGTTCAGCCTTACTCATGCCCAGTCCACCCAGACAGCATGAAAGAGTGTGTGTGGACCTGCATGTGGACACCATGCCTGTTTTGGTTCTCCTCCTCCAGCAAGCTAGGGCAACCACATTGCAAAACATACAGTTCTAAAATGGCAGAAGTTCAACAGGAGATATTGAACAAAATCCTTTCCCAATTTCAGAGCTGATCCTTGTGGGTGGGTGAGGTACAGGAGATTCTGACTGTTTCACTGCACTTTTGTTCCCAGATAATTTGGTTACATCTGCACTGTACTAGACCAAACATGCCCAGCAGTATTCCTGGGCACAGGTGCCAACTGGCATGGAAGGACCTACATCTGTGCTTGTAAACAATCACGTCCAACAACACAAGATGGCTAAATGCAAACCAGAGTGCTAGTTAGGACGGGTCAAATTCATGTCTGGGTGCTTGCAGGGCTTTGGTAGCACAGGTGGTCACATTCCAATGCCCAGGAATGCTCCCAGACACACACAGGTTTACCACAACAGACATAGACTCCTCGTCAAATCTGGGATGGCCAAGGACCTCGTATGTCATCTTGACTCAATTCAGAAAAGCTCTAGCTTGTGTGGAAGGATAAGATATCCCTATTTTGCTGTTTTGTGAAAGGCCATTTAGAAATAAACATAGCAAAGGAGGTAAAATTTGATGCACAATCCATCACCCTGAGCTTTGTAGGAAATAAAGCTCTGTTTTACAGCTCATCAACCACAGTAACTCATGGCCTGATTTACTGCTGGTTTACCCTAATATTATACTAATGTAACTCAATTGATTTATGTATGCTTACAGCAGTATTATATTGGAGTAACATGATAAGAAACACAGCAATCAGTTTGATGAAGGGATCGCGTGACAGAAAGTTTGCCAGTGTTTGCCAACTTTATCAGCTGGCCTAATAAAAACTACTACTTCTCCATGCAGGACTGAGGCCATCAGTCCAAACATGGTGTTAGTTAAAAAAAAAAAAAAAAAAAAAGTTAAATTCTATTCTCCTATTCTCTTACTGGCCTCTGAATTGAAAAGTATTTGTGAATTACTGCTGGTAGGTATTTCAAGAGAAAAAGTAATAAGAAATTAAAATCAATTCAGCCAATCCCCCTAAACAGCATAAATGAAGGAAGATTTGTAAATTACTGGTCAAACACTCAGCATATCTGTCACCAATAGGGTTGCTTTGCATGACAATGTTTGCCTGTATTTTTCCAATTGATTCGTAACTGCCCTGGAGAACAGTGAAACTTGACTGAAATTCTGCCACTTATTTTTCTGTGGGGTTTTGTTGTTGTTGTTTTTTGTTGATGTTGTTTATTTGTTTGTTTACATATTGAACACAAAAGTTCTTGGGCTTCTTGTTCTCTGATCTCTGTTATACGCTGGAAAAGGGAAAACATTAACCCTTTGACAGCTGCTATACTGGCTTATCGTAAAGCTGCTTAAAACATATAAGAGTGAAAGAAAGGCTATCATATAAAAAACAGACACAGGACAACTTAGAGTGAAAAGATGTAGTAACAACAGCTTTGCAAAGCAAAATTTACAGGCCAAAGTTTAGTGCAAAGCAGAAAAACACATACACATGAATTTGACCATATGACTGAGAGCAAGAAGCACAAAGATTCTTCTTGCTGGGAAAAATAAAGACATTAATGGGATGTCCTCAGCTGGAAGAGCATATTCATTAAATTTCTGGCAGTGGACTCTCAGTGGGATAAAGAAATAGGTCTCATTCCTGACAGGACAAGCCATAGTGATGAGTGGCATAAATGCATAATTCCAAAGGGATGAAGACAATAACTCCTTAATTGCTGGCAACGCAAGGAGAAAAATTTCCATTGGAGAAACCTCTGGCATTATTGGCAAGGGGGTACCTAGCAGTCTGGAGTTATGCTACTTCCTCAATATACTCTCAAATTCTGATAAAATACATAGATAGCTGATTCCCAAAGGGATGTGAATTGTCTTGATTCCTGCAGCTTGCACTGTTGTCTGGATCTTAAGTGGAAGGAAAAGATATCTATCTGGTTCTTTGTGCCTTACACTTTTTCCAGAAGCCTACTTGGGCCTGAGTGTCTGGCATCTAAGACCTGCACTAACTAATTTCCACCACAAAGTCCTGTGTAGGCCTCCTTTCAGGGTGGCTTCTGTCAAAACAAAGCCATTAATTCAACCACTAACAAAAGAAGCTCATAACATCCAGTCGTGCTTCAGAGGCAGTCACATTAGCTGCTTGCAGACAGAGGGATGTGCATGTATATGCACATGTACATGAAGCTGTATCTCCAGTTCAGACCGACCTGATGTATGCAAAGACCATTGTAATCACAATCTGCTGTATTGGTCTTGTGGGCATTTCCCAGCATTTAAACTGGTCATGTATTTTTGCATTGAGTCTCAGGATGAGTTAGTGGCTATACTACACACTGTGTACGGAGCACCATCTGGCTGTGCTACCCCCCCAGCAGTGGAGGAGAAAAGAGTAAGACCCTGGCAGCTGGCAACATCAAATGATGCCCTTGCACACCTCCCTCACTCCATGGTATTATCCCTAATGAAAACTAGAAATGAAATATCTGTATTTTTTCAAAGGGAGTTTCATGATTTCAGAAGAACTGGAAAAGAACTAGGGAAAAATGGTTCTCCACATAGCAGAAGAGGAGCTAATTTAATACTATGAGGCTAGAATAACAGTAGCACCAAATTTCTAGGGAATATTGGGTAATCAGCAACATCATTTCCATGCAAGGTCAGAAGACCAAACAGGAAAATGATATTCTAGAGTTACTGAGTTTCACTGACCAAGTCCAAAATTGGAGACTCCAGCAAGAGGACAGCTGTGGCTAGTGCAGGGTAGTGAGGGCTAGAACAGCAGTACCTGAAGCTGTTTTAATTCAGCTAATATGCTCACAGAAGCTCTGAACTGCAGGTTGGTTGTTGGTCATTAAATGGATTGAGAACTGACATTAATTATTATTGAGGAGCAAAGTAATGTTTTCCTAACCCTGCCTCTGTCAGCTCAGGCCATACCAGTTGGCCAGACTGGTGAGGTACAGTCAAGGCTACCCAACTCCCAGCAGCAGGGTAGAAATCAGGGAACAATGCAGGAGGCAGAGGTTCAGTGAGGGACTGAGAGGGTCAAAACAATAAAATCGCACCTGAGATGAACATTACTTAGATTCCCATCCCAGCTCCTAGTTAGACTTAGAACCGGTTGTAAAAGGCTGTCTCTTGCCTTTCACCTAATGAGTTCACATGCTGCCTGTGGAATGTTTAGTTGCAGCTGAAGAAGGTGACTTATCCCTCTAAAACACATACACACTCTTGGTGCACTCCCAAAGGTTTTTCAGTCTGCTGGATCACAAACAGGAAGCAAAAAACACATGCAGGCTGGCTTCCCATTGCAAGCACCAGCTGCAGAAAGTATCAGACTCTCAGACCACAATAGTATAGTGTTATTAGTCCCTGGTAGACAAACATGACTCCCTCAACCAAGCTTGGTCCATTGCTTGCTGCTCCTCTGGGGGCAGCTCCAGCATTATCAACCACTTACATCAGCATCCAAATCTAGTCCTTCAAATTCCACCGCAAGACTTGGCAGACAGTATGATGGGGAGTTGCCAGCCTCCCAAAGTAAAATGAACCCCACATCTCTGCCTTCAGGGGCTGCGACAAGAGTAGGAGCATGGCAACTGCCAGCAGAGCTGCCCTCACCCCTTTTTCTCCAGCTGAAAGGAAGGAGCTGGCTTGTGATGAGCACAGGAGAGCGGCTGTGGGAACGTCAGGCTGCATTTCCCGTTTCTTGTTCAGCCCAAGGAGCTGGGAGATGGGCAGGAGTGAGTCTCAGGAGTGGGGGAGCAGAAGGATGAGGGACAGGACGCCTTCAGCGTAGGTGTAGGAAGCACAAGTGCTGTACAGCCATGAATCCAGTGCTGACAGCTAACACAGCAGGCCTGTCACGTTCATCACTCTGCCTTTAATTACCTCACTACCAGCATCTTTTCTACAAAAGCTCTTTCACACCTTCTACAAATGTGTAACAGTAAACAAACTCCCACTATGGGTAAGAAAACTCCACCAGTGTAAGAAACCTCAAGCATTTTTTTTAAGCTGTGGAAAATTGAAAAAAATTATGCTCACTTGTTAAACTGCATGTGCATAAGGACTTGGTGACCTGCTCCCACCTTTCGCTAGACATATCCATCTTCTGATAAGCTTTTCACAAGTATCTTGCGAAGTATCAGTTTTATTTCCTTCAAAGTGAAACATTATTTCTTCACCAGGATTTGCTCTATAATGGGTCAAAGTCATTCTTCATGTTCTACTTATGTTCTCTGCAAAACTGAATTGAGAACTAGACAAGGTCATGTTTAGGCGGATACTGAGATTTGGTGGGTACAATGGCATATCCATAGGATGACCCAAATTCTACTGCTCCTTTGATTCATTTCCAGGCACCTAGAGTGAGGCAGTTAAACAGGAAAACAATTGGGATTTTAATCCAAGTTTTACAGTGGTAATTTTCATAATTTAAAGTTGTATCTTTCTTAAAACAGTAACATGCAATAAAGTACAATACATGCCCTCTGCCACTAAGCAAAAAACAGAGTCCACAGAAAACTATCTGCTTCCAGCACCTCAAATGCTGGGATCCCGTGGGCCCCATGCAAGCAGTATGCACTTCAGTTTGCCTCCTGTTCTCCAGGATATTTCCGTCTGAGTGTTAATGCTCAGTGGGAACTAGACCATGAAATGAGCTGAAAGGGTCAGAGCATCAAGGTCTATATATATATTCACAAAAAAGTGGTAGAGAAACTGTTGCCATAAGAAAGTACCTCAGCCTTGCAGCTGGAGTAGAAAACAAGAAGAAAACTTGCTCAAAACTCTGAGAAAGTCCTTTACTACATAGACAGCTTAGGCTGATCCTGAGTTGAGGAGGGATAAAGGACTAGGAGAAGACATGCACACAGGAACACCTCTTGCACCAAACAGTTGTTATATCACCTCTACTCTGCACTGCAGAGCATATCTGCACTGCAGGCAGGACTACTATGGCAGGTCCATACATACTACTCTGACCAGTAGTCCTTTTACAGGTAAATGAAGGGCTTGGGGGCTGTCTACAGGAGCTTCCCACATCTACATAGCAGCATAAGTCCCACGAGAAAGAAACAGTCATTGCTTTGTGAAAGCTGGTTGCAAATACAGATTGTTGGTGCCTGGCACAATGGGTGCTGACAAAGGTACTCTTTGGAGACAGTGCCTTGCTTTCTCAAACAAAGTGTCAAACTAAGGGCAAGATATATAAAATCGCTGCTTCTAAAAGAAGTATGTAAGCCTCCACAAACAGAAGTGGAGCCACTTTCCTGAAGATTTTGGCAATCCTCTATGGGAGCCATCCTGATATAAAACAACTCACCAGTACAAAGAAAAAATAATTGCTTGTTTTACATTTGAAAAGACACCTTCATTTGTCAGAATGGAGCAGAAAAGGTAGATACTGTTGAAGAAGAAAACATCTTAGTTTCTTTGAAGGACGCTGGGGAACACTGGAGCTATGGTAGCATTTCAGGTCTTGAAAAGGAGGTGCAAGGGAAAAATGAGAGAACATTTGTTTCAGCTAGACATGGAGTGCAGAAAAATTATCTATTTTGCAAGGATTAAAAAGAATCATTAAAAACAAGCATAAAAAGGTAAAGAACAAAGACTTCTTTGGTGGGCCCAAATCCACAAAAGAACAGAGATAATAATGGATGGGTCATGAGAAGAGGAAAAGGATCTAGCAAGCCCCAATTGGACAGAGCCTAAGCCTGAGATGCTTCTTACAGCAACAACTCAATGACCTAAGAGACACTCACCAACAAGTCTGGCAAGAGCTGGTGACTTCACTGTCCCCCGCCTTCCTATGTCACACAGATACAGGATGAGTGCAAGAAGTGGGAAGACTTTTGCTGAGGGAACTGTCAGGTGCCACCACGCTTGCCTCAGAGTAGGTGTCTGCAGATGTTTTATATCTGTCCCAGTCTGAAAGGAATGAATAAAATTGTGTTTCAGCCAGTTTAAGAACAGGCAAGTTTCAGATCTCCCACCTAGCAAACAAAGAAGTTCCTGCACAGCTAACCTGTTAGGCGTCATGCATGCACTTCTTGACAATCCTCTCTGTCACTGCAGACTTGAAAAGAAACAGCAGCTAGACAAGGTGTGGTGTCATCCGGAGATACTGCTTCATGGTCCTTTATATCCTGTTGCTTAAGCTTCATTGTGAAACCATTAGAGGATCACGTTAGCCTTTGCTAGGAAGACTGCAGCATTAGCATGCTACCTGATGAAGATATCTTCACTGAAACAATTATAATAATCACTTTTGTAACTGCAGAGAGGGACAAGCCATGTTTAATATGGCACCTGGCTGTGATTAAGTCCATGGAGGCTGTAGTGTTTAACTGAGCACTGTCACTGATGGCCTTGTCACTGTCTGTGGCATGGCTTAATCCTCTGATGACTGCATATTTGACTACAACAGCTGACCATGACTCATTCCTGCATTCACTACCTAAGAAAAAAAAGAATCTTATTTTTGCTTTTACTAATGGCTTTTCCTTGGGTAGAGTCTAGCAGAGGCCAATATGATGCATAAAACCTTTCACACTGAAACTTTGGCAGGTTAGTGACTAGAATGAGCCCTCCATTTCCATTTATTGCTTCATTTCCTTGATCTTTCTAGCACTAGGTGGTTACAACTGTGTCATGTAGGTCCAGATTACAGCAGCTCTCCTAGGGAAGAAAAAGATAATGTCAGAACAGTGAGAAGACTTTGGTTTCTCAGAAGGTTACAAGGAGTTAAACGGGCACATTGCATATGGTGGCAGCATTCCATTTTGTACACACAGATGGGAGGATGGTGCCACTGCGATGCAGATGGTGAGCTGTGTAAACAAGAAGTTCCTGTTCCGCATCAGCTTGCTGATGTGCCACTTGTGAAAGGGCATCTGTAGGCTGATCATTAACAGCTTACAGCCTGGCCATGTCCACCATTCCATCAATGCTGCTTGTATAAACAGGGAAAAGTCACTGTACCCGGCCGGCCTTCCTTGCTCCTTCAGACCAGGAGAAGCAGGAAATCTACTCATTTATCACTCAGAAAGGCACTTTGGTGGGAGGGGAAAATATTACAAATAACCATAAAAATAGTCATATCTCGTACCCCAACAACAGCATTATTTCAATGTGGTGGATGGTTTAAACTAAATAAAGTTAGATTCAGAGACGAACCTCAGCCTTCAGGGCTCCTTATTAGATGTGTAAATCTTGATCCAACAGGACTCTCAAACAGCTGTTTAAACATGCACATAGTCTTAATGAAGTCAACAATGCTCCTGATGTGTTTCAAATGCTCTTTGCTGGATCCATGCCTATACAACAACTCAGCTCTATTGCCCTTAACCACAGGGGTATTTAATGGGCTACCTGCAGACAGAGGTGCCACACAGTGGAAGTTGTAACTAGTTCTGTCACCCAAAGAGTGACGGTTGTGTGCTGTGAATCAGGTTCAAATACCACTGGATTTTCATCAGCTTCAGTGGAGCTACTTCCACTCCAAATACCAAGACCAGCATCACAGAGCTGTACCTCTTCCCAAAAGTTAAAATGAACTTATTTATTGTTCATATATTATTTACATATTCAGGTGACAAAATAATCCAACAGGCAAAACCAGTGTAGACCCCAATATGGCCTACTTAACTACCATCACTAGTAGTGGACTGTGTGACTTACGCTGTGTAAACAGTAGCAATATACTTTTTGCTAGGATATGGTTCTCAGTGTAAAACTGCACACAGCCAAGAGACCTTGAAAATGCAGAGTATATTTCAGCCCTAGTTTTGAAAGAGGGCTGCTATAGCTGGCTTTATTTATACACATGAAATTCCAGGTGTGCATCTGACCAAAGTACCAATAAGTATTGTCAACCTGCATGAGCTACCCAGCAGTGATGTCCCAAAACATCTTCCCCAGAATGCTACCAGTCTACACAGTTCATTCTTCCTTCTTTTCATTCCTCCTTCTTTTCATTCTTCCTTCTCTTACCAATGAGAACAGGGGCAGGCTTATATTTACACAGCCTCATTTGCCATCTCAGTTGGGGTGAGATTGAGCTCAAGATGAAGACCATGCCTATGACAGTGTCTACAATTCAGGTTGGTTGTTTAAGCTTGGTCTGCAATGGGAGCAAATCCGGCCAGCGCAGGCTCCTGGAGCCCAGTGACACAGCTGACCACCAGCCAAAGCCTGCTTCAGACCAAGTTCTCTCTTGGCTCTACTATCAGCAGGATCTCCATGGCTCAGTTAGGTTACTTAATCCTGGACATCTGATGCCACCTGAGATGGCCGAGGCCGTCCCTGCTTTGGCTTCTAGCTGCTGCTTCAGCAGAGTGCCACATGCCATGCGTGTAAGACCCCAGACATGTTCAGGATACCCTAGGAAGCTCACTGCTTATTTATTTCAAACCTTCTTGCTCTGGAAGAGATGCAGTGTGTGAAGGACAGGAGGATTTTACTATGATGCCCTCACAAGAGACAAGTGCCCGGTGTGACACATTTACCACCAATATTAACACAAGTGAGAGTGGCATTTGCTTTGAAAACAAAATCCTATGCCAAAGAGCCCTGTTGCTTCTGAGAGGTTTTAGTCTAGCTCTGGTTTTAAACCTTGTGAATTAAGTAATTTCTTAAAAAAAAGAAAAAAAAAAAAAAAGTCTAGTGGTCAGACACTTCACAGAAGCAGTACCTTCAAAGTGAGTCATTCACAATATCCAAAGGAAGTCCATTTTCAATGTATTGATGAGACTATTTCTTCCAGACCAGCAAGACTCTGAGACATTCAGCAACCCAGAAACAGAACCGACTATGCAATTTATTTATCTGATCTATGCAAGCTAACATAACTAGGATTTGAAGTAGCAATTTATTGATAATCACCCCTTTGTGAGCACCATAAAGTCCCCTGAGATTGTGGAATACTTTTTCAGACACAAGTGGTTTGAGAGTAAAGGAGATGCAAACACCAGTAGTCTTCCATATTATTTTTGCAAACCAATATAGAAGACATGAAATTAACAGTAAGATCATCACATCTGGACATGGTGCACTGTGCAGTGTCCTGTTCCTGGTAGTACATCTGACCTCTAAAAAGAATTTTGATTTGCTTTACCTCAGATTCTCCAGCAGAAAATGGATGCTCTGATGCTATAATACAAACAAGAAATGCTATGTGAATTAAGCTAATAATCTATTATTTCTAATTCTGCTTACAGCTGGTGAGGTTTATTGGCACGACAGACTTGTGTGGGTCAGGCAGGCATTCTGTTTTCCTGCACAGTCCTGGAATACTAGTTTGCAGAGGTGGGTGCGTGGGTTTGCAATTATGGTGCTGTTGACTCTAATCCATCCAAGAGAAGATGGCATGATTTGTACATAGCTCTGCATAGCGTCCTTGTCAGGCTTCCTACCATCTGGGCGGAGAGTCATTCCTTGAACAGAACCGACCACGTCAGCTGCAGGGAGCTCTAACCAGAATGAGCGAGTTTTATGAGAATGAAACACAAATGAGTGGGTTATGAGTTTCAGGACAAGGAGGCTGGCTACATAATCTGAGAAGCTACTGACGATATGCAAGAAGATAGCCAGATGTTCCACTGCCTGGTCAAGGTGAAGACAGGTAGGAAGGTGGGCACCTTCTTACATGAAACTAAAACCCAGGCAAAACTGATCTCTGCTTAGATTTGATTACAAGCATGAATCTCAGGTTAGGTTCATCGAAGTTCCCGGACATGAGCCGAGTATTGAGTGAAATGACCACTCAGATTTCTAGCAGTTCCAAGTTACATTTAGAATCAACCTAGGCTCTAGGGTTGGAGATCTATTGTTGCAAGAAGGAAGGTTATGAACCTAAGTGTCTTAATCAGAAACCAGTCCAAACTAAGATCTGCAAAAATGTTGCTTCTTTTTCTCTGTTTGGTTATATAAAGAACAAAATGGTGTCAAAACAACAACAACAAAAAAATTCTAGTAGAACTGCTTAAAAGTGGAGGCCCACGTGATTTTCCTCTACGTTTCCACAGATTTTGGGTATGTGTTCAAGCCTTTGTTAGTATACACTGAAAATTGGAGGGGAATTCTGATTTGTGTTGTTTTGTGGGCATTGTTATGTTGGCATTTGTTTGGCTGGTACCTACTTTCGAAATCTGGAAATGACATCAACATTTGCATTTTTTATTCTTGTTTTAAGCTATTCTGCTTTTCAAATCAGGCTCACCTTCAAGAGTAGGGCTTGAGATCCCTAATCCCATGTGTATTTCAAACTTAATTTTATTTTTTGTTTCGATGGAGTGGATTTCACTTTTTATTTTCTCACAAGAAGAAAAATGGAATGTCATTTTAGCAGACTCTTCCTAACCACAGGTACCTAGGCAGAGAAGGGCCCGGAAAAGGCCGTGTGGATCTAGCTCCATCAGGGTCACACATGGGAGGCAGTCTGTCAGGCATGCTTCATGCTGTGTCTTACCCCGTTTATAGGCATGTGTCAGTTCTTATGTTGACATCTGTCTCTGTGTTGACATCTATGACTCTAGCAACTGAATAAAAAAGTTGAGTCAACAGTGCTACCCTACAGACATCAGCATGAATCCCACCTTTTGATTGTATCCTGCTGCATGATATGGTATTACCAGTGCAAGAGGGATGCTAACTGTGTCAGAGTACTGCTGCTCCCTTTTCCTCGTAGCCCCTGCTCCAAGGCTCTTCCACCTTACACTACTGAAGCTCCTCATGCCTCCCCAGCAGCCTGTAAGAGTATGCATGGCACCAGCATCACGCTTCTCAGGGAAGCAGGAAAATGGCTAATGTCTTTCCCCTTTGGTGTTGCCATGTCTATCTACAGTCCTATGGACAATAACCTATGCATGTGCTAAGCAGCTGTGCAAGAGCTCAGCTAGCACTGCAACTGATGGGCTTCAGAAAGCACTGATAACCTCTGAAAGGCAGTCTCTAGGGTGATCTAGTATCATCAGAGGGAAACGCAATAGGTGATTAGTCAAATCTTTCTACATCTGCAATCTCAGAAGGTCTTTGGGGGAATGTATAAAACCCAATGCCTGCTGCTCTTGGATAGAGGTTGTCACCTTTCATGTAGATTGCAAAAGAAAGGTTTACATTTGCTGCCCAGACTTTGGCAACACAAGAACGCTGCACATTCTGCAGCAGTGCAAGTTTCATGGGGCTCACCTGAACTCAGCTGTTCACATACCTGATGTCAGCCCATTCTTCTACATGTCACTAAACTTGGCCTTCAGGAGACTGGTGTCTACTCAGTGGAGATCTACTTCACCAAAAAGGGCTGTTTCTCTGCTTTTCCTGACTGAACTGTGCAGAACACCTTCTGCAGTGTGGCATGGTCATTTGGCTGAAATACCACTTATTTATGTTTTTAGATCACTAGATGGCTCTCAGATCAATCTCTACAGCCAACCTGACCAGGACAAGGACATTAAAATATCACTACAGACTCTGCAGGGCTTCTTTTGATGTGAAGGATATACAATGGTTCTGGTCTGGACCTCATCTGGACCTCCACCAACAAGCCAATCCTCACATTGTTCTTGCTGACCTTCACATCTTGTTTAGTATAAAACAACCTTCTTGTTTAGTATAAAACCACCTGACCATGAATGGTCAGGTAAAGAGAAGGAGTCCAGCTCACCTTCTGCTATGTCCCAGCTCACCTTCTGCTTACTGGCGTGCTGCCCTTGCTGTAAGGCAAGATGACTGGGTGGACAGCCCCAGAGTGTTGTGGTCACTTGGTCTCACTATGTCTATGTCTATCCAGCACTCAGTGGCAGTAATAACACAGCCTACAATTTGTGGGCTATGACTAACTCACTCTTAGAGAACAGTCCTGCCCTGGCCTTTGCTCAGTCACGTTCCAGCCCCGCTGTATGGCTGGTGTGCCTGCTGGTTTGCTAGCACCATGTTCTCCATGCCTGCACAGAGGACTAAGAAAGTTCTCCAGCGTCAGACCTGAGTGGACATTCTCCCCATCAGCACCACTCCCATCTCCTCTGCAGATTTCTGCTGCTGCTTCCCACCAGCCGAAAGTAAACTGCAGCACTGGAGTACAGTGGTGTCAATGGCGTGGAAGGGCAGGAGAAGACAAGGACCTAAAGTCCTCTGTAATTTCCACAGCAGTCTGCAGCAACCTAATTTTCTCCAATATTTGAAGTCTTGGCTCTTGGAAATAGTTGATAAAGAAACACCCCTTGCTAGGCAAAACCTCTGACTATATAGGGACCTCTATTTTAGTTTCCATCATTTGTGAGAACAGCAGCACTGCTCTGGAAGGCAGCCTGCAAAAGGTTGTGTCCTGCAGAACAGAGTCTATCCACTGAGACCAACACCAGCCAGCCAGTCTTTTATCCTCAACTAGAATTCCTTTGCTGTGCAGCCTGTCAGCTGTAATAACCTAGGGGCTTTTTTCCATGCCCACAAAGCCAGGGTTGGCTGCAATTCATGCCATGCACTTCCACTTTCTGATTCCTGTTTTCTCTAGGGGATACTCCCTACAGATAGATTTGTTTCAACAAAGGTAGAATATGGTGTAAATTTCTCACCCTCTTTCAGAGCCATTCCTGCCTTTCCATACTTTTTAATGCTTTTCTGTCCTTTCTGCACTTACTTAGCCATTGCTTTTGCAGAACCCATCCCCCTCCAACTCTAAATTGCTCCCCCTCTTCTTATGGCTCCTTTTCTGAATTAATTTTTTGGCTTTTCTAGTTAATCTCCCTGTAACACTGAAGGTAACAACCTTGCTAAAGCAGATTTAAGAGATGCAAGTGTAGGCTTGCTCTGTGTGCAAACCTTGACTCAGCACATATGCAAACAGGCTCCAAAAATAGATCGCACTTTCCCAATTCACATGTGATGCATGTGCCATATTTCTGTGCTGTGCTTTCCAAAAATAACATCCACACATGATTGGTTGGTCTAAATCTGTGAGTATCTAGCTGCATGCTTTTTCAACACATGCATCAAAGCACGGGTGTCCACAGTCTTTTCATAGAGGGATTTTTTTCATGGGCACTTCCCCTTCTATTCACAAAAATAAGGGTTATGTCCCCTCCCCTGTGCAATTGCTTAACATCCCTGTGGCAATTTCATAAACCCCTCACATGGAAAAGTGACATTAAATGTCAGCTGAAATGTATTTTTAGCTTCTATTCATGCTCTCTAGCAGCTGGAAGCAAAGAGGTAACCCATTACCTAGAAGCTATCCAATTCCCCTGAAACACCGGCAAGGGCTCTGCAGAGCAGTAACCCAGAAACTGCAGTGTGACAAGCAGAGGTTGTTTGCATGCAGATCTGAACAAAGAGCTGGGTTAGAAACTGAATGAAAGGCTTCTCTCCTGTATTTCAGGGGAGCAAGTGAGTTTCTGGGTTATACGAAGATGTCTGGCAAAGAAAGACTGGAAATCAGGACTGAACTGGCAGAGCACTGGTATGGTCACAGGCATAATTTCTTTTTGGAATAAAGCAACTAGGGAGCTGAGCAGCAACAGTGCCATCTCTTAAGGACAGCCCTAAATCCACGCCTCGGTGCTGGCATGTTTGCACCATCCAGCAAGAGACTGCAAAACTTCAGGGCATTACAGATTAAGGGATGCCTCACAGGTTTCCACCCATACTTCAAATGGATCTCTGATACACACCCACTATACTACACACACGAGAATAGCACATAGGAAGAGTCTATGCCCTGTGTAGTGACATTGCAAATTTGTTTTTAAGACTGCTGGTGCTAAAGCAAAACTGGCACAACCACATAGCAAAAGCATATGAAGTCACTGTGCTCATTTGAATGCACCCCAAAGTGTACAAGATTAACTCTGTCCCGTCAAGCCTTATGTCAGAGCAGGTGCTATCCTTCTTTCTAAAACTACCATAAGCAACTACCGCGTGTGCTGCCAAGAGTTCAGCAGAAATGTGATAAACATCCATACCTTGTTTCAGACCCAGCTGGCTCTGCTGCATGATCCAATACTGCACTGATCCCATATCAGTGGTCATTAATTGTGCAACCACAGACTGAGGTGAAAAGGACAAACAGAGGTGATATGTGAGTCATATCACTTAGCAGATATGGTCTTCAAATGCCAGATCTGTAGCAAAGTACACTTCATTATTTAGATCTGCCTCCCATTGGGCCAACAACACTGATATGTCCTCTAAGCCTGAGGAAAGGAATTTAACGTGCAAGAAATCCAGTGGCTTAGAAACAGCCTGGGCCAACATCATTTGGGGCCAATACTGCAAGGTGCCAAGTACTTGCTGACAGCATACCGCACCTCTCTTTCCCTTATCTAAATAGCCTACTATGACCATTACTTCACTTATCAGGTTCTGCTTTATATTTCTCAAACTCCAACAGCTTTACTCCTAAATACACCAACATACAAATATGCTGGCATGACTCAGAGCTCGTACCGTTGGTGGGCTTTTTTCATGTAACAGGAATGTTTAAAGATAAAAATGCAGTGATTCTAGGGGCAGAGAAAGAAGTCAAGGAGCTGGCAACTCAGATTCCATTACCTGCTGGTATCTTTGCTGAGTTGTCATGGGCTCTGCCAAAACGTCCTTCACAACTGCTTCAGTGCATGGAGATGCTTAGCTTTTACAAAGAGACACTTTAGAGGAAACTTCTTGGGGATTTACAGCTTTCTGTCTGTACAGCCATCTTCACTGTAACACCGACATCTAAGATAGTATTGTTTCCCAGGAAAATGAAGAGTGAATTATTCCTATCCCTCCTGTCCCAAGCCTATGACTCCCATCAGGGTCCAAGCCTCCTACAGACCACTACTTCAGAAAAGTAGTGCTACAAACTGCTGAGACCCAGTTTGCAGTGGAAGTACAACAGTGCTCTAGGACTGCTGACTGGGCATGGATCATGAAGGGTATCTAAGAGGATATGCCCAAGATGGATGCTCTGCACCATTTCAGCCTTATCCCCATATGAACAATGCGGGCTCATATATTCAAGAAACACCTCCACTGTTCAGCAGTGCAGACAGAGCCAACAGCCCTGCTGAGCTGGCACAGACTGTGGGGTAAAGCAGCACAGAGGAGTTGGTGTGTGACAGACAGGCTGTCTCCTCCGCTCCTCGGTCACCAGGTAGTGCTGGGATGTTAGTGTGCAGATGTGGGTGGGTATGTGAGCATGCTCTTGATTGCCATTCCCTTCCAAGGAAAGACAGCCTAGTTTATGCATAGCTCTGAATAAATTCCCTGTTACCTCGCAGCCATCTGCTATGGCAGTTGTACCTTCAAAACCAGCCAACCAGCTCAGCTACCGAGAGCACAAACCAGAACTGGTAGCTTCTCAGAGTTGGTGCAGAGGGCTGGTGTCAAAACATCTTGGAGGCAGGCAGTTTTCTTGGGGGCATCCAGATGATTGTTCTTTGCCCAGTGGTGTTATAAGAAGAGTGTAAGGCATCTGCAATGAAATGCAAATCTAGGCAAAACTTCTCTGGTTTGGTTACAAACCCAAGTCTCAGATTAGGTGCACAAAAGTTCATGGGTCTCCTGGTAAACTTGAGATGAGCCTTTTGTGAACTGATGCTGAATACTAGACATTTTAGAGCCTTCAAGCAATTCAGTGAAGTCAAGTTATGAGTGAGGAGGCAACAAATAAAGGGACAGGTTCAAACAAGAGAAGATGACACTCTACATGGGAGAGCTGTGTTGTAGGACTCCTTGCAGGATGTTTACAAGGGTTCAGCAGGGAGCTGAGCACATTAATAGAAGAGAGATCCATTGAAGGTTTACAATTGCAATGAATACCACCAGCTTGTGAAGCTCCTGGATGTTTCATGGTTCAAGGAAAAGACTCAGAGCAAGGATTGTGCAAATAACAGAGCCATTCTTGTGTACTGTGCATTATTTCCTTGCCCAGCACCCGTAGTGCATACCAGGATTCAAACGTGCAAAAGTACTTATGATCTGAAATTTACTTAAACAAGGAAGTTTTGGTTTCTACATGCCCTTGCAATTCTGGAGAATGTTGACTCACCACCTCCCATGGAGACATTCCCTCAGTCCTCCCATGGCATTCACACAAGAAGCTGCTCGAGGAGGTGCTTTGCATGTCTGTGGCCTGTAAACTCAGTGTTCAAAGGGAAAGCTGAGCTACTACAGCTCAAGGAACATGAGTTGAAGAGCAGGAATTGTCCTTTTGGACAGTGTTGTCTGCAGCAGGCAATATAGCAGAGACATTGGCTTAAGCATTCATGAAAGACATTTAATATAGACATTGTCCCTCACATTTGTGAGGGGATCAGAGCATGACATGGGAAAATACTGTGTTAAGCTGATGTGTGGTAGTTTATGAAGCCATCATAGCTCACTGGTAAATCTGAGACTAGCTTCCCTTGGAGACAAATGTTCCCCCACATCATCTAGTTTGACTGACATCAGTGGAGCAGTGCCAGCTTACACCAGCAGTACATCTGCTCCCACATCTTTATATAACTGTTCCTGAGGTGTGGGTTTTGGTTTTTTTTTCTCCCCACAGGTAAAAAGAAGCTGTGATTATCCCAAATTAACTTGAGAAATGCCACTGAAATTGATGATATCATGATATCATTATGATTATTACTAATATTTGCTACTGTTCATATTTTAAGCCCTTCAAACTCTTAGTTACATTGCTTTCAGAGCTGGACTGTTTAATTCATTCCCAATATAAAAGGCAAGAGAAAGAGCTTTATAAAAACATTAAACATGCTGCAAGACTTGGACTAAACCTGATTTACAGTCACTCCAGATGATCTAATAATGTACAGATCAGGTTCATGCAGCAGTGAGCAATTTGACGGTCAGACCAACAGTGTTTCAGAAAAGGGGAAAGTCATGAGGCAAGCAAAATGATGCTCTGTGGAAATAAAGCACTTCATAGTGCGGCTGTATTTGCAAAAGCATTTTTCACATTCAACAGTAATGTTTTTCTGCTTTAAAACAATTCCTATTGCAAATGTAGGTCACGTTTACTATAGGCACCATGTTGACACTACCCTAGAGAAAATAACAATGGTTTGGCAGCCTGCAAAGTCTTTTAAAAATAGACTTTGAAGCCCCTGAGAAAACAGCAAGCTCTAAAAATAGGACTAGAGCTGAGGGAGTGAAAAGAAAAAAAAAAAAGGCAGAAAAAAAAAAGCTTTCCTGATGCTAAAGCTCAGGGTCAGCTACACAACATGGGGTTCCTTCAAGGACACAAAATGAATTCATTGCAGTGCTCTGCAATGCATAAAAGCTTCCTCTCTGGTTCCCTCCCATGCTGCATTGATCCCTCAATGAGAGCAGAAGAGACAAAAAGGCAGAATTTTAACAAATTCAAGCAGGTGCAATCAGGAGATTCCTTCCTTTGCTACCCCTGCCCAGACCTTGACAAAAGCATCTCACAGAAGTGGTGAAGATCTATCTTTGCTTCTCCCACAATACTCTCCCTCCACACACACCTCTCCTTCTGTTCTCCAGTACCAATGCTCCTTCACACAAGAAAGGATTTTATGAGCACATCCTTCCTTCACTGGCACAGAGACAGACCTCGGGAGGCTGAGAAAATTATCGTAATAACTCAGATAATTTTAAGCAAGTGTCCCAGATTCTTGATTGTTTGTGATGCAGGAAACTGAACATCCCATTTTCAATTTGCATGCCCAAGCATTAGGATAAGGCACGAGGTTTCTGCAAGATCTTAGACCCCCCTTTTGGCCCAATACAATGCTAATTTCTAGCACCACTCTGTCTTATTTGTGAAATAAAACTGGAGCCCTCCAGTGGCCAAAACCACACCAGTAACCTTGCTGGAGGCTAACCAGAGATGGTCTCCAAGTTAACTGACCAACTTTACCTTGGCACTGGCCAACAAACAGTATGGAAAAGTCTCGACTGCTGAAGTCAGTGGGATATACTGGGGCAGGGAGCAGTCAGAGCAAACAGACATGCGGACTGTGGACTCCCACAGTTTAAAATCCTGGCACACCTGTCAAATCTGCTATTTGCCCACAGATCACCGCTGGCTAGATTTCATCTTCCTCACTAGTTGAGAAGACATCAAAGGGAAGGTGGGGGCTTTTAAACTGGCCATTGTCACCTGTTAGAAATAACCTGATCCATCTCTCACCAAGAGAGTTGCAGTGGAGGAAAAACCTAGCCTGACTTCTTGGCAGGAGAGCAATAGAAAGGCAAGCCACTGGTACAGGAGAGGTTGGACATCCCCAGAAAAGCCACTCTATCACCTCAGAGAATAGTTATGAGCCTCCAGGGAATTGTCTTCCTTTAAGGCAGTGTCATGGTTTAACCCCAGCTGGCACCTAAGCACCACACAGCCACTCACTCAACCCCCTCCCAGTGGGAGGGGAGGGAGAATCATAAGAGGAAAAATGAGAAAACTTGTGGGTTGAAATAAAGACAGTTTAATAGGTAAAGCAAAACCACACAGACAAGCAAAGCAAACCAAGGAATTTATTTATTACTTCCCATGGGCAGGCAGGTGTGCAGCCATCTCCAGGCCAGCAGGGCCTAACAATTACTTGGGAAGACAAATGTCGTAACTCCAAATGTCCCTTCCTTCCTTCTTCTTCCCCAAAAATATATACTGAGCATGTTATCATACAGTTTTTACTTGCCAGAGAGAAGACAAACTTGTCAGCCCATGTTAGGGTTACTTCAATGAATCTACAAAATCAAGATGAATGCATACGTGCAAAAAAAATGAACATAAAACATGTGAGATTAATTATTTCCCAGAAACCTCACTATACTTAAAAGTGGCATGTAAACAAAGGGGAAACAATGGAACATAATGTAAAAAATTATAGAAATACAGTTTTGCTGAGTTATGAAGCCTGGTATGGCTTTTTGCAGATGAAATACCAAACCATAAGAAGGTTGGTAAAAAGAGTCGCTTGTCCATTGTTTGCTTCTCCCCCACCACATATGTATCAATCCTCAAACATTTTCCTGATGCTGCAAAAGACAAGTGTTAATTTTAGGTGCTCTACAGAGGTCCACAGCCTGAAGGATTCTAGAAACAGTAAGCAAAAGAAAGGATCTTTTTCCCCCAACAGCCATAGCTACAAATGGCATTATAGTTATGCCTTCTATTCTGGGAGGGCTAATTTACCACAAGGGCCTTTGGACAAGATAAAAAAAAAATAATCTTCTTTTGCTCTGCTACAAGCAACCAGCAGAACAACAAGGGAGTCTACATTTAGAACACAAGGAAGCATTTGCACAGTTTTTAAGGCAAAAAGAGAAGATCAAACAGGCGGAGAAGAAAAGGAATGACGGAAGAAATTTTGAAGATTACAAAGGCACAGCTGGACAAATTTCCTGTGGGTGAAAAAGCACCACAAATGTCTAGAAGAAAATGTTCAGATGTGTTATATCCTGCTTTGAGATCATGGAGGTAGTGAGGAGAAATGGACATAATTTAACCAAGAGAGCAATTAAAGTGTCTTCAAATACCTTAAAACAAACAGTCTCACTGCAAATTGGAGTTACTCCTGTTCCATAGGGCAGTATTTACTACAGTCTAAGGCAATAAATACCTGTTTTAAAAAGAACAACTTGTTCACCATGCATGGAGCCAAAGTCAGTCCAGTTTAATGACTTGCAGTACACGAGCTCTAGAGGCTTCTGGCTGTGTAATTCAACATTGATATACAGCCTTTGGAAGAGCAGAAACAAGCCCTCGTGCCAGCAGCATACAGATGATATTCAGGTGGGCAGGTACAATGACACTGAGAAACAGATAAGCGATCACTCAGGAAATCCATGTCAGCAGGACCAAGAGAAAAGGAGCATCCTCCTCATCTTGGTTGGGAAGGAAGGTCACATTAACTTATTATCTGTCCCCATACACAGCCTTTTGGCATGGAATCCTCCAGCTGCATCCCTGACCAACCTCTCTGCAAGAAGTTATCTCCAGTCTCTAGAGGAATTTGTTTGGAGACTTTTTTTCTGGCGCACAACCATTCACACCACTGCAGTATATAAAGGGAAGGCATAGACTGAAAAGACAGCCCCAGAATGAATCTCAGGCATACCTCTTGCACATATTGGATGAGACCACTGAAGAATAACTTCGCCAAGACAAAGCTCTGCCAGGAGTCTTAAGAGGAGATGTTTCATGTGTCCTTAAAAAAATTGATTAGCAGCAAAGAACTTTGTGTTGCTTTAATTACAAGGTTAAAAGCCTTTATTCAGCTTAACTGGCCCCGAAATATGCAGTTCAGACAATAACAGGATAACCATCCTCATCACAGTCCTTCTGGTAGAACTGAAACACAAGCCATGAGGGAATGTTACTACAGGTCATAGATGAATTTTTGTTTCCTGCAACCACTTCAATACAAGGATTGTAGTAAGACTGTCAGATTCAGTAGCTGGTGCATTTGGTGTAGTATAGTTCGGCCAAGAGAAGAAAACACTTCAATCCCTACTTGACATGACTTTTGGAGTAAAATGGTAGTGTTTTCTTGTTAGTTCCTTAAGAACTTCACTACGTCATTAGACCCTTCCCCATCTGAAATGGTTTAAGTTTTCTGGAGGAGTTAAACAATCCCTGGATCACCCCATGAGGCCACCATTGCTATTAGACATTCCCAGCACATCTCAGAAGCGAGCTCTTCGGTGAGTTTTGTGGGCTTGTTCTGCTCCTCCTGACTCTACAAGCAATGTTCACTGGAATAAAATCAATTTATCTGGCTTGCAACAGTTCCCAGCTATCCAGTCAGTGGAAAATCTATAAATGTCCCACCTGCCCTTTCTCTAAACCTCTAGCTACGTCCTTCTCTCTCCCCTACCACCTTAGCTTTTCCAGGCTCTCACAACAGGATGTGGCTGCTCTATCAGAGAGACATCAGTCTTATCTCACAGGGACCAGCCACTTTCTGGCACTGAAAAAGATACAGCTTTTATGTGCAGGGAGCTCATCAGCTCAGTTTACTGTCACTCACTGCTTCAATTTGTATGCATGTGATTCTCTTCACTGAACTTCTACTGCAACCTGAAAGAAAAAATTTAGATGTATCTAAATATATAATCCCTCTATTCCTTCCAAATACATTTCCTTCTCCTAGCAATTGATTTCCAAGGAAGCGAGGTATAAGGAGCTGTTTCTTACGAGCTGGCAAGAGCTTGGGCATCCTCTAGTGGCACTAAATAGAATTTCAGTCACTAAAACCTGGATCTCGGTAATAGCTCACACATGTTAGCACACATCCTTCCCTGACTATTCATTACCTGCTTTGTTGTGGACCCCAGCATCCCCAGCGGTGGGCCACAGTACCAAATTCTGACTAAATTCATTTGCAGCAGCCACAGGAAGAGAAAAAGGGTCTCTCTTGACACCCAATACGTTAAGACATGAAGGGTCTGGTTATTCTCTGCTCTCTTGCTGAATATGAGCCTGGGCCACACCTGTGTTTGTGGCTTTTAGCAAGAATGTTTGTCTTCAAACAGCTATGTGACCGTGGGTCAAAGACTTGTCAAATACCATAACAAAGTTAATCTGCTGCCAGTGCCCTGGAGAAAAGATGTAGGTCCACCACAGAGGCTAATGTCAAAGCAGGGCTTTGGTCCATGGAGCCATCCTCCACAGCTAAGAGGAGTAAAGACTTCAACATCAAAGAAGCAGAAGAGCACCTGCTGCAAAAACTCTAGGCTACAGATCTGTCTATAAAATGACATCATATTTAATAATGAAAAAGTGTTGACAGTATTACAATACTGTAGTTATTTCATGTTAACACATTCCACCATGATTAATAGTAGTAATAATTTAAAAATTCTAAAGTGCAATATTTCTGGTTTGAAAAAAGGCTTTTTTTTTTTTCAGAGAAACTTTAAATACCACCACTCTGCCATAAGAAGGAGCTTGGTGACAAATCTTGGTGGCACAGTTGTTAGTTCTCTGCAGCATGGCCCCAGCTCCGTGCACTTCACATGTGGGGGATGCTCCTGCAGTTCCTTGTCCACAGAGAACTTCCTTTCCGTCATCCAAAAGCATATGCTTTAGTGTTGGCAAGGTCAGCTCTATAATTACCCAAGTTCCAGAGGCTGAGTGGAAAAGGATAACCTTTCCTTAGCTTTTTTGCGTCATCCTATAACCTTTAAAATGGAACAGTACCCCTGCTATAAAATTCAACAGGAGATTTCATGTAATTTTTTGAGACTCATTATCTGGGGAATGCATCTGCCATCAATTTTAAAGCCAGAGAGGATTGCTATGATCATGTAATATAATATAATTAGAAAAGGGAAGGGAACAGTGGAAGCTCAACCTACTGGCAAAGTAGCCCTGTAATGCAACTAGCTCTTCTCCCAGTGTCACCCTTGCATGTTTCCTGTCATCTAAACCCACAAGTTACCCTAAAAGGATGATCTCAGCAGTCAGACACCCCACACTACCACAAGCAATGGCCACTGGTGAGGCAAAAGACAGATCTTTTAACACGGAAATGTAGTTATTAAAGGAGAAAAAAATACAGCCCAAACCTAAAGTCACCAACACTGTCATGTCAACTTATTTAACCCTCTTAGGGAGTTTTAAAACAGCTGTGTCCCATAAAAACAGATGCACAGGCAGCTCCTTAAACACTGTCTAATTCAGGAACAGCAGGAGGAAAAAAAAAAAAAGAGCAAGAAAAATATAGGAAGTGTCCTAGAGGCAGAGTCTGTAGGGACAAGTACTTACACACCCGAAATAGCGCTTCAGAGGAAAAACAAAGGAAAAAAAGAAGGAAAACAGATTACCGGGCATTCAGCCCATTTCTGAATGTCTGACTGCATCCTGCGCCCCCTGCTGGAGAACTGCGGTCATCCCAGCCGGGGCGAGGCGGGGGGCGAGAACCGAGGTGCGCAGGGGAGGGGGTCAGAGCGGGGAAAAGGCGGGGGCCACTTGGGTTGAGGGAAGCTCGAGAGATATAACGTAATGTATGGGTTATACATGAGAGAAAAATGAAGCACTGCGTGACAGGTGATGGGAGTCATCTTGCTCCCTACAGGGTGCCTAGAGGGGAAGGGATGGACAAAGGGATTTGGGTCCGTCTAAGCTCACTCCACAGCAGAGTTAAGAGAGTAGGCTCCAAAATTTGGATACTACAACGAAGCAGGAGCAGGGCTCAGAATTTCAGATTTACTAAAAGCTTGAGCATAAGTCTCTGGCATCGATCAGAATAGTGCCAATCTGTTTTTTCAAACAGAAGTCAAATCAGTGGTACCAATAAAGGGTGCTGCCAGCACAACTGCTGGCCTCTGGGGAAGGCTCCTCAGAGTTGGGTATGTACCTGTGCTGCTCACCTCAGTGCGGCTGCTTTTGCCAAGAAGTTTGAACCTCTGCTGTCTTGCAACTCGAACAGTCATTAATGCTGTTGCAGAAAAGTGAATGTTTCCTGATGCAGTTGCATTTTCCAGGGAAAAGGAACTAAATAGGAGTCAAAACTGGGGGGGAAAAAAAAAAAAAAAAAAAAGCCACAGCAGATGCAGCCAAGAAATGTTAAGATATCAGCTTCCCCACCTTCCCTTTCAGATAGTCACACTGCTCTTGCTAACATTACTGCAGTGCTACCCCAGCTGCATGCCACAGTATAAGTACAAGCAGAATTGGCATATGTATATTATCTTTTTCCTTCTCACATCTGTATTTCTTCCATCCCATTAGCTTTCAAACTAGACCAGACTGAGTAGTTTAGTATGACCAGAATCTAGTACACCTTTCTCCCTGTATACTCCAGGAAAAGACCTCTGAGATATCTGACTCCACATGTAAGGGCCATAGTGCATCTCACATCTATATGAGCTATGGTCATGGATGTTACAGTCTTTATCTTTCACAACACTCATATCAAACAGCACTACCACGCAGCATCAGAAGTGATAACTCCCTCTCTCTTTCTCTCAGCCCCATCACCAATCCCCAGTTCCTTGCTAGTCTCACTTCATGGGTAGAGCAGTTCCCCAAAGACAAGTGAAAGTCATCCCTACTTCTTGAGACTCTACCCATAGTGCAAGGTGTCACTGAGACTTAGCCTTTCACCCCACCTGTCCCTGCAGCCTATGAGATCTACATTGCTCTCAGGGGACACTGTTCCCCTGCACAGGGCATGCAGAGGTCCAGCAACTCCTGATGCATGTTCTGGCTTTCTGCTGGGAGGGAGTTCTGTAAGCAAGCAGGAAGGGTAAACCCCATGACCCTTTCTCATCACCACTGTCAAAGTGAGAAGACCAGGCACCACACCAGAAGCAACTCCAGAGGGAGATACAGAAACTGAATCATAGTAAGACTGCATGGAATCAAGCAGGTCCTCGCAGGGCAGCAGAGAGCTGGGCCCGACGCTAGAGACACTGCAGTCTGTTTGCACCTCTGCCACTTGGTTGTGCCTCCAATTTGGAATTGCAGTGCTCCCAGGTTGGTCACCATCAGGATGGCATGGTATGGACAAAAGTCCTAAATGCTTTTTTCCCTCTTGATGTGATGCCCAGCTTTGATTCCCATATGAACATATAAAGCAAAAGAAAGACTATATTGGGCATAGAGAGTAATCAGGGGACAGAAAGTGAGTGACTGCAGAATGTAACCCGTAGCCGGTTGATTTGGAAGAAGCCACATCTACACATCCCTCTATAGTGAAGCAGTTTAGGAAAGGAGGTGACTTCCTGAAACATGGTATCTCATTAACACCTTCCTCAGATCATCACTAAATCTCTCCCAACCCAGGGATGTCCTTATGCTACCTTCAGGTCCTGCTTGTCAAAGATACATACACACCAAGCCTTCACAGACACGTTCAGCTCCCAACGACATTCAGGTGCAAATGTCAAGGTATATTTTTCTCTACTGAGCACTTTGGCTTGGACTCTCGCTATTCCCAAGATGCTTTCTTTCTACAAACCTCTGGGGGAGACGTTCTTGCTGTTCTTCGCCCTCACAGTTGCATGCCAAGAGAGCAAGATCGAGTGATCATAGCAAAACAAGTCTACATGCACATTTGCTTCTCCTACATGACTAGCTGAGCTTGCTGACCCTAAGGACGCCAGGCTGGGCTCACAGTCCACTCCAGGCTTATCGAGTGTAAGCAGAATAGAGATCATGGTTACATCATGCATCTTTGACTATGACAAAGTGGCTTGAAATGGTCATTTTCTGGTCAGCATCAAAACATATTATAAAAGGTGAATTTTTCTATTGATAGACAAGCAAATTATTCCCCTATGAGTATGTAAATAGCTACTCGGTAAATGGCCTCAGCTATTGGGAGCTGTTAATGCACACTAAGTCTATACACAGGCAGATTGCTCCATTCAGAGGCAAACACACCAGTCACATTGGCTCAGACTGGGTCTAGGGGTTGGAATATGATTTCTTCCGTTTTTTAAAAGAGTAAGACTGTGCTATACAGACCCTGTGTTACCTGGTGGTGTCACCAAGAATGTCGCCTCTTCAGTTCTTTGTACATGGTAATTAATGAAGGCAATTTAGCCAAGTCACAAAGACAAATAGATGTAGAGGTCCCATCTTTCTCTGGTGAGCATTTCTTATCTTCTTTCGTCATGAACTTCAGTCTCTCACTGTTGTGTCTACTGACTCGCTAGTTTCTCAGGAGTGGATGTTTGCTACCTACAATAAATTTGAAAAGTAAGGATGAACTCTACACAGTCCATCAAGCTATTTTTTAAGAGTATTCAAGGGTCTGTGGACAAGTTTTAAGGAGTCCCTAAGAAAAAATAGACAGTTTTCAGTAAGCTGGTATTTACTGTACTGCTATTCTTGTCTCCATCAACAATATTTAGAAGATCTGCAAATCAAAAGATTGGAAAACAGTTATCTAACTCCGTCAGATCTTGGGAAAGGTCAAATTTACATCTCTTCAAAGGGTCAAAGCTATATAATCCCATTTAATATCACTTACTATTGAAGTTTATCTGATTTTGGTCTAGATACAGGTTTTCTGTTTCTGCCAATCTTCTACAGGAATATTGGCAGGTCTGAAAAATGACCACAAGCAGACACCTAAAGTAAAATAAGAACAGAAAAACATATATGACACTTCCCCATATTTTAACTGTTTCTAGCTCTCATGGTCTACTGAACCTGATGTGTTTTGTTTATTTGGTAATCTGCAATCAATTTATTTTGCTAGTGCTCATCAGGGCTCCTCTTGTTTCCATGTGAATTTCTTGCCTTCTCACCATGCTTTATCAATGAGCTCCCCAGTTCTGCTTTTCCCCAGTTCTGCTTTTCCCCAGTTCTGCTTCTCTATGCATGAAACACCACCTCCTTCCCTATGTTTTGCACCTGGATCCCAACAGCCTCATTTGATTGCTCCAAGTCTAGTTACCCCAGAAGAAACAGGTAACTCTTAATCCCCATTCAAGCTCTCCATGCCATTCATCATTAGACCTCTATCATACTTTCTCCATCACCCATAGTCCCTCTTCCGGGTGGAAGAGTGCCAACCCAGTCACTCCTCAAACAGAGCTGATGCTTACATTGTTGATTCTCCTTGCCTTCTGCAAACATTTTCCAGTTATAGTCTGAAGATGGGGTACCAGGACTGCAGATGGTACTCGAGCGCCTAGCAGAGTGTGACATTTCATTTGCTATTTAGACTGCTACTGAGCACTGAAATTATTTTTAATGGAGATATCTATCATAACCTCATAGTCTCATTCCTGACTGGCAAGGACCAACTCAGTGCCTATCGCTGTGAAGCTAGGATTATTTTTCCTCATGCCCGTCACTTTACATTTACCTACACAGAATTTTATCTGCCTTTTCATTGCTCTGTCACTCAGTCTTGTAAGGTCCTTCTGCAACTCTTTACAGTCAGTCCTTTTCCTTACTGCCCCGAAGAGCTTCGTATCATCGGCAAAGCTGATCACCTCACTGCTCACCTGCTCTGCCAGGTCATTTATGAAAGTGTGGAACAGCACAAGTCTCAGGACAGACTCCATCCAATGGTAACTTCTCCCTATTCTATCAGTTAAATAGAGACTCTGCCTACTGTTTCCCATTTTTAACCATGCCAGGATCTTTCCTTTTATTCCATGGCTATACAGTTCCCTGTAAAGCCTTGTGGAAATCTGTTCTAACCAAATAGACTCACCATTATCATCGTGCTTTTTTACCCCTTCAAATAAATTAGTTTCTAAGTCATAACCTTCCTTAACAGAAACTGTGTTGACTTTTCCCAAGGAAATCTTCCACATTTATCAGGCATTCTTTGAAGCAATTCTTTGTTATATTGTGTCTATTAATTTGCTAGTACAAATGTCAAATTTACCAGACCACATTTCCTTAGATACTCTCGTGGAAACTGTATTTAAGATGCTTATTACTCCGCAGACTTCAGGCACCAATGGAAGTTTAAATGAATTATGCAGTGCCATAAGTAATTCCACTATTTCTCTTGAAAGTCATGGGTGACTACCACTCAGATCTGGTGATTTGTCAGCATTCATTCTGCATGTCTGCAACACAATTTCTGCCAGTTATTTAATAGGAGAGATGTTAGTCTGCCTTTTATTTCATTTCTTCTAATTCAATGGCTCTCCAAATTGTATTCTCTACTGGGATTGTTAATTCACTCCTAGAAAAATTATTATAATAGGCCAATTACAATAGCAAATATAAATGCTGTACTCAGAATTAATACATTATTATTCCTCAATGCTGCTTATTCTTCCTGCAGTTTCTTTTATACTTATATTACCCATTAATGCAGTTATGGTCACATACTCCATAGTCTCTATGGGCCTTTACGGCAGATGTAGCTCAACTGATCAGTTAACCTTGCACGACTAACTCCTTCCTCAATCCTTCCTACAAGAACAACCTCCCAAACTTACCCTAAATCTGACTAGATCAAAAAACAATTTAGCTCACCTGTCATACAGCAGTTACACTGCAGTGTCACAGAGCATCACAGAACTTACAATCGTGTTTGAGGAAATGGAGGAAGACAGATTTCTGGGGCTCACAGATCCAGTTCTGGAGTAGTTATACCTTTTGCCAGGACTCTCTGAATCCTAGATTTCAGAAGGAAACCATGTAACAATGTGTTTTGCCATCATCATAACTACAAATGAAAATGCGTCCTTCCCTTGCCTTCTTTTTGTGCAACTAGAGCACTAGCCTCAATTTCTGGCTGCTTCCCTTGTCAGAGTAGCAAAGATCAGATTGTGTCCATGAGCCATGTTGCATGTCACACTGTCCTGTTAGAAGCTTGTTCTAATAGATAAGGATGTAGAATTAGGGATAGTGCTGACATGCATGGATAAAATGGCTAAGGGTCTCATAGGTGTGAATGTGAAGCATGCAGGAAATAGTGATTGTTAATACAAAACCACCACACATCAGTGCATTATGGTTCTGTGGCAAATTATGTGTTTCTATGGGGTGACATTTTTAGTCTGTAAGTATTTACAAGAGTGGAGGTGAGGGCTAAGCTTACAGCCTGACTAAAAATGCTTTTATCTCCTTCAGCCATTCACAGTTCTGATGAGTGACCACCTACAGGCAGCCTGAGAAAGATGAGATGACCACTGCTCCCTTGGCAGTACTTCAAATCTTTATTGCTTGCTGGATAAAATAAGTATTTTCACGGGAAATAACCTTTTTTTTCCCAAGAGGATTTTGAGTTTTACTTAATAAAAGAAAAGGTGGAGGGATGGTAATGATGAATAGATAAGATGGTTTACATCGTTGGATATAACTAGATCTGAATCGTAACCTGAACCTGATTAATTATAATTTATTTGGCTTTTGGCTGAACAGAAGGTAATTTATCTGATACTATTGTCTATAACATACCTGGAAATAATGCATCCATCTGTAAAATGCTTTGGTCGTTGTAAGCAATCTCATTTCTACATGTTACTGCAGGTTTTGACCCCTGCTGATGGAGGACTTGCAGTGATAGTGTCCTTAATGATGGAAACCAAGACATGTTTGGGTTCCTCAATGCCATTTGTGCCATTCATTTTAATGTAGAGTTTTTTGGGACAGTAACTTCCTCTTTCCTCCAAAAGAGGAGTCAAGAATCACCTGGACTGAAAGCAGAAGAGATGAAGCAAGCAAGGTCAGGCAGAGATTGTGGTTTGAAATAAGACAGCTGAGAGAACAAAGGCTTTGTATGACAAACAGAAGATGGGTATGAACTCATATTTGAAAGTGAGAGAGTCCAGGGCTCAAGGAACTAGAAAGACGGGCAAGGACCTTATATGATGGTGTGTGAGGCTGTGATTAGAGACAATCAGGTCTTTGGATGAGTGGCAGGGAGCAGACAAGCACATATACTCACTAGTAACAGCACTGTCACAGTGTCAAGCTACAAGAAAACAAACGTTGTGTGTGAACCATTGCCCTTGCTTCATTCAGCAAGGTACAGACCACTGCATCTAGTGAGGGTAACAGGGTCGGCCATTTTCCTTGACTGTCGTCACATTGCCCTCTTTCAGTGTGATTGTAAGGCAGATAGAATGCCTCCCCAGTGGATAAATTCCCCATACATGGACTTACCTTTGTGGCTGTCAAGTCAAGGAGCAAGCAAAAGACGTGAGGACTAATGTGAAGATTACCATTGAACATTCTCTGATGTGGTGAGCTTGATGGATCAAGCCAGCTCTCCCAGGAGGTGGCAACCCTTAGAGAAGTGCCAGAGACAGTTCAATTTTTTTCTAGGTTTCCAACAAGACTCAGAATCTGGGAGATACAAAAGTACCTCAGAGGTACCTTCGAAAACATCTTTTCTTTAGCAAGGGCTGGAATGGAGCCAGACATTGTACAGAAAAGGAGAAAATCCTTTAAAATGCATCTATCCTGTAGTACCTGTAGGGCCATGAGGAGAGAAGAGGAGGGACAGAGGCGGCAGCAGCAAGAGTGATGAGACACACATCTCCTTCACCAGCACTATACTGGTCTCTAGCCATGACATCACTTCAGTTTGGTGTAAGCTTGAGCAGCCTTTACTGCTCTGTCACAGAACAGAGGGACCACCCCTGCAGGACTAGGAGGAGGACATGCCAAGTTACCTTCACATCTTTCCCTGTGGCAGGTGCAGTACTGCAGTAATCACCTCTGAAGAGGAAAACGTGCACTTCTTTGAGTGGCTGTTGACGGTCCTAAGAAAGCTGCATAGCTGTATTAATTCCACATCAAAATTTCACATGAACATGATTAAGTCCAAGAGTGCAACCAGTCTTCTTGACATAAAAAACACACCAGGCTTTAAAAAATACTGATTTTATTTGTATGTCTAGTCTATTTAACAGTGGATCACACTGGCAGGAACAATCACAAACATCTAGTTACACAGTTTCATCAGGTTCTGGCCTGTGCAATGTTGGGTTTGAGTCAAGCACGTATTATGGCATCACCAATAAGGACAATGATTGCTGTTCAAAGCTCAGTCAAGTCCCATCTCCTTGGTCAAATTCCAAGCCAAATAACCTCTTCTCCCACTGCATGTGGGAGTCTCTACAAAGAACTTGTATTCTCAAAGTCTGAATCCAGCAGACAGGCTGAAGCACACGCTCCATCTAAAAATTCTGTTTGCCTCACATATTTTATTTGAAAGGCTACAGGTTTTCAGTGCAACAAACAAACAAAAAATGCCTACCATCCACAATTTCTCAGAAATGTTGGACCAGACTTGTACAAATCAGCCTAGCTCCAATAAAGGAGCTTGAATTCCTTGTCTTACCACATGATCTGGCCTGCAAATCCCAGCTGTCTTCCTTCAAATAACGCAAGGTTTCACAGCAAGAGCAAAGCAATCCTGTAACTAACGTCCCTGCTGTTTGTGCTGGCACACAGTACGGTCTAAAGCCTCTGGCCTGTGCGCCATGTATCTGGAGGGTACCCAGATTCTGCAGCATATACACACCTTTCTAAAGGCAACCTGCACTTAGCTTGACTCTGAAGACAACTTCCGTTGCCAGAAGAGTCCATGGCAGCTCTGGCTACCCATAGTCAGCCACATGGCCTTGCCACACAGATAAGGATAGACAATGACTCAGAGAAGCCTCACACTGCAAGCTGGCCTGCACTAAGACGCAGCATAGGTCTCTGTATTGTTTGTGTCCAAACAATATGAATGTGGAGAGAATGTTGCCTCCTAAGAACTGTGTACTCACATCCACGCTCAGGACTACTGAGCAGACCTGCTCCAAAAGCATCTTTGGATCTGGCACCTCAGGGTTTCTTTAAGCCCAGTCCTGTAAGCCTGTTTGAGTCACAGGTAGTCAGGAAGTCACAGCTCATCAGAGGATCAGACCCTTAGCTAGCAGCCACAAGGAGGTATTATGGTCCTAGCCTGTTGCAGGTGCTGAGAGCTGCCAAATTAGAATGAGCTGCCTTCTACCTCTTTTCTCTCACACATCAATGGTGAGGACCGCCAGGCAGGCTAAAAGTCTCTCCTGAAAATGTAGAGGGTGTTACTGATAAAAAAGTCCTAGGGCAGCTGGATGCCCAGCATCCAAGTACCTTCTAAAAATCTCAGTCGTCATGCTCAGGATATTCTTTACTCCACTCTTCCTCTCAGTCTCTCCCCTCTCAGAATCAATTCTTTATACCTGCCCTCCCACGCTTCTGTGCAGAGAGCTGGCAACACACATAGGGTGGATCCACCTCTGGTCATGGACATTTGGTGGCACGACTGACCTTTGCTGCTGCCAAAGGCAGGGGATTCCAGGCCAGAGCATCCTTCTCTGCCCTTCACTTTTCAGAGCTAATTGAATTTTCTATCAGTTTCAGCATAGCACAACATGGACTTGTCGAGCTTGAAAAGCAACAGAGGTTTTTATCACAATAGTGCAATGGGAGAAGACTTCAAAGCATTTTCTGGGAACACTGCACACAATTATATTACATTTTCAGAACTGTCTGGCTATTGTGCCTTCTAAATCACATGAAAGACTACAAACAACACTATTTCAGTGAAACTGTCTACAGCCACTGAAAGTAAGTCACTACCTCATTTAGGGCAGGCAATGGACTCACATGTTCACAACAAGAATTGACTTTATGTATATTAAAGCAAGATGTTTCATAGGTAAATGGGAAATACCTCTAGTTTGGGCCTATCCCTTTGATACCAAATATTATACATTAACAGGATGATTACTACTTGTAGAGTTACACAAAAAGTCTACCATTTATCTGAGTTACAAAAACACAGTTTTAAATAGGACAGTAATCCAAGGCCAAAGGACAGGCAGACAAATGGACAGACTTTGGCCACTTGCTTGATTCTCTGGAGAAACCTATTTGCTCTTCTAAGCACTGACCTTACGCATCTACCAGGACTATGCCCCCCCTTGAAAAAGGTTTAAAATAGATTTCAATGATGGAGTCTTCTGGAGGTGTCCTGTGTCAATGTCCATCTTCCCACAGGACTTGGCGCTTGTCTGGGGCTTTTGATGAACAGCTCATAAGTTGCTGCTATTTAGCCACTGGCAACTGGATCCTGCTTTATTTAGGTTTTCCAGAAATGAGACACATCTGAATGTTGTATGAGATTCTCCCTGCCTCCTCCCTCCAACTCCTATTCACATCTAGTTTCAGTTTCCTGGAACTCTGTTAACCCCTTTAAAAACAACAGCAACAAAAAACTGCAAAACAAGGAAACCAGTTTCCTGTCCATAAATGTTGTATTCCCTGCACACAGGGAAACTTCACCAACTCTACAGTAAGAAGATACAACCACCTCTTTTGCAGCATCCTGACATGACAGCCTTGCGGTATCCAAAATCCAGCCTATCAAGAAAAAAAAGGGGAAAAAAAAGTGTTATGTGTTAAAAAAATACCCAAGACAAATGTGTTATTTTGCATGGATCAGAGTTAAGACATGTCAACCTAAGGGTTCATTTCTTAATGAGAATCTTTAAAGGGACTGAATTTGAGATAACTTCTCAATAAAGCTGAGTCTGTCTACAATGTAGAGTGACACATTTCTTTGCTTACCTTAATGTCTAGTGGGATTTGATTTACGGGGGATTTTTCTTTGCAGGTGCTGGGAGTTACACACATCACTTCTTGCATGAGATGAAATATGCATATTAGAAGGTTGCAAAGTTCGGTAGGATGCATTGAAGTGCTGTGCTGCTCCAAGGATAGAGACCCCAAGGTCTGACCTTTACTGTAACTGGGACTTTGTTAATTCCCATAGTCATTTTCTTGGTGACTAATTTAAAGTCCTTTTAAGACAAATCTATATTAACAATTTGGCTTATAAGCCTCTTCCTTCATGTCAGATTCAGAAAAGTCTATCAGAGCAAGAAAGATTTTTTTTAATCAGATCTGAAACAATTTGAGGCAACTAAGAGAAAATGTGTTGGGCCTGCAAGGACTTTTCTTAATTTAGAGATTCCTTCACAGTCACACTTTGATGCAGTCCATTCGAGCTGCATCTAGGACCATCTGTGCTAGTGACATATGAAACCTAAAGGGCTACTCATAAGTTATTAAAAATATCTGCACTCCTCCACAATAAAGAGAAAGAGAAAACAGAAGTGACTGTAATAAATGTGGCACTTGGGCCTTCCTGAGTTGGACGAAGTCTGTTAGAGTCTGAAAAGTCACGTAACAGTTTCTCATAATGCAAGTAATGCTTACATTTCTCTTCTCTCTGCATGTTAACAGTGAAAAGCCTCAATTCCTTCAGTCTAACATGCCCCTAAATGTTACCTATTGCATTTTTCTTTACACAGAATGGCTTACATGTTGCTATGATACATAGTTAGGATGTGATATTAAATCATTAATTTTGGGACTCCTGAACTCCAAGCAAACGAAACTCTGAGGTCCAAACTTAATTTATTTGTGTGAGTAGTTGACAGGACTAGTCATGAGCGTAAAGAAGTTAAGCATATGCCTGCCTAAATGTTATGAGTAGCTCAAGCCTTGCATTGCAAGGAATTTACACTATTTATATTTTTACACAGTATTTTCCACCAAGACAGTTCCTGGGCCAGAAGGTTGGTTGCAACATTGCCAATGCCCACAGGAGGAGAAAGAAAGAAGTGGGAGAAACATCAGAGAGAGGAGAAGCCTACAAAGTGAACAAGATTTGTCAAGAACTCTATTTAGATTCAGTAAGGTGAAAATGGCAGTGGTACATAAAATATATAAATATAAGTATGTATTTGCATGCTTATATAAATATATATACACACATTCACACTCACATAGAAGCTACATATATAGGCAATGACTATAGATATATAGAGATACATAAAATATTACAAGTGAAAATTCATAAAATTCATTTGCCCTGCAAAAATTTTTCTAGGAAAAAGCCAGCTCTACCAACAAAATGTACAGCCTACTTGCTCTGAGTTCATCAAAATTGTGAGAAATCTCTGATTTGCAGGCTAAATCTGTCCTGAACTTCAAAGCTAAATTCCCTCATGGAATTTTCCTTCATGTAAGCTTTTTCCTGCATATTTCTGTGTTAGAGAGGCAAGATTTCAATACAGGGGATTACAGTGAGTGAACAAGCCAGTAGAGATACGAAGGCTAGCTCATAGTTTTCCAAAAATTTGGAGCAACAGTAACTGGATACTAGTGATTGCTTGGAGTCTGATAAGTCAGAGACCCCATCAAAAAATTCACAGACAGAGACAGATGTCTGCAACAGCTGCATTAAGTGAACCTATGACAAACCACTGTGTTTTCCTGCAGCGAACAATCACAGTAGTGTTTGTTGGTCTGATTCTTCTCTCAGTTTTATACTGATATAACTGATGTGGAGCCTCCCCAAAGTCAGTAGAGATGTTCCACTGGAAAAGAGTAGAGGATGAGTCTACGTATTCAATATTTGATATCTAGGATCTCCTTTTATTCATTGCGTACATTAATGATCCAACAAATGCTTAGAAATTGTAGAATATACTTCCTTATAGCTTGCTTCCCTGATCTACAGGAAGAAAACCCATGCTTCTTCGTCATTTGTGAATTTATTTAGTAAGGCTCCTTAGCAGCAAACAAGACTCCTCTTGTACTGCAAGTATTTCATGGTTTAGGTATGTAATGTCATCTGCCTGTCCAAGTGAGGATTAGGCAAAACATAAAATCGGTAGCAATAGAAATGGTCCCAGTAAATAAAATGAGGCATGATATAATCATTTAACATTGAAAATATTGTGAAAATCCCAAAGAGTATGGCCGCAGAACAGCAAAACTGTCATTTTGAAACTTTAAAAAAAGCAAGGGATTAGCTAGTATAATACAGCAGTGAAGGACTGATATGAAACCAGGGGCCAGATCCAAGACTATAATGGTGTTTTAAAGCACCATTTAAATAATGATTACTATCAGTCACACAGAGAAGGCAATAGGATGAGAAGAATGCAGAGGGACCAAAGAGGATTTTTCTATGCCTATAATTCTATGAATGTGAAAGTAATAAAGTATCTAAAAGGAATGGACATGAAGTAAGGATACTGTTGAAGCATAAGATAAATGAAACACTAAAATACTCCTTGTCAGCCTATGATTTACTCATTACTCAGTTAGGGCTTACTTACTTTTAAATACTATCTTAATATAAAGTACAAAACTGAAGCAAGAATTTCTGAAGTGGCCAGAGATGCTGGATGCTCAGCTTGACACTACAAAGGACTGAATTTAAGAAAGCAGAATTCAGGTCTTGGACAGAAACCCAGAAACAAAACCTGCTACATTGCTGCCATTTTTTAAAAGGTGTGCCTCATATACGTGTAGAGGGATGCAAAGGATTAGTTTTGGGGACCAATCTCTCTATCCCTTCTTGCCCTTAATTTTGAGAGTCTGATATTAATGCCTAAGTTCACAGTAAACAGCTCCTAAATCCTTAGTAAGTCTTTCTGAAACCAATGACATGAAAAAATGGACTATGCTCTGGAGTGTGATTTAAACTCACCTGTGCAATTCTTCAACCCCATTTCAGATACCTTGTACTTTTAAGATTTGAAAAGGTGCAATATTCCTCATTAAAAAAAAAAAAAAGAGGCAAAATAATTTAAAAAAGCATAAACCACAAAAACCAAACAAACAAAAACCCAGAAAACCTCCTGCCTCCTGCTCCCATGCAGGAATCCTTCTCAATGATAATGGATGCAATCCCATTCAAATTACATGTGTAAGTAAGAGGGAGATCTACACACAGGAACAACTATGGGCAAGTTAATGGAAAATAATTTAAGGCCTTGAGGGGCTCTGTTGTAGTTGAGAACAGAGGATAGGAAAAATATGGGGAAAGTTACTTCAAGTGGATGTAACTCCACTTAAGTAAATTTTACTCACTTCTGTTATAGGCACAAATGTGGCAGTCAGGCTATTATACTGTACAAGGATAAGGGAGAGGTGATTAAACAGACCACATCCAATATATTGACAGTGCCCATCTCAAAACAGACCAACAGAATTGTAAAGGGAGAAACTAATTTTTTAGAGAGAGAATAAAGCTACAAATGCCTTCCAGTGTCCTGCTATAGCAAAGGAAAACAGAGGCAATGGGCATATAAAATCAGCTGACATTACAGTTCAAGTGGAAAGATGCAGCCCTGCTTGACTGAGTGAATCAAAATATTCAGGGAAATCCCCAATACTCTGTCATCCTTCCTCAAATTAAATCCCCAGTTTAACCCCACGCAGTGCAGGCCATTTGCAGCCTCCACTTGTCTCCCTGGGAACCATCTGGGACTCCCTTGAAGACTCTCAACTTTCAAGCAAATGTTCTGTTTAATTCTGGAATTAACAGTTAATATTATTGATTTAATGTCCTTTATGACATTGTGCAAAGACTATATTGACTTGCTCCAGAAAACATCTTATATGGCCAAGTCCCATTTCCATTCCCTTCTGTGTGACTAAATCCAATGTAGCAAGGCTAACAGCTTGTCCTCAGCTGCCACCAAACTCTGGAGACACACAAACCGTAGAAGACACTGAATTTTTCCACATGCTTATGGCAAATGACAGTGCATTCAGGTGGTTTTGTGTGTCAGGCCTCCCCAGCTCATACCACTAGCCCATACATCAACTACATGTATTGCTTAAAACCTTAATAAAGAGGTCCAGCCCTGAGCACGCTGGCAGGCTGTACTCCACACCCAGCATGCTGACCACTGCTGCTTTCTCTCCCATTACACCAGAAGGGGAAGAGCCAGTGAGGGTTAGTTGCTTCCTTTTATAAAACAGCTCAGAGGTGAGGACACTCATCCAAGATACCAGACACCTTTTTTCTGTGCTCTCCTCTACTGCAGCTGCCTCCGAAGAGAGCTCCAAAGCTTGAGGCATTAGCAATTTGGCCACTGGGTGCTCCCAGAGCCGCCTGTTTACATGGTCTTTGCAAGCTGTTATGATTTCAAGATCCACTGGCAGAATGACAAAAGAAGGCAGCTCTGCCAAGTTGCTAGTGGAAAAACTCACTTGAGAAAGAAAAAAGGAGCAAAGAGCAGGAGGTGTCATTTCCTGCTCCAAGGAGTGCTCTGGAGCCATACTTTCTCTTCTGCATCATTAATTGTATGTTCCCCGAAGCTTCAGCAGCAAGTAGAACATCCTGCTGCACCCCTAAATCAGCCTCCTCTGTTGCCTGGTGGCCAAAGGTCTCTCCTAGCAGTGTGGGTCCTACTCACTGCACAAAATAAGATGTTCTCTCTTTTATGTCTTGAAAGAATCACAGAATTGCACAGAATCACAGAATGGTCGGGGTTGGAAGGGACCTCTGGAGATCATCTAGTCCAACCCACCTGCTAAAGCAGGTTCACCTAGAGCAGATGGCACAGGAATGTGTATCTCTGTTATCAGGGGATGTTTCTGCACTGTGAGTCCTGCTTGTACACAGCCAGGGTGTAGATCTTCATAAATGTTGCAGAGGGTTCATGGCAGCACTGGCTACCTACATAGCTGTCCAGTAGCAAAGGCAACAGCTTAAAAACTTTACGTGCCAACACAGGCAACTCTCTGCATGCAAATGGCACCTTCGTGGCCAAACTCACCTCTGCCACAAGCTGCCAACAGCCTTTCACAAAACAGGTCCCACATCCAAGTGTCGCCTTGTCAAATACCTCCACGACCCACAGGATGGCACTGTGTCATCCCATAAACTCCTCACGGGCTTTTGACAGTGTTACCTGACAGCAGAGTTTTTCACATCACAGTTTTTTCCTTAGAATTTTCAGGCTTTCCAGAATTCAGCATAATTTTACAGATTCTTCTATGCCGGCACACCAGCTGATCCTCTGCGTCTTTGCTCAGAAAGATTGCCATCTGCTTTCTGTGGGCATTTTGCTTGAATAAACAACAGTAAGCTTAACTCCCAAAAGGGTTACCCTAGTAGCTACACAGCAACCTCCAGAACAACTGCTTCTTTTTGCTGCCGAGATGTTGTATTTGATAAGCCTGAAACTAATTAAAAACAACTATTGCTTACAACACGTTTTATATGTTCAAAGTACTGTACAAAACCAAATTCAGTTAGCAAGATTGCTAATTGCCACATCATTTGCATTCTACTTAAGGTCATTGCAAAAACTTGGAGTTTGTGTAGCCTACAGTGATCCAGCATGGACTGGAGGGAGCTCAAGCCTTTACATACACATGCAAGGACACACTTGGCACATATGATCCAGCTCAGTTTTGCGATCCTCTCTCATGGAGCCAAACCACAGACATTAAAATTCGGACTGTGCATCTGATTTCAAAGCCTTCTTGTCAGTGTTTGAGGATCCTATGATACAGGGTTTAGATTTTTCCCTAGATGCACAAAGCATCCCTTCAAGAAAAATATTCTGGCAGAATCGCAGAGTCAATGATTTTAAATTAAAATTCAAAAAGATATGCTTGTCCTTATTAAAAATTTTGCAAACGATCACCAAGGTCAATTATTTCAGCTTAAAGTAGCTGAGAAGATGAAGTAACTTGAGTTTTACTCAACTTGAGTCTTACTGAACTTGAGTCTAACGTTCCTTATCAACTTTAACTTCAGCTGCTAGCCCTTGTAAAAGCCTTATCTGTTTTATCTTCATTGTTGTTTTAAATGCTTTTGTGCAGTATGGATATACCCAGGGAACCAGCACACAAAAGCACAACAAAATATTAGAGCTCAGTCTACAGCAGAGGCAAAGGCAAAGACAAACAGTTGCTAAGGACAACAGGCTGCTGGGGACAGCAAAACAGCCACAGTCCTGCTATCTGCTCTGCCTTTACCAGAGCCCTGGGAAGCCAGGATTGCGACTGCTGATGAGAGGTGTGGAAAGGAGCTTGGGGACAAAGAAACTGCTGCCATGGTTGTGACAGTGCTAATAGTCATCTCCACTCTTTACTTCTCCACTCCTCCCAAGGGCTCCTCTGGCTCAGTTCTCCTTTCTCTCTCTGATACTCTCCAAGGCTTAACTCTGGCCCCACATATGCAGCAATATTTAATTTTGCCTTGGCAGCTGAGACACATCCAGCTGGCATAGTAAAACATTAATAAACTGAAAGTAACCCCATTAATTTACGGGAAAGTTGCCACATTTTGATCGAGTCACAGAGTTAAAAGAAAGAACTGTGAGGGAAGGTGTTACTTTGGTGGACTCCACATATGGAGGTGTAAATGGAGGTGATGTGGTGAAGGTCACACACTCAAGGGATCAACAAAACAACAATCATCTGCAGATAAGGAGTGTGATCAAAACCAGCAATGTAAATATAAGCAGCAAGTTCATTTACAGCTCACCAGTCCCTAAAAAGTGGGTGATTTGGGTTCAAAGGATCCTTTGCTCCTGTCACATTTTCACTGTCAAGTACTAATCCAGCTTAGACCAAGAGGCAGAATTTTCAAGTGTGCTTGCTTTTGGTCCTATTCTGTTTCACTAGAAAAAATTCCTAATGGCCACAGTACATTTGGGCTTTATCAGGCATTTTTTAAAAATGCTATCTTCTACTGAACTTCTGGGAGTGAGATTTATAGTATCTTCTGAGTGCATGGCTGATTAATTAAGTATTTATATTCTCACTGTGGTCACCTGAAGACCCAGTAGTCAGGTTTACCAATACTGATGGAAAGCATGGAAAAAGGTGTAGGGGCACAGGGAAATACTAACAGACGCAATGTCACTGAAGCAAGTAAATAGGGTCATATCCCATTTATCCTGTTTCCAGCTGTGAAAATAAAAATGCTCTTTATGGAAGTTACAACCATGTGAAATCAGAAACAGGCTTATGGAGAAGCTGACTGAAGGTACCACAGTAACTAGCTGCCTCAGATTCAAATCTAAATCCAGCTCCCCAGCCCTGCCTTGCACCATCTGTTTGTGATTCCCTGTAGGAAAAAGGGTCACTCGCATTATCTGGAGAAAAAGGAATTTACCAATGAATAGACTCCTTGTTCCTATAGATCTTTATGACTAATAAACACCCTACCGCGTGCTGAGGAAAGACTTCTTTTCCTTTCTACAGTTGAGGAAATCGAGGTATGGGAAAAATGAAATGTCAGATCCATACCAGATCCATACCTAGAATGTGCTTGTGACCACCAGTCTGTCCACAGACTGATACGGTGCTCTGGCAGATCTGACAGTTAAAACTCAAAAACATTAAAGTAGGAACTTCAGTTATACTTCAAGACACTGAATTTTCAAGAGAACAGGTCTCATTTCCTAGCCACATGGAAAACTGACCATCCGAAAACCTAAAGACTTCTAAACCACCATGTACCACTCTGCCTAGTTGGCATCAGAAGAATGTGCTGATGGAGGAATACCAGCTGTGAATTTGGCTCCACTTGCCTGAAACCAACTCTCTGCATCAGTAAGGGTGTTAAAATATTTAGGCCATCAAAAACACTATTCATGCACCATGGTGGGCACAAAGACATGATAATGAGCCCTCTCCAAAAATTCAAGTGACTCAGACACCTAAATACGCTATAGGACAGGAGGGAATTTGCAAGAGGATTCATCTGGGCCTTTTTGCATATGCTTGTTTCTGAATCACCAATATATGACTAAATATAAATCATAAGGAGCCATAACTGCTATTCTATATATCCTTGTACTCCTCTAAAAGATGATAAATGAACAAAAACTAGCAAAGCATTTAGGAGGATTAGTTCTTAACAATGCCAGTGAAAATCTGTTAAAACTGATATTGCCAGATTCAAAGCACAGATTTGACTGCTCAGTACCAGTGAGCTGCTAGCATCCAAATCACTTTCATACTTGGAGAACTAATAGAAATCTATGGGAGAGATGGTGAACTCCTCCCATCTACAGCGTATTTTCTTCTGCTGCTTTAATACCTCGGCCTCTGATAGCTGTTCAACGTGTGAAAAAAAGAAAAACCTGCATAAATTTACTTCTTTTGGACTAGCTGTGAAAAGTTGATGTCAGCCTGTTATCTCCATGGAGCATTCAACGGGCTTTCAATTTGCCTTGCAGCAAGTCAGCGCTGGGCTCTGTCAGATAGAAATATTTTGCACACCTTTAATTACAAGGCAGCCTGCAAGGGAACGGAGAGTCACAAATAAGGGAGTTGCACTGAATATTTTGTGTCTGAGCCTGAAAAATGTACATTGGATCAGCATGGTCAAAGTATTGGCCCAAAGCCAACACAGAGCTACGTAACAGCAGAACTTGTTAGTATTCAGATATTCCATGAGTTGCATGCACAGGGCCAAATGTTTTCCTGTGTTTGTTTGATCCTCGCTCTCCATATGTTAGTTACTACTGTTATGACAGTAACACGACACAGTGTCTTTAGGGAGCAAGGGTCCCCAACTGTGCCTGACATTATATAGGTATTAGGTAAGAGATGGGGCATATTCAAAAAGATCTCCTTGTCTAAATGGTTTAGGGAAAAAGGGCAACTAAATGGCATAGCACTGTCCCATTTCATTGCTGAAGCACTGAGATATGTGGAAAATCCAAAGGTCACGTGACAGTACTGAGGACTGTCCACTTGACTGGAAGTCCAATATTTAATTACGAGACCTTCCTTACTAAATGGTCTCTGAACTAATGAAAAACCTTGCACCACCTTTTGATGTAACTTACTAATAAGCAGAAATGCCAGGGTCAGAAGTAACGGCAGGTGTTTTTTCTGCTACATAGGTTATGTGATTGAGGGATGGTGGATGGAGGATGGAGAGGAAAGCAGCATCAGTCTCCAAAACTCATCACAGCCATTTCATAGCTGCAGCTGGCTCGATCAATATGTATTCAGACATCTTCTATGGAAATGTTGATTAGTGGTTACTATGCAAAGAAGAACTCACTACTCATCTTCTCTGAAATCCACTTAGCTAAGTGTTAATGGAAGTCCACAAAAAAGCGCAGCTTTTTTAAAGAGACAATGAAAAAGTAAGTAAGAAGGTGAGCTACAGCACACTGCAGATAGCACCTTCTACTTCCATTCTTCCCAATACATGCAGAAAAAATTATCAGTAATGATTTTTTGTCCCTTCTTTCTTTCCTTCTTTCTTTTTATTTCTTTCTCTTCCTTCCTTCCTTCCGTTCTTTCTTTCTTTCTTTCTTTCTTTCTTTCTTTCTTTCTTTTCTTCCTTCCTTCCTTCCTTTCTTCCTCTCCTCGCCTTTCCTTTCCTTTCCTTTCCTTTCCTTTCCTTTCCTTTCCTTTCCTTTCCTTTCCTTTCCTTTCCTTTCCTTTCCTTTCCTTTCCTTTCCTTTCCTTTCCTTTCCTTTTTTATTTTTTTTCTCATATTACATAATCTATGAGTAAAAAGACCCTGAAAAATTTCCTGCTGAGGGGAAACAGGTGAAGCTCACAATTCATAATGACATGTTCTAGGAAGTCAGACTGCATTGTAAAGGTGTTCTGAACTCATTCAAAAACTTTTTTATCTGTGCAGGTTTTCCAGTTGCAGAAAAGAACAAGTGTCTTGCCTCAGCAACAGCCAAAGCACTGGAACATCCCTTCTGTCACTACTTATACATGCGGTAGTATCCATACCATTTGGTCTGTCATTTCGTCTCTTTTGGAGCATCGGAATATCACCTAGCTGAATTCAAGGAAGTATTGGACCTGACACTGGAGCCACACTGCTAGTAATCAGGAACAACCAAGGGCTACCACTACATTGCTCGAAAAATAGGGGTTTTTTTAATAAACTCTCCTAAATGAAGGACAAGCCCCTCCCTTCAAAAACAACAACAAATCCATGTTATATCTTTCATTACGTTAAAGTAAAAAAAGGTGTAAATGCAAACTTCTGTATTTTACTTTCTTTGCATACATTTCCTTAAAAAAATAAAATAAAAAAGCAAAAACATTCAGAACATTAAGAAAATGGTCACGCACATCTTGAAATTTTCCAAACATGCATTTTCTGAAGAATACCAAAATGAGCTGAAATGAAACTCCTCTCACAAATATTGCTGATTTTGAGGAAGAGGCATATTTTGATGGAAATATGTCCTACAGAAATGTTTGCAATCCACTGTAGAAAACTGTAACGGATCATCAAATAACAGATTAATGGACAAGCAATAGTGAATACTCCCCAAAATGTTTCTGAAAGTCACTGTGCCATCTCCAAGGATAGATTACAAAGATCAACTGTTTTGTGGGTATTATTTCATAAGCATGAAAGCCAATAGTCTACAGTACTGAAAAGAATGTACCTGACAGCACTATTTGTGTTATATTAAAATATGATCTTAATACATTTGTGGTACTTATCTAAAGAAAAGTTACAGTGATGAAGTAGATGTTCTGTGTTTGGCCATCTGACACCAACTGGACCAACAGGTAAATATCTACCAAGTACCTTTATGTTTCATGTACTGATGATGAAGTGGGATTCAAACACAAAGTAGGTTGCTGACAAGGCAGCTTGTACATAGAGCTTCTTACTGTTTAATGACAGCACTACTCTTAAAAATATAAACCCTTTATGAGAAAGGGTTTGACTGGCTTGAAGATTTACAATAAATGCATCTCCCATGCTTCTTACATATCCTCATGAATCAACATCATTTACTTGTAGGGTTTGCTTGTGTGCTCTTTAACTGTACTCCCTGTCAAAATAAGTATCTCCTTGCTAAAAGACATGGTTGCCAGGGTCAAGAATATGAAGATTTGTTCTGTAGCACTAAAGTAGGTGTCATGGGTTCTGTTTATTTAGATTCTTGCTTTCCCACCACTCTCCACACCTAACTGTGCCTTATTCTGTTCCTACTATAAAATCAAAACGTAATAATGCTCTCTCACCATTGGAAAGTTCTTCAAGCTCCAAAGACGTATATATAATTTTAACCATATAAGCCTTTTGACCAGCTTTTTGCTCCGTGTTTGTGTGCTGATTACCACAGCAGGACCTTCACCATTAATATGTTACACGCCTCAAGAGAAATGCTCTGTACACAACAGCAGCACACAAGATATAACAGTGAATTAAGAAGCATATAAACACATGCTGATAGTGGTTTCTCCCTTCAATTTCAAAGTGAACTGAGCTCAGAAATAGATGCAACACTGTGTTCATGGTTCAATTGCCTCACTCTATATCTGTTGTAATTCCTTCCTAGTTGTGCTGACTGCCATAACTCAAGAAGTGATGCCAAGCACTTGGGACAGGCCCTTAAGACAACTTATCAACAACCGGATCTGTGTGCATTATCCTGCTAATGTCATTGATAAAGTTCAAGTGGTGTCCGTATTCACATGCTTGCATAACGTGCATGGTTATTTGTAAATTTTGCTTTACTTTTTCTTTTTTTCTACTTAAGGGAAAAAAAGCAGAGCTATTTCAAAGTCAAAGAGCAGAACTAGCTAGACAAAAATACAGATACAAGAGGATGATTTCCTCACAGAAGTGAACAAAGAGCAGCAACAAACTAAAGGTTCAAGGACAAATTATAAAGACAGATTTTTCACGGCACTTTTGTGCCACAGAGCTGTATGGATGGGTGAAATTCTCACCTTGGTCAATGTCTGTTTTATCTGCTGAGCTTAAGGGGATTTTTTTCTGACTTTTCCACAGGATGAAATGAACTAAAAGAGGTAAGAGAGGAAATGTTAAGCTTTACTCTGTCTCTGTCAGATCAGTGCCTGGAATAGGAAATTACTCTGCTAACTTCTTCAGGCCAGAGTGGCCGTTGATATCAACTGTTCTGACCTGTTCAACAAAAGCTGTGGAAGATCATGCATCACAGCTGATTGCTGCATCTAAATCAGATAACTCAGCTGAGCAGCAGCAGAGCTGGCTCAAGGCCTTTCTCAAAATTAGGTGCAATGCAATGTTCCAATGATTCCAGGCAGGTCACAGTAGCAAGGAATTACTAGAGACCCCAGGAAGGAGGAAGATCAGGAGAGAGCTTGAGAGATTTGGATAGGGAAAAAGGACCAGACGAGGTCAGCAGAGGTTCCAGGTTGAGGTCAGCAGGGCAATGATCAGAGATTGATGATTTTTTAAAGTGCGTGAACTTCCCCTCTATCTCCAGACAATCTCCTAGAGTGACCTGGTATCTCCTACTACATCCTACCCAACACGTAGGTCTTCCTTCTCTTCCCCCAGTCCCATAAAGAAAAAACATCTCGTGAGACTCACAGCTATTCCCCTAGTTCTCCATCCTATCCACACAGCCCAAGTATTAAACAATGAAATCATCAGGATTTGGCGTTTTGTACCTAAATGTGTGCAGGATGGCAAATGAGCTGAAGGACATGAGAAATGAGGGCAGATCTTACAATTTCTCATATATTTGGCATCTCAAATACATCCCAGGTGTAGGAGAGGACTCTAGTAGACAAAATCGCTGGACTCAGGTTATTTCTATTGCATGTAACTATTTCCATCTTATCCCTTTCATATATTTAAGAAAGTCCATCTAAAAAAAATGGGATTTGCCTTCACTTCTCCTATTCGACCTGGAATGAGCTTTCATTTCTCCTTCTCTGTCTGCTATATTAGAAATCAGCTTCTTCTTTCCAGGGTAAATTTATTCATAGCCAGTTTATGCTCTACTGTTCAAACACCAATGTCGCCTTTTAGCTTAAATAGCTGTTACCTATTTTGGCTACTCTGCCCCCAGTATTTTTGTAACTATAGGTCTTCTCAATCTTTTTCTGGTCTAGAAAAGTCAGGCTCTTCCAGTTTCCTCTTGCAAAGCACTCTCCTTCAACTGATCATTCTTGCTGTTCTTCCATGCACCCTTTCTGACCAAATATAGGTCACAAAAATGCACACAGCATTCCAGATGAGGCTTTACAGAACTAACACTTCCCAGGTGGTACTGAGCATACTCCTTCTGAGACTTTGAAAGATTCACACCTGCAATTTTTATGGATGTATTACTCTGATGGCTCAGTAAGTGACACTGGCTGATCTCAGCATCTCCAGTCTTTCTTTTTATCCGTCTTCCCCAAGCTTGCCACCAAAATTGCTACCACAACTTTAAGTTCTGTGCTATTAATTATAATATCCTTCAATTTCTTTAAGTCAGTTATTCAGTCACCTAGTTCTGTGTCCTAATCCACAGTCCTGATGATGAGTCTTAGGTTGCTTCATTGCTAAATTTCATAGTCTCAACTGTACTGCTAACATTTTAAGCAACCCAGGACTGATCCTTGAGAAACTCCTTTAAGAACCTCCTTCCTGTCTCACACTGCTTATTTACTCTGTTCTTTACTGTTTCTTCTATTAACCCTTGTCTGCCCCATCTCGAGTAGTATTTTTCCATACAGCACATTAATGGCTTTTATATGAAGCTTTTTGTCCAGTTTTATGGAAGGCATGACTGAGATCAGTAGAGTCAGAGCACAAACAAAGTAGTCCAATTTGTTTAAACTTAGTATTCCTGGAAAATGGAGACTCTGAAGCCAGCAGATGTATAGCCAACCTGCCAGGACTGCAACAATTTTCACATAGCCATAACAGCAAAAAACTGTAGGAGGGATAGAGTTTGTCTCCATGTTTACCTCTGCTTCCCTTCTGTTATTATATTACCTAAAACTTGCAATTATGCTTCTTTAGCTTAAAAAGTTCTGTCTCCTTGGAAAACATATCCAAACAAGAGGAAGCTGATGGAAATCGAAATGGGAAAGCAGTCAAGAATCTAGGACCAGCAACTGTTCCATTCAACATGGGGAATCTGGTGACCATGCATGCCCCACACCAGCCCGACTTCTGCTCCAGCCAGGCACATGGGTGTCATGTCAAGGACACAAAAGAGCTGAGTGTGGCACAGGAGACAGGTGCTCACCTCCGCCTTACGGTATGGCAATGGTGTACCTTCCTGAGAGCACCATAGCTGATAAGCAAACAAAGAGGCTGTGGTCCAATTCTGTTTTCACTGGGGATAAATTTGGAGTCACTTCACTGACGTCAGTGGAGCTATTCCAGAATGGCACCAGTGTAAAAGAGGGCAGCATCTGCTTCCTGAAAATGGATGCCATCAGGCTAATTGAAAACAACAGATGCATCAACAAGCAGCAAGAGGAGACAGTAATGTTCCAGTTTTCTAGTAAAATGCCATTTAACTTCCCTCCAGAGGACAGAAGAGAATAAACCAATACGTACTCTAAAAGCTAAATCTTCTCTTGGTGTAAATTGTGTATGACCTTTTATGTAAATGGACCAATCTACAACGCCTAAAGAGATCTATCCTAGACATCTGCATTTACAGCCCTCTTCTCTGGGCCTGATTCTTCTCTCACATTTACTTAAATTAGAAGTTACGCCATTCATATCCTTAAAGATACATTTATATAAAGTCAGGTAGAGAGCAGAATTGAGACCCCAGTTTTCTTTAAATAAACAATGGCTACAATACTAATTAAATTGGGTAATTTAATTGGTAAATTGGTAGTTAAATTGGTGTACTTGTGTTTTATAGCACTTTTTGACTAAAGGTCTTCTAAAACTTTACACCACTGAGTAAATATCTTTATATCCATTTAGTGAAAGTGAAGCCAAAGGACTTACTGAACTTTCAATTACGTTTTGTATGAAGACAGACCTTACCCATGAGTCTTGTCTCTAATGAATAGGCAACACAGCTTCAGTAATTTAAGGTGAGCACGGAAGCTGCTAACCACCTTCCCTCCTCTAAACCCTTTCCTTTTTTTCACTAAGAAACAGTCATACACAAGAAAGTTCAATCTATTGCTTCAGCTCCTCTTAATTTGCACTACAGACAATGTGGATATTTCCTGCGGTGAATGTTTATCAATGAATGTTTATGCTTTAGGATCATAAAACCCACACTGATCACAGTTCTGTTTCCCAAAGTGTAAAACTATGCTATAATAGTCAATCTCTTGTGCCAACTAAAGAGGCCCAAACAGACTTCCCTGGAGCAAGTGAAAACCCAGCCAGTTAGGCAAGGCATACAAAATTGACATGTACTAACAACATCAGGTACACTGGAAATCAAGGTCACTGCAGTCCCTGTCTGCTTTCTCCCAAAAGCATTCTTTTGGTTTTATCTCCCTGACTAGAATCTTGTCTTATTTAGGACCCGACCCTGCACAAGAAGAGCTCCTTCTTGTAATTAACAGGCAATTTCATCACTGTCTTTGGTGGCAGCTAAGGGCACTCAGCATTCACTGGTAACTGTTCATTTCGTCAGAGGATTAAGTCTTTTCATCCTGCAAGCACCTGTTCCCATCCTTAACTTTATGTGTAAAGCAGATGACCGCAAGTCAGTGATTTGACTCTGATCCTGCTGACAATATGGCTACAAACGTCTTCAGAATAGGATATTTCTAGAGTGAGAGCTCCAAAGAGCAAATATTAAGAGATCAGACTGTACTTTTGGTTACAGCAGTGTAAATAGAGCTATCTTGTGCTTATAGGGCTGCAGCTGAGGGCAGGGTCTCGTTCAGTCTTAAACTTCTCTATGAATTCATCTGCATATTTCCACCATTAAGAAAAAAAAAACATGCTGTTGCTTTTATTTTTGTCAATATAAACTTAAAGAGAAGCTTAACTTTGCTGGGTTTGGTAGACTTACTTGGACTCAAGTCAGATGTGACCTTTTGGGAAAGCTGTGGTTAACTCCTGCTGTGATCTTCAGATTTTTCCCTGATGCAAACAGGACCTCAAGAAAAGAACAAACAAAAATAAGCATTTTAACAAATAGTACATATGCTTTGACTTGAGGCAGAAGATTGAAGTTGCAGCCCAGTATAAACCAAGGTAGTTGTACTAAATGGAGTTTTGCCAACTTGAATCAGCAGATGGTGAGGATCTGGCTCATACTATATTTTTGTAGTTTATAATTATCTTTCTTCACCTAGAACCAGCTTCTCCCTTTAGGCTGAAAATCTTAATTAGGAAATCCTTCTTCATTAATTGCAAGAAACTCTTAGTCATTAGTTTCACAGATGAAAAAGAAACCTTACCTACTTCTGCTATAGCAGCATACACTGGAGCTGTTTGTTCCTTTTCTTTTAGAGATGATGCTCTTGTTTTCATCACAGTATGGAAGACGCTTCAGTGGTCTACTCTCTCCTGCTGCCCTGAATTTCCTTTATACTCCTTCTTCTTGATCTCCATAGGGATCTCTGTACACTGAATGAGAGGGCCTAGGAGAAAACACCAAGTCCAGTCACCTTTGCCCCCACAGCTGCTCTAGAAGTGAATTTTTATCCATGAAAGCTGGATCAAAAGGAACAAGGCCAAAACAGAAAATTGCTCAAAAATCCCAAATTGCAACATTTTCCAAACAGGAGCAGAATAGGCATTTCATCTTGGAGGTGAGTGTAGGAATCCAACAGTACTGTAGACTTTGAAATATTGCAAAACACTCTTCATGGCTTTCACCCTTACAATCTTCTCTGCTGATGATGAGTTGCAGATAAAAAGAGGTGTCCTCAGTAAAATTCTTCCTTTTCTTCCTTCCCCACCTCCAAGAAGATGATTTCTGCCTTGTACTGCTTTGGTGCAAAACATCCTGTGGGAAAATTATCCAGGGAACTGATTGTCACGGAACAGCCAAGGGTTCAGGAAGGAGCAATAGTCTCTTCCACAGCAAAACTATTTCCTAGTGAGATTGTTGAAAGAGGAGTTTCTGGGTTTTTCTAATGTGATGCTTTAGTTTATATTCCTTGTCACCAAGCACCTAGATGACTCTACATTCACAGACCAGTTGCGCCTCAGCTCCTTGACTGTGAGTGATCACATTGTCCTTCACACACTCCCCACCTATCTGTATGCAAAGATATACAAATAAAATCCCTTCCCATCTCCTGGTTTGCACTCTCTGCTTTCAAATGCTGATAATCGTCTGTCTGAAGTTGAACAGGGCAGTTGTACACGATATAAGGTGATGGGATCATCTTCAGTAAACAAAGAAAACAGCTGTAAAGATAAGGTGCTAATATCTGAAAACTGAAAATATTCAATGTGTGCTTTTGCTTGTAGCCAAAGTCACAGGGTAGAGAGAAACAGTCTGGGAGGTTGTTATGGAAACAAGTCCCTGGAGGTGCCTACTTTGCTTCATGAGGATGTGCTCTGCCTTCAGAAGGAAACAGCTAGACAGACAGACAAATTTGTATTTCAAACATCCAAGAGTGAGTGATAAGGGCTGAGAAGTTGAGGTAAGATTTTTGAAAGCATCTCTGTGATTTCCTGACACTAGTCAGTGGCTTGGGTGTCACTGTCTTTTCAGTTGCTTGAAAGGCTCCTTAATAAAAATGTCAAATTCTGTAAGTTCTATAATGTATAGTATTATTGATGACTCTGGGACTTCACTGCCTTGTTTTTCAGGACATGCTTAGAGAAAGATTTACACACCCAAACAAAAGTCCTTATGCCACAGTTTCCAACCTTCCATTAGCTTCTCTTAGCTCTAACAGAGAAAACCCAGTGTGCGAACCCCATTCCTGTTTTACACATTTTCATCTGCGCTTTCTTTTCAGAACTGAAAAATGTGGATGGCAAAAACTGCACAAAAGCTATCTGTTTGCAACAAAGTTCCTTCACACCAGTGTTTTGTGTGTGCACCTGCATGTGTGCCCATGTCTGTGTGCAGACAACACTCTGGCTTGAAACTCACTGCTGAATTTCACCTGAGAAAAAAATTTCTATACAAGGGCATCTCTATAAGACACATTTGGATTATGCTACCAGTAATTTGTCTCACATCTCTTTTTGTTGGAGTTTCCACGCCCGTCTGTCTGTCATGCTGGTCGGGAGAATGACCTGTTCTGAGCAGGGAGGGCTCCTGCTTGGCAGGGGCATTGGGGTCAGGCCCAAGGGAAGAAATGAGCACAAGAATTTTCTGACATAGGCTCAGCATGTCTCATGACTCCTCCTGAACTCATGCTTAACCTGAGTTTTTTATATCTTACTTTGGGGAAACTTTTATCAGCTGATACACTCAGGCATAAAATAATCCCAAACACGGGCATTCTGCAAGGAGGCAGCAGCGGTCTCGAAACATCCCTCTTAAATAGCAGGTTATTTTGCTAAGTTTTAGTGCATCTGCTACAGTAACACAAAATTGGAAGAAGAGTCACTCTCTTGCACTCACAGAAAATATTTCATTATACTAACCCTGAAACACAACTAAGAGCAACAACAGCTCTTTACTGAATTAACTCAATGACCAAGATAACTTTTTACACAAAATCAACAGAGATGACGCCATGCTGATCCTTCCTCAATCCCACTTATTCACAAGTATTACTTACCCAACAGCTGGTTACATGTTTCAGGGGATGCAGAATTCACAGGTATTTGCCTCAGTCGTGACAAACCAAAGAGGAATTAGGCACCTATGTGTTCAGGCAAACTCATCTCAGCTATAGAGCCCTCACCACATCACACTTGTGTCTCCCAGACTGACCTGCAGTAACTGAGACAAGTGGCATTTTGCTACTGATTTCAACGAGAGAGAGAGAACAGAGGTTTTCATGTAATGGTTGTGCGCTGACTCCAGGGGAGATCCCTGCACATTAAAAATCTTTGAGAAGACAATGGGACTCTGGAGAAAAGTAGCAGCTAGGATTTACACAAACAACTTCTACCGTATGATCAGGGCCCATATGAAGAGACACCACAACAAAAGCACTCTAGGCATGTAGCCAGATCTCGAGATGATGAAAAACAAGCAGGGTATTGAAGATGCAAACAGATCCCATCTCACAACCAGTTCTATAGCCAATTCTGACCATATAAAAGTATATGCCTTTAGCATTCTTAGCTTTATGGTTGAAAAGCATAATATATACATATACGTATAATGTATTCTATATATTTTGCATCTTGATATTATGTCTCATTTATGTATTACATGTGTCACATGCAATATGTAGTACATTCTAATATGCATATCATACAGCATGATGCAAGGCCTTAACGGCTGCCTTTGCTTTCATACACATGCACACATGTGAATGCAGAACATACACTTCGATTTAAAACAAAAAAGACTTTTCTTTGCAGGAAAATTTGCCAATAGAATCCGAAAGCATCCATCTCCCCTTGCCCACTGGCAGCATTTGAAACATTTTAAAGTTAGATGTAAGGCAGAGCTGATTAAAAAAATGAAAATATCTGGGAAGAAAAATGTCCATCTCAAGATGCAAATCTCTGGTCCCTTGGCAAACCTAGCACTGCAAGCCAAGCTATGCATTCTGCATTGCTAGCATAAGTCACTCTCATAAAACCTAGTGCATGCAAAAGACATTGCTGTGCCTTCTATCCATGAAATACCAACAACTGGCTAGATCAGCAATACAGCAAAAGCATATCTTCAAGGATAGCTGTTTCTCTCCTAATTTGAAAGGTCTATGGTATGCTGCTGGGTTTGTGCAGATGGCTTAGGGAAGTACATATCCATGCCAATCTCAATCTCAAATGTTGACACACTTACCCTGGGGTAGTTTATGCATGTGACACACTAAATCAGTGCAATCTTCAGACAGCATGGATGTAGCTGTTTGTGATCGGTGTTTTTCAGCTACATCACCAAAACACCAGCATGAAAACTTCCCTCAGCTATACAAATGCTTCAATAAAAATGCAGTGGAGTCAATTGCTCTCACATGCCTGAATACAGAACTGGATATCTGGAGCATAAAGTACATCTCATTAAAAGCTATTGTGTAGAGATAAACTGCAGAGATAACAAATGAATTTATTCAAACGTGCCTTGCATCAGAAGGCATTTACCACTATTAAGCTGGTACTGTAAGAGCCAATTAACGTCAGGGCACTGGCATAAATAAGGCTCAAATAAGCTCAAAACAGAACCTTCACCAAGCCTGTTGATTTCTTTAAGCTTGTTTTTGATAAATGGTATATGGTCACAAGTGACAAAGGGCTTTTGGATCTCTGCACCTTTTTTGAAACACAAACCATGAGGATCTTTAGCACGCTAAGGGTAGCAAAGAAGGAAGACATCCACTTGCTGACTTTCTCCTACAGCTGCAGCAGTCACTGTGATGCTGGCTACAGTGTTTCCATTATTCAAAGGCAATGGCATGGCAGGCGTGATGGATCCCACAGCCAAGGTCACTATGCTGGCAGAGGAACTAAGGGCACAGCTTGAGCCAGATGTTTGTAGCCCCTTTAACTATTTATTCACTGCAGAATCCTTCAGCTGAAGTAGCAGCAAGGGCTTCTCTTCACTCCGAGTAGAAAGGCTAGGTTTCAGAGCAAATATTGGATTAAAGCAGTCTTCAAAAACAGAGAAAGAAATTCACGAGGGAGTGGGGGATGACAGCTAGCACTCCACAGAATAAAGCAAGAACATTTCTGGCTGCACACAGTAACAAGAAACAGCAAATCAGGACAGAAGAGCCCATTATCACAATCATTCTGTTTACGGTATCACAATTCACAGTCTGGCATGTAAATGCTCAATAGATCCAGCTGCTAGTAGGAAGACGGCTGTGCAGCAGCCTGTAGCTCTGTGTCTGGACCCAGCATAACAAAACTGATCACACCTCCGTCAGCATTTTCTTCTCTTTATAACCCTGGTTGTTGGGAGGAATGAAGTTGGAATATTTCATGGACTCCAGGTCTTCTGCTTCCAGGAATTCAGATTTGCTGAGAGACTGATTACTGTCTCCCTTCTTAGGCTCAGAGAACGGTGACTGCTGCTGGCCACAGGTGACATGGGTGTACTGGCACTGCTCTTCATGATCAGTCTCTCGGTGGTAGAAGTAGTTGAAGTTGGACACGATGACAGGGACAGGGAGGGCAATGGTGAGCACACCTGCGATGGCACACAAGGAACCAACAATCTTGCCACCAATTGTCATGGGATACATGTCCCCATAACCCACAGTGGTCATGGACACCACTGCCCACCAAAAAGCATCAGGGATGCTGGTGAAGAGGGAGTCAGGGTCATCAGTCTCTGCAAAGTAGACAGCACTGGAGAAGAGGATCACACCGATGAAGAGGAAGAAGATGAGAAGGCCCAGCTCCCTCATGCTGGCCTGGAGAGTCTTCCCCAAGATCTGCAGCCCCTTGGAGTGCCTGGAGAGCTTGAAGATCCTGAAGACTCTGACCAGGCGGATGACTCTGAGGATGGCCAGGGACATGGCTTGCTGCTGGCCCCCATTGCTGCTGCTGCCAGGCTGCTGCTTTTGTTGCTGCTGCTGGGCTAGCTCAGTGCCGAGGGTGATGAAGTAGGGGATGATGGCCACGATGTCAATGATGTTCATGATGTTGCGGGAGAACTCGGGCTTGCTGGGGCAGGCAAAGAAGCGGACGAGGAGCTCAAAGGAGAACCAGATGATGCACAGGGTCTCGATGAGGAAGAAGGGGTCGGTGAAAAAGGGACCGGCGCCGGCGGCGGGGCGCAGGGGCAGCGGAGTCCCGCTCGGCGGGGGTGGCGGCGGCAGCAGCAGCGCCTCGTCACCGGGCGGCGCCGCCTCCCCAAAGCCGGGCTGGGCGCCCTTGGGCTCCTGGCGAAACTCGGGCAGGGTCTCCAGGCAGAAGATGACGATGGAGATGAGGATGACCAGCACGGAGACGATGGCGATGGCCCGGGCCGGCCCGGAACTCTCGGGATACTCAAAGAGCAGCCAGACCTGGCGCTGGAAGTGGTGCTGGGGCAAGGGCTTTTCCTCCTCTTGAATGAAGCCCTCGTCCTCCCGGAAGGTCTCGATGGCCTCCTGGCCCAGCTGGTAGAAGCGGATCTCCTCCAGGAAGATGTCGAGGGGCACATGGACGGGCCGGCGGAGCCGCCCCCCGGACTGGTAGTAGTAGAGGATGGCGTCGAAGCTGGGCCGGTTGCGGTCGAAGAAGTACTCGTTGCGGAGCGGATCGAAGTAGCGCACCCGGCGGCTGGGGTCACCCAGCAGCGTGTCGGGGAAGATGGAGAGGGTCCGCAGCTGGGTCTCGAAACGCAGCCCCGAGATGTTGATCACCAACCTCTCGCTGCTGCAGCAGCTGCCGCCGCTCCGCTCCTCGCCCGGAGCCTCCGCCTCCGCCTCTCCGCCTCCCGCCCGCGGGGCCGCCAGCGCCAGCGGCTCCTCCGCCCGCATCCCGCCCGCTCTGCCCCGCGCCCCGCCGCCGCCACCGCCTCGGCTCCTCGCCTTCAGCGGCCGGCGCCGCCGCCCGCCGCCATCCGCCCGCCGCCGCCGCCCCGCGCCCCGCCTGTTGCGCCTCGGTGCGGCCGCGCTCTCCCGGCGGCTCCGCGGGGCTCCCGGCGCGGCGCGGGTCCCGCTCCGGCTCCGGCCCCGGCTCTGGAGTGCTCTGCCCCGCGCTGGGGCACCGCGCTGCTGCACGGCGCGCCCGCCTCTGCCCTCCCCGCCGCGCACACACACACACACGGGAGGGGGGAGAGAGAGGAGGAGGGGGAGGCGTAGGAGAAGGCACGGACACAGACACACACACACGGTTACACAGGAGGAGAGCGGCACACGCAGACACACACCGACGCGCGCAGAGACGCGCACCCGTGAACAGAGGCACGCACGGAGACAGACAAACAGACACTGGCAGATACAGGCAGCGCCAGCACGGACACGCTCAGATACAGACAGATGCACGCACCCACACAGCGAGACACACGCACGCACCCGTGGACGTGCGCGGAGGCTGCTGCTCGCTCCCCCTCACCCCTCGCCGCAGCGGCCGCAGCAGCTCCAGCCCAGGGGCGTCCGGTTTTTGGGGGGGTACCCCGGAGGGGATCCCGCTGTGGGGCTGCAGCGCTGCAAACAGGCGCTTCGCAACAGCTTGCCCAAGGGGTGGCACCGCCCCGACCCTTCTTTTCCTCCACCCTCCACCATGAGGAACCTGCCCCTACCCCTGGCCCCTCAGTCAAAACCCTGACGGGGACTGTCAAACACTGACAGCTCTGGTCACTGCTCAGAGCTCATCGGTGGGACACGGGAGACCTCGGTGTCGTTCCCGTCCCTGCTGCAGGCTGCCATTGACCTTGAGCCAGTCACTCCATGCCTTTGGCTCACAAACCTCCATTTATGAATGTCATTGCCATGATGCAAGCAGGACAGTGACACTGAACCATCCACAGATGGACACAACCTGTCACACAGTGAACAGTGCAACTGGGGAAAAGGCACAGGTAAATACAGTTTCTCTCTGCCCATTTGGAATGGATAAGGGTTTACCCCTTCTCCCAGGTACCAAGCAGGTGAACTTGCTCATTTTTTTTGTTTGCCACCACACGGCCAGCACTTAGACTCCTCAGAGCCAACACTGCATTTCACAGGCAATCAGACGTCCAGCTCTTTTGCCTTTAGAAACCCCTGGCTTGCTCCATCCATGTCACACTTCGCATCTGAAAGCACACAGAAATTCATGACAGTGCACTTTCTCCCTCCAAAAATGAGGCTAACAGGTGAGTCTGCTTCCATCCTTCTCAGGACAAAAGTCTGTCTTTCCCTTGAAAGCCCTTTGTTCATGCTAAATATTATTAACCAGGCTTTTATCATCGTAGTATCTGATGCTTTTGCTGGCTGCAAGCCATATGCTTAGCCTACACTATTTCTTGGCAGCATAGATCTAGAAGAAAACATTCCCCTCTTTACCCCTCCTCCCAATTCCTCTCTAACTAGCTGGCAATTTTCAGTTACTTCAGGCTCTGGACATTTGGACCAGCTGACTACGGCTGCCTTGTTTGGCTCTGTCCTCAGGAAGGAGGTGAATATGATTTAAATGTCTCTTAATTATTTTTCCCTTCTCACTCATTAGCATTGAAGATGGCTGTTGCAAAAGGAAGCATATTTTTTCATTTATATGAAGATGGCTTTCACACGAGGAAGCTTATTTTTCTTCCATATTATACATAATTTGGGTATGGCAACCAGATGAAAAAGACTGCTGGAGAATATACCTTTTCTTTTAAAAATGAATCAATGTTTACCTTCGTAATAGTAAAATGCTTCTTGCTGAGATTCCTTTTTCAATTATTACAATGAATTATTTATTCACAGGATTATTTGAATCATAATTATGATTTATTCATTCATGCGCTTAACTCTTGAGAAATCCTTTAAAAACATGTTTTGAAAGGGATGGAAAAGCTGAGGTCTATAAGAGGATACAGGGCATGCCTACATTGCAATCACTGCTGTGATTGAGCTCATCCTGTGCTGGGTTTAAACAAGCAAGCTTCAAGCAGCATAGCAGAAACAGCGTGGAGCTCCACAATGGTTTGCAGGACAATTTTCCAGCCCACGCAGACATTTCATGCTGCCACAGCTCTGGTCTTCACGTTACCTGAGCTAGCAGTGTTACAGATAGCTGAGGTGCCTCCACGCGAGCTGCAGTCCCATTTGGCTGTGCCCATCCGCTCCGCTCACCTCCTACCACAGCACATCTCTGTGCAGGCACCCTGGCTGCTATGCACTGCCTGCGCTTGCTCCTGAAAGCCCTTAAAAGTCGTTCCATTTCCTTCTGTGTACTTATGCTGCACCTCAGGCTCAGTATGAAACCTGTAAGCCTTTGCAACATGCGACTAAACTCTTTTTAGCACAAGCCTGTTCACAAACTGATCTGCACCACACTGCCTATGCAGCCACACCCCTCACTTCTATATTAAGAGGCAATGCCAGCTGCCACTGTTCAGCCTCCGTGTGGATCTTGCTGGGCCAGCATCTTGCGATGCTACACAATTTGCAAAGCTGGAGAAGAATAGCAAAAGAGATCCAGAAATGTCAGTGAGGGGCAGGAGGTGAACCCTGAAGCAGCACTCCAGAGACCCACACAGCAGTACCATGGCACTCCCTGCAGAGTTATTTGGCTGCTAGGTCTGAAGCCAACACCACAAGACCAGTGCCACCTAAAGGTGCCACTAAGCTTGACTTTGAGGTGGTAATTGCTCACATCTCCAGGCTCAGGTATGGCATTTTGCTGTGATTCAAGAGTTTAGGATGACCACATCCTCCTCCAGGGTATATCAGTCACTAATTTCAAGGTGCACAAAACTCCCTTCGTAGATACATGGGGTAAGTTGTTGCTGACTCTAGCACAGCAGGACACCTAATTCTGGGCTCTCATCCTACTCCAGAAGCTGGAGAGACATTGCTCCCCTCCAGAGCCTGGCCCTTACAGGCACCTGTCAATCTGCAGCACACCAGTTCAGCTTCAACAAGCCAAACAGTTCCTTGGATGTCTTACACACCCCTGAATGTGAGTCAGCATTTTGGGTAACACTGCTACCCTTTGGATTCTCTTTAGTTCATTTTCACTGGATTTGATGTGCTCAGCACTGCAGCTGCCACAAAATTATGGGTATGTAGCATTTTCTCAGGAAAACCAAACTCAGAGACCCTCAAGGTAAGCACTCCAAAAATAAGATACCCCAGGTGGGTACCTAGATTTGTGTCTGGCAAATGCAGAACTTCTTTTCCACTTCCTGCCTTTCTGGGTTTCCCGGTCACTCCATCTTCTCCTGAACTTTCCAGTTCTCTCCTCTGTGGCTCCTGTGTTACCCTTATCTCCTGCTTCCCATATTAAATTACTTTTCCCTGTTACGGACCATCTCCTTCCTCTGGCCCTACTAGTTTCTTCAGTTGCAGGCCAATGTCCCCGGTATCAAAGTCCATATACATTTCATATCCCTTTTGCAAAAATCCTATCAGGACTGGACCCTGTCCAGTAAGCAGTGAAGATGGTGGCTCACTGCCTGACTCACTAGAAGGAGACACTGGGCAACCAGGAGAATAGCTAGAGATGCTTTGCTCATGTGAACTTTTGTAATAATCATCCATACCAAATGAAGAGACCAGAAGAAAACCAAACAATCCTTCACACCTGCGGTAACTTTAGTGAACTGCGGACCTCTGAAAAGAAGCATCAGTGCTTTAACATGCAGCCTAGGAGGTAAAACATAACCTCCCACAGGCTGGAGGCCCTGAAGTAGAATTCACCCCCCAGGACTCAAAATATTCCACATGTAAAACAAATCTCAAAGATCTAAAAAGAGCAATAGCCAGGAAAGTTTAAAAAAAAAAATAAAAGTAATGTAATAACTGGCAGAGCATCCACATTTGAAATGGTCATTTACATTTATGCACAGTACCAATTACAGCCAACCTCATACCTCCTTACTTACTCAGAGTCATAAACCTATAAATGAAAGTGCTAAACAGGAGAGGGAAGCAGGATTAGCTTGTGCCCTGAAACTGTTAGCCATACCAGTCAGAAACACTAACAGCCTTCCAGGTATCAGAGCAGCCAATTGATACAGTATCAAATGCTAATGGCCAAATTCTTTAGTTCCTTCAGCCTCTTTTTCTGAGTCTGAGTGAAGATGTAGGTCTGAAACGCTACTGTTTTCATCTGCCAGAATGCCAGAGACACTTGTGCTGTGAAAGATGAATGACTTCACTGAATACGGGAAATAAAACATCGGCTTTTGTATTCACATTAAACTGCAAGAGGGAAGAAAATATACAAAGAATTCTCAATTCGTGTAACTTCAGATCTCAAAGCATCAGATAGCAACAGGGTGAGTAGGGCTCAGACATCTAACAACACACTCTTCATGTATCCAACACCCTGCAGCTCCCACCACTGCTACAATGGGCAGTTGTAAGGCTTCCCAGTTTTCCGAAGCTAGAAGCAACCCTGACTATTCTCTGATAGGAAAGAATCCATCCCAGTTCTCTGAGATGCTGTCTCCTTTTGTTCTTCCATGTTAAGTTCCCTCCTTTCTCCATCAGTTACACATTTGAAGCAAAGCCAGCAAACTCAGTGGAGATGTTATTATATAGACATGGCATCAGCCATAGCACAATGAATTCACATGCATGTGCACACACATGCATTCACACATGCACTCTTGAATGAACCATCTCCCCATGCTATTAAGATTACAGCTGTAATCTCATAACAAAACAGTGCATAGTTTTCCATTTCAATTTCTCATATTTACAAAGTACTACACAGGCTGTCTCCACACTATGCTTTGAATAGGATCCTTGTGTCACCATTAGCTGATGGAGGAAGAATTACACTTCCATCATAAACTGAAGGTTAGAGTCTCATTCACTATATCACCTGGGACTATTCCTGGAACACTATATTTTCTTTGCGTTGAATGAGGACAGGTTCTTGTACTGGCAAAAATACACCAATGTGTAAATAAAAATTGTGTCACAATACTGGAACAAATGGAGAAAAGGAAGGGAAATCAGGTTGTACCAGAAACATTCATGTGAGCGTTTCCTAGCTTTCAGGTACTTACCTCTGTAAATCTGAAGCACCTTTAATGCTGTGCTTATCTTGGGCTTTCAAAAAACTAAAATCGAAAATAAAATCCCCCAACTTTTATCCTACAGATGAGTAACTTTTAAACCTCTTTTAAACCTCTATTTCCAAATCCCTTAAGTATTTTACCTGTAAAGCTGTTTTTTCTCAGATGCCTTCCAGAGAGAGAGACACCCCTTAATAGTATTCCAGGGACTCCAGGGTTCTATTTATCACAGGATGAAAAACACACCGCCCTGCCAGACGGTCACAATTTTTAGGCTTTCAACAGAACCCTATGCTGTGTAAGCAAATGAAAGACTGAGACAGAAGATAACAACAGCATGCAGACCATGACCAGAAAAAAAGATGAAGGGTTTTGCAACTATTTGCTACGCATTTTAGGATTACTGAGGCATACAAACACTATGTCCAAATTCAGGTTCTGCAGTATCAGACGCATCTCCCCTGAGATGTCTGTCCACCCTTCAGCTGGGCTTAGTGCTTTTTAAATTCCATTCAATCTTTTTTGTTCCTGCACTCCATAATTCAGTTTCCATCCTTTAATTTACTTCTGTCCTACAGCCCCTAAGCTGGTCCCAAATGTTTATTCTGCCATCATATGCCTTAGTTCCTGCCCATATCCAGTCCTCCTATTCCTATTTTCTATCCTCTCCCAGCTCTTTCAGTTCGCTATTATTACCCTAACTCATTTCCCAGTCCCTTCTGTTCCTAGTCCTTCTGTCTAAATTTGTCTCAGTTTCCCAGATCCCAAATATTTCAAGAGCCTCCCTTCCACGTAAGTGAAGGACATTATTTCCAAAATGACAAGCAATTCTTTAAAATCCTGCTGTGGCATTTGCTATATCTCCTTCATTTCTGTGCAAGTGATATTTACAGCTCTCCTCATTCTTCCAAATGCATAATGAGGAAAGTGATTTTAGCCTGGGTAGAGAAGCTCTTGCTAGCAGTCCTTGCAAAGATCAGATTGCACATGCTGCCAGTGGCACCTCTAATGCTTCTCAGCTGGCAGTGTTTGCAACACAAAATTTTAGAGCAGACTTGTGTTTGCATGCATGTAATGCAATGGAGGTTTGAGAGAGCAGTGTCGTACAAAACAACATCACTATCAGTTATTCATTATTGAGCTAATATTAACAAAGTGAGACTATGTAGTTGCATGTTGGAGAAGATAAATAAGTGACATTATCTGGTAAGAGATCCTGTAAATTTCTCCTAAGTAGTACTGTTAATGATCCATGTCAGTGCCATGTACCCAGTGTAAGGGTATGTGGAAGGAGAAAGCATCTGCTTCAGTAAGTTAATAAATCAAGGCCTCTTTCAATGCAAAGATGATAAAGGGGAAAAAATAAAAAGACACGGGACACAAATCTGATAGATGAGGGATAATGGAGGCAATGACAAAGACCAAAGGTCTTCAGCCACTAATTGATGAGCCATTAAGAAACTCCAGGCACAGCTTTGGAGAGAGCCAGCCTGGTCTTTGTAACTGATAAGAAAAGGGCAGCAAGAGGAGCAGGAGTGTTTGGGATGTGCGAGGGGGTCCTGTAGGATGGTGCAGAACTTGTTGAGGTAAGTTTAAGGGGAAAGGAGGTGAACAGAGAAGAGAGTATAAAAAGGTGTGGGTTGTGTGTGAGCAGTTCCTGATCGCATGCAAGTACTTTTCTGAGCCAGCCCTGCAGCTCATCACCACAGTCAGTCCTGGGTCCTCATTAAATCCTTCCTTCACTGCCTCTCCCTGCAACCTCACTCCCCGTCCTCTGTGTGTCAGTGCTGTCAGGACAAGGTGCACACAACCGAGGGCATCCTGGAGCAGGGTGGTGGGTCACAGCCCGAGTGCTGTCTGATGGGGCGAAAGCGCTTGTATCTTCCACAAAGCTGGACTAGCTGGTGAGTAGGGGACCCATGGGGCTGATATTCAGGGGATCTATGAGTGTGAATTGCATGTGCTTGTGAGCCTAGAGAGTGCCATGTGTGCCTTCACTAGTGAACTTCAACATTGAGCAGCCAGAGGAGAGGAGGAAAGGGACTTACCGGCCGATATTTATATTTTCTGTGAGTCCTGGCAGAGTTACCTGAGGGCGTTGTTGAAGTCAGCACCTTGACTGTGGCAGTCTACATGGACATGTCAGTGTGTGCGTCTCTGCTGTATGCATTCAGCCTCACTACTGGTTCAGCCTGCAAATGGAAAAGCAGCAAACATGTCCACTGGCCCAAGGACAGAGACCCCTCGGTCTCTGGGCACATGGGGCTGGGCTCCAGCATCTGAGCAGGAGGAATCGCTAGGTTCTGGAGCTGCTGGAGATGGTGGCCACTTACAGCATCCCTTAACACCCATCCCTGAGAGCGTGGCACCAGCCAGTGCAACTTCCACTAGGGGCATCTCTACAGACACATGCACATGCAGCCTGTTTAAACAGTATTAAAACCAAACCAAAACTCCAACCAACCAAAAAAAAAAAACAAACACCAAAAAACAACCAACCAAAACAAAACAAAACCAAAAAATGCAGACAGAAACACCCCCCTACACCTTCCAAAACCTGTGGAAAGTTGTTACACTGAAATTTGTTACTTGTTACAAGGTATAACAGGTAGTTAGATGTTGCCTCTATCGTAACAAGTCACCTGCTTTATTTTTGACCACCACTGAATATCACTATTGATAGAGAATGATAAAGTTTTTAGTGAGATTTGTACAGTTCTGATGTGAATGGAACCCACTATCCCCAAGGTAAGCCCCCGTCCCATCCCTTGTCCCCACCCCCACATACACAGTGCTATAAGGAACGTCCTATCTGCACAAAGATCTTCTCCCCACCATGGTTCCATACAACTTATTCATCCCCCAAATAGCACGTCTGTCCTCATCCTATTGACTGACAGTCCCTCTATACATGTAAATGCTGTGTCTCTCAGCCCCACATTTGCCCTGACCTGTAGCGCACCTTCACTATCTTCTCTTTGAGTGTCTCTATAAAGGCCATATTTCCATTTTTGCACTAGGCTTTGTTAGAGTGAGTGTATGGAGTAGGCTGAGCAGATGCACAAGAGGGAAAGTGAAGCGAATACTTCTCGCTGGGGCCACACAGCTCTTTCTGCTTGTTCTCCCTGTCCATCCCAATCCTGCCTACAAAGAGGAGGGAAAGGATTTGGTCTTTCTGTAACTTCTAACTGCCTTTCCCAGGGATTTCTGTTCACACCTGGAATGGAAATGACAAGACTTCTAGAGCTCATCTAGTGAAAAAAAGGATCATGTGGGTACCCGTGAAACCAAAGGTTGCAGCACCACATTCCTTCTCTCATCTCAGGCTGCCTCTCCCTTCATCCTGTTCCATGCACTTCTATACCTGACATGTGCACATTCCCATCCCCAGTGTCCTGCCTGCAGGCATGGAGAGCACTGGAGAAACAGTTCTCAGGTCTGCTGCCTGTTATCCCATCCATCGTGCACGGACAGGAGCAGCAAGGTCTTGGTTAGCCAGCACAGCTCCTCCCTCTGACATGGAAACATCTGGTCTTCTTGGTGCAAGGAAATCCTCAGGGATTTTGGTAGTTAATCTCTGACAAGTCTCCAAGGAAATACATGTTAAGGAATACATTTGAGCAAATTTCCTCAAGGATGGCAAAAAGCACATGATGACATCAGAATAACCTCTCTACCATTTTTTGTATCTCTGCTCAAAAAAATAGTAGAGCTTTGCAGCAAAATGAGTGTAATAATTTTTGACAGGCAAAGCAAAACTTTTTCCACCAACTTTGTTTCCAAGGCAGATTTTTTTTTTGCTTTGTTTGTTTTAGCAGAAGCTTTCCAAATAAAAACAAACAAGCAAATTAGCCCCGAGGTAGACAACCAACATGAAAAAAATGCTATTTGGGCAGTCTTAAGATCAACAAGAAAACTTCTATCTGGAGTGAAGAGAGCTTTACCAGAGTCTTCTGAGATAGCAGTAGTATGATCGTGGTGTTTAGTGACAATATTTTAGGACTTTTTTCATTTAATATAGACCAAATCGACACTAAACCCAATTAAAACCCAACAGAGGAACCTCGTGCACAAAAACCAGTACACAAACTAATTCCATTCACACAGTCTTCCAATCTTAATTACTATAAGGAATAGAAATAACTTCCCCTCTTTTTGACCACTGGAATAATAGTATTATATTTGAATAAGAAGCAATAAGAAACAGATGTAAGCACCAGCCTTGTAACAAGAGCCACCTCTTCCTTTGGATGAAAAGTGCTGAAAATCAGTGGGGCACTGTAGAGAAGCTGAATAGAAAACATAATGACCACTGGTTAAGATGAGGATGAAGTGTCTGGTAGGAATTATTCAGGCAAAATCACTTCTATTCACTCCTTGGCTTTCCGGAAAAAACTGAAGAATGACAAGCTTTCAGTCTGAATCAGACTTGAGGGGAGTGAGAATGGGGTTCATAAGTAAACAGGCAGAAAAAAAAACCAAGGCCGATATAATACATAAATGATCCCATCACTCAATGAGACAGGGGACATAGGGACAAAAGACAAAAAAAAAAAGAAAAAGACTGAGATATTAATTGCTTTGGTTTTTTTGGCTTTAGTTTTTACTAGCAAAGTTGGACCTCAGGCCTCCGAGGACAGTGATCTTAACAGCAGAGTCTATGGGAGTGAAGCGTTATCCACCGCAGAGGAAGATGGAGTTAGGGAGCACTCAAGCCAAGTAGACACACACAAATCTATGGGATCCCACGGGTCAGTATTAGGTCCAGTCTCGTTCAATCTGTTCATCAGTGACCTGGATGAAGAGACTGAGTGCACCCGCAGCAAGTTTGATGATTGATACCAAACTGGAAGGAAGGGTTGATACACCAGAAGGCTGTGCTGTCATTCAGCAAGACCTGGACAGGCTGGAGGACTGGGCAGAGAAGAACCTGATAAAGTTCAACAAGGGCAAGTGCAGGGTCCTGCACCTGGGGAGGAATAACCCCAGGCACTAGTACAGATTGGGGGTTGACCTGATGGAAAGCAGTGCTGCAGAGAAGGATCTGGGAGTTCTAGTTGACAACAGGTTGACCTTGAGTCAACAATGTGCGCTTGTGGCTAAGGAGGCCAACGGTATCCTGGGGTGCATTAAGATAAGTGTGACCAGTAGGTCGAGGGAGGTCGTCCTCCCACTCCACTCTGCCCTGCTGAGGCCACATCTGGAGTCCTTTGTCCAGTTCTGGGCTCCCCAGTTTAAGAAAGGCAAGGAATTACTGGAGGGGGTCCAGCAGTGGGCTATGAAGATGATTAGGGTTCTGGAGCACCTTTCTTATGAGGAGAGACTGAGAGAGCTGGGGCTGTTCAGTCTGGAGAAGAGAAGGTTGAGAGGGGATCTTATTAATACTTACAAATATTTGAAGGGTGAATGTCAAGAGGATGGGACCAGACTCATTTCATTGGTACCCAATGATAGGATGAGGGGCAATGGACACAGACTGAAGCAAAAGAGGTCCCATTTGAATATGAGGAAAAATTTTACTTTGAGGACGCCAGAGCACTGGAACAAGCTGCCCAGAGAAGTTGTGGAGTCTTCTTCTCTGGAGATATCCAAACCCTCCTGGACGCATTCCTGTGTGATCTGCTCTAGGTGAACCTGCTTTAGCAGGTGGGTTGGACTAGATGATCTCCAGAGGTCCATTCCAACCCTAACCATTCTGTGATTCTGTGATCAGTCAGGATGATTTTTATGGTGCTGATGGAGCCTGCCCATGTCATTCAAAGGACAGTTTCTATCATTTTCAAAGGTCATGGTGACAAGGGAGAAGTTCCTGTTGGCTGAAAGGTGAATAAAAACCCTGTTTTCAAGAAGGGGAATTCAGGTAGCTGCAGGCCAGTCAGCCTCACTGCCATCCCTAGGAAGATTATAGAGCAAATCCTGCTTGAAGCCGTTCGCTGCCACATGGAGGATAAGAAGGTGACTGGGAGAAGCCAGCATGAGTTAATCAAAGGCAAATCATGTCTGACCAACTTTATTCCCTTTTATGATGAAAAGACTGGCTCACTGGAGGAGAAGAAAGCAGTGGATGCTGCCTACCTTGTTTTATCAGCAACAGAGCATTCTATTATGCTTAAATCTTCTCAGTATGACACATTCTCAATCAACCATGAGCAGTTAGAACTGCAATCCCAATAACCTCTGCAATTCACCACTCCAAAACAGTCGAAGCTTTAGCCTTATCTGTTAATTTAGGAAGCAGATCTGGGATAACTTCTTTTCTGAAACTTCCTAGAGAGTAAGGAGTTCCAAAGAAAGGGTATATTTTCCAGGCTGTAGCTGCTCCTTGCAGAGCATATCTACAACACTGTTACCCATTTATCTAGCTGGAGTATGATCAACCTGAGACATTCAGGAAAGGCCCTTCAAAAGGGGCAAAAGAGTTTCAGCAAGAGCAAAGGAAAAAGTGATCTCTCCTAGTCTTGATGTCAAACTATAGATACGTAGTTTGGCACCTAACACCAAATTAAACCAAGTATTTGAGTTCTGTGCACAGCTCAAAGCAATGAATCACACTCTTTCCATGACATCTCTCCTGTTAGAACTGTCTTATCCACTTATATCCAAGAGTTTCCTAATGGTTGCCAAACGAAGCCTCAGCTCTTGTGAGGAGAAATAACAGCAGTTAAAAACTTCTAAACAGGCAAAAACTGTCTGCAAAATAAAACAGGGACCTTCCTGAATCACCCTTCGGAGTTTAATGAGATATACATACAGTTAAGCTTGTATATTGTTGCCGGGTCACATCTTGCTGTGAAGATGTCAGCACCCAATGGATTATGATCATAAAGAAGAAATATTACACAATCTTGTACTCGTGAGAAGCCTTATATAGTAACTTAGGTACTGTTGTAGGGACAGGCACCGGAGTAACTTTCCTCGGCTGGCAGAATCCCGTGAACCTTTTCGGGATCTCTCAGAGGGAACACAGCTCTGCTAGCACGCCAGTGTTTGTGGTATGAGGTTCTGACTTTTCTGAGGGTTTTTCTGATGAGCAGCCTTGTAAAATGCTGTTCCAGCACAGGGAATGTGCCCATAAAGGTGTCAAACAAAATTCCTTAATTATAATGTTGATGCTTGCTTCTTAAGAAGACAGCGAAAAGAAAGGAGGGGAAACATTTTCTTACAGCCTGTGTTCTCTCTCCCAAGACTGAACATATTTTATTTTTTTACTCTAATAACCAGAACTATAAAACTCTTTTTCCTCTCAAAATATCAAACATCTTTTTAATAACATGTAATGAAGAGACTGTGGTTAAATAATGCAGTTCTTTTGCCCCAGTTCTGATACTTTTTTATAGTGCTCATCCAAGCCACTAAAATGAATTAATATTTTATTCCTTTCTATGAAAAATGCATAATGCCTCTCCCATAGCTTTTCAGCAAGATTTTAAACTCTAGTTGCTGCAATTCAGAACAGCATTTCTTTTGAGTTTGCTTTCACTTGAGTCAATTAGCTCCTGTGGGAAAAATCCCTAAATTATTTGTTAAAAAATTAAGAGGAGCCTTAAATTTGTCATGGAAACTGGTTTTGAACTTGTACAATTATGCTACTGCCAAGTTTCAGCTTCATAGCTCTGAAACAACAGAAATTTCAGTTTCTGCTTGCACACATCATCATATACTGACCCTTTCTAGAACCCTGGCTTGACTAGCCCCTGATTTTTAGGAATCCTTTAGAAAGAAGGTTTTCTTTACAAAAAAAAAAAATCTCCTAACCCTTTTCTATTATATCCTGTCTGTGCAGTAGGCCAGTCAAACCTTGAGAACTTAGTATTTGCAAACAAGGCTTCATCAGACCAACACTGTCAATTAAGTAAACATAACCAAACTGACAGGTCTATGTAATCAAAACTGTTGTTGACATATCGACATCGGATTAAAAATAAGCAACCTCATTTGATTATATGAAGACCTTAAGGATCCCTAAAGCAGTCAAATTAAGTGCCAGACATCTAAAAATAGAAGAAATATTCCAGACTTTTAAAAACAAACAAAATCCCTCTCATTTCCAGTAGTTTCTCAGGAGTAGATTCTCTAGGATTTTTCCCAAGGGAAGCATTTCACAGAATGATAGTGATTCTAAATCCTGCAGTCTTTTACTCAGTCAAGAAACTCTCCTTTAGATTTTTTTTTTTCATAAAGAGCATCTAATGTGAGGAATGGCTTCGCTAAATGATTGGTAAATGTGGAATTCTGGCCTTTAGATCTTTTATAGAGACATTGCTATTAATATTTAAGAATAACTAAAAAAAAACCAAAAAATATTAGCTCAAGACAGAAATAGCAGTAACTGCATTTCATTTTGTAAGACATTCTGAGCTGTCATCAGAGATGGCTATTGGAATAGAGCCTTAAGGATCCAATCTATTTTTGTGAGGCCAAAGTGACCAACAATTCTGCAAAGAAAGATGTAGCGGTATTTGCAACACCTGATGCCTAGGCCGTAGGGGCCATTGTAGCCCAGTAAAATGCTCAGTGTATGCTCCCCAAACAATGTACAAGGAAGATTAAACAAGAAAAATATTTCCCAAGCCTTCTGAGGAAGGCTTTTGCACAGATTTGATTTTCTGCAACCAGCCAGTGGTCTCTACTGAACAGAAGTACCTACATCCCAAGTGAACATTGTAAGGATCAGACTGCTTTCCACTCCAGTGGGCCGTCTTGGCAAATGTTTCTGCAAGGTCATGCAAGGATATGTTCTGAAGGACCGACCTTTCTCCAATCTTCTTGACATCTGCTACTGGCAGCACTGACCTGAGACTCATTCTTCTGCCTGTATAACTAGAAGGACATCAGTGCTACTGAAAACCCATTGAACAGATATACTTCCAGCATTCCTTTGATTACACGTAAGCCTATCCAGCTTATATTGATAGATTCAGAGATATCCATGTCTGTCCTATATACTGCCATGAGGAGATGTCTCATCTGCTATTCATTTCTGAGTTATGCAGAAAATTGCAGATGGATCTAGCTGAGGCAGAACACCGTAGCAACAAAGCAAGATCAAGCTGCACAGACTACTTCTATCTCGTATCAGATGAATTCATCTGACCTCTAACACCCAACCAAATGATAACCTGAAGGAACACCATGTGCCTGTCTTCTAGTTTTTCTTAGTTGTCTGCATCAGAAATACACTGGTGGAAATTCTGACTCACTAGAGGCACGCCACTAAGGGATTCAGTGCCTTATCCATGGATTTATTTCTTTCCCTATTTTCCCTGGCTGCTTCAAAAGAGAATTTAACAGTAGTTCTTTATAGGAACCGTATGGCTGAGCAACAAAGTCCTGTGTCTTTCTGCTTCTCCCCTTTCCTAGTGCCTGGCTGCCAGAGATGCTGCTGAGTGGGGCAGACAGGGAGTTGGTTGCTGTGCATCCGCCCTTGAGAAGCGCTGCTGAGTTTTCACTGCTCTTATGGAGCTGGAAGCCTGTGAGCAGACAATCAAGGATCTCTTCCTCCAGTCATCCCAGGGGAAAAGAAAGGGAAATAAAAAGATTTCTCCCTATAAAATCTCAGTGCCTGACAACATGCCTTTTACATCAGGAAAATGTTCTCTCAGAAGGTTCCCAGTCAGCCGTGGTTATAATGTAATTTCCAAACCTTCATAAGTAAAGAAAGACTGCCATCTCCGTTGTTTGAAAGAAGGGATGTCTGATCCCCATTTTTTAATTCACAGGAAGACAAGTGAAGGAGGGCCCAGTAAAGAATTACTCAGCTTCTGAACCTAGAATGTTATTGATTATCCCTGGGTAAACATGCAGAAATTCCACTGCAGCCATTGGGGTTACTGCTAGTCAATATGATGGTAACTGAGGTCCAAGAGACCAACAGAGAAGACTGCTCAGTCCCCGGAAGATATCCATGTGCAGATTTTGATCCTCAATCAGAAGTGAAAATGAATGGACTAGGACCTTTTAGCAGACACAGATTTAAATTAAAAATATAAACGAGATAGTTATTTAAAGCCTGATGGGGACTTTCTGCAGAGCCTAGTCATAGCAGCTGTTTTTTCAAGGGTATTATAAAAGGTAGAATTCTCAGTAAGCTTCCTGAAAACCTAAACACTTCTGAGGGTCAGAATTTATGTACTCCAAAATCACAGCAATGGATGTACTGCACATAAAATCAGAGGCCCAGACCAATACAGCAATTCAGATAAATGGGTGAGAAGAAAAAGTAAGGATCATCACGAACTGCATTTATTTCTCTGCTGTTCCCAAGTGATCACCACTAACTACAAAAGCAGAATCACACCAGGGAATTCCATAACGACTTTCAAGCACTACATGTTGCCAAAACATCTCATTGATTTCTTAGGAAGCATACCAATGCCTCCACAGGAAAAAAAAAAAAAAATAAAAAAAAAAAAAGAAGAGAGGGGTGGGGGAAAAAGCAGAAACAATTTTTTCCATCTGTACTTCTTACAGAGGCACTACACTTGGTCTCATGTACAAATACTTATCCCAGACACCAAGAATGTTGCTTCCAGAGAAGATAAAAATTATGCATGAGGTCATCAGTATTAATACATTTCCAAGGAACTGCTGTGTTTCTGTATTCTTGGTACACACTGAAAAAAGGAAGTCTGCTTTTTCAAAGCAGCTTCTTACCACTTGTCAGGATCACACTCTTCAAGGCACCTGACTTTAGACATTCAAAATGAATGCACTTCTGAAACATTAGTCCTTTTTTTCAAAATTGAGGTGCACAAATCATCCCAACCTGACTAGCGTTAAAGGGAACATTCTCCTGAGTACAAAGATCTTCTGATCGAGTTCTAAAGGAGGTAAAATACTACACCAGTAAAGTGACAGGATGTGAATGCCTCTGGCTTCATGTAAAACAAAAGGCGTATTGAGCCTGAATGCTTCAGATGAAAGACTCCTTTCATTCTGAGGTAGTTTGGGAACAAATTAAGCAAGTAGGCTCTTTCTCAGAACATAACTATATTTTTTCTTTCTCTCTTGTATTCAGTCAGGTCAGGTTCAGTATTGAAAGTTTACTGGAACCATTTCTAAGTCCCTATTTTTGAAGGGTCTGTTTAGAAACAATTATTCCATGTTTCAGTAATGTCTTCCACCCAAAATTCTTGATTCACCTTTAGAGTTGCCATCAGACTCACCTTTACTCTGTCCAGATACACGGATTATTAAAGCCAAATATCTGTAAGATTTGTGCAAATCTGTAGGTGTATGTGTGCACATTTGGTTGCAGGTTACAGAATCAATCACTGGTGATAGAAATATGTATCCTTGTAAACTTATGCATGAAAATGTTTTTGAGTAATTTAGGGAGTTTTGGCACAATGTGTCTGAAAATGCAGGTTAAGGAGTGTTGCATTCACTATTCTCTCTTCATGGGTTGCTTTCCTGCTTTAGTGGTTTCAGGCACTGGAGAGCAAATGACCAAAGAACAGCACAGCAAGAACAGTGCAGGGTGGAAGGCTCACCTTAAAGCAAGCATTTCAGAGATACTGTGTAGAACAACATGACTTCTGCTTTTCACTGTGAGGTTTCAAATACTTATTTGAAGATAAATCAGGACTGGATGGCTCCAGAGTCTGAGGCAGATTTGTTCTATAATTTACTCACAGAAAACAGGTTAGTGGGCTTTAAATCAAGGCTTTAGAGGATGAACAGTCATATTTTTGGTTCAGGTATATTCAGCACTCTATGTAAGTTAATGCCATTGCTATCTTCTCCAGATGAACTACTAAACCCCAGATGTTTCCCTAAAATGCATACAGATTTGGAACAGGCCACCCTTAGTGATGGGGCCCTTTTTGTAGATGGGGGAAAGACCCAGCAAGCTGAGGGCCCAAGGACACAAAACACTTCTGTGGCAGAGTGAGCCTCAGAGCTGAGGTGATCTTTGCATCAGTGCAATGCTCTAATAAACCCATGTCTATGTGTGGCAATGTGCCATCACTCTTGTCACACAGAGCTCGTTTCAGCTGTCTATTCTTGGATGAGACCTGCAGCCAGAGAGGGGTGGAGGCAGATAGAGATTTGTGTCTTCAAAGTGGATTTGTTTCAGAGAAGAGCTTATACCAAAAAGTCTATCCCTGATCCTCCCTGCCCACCCCAGATGCCCTATTCTTCTCTTCAAGATCTCCAACTTGCCTGTGTCTTTCAGGCAGGGAGAATGGTAAAATACTATAAAACTACAGAAATCTTTCCAATCCATTAATGCAATCAGAAGGAAAGTCAAGAAATTAGATGTTAGAAGCAAGGACCTGGCTTCAGAGAAAGATGCAATGTTTTTGTCATGACAGAGGACACCTGCTCATGCTTGTACCAGCATCACTCAGAGCTAATTCATCTGAAAGGAACAGAACACTATAAGTGCTGAACCCACTGAAAACAGGACAAATAGGATCAGGCCCAGAGGCTTGTTAAAGGACAAAGGCAACAATACATTCTGAGACTCAGCTCCCATTTCACAACAGCCGGATGGAAAGTAAGCGAAGCCTCCAAGTCTGACACACTTTTCAGAGCTTCACAGACACAAAAGAAAGCGTGATAGTACCAAGCATAGGTTTGTAATTTAATTTATGTTTATTTTGGTCCAAGGTTGAGGTCAATGCACAATGAGGAGGTTATCAAATGACTCATATTAGCCTGAGCGCTGTGCTGGGATAAAGTTAGAACTGTGCCTACTGGGAAGATGTAAGATTGTCAGATGGCCAGGGTACAGCCTTATATAAGTCGTTTCTATTCCTGAAGTAATTTTCTTGACCAAGTCTGAGAAGACAAGGAACATTCTTTTGTAGTTATGTGGGGGGGAAATCTGGACTTTACACATAACATGCTCAGCTGAATTGACAGGAAAGTTCATCCAGTTGTATTATTAATGTAAATGACTTGCACTGTTTAGCACTTACTGTGATGATAAGACATATATAGCAATATCCAGATGTTTTTCCTACACAACACAAAACATTCAAGTCCAAACCAAAACTTCTGTGTTCTTCCCATGGAAACAGACTAAGAATCCTGAATCTCATGGGGGGACACAAAAATAAAAAGATGACCCAGACAAGATGCCAAGGAAATGTGAACCAGATGATGTACTCATATATTTGAACATGGGCCTATAGGAAATCCAGTCAAAATGGTTTAGCCATGATCCTTCTAGATGAAACATAAAAACACCTAAAGCATAAATAGCTATTTCAGGGGATCTTTTAAATATAGATAAATATTCATCAGGAAGCAAGACTTGAGAATTTTTTTTTTATCAGTTGTCCAGAAAGTGCATTGCTTTGCTGCGCTGTGCGCAGGGTCATCCTACTACACAGACTGTATTTTTGCTAATGGATCTTATGCCAGACTCGTAGGAGCAAGAGACTGAAATCCACAGCATGAATTTCTCTGTGTAATAAATCCAAAACTCCCCAGGTGAGGCTGCTCTTTAGAACTGGAAATGGTACAGGTCTGACATCTTAGTGAGAAGCTGCCCTCTCCAAAATTCCCTGACTAGACCCATGGAGGGTTTTTGAGTATTTGGAGATACTTCTTACTTCAATGCCGTGTCCAAGTCTGCCACATAGGTGTGTCATCTTACAGGCTTGCACAGGTGAGTGAACTTAACTGTATCAGCACACAATTGACTTTGCACGCGGGGAATGGACCAAAATTCACAATGCATGGAACACTTCCTTTAATTGCTTTCCATATCTGTTTCTGACCAGTAGCTTCACAACTCTTCACTGATTTCCCAACAGGAGCCTTCTAAGACCTCCAGTATACTGGATGTTGTCCCAATGATTTGATTTTCCCTAGTTGCACCTTCTGACCATGTCCAGTGTGAATGGTACCTCAAAGACTCTCACAGGAATGATGGGCAAGATGTGGAAGGAAACTTAATCCATGAAGAGCTGAAGGTTCCTTGGCAGGTGTTAAATATGAATGAATGATGAAGTTTGCTCTGATTAGCTAAAAACCCAAAACCAAACAAACAAAAAAACCCAAACCAAACAAACCACTCCACTCCAACAACACACATAGAGAAAAAAAAAAAACAACAACCATCGACCACCACCACAGTGAATCTGTTTCTGCTCTTTGTCTATACTACAAGATCATATTAACTTTTTTCTTAGGCTCATCTCTGCAAACTCAAAGGAACAGAGAGGAAACCACAGTAATGAGAGCACAACGACCAAAGCACTCTGACCCAGCTCCCTCCAGGGCTGCCATAGGGCAATGACCAGACCCCTTGTCAGGGAGTGAGACCCACCAGATGAGTCACCTGGAGACAATCTCTGGGTTATGCTACAGATGGAGGGGAGTCACTGCCTATAGGGGTGTGGGACTCTTTATGGGATGCTGTGAAGAACATTCTGGGGTTGTATAGGACTGGAGTTGGGCTGAAAGGCTCAGGGGTTCATATGCCCAGGTGCGAGCAACTGGGAAGACTTGGTGGTTCAGAGCCCATCTCCTGGATAGATTGGGTGTCTACCACTTGCTACTGGAGGGATCTATATTGTGTATATATCTTTATATGCATAGATATTACCCATTGACAGGCTTTCATCATGAACAGGGAAGAGGGGACCAGAACAAAGCTCTGGGTGCTGTTTGTGCTTTCCTGAATGCTATGTTTTCTACATATGTTGATTTGCGTGACTCAACATGTATATGTATATATGTATTATGTGTATGTGCATGTGTGCATGCTTGTGTGCTTCCTACACACTCAGCCTTGCTCCTGGCTGTACCTGATGATGTGGAGCTGCTGTTGATGTGAGAGGATGTTAACCTTTGGCCCTTTTTTATGAGTAAGTATCACTGCCTACATCCAGAGCTGGAATGATTAGCTTCAGTATTGCTGCAAGGAACAAGAGAAAGTCGCTGTCCAGAAAACTGCTCTTCTTTGCTCTCCCTATCCTCATATGCCTGGTCACTCCACCCCAGACTTCACAGCTACTGAGATACAGTATACCTTTTTTGTCTTGGTCTTCACCAACAACCTCTTTCAGGCCTCTGTGCCTGGTGAGACAGCTCAGGGAGACAAAAGTCATGGTTCTCTTCAGAAATCTCAACCCATGTGAGTCCATGGGACAAGACTGTGTGATCTGAGAGTGCTGAGAAAGCTGGATGATGTCTTAGTGGGGCCAGTGTCATCATGTCTGATAGACATATTGGGTGACTGGAGAAAGGCAAATATTGCACTTAACTTCCAAAAGGATGAGAAGGACTGTACAGTGCACTACAGATCAGTCAGCCTCACTCCAGACCCTGGGAATATCAAGGACCAGGAATCCATTTCTGGGCTTATGAAGGAGGCTGGGAACAGTCAGCATGGATTTAGCAAGGATAAATCAAACCTGAACAATCTGATTATGTTCTGTTATGCAAATACTAGATATACAGTGAGGGGAAGGCCATGGATGTTGTTCATCTTGACTTTAGCAAAGCTTTCAATGTGTTCTTCCACAACATCCTTGTATCCAGTTTGGGAAGTTACAGTCTACATGGGTGGATAATTACCTAGGTGGAAAAGTGGCTGTATTGTTGGGATCAAAAGGACTCTACCTGGAGGCTGGTTACAAGTGGGGCATCACAGGAATCTATTCTAGTCAATAGCCCTGTCCTGACATATTCAATTTCATCTTCATCGAATATGTGCAAGAAGAGTTCACCCTCGTGGAGTTTGCAAATTATACCAAATCAGAGACACACTTGTTACGCTGAAGGGCACAGCTGCTACTCAAAGAGACATGGATAGGCTGGAGAAAGGGCCTACGGGAATCTCAAGAAATTTAACTTAACAAATGAAAATAATCTTGCACCTGAGCTGAACTAACTACCTGCGAAGGTCTGACTAGCTTAGAAAATGGACTGGAGGTCCTAGTGAACAATGGGCTAAGCAGGAATCAGCAGTGCACCATGACCATGGTGAAGGCTAACAGCATACTACACTGTGTTAACAGAAGCACAGACAGTAGATAGAGGAAAATAACTATTTCCTTTACTCGTTTCTCATGAGACATCATCTGGAATACTATTCCCAGATTTGAATCCTTCAATGCAAGAGAGATATTGACAAACTGTAAAGAGTTCAGTGGAAGGATGCCAAGATTCTCCAGGTGACAGAGAATTTGTCCTGTGAGGAGAGACTGAAGGAGCAGAGCTTGATTATACAGAAGAAGATCAAGCTTCAGAGATACCTTAAATCCACCTTCCAGTTCCTGACAGGCTGTTACTGAGAATAAGGAGCAAGAGTCTTAGGTGTCCAGCTATAGAACAAGACATAATGGTCATAAATTGAAGCAAGAGAAGTCATTACTGGATGTTAAGAGTGGGTAAAAATTCACAGCTATATAACAAAGCACAGGAACAGGTTACCCAGAGATGTTGTACAGTCCACGTCCTTAAACGTTTTCAAAACCCGGCTTGACAGAGTTCTGTGCAACCTGGTCTGCCCTCATAATCCATCCTCCTTTGTGCAACAGATTGGACTACTGACATCCAGAAATCCCTGCCAACCCAAATGATTCTGTGATTCTAAGCCATGGCCCTGAATCATGCCATAAAATGGTAGCCATTCAGAGGCCTGTGCAGCACTGAGTAGTTTTGTGTTTCATGCAAACATCTGGAAACTATAATAATAAAGAACAGTATATGTCTCCCTGGCTTCCAAGGTTTCCCAAAACCATCACCTGGAAACACAGAGGACACAACAGGAGACCAAGACCAAAAGGAATTTTCTTGAAACAATGCATCTATAGTGGAGTATTCATATTTTCAGGCAAAACAGTTAAGTTTAAGGGCTTTCAAAACACAGGAAAAAGTCTGAGCCACTCAGTTTCTGAATAATAATCAACTCACTTAACCAATTCTGCATGACCTGATCTCCAATTTGAGGCCTGATTATCCTAAGGATCAGTGGAACAAAAGCCTACTAATCTTTGCTAGAAGTACAGGTGCCAAATATAGATCTGACTTAAACTACTAAAGTATAATACTCTAATTTGTTTTAAAAGTAACAAGCCAATTAATCATTATTTCTGCAGTTGTAGGCACATTCTCTTCTTTGGTGGAGGATTCCTGCAAAGCTACTTCATGCTACCTATTGTGGGATGATGAGTTAACATAGATGACACAATTTTCAAGAGCTCCTGTGTCACAGAAACACAATCTTTAGAGGTCTTGAAGATTTAGACATGCAAAGCCATGGCTGGTGTGACCTAGTGTTGTCTAACAGTTTACCCTTGCAGGAGGACAGACTAGAGGTCTCCAAAGGCACCCTCCAGCCAACACTTTTATGATTTTTCAAAAGCCCCTCCACATAAATCTGGCAATAAACTGGTCACACAGAAGTACATACAGAAGTCATATAGAATGGACCTTTGAAAAGTCTGCAACTGCTCCATTTACCATCCTAATCACAGAAGTCCATTTCTCCAACACATGCATTTTCAAGCAGTAAGGTAGGGAATCAAATCTGTGTGAACAAGAGTAAATTCTGGAGTCAAGGGGTTGATATCTCTTCATGCAGTTTCTGTTGAAGAGTTAGATAGAAAAATTGCTGTGCATGCCAGCTTGAAAAAAAAGGTCTTTTTATTTTTTGATAAGTTTCCTTGTATGCAATGAAGAGAAAAAAAGTAAAAAAAAAAAAGTACTATTTGAAAAGTCTCCTGAGTACATCTGTATAAAACAGATTATGCTTCTTTTTCATTAATTTCAGATCAAAGCCTTTTATTTTTGAAGTAGGGAACCAAAGGGATCAGGTAGAGTAAATATCCTCTTCTCTCCAATTTCATGTGCAAACAACTGAGTTTTCAGGCTGGGAAGACATAATTTAGTAGTTTTGCTGCAAAAGACAAATTCGCATTTATGTCCTGTTCTTCACATGGCTGACTTTGCTCTTTCTCAATATTTTTTAGTGTGATGATTATACCAAACTAGAGATGGCCTGACTGACATTGTCACAGTCCTGGAGATCACTGCCAGAGACAAGACTGAATAGGAGAGAGGGGAACAGGCTTGTACAGTTGAAGGAGCTCTTACATGAGGCATTGTACTGGTCACTGCTAACGGGGGTTTAAAGTCCCACCCTTCTATATCCATACCCACACCTCCTCTCCCTCCATGTAGTCACATGAATAATGCCTCATTAATTACAAAAGCATTCCTGGTTCTACCTTTCTATCTATAGTTCAATATCTTTTCTTCTGTTTTCTGTTCTGTCTGCTCCATCATCCATTGTGTAGAAGGTAGCCTACTTTGTACATAGAACTTGACATGGCTGACCAAATCAGGTAACGCTAAAGGGGTTAGGAAATGCACAGGCATTGCATACTGATAAGCTGTTATGGTCAGCTCAAAGGGGAATATATTGTGCTGTGTGACAGTGTCCTACCAAATGTTTCCTCATGTCCTAAGAGACTGAGTCACAACCTCTGCCAGAGCTCTCCTGGGACATTGCAATTCCACATCTGTTAATACCCTGAGCTGTTTCTGTAAGGCACCATCCTTTTCCAAGTTCTCAGTAACTCCCTAAGTACTCAGATACCCTAGAAAGATTTAGGTGAAATGACCTCTAGAAGTCTCTATTTCAACCCACTACTAACAGTAGGATTGATTTCAAAGCTAGAGCAGGTTGTTCAGGGCCATGTCCAGATAAATCTTGAATCTCTCCAAGTATGCAGATGACACCACATCTCTGGGCACTTGTTCCAGTGCTGTGCCACTCCCGGACTAGGGGTACAGGTGGAAGGAGGGTCCTTCTGTCTGGTGAGAATTTCCTTCATTGTGGCATCTACCTGTTGATCTTCTTTTCACTGTGCACCTTTGCAGAGCCTGCCTCTGTCTTCGCTAGGAGGAGAACTGCAGTTAGATATCTCCCAAATCTTCTCTCCGGCAGGATGAACAAGCCCAGCATCTTCAGACTCTCTTGGTACATCATGCGCTTCAGCTCCCAGCCATTTTAGTTGCTCTCTCATTGGACTCATTCCAGTTAGCTGATACCTCTCTTACATGGGGAGGCCCAAAACTGGGCACAGTATTCCAAAGGCGGCTTGGGTGCTGAGTAGAGGGGAATGATAATTTTCTTTGAGGTGCTGGTTATGCTCTTGATAACACATTTCAATGTTCAGCTGGCCTTCCTTGCTGCAATTGCTGACTTACGTTAAACTTGTTGCCCAGCAGGAATCCCAGGCTTTTCTCTGCAGAGCTGCTCGCCAGCCAGTCATTGCCCAGCCTGTACATGTACAGGGGGTCATTCCCTCCCAGAGTTTCACTTTTGTCCTTGGTAAACTTAACGAGGTTGTGGTAGACCCGATCCATCACCTTATGAAAGTCTATATTATGTTCATGGTTCAGAAAGTTCCTAGGCTTAATACAGAAATAACTAGATGAAATGTCATACCCACTATCATTAAGAATATCAGACTAGATGTACTATTCTATGACATCTGTAAAAATAAAGATACTTCAAGTCCATATTAAAACATTGCTCAAAGGTCTGAAGCACATACAGGCTACATTATGTTCCACTGCTGTACAAACACTGACAGGAAGTGTCCTGTCTAAAGGAGTCACTCAAATTTAAATCCCACGCAGCTGAGGTCTGTCATACTCCTATCTTGAACTTCGTCTGCTGATGAGAAGTGCACAACCAGTTGAGTTTTGCTCCCATCAATTGCATCAAAAACAAAAGTTTGATCATGAGGTCAGACCAACATTTTTGTACCAGCTGCCTACCTTGAATGAGCTTTCCTAACAAAGGCAGAAAACCTTAAGATCAAGGATATATAGTGAGAATGCTATTACAAAATTTTACTCCACAAAAGCCTGGAGCTCTTCCCACCTAGAAGAAGGGGACTATACAAGTGCATGTTTGTAGACATAGCTTCAATCTGAGCACTATCATTATGGAGCTGGATTTATTACTGGGGGTGGGGGAGAAATCAATTTCAGACACGTTATCTGTTATCCACGTATCTACTCCTCAGCTTTTTACCATTTTGATAATAATCTGCTAACGTTACTTTTTTATGTTGGCTTCCAAAGTATTCAAAAACTATAGTTTAACATACAGATAAGATCAGGGCCTTGTGCACAAAATTATATACACCACTGAGAGGCCCTCTGACATATTCGGTAACTGAGAGATGGTAGTGCTGGAAGTTACACAGCAAGATTAAAGTGAAGGTGGTCCAATAAATCACAGATTTTTCAAGATCATTCTAAATAGCATAGCTTTAAGAGAAAATAGGTCCAGCTTTCAATCTAGTTGTGTAAACTGTATTTTAAAATAATTGAGCCTTCCTACATTGATATTTTTTGACCAGTTTCTCAAACTGCACATATGCAAGGTTACCATTTGTCCAAGAGTCTTGAGGCACCAGCCAGTTACAGTCAAGCTCCTAATATCTTTTCCTATCTGTGAGATGAGAATGAGTCCCCAGGAGCACTGATACTCCCACACAGGATATGAGAGGCTTCCGTAAGATGCTGAGCAGGTTCTGAACAAAATCAGCCTTAGAAACCCTCATTGGCTCACTTCCCAGTGACCCTCATGCCAGCATGTCTACAAACAGGTCATAAAACATGGCCTCAGAGCAGGACTCATGCTAAAAATGTCCAAGAACTGCTTTTTCAGTCAAGTGCCACCTGATTTCTCTCTGACCAAATGGCTGCCGTTGTCTCTCTGGCAGCTATCACTGCCACCACTGGCCGATTTCAACAAAACATAGCAGCAAGGCATAAATCTCTGATATAGCAAGTTTGCATATTTTCTAGAGAGGAGTGAAAACCTAGAAATTTCCCTTCTGAAAGAAAAAACTTCAACCCTTAATAACATAGACGAACCCTTACACAGTTCATCCTTGAATGCATGCATAGGAAAGAAGATTTGTTCTATTCCAGTGCTCAGATTGCTCCTGATAAGTGTAGTGGGGTGTTTGCATATGTGTTCCTTAGAAAAACGTAAGGTTTGTAGTGCTTAGACTACTGGCTAGTCAGCATGAAAGGAAACACACAGAGCCTTTGTTTTGATCTGTATTTAAGAAATTCAGCAAAGGGTTTTTCTGCTGGATGGCCACATTTTAAGTCTGATCTTAGCTTGTGTAACTGCTGTGTTAATATTTTTGAAAGCTAGGGAGACACATTTGATTCTAAATCCCTGACTGCCTATTTCACTCTATGTTCCCGGCTTTAGTCAGTGGGTGAATATAGACAGAACTGGGGTAGGGGGGAGATAGAACTCAACTATTTGGAAAACAGAATTATTTTTCTGATGAATTATGTAGCTTTCCTGTATAGTTTTCGAAAAGTACTTACAAGGAATGAGTGGGATTTGCATTTCTCAAGCTGAAAACACCTCAGGTTTTGCGAAAACCTTGTCTCGGAGGAGAAGACAAGGTGAAATTTCCCTTTTGCACACACACACAGACATGGATTTCAAGGTTGTGGGAATGATTCTTGAAGCACAGGGATAATTTTATTTGTAAATGGTAGTAGTGGTAGTGGGCTTATTTTCTCATCTAGAGGCTTAAGGGGATGAAAAAAACCACAAACAAAACCCACAAACAAACAAAACCAAACAAACAAAAACAAAACAAAAAGACAAAACAAAAGACCATGAAAAAATCTTTTTGTTTTTAATTGTCCTAGTGAGATTTGGAAAAGTTGAACAGAAAAAAACCTGCATTTGAAACTTCATGGAAAATTTAAAAAAAAAAAAGCCGTTAAATTCTGAAGTTCATCTAGAATTTCTGGAGCAAGTATATCTCTTCAGTATCTACAGCAAGCCATAGCACTGGAACTAAGGAGATTTGTCAGCAAGTTCAGCCAGGTGCACTAAACCACAAGGATAAAAAAGCACTTCAACTCTGAGCACTTCTAATACCCAGCTGATCCCTCAGAATCTGAAGATAAGCAGCAGCCGAGGCAGAGCAGACCCAGGGTGGTTTAAAGGGATTAAACAGGAGTACAAACAGCCAGGGAGAGGAGAAAATCTCTTAAACCACCAGGATGGCTGGTGAGTTCCTGCTTTTCAGCAGATCCGTTTTTCCTTGGGAGAGCCAGTGCAGGTCATGGTGCTTGCCCTTGCCTCGGGGTGGCACAGCAGGTACAGGAACTCCATCTCCTGGGTGAAGGCCAGCTTCCAGGTTCCTTGGGCTGAGATCTGTGTGTGGTTTAGACTATTAAATGTTAGCGGATACCTGGCCTTATTACCCCAACTGGAGAAAGCCTGGAGCTGTCTATCAAAATGCTGCTCTGCAGCCAGGAATGGGTGGGGTGAGCCTGCCTTGTCTGGAGGGCAAAGAGCACCTCCAGTGCAAGCACAAAGCTTGGAAGGTGTTCAAGAAAGCTTCATGAACACTTGCACAGTGAGAACTCATGACTGGCTGAGGAAGATAAATTCACTGGGATGAAGCAGGCATCTTCTACTTTTTTCCATTTTGGTTCTTTAGGACACTTTAGTTTTCACTCCGTTGTGCTGTGTCCCATAAAGAAAGGTATTGCATATAGCAGAAGTGCTTTGTCATCCAGTAGCAGCCTCCACCTGGAGAGTCTAAGATAAAAAATGGGTTCATGGAGACCAGTTGCCTCCCTCTGGCAGCATCAGTAAAGAATTGTATTAGACCATCCTCCAATTTAAAGCCTGCACCAGCTCCTGCCTTCACTGGTTCAGCCATCAGGCTGTCTCACAACTGTACACCCAAAACATGCAAAAGCTGTCTATATTGTGGTCCAGAAATATCTTCAGGCCTGATTAGGCTGTTAATGGCTCTGGGTGACTACCATCCACTGCAAACACAGATGTAGGTATCATTGTTTAGTACCTAACTCCTCGGTTTCCCAGCAATCACAGTAACCACCCCATCACTCAATGTATCATGGTGGTTTCATTTAAATTAAGCTTTTAAAAATGAAGAAAGTAAGTCAGGTAATACCTTTCCTTCCTGTAAGTGCACACCCTATGGGGCATATCACAATGCTGTCAAGGGAGAGGCTTGGGCAAGAGGCAGTGGCTATACAACAAAATCACTTAGTACTTCTGTGGGAATTAAGGTAGGAAGGGACTTCTTGAAGTCATCTAGGTCAATTCCCTAGGCCACAACTTTGAACTTGGGTGTCCTGGTTTTGTTAAAAACAAGTTTCTCTTTTAGTGAATTCCCCTGTCAGCTAAAGTCTTCTTACTAACGGCAGTTTTCCTGAAAGTTAGGTACATGTTTTGGTAGACATAGCAATGGAATGCAAGGTCATTGATAATGATGCATCCTGCAAGAGGAGGTGAACTGAAAAACTGACCAACTAAAGTATTCCATCCCATTCACGTCATACTTCATATAAAAGTGGGAGATCATGAGGATCTCGTCCCTTTTTCCTTATGGCCGACATTGGGAGGGGACCTTGCGAGTTGTCCCTGCGAACTGAGGCCCAGTGACAGACTGAATCCAGTTCCGATTGGCTGCAGAGTCCAGTCCAGGACTTCGGGTGCCGGCCCCACATCTGCCGGAGCAGCTGCCGGGACTTTCAAGGTTGGTTTTGTATATTTTGTATTATTTTCTCTATTTCTATTAGTAGTATTAGTAAAACATTTTTAATTTTTCCAGCTCTCTTCTCTCTGTCCTTCTTTCCCTCCCAATCACCTGTCCTTGTGGGAAGGGGGGAGAGGGAGGGGCTAAGAGGGGAAGAGGGGGGAGAGAGGGTTAACAATACATCTGCCACGGTTTTATTGTCACCCTGCAATCAAACCACGACACTTGGGTCAGGTTGTGCAAAACTTACCTAGTGTGAAACTCTCCAAGACCAGAGATTTCACTGCCTCTTGGAGTTTTGCTAACATTGAACCACTGTCATGGTGAAAATGTTTTTTCTTAGATCACGTCAGAGAAGTTACTGGAGTCATCGTTACAAGCTTGAAATTGCAGGTTCAGAACTTTTTACTTCCCACACAAGAAGATTTAACTAGAGCTGTACACAGCTGCATACCTGGACAGAAATCTAAAATTAGTAGTATCTTCTCTAGTTTCAAATCTACATTAAGACTGTCTTTTGCTGCAAATGTCTAAAATACAGTTTCCTTTGCTGACTACCTCTTAACATCACATTCAGACCAAATAAAATCCCTTCAACTGTTCTCGGCCCTTAAGATAAACTTGTTGCATTATTTCTACAGTTTCCTGTATCTTTGGAGTCCCCAGAGAGAAATATTGTCAGAAATTATACATTTTTGTTTAAACTCTGTATAATGCTGACAGTATTCTCAGGAGAAAAAGTTTTGCACGTTTATAAGGAGGGAATACAAGTACTTACGCTGTAAAGTAAGATTGCAAGAAACAGGCAGTTTCCCTGTTGAACCTTCACAATCAGAAGGACAGAGGTTCCTTTAGAAGACAGGAAAGAAAAATGCAAATCTCATTTCAGCAGAATGCTAAAAAAGCAACCAAGTTCCCCTAGTTAGGTTTGCCTGCTGGTATGTTAAGTAATACTGGGGTGTGTGGTCCTGCGATACTTCTAGCCTAAGCGTATTCACCAGTCATTTCTATGCCTTGTTATTGTAAAAAGGTATATCAATATCATCCGTCTTAACCTCATAAACCTGCAGAGTAGCTGCCTTACTAATTTTAAACTTGATTTTTAAAGATGCTTTTCCTCTCTGCTAAGTCCAGACTTATTTGCACACTGAAAATGTATCTGGACACTGCATCCTAGTTGCAGACCACCAGTGCCCCCATGTCCCTGACTATCTCTCTTTGTCTCTCTCCTCCTCTCTGATGCTGCACAACCAGCTCGTTTCTTCCCATCACTCCTCCACTTGGTGACACAGCTCTTCAACAACAGCAACACTTTCTGGAGGACAAAAGGCCATCTCTTCCAGTCTCAGAGAAGCCTGCAGGCACTCCCGGTAGCCTGGAACTTGCAGAGCTGCATTCACCATCCAATCCTCCACCTGGGTAGAGACCTTTGCCCTGGCAGGAACAGCTGCTCCATCATCTGCTGCAGAAAGTGGCACATTGCCATCATACCTGAAACTGTTAAGGCTGATCTGAATTCAGATGATGACTTCTTATTTGCATCCTTCTGAGCAAGCTGCTGTCTGTGTTCTAGACCTGTCTTTCATATAGATCTCTCCCTCACTTCAACCGAAAGGGCACTTGACCATCTCTAATCAAGAGGCAGCTACAACAAATCTTCAGGAAGCTTTGGGTCAAGGGCAACTGACCAAGCTTTTTGGAATTTGCTAGAATTTAAAACAGGTTTTCAGTATGTGCCTGCAGAACAGTTTGATGTAATGAAATTTGTATTTTCTGCTGATAAAATGGTTCTGCTAACACACTTCATCAACCAAAGATATTGCAGACCATCGATAAAATGTGCAACCTGAGAATTGTCTTTTGAGAATTTTTTATTTGTATTGTTCCAGAAGGCTGACAAAATCAACTTTAAAACTTTCAAGAGTCATTCAGGAAATAAAAAGACAAATCTCTGGGTTATCCAAGAATTTAGGCAATGCAAAACTGCCATAGATGCAAAGCAGCAAGGCCTTTGTTTTCTGAATGTTTCCTTAAGTCTTCCAAATCCTTAAGTCCTTAAGTCTTCCAAATATTTAAGTGTTTTGCTTTGCTTTTACTCCACCTGCACTGGGCCAACCTGTTTGAACTGTTGCATGGCATCCATCTGAACTTATAGTGACTCCAAACCCTTATCTGCCTTTTGGCAACTGGTAGACTGCACCAGTTATCTGATGAGTGTCTCCCCTCTGACAATTCACTCTATACTTGTTCCTGTTAGTGTTAAGGAATGGAATTACCTTATTTTTTCCATGGGATCTCTCTCCAGTGAGAGCTGGCTTGAGCCTGCTCATTCAGCTGTGCAGCATCCACCTAAGAGCATGCAGCTTTTCACCTCCAGTGGCAGTGGTAGCTGGCCCCACAGCAATGTGGAGTGGGTTGCAGCAGTAGGGTGTGTGGTTGTGTTCATAATGGAAGAAATAAGGGAGAGCATTTTAAAGGATGTGCTAAGTGAAATCTTTAGGGAGCAGATTTCTTCACTGCAGTTTGTTACATCCCAAAATCTCCCAGCTGGAATATGTTGCTATCTTGTGTAGAATTTTTCATTTTGAAATTAAACATTTCAGTGACACATTCTGTATCCTAAGCCTTACCCACCCTTGAAGTGCCTCACATGCTCAAGCATAGCACTGATTTTCTGTACCATGAAGAACTAATCCAAAATCTCCAATGGCTCCTGCTGCAGGGACTTGCCAGTAAGTAATTAGGAAACCCTCTGCCTTTTGCCTTGAGACAGATGACAAAGTTTGCCCTAAAGCCATAGACTGCAGAAGCCAGAGGGCTCCAAGCCTTGGGACTGGGTTGAAGAGAGGCCAACTTCTGCTTATGTTTTTTTCAGGAGTTTTCTGAAAGCAACGTGCCATTGGATGCTGTATTTTCAAAGCTAATATTTTTTTTTATGAAAGTGTGGCTCCTTAGAAAAGACTAAGGTAGCTTTCTTCTTGCTACGTCTTCTACAGAGGAAGGTCAGCCTTCCACCCCTCAAGAGACTTTAGCTGCACTGACACAGGACTGACTGACAGAAATGTTGCAGGCTCAAGTGTTTACACCGGTAAAAACTAATCTTGCAAAAATCGATAATTCCGTCTAAGGTTTCTCAGCCCTATTGACAATCAATTGTAATGTCCTTGCCTGTGGACTCAACAGGCATTTCATTCAACCTAGAAGAAACAAACCGTCCTTATACTCCAAAACTGTCTCAGGTAGGTGCTAATTTGTACGTCCCCCAGTCTCCCTGCCTCCATAGCCTTATTTTCAAAGCTAATGAATACCTTAATACTCCCACTTCAAATGAAACCAAACTTTTGTGAGCCCTTTCCTTCTTTAAGTACTTATGTACCTTTTCAGCTTCTTTACAGACAGCATCTTACATAAAACATTGTTTCTTCAGGTGAGAAGGGCAAAGAGATCTATTTGCATTGTGGCTTGGTTTGTTTTTTTCTCAATGCCAAAAATATCTGGATTTGAAAGCAGAAACTGTCACTTCTAGAAGGACTGCTTATTTGGCTGTGATAATGAAGAGCCATATCATTAGTTTGTTAAACAGGCCTTTTTAGAAAGAATGGGAAATAAATTAAAAAATTGAGTGAGCTGAAGGACCAGAATTATAGAAATGAGATTAAATTTGGTAGTATAAAATATAGAAGTGTATACACAGACATCAATGAGAATTTCTTCTCTCTACTATGTGTTCATGGATTGGAAAAGAATGAAGCTGAGGATTCCATATACTCCTTGATAACAGGAAGATTAAAGACATCAATGGGACAAGCCTATGAAAGTAGGTAGTAAAATCCTAGAATGTATCAAGAATGGTATTTTCAGCAAAGAGAAGAATAAAAATTACTCTGCACTACATATTGGTAAGTCTTCCTTTGCACTACTGTGTATGAATCTAACCACAGTGTTTGAAGAAGATGAATTATAACTGTAACAGATGCATAGCAGACACAAGTAGGATGATCTGGGAAGGAGATCATATGAAAGGAAACTAAAAAAAACACCAACCTTACTGTTTTAGTGTAACAAAATTATGTTGAAAAGGGGATATGATTGCTTCTTTTTTTTCCCAGGAGGGAAAATACAAAGGAGGAGGAACTTCTAAGTTAAAAGACAATGCTGGCAGAAGAACATATGGCCTGTTTATTCATACTCCCCAAAGGAGGATGTGGGCTGAAAATTTGGGTGAAGTTTCTAAAGATTAGAACTATGAAGTTCTGGAACAGCCTTCCAGGAGTGGGGGGCAAAGGAACTATTTTTGCTACAGAGCTTGGCCAGTTCTTAAATTGCAGGATTTAAAAGACCACTTGCACTACTGTGAACATGGACATGATGATTAAAGGAGTCATAAATGACCTTGTATTCCTGCTCAGACTCCTGGACCTCAGCACTGCACTGGAGTTTTAAAATGGGGGTGGACGAGGATGGGAGAGAAGAGAGGTACAGAAAATAGTGAATGTTTTAACTTTCAAAAAATGACACACTGAGCACCACCGATGTTTCTTAGTGGCAGGTCCTTCCGTATATAATTTTGCCCATTAGGGTAAAATAAGTCAGAAAGCATATGTCAAGCTTTTTGGTTATTGTTAATAATATGGACTGTGCATATATTTTTATAAGACTGTAGTTGAGAAAAATTCAAGCTGGTAAAGAGTAAATCAACCAGCCAACAATAACACTTGAAAATAGAGAAACTGAAGAAAACCTGAAAGAACAACACTCAAGCATATTCTGATATGTTTTTTTCTGTACGTTCCTAAGACTACAAATATCACTCTGCAATCTAGCAATGGACAGAAAATAGCAAAAGTAGTGGACAACCTTCAGCCAGGCCCTAGTACAGTTGCTGCCATCTTTCTCTTTCCACTTGGTCTCTCAGACTTTTCCATCTGCTTATCCCTTACAGATTTTTTCTTTATGTGGTTGGCTTTTTGGAATTTTCCTCTTTTGCTGTTCTCTTGCTGCATAGCAATTTGGAACAAGGAAAGATGTCAAAACCCATATGGAGGAAAAGAGGAAGAGAGTAGAGCAGATTATTGCAGGACTACAGGCTGTGTGGACTGTGTGTGCATAAAAAATTACTGTAAACAGTATTATTGGAAACTACTATAGAGCAGAGCTTAGAAACACTTGCACAGGCTTTTCCACATTATGTTTATCAGTCGAAGTTCACTGAATCTTTCCTGTTACTACTAATCTTCTTGAAATGATTAAAACACCAGAGCTAAACAAAGGTAACCCAGGCTCTTTGACAGAACTGCTACATTTTGACTAAAAACACAGTAAGAAGCAAGTCTTTATTCAATCTATAGTGTAGATCAACATTGTTCTGCCTTATATGCAGATATTTAATATATGTGTGACAGCATTCTACATAGTACAGCACTTTGAACATGAAAAGCAAGAAATTTTGTACACTATCATAAGTCTCAATTGACTAAGAATGTGTATAAATTGTGTACACACATAGTAGTAGCTCCAGACAAACACATGCCAGGTCAGCATAGTGTTGACATTATATTACCAGAGTCCCATACAAGGGTACTGAGTGTGGATTGTCAGAGAGGTAGTACAGATAGGACATTGTTTCCAGAAGTAGGTTTCCTGTGAACTTGAACAATTATTTCTTTGACTAGACAACAAAAAGGCTACACTTCACAGGAACTTAAATAACCCAAAGGACCGAGAAGTAACAACATTCAAGAAGCAACAGAAGTTCCTCAGGAACTAAGACTCACTGTACAGATGTTGCCAAGGCTTGTCCAGTCCTCAAACTATTACCCCCACCACTTTTCTTCCATGTGAGCACCCATGATACTGCCAAGACCTGAAGCATATCAAGCATGACCATATGGCTCAGGAGATAATCATCAAGGGCATGGAGGCTGAGGTGGTGTTCCCATTGATCTTGCCAGTGAGACAGAAGGGCTTGAGGAGGAGTAGATGGATTCTGCAGGTCAGCAACTGTTTGTGCAGCTTGTGCTGACAACAAGGTTTTGGCTAATATGACCATGGGGCCCTCTATGAAGATCAACGATAGTTTAGAAGGGACAAGATCCATTGGGGAAAAAGTATCTTTGCAAACAGACTGTCCAACCTGATAAGAAGACCTTTAAAGTAAGTATGATGAAGGAGGGAGAAAATGACCAGCAATCAAGTGAAGAAGTGGTGGATGGAGTTAGCAAGCAAAGGTTCTGGGATGATGTGAACAGAAGTGACCTTGTAACCAACAAAACAGGGCTGAGGTGGGGTCACCTTGACCACATGCACATAAATAAGGAAGTGTCTATGGAACAGCATTATGTGGAAAGCTCCCATACCTTTTCTGGGAAACCAGCATACCAGGGTTCCTCTCTGATGTGCCATTACACCAATGCACACACCACAGGGCACAGCAGAAGGAATTAGAAGTCTACGTACAGTTACTGGGCTACAGTCTCATTGGTATCACAGAGACACGGGATAGTTCATACAACTGAAATGCTGCAAAAGAGAGACCCAGGCTCTTTAGGAAGGACAGGCCAGGAAGGTGAGGAGGAGGTGGCCTTTATAAAAGAGTGTCATGAGGACACATGGAGCTTTGTCTAGGAAAAGATGATGAGCCAGCTGAGAGCTTATGGGTCAGGACAGATCAACATGGGTGACATTGTTGTTGGTGTCTGCTATAGACTGCCTGATCAAGCAGAAGGAGTATATGAGACCTTCTTCAGACCAGTGGAAGAAGCCCCATGTTCACAGTTTCTGGTCCTCATGGAGGACTTTTACCATGCCCGTAGCTTCTGGAGGGACAGCACAGCAGGGCATAAGCAAACCAGAAGGTCTCTGGAATGCATCAATGACAATCTCCTAACATAGGTGATTGAGGAGAAAACAAGGAGATGCGCTCTGCTAGATCATACATACAAAAGAGGAAAGATTGATCAGGAGTATGAAGGTTGGGAACATTCTTGGCTGCTGTGACCATGAGAAGGTAAAGTTCAGGATTCTGCGAAGAGGGAACTGGGCAAAAAGTAGGATTACACCCCAGGACTTCTGGAGAGCAGACTTTGACCTCTTCAGGTATCTACTTGGAAGAATCCCATGGGATTACAGTCCTGGAAAAAAATAAAAAGTTTGAAAGGTCTGGGTGATATTCAGGGGTCACCTACTCCATGCTCAAGAATGGTCCATCCTAACAAGCAGAAAATCAAGCAAAGGTAGCAAAATCCAGCTGGAGGCTAGTTGCTAGTGACATATCCTAGAAGTCAATACTGGGCCAAATACTGTTCAACATCTCCATTAATGACCTGGATGATGAGAAAGAGTGTACCCTCACCAAGTTTGCAGATAATACAGAACTGAGAGGAGAGGATGATATATCAGATGATAGTGTTGCCTTTCAGACAGATATGGACCGACTGGAAAACTGGACAGAGAGGAACTTCATGAAGTTGAACAGCAGGAAATTCTAAGTCCTGACCCTGAAGAGGATGATTCCATGTACCAACACACATTGTGGGTGGACTGGCTGGACAGCAGATTTGCAGAGAGCATTCTGGGGTTCATGTTGGACAGTAGGTTGACCATGAGCTAGTAACATGTCCTTGTGGCAGACGAAGCCATCAGCATTCTGTGCTGCATTAGGAAGATAGTTGCCAGCAGTCTGAGGTAGGTCATCTTTCCTTTCTACTCACCACTGGTGTAGTGATCCTGACCAGGAGAGCACTATATATGGAGGAATTAGTGATCCATAGATCAGTTAACCTGAGCAAGCGCTGGTCTCTGCTGTGCCATGCTGCACATACAATGTGGCCTTCAGCCCATTTGTCAGGCTTCACAAACTCCTTGGCTGCAGGATGAGCCCAGGGTAACAGAGGAGCCTGCAGGTAGCTTCCACTTGGCACTGGCAGTTGCACCACCTGCCTGGCCTTGCCTTTATCTAAATGTGTGGCAAGAAGTTCTCATGTAAACATCCCTTTTGTTTGACGGTAGAAATGCTGAATAGAGTTATCTTCTTTTAAGAAAATCTTAGAATAACTCAAATGATCAAAATGGGGTAACCTTTTCTATGGACAGGGTCTGCATTTGAAGGGACCTAAGGTTACCTATACTTTCTTTATAGAGTTATCTCTAATAAATAATATTTTAAATCATACATTACAGAATCTGAGTGCCTTTCTTACTGGAATCACAAGAAAACAGCACCCTCTGTCACAGAACATCTGGTGAAGACATATCTGCAGTGCTCTGTCCAGTTCTGGACTCCCTAGTACAAGAGAGGAATAGACTTACTGGAGCAAGTAGAATGCAGGGCCACAAAGATGCTTAAGCGGCAGTCCAGCCTGGAGAAGTAAAGACTTGGACTGAGGTGTCTCATCACTGTGTACAGGAATCTGATGGGAGGGCATAAGGAAGATGGACCCAGACTCTTCTTAGGGGTGGCATGTGAGCAGACAAGAGGCAATGTGATCAAATTGAAATACAATTCTATCTAAAGGTAAGAAAAAAGGAGTTTTTTTACTATGAAGGTGGACAAAAACTGGAACAGGCTGCCCAGACAGTTTGTAAAATCTCTATCTTAAAGATATACAAAACCCAGTTGGACATGGCTATGGGCAACCTGTAGTAGCCGAAGAGAAGGAGGACAGGACTGGACAATCACCAAAGGTCACTTTCAACATCTACCATCATGCAATTCTGTGAACTCCGTGCTAGTGATATGGAAGTACAAAGCAGTGCAAGAAAGAAAAATGTCGGATCCTATCAGGGCCACAGAGCTTCTGGTGAGCTACAGAGCTGGTCTCAGCCACACTGTCCCATGAAATGTCTGCCAGTGAACTCAGGTTGCTCTGGGGATACAACCTGGAAAAGGATGGAAAGGTCAAACAGTCTCAGTGTTTACTTTCTGGATAGGCTGCTATTTAGATGCCCCTCAGTGGATAACAAGACTAGGATGGTGTCCAGGTTTTGTCTGGGACAGAGTAAATTTTATTCCTAGTAGCTGGTATAGCACTGTGTTTTGGATTTAGAATGAGCATAATGTTGATAATACACTGATGTTTTAGTTGTTGCTAAGTAGTCAAGGACTTCTTAGATTCTCACACTGTGCCAGGTGCACAAGAAGCTGGGACAGGGCACAACAAGGACATCCGACCCAAACTGGCCAAAGGGATATTCCATACCATGTCATGTTCAGTATATAAAGCTGGGTGAAGGAGAAGAAAGGGGGAAACATTCAGACTTAGGGCATTTGTCTTCCTAAGTAACTGTTACGTGTGATGGAGCCCTGCTTTCCTGGAGATGGCTGAGCACCTGCCTGCTCATGGGAAGCAATGAATGAATTCCTTGTTTTGCTTTGCTTGTGTGCACAGGTTTTCCTTTACTTATTAAACTTTATCTCAACCCATGAGTTTTCTCACTTCTAGCCTTTTGATTCTCTCCCCTGTCCCACCGTGGGGGAATGAGTGGCTGCGCGGTGCTTAGTTGCCAGTTGGGGTTAAACCACGACGGATTGTTAGAACAGTCAGGCAACTGAGGCCTTTAGAAAGCTGCAGGTGACACTGACATAGAACAATACAGGAAGAAGTTATGGTCCATTACATGATAAAAGAAACATCAAAGCATTTACAGACCTCAAGAACAACAAAAGAGACAAGGTGCTTTCCTGTATCAGCAGGCACCCTGGATCAGCATGAAGGATAACTTGGGACAGTGTGTCTGAGTAGACGAGTCAGAGACTGAGAGATGAAAGGAGCAGTTGCTGAAACATACTGATAAATAAATAGCTACAAGCAAGTATTTAAAGCTCTGAAAGGATTTAAGGATTTAGTGGCTGTGTTTTTAATGAAGGCAGGTAAATCTCATTAAAACCAGTGGCACTGTTATGGAACAGGGAATATCAAACACTGTACTTAGCCTCCTGGCAAGGTGAAATGCCCTGGAGTCCAGTGATTAAGAGCTGCATTTTAACTAGCAATTACAGCGTTAAAGTTTCACCTGGTTTTCCTGGAATAATTTTAATAGGTCTGACTAAATAGCCCTTATCTCTTCAGCTGTCTGAACTTAACGGTTTAACTGCACCAGGAATAATTTTATTAGTCATGACAGTAATGGGCCAAAGGCCCAAAAACGTCCAGCAAGTTTTATGAACCAAAAGTGTGTAAGGTCACAAAAATACCTCACAATTCTTCCACGCCAGGTAGACCCATACTTCCTACACAGTGGAGAGGTGTCACTGCCTCTTTCCCACCCCAGGAAAGGCACAATCAACCAGCATCTTTTGTGACCTGCAAACTAGTCATGGTTGGCATATTGGCAGAAGATGAAGGGTTGTGGCATTACACCGCTGCCAGAGATCGCCTGACATCTCTGCATTGGTCAAAGCCCTGGCTCAAGCTGTCCTCCCGTCCACAATACAAAAAAGCAATTCATTTCCTCATCACAGGCTTGAACTTGTGTGTTGAGGTTTCATAAATCAAGCCAGAAGAAAGTTGGCAGACCCACCAAAGGCAGGGCAGTCACTGAGAAAACAGACTTTATAATCTGTAAATATTAAAAAATAAATAAATAAAATTCTGTTCTTGTTTCTTTCCTTAAGTTTTTGCCTCTAAACATAGTGGTTACTGTTGAGAGATATGTTTACATTGTTCTGAGACAGAGCCATGATAACTATAATTAACATTAGAAGTCAATGTTAAAATGCATAAAAGAGCACATAAATATGTTCTTTTACACACAAAATCCTAACTTGAAAGAAACAAGATAAGCAACAAATCATCAAATCATCAGTTTGCGGAATCAACCTTTAAGTTTAATACCCCCGTTATTAAAGTGTCATTTGATTGTCCTATTCCTTAACACACTATGCAGACTACATGTAGAGTAGCCCACCTTGGGATATATTCTTGCAATATGTTATGTTTGTACTTTGTACAAACTTTGTACTTATCTTACAATATCATTCATGGTCATGCTTACTCTATTACTCTAGTAAGTCAAAAGAATTTTTCTTCACAAAATATGATCAGTAGATGATGTCAAAAAATATTAATAATCTAACATCATTTCAGTTATAGTGAATGAGCATGTCAGAACTTTTATGACCTTGCTACCTTTAAGTAGCCAGAAAAACACATGCTTTGTATGTAATTGGAACTTCACACCATCCCATCATAACTTAATAAAATTGTCAAAGTTTTCAAGCTAAATAAAATACATCACAGTCCTTCAAGCTTTATTTTCCCCTTTTTATATAGCTACATTGATATATATATTTTTCCCATTTATAGATATGTTTTCCCTTTTTTATATAACAGAAACAGAAAATTAAACCTCATGTCATCTTCAGCACCTAGAAACAGCTTTTTACAGTTCTTGCAGAATGACTTATTTTCCTATTTAATGTGTTCAAGGGTTCTAGGAATAATTATGCAGAAAACAGAATGGGACAAAAACTAAAGGACTGAGAGATAGATACTGCTTGATAAAATTTATCTTAAAAGTATTTCTCTAGACATCGGTTACTGAAGCCAGTAGCAAAAATATTTAATAATTAGCTCAGTGATGCCATGGAAGTTGGTGTTATTCATGATTAAAAAAAACCACATTAGGAATAAATTCTTGTTAAAAACTCAAATGTTATACTTTTGTCTGTATAGTAGGATACGATATGCAATCATATATAGTGTTGAGCCAACTAACAGTTTATCATAGAACATAATATTGTTTGTTGGATTAATCTTATCCTAGGTGACAGAACTGGAATTCTAACAAGTTCAGGAGGGATGAATGACGATACCTAGCAAACAGAGGTGTTATAGAAATTGTAGACTGTCATTTACTGTACCACACTTAAGAAAGCTTCAGTTATATTTACCAAGGTAATATTCTATTTTGTGCTAGAGCTGGTTGGAAAAACTTTGCCAAAGGTGTTGGTTTTGTGGGATTTTTTTTAAACAAAAAATTCTGATCTGAAATGATAGTGAAATAAAAGACCTCTTGCAGTCAGCCATTTTTTTCTTGGTTTTGGGGGAAAAAAAAAAAAGAAGATAATTTTAACAAATTAAAAATGTGTGATTTGACATATTAGAACAAAATGCTTCCGTTTTATTTTGAACTAACTTGTTTTGAATCATTTTATTTTGGGTTATGTTAAATGTAGAGTGAAATATTTTTAATTAATAACAATATTTCTAATTTTTTTCTTTTGCAGAAAATCTTCAAATACCAAGCTTGCAAAGATTCTTTCTGGCATTTTTACCTTGCAGTGCTCCCCTAAAATTTCTTAAAGCGAGGAATAACTATTTTCTGGTTCACCACCAATTGTGTTTAAGGCAGTTACAATTAATTAGAAGCAGCCCAAATATTCCACAGAGGGCAGCCAATCTCCTCCAGTTTGTCCACTGCATGTCTCTGACAGTATTTCTTGCTTTCACTCTTGCTGAATATTATTTTCTATTTTTCTCTCTCAGTATCCTTCCTAATGGTTTCTAAAAATCGTTGTTATCCAGGATTTAATTAAAAGCATACAAACAGAGAGCACTCTCAGTGGAAAGCGGCCCTTCACCAAGTCATAAAGTCCCACAATTGAAGCATAAAAAGCCTGGAAAAGCTCAGCACACATACAGATTTCGATCTATTTCAGCACACTGATGTATAAGTAAATAAAAAGTGGTCTGAGTTAAAAATACAGAAGGGTCAAAATAAAAATAAACAAAGTTATGTTGATTAATATTAAAATGCAGGAACACTGGCTTCCTATTGATTTAAATTCAACATTAGGTTGACTTTATAGGGTTTAAGAGGTGTAAAGTAGACTGAAGTTTTGCTTATGGCAATGTAACGTGTGCATGTTATCTCCCTTGTGTTGCTTATGGTAGGTGAAACCTTCAATTGAGGCACATCTCTCCCTGTTCTTTACCTGACTGCATGTTTTGACATAACTTGAAGGCTCTTAACTGTAAGACCTCTGTTCCTGAAGGTTACATCTGCTGCAGGGTCAATGGACACTGAGGAACAAAAGCACACACAGCCTGATTTTATGAACTTTCTTTCCACAGGAATCAAGGAAAATTGCAGGGACTGTCTGAAAAATTGCTTTGGTCCTGCAGGTATATTTACATTTTAAATAAACAATGACTTATTTATTTCAAATTAATTTTTTGTTTTCCCAAAGAGGAGGAAAAAAAAAAAAAACAAAAAAACCCCCGAAAAACCAAACCAAAACAAAAACAACAACAAAAAACCAAACAAAACCAACCAACCAAACACAAACAAAAAACAACCAACCAAACAAAAATCCCCAGATACATGAGGAATGGCTACCATTCCCTGCATTCACATGCACACATACAGATTTTCATGAAATTTTTCACTGTTATTTTCTTTTGGATGCAGGGAAGGAAGGTGAGTGTTTCAATTTGGGAGCAGGTATACTCACTTCTCATCTGTGATAGGCTGTCCCAATCAGAACCCGCAAAACAAAGGTACATGTATGAAACTCATTTTCTCTAGATAATCATGTATTTTCATATTTATTACATAATCACCAGCTTCCTTACTGTGTATGAACATAAATTTACTTGAACTTCAAACATCAAGGAACTCTCAAATTACAAAACTAACAGTCTACCTTTCGTCCAACATTATGAGACAAATAATGGCAATGAACATTCATAGTGCCTTTACTTAAACTTCTACCTGTAGCTGCCAGTACAAGGTAAATTGACTAGGACAACTCTTGTTTCCTGTTTCTAGACAGCCCTGCCCTCTTTTGCACTCCCTTTATAGGCTTTAAAGACCATCCAACAAGCAGCAGTGAAAATCATTTTCATGCTTTAGGAACCAATATTTTCATTCCAAAACATATTACTGTTTTAGAAGAACCACCTTAAATTGAGACTATTACATGTGCACCAACACACACAAGCAGTGCCCGTTGCACACACAGTTTTAAGGCAGATTTAAGGTACCTGACGAAGATACTTTGAAGCGAGGTATACTGTAGAAGAGCAAGTAACAGCGTATTTGCCCGCGTGAAGAAGAAGACAATTCATCCCTCAAGGGCATAGATCGAAGCTACCTCAGTGCAGTGCAAGATCTTACAACCAGGCATCTACCCCAGAACTCACATACGGAAATTTCCTATCTTTGCTTATCCCACAGCAGTAAATGTGTGTGTGTCACCATCATCTCATTCTCAGGGTTTTTTCCTTGCAAGCCCAAAGGCATACTTTTAATTGGAGGGTGTTAACCACAGGCATTTAATAAACAGTGATCACTTGAGTTTTAATCCATTCTGCAGGTTCTTCTAAAAGGAACTCACACCTCCAGGAAGAATATCAACCCTCATGATGATTTTCTAAGTTATAACCAGAAGAAATTTTTTCCCTCCTAAAGAGCAACAAGCCTGGTCACAGTGTGACATAGGTAACAAGCTGTGAATCTAATTAAGTGTGTAATTATACAGCAGATTGCAGCACACTATGCTATTACTTAAATCAATGGACTTGCATGCCAGAAGCATGGAAGCCCCAGAAACATGGTGCTCAATGCAGACTGAGCTGAACACATTAGGGATCTTTTCCAGAGGAGCTGAAGAATAAGCCAGGTTCTGTTCATTTGGGCTAATGGCACATGCACACACCCAACAAAAAAAGATGGCAGCCACACAGAAATTCAAAGTCTAAAGGAGATGCAGAGGCAAACTTGGGCAACCCTGTGGTGTGGCAGCTATCGTTTGGAGATTCCTTGCGTCATCTGTTTGTACATATTTGTCTCAGCCTTTTTTTGGATGTGGCTGTCAGTGCACAGCTCTAACACTGCATCTCTTTTCCTTGAAATATGGTGAATCGACAACACCTTTTCAAAGCTGTCTGTGTAAGACAAGTATTTCCCCTTTATGAAACTACTCTTCCCCAAAAAGCAGTAGTTTCAGTATGTGTGCCATTACATCATGCACTTCCTAGATTTGAATACTAACACTTGCATAAGTAACACAGTGAGAATTTCTGCTAAATAATCTACAAAAAACGATCTACATTTGCAAACCTCGTTTGAACCACTGTAACAAAAATACATACAGCATTAAAAGCAAACAGCTATCATGACACTGAATTCAGAGCTCTGTGCGTCCACCACAGTAGGGCTCAAATAAACATGATTTTGTTTCAAAGCTACTGCCATTATCATTGTTGCTTTGAGCACTTAGCAACAGATGGCACATTTCTGGGGAATTTTGCAAGCAAACACACACTCTGTAAGGTACCATTTTGCCTTGGCTGGGAGGGGAGGTTGGGAGGACCAGGGACTGCAAGTAAATTCAGTGAACAGATGTAAAATCATGGTCTGAAGTAACAGCGAGACTGCCAAAAATTGGCAAAAGCAGCCTGAAATCTAATCTGAGATTACGAACGCAGCTGATAACTTTCCAGGCACAAGGGACAGGACATGACTCTGATCTGCCTGGTGTGATGCATGGACCCTCTACCTCATTGGCAGTCTTCAGGCTTGCATGGTTTTCTGAGGTTTTCTGGGTGACTGACTGTGAGCAGTTTACCCTTTGGTCCTCTCAGTGCTGGTGATTAATTCTCATTCCAGTGGGTGTCCTCACCTCACCCAAATCTCTCAGCAGAATGGAAAACTCAGGCTCCCAGTCTGCTGAAGATTTAAAAAAACATGCATTCATAAGTTACGTAGTAGGAAAAAAAAAATGAAAACCACACTGTGCTGGAAAATGTGGACAAGAAAACAGGTATATAGCATCTTAAATAGGGTGAATAAAGCCCAGGAATATTAAATCAAACCAGAGAACAAAGTGAGCTACTTGTGTCTTGTGTTAGAATGGAAAAATTGTGCTGTGACAGGGACATGCATAGTGGCAAATAGGTGAAAACAGTAGTAAACCATCTAACTTTCTGAAAATTATTACTTTTCTGCCAAACTTTTCTGTATCTAATAATCTACTCTTGCTTTTGACATAAGACAAAAAAAAAAAAAATAATTTTGTTAAAGGTTGCTCACTGATTCTAACTGGATTGCTCTCAATGTAAGCAGAGGGCTATACCCCACTGATAACACATACACTTAATGTTTCTAAAGGGCTAATTTCACAAAAAGGGAGGAAAATGAGGACATAAATTGAGATGGGAAAAATCAGGGGGAAAAAAAAGTGAATGAAAGCAATGGGGTTTTTTATTATCCACCACACATGGTTTGGTCCTCTGGTGACAGACCTCTTCTGTGCTTTAGAAAGACTGACAGTTGGTAGTCTCTTAAATCGTTCATGTCTCCAAACTGGCTATTCTCTCCATTCCACCCAACATCAAAGAAAAAAATCTTTTTGCTTCTTCTAATTCTTCCTCCCAAGGTGGATTCCTGTTGCACAAGCAGTAAAGCCAAGCTTGCTTGAGCACAAAAAAAAGAAGGAAAGCCTTACTGTTCTGCAGCAGTCAGTAGACCCTACCTTCACGGGAACATGCCTTGGTCATTCTGTTTATATTTGCTCTGAATTAAACTGTCTCATTCCCTTGCAGCTGCATGCCCATTAAAAATTCCTGCCTAATATGTTATTTATTACCTGTTTTCAGCACATGACACTGCAGTACTCACGTCATTTTGCAGGAGCTGAGGTGATTTTCTGCATTTCTGAAAGTTCAGTTAATGACAGTTTTCAGGTCAAGAAGAGATCCCACTCTTTTTGCTGTGCAGCAGTCATAGCTGCTTTCTTGTGATAGACCACAGCAATAGAGTCCTACTTTACTGCAGACTTGATGAGGAATCATGCATCAGTTGCTTCATCACCAGTGGATTTCCAAGTTCAAAAGTATCGCTAGTGAGTGCAATGTATTACTACTGTAGCAGCAAAAACATTGAGTTGTTATTCATGTCTCATCAAGCGACACCAGAAAGCACCAGTTTGAAAACTGAGGAGTTCTCTTATGGCTGTTATCTTTCCTTAGTACAAAATTAGCCAAAAAGCAACATTTGTGGAGAGGCTTCAGGAAATAAAAACAACTCATACTTGAGATAAATCAAAATATTTGAAGCATTTTCTTTCAGTGTTGACTCCTGTGTATAACCAGTGGCCATACATTAAGAACCAGAAAATTTAGACTTTCCGGAACATTTTGATGTTCTTCCAAATTCTAAGTGCAAAACAAAATTGTCCAAATGACCACTATGTTTTGATTCTATTGAAGTGGCATATTAAGGTGGAAAAATGATTACGTGAACACTTTTTATTCATCACCACCAGAAGGCCAGATTATAATTTTAGTTGTACTAGTAAAATTCCTTCTGTCTTCATTGTGCTTGCCAAAATACTAATTCTTTGACTTTGGTAAGACACACTGTTGAAGATGCAGAAAACCATCAGAGCACATATTCCACTTTCTTTGGTGTTTTTAGCTTTGACCCAGGATATGGGAATAAAAGTTGACTTCAATAGTTCAAATTCAATCTGGCTTAAATCTGGCATTTTTAAGAGTTTTTTTTAAAACAACAACAACAACAAACAAACAAAAACCCAAACAAACAAAAAACGAACAAACAAAATCCCAGATCCCATGGACCAAAAACTGTCCTGTAAGAAGAGCTTGTCCAATTTCAGTCCTGAATATCAGGGCCAAATACTTCACATAAAGTTTACAGAGAAATTAGAAAATTAAACACAAGTCATATTGAATTACATTTAAACAATTTTTCAAACAAACCCTGAATACACTTTCTATTTAGATAAAATCCTTGGCACCCTTTTGATAACAAAATGACTTCAGCTGAAGCTTTATATAGCCTCAATGAGTTTATTTTAGAGGAGTTCCCTTTAACAAATAAACACAGGTTCTAGGAGTGGTTACTCTAAGATGTAGGACAGCCAGTTCCATCTAATCCTATCTCTACATTAACTCGTATCATGTCTACCTGGAAGTTGCCTCCCATTAGCAATTCATGTCATATTTTACTCAGTTTCTTTGACAGACATATGCTATTGCATTGGTCTTGTATTAGTTTGTGGAAACCACTGATCTGAATCCTGTTGTTTCCAAAAGTGACTTTATGCACTCTGTCAGCTGGCTGGCACAAACCAGCTTAACATAGGTAAACACAAAACAGCCTTAGTGTGGCATACTGTTGAATCCAATAAACTTCACTGAGAAAGTGAAATATGTCTAGATAATTTATAGAGACAGAAGAACAAGGATGTATTTCGTTTCAGCCACTAGCACAAGTACATCTTGACTTTGCATTACCTATATGACCTAAGACAAGAACAATGGTCCAGTTCTGCCTGAGATAAACTCTGTGTACAAGAGGAAGTGAGACCCACTTTCATTTCTTCCGAATTTTCGTATCTAACTGAAATGACGAAGTTAGAAAGCTAGAGATCTTACACTAATTTTTCATTAATGAGCAGAGAAAGGCACCCGTAAAGGACAACATGAGGAACTTAGGTGGGCTGAAACACTCTCAGACATCGCTGCTTCTCTCTGGTGACAAGAAAAGAGAGCAAAGGCAATCCCTCTCCTAACTGAGGAAACTCAGGGGGGGTAATGCCCCAAGAATTTAATGAGACAAACTTGCACCTTTCCATGAGCAGCTCATACCTCCTGCAATACTGAATACATTGTAACAACCTGTGTAAAAAAAAACCTCTTGAGATAATTGTTTTCAGTGCTGCTTTACAAACATAGCAAATTTCAAGGAAAATCATCCTCTAGTCAATGCTTTGGGTGCTGTGACTTCTGTTCCAGGTCTTTTGTCTTTCCCCAGTCCTTCGCTGTGTGTTGGATATTCCACCTTTGCCCTGTGCAGTTCCGCATTACAGGTCTGTATGAAACTGAATTGTCTGCTGTGATTTCCAGGCATCTATAAGTGCTCTAGTTGATTATGGCTGATCCCTGCAAGAAGAAAGGAAGTATGCGAAAAGCTGAGGGCTTATAAAATAGTGTTCAGTCAGGAAGCAATTCTCTTGGCCTCTACTAATGTGTTTGAGAAACACTAGTAAGTCACATATCTGAAAGAAAAATGTTGCATTTTCCTCAGGCTAATGATGTGTGACAGCTTATGGAACTCTCCAAGGCATATTGAAATATATATGGAGGTTAATTTTGTGTCTGTTTTGTTGGAGCTAGAGGAAAGGGTGAGTGGTGTTTGTTCTTTGTGCAGTCTTTGGGATTTTTTGCAGTTCAAAAGAATCATTTTAGTAAATTTTAATACTGTATCCTGTTTTGAAAGAGCTAGTAACAGGTAAGAGAATATTTGTCTTTTATCTCTAAGTCGATATTTCATTACCAGCTATTGGGTGGGGTGTGATTAAGTCAACACATCACATTGGCAATAAGGATTTTCATAAGTGGTTGGACTCCAGAACAAACAGGATCTTAACCAGCTCCTTCAGGCAATCAGTTGTTTCACTATGACAATGCTCGATGGTTACAAATAACTGAAAGTTTACTTTTAAGGTGAGTCTAAACCTTCCAGAAACACACCTGCAACTTTTTCTAAGCTTTGTGGTTGCAGACCAGACAAAGGATAAAAAAAAGCTCATGAGCAGAATTTGTGCAGACCATGTAGGTCTATATTATTTGATGCACATCACTGAAACTCCTGTGTTCTTAACCACTGCTTAGTTTTTCACTGAGAGACACAGTAAGAAGGCCTGTGCATTACACATAAAATTAATTAAATATTAATTACATAAAGCTTATAAGGTTTGAAATGCCTGAGAGGGGAGAAGCTGCATGGCTTCCTTTTGCATCTCTCCCTCCACCATTTTTGTTGCTGCCTGTTTATCCTGCCCCAGCAGCATAGCAGTATCTGGTTTAGACTATCTGACTAAGCTAGTATTATCATATTCTGTATTCAGAGGCACTGAATACAGAATATGAAAGTATCACTTCGGAACTTAAGCATGTCAGCATTGGCTGGCATAAATCCTGCACAAATGGAGTGAACATGGCTTGAAGGCTCTAATCACCAGCTGTAAGCTGAGCTCTGAAAGGATGAACCTGATCTCCAACAAGGATTTCCACACTCAGATGCTGGTACAGAAGATTACACCGGAGAGTGGGCAGGACAAGGCATCAGCCCACTTTTTCCCCTAAGACCAACAGGTCCTATGAGGAGGCTGCGAAAGGAGATGGTGGACAGTGGAAAGAGTTCACAATGTATATTCAGACTGTCAAAAGCAACAGAGGCACCTGGGCTTGAACATTCCCAGCCCATTAGCTGAACTGTGTTAACTGAGCAAGTCAAGGTTTTTAGTCAGCCCAGCTAAAAACTAAAAGACTCAAACCATTAAGTAAAAGGCTCAAACCAGCTGATTCTATCAAGACTGACAGACAGCTGGAGTACAAATAAGTGGCTGTGGTTCAGACAGAAAGTGAGAACTGGTTAAATTCTGGTAACTCACTCAGCTTCAGTTGTGGGACCATCCCCCCTTGTTTTTAACATCACACACTCTCGAAGACTCAATTAGCTTCACCATAGCTCTTGCTGTGGCACTTGCAAGTCTTGCAATTGACGTAATATTAGTCAGACCCAAATTGCTTTGCAAGGAAAGTGTCTAAGGATTCAATGTAATGGGAAAGCTTATTGAAAGATAGGGATATAGAAATCCATCTACCTGCTTAAAATCCCAGTGTAGGTTCAGGCTTTTATTCACAGCTGTGTCACATTGCTCTAAAACTGGCAGGTCCCCATTCCCCGGGTCTGTTAGGCATCTATCAACTGTATCCCATTGGGCATGTAAACCTCCTACATACATTTCTCCAGCGCTGTGATAAAAGATGTGCTGAAAGGCAAGGCGACACTGCTGTCAGTGAATTAAGATACCAGGGAAATCTCGTCAGCAGATGACAGCAGACAGCTCCAAAACTGATACTGAGAGGTAACACTTGAATAGCACCAGCATTCACTGACCTATCGGTAATTAAACCAGGATGAATTTGACCCTATGCAACATCCTTCTGCTTTCCAATGAAAAAAAGCAAGATGCTTACAATTGAATAGTAACTCTAAGGTTCCCTCCTACTGAGAGGATGGGCAGTGAGGTGTGAGGAAGCTCCACCTCTCTCCCATTCGGCCCACTGATCTTCTCTTAATCAGCAAGATCAATCAGTATCAACAAAAGGTCTCACATTTTTTTGGCAAGGCTAGCACAAAAGCCTTAGTTTAATGCACTTAGATCTCCACAGGAACCTTCTCTGCTGCCAGCTGCATTGGGGAGCAGAATTCAATGAAATAAAGGTTAATATTGCCTTTTAGATAGCATGGAGATAATAGTTTTGATGTTTCTTATGGCCCTGAGGAGGTTTGAAAGGAACAGTTAACAACAGCTCATATGTGAAGGTCTGATTAGTTGCTTATGTTACCCATGGTGTGTATGCATGACAGGGATGCATAATCGGTGTGTTTCCAGGGACAGGACCCTGATCAAGAGAGATGTCTTCTTTCAATGTGTTTTTCATCTGCAGAATAAAACAGGAAATTTATCATGAGGAACAGCAACCCGTTTTTCATCTCCTCACTGCTATTTTTAGAAACCGTCTTGAGAGCCCTGCATCAAATCCTGAAGTGGAAGATACAATATGGGTTTAGAAAAAAAAATCTCAGATTACCTTTGTAGAAATGATTGATCACAGCATAAATCAAAAGCAAACCTAAGGTCCAAAGACTCATCGACCTCATGTCATGTAGCACCATGTTCAGAAGTCACCAGGCAGCTCCAAACAGGTGACTATCACTGCCAAGCTCCAGCAAGGTATGCAAGCTTGGGTCTAGAAAATGCCTACTGCTACTGAGAAGCTACTGCAGCCTGAGTGATTAGTTCTCTCTTTCGCAAACAGTGGCCTGAGTTCCAATGTTTACATGCTATCTTGATTAATGTCTGCATTCTTTCCAAATTATCCTTCTAATCTCTGCAGGAAAAAAAAAATCCATACAGTCCATTGAAAAATTCAGGCCCTTACAAGAAGATACTGATCCATTCCTGTTGGTCAATATATGAGTTTTGCATGCAGTAAAAAGATGCATGTTAAGCACTTTCCCAAACTGCTGTTGTGCTCCCATCATTACATACACAATAACCACAGTTTAGAAATTCCAGACTGACAACTAATATGAAAAAGATTTTAGAAAGCTTCAGTGTCTAGAAAGACATGTAAAAGTCTTTTTAAAGTTTCTAGAAAAACATATAATCAGTAAAACAGTGTTCACAACAATTCTTCATAACAGTAGAGGTAATTAGTTTTTCTGTATTTCAAATAAACAGACTCAACACTTACTGTTCCATAGCCAACAACGTTGGGAAGAGGTATTAAGTTTGGGTAAACATTTTTTATGTACCAGTCAAAGCCTTTACAGCCCAGTTTTTTCCTTAGCTCTTTTCTGGAAGAAACATCTCCAAAGTCTATTCCAGGATGCTGCAAGAGCAATATATAAAATTTCAGAACATTAAAGAAACTAGGGAAAATACAGACTTATTTCTCTGTATTGTCTATTCAAAACATAAAAATATATTTAAAGGTTCATTAAAAAAACCTGTAGATTTTTTAAATTTCAGAATTTCAGAACACGTTTGCCTAGAGGTGCCAATGAAGTACTGAAAAACTAACATGTTATGACTTCATAAACATCAAGAACATCAAAGGTAGATATGGCTAGCCCTAAGTGAAAAATAAGACAGAGCTTATGAACAATCTTAACAATCAATAGACTGTTGACTGTGATGCTCATCTCATATGGGATCAATCAAGATTCAAACTATTGTTTCCAAGACTGTGCAATTTCTTAGGCAAAGCAGAATAGCTCCAGCAGGAAAATTTGACAGAAATCAGTTGAACAGGAGCTTACATCCTGTCTTTAAGCAGTTCTGCAAAATGCAGTCTGTGACCTGAATAAGTGAGGTTAGAATTTTCAAACAGACTTGTACATCTCAGAGAAAAGGAGTCATTAAAGATGAACAAGTTTTACTCAAGTTTCATTTTGTGATAGAACAGATACTGTGCTCCTACCAATGGCTTAGTATTTGATGACTAACATTTTCAGATGAAAAATTCCAAATACTTACAGTAAAATGTAATTAATGGGGAAGGAAAGTGGATTCTTCTGAAGTTTTGATTTATGCTATACTACTATGTATTTAAATTTGTTTCTTTAATATCTATCAAAAAAACCACAAGGAGGTGGTAGGCTATTCTTCTTTTGCACTGAGGTGCAGGCTGGGAAAATTCACACAGTTGGGGTTTTTTTATTGACTGAAGTTATAAATACTCAAAAGATCTGGTCTCACATTTCCAGTATCTTCAACAGTTTGTGCTAGAGGAAAATTAAAACCATATGCAGAAGTACTGAAATTAATCAAAAGGAGAAAAAAAGCCTGTAATTAAAAGGACTTAGGTTATTATTATTAAAGGAAATGTCTTAATTTCCTGGTATTACCATTTTTCAACCTTCTAAGGATGCTATAAGATTTTCCCCTTTTTCTTGCAGGGAAAAAACAAAACCAAACCAAAACAAAAAAACCCCAACAACACAAAATAAAACAAACAAACAAACAAAAAAACCACCAAAAAACCCAGAACTTTGGGCTGCAGAGAGAAGAGCTCACTTAATAAACTTTGTTGGGTATGTGATGAAGACTAATTGAATACGGTATTTAAAGTTTGATTTTGCTTATTTGAAAGATATTCAGAGACACCCAGATCACTAGACACATGCTCTTTCGTGCAAAATTTTGAATATTCCAAGTAAAATATTCCCTAAAAAAAGTTATAATACATGTTAAATAATTACATTTTATGTTCTTCAAGCTAGACATCAGCTCTTGGTCTGAACCTAAGAGGAACATGTCTATGATAAAGGCTCTTGAGTGTTGTCGATATCAATAACTGTTAAATTTTTTTTTTCACAGTATCCCTCTTTTTGTGTGAGTACATGCTCTTATTTGGTGACTTTTAGATTTTGGATTCCAATTGGAAACACAGAGAAACACTGTCATCTCAACTCGAAGATTCCATGCAAAGTAGAACATGTACTCGTAGTCATCCATCCACACTTCAGTTGCCCGCGAGGCGTTGCGTTTCACTGCAATGCTTAAGTCCGGCAAGTAAGGCTTGTGAGCTCTTTCCAAATGAGCGATTCTTGAACAGGGCAGCACTTCTATTTTACCTCCACACTGCCAGGCCTAGGTCAAGAAGAAAGAATTGGAGGTAAAGTTGCCTATTTATTCAAACTCTTTGCACTTTCTGTTAAAGTGCTTCCATTTGTGCTCCCCCACACTCCTTCACCGGATGAACTGCCATGACCTCCACATTCAAAGTTCTATCTCGTGGCTTCAGTGACTGAAAATAATTTTTCAATACTTTTCATTCCAACTGTGTGTAGCCCTGTCACAGGTCCAAGAAAGTAAAGGCATGTTCTTCTTTTTCTTTGGCATCACCATTGACAAAACTACTCACCAATTTCCTGGATAAGGCACTCAGATCAATCGGCATAAATGCACCAAGGAAAATTGGTACATACCTCCAAATGATCTTACTAGGAGCTAGACTGCTAAATACTGTGCGGGTTATGGGCCTGAATCCTTCAGAAGCAGTGACATTGCCTGGGACATGCCAAGAGCAAAGCTGGTCCTGCAAGATCTTAAAAACTAGGGAGAATTCAAGAGAAAGGAAAAATCCAGAGGATTACTGGAAAACATGTATATGGAATTCAAAGACATACCTAAGCAGGCCATAACCAATGTTTCTAAAGTACCAAAGCTCCAGGACAAACACACCCAACCTGACAATACATGAACCAGTGTAGGTGTGGAAGTTCTTCAAAAGGCAAACAGCTATGCAGAACTGAACTCAAGCTGGAAAGTCCACATAGCACTGCACAATGCAGATTTATTGTCCTAGTTTAGAGATCGTCACACAATGCTCCATCATGTACTATAGACTTCCTTTCACATGTTCACATTAGATTTTCCCGGACTGACAGCTGACTAAAGAAAAACATGAGGGGCTGCTTGCATGCTAACCAAGCATATATGACACAAGAAAACTTCACAATAGAAATAAACTGAGACCTTTAATGCTATTTTTATGATAAATTTTCAGAGCAGTTTTGTATTTTAACTGGACCGATTCTCCATTGTTTTCACTTTCAGCATTTGTGTAAATGATTACAGACTAGACATACATTGCCAGCACTGTGAATGATGCAGGACAATAAAGAATGAAGTGTAAATTTTTTTTTTTTCAAGCAACAGAACTGAAATATTATTTCACAACCTGCCTTGCAAGACATGAAGTGACAATATGTGACATTTCAGTCTCACAGATAGAATCGGAAGCATGGAGCCTTCGGCCATGTCCACCACAAGTAATGGAAAAATGTGCCAAAATATCCAGTATAGTATCAACCCAAGTTAGTATATCCACATAACTCAGTGTGGTGTCGTCTTCTTTTCACAAAGCATGCTACCCTGTTATAGAAAGAAAAAAACCCGGATTTTTTTATGTGATTTACTCAGACAAATGTATATTGTCTGTATTATCTTTTATGTGCCTACCAATAGATAGCAGAACAAAAACAATTTTCATACATTTAAGATAAGAAGAAAAAATCAGATTAAGCTGCAGCAAGGAAGAATTAGGTTGGACATTACGCAAATTTACCTAGCATTAAGGAAACTTAAACACTAAAGCCCATTGCCAAGAGGGATTGTGGAATCACTATCAACTGAAGGTTTTGAAAGAGGGATGAGACAATTGTATGGCAGGACCAGCTCCACTGTAGATGAACCCTAGAGGTGGGGAGAAGGGAACTGAGATGGGATCTGGTGCTCTTTTGGTGTCCCCATTCTCTATGACCAAATCTGCTTCTGTTTTGTCTGGTCTAAGAATTGTGGACACTCCCCCCCAGAACATTCTTTAACCTACGTTTGGCTTGCTTTCATTCCATTCTCCTGTCTGAACTATTAATGCTCGCTGTATAACGTTTTTAACACATACAGGTGCCAATTTCACCCATAGTTGTTTATCTAGGTATCTGTGCAGTCCTATCTCCAATGTTTGGCTACCAGGTGTAGTAGTATACAAATGAAGAAATCTGTGATCTCATCTGAAAAAGATAGTACACTATTTTCAAATGTTTTCATGGTGTCTTTCCTCCTCAGGATCTACACAGTAAATTTTAAAGTCCTTTACACAAATAGGAATGGTGGGTTAACCTCATCTGGCTGCCACCAGGTGCCCACAAAGTGGACCCGAAGCCTAGCAGTAAGGGGTCACTTTAGGTATAAAAGCTGTGTGTATTGTGTTCACATCTTTTTCTTGCTTGTGATACACAAGTGACAAGGGTTGAAAAGGGCTACCCAAGACTACTACAATCACCTGTCACTCCAACACCTCCAAAGAAACAACTGCACAACTTGAATACATGTGAGTCCTTACAGACATGCAATTGTCCAACAAAGCTGTGAGATTCACTCCGTATTGTTGGGCAAGCATGGAGAGGGGCCACAGTTCATCTTGTAGAATTAGTAAATATTACTACCACACTCCTACTTAAGGAACGTAAGACAGAAAAATCAAAGGCTTGGGGATTGCCTGAAAATCTGACAGAAGGATCAGCACAAGGCAGATCCTGTCATACAGCCCTGCAACTGCTGTACTGAGATTTCCAGAGCTGCTAAAGAAACCACACTTCCAAACCAACTATTCAGGTATAATGTGCTTTGGAGGTATCTATCCCACCACCTGTGAAACATCTTCTTCCCTCTGCTAGCTCTACATTGGATATCATGTATCTTAGCTCCCTCTCAGATTTTGTTCATACTTACCAAACTGTAGCTGCTTCATCATTAAGAGCATACCATTCATCTGGTAGAGCTTCGTAAAAGCACCAGAGTGCCCAGTCAAATCCGTCTGCAGCTACTGAATACCGAATAAGCTCAAAGTTATCAAAACAAACATTGTCAAATACTGGTGATACTATAACAGTGCGATCTTCTTTTATCCGAGACAAAATAGGTTCTGCCCTACCAAAATTAAGAAACAGTTTCTATTAGAAACAGAGTCCACTCAGCTTTAAAAACTGGAAATCTAATCAACAGTATTAAACTTTACCACCTGTTTCTAAAACTGGGTTAACTAGTTTACTTAAGTCATTGACTTTGGCCTCTACAAAAAGTTATATGCCAGTCTTGGAGTATTAGTAGCCCAAATTACTAATGCCATGGATCAATTCTTTCTTCCATTAGGCAGCTTCTGCATTTTTACTGTCATTAATCATGCTAACCATAAGTTCCACGGTTAACCTTCTGGGTTAATTGCTGCCTGGGTCTGCTTCCTGCAGGTTCTAGGGAGTCTTCACTCTCTGCATGAAGAGAAAAGAAAGAAGGGAAAAGGAAGGGAAGGAGACCCTGAGAGGTGCTGTAAGCCCTGAGGTTGATCATTCACCCTCTTTCCCTTGTGCCTTGACGGCATGGCTGCTGTATGAGGGAAAGGGTGTGACCAGTCAATGAACACCTACGATGGAAGAAGGTTCAGAGAAGATAGGCAAGGACAACATGCTCATAAAGTTCAGAGAAGAATGTAGGGAGTGACCACAACTATCATAAAGGAAGCTGAACTTATCCCAGCACCAGGGAACTGGAAGGTGGTCTTTGTGGTAGATAAATGGCAGTATCAGTTGAGTGGAGGAACTGGTTATGTACAAGGCCTTCCTAAAATAGTCAACAGAAATTATTATCATCCTGAGCCAGCTAGACCAACATGGGGGAAGTGTATATGTGGCACAGCGCAACATAGAGTATAAAAACTGAACACCCAGCAAAATGAATTTTGAAAAGGGCAATGTGCTTGAGTAGGATTCAATCCATGTATTCCTTCCCAGTAACTAGGGACGTCCAGCATCTTGATGGTGAACATATAGAGAATGGTAATGTGAATTGTATTTGTATTACAGTTCAGTGGTATACTACAATTGCTATATTGTGCTTGTGTTGTGATTTCAGCATATTACTGTATCACTTTTCTAGACCAAAACCTTGTGTAACATCAAATATCTTCAAATAAGTAAAGTTAGAATGAAAATGTTAAACGTTGTTCATGTGGAATATCTAAAAGAACTCACTCAGAGAGTATTGGACTCCAACAGTGGGAATCTTTTTGCTGAACCTCAATCACTGTTAAACCTAGAGGAACTGACCTTGTCTCTCCCTACATAGTCTCAACAGCACAACCTATCCCATTGAGTCCTGAAAGCCATGACTAAAGGATTTCAGTATTACTTTTAAGACTGTAACAGCTCCCAGAAATTGAGACACATAGACAATAGCCAGTGAATTCAACAACTCAGAGGAGAGAGAACATAGAGATTTCACACAAAACAGTACCACAAACATCACTACCTAACAGAACATGAATAACCATCATCAGCCCCTTGTTTGTCTCTCTTTGCAAAGAGTCCTATAGAACTATAGAACCTGCACTATTAAACTAGCAGGCAACAGTAAATAGACATGAGTCAAAACGGTAATAAGAACCAAACCATTTTAAAGTCATTCAGTATTATGGCTGCCTAACACACTTATAAAGTCCAAAGTTGCTGCTATGCAACTAAACAACCTGCATCATTCTTACATTTTTTCACTGCATGAAGCATTTTTTTTTTGCTAGAAAGGTAATAAATATACAGAGAAGGTACGCATTTATCTCTTCTTCTTTACTAAACAGCTTACTCTGCTACCTGTCTGCTTTGATATTTATTTCAAACAATTGTATCCCTTTTCCTCTCAGAAATAAATGATTTTGTGGCTGTCAATTAACATGCGGCAAGTCAGAAAGGAGAGCCACATATGGGACATATGGCCCAGCTACAGAGTTACACTCCTTGCCCACCTCCCTTTCCCTACGTCAGAAACTCTCCAGTCTTCATAGTCTTACCATTCCATGTTCACTTCAATATGGGCATCTAAAATTGCAACAATATCTGCAGCTGATGCCTCCCAGCCAGAAATCCGAGCTTGTGTTAGGCCTTGTCTTTTCTGATGTCTGATGATCTTCAGCAGTCCAGGATGCTTTGCATTGTAATTTTTGATGTGTGTTTCCAAAGGTTCTTTCAGATCATCTAAAACCACATTTTAATAATAAAAAAAAAGTTAATCAATATTAGGAAATGAAGAAGATCATGTAGGTAATGGCTTTCCAACTTCTCCCGATTCCAGATCAAAAACTGATTTCCTCTTTCTAATAGAACAGGTAAAATTTTTCAGGTACTCATGAATTCAAGAAGCTTATTTTTAAAAAGAGCTTCCATTCCAGGCATTCAATTGACTACCTAAATTTCATTTATATATAATGTTATTGTGTGGCTTCTAAATTATACACAAATACATCAGCATGTAGAAACTTTAGACATGCGCCATAACAGCAACAAAATAGTTGTCTTAGTGCAGTGATTTCTGTGTGTATCTTCTACCATATGGAAACGAAAAGAGAAAATAAGCCCTGAAAATGTGAAATGCTTCTATAAGAGCTGTAGGCATGCTAACTCCCTCACCAAAGAACACATTAGCGTCAGAGAAAAGGAACATAAAGTTAGGATCTCTTAGTATCATTTTGGAAATTCACTTAAACTCTTGCTCTGCTCAAACTGACATGTTTTTCTAGTAGCTACAATGCCTTGGAAACATGAGAAATCAAACACATCTCATCAGGAAAAAAAAAAAAAAAAGAGCACCCTTAAGGTCAGGGACATGACTGTTTCTTATAGGTGATTTTACAATGCTTTGTTTAGCTCAATTTTAAGAACAATGATGCACCCACTTCCTCCTTTAGGAGTATTTTCCACAACCCAAGATACTACTCTTCAAGGAGTTATTTTAGACACATACAGAGATAGTTTTCTTGGCATACTTTTAATTTGGTACTGTACCTGATGAGCCAGTGGTGATAAATACTCCCTCACTTCAATTTTTAACCTTTCAAATACTTGCAAAGCATCATCTTGTTCCTTATTAGCTGCCTTTTTTTCAGAATGTTAAGGTTTGGAGATGTTTTTTAGTTGATTGGTTGGCTTTTGTTTTGTTTGGGTTTCGGTTTTGTTTTGTTTTTCCTGTACTCAATTTACTTCTTAATTTTGAGTGGTCTACTCTGGGTGCACTCAAAAGGCCACCAATAGTCATTTAACACAATAGAGGCATAAATTAGCAAGACTCCATGCCTTCCCTTCACTTACCATTTGAACTGTAATCATCTACCAGGATGTTTTCTTTCAATAAATGAGAAGGAGTTCGTTTAATTATACTAGTAATTGCACATAAGATGATTGACAGTGCTTCATTCAGAAATATAAGTACAACACTGAGTGTCAGAAGGTCTTTTGGATATGTTTTCGTTATACAGCTGTAAAAGAAGAACAACTTTAGCACAGTTTCTAAAGAAACTCAGAGAGCAAGGCAGCTGCAAGAAGGCAGAATTAGGATGTTGGGCTTAAAACATCTAGTGAAAATCAGCGTCAGAGTGATGAAAAAAGGAATTCCCAAATCTAAGTTTAATTATTCATTTGAGTTGTGTTATGTATGTATATAAACCATTTGGGTAAGGTTAAAATTTCTGTTAAGACAATAAGGAAGAATAATTACTGTTTCTCAATCCAAAATGCTTATAAAAATGGAAAATAAAGAATACAGTTGACTCAGCCAGGGATGATTAACTTACAAGGTAGTGGACCTGAGAGATTTGGCTTTTTGCATTTACAATGCAAATGTTTTTTGCATTTACGTGACAATAGCCAAACTTGACAGCAAACAAAAGCAAATTAGACAATAATGCCTTTGTATGTGCAATGAAGAAGAGCAAGGTAGGTCTAGCTGTACTTAACTGCCACAGGAGAAGGATTCCCTTGGACGAAGGATCTCTTTAGAAATCCTTAAAAAAGCTTCAAAAATCCTTCTTACAGAGTAAATCAGGCCTTGTGGAACTCCATGGTACCCCAGAATAAATTCTTTCCAGTACTGAAGTAAATCTGAATACCTCTGTACTTCCTGTTTAATGTAATTTTTTTTAAAGTATGTATTTGGGATATTTATCGGCTCTGCTAATTAACATCCTGGCCACCAGGCAGATGGTGAGGACTGGGTCTTCTTCATTAGTGCTGAGCACTAACTCCCTCTAGGGAAGACAAGAGAGTTTAGCTGGATTGTTGGGCAGATCGTTCCCTCCCCTTAGAAACATACTCAGGAAAGCAATACTCAGACTACCTGAGTTCTGTAGCTGCATAATGTAGCTCTCTGGGAGGCAGGCTCATGCTCCAAGTAGATCTCTACTGTGGCATTTGTGCACGAATCGAATGCATTTGTGTGGGAGTTCCTCCATTAGATTCATTACCCAATAGTTCAAGAGCCTGAGTGCATATCTGCAAAAGGCTGCCTGTGCAAATACATCCTCATAGCAAGGCAAAAGAGCACTAGGCACTGCAGCCATCCTTTGGCACCACACAGACTCATGTGCTTGCTCCAGCCACCTCTGCAGTGGCTGCTTCAGGCAGTTCTCTCCAAAATGATCCCACAGCAGAGTGGGGATCATTCAGCTTGGGGCTGCCTCTGGAGGATCTGTGACTGGATCACCACTTTGTGCCCTCACACAACTCCACACTCTCTGCCTGAGCACCCAAAGACATACTGCACAGAAAGTCCCCCTGAAACTCACTCTGGAAGCTGCTACGCAGCCCTCACACTACTTCAGACGCTATGAACTGAGAAACACATGCAAACTGCCATTATGTACCAGAGCTGAGGCTTGATCCAAGACCTAGAGGACCCCTGCACTCAAGGGCAAAATATTACTGTCTGCCCTAGATGGAACCAGCTCCATCCAAGCAGTACAATGAGGAACCAATTGCATAACCTGCTCTTTGCATGTTCCAGAGGGCTGCCAGTAAGACAACTCCCCTTTTCCCAAGTGCAATGTTGTTAATTCACACCCAGATATGATAAATTGTCTTATCATACTACATAGAAAAAAGGTTTGCTTTTTTAACAGATACTGGTTCCTTATGAGGATTTTAATGGTTACTTATGCCAGCTCCCATAATACCACCAGCCTGCTTAAAAAATATTATCTATTGGCTTCAAGAACCAACTGATTCCTGGAAAAATCCCTTAGGCTTCCTCTTATAAAGTGTACTGCTTACCTACATCTTAATCCTTTAGATGCTTACCCCACTATATTTTTCAAGTAATTAATATTCAGACTTTGATAACTTGAGATGGAAGCAGAGAGAAAATAACGTTATAAAGAAACTCACCAGGTCACTGTTATGGCTATGCATACAATACTAAAGTGCCAGGGATTCAGCCCAAGTGCTGAACCTTCCCTCACCCCTCATGGGACTCACTGGCCAAAAATTAGTTCCAGCCACCTCTCCTGTTTGATTTCTAACAATCTTCTAAGAAGTGGTAGAGGTATTCCCCACTTTTGATCTGCAACATAGCTAAGAAGAACAAGCATTCTGTTATAAAGGAAAGAATTTTACAATGTAGGGGTTTACTTCCTCATTGACTATATTTTGGGGCTTTTCCAAAGGAGGGGTTGGGAAAGCAAGTTAAAAAACACCACTTTGGATATCTCAGCATATAAAAGGCTTACATAAGACAACACAAGAGAAAGCATGCTTCAGATGTGCTTCTTTTGGGGCATAAATAGAATATAAACAGACCAGAAGGTCTCGTATATTCTGAATACTATGGTAAATTTTTCCCATTTTTGCTTACAGTTATAAGTCCTATATCAGTTACAATGTTAACATTATATTGTTTTTCCTAAGTGTCTTCTCTACACTGTGACTTCTTTCCACATTCTTTGGAGTATTACAAGTCTGAGCAAGATTTGGAAGAAAAGGATAGAAAAAAAGCTTACACAAAGAGAGCACAAATTGAGATCTGTTAGTAGATTATTTTAACTTAGTCCTAAGCAATGCAGATCCCTTTCACTTTTATTTCATGTCTCCTTGTGGATGTAGAGAGGGCTTATACTGTACCTGAGAGATCTGGTGTCTCTGATAGGTCGATCCAGAGGTAGCCATTCACTGAGATAAACATTATGCCCATATTTTATGAACAGATTCTGTACAACAGTTTGCTCCTCTTCCTTTAAATCTGTACCCCAGCATTTGAACAAAAATGAGTCTGGGTAGAGCAAAGGGTGTAAAATCTTCTTTCCCTCCTTTGCATTGTCAGCTTGGCATACTTCGGTCTTGGAGTTATCTTGCAGCTTCAGATCATATTCTATTTGTTTTATATTTTCATGTAATGCTTCCACTGATTTTGCTGATTGAAAATAAGAAAAAGATCAACTATAGCAGCAAGTGAGAACACTCTCCATCATCATAACTGAGCCAAATTCTCCTTATAAACTGCAGATCAGGAGAACCATGAAGTTGCAACTAAACCGACATTCACATGAGAGTAGCATCAGACCCTCCCTCTGACACGAGGACAGTTTTTAGTCACATTTCACAATACCCTGCCTCAGATTTTGCTCTCAACTGCATGAGCACAGAGCAAGGGACACTGCACTGGAACCAGTGGAGAAACCTGAGAGTAGAGGCAACACGCAGATTGTTAAATCAGGCCCAAGTAATTTCCATGATGTTGTGCTTGAGTTACTTTAATCTTCTAAGGATCCATAATGGGATTCCCATCTAAGTCAGGTTGTTACCATATTTATCTTTAGGATAAATACAGTAAATCAGCTCCTTTGCCATCTCCTTTAATAAGCTTACTGGAATCTTTTGATTTCTGCTTAGAAACCTTTGAACAAGGTGAACCCTGATCTCTTGGAGTGTTGTTAGGTTCACAATATTGTGCCACAAATAAACCGCACAGAGTCTGTGTGAGGTTGTTTAGGACATACTTTTCTTGGAGGTAAATACAAGAAATAAGCCCTTCGCATTGTCTTTTGAAAACTTTATTGTCATTTTTGATTTCTGCTCTATCAGAAACCTTTGAACAACGTAAATCCTAATCTCTCAAGGTCTTGTTAAGTTCACAATACCGGACTGTGCCATACAAAAATGGCACAGAAAAATTTGTGAGAGTTAAAGCTTTCTAGAGTTAAATTACTCTCTTGGTGAATGAAGGAAGAGGAGTGGATGTTGTTTAAAGTCACGTAACGCTTCTGATACTTCCTTTCACAAAATCCTCATGCACAAGCTGAGGAAGTATGCACTAGATAAGTGGATAGCAAGGGGGATTGAACTGCCAGGATCAGAAGGCTGTAATCAGTGGCACAAAGTCCAGATGGAGACCAGCCACTAGTGGTGTACACCAGCAGTCAATATGGGTTCCAACACTGTTTTAATACAGAATCATAGAATCATTTCAGTTGGAAGAGACCCTTAAGACCATCGAGTCCAACCATAACCTAAATCTAGCACTAAACCATGTCCCTAAGAGCCTCATCTCTGCAACTTTTAAACCCCTCCAGGGATGGTGACTCCACCACTTTCCTGGGCAGCCTGTTCCAGTGCTTCACAACACTTTCTGTGAATAAATTTTTCCTAATATCTAATCTGAACCTTCCATGGTGCAACTTGAGGCCATTTCCTCTCATCCTGTCACTCGCTACTTGGGATAAGAGACCAACACCCTCCATGCTACAACCTCCTTTCAGGTAGTTGCAGAGAGTGATAAGGTCTCCCCTCAGCCTCCTTTTCTCCAGGCTAAACAGCCCCAGTTCCCTCAGCCGCTCCTCATAAGACTTGTGCTCCAGACTCTTCACCAGCTTTGTTGTCCTTCTCTGCACTCTCTCCAGCACCTCAGTGTCTTTCCTGTAACGAGGGGCCCAAAACTGAACACAGGATTCAAGGTGGGGCCTCACCAGTGCCAAATACAGAAGGATAATCACTTCCCTAGACCTGCTGGCTACACTATTCTTGTTACTAATGACCTTGAAAATGGGGCAGAGTGCAACCTCATCATGTCTGCCTATGGTACCAAAGTGTGAGTGGCTGACACACCAGAGAGTTCTGCTGCCATTCAGAGGGACCTCAAAAGTCTGAAGAAATGGGCCAACAGGAACCTCATGAAATTCAACATAGGCAGGTGCAAACTCCTACACATGGGGAGGAACAACCCCATGGACCAGCACCAGCTGAAAAGCAGCTTTGTAGAAAAGGACCTGGAGATCCTGGTGGACACCAAGTTGGACATGAGCCAACAGTGCACTCTCACGACAAAGAAGGACAAAAAGTACCCTGGGCTGCGTTAGGAAGAGCAGGTCGAGGGAGGTGATCTTTCCCCTCTACTCAGAACTGGTGAGGAGACACCTGGAGTACTGTATCCACTTCTGGGATCCTCAGTACAAAAGAGACATGGACATACTGGAGTAAATCCTACAAAGAACCACTAAGATGATTATGAGACTGAAGCATCTCTTATACAAGGTGAGCCTGAGAAGGCTTGGGGACAGGGGGTGACTTATTGATTTATGTAAACTTCTTATGAGAGGGCCTAACAAAGATGGTGGAAGAGTCTTTCTTAGTCTTTGTCTTCCTGGTGTCCAGTGAGGGACAAAAGGCAGCTGGCACAAACTGAAACTCCGTTGTGTCTATGCTCAAGGTACACAAAGGAAAACGACTGAGTCACAGGTCCCGTTGCTGCTCACCCACACAGAGGAGGCTGAGGAAATGGGGCATTTCCAGTTTCTCTTAAAAGCAGCATTTCATGGCAAACGAAATAATGACAAGAATAATAGCCACCTGAGATTAGTAGGCTGGTACAATGACCTAAAAATTGTTTACCACTTCTGAAAGAGTTCGAGGTCTAATATGCAAAAAACCACGATGATCATGAAAGACTATTTTTTCATGTGTAAGTAGAGAAACTAACAAATCTTTTTCAAGACTGTAAGAAAAAGAAAAAAACAATAGTGTCCAGGGGAATCTAAACAAACATTATCACTGCTATCTGGTATTCTGTCCTTCAGGAAATCTAGATACCTAATCCTCAAAAAGTTAAGCAGCATGGTATTTTACTTACAGAGGTTATAAATGTTCCCATCCAAATGATCCAGTCTCTGAATGATTATGTCTGGGTTCAGAGATCGAGGATTAACTTCCAAGGAATCAAGTCTTCCCTTCCCTTGATCTTGGAATAAGTACATGAGATAATCTTGATCACAGGTTTTGTATGTCAACGGCGCAACTCTATGCGGTCTCTTCCAGGGTGCCATTGTAAGCTTAAACAAACTCAGCGTTCTGCAGCTGTTTGGAGTTTGTGGTTCTGTGTCTGCACTGAGTCTTCTTGCCAAACGCACTGTTTGAAATTGCCTCTACTTGACTGAGAGCTAAGACTGCTCAGATGAAGTAATTAAGTCTAATGAGTTGCAGAACTGATGATGATAAGGTATAGCTTATAGGTGTTTTCTCTTGTGTATTTATATACATCTGTATGAGTTATTGATGTTAGAGAAAGTGTGCAGCTCTCACTGGCTCATGTAATGAGTGACGTGAATGGAGTGAGCACGTGATGCCGTAGGAAGTGCAGGGCTGCCGTGTAAATGTCAGAAAACCTGTCACACAACAAAGCACCCAGAGACCCAAAGGCAGTAGGAATAAACTGCAAGCCAGTTCTATATTTTCTGGTCATTAGCAGCTGGGGGATTGTGAATCTAATTAAACAAAAATGTGAGAATACATTAAAATGGATCTTCCGTCAGTTTTTGAGCTGTTTGGAAGCAATTCTGACTGGTATAGGGCACTTCATAGCCCTCTCCCACACAGGCCATTCCCGCAGCTCACCACTACTAAAACCCAGCCAGTTATGCCTCCTACACATACACGAATTTGAAGTACTGCTCACAACAATAACTAGCGTATGGAGCTTTCCTTTCCATAGAACTACCAAGCTTCTTCACGCTTCCCAGCATTGCTGTCCCATTGTGGTCTTCTGCTGGTCACAGTCCTTCAGGGCTGTGCCTGCCCCAATCTGTGTCCCCCACAGGCCACAGACCCTTCGGAAGCATCTTCTTCCAAAAGCGTGCCTGCAACCCCAGGCCTCCTCCTCAGCAGTCCCCTCTGCGTGTCTCTTGCCCTAAGGCTGATGCTCTTTCTTATGTATATCAGTTCCTGGCCTCTTCCTCCCCAGGGCAGCCCTGCAGCCCCTGTTACAGAAACTCTAACAGTTACGCCAGATACATATTGCTGTAAACATTGCTTCAAATTCACATCACTAGTGTACAATCCTTTTTTTTTTTTTCCCCCTTCCTAGAAAACATCAAACTTTGGTCTGATTAATGTGAAAAGAAAAAAAGAACCAAGACTACTGAAAAACAAAATAGTTATACATGCCAAGATTCCTTTACTATGTTAAGTGCTGATGGAAATGAAAAAGGAGGGGGAGGGTGTAAGGGGAAAAAAGAAATACTGAGATCATTCCTCAAGGAAAAAAGGGCAGGATGGATCTATGGATCTCTTTGCTATTCACTTGCATTTCTTTGTCCTCGCAAGTTTTCCCATGACCCAGATATTGCAAATGCTCCTAGGCAGTGTGACTATTCACCTGACAAATCCACCTGCACAGAAACACAGAGTAGTTGAGCCCATTTGCCCTGGACCATGTCCAGATGGCTTCTGAAAATCTCCAGAGATGGAGACTACATCACTTCTCTGGGAAACTTGTGCCAGTGAACAGTCACCCTCACACAGTAAGTGTTTCCTGAAGTCCAGATGCTGAGTCGTAGCTGTGTTATTTCCTTGGCAATGCTAGGAAAAGTATTTGCAGATTGTACAAGAATTATAGGATGCTTAGGAAAGGAACTAAATGCAGGAAATAAAAGGGAGCAAGGTGGTTTGAGGAGGAACAAACATGGAAGAATGACTGGCTGGTCAGTTTGCTTGTTTGGCCATGCCCTGTACCTGATCTGTCCTGTCTTCTTATCAAACTTCATTTCTGAGCATACTCCTGAGTGAGGGACTCTCTGTTCTGTGTGCATTTGTGTGCTGGGAGCTCTAAGTGCCAGCAACTGGAGATCATAGGTCAGAAGGACCATGTGCCTGCTGTGCCAGCAACTGGAGTGACCAGAGTGAGTGAAATCAAGTCTTGACAAGTGAACTGGTAACCTGGAGTTTATCACAAACCAACAGCTAAATCTCTCTTTCCTATCCAAAACATACATAAGGCTATAAAGCATAGGAGCGTAGAAATGAGAAACAGGCAAGGATCATACCGGCAACATTGGAGACCAGCAAACAGCTTTTGTTTTCATTTTCACTCAGTTCTGTCACTATGCCCCTAGTAAGTCCCAGTCCCATTGGCCAAAGACAGTAGGCAACTCCACAGAGAAGAGACCCTGCCATTTACCCACTTGCAGAATGACTACAGCATAAGTTTAAGCCTTACACACCAGCTAATTCAATGGCAGAGAGAATGACAAACACCAGAACAGGGACAAGATGAAATGCTGATGCCCTGTTAGACAGCTGAGAAACCAAACACAAGACACAAATCCATAAGAAACTAAATTTCTCTAGGTAAGAATCCTTCAGCTGCTCATTGAAGCTCCTGGTTACAAAATATCCCAGGCCAAAGAAGCTTAGACAACCTTCCTGCTTCTCTAACTCCCATGGCAATTTTTCATATAGCAAGAAGTCAAAAGACTGACTTACCATGTGCACTGCTGGCTGAAGGGATGAAGGAGCTCCAGGAATAGCTTGCAAACAGAAGGTGACAGTAGCTTCACAAAGCTCCCAAGACTGTATTGCTAGAGAGGTATTTTGTTTTAGTGGTTTTTTTGTTGTTTGGTTTGTTGGTTGATATTGTTTGTTTTTTGGGTTTTTTTTCAGGGGCTAGAGGGGGGAGCAGGAAAGCAGAAATAAAAAGACAAATCCCCAGCACCACAGTAGGTTGGTTGTTTTAAAGAAAAACTCATTTCAATTTTACTTTTTTTCATGAACACTTACAAAGAGAATACAAAAGTATTTTCACGAATCATACAAATTACTCTTTCGTTAAAATTTTATGGAAATCCCGGAAAGACAAAAATAAAGGACCTCAGGACAGAAACAGGACTAGAAAAAATGACAGAATGAGGTTCATCCCGGGAAAGAAAAAACTAAGGTAGGAAAGTCTGGTGGCTGTAAACTCTGGTCAGACCACAGCTGAAATATTTTTCTGATATTATTGCACAGCCTGTTTTAGAACCAGGGGAGGAAAAAAAAAAAAAAAAGGATAAAAAGGATAATCAGAGGGATCAAAGAGCACCTTGTACTGTACAGGTCATGGTTAAACCACAAGTACTGTACTATGCACTGTAAACACATAGGAATACCTCAATAGCGCAAGTGTAGTACAATAGTATTTAAATACCATGTATTTAAAATTATTTATTTTTTAAATATTCAATGTTTGGTTAAAAGTAACAACAAAATACTTCTTTGGTGATAGGAACATTTTCTGCATGCTTTGGGTATACTGGGGTCAACAGGAGAGAAGAGATAAGCATGCCTAGTAGAGCTGTACAATTCTACTCACTTTCAGGATCAAAGAATGATCCTTTACTGGTCTTGTATCACAGCACAGATACCACTGTGATACACTGAAGAAGGGCAGGAGGTGAAATGATTTCTAAAAGGCAGAATTTTGGGGGATTGCTGATAAGCACACTCAGCACCCTCCACAGCTAACAAGGAAACACTGAGCAAAAGTCCCATACAAGCTGAAGTTGGTAGCACTTCTGCCAAACCCAAGAATTTTCCCCCAAAGCAGGCTCCTAGGGACACCAGTAGCCTTCCAGTACCAGGAAGGACAGTGCTTTGGAACTGGGGTAGAAAGAGATGGTCCACACCAAGGAAAATTCCTGCACCAGCCAAGAAGGGATGTTGTGAATCACTCTTTATATTCTTATAGGTTCTGAAATGATTTGAACCCAACCCATAGGTTTCAGGAATGGTAACTCTGGAGGAAAGACCATGAACTGGCATAAATGGTCATTTCCATGAACAGAGTTGTGGCCTTCATCACTATCCCAAGATATGCTTCCAATTTTTACTCTGTGAAACAGTCCAGGGTGCACCACGCACTACAGCCTTCAGAGTTGTTCAGCATATTTTTTTCCCAAGAAGCTGTATTTTTTCCTTAGTGACATGTTTTTATTCTTTCCTGCCCACATTTACATCATCTTCAAAGTCTATTCATTTGCCTTTATCATCACAGGTCTCTGCCAACTTTCCAATTTAGAAACATTTACAAGTGTCCCTAAGGCACTACCTGGCTCCTCTTGCAAATCATAGGGAAAAAATTGCATTAAGACAAAACTCTGCCAGGCATTCCTTCTCTTTAAATCACCAGACTCACGCTATGGATGTGCATACTGTTGTCATCACTGTATTTGGTTTGTAGTTCTTAAGGTTCTGCAGCTGCCTGTAAATCCACATTAGCATTTAACCCCATCAATCTGAATCACTTCTTCCTTTTGGAAGGAATTCAAATGGATGTTTTGGAGAAAAAGAGGTGGAACACTGCCAGGACCCACCCATTTCATAATTAAACTTTAGGATATTAACATATGTGTTCCATAAATGTTCTGCATTCACTGAGGTTCTTTCGTCTTACTTTTCATAATTATATGTATTTATCCACCCAGGTTTTAAAGTAACACAAACTGAAAATTGGACAAAATTAATGGAGTTGGAGTCCACAAGTAAAGATTGAACAATGTGATTTCCAGCTAATTCCCAACCATACAGATTTCACCAGAGCAAATTCAAAAATTGGTTTTAACTGTTTTCATGAAAGAAAACTTTTCAACTGGAATATAAATATTTTGGTGCCCATAATTTTGTTAACATCCCTATTTTGTATCCTGGGCTGCATAAAAAGCCCTGTCATACAAAAAGCCCTACCATATCCTGGGCTGCATAAAAAGTGTGACCCTTTACTCTCTTGAGACCCCATCTGGAGGGTGCCTCCAGCTTTGAGGGTCCCAGTACAAAAATGACCTGTTAAAGCAAGTTCAGAGAAGGACCACAAAAATGATCAGAGGGTTAGAACACCTCTCCCATGAAGAACACTGAGAGTCGAGGCTGTTCAGCTTGGAGAAGGCTCCAGGGAGACCTTATTGAAGCCTTTAAATATATAAAGCGGGGGGGTTACAAGAAAGACAGAGAGAGGCTTTTTACCAGGGCCTGTAGTGACAGGATGAGGGACAACGGTTTTAAACTGAAAGAGGGTAGGTTTAAGTCAGACATAAGGGAAAAAAATGTTATGATGAGGGTGGTGAGACACTGGAGGAAGTTGCCCAGAGAAGTTGTGGATGCCCCATCATTGGAAGTGTTCAATGCCAGATTGGATAAGACTTTGAGCAACCTGGTCTAGTGATATATGTCCCTGTCCATGGCAGAGGGGTTGGACTGGATGATCTTTGAGGCTCCCCTCCAACCCAAACCATTCTGTGATTCCGCAGGTAGAACAAAAATAGTGGCAAAGGAATATGAACAACAGTGTAGAAATACAGGCATGACAAAACTTACCCCTGAAAATAACTTTCCTATTTTTCTAACTGTTCTGCAGAAGCCATCTCCTTTCTTCTTACTTGTTGAGTCATCCTTTCTTGTATTGCACCAGGAAACTCAAGTATTAAAAAAATCCTTTCTTATATGCATATATACTCACAAAGCAGAAAACTTTGAAGGAAAGTATTTAGTGCCATTTTAATCAGTTTTATCAGCCCAGAGAATAAATGTTGGCCAAGAAAGTTACAGAAGAGGTGAAAAACCTGGAAAAGCATTTGCTAACCAGTAGCTCTGACTACTGGCCAATTTAATTCTAATCAAGACCACGGCAATACAGAAGGTAAACTGATGGACACAGGTTACTATACATATTTCTCAAATTTGGCACCATATGCCCTGCTCCAAATCAGAATCCCAACAAAAGCCCTGGGACCTGGATGAGGTTCTCCAGTGACAATGAAAAAGGCAGTTTCCATTTTCTAGTTTTTACCCACCATCCCCCAAAAGAAAAAAACAAACAAACAAAAACAAACAAACAAACAAACAAAACCACAACAAACCAAACAACCAACTAAAAAAAACCCCAACAAACAATAAACAATCAAACAAGCTTTGCCCATCAACATTAAACCACTCTCCAAAATCTTGGAAGTAGATCATTTGTGATTTATTGTTGCTGATTCACATACAAGCCAAAATAGAAATGTGTGTCAAAACAGGCTTAAAAAAGCACAAAGGAAAGTAGAAGTTGAGATTCACAGGAATCCAGAACTAGCTTCATTCAGAATTTTCTCCAAAAGGTCTCATTTGTTTATTACAAAAATTTTGATAGTACCGCCTTTGTAGGATTTTTCAAGAACGAACAGTGTTTAGGGTGAGTGCCAAGCTATAACTAGTCATTAAAAGGACAAAAGGAAGCCTCAGCAGCACACTTGACTCTATTGTCAGCTCTGCTACCGGCTATTTCAGCAGTGTCCTTCACCTTCTTTCTCCATACCTCAAAGAGGTTTCACTAGCACTGTCATAAAATACTTATCAATTTTAACAACACTTTCAATTACTTTATTGCTTCCTTCACCAAGTGACAGAGGAGTGGTGCTATGCTGGACCTTGTTATCACCAGTAAGGAGAGACTGGTGGGGAATGTGGAGCTCAAGGGCAGCCTGGGATGCAGTGACCATGAAATGGTGGAGACCAAGATCCTTAAGGCAGTGAAAAGGCCACACAGCAAGCTCACTACTCTGGACTTCAGCAGAGCAGACTTTGGCCTCTTCAGGAATCTGCTTGGTAGGGTACTGTCCTGGAGGGAAGAGGGGCCCAAGAAAGTTGTTTAATATTAAAGGAACACCTCCTCCAAGCTCAGGAGCAATGCATCCCAACAAAGAGGAAGTCAGGTAAAAATGCCAGGACACCTGAATGGATGAATATGGAGCTCCTGGACAAACTCAAACACAAAAAGGAAGCCCATAGATGGTGGAATCAAGGACAGGTAGCCTGGGAGGAATAGAGAGAAATTGTCCAAGCAGCCAGGAATCATGTCAGGAAAGCCGAAGACCTGATAGAATGAAATCTGGCCAGGGACATCAAGGGCATCTAAGAAAAGCTTCTATAGGTAAGTCAGTAATAAAAGGAAGACAAGCAAAAATGCGGATTCTTTCCAGAGGAAATGGGAGACCTGGTTACCCAGGATATGGAGAAGACTGAAGTACTCAACAACTTCTTTGCCTCAGTCTTCACTTCCAAGTGCTCTAGCCACACTGCCCAAGTCACAGAGGTCAAAGGCAGAGACTGGGAGAATGATGAACTGCCCACTGTATGAGAAGATCAGGTTTGAGACCATCTAAGGAACCTGAAGGTTTACAAGTCCATAGGACCTGATAAGTTGCATCCGCAGGTCCTGTGGGAACTGGTGGATGAAGTTTCTAAGCCACTATCCATCATATTTGAGAAATCATGGCAGTCTGGTTAAATTCCCACTGACTAGAAAAGGACAAATAAAACCTCCAGTTTTAAAAAAGGAAAAAAGGAAGACCTGGGGAACTACAGGCCAGTCAGTCTCACCTCTGTGCCTGGCAAGATCATGGAGCAGATCCTCCTGGAAACTATGCTAATGCGCATGGAAAATAAGACGTGAACGGTGAGAGCCAACATGGCTTAACTAAGAGCAAATCATACGTGACAAATCTGGTGGCCTTCTATGATGGGGTTACGGTGTCGGTGGATAAGGGAAGAACAACTGACATCATCTACCTGGACTTGTGCAAAATGACACTGTCCCACATGACATCTTTCCCTTTAAATTGGAGAAATATGGATTTGATGGATGGACCACTTGGTGTATAAGGAATTGGCTGGATGGTCGCACTCAAAGAATTGCAGTCACTTGCTCGATGTTCAGGTGGAGACCAGTGACAAGTGGCATTCCTCAGGGGTTGGTACTGGCACCTGCGTTATTTAACATCTTTGTTGGTGACATGGACAATGGGACCGAGTGCATGCTCAGCCAGTTTGCTGATGACACCAAGCTGTGTGGTGCAGTCAACATGCTAAAGGGAAGGGATACCATCCAGAGGGACCTTGACAAGCTTGAGAGATGGGCCTGTGTGAACCTCCTGAAGTTCAACAAAGCCACGTGCAAGGTCCTGCACCTGGGCCAGGGCAATCCCAAGCACAGATACAGGCTCAGCAGAGAATGGATTGAGAACAGCCCTGAGGAGAAGGACTTGGGGGTGTTGGTTGACGAGAAGCTGAACATGACCCAGCAATGTGTGCTTGCAGTCCAGAAAGCCAACTGTATCCTTGGCTGCATCAAAAGAAGCATGACAAGCAGATCAAGGGAGGTGATTCTGCCCCTATACTTTGCTCTCATGAGACCCCACCTGGTGTACTGTTTTCAGCTCTTGGACTGCCAGCAGAAGGACATGGACCTACTGGAGCAAGTTCAGAGGAGGGCCATGACGATGATCAGAGAGCTGAAGCACCTCTCCTATGAAGACAGGCTGAGACAGTTGGGGTTGTTCAGCCTGGAGAAGGCTCCGGGTAGATCCTATAGCAGCCTTCTAGTACCTAAAGGGGACCTACAAGAATGTTGGAGATTGACTTTTTACACGGGCAGGTAGTGATAGGACAAAGGGTAATGGATTTAAACTGAAAGAGGGTAGATTTACATTAGATAGAAGGAAGAAATTCTTCACCATGAGGGTGGTGAGACACTGGAGCAGGATGCCCAGAGAATTGATGGATGTCCCACCATTTGAAGTGTTCAAGGCCAGGTTGGATGAGGCTTTGAGCAATGTGGTTTAAGGAAGGTGTCCCTGCCCACAGCAGGTAGGTTGGAACTAGACTATCTTTAAGGTCCCTTCCAACCCAAACCATTCTATGATTCTATGAAATACAGTAGTCCTCTGATCTCCTCATTTCATATACTGTGTATCCATGTGTATCACTTCAGGCAGGAGGAAAGGAAGAAGGTAAAACAGCAGGGAGAAATAGGGACAAAACTACAGAATAATTGCTGCCAGTGTGAATTCTCTTCTCAGTCGCTACCTTCTCCCCTCTAAGCAAGTCAAGAAAGTTTTTAGGCTTTCCAAGTTAAGTCAAGAAAGAAAAAGTATGAGGCGAAAGAAAAAAAAGGCGACAGACAGGGAGGCTTAATTCTATACAAATCACCTGTTCCAACATGGAGTGACACACTATAAACAGCATAATTGAAGAGTTACCATATTTTCAGCATCATTATGCATATAATTAACACTAAACCCAAACAGTAAGTCCAAACCAGAGTCCTTAGGATACACAGAGTCTTTGAAGGAACATAACTGTCTACCCTCCAGGAAGGAGGCAGATGGGAGCAGCACCCCAGCTCCCTCAGCTGAGGATCAGCTCTCACCCTCAGGCCCTAGAGCTGTGTCCAGTGCCTTTGAAATACTACGCACATCAGGCTTTTTCAAAATTTCCGTCCAGACGTTAATGACACCCTTCACCTTCTTCTGAGGAATAACCGGATATTAACATACACTCTTTACATGAGATGAAATTCCTCTGCTTTCCCACCTATCGAATTTAATTTTAACTGAAAAGCACATAGAACTGAACGCAGAAAATTGATACTTTCTGTAGAAACTTGGTCTTCTAAGTACACCCTGGCCATAGTCAGTCTTCACTAGTTCTGTGTGTGGATGTGTGTACGTTGTGGTTTAACTCCAGCCAGCAACTACGCACCACGCAGCCACTTGCTGACTCTCTACCCCAGTGGGACAAGGGAGAAAATCATAACAGTGAAAGTGAGAAAACACGTGCATTGAGATGGGGTGTATTAGAAGGGGGGTGGTTAGTAGGTCGAGAGAGGTTGTCCTCCCCCTCTACTCTGGTGAGACCACATCTGGAATATTGTGTCCAGTTCTGGGCCCCTCAGTTCAAGAAGGACAGGGAACTGCTGGAGAGAATCTAGTGCAGGGCAACAAAGATGATGGAGTGGAGCATCTCCCTTATGAGGAAAGGCTGAGAGAGCTGGGTCTCTTTAGCTTGGAGGAGACTGAGGGGTGACCCCATTAACATTTATAAACATGTAAAGGGTGAGTGTCACGAGGACGGAGCCAGGCTCTTCTCTGTGACAAGCAATGATAGGACAAGGGGCAATGGGTACAAACTGGAACACAGGAGGTTCCGCTTAAATTTGAGAAGAGGGTGACAGAGCACTGGAGCAGGCTGCCCAGGGAGGTTGTAGAGTCTCCTTCTCTGGAGACATTCAAAACCTGCCTGGACGCCTTCCTGTGTAACCTTATCTAGGTGTTCCTGCTCCAGCAGGGGGATTGGACTAGATGATCTTTCGAGGTCCCTTCCAATCTCTAAAATTCTGTGATTCTAAAAAACAGTTTAATAGCTACAGCAAAAGTCGCACACACAAGAAAAGCAAAACAAGGAACTAATTCACCACTTCCCATGGGCAGGCAGGTGTTCAGCCAGCTCCAGGCCAGCAGGGCTCCATTACACATAATGGTTACTTGGGAAGACAAATGCTGTAACTCCGCATCTCCCTCCTTCCCCCAGCTTCACGTGTTGAGCAGGACATCATATGGTCTGGAATATCCCTTTGGCCAGTTTGGGTCAGCTGTCCTGACTGTGCCACGCCCAGCTTCTTGTGCACCTGCAGCCTCCTGGCTGAAAAGTCCTCGACTTGGTGTAAGCATGGCTTAGCAACAGCCAAAACATCAGTGTATGACCAACATTCTTCTCACACTGAATCCAAAACACAGCATGATACCAGCTAATAGGAACAGAAGTCTACCCCAGCTGAAACTAGGACAATAAGGTCCAAAGCCTTCTCTCCATCCTTAGATGCAGATAGTACTCCTACCCACACAAGCTGTTTCTAAAATGCAAGTATCCTCCAGTCCTACTTGCAAGGGGATCTCAAAACCCAAAGCAGTTACATTTTCTGGATTTGATACCTGTTTTTCCTTCTTCCATACCTACTTCCTTTTTACAATGAGGGTGGCACAGGTTGCCCAGAGAGGTGGTAGATGCCCCATCCCTGGAGACATTCAAGGTCAGGCTGGACAGGGCTCTGAGCAACCTCATCTAGTTGAAGATGTCCCTGCTCATTGCCAGGGGGTTGAACTAGATGACCTTTGAAGGTCCTTTCCAACTCAAACTATTCTGTGATTCCTTTCATACCGAAAAATTACACTAGCAGTTACCTTCCCAATAAAGGATAAGGGCCATCAATATTTCTGACACGAACTCGAAATAAAGAGGTGCTCTAATTTATATGAATAAGACCATAACCACTAGAATAATCTCTCATTATATTCTCCTACTCCTTATAATTTCTCTTCACATCAGTCAAGATATACTGGTGCCCAAAGGCAGCATATGAACTAGAAGTTAATGATGTTGACCAGAAGTATCACTTTTTCCTTTCAGGCTAGCTGAGTGCCAAAAGTGAGAAGTGATGTTTTAGTGATACCTATGTGCTATTTCCTTCTTTCTTCCCAGCCCCAGGGAAATGCACACACTTTCCATTAAATGGTCCAAGGTGGGAGGTGGCGTGTATACATACATATCTATGTACATGCACTCACACATATATACACATATAGATGTATCTAACACAACTGTCAGTATGATTGCCTTCACCAGCTCTTCAGTCCTTGCTGGTCCATAACAATTCATCTCCTAAGTGCACACACAGCCATGCAAACACAATTCATCTGGTCCATAAACAGATGCTGCGAAGGGTCTGCTTTCTCACAAGACCCTCTAGAGCAGGCTGAAGGTGGGGCTACAGGTTAGATTATTAGACTCTGTTGGGAAAGGACCAAAGCAGGTTCCCTTTCAGCCAGAGATGGTACCTGTGCCATGTATTATTATGCTACTGTACCTAAATTTGTCGATGCACAGTTTTGAGTCTGACCTGAAAATCCCTTCCTGGACAGCCTTCTGGCTGCATGCTGGCAAGGAACAGAGATAAGAAACAGCAAAGCCTGAGCAGGAGACAGGCTGCAAAAAGTAAAGGCACCCAGCACGTTTGAAGACCATTGCCACTTTCTGCTATACCAGTGACCTCTTGTGGGAAGGGTGGGAAACAACAGCCTCCTCTTTCCATACTCCTCCGAGCGACACCCTGCACAAAGGCATTAAAAATATGCCTCGAGTCCATGCATTTAAAGGACATTCAGTACTTTGCAAATTGCAGAATGGCTGAAAAACTATTGCAAGCTGAGAAATTAGAAACAGGATAAGAAGGAAGATGCTCTCATTGATAAATGAGTAGGGATAAAAGTCACAGATGAAGCCGAATTTTAGAAATTTTGTATTCTGGACTGTATTACAAAATAAGTGACCTTTTTTAACGATGAAGAACCCTACAGAAATTACTTTGGAAGGATAAATGCTGAGAAATCACACTGTAATCTCTACAAGGTAGGAAGCAGAAGTGCTATGTAAGGCAAAGTATGGAAAACGAAACGTGCAGCAGCAGCTCAGCGCTAACGTGATGCTCCGTTTCACTAGTGTTCCCATCGGACATGGCGCAGGCTGCTTAAAGCAAACTTTTAATGGGTATTCATCACCTACATGTTTCTCCACCTAATGGCTGTCTGAATTAAGATCCTCTAAGAATGGTCTGTGGTACAACTGAAGCCATGGGAAAAGCTGTGCTTTGAATAAAGAGGAGAAAAAAAAGAGAAAAAAAAATCACCACATTATGGTAAGTATTCTCAGCATCAGTGCCTACCATTACAGCATTAGCTTTGACAGGTTTTTCTGCATCAGTTTGCCATCTGAAAATGGAAACTGCTTGTTGGCCAAACAGGACTATAATGACAATTGCTTATCTCTATGCTGCTCTATGTGGCACCTGCAAAACTGTTTTCACAGCAGGATGTAAATAACATGCAATGAATTAGCATTAGGGCCACACATATTAAATGAGCACTAACAAGGCTACTTATTACAGTTAAGGTCTTATGGAAAAAAGCTTGCAGTTCAAAAAATAAAGAAAGTTAAGGATTGTATTATTAACAATATGCACTTCACTTCCAGTTTGTCCTAGCTTTTGAATTGGCACACTTATTTTAAAACAACTGAACTTACCTCATCAAAAGAAAACCAAACAATCCTGGAGAGCCAAACTGAATGCATAGTAGGCAGGTTCAAAAAATTTGTATTATCACAAGAGCCCACCTCATCCTAACAGAGTAAACATTAGCAGCGGTAGGTTTTACGGGGAAGAGCAAAATGTAGAAGCTGTTGGAATTTAAAAAACACTTTGCCCAGGACCTTCTTAGTAGTTTGGCAATAATACAGAAATAGTGACATTCTAATCTTTGGCTCCAGCAATCAGTGTGATTCAATCAAGAGACTTCTGTGCTTTCCATAACCTTGACCTTTTTGTTCTTTTCAATCTGTCTATTCTCTCTTCCCTACTCTCCTTTTTCTTCACCTGTTCCAACCCAGTCTCCACATTTCCCCTCTACCATTAAACTTCTACTTTTGATGCTCATTTGTCCAACTTGTCCCAGTTCCATCCCTCCAGTTTCACATCCAACAAAGGCAAGTAGTAGGGAAACTTCGAGGTGAAGACACAAGATGTTCTGTCATTTATTTTATCTCTCCTCAGCCTCAGCTTATAACTAGTTTTCTTACCAATCTCAACTCCTACTAGTTAATGCCATTTGGCCTACTCCCAGAACTAACAGCTCAGTCCTCAATTCAAGAGACATCTTCAAACCATCAGAACACTGCACTGCATATAGAAGATCTAGGTGTCTGCTCTCAGTCCTGTGCACGAACCTATCCAGCTCTAAACAGCACCCTAGCTAACCATATCCCTGCCAAAATGCAACCAAAAGACTCCAGCAGCTCTTTGGATGTGGAAACAGCACAGTTCTTGATCAAATTCAGGCAGGGATTTTTCTTAATCTTGAAACAATTGAAAATATTTAATCCTGAAGTAAAGCTTATCTGTTTTACCAAAAGAAAGATGATGTCTGAGCACATAAAAGCTTTGAGCATCTAAAAATAGACTTTATCATTTAAAAATGGAAGAAATTACACTTTTTCTCATACCTATGAGCCACAGCACACATGAGTATCACAAGAGATCACATGACATGTAATAACTTGTTAACATATCTGATTGATGCTCCCTGACCTTATAAACAGCTTGTGGCATTTTAGCTGGCATTTTCAATAATCTGCTCAGGGCAGAAAACAAATCTTAGAGAAGTCAAGAACTCAAAAATGAGGTTTTATCTAAGACCTCATAATCTGATGAGGTGGCAGTACCAGAAAGGACATGTTCTAGGCCACATGGTCCTGAACTGCAGTATTATTCAAATTACTTGAGCACTTACTAAAGCTCAGTGACATGCTTGCTTTGAAAGCCGAAGGAGAAACCGAGTAGTGGTAAGACACATTCCCTCCAGTCCCAACCTTCAAAATATTTTAATGTTCATGAGCTAAGCAACAGTACGTAAACTCACTTTCATGACTTCAAACAGACAAATTGCATTTCAATGACAGTCTTCCATAATTAAAAAGACAACATTGGTGAAACAGAATTTACACGATTAATATATTTTACTCAGTATGTACACAGTTCTCCAAACAAATTGGGTCATACAAAGACAGTTTAAGAAGTGTTAAGTAACCACCTTATCAACTGTTACACGGGATATGTCTTAGCTGGTTTTGCTTCCTCCAGCTCAGCATCCAACCAGCGGTATCTGCGGTGACGGCGCAGAACTTCAATCGCTTTCTGTTCTAGAGGTGTTGGTTGAATACCTAGGTCTTCCAAACCAGGAAGATCAGGAAATGTCATGTCTGTTGTGTGAAACTTTAAAAAGAAGGAAAAAAAAAAAAAGGACTGAATTCACTGGATAGAATGAACAGCATTACACCCAAAGCAATCATTCATATACTAAAGTCAGTAACATGTACTTGTACCTGAGGTTATCTTTTTTTCTTTTATGGAAATGAACTACCATAAATTCATAGTACTAGAAACATTTGAAATGTCTCAATACAATTTTCTACAAATGGCAGCTCTTGGGAGATTCTACTACAATTTCAAGGCTGCTGACGTAAGACTGTTTCCCCCAAGAAAGAACCCTGCAAAACAATACGCTGCTGCATCTTGTACTAGATCTGAAGACCTATTCAAACATAAATATGGGTCCAGCCAACTGTGTGTCAGTCTCAGTTCTTTGACCATAATTTTCACTCAGTGTTTTTTCCTCAGGAGGAAGAAAAGATTCAGTGTGGCCCTACAAAACTATGGTGTAATTATACAAGCTATTGAGTACCCAATGTATTTCAACAAGAAATACAGATGTTCTGCATCTGGCAAAAAGTCCTTTAGGCTTCAGATTTGGATTCAGGAACAAATAGCAGTTAGACACACAGAAAGTATCTTTGTTTTGTCTTCATCAAGTATATGTTATCAGGAAGATTACTGCATTGCAACTACAAAATCAGGCCAAACTTGTGAGGGCATCTTTGAATCGCAATTATATGCATTCTGCTTTGGCAAGAAAACATATGTTGAATTATCATCTTGTTTTTTTTCTCTGTTCATGGTTTACAACAGGGTCCTGTTGTAAATATTTAACATTTACAACAAATAATTCTATTACCATATTTGCAACACATATGATCTATATCTTAGAAAACAGGGATTTATTTTATGTAATTATTCCTCGAAAGCTCTAAGTCAACCACACCTAATTTTGTGTAGATTACTTAAGAATGAGAAGCCAGGAAAGAAGTACAATCAGACACAAAGTGACAGAGAAACTCCCTGTTACAATACCCATGCTACAGCTGAACTGCAGTAGTTTTAGTGATTTGGTGCAGTCTTATTTTATTAAATGTAACTCTATAAACTACAAAGGCAGCTAGAAGTAAGGTTTTCAGGATATGTTACATCTACATCCTGCGTCAATACAGCCAACAGAACTACAATGGCAGCCCTCTAGTACAGGGGATCAGTCACTGGTTTGGGGGGGAGAAAAAAAAAAAAAAGCACTTTGCACTAGATCCTGAATAAGCTTAACTCCCTTATTATACACACTATCCACAGTTTTTCACAATTGTTTCCAAACAGAACAGGAAACCTGTTTATTTCACAGATAGATAAATGTAAACATAGAAATTAATTGCTTACAGCTATTCAGTAAGCAGTTCTAAGTACAGGGCCCAGTTCTCCCAGATTTGCAGTAGTATCCTGTCTCAAACTAATTTTGGAACAATCAGGTCAAAATAGGCTATTGATATTGCATCATAACGAAAGGCATTAAACCTCAACTCTGCAAAAATTTCAGAGAGCAGCAAGCTTAGACTTTGCCAGAGTACAGGACTCCATCTTTGCAAACCTATACATATGCCAACAGTTTTGACGTCAATACTTGCTAAATTGCTACCTTTTCCTCACTTGCAGCTGTTTTTTTGCAAGTTATTTCTCCACCCTGACTTAGACACTCCAAGAAGAATAAACGTGAAGTTGCAATGTGTTCATGAGAAATGCATTCTAACGCTAAGCAGGAATTTGGGCTGTATCCAGTGCTGCCAGTTCAACGTGACTTGTTAAAAATGCCATTAGCTGGATGCTATAAGTGATTTTAATTAATCCAGAGGTACATAAATTAACTAGTCAACTAAAAGTGGGGATTACCGCTTCCCCATCAGTTAGTTGCACATTGCACATCAAATCTCTACTTTGGCTTTGCTATTTCCAATAGCATGTGTTTTGGAGGAGCGGGATGGGGGCACAGTGAAGTATGTGGCCTTGACCACTTCTAAGAGGTAAGAAGTTTGGGCCCTTTCCCTGTCCCCATCATGTTACTTCTTGCTATATAACCCTCTTACCAATTATTTCAACCACTTTTTACAACATACTTAGAGAAATATGTTTATTCTTCTTCCATCAATGCAAGTGGAAAGACTACATCATAATGATGCCTTTTTAAAAGAAGTTCTGTTAGTCCCTCTCCTTTCCTACATCTTTGTAAGACTACACCAGAGGAATCTCCAGACTGCTTTGACAGCGTGTCTGTCTTGTTGGAAATGTAACAGGTCTGAACAAACAAGTTAAGAGCAAGATTACGAACAGTAGCTGCAGCAATTGTACGGCAGGAACCATAACCATTTTTGAGAAAGGTTATATATAGACATCTTTTAAAATTTAAATTTTTGTAGTATCCAAACAGTCTGAAAGCAATTCTTTATAATCAAATTCTAGCCATTGAACTGTCTGAAACACAGGGTGTTTCAAAAAGATGGACCCAATTTAAAATCACTACCCCTTTGACACTGGGTCCATCTTTTTGAAACACCCTGTACTACACCACATGAGGTACAGAGATTTCAGCACTCCTTGAATGCAAAACAAGTGCAAGTTACAAATACATAATGAAACATTTCCCAAGAAGAATTTATAAGTTGTCCTACACTTACCCGGTCCACTTTGTCTCGTGTTATCCACGGTTCAAATGGATTAATCTCAAAGAATCTCGCAACTAAACTGTGAACAGAAACAGTATTGCAGAAGTATAGTCATTATTCAGATGCACAGAACAAAATGAGAACTCGTAAAAATATTTCACACTTAATAGAGAGTGCGCAAAACTTGTTTTTGTAAGCTATGAATTCATTAAAGCAGTAAATGTGCCAGCCAGCAAGTTCTTAGCTGTGTTTCTGGTAACTTTAACTGTTTGCTACTGAATTTTTTGATCTCTTATTGCTTTACTTTGGAAGGGAATGGAGGAGTAGATATCTAGAAGTAAAACTGAGCATTAGTGGCTGAGGAAAGTAAGCCTCCACATCCAATTCCCCACACACCAGAGGGTTCAGTCTTGCCCCGACTTTCCTCCAAACTCTGTTCCCTAGTAGTGTAGGCAGCAATCCAATTAGTCACGAAGTTTGATTCAGTGCCTCCATGAGAAAACATGCTTGCTGACAACTACATGATTTAACAGCCATACAAACAAGATGATGGAATCTGGAGCAATCTGCATATATAAAAAGGATGAAGATTACTGTATTTGCAATTTCCAGAAACAAAATTTCCCTTGAAAGAAATAAAATCTGGCAAATAATAATAATAATAATAATAATAAAACACTATAGCTCTCACTCAGCATCTTGGGACCAACAATATTCAAAGTAGAATTTCTTACTGAAGTGCTCACCTGGCAGACCAGGGTGTTACTAAGTTACTGCACATAAACAGAACTAGGTTTATCTACCATTTAGATACACTCTTTTCTCACAAATATGAAACGCCACTTAGTTTAGTCCAAAAAGGAAAAAGCATAACATGGACAGCAGCAAATGTGAATAAAACTAATAAGCATACACACAGTTATGTTTTAACAAGCTGCTCTGTGTCAGATGAGCCATGTTAACCCAATGCTTCTACAGCCAATTCAGAAATAGCCATAACAGTTTAAGATATTGTTCTAGCATTATTCCTCATCCATTACATGAATCCAACATTGAGTCCTATTAGCAGGTTGGTAGGCGAGTTCTAACATAGCCGACTTTTTTAGCTTAGTAGTTCGCATTGTACTTAAAATGAGGACAGCTGCTCATCATTAACATATCTCAACCATGCTGAGGGCAACTTCTGAAATGGCATTTACTGTTTGAGGTAGATCTTCAAAAAGAAGTCTGATTATGCCTCAAGGACTAAGCCCAGGCTCAGATTTATACTACACCTTTTCATGCACTAAGTAGCTGCAATTCAGCAAATGCTTCTCCGTGCCCCCTGAGGCCAAAACACACAGCTGCAGGAACATCTCAGGGCACGCAAACAGAGCCGAGTTCTTGTATTCTAGTCAGCTGAAGAGATGCTACAACTTTCCCTTCTTCTCTCAATTTTTTACCATCTTCTAAAGTTGTTACTGCCCTCATACCTCAGAAAAAGAAATGCTTGCTCACAACTGCACTGCTCTAATTCCCAGGCCAAGATCTCAGTACAAAATTAGCTCCAACACTGGCTCAAATCAATACAAAGGACTGAACTACAAAGTCAAACAATACCTTTACCCACCCTTACCCCAACTCTGCTTCCAGGGTGGCAGTGCTCACCAAACTGGAAGGACAGCTGACAATAGCAATACCTTAAGCTGCTGCAGAAAAATCTGTCAGGGCCTGCAGTCAGCAGCATACAGACAGACTCTCTTTGTGATACTATTAGAAGTTCATTTAGTTTGCTACTGATTGTTTCTGCTTAGGACCTTTTTCTACTTTTTGACTCAGCAAAAGCAAAGCCATTCAACGACTCTGGAATAAACTTAAGTTTATTACAAGTACACCTTTCACACACTAGCTCATCAAATGCAGGCCTGTGCCTCAGCAGAAGCCTCAACGTAACTAATGATTACCAAGGGAAAGCCAGTATCTGCACTCATCACATTAAATAACAATTGACAATATTTAATAACCAATGCAACACTTATTTATGCTTCTGTGCCACCTGGTGGACCTCAAGTTCTTAGTGAAGGAAGGGTCTCACTTACTGGTAGAGAGGACGTGGAAGCGGATAGGGAAGAAAGGTTCGAAAGGAAACGGAGTAGATGTATTCTACCATGTCGTAAAGGAGGTATCGGTTAGGTCTGAAATAAAACACAAACATTGTAGGTAAGTTAGATATACTTAAAAACTTTCAGCAAGAGACAAAAATTTTAATACACACACCTACATTTTCCCTAAGCCTACAAAGGCCTGGTTTTGGTCAGTCTAAACAATTTGCCGGATTTGTCATTTTCCTCAGAAGAGAGGAACACATTCCAGCTCTCAAGATTCTGTACTGGTTGAATTTAAGAGGTTTTCAGTTAGAAACATGTATCATCTGACACCAGCAAAGGTAACAGTGTAAATCACAAAGTGCAAAATTGTTTCATCTCAGGTGCTGGCGGGTAGGGGCGGGGGGGGGGAAGTGCTGCAGGGGTGGCCTATGGGGAGAGGTCGGGGTTGCCCTGCGCTGGGCACAGTGGGCTTCAACCAACCCATCACAGGGCACAGCTGAGCCCCTCAGACAAAATTGCAACACCTCCGGGAAAACATATTTAAGGAAGGGCAGAAATGCCACAGAGGAGTGAGGAAAAAAGCGTGAGAAACAACCCTGCAGACAACAAGGTGAGAGCAGGACGAGGTTCTCCAAGCACCCAAGCAGAGATTCCCCTGTGGCTCGTAGAGAGCCCACGGTGGAGCAGGTTCACGGGAAAGGCTGCAGCCCATGGAAGAGCCCATGCTGGAGCTGGGGAAAACGTGAGAAGGAACAAGCAGCAGAGAGGAGCTGGTAGGGACTGACCCCATAGCCCTGCACTGCTTGGGGAGACAGGGGAGAGGAGTCGGGAGTGAAGGACTGAAGTTGAGCCTGGGAAAAGGGTAGCAGGGAGGTGGTGATGTTTTATTCTTTTGGTGTTTATTTCACACTGTTCTACTGTAATTGACAGTAAATTAATTTTTCCCCAGTTGGATCTGTTTGGCCCACGACAGTAACTGGTAAGCAATCTCCCTGTCTTTATCTCAAACTGGAAGTTTTTCATACTATTTTTTTCTGCTGCCCTTTGGAGGACAAGGAGTGGGCAGCTGGGTGGGCATCTGGCTGCTAGCCAAGGCTGACCCACCACAATCATGGTGAATAAAGTATATTGTCTGTACTTTTAAAGCACACATTTAATGTGCCTCCTCCATGCTGACTCGAATTCTGAATACAAGATTTTCAGTGCTGGGACAGGACTGAATTTGTAAAAGTCCACTTGGCAGTTTGTAATAGAACGAAACCAGAAAGCAATTGGCAAAATTAAGAAAGGTTTGTTAACAAGACTTCCCATCTTCGGTAGCAAATGGCTGCAAGGAAAGTGATTCACTTGCCTTTGCTCGATTAAGAACATACTATTCTCTTCAAAAGCAAGAGGAAGAAACTAAGATAAACTCCCCCAAAAGAATGCACTCCCCCTCTCAAGATGGAGGGAAGGAAGCAGTCAGTCTCCTGCACACCTGCAGAAGCTTAAGAGAAACATATACCATTGGGAGTTCCCACTCCTTTCCTCTTCAAACTTTGCCTTAACATTTTAATACTCTTTATAGATGACTCAGACTGAAACAGATATTGGCTTTCAAGGCAACTTCCAAAACATTCTGAAAATCTTCACAACACACAAGAGCCCACTGCTAAACCTTCAAAATCACTTCCTGCTGATCATGATCAAAGCGGCAATGAACACACCAAAAGTGTGTGTCTCCTAACGATTTGCTACACTTTTCAGCTCAGGCAGAGACCACAGTGACATGACAATCATCTCGAGACTGATTACTTCCCAGGTAGGGGCCTTCTAAAAGACTGTAGGTTTTTTTTCATCTTCAGTCTCCCTTTTTTTTCTTTTTTAAATAGGAGACACTGAATTACCATTGGAATCTAACCCCAACAAAGTAAGTATGCAAAACTTCACACAGTCCAAAAGTCCAAGACTATGATACAAAGAACATGAATTTCGGTTTGATGAACCCATGATCTCATAGATATCAAGGTCTTCAATTGACATGTTCTTCCAAAAGAACAGCAATGTTAATAACCTCAAACAAAATTTGTTGATAAATGCTGGAAAAAAAAAAGACAGAACCCCAAATTACTACTACTTTAGTTTGTAAAAGCAAATCAGGGCAAAACATTCTAATGAATATACTTAAAGGTACGTTAGCGTATTTGGGAGAATTCAAAAGAATTCAACGCTCAAAACTCCTTATCAACTTCATCCAGGTGGCTGGACTAAAGAACCTGAGAGAGATCTGCATTTATGAAGCTGCACTAAAGGACTACTACCAAAACCAAGACATTAAGTTTTCTTCTGTTAACAGAACTTACAAGAGAAACACAGCAAAAAGTAGTAATAGCAAATTTACTTACTCAGCTGAGATTAAAAAAAAAAAAGACACCACCTTTGTTTTCATTAGTCATTAGTGGGGTTTTTTTACCAAATTTTTTGCCCTTACACTTTAATATCTTCATGTCTATCCAAAGGTAGCATAAGCCAATTTCACTTTTATCCTGATATGTAAGAACCACATAAGGATGTATAGTAGAGCCAAACTTAAAAATGTGAAAATAAAGATACTGTTTGTTACTTTAGAAATTACCAAACATTAACAATACGACTTCAGTAAGAACAGAATCACATTGAAGTGTCATTACACTAAATACAACACTAGCAGACAGCAAGCTCTAGAAAGCATTAGCATTCAAGAGAGAAGATTGAAAGAGTGGATGAAGCAAAACCAACGCCATGGGGGAAAGAGGGGAAGAGGTAAAAAACCATACCAAATATTCAGACGTTTAGACATAGCAACAACATGACTAGCTGTCATAGCTATAACTCTGTTCCACCATACAAAAGGAAGGAAAAAAAACCTGAACAAACAGAAACACAGAAACAGAATGCTCTTTTACAAAATTAGTATTTTAAACTCAAACTGGTAACTGCTCTCAAAAAAAAAAAAAAAGTCTCATAAAGCTTTAGTCAAGAGGTATGCTGCAGAGTTCCTTTGGTTTTACAACACTAACTTGGATCTTCCATTTAGACTATCATTTATTCAAAGTGTTTTCAGTCATTGTTATGTGCCTGAAACTGTATTCCTTGCAGTGAGAGCCTGGCATCTGTGCTTGAATTCCTGTCTCTGAAACCTGGGCACTAAACTCCTGGCCTTCCATAAAGTGCCAAAAATGTGAAACTGTAAGAATACCTTCAAAGTTTAGCTAATTGCTCTTCCATTTGGCTGCAAACAGTGTTCTATTTAATGTGCACTTCGCAATTTCTCCTGCATTTGGAGCAGCTGCTTCTGCTGAGGCAGAGATGAACCTAAAAACAGGCGCCTCTCTTTTGTGGCAGGTGGTTTTGGATACATATTGACCCATCTTCAAGTTTGCCCCCGAGAGAGAAAAACAGTCAAAGGGTTAATTTTGTCACATTTTGTGGTTTTGCACTGTGTCCCTCTGACACCTACGTATCTATTCTCTTTGATAAAAAAGTGGTTTTGAATGGCTGTTTAGCCTTTTTTTCCACTTGTTCTTTACTGTGGCACTTCATATCATCCTGGTGATTTGAAAGCCACTCCAAGTTACCTAATAACCTTATTGTTGCTGTTGGTCCTTTCAGACCATTTTTAGCCTCTTAGTCTTATTTTGCTCGTTTTTGAGCAGAAGTTCCTCAGCATCATAATCCAAAAGCAGCTGAAGAGCTGCTTGGTGCCTCTTCCAGAGCACCGGCACACACAGCACATCTGGCCTGGCTGCCGGGATAACATCTTCCTCAAGAGCTCAGTTACAGCGCTGAAGAAAGAGACATCACACAAGTGAAAGCCAAACTAGCAATGATCTCTGCACTACAGGAATAAACAGCCGTCACTGTAACAGCGTCAGGAAACCAGCATGGCAAAAACAATGTAACCTCAGATAAGCCTTTTGCAACATCCAGATACTACACACATTTTCAGCATGTAAGTGGGGAAGACAGATATGCATGCAAAAGAAAAAAAGGGAGCTCTTCAGCATAATTTTTATCTCGACTAATTAGTAACTGCTTTCTTTATCAATTAATCTGATTTTCCTTTTACCACATATATTCGATGAAGACCAACTCCAGTGCCATGTTACAATAGCAAAACATGGACCCATTAACTTGGCATTTGCCACGTCGTTTATTCTTAATGCTAATGACATATTCTGACTTGGAGCTTTTGTACACCAAATATTCCAAGAGATCCAGTCTCTACCCATTCTCATTCCAGGTGGTTTTCACACAGCTTTAGCAGAATCTTCTTCAAAGCTGCGCTGTCTAGTACATTTCCCAACACTGCATATTTCTTTGTGTGCACATACATAACGTTAAATGCAACGGGGTCCAAACTAGGATTTTCAGAGTACTCGCAATAACAGCTTGAGTCATTCTTCCTCCCAAAAAGGAGGTGGAATTTATTGCAGCTCAAACTGTGTGCACGGATGGAGAAATTAAATGTACTGTGCAGCATGCCAAAAAATGACACCAAAAAGAAGTTCTTCACTTAATTAGAAAAGTAACATACCCAGCCAAGGCATATGTTTTTCCTTTAGCATCAGGATCCTTAATGGCATTTATAATTGCCTTTGCTACATCAACCACCTGTGAGAAACAAATTCAGATAATTACCAATAGAATAAGTGAATGCATGCGCACACTCCTCTTTGAGGAGTGATTTATAGGAGGAAAAGAAAAAAACCCAACACACACACACACACACACAGAGGATTTGGGATTGTCTTGTTTTACAGAAAACTTACATATACCGGTTGCTTCACTGTTTTTTTGCCCAGAGAAATAAGAGGCACACCACCAAACCAGCGCATGTCTAATAGAAAGACACATATATAACTTGAGAATAAAATCTGTGAATCCTTTCAGTAAACCAATAACCTAAGCATGTTGCACTACACTGAGTATGGATTTCTTCTGAAAACTAACTTTTAAAAATCAGTAGCACTGTTTTCAATGCACATTTAGTTTTCTTATTAAGAGCCATGGTAAGGCTGTATTTACTGTTCACCTAGAGTGGTTCAGAGATATCTCAGCTTTGCAAGACAGAAACAGATTCCACTCTATCTTGCCTAGAAATTTTGTTGGTGATACATCAGAGTCATTACAGTTGCTTCTGAGCCCAGGAAAACTCAGATGGATTTTTGCATTCCCACATTACCAACTTGAAAAACTACTTTCATGATGAACTACTTTCAGGGCTGAGATGACCAAACCTTAGCTCAGAACAACCTAAATTCAAAACAAACAAAACACAGTAGTACATAGCCCCACCTCAAAAAAAAAAAACAAACCAACAAAACCAAACAAACAAAAAAAACCCCCACACAAACACCACACACAGCAAAATCTAACTAGATTTAGAAAGAATTCTAGAAATCAGTCATGAAAGTTTTTTATGTTTCCATTACACACTTTCAGCTAACAACATACAGAACATTTCTGATAAAAACATACCTCTGTTTTTCAAAAGCAAATCACATTTTCCTTGTGTTCTCTACAGACAGGTATACAAATCACATATAGTTTTATTATTTCAAGAGTACTTACTTGCGTAATGATTGAGAAATCGGTCCTCTCTCCCGTACATCTCTGAGGGCTTCAGAATTATAGCATTTGGAAATTCTTCCCTCACTGCTCTCTCTCCAACAGCCTATCATTCAATTAAAATGAACATGTCCATTAGATTTATTCTGAACAGACCAGAAAAGGATGTCTTTTCAGAACTTAATGCGTCCTGACTACAGCACTCAAAGAAATGACACCATCAGTAGCACAATTGTTTGTATCTGAGCCATTTGATCTTTGAGATGCTCTCACAAAACATCTCAAAAGTCCCATAAACACATAGATCATTTCTTCTACTTGAGATACAATAGTCTCACTAGTGAAGTGACACAAATTTAAAGAGGTAACGTTTAAAAAGAAAGAGGCTTAACCTAAGTACTTCTCTTGCTTATGTCAGACTAGAGCTTGGAAGAAAACAGAAGGTTTAAATAATCCCTGCTACATCATCAGAACACTCCAAGAACTGCTTAAGTACAGTTAGAAATTTCAGTGGCAGTTATCTGCTTTTCTCATGGGACTGGCCAATACAGTAAGGCCTAACTATCCTGTAGAGCTGTTATATGTTGAGAGCTACCAAATTTGAAACCTGGTTTTAAAAATTTTTTATATTAAAGACAAGGCGGAGTACAATAAGCTCAAATAAAACAAAAATAGCTGAAATTGGGACACCACCTATATTAAAAAGAGAAAATCAGTAACAGAAAACTATACCTCCTAATATGGAAAAAAATAATAGGATACCAAAACTTGATTTTTTTTTTTGCACATGTAACAATCCCACTTTAAGGGCCTGTTATCATGCACCTTGCAGCGCTTATTTTGACATCAACTACTTAATTTGCTAGGTCATTCCAGCCTTAGATGTTAGGCTTCATATCGGATTCCAAACCATCATCAAACTAGTTCCTCTTTCTTAATGACAAAAATTTTAGATGTAAAGATATTCATGGCTAGAAGAAAGGAAGAGTTTTCAGGAATACAAGTTCTATTTCCCCTCAAGGCGCATGAAGTACTAAGGAGGATTTCTAGCTCAAATATGCACAGAAACTCAAAAATTCCTCAGCTGCAGAAAACATTCCATAGTCAATTCATACACTGATTTCCTTCAAACAGATCCAGTTGGGAAGGAAAAAAAAAAAAAAAAACAACAAACCACCAACCAAACAACAACCACAAAACCACAAACGAAATGCACACACATGAAAGTAGGCTCTCTGAATATATATTCAGGATTCCAGACTTACTTTACTCCTGAGGTATTTGGAAGGACTCTTCATGTTAGCATTCAGGTGAGAGATATGAATGAGTGTTTCCACACCAGCTTCCCTAGCTATCTGTGCAATACTTTGAGGAATATTTACAAATACATCTTCATACTTGAAGTTTCTAAAACAAGGCAAAAAAACAAATGTTAGCTTAAGAGCAATCAACAGTAATTCCCTAACAATCAATAAATATTCCTTGAATATATTCCAAAAACCTATTGTGATGTTCCTTGCTAGAAAGTTTCCTTCCATGAGGGACTCTTCGCATAAGAAAAACATGAGGAGAGTGAAATGCAACAGTAAGCTTCAATTACAGCAATGGTACTGTCTGCTTTTTCACCTGTTAAAATTAAATCGGTATCAAAAATCCTCTTGCCCACTTGTTTGTAACAGATGGAAAACTTAAAGTGAAAAGAGATTTTTTTTTTTAAATTTATTTTTTTCTTTTAAGAGAAGTGCTGCATCTTGAATTTGGATCAAAGCTGTGTTTTTACAATACCTGTTCAAAATTTGGCTTGATTCGATGCTCTCAATCACGCTACAAGAGAGCTCAAAAATTCTGAGCAGCCTAAGTTAGGGCAGATGCTAGGCACTGGGAAAGGGGACAAAACCAGACCAAACACCATTCAGGTGTTTATGCAAATGCAAAATTTCACATTGACAGGACAGTTAGAATCTTTTCATAGCAGCTGTAAAGGACTTCAAGGAGAAGCACGCAAAAAGAACAACTCCACTCACTTTATGGCATTCAAGGGGCCTAAATTAGGGCGTTCAACTGTAATTTAGTTTGGCATCTAATCAATAACAATACAGAAGCTCTGTCTCCCATCAGAACTGACACTATAGGCTGGCAACAATCCCCAAATTCTTTCCAACTATCCCAAGACTGCAAGAAAGAGATTTGGCTTCTCATGTCTTTATATTGTCCTTGTAAGCACCCTGCTCCATCCTTTCCATTTGCTTTGGAGAACAAACAACTTGTCCAAATGCCTCTCTCTCTGTCCTTATCTACTCCCACAGCTCTTCAGATCCCACTGGAGTCTAAAGAAAGCCTTAAAAAGTTATTTTTGACCCTTCAATAACTAATCTGATCCTGGGAACCATCACTCCTGTTCTACTCACAAAAATAGATTTTTAGAAACACAGAAGAACAAACAACATCCCTCCTGTAACTATGGAGTTTTCAAACAACATAGAATACACAGATGGCACTGTACGCTAGTACTAGGCAAGGACGAACATGTTTAATGGCAGGCTTTACTTTTTTGACTGATCTCTACTTCTAATTTTACTTTTTTTCTTTCCCCTCCTTATGTTGTCCATAGACTTCGAGGTTATTATAATGGTTAGTATGACATCGTGTTTAACAGACCATACAATTTTATCTCAGCACCACCAACGATACCAACATGGTAGACAAAATACGTGACAAGAACATTTGTGCAATACAGTGGTAATTTTTCACCATTCAGAAGTCTTTAACATGTACCAAGACACCTCTGCTTTTGAAGCTGTTGAAACTGATGGGGGGGACAAGGTTTGAGGGCTTAACTAGAATGAAAGTTTTTGTTGTTGTCCTTACACTTCATTTCAATAACAAAGAGACGTCCCTTGCATAAATCATACTTTTTACATGACTTCAGAAATTTTAGAGGAGGAAGTACATATGAAATACATATATGAAATATGAATCAAGATTAGATTGGCCTGGGGCCAACTGTAGAGTCTTTCTTTTCTTCCCTCACTCATATTATGAAGAAATCTCTTCTATTTTGACAGCAATAGGTGTTTGAACTCTTATGTTCATAATTTAGCTAACAGTGCAAAAAATCCTGACAGGTTAGTTTGTACCTTTTCACCTATACCTCAAAGTCTGAAGAAGATGTAAAAAGAATAAAAAACCTTGACAGATGCACAACACCAAAGTTAGTTTAGGTTTGGTGGGTCTTTCCCAAATAAGCTATGTTATAGACTCCAACAATGGGACAATTTGCTACGTGACTATCAGAAAAAAAAAAAAAAAAAAGAGTACCTCTACAAATTTGAATTCAAAAAAATCAAAGTGTCTCCAGAAGTTATGTATGATATTTGACTAGACAAGAAACAGCTGAAATAGGTGCTTGCCAACAGACATACTATTTTAGGAAAAATAATTACACAATTTGACACTACAACAGCAAATGGCTGTTCACAAAAAAAAAGCAAAGGCATTAGGCTTGTAAGTGTAGATGAAACTGATATCTACATTTGTTTCTGTCTACTACAACAGCAAAATTATGTAGCCTATAAAGGCAAATCACACAACTAATGAGTTTTTGTCTGGCAGTTCTCTCCAATGCTTTAAACAAAGTGGACCTAATTGCACACACACACATACACACACCCCCCGCCCGCTAATATGAGGCTATCACAGGTATTTCTAACCTAAAATAAATATGGGATTTTTTAAAATTGATTTCAAAAAGAAACTATCCCTCTTCTGTAACAATGCAAACATGGTCTCACAGAAACCGGTGAATCTCTGTCAGCTAGAGGGAAAGCAACCTCCAAACATCTGTAAGGTGTATGAAAGCTGTACAATGAACACTCTGGCAGATCAAAAGCTGTACACTAGAAAATTATAGAAAGAACACACGTTTCAAGAGCAGATCACAATCAGGGTTCTAGTTAACTATTTATAGAAATGAAATAACTTTTATATGTAAAATTTCAGTTTTGCCTTTTCATAGAAGCCAAGAACAATGTAAGCGTCACTGCATACTGTACACATGCTGTAAATGTGGCTACAATATCCAATACCTGGTGGAAATCTATCTATATAAGGGGGAAAAAAAAAAGAAGGAAAATTACTTTGTTTCCCATTCCTTTCCAACAAGATTAATGACCACATTGCTGTGTTCCAGGGCTCTTCGGATAGAGTCTTTGTCCTTACAGTCCCACTCCTGTAACCAGAGCATCAAATGGGAAAAAGATGAGATAATGTGTAGATAGGCATAATCAAAGAAAGCTCTTTCACATCATTTCCATTTAGAGGCTAAACAATAGCTGGAGTTCTGACTTTGGGAACGATTAGCACACTTCCTTGTATAGCAATGGCATTGTATTTGATCTAAAGCCAAAGCAAAAGACTTACTAGGAAGAGAAGTTGCCCCAGGTCACCCATCGGTCGCAGATACATGAGGTCATACTGATCACAGCGATAGGGTATGATTACTTGAGATCCAATGCGACCTAAGCGTTCAAAAAGAAGTTTCATTTCTCTCAAACTACTGCATCACTTTAAGCATAGGAACTTCTGAATATACAAAAATTCCTTTTTTTCTGTGATGTTAACGCACAACAAATACACATAGATATCTTGAATAGTTATCTGCAAAGCTAAAAGTAGCATAGAAGTAAGTTTGGGAACATACATCATTGGAATTCTTGAGCGGGGACGTACTTGAACATTTGGGCTTGTAAGACCAAGCAGACATGCTTGAAAGAAAAAAATATAAGCTCATTAACAACAACAACAACAAAATCATAGTGTGTGCTATAAACATTAGTACAATACCTAAAAACGGGTCACATAAGGATATTTACATTTTCTAAGTTGGATGGAAACGAGAAGGAAAAAAAAGCAAGAGTTATTTTCTAATACTTAAATTGAAAATGGCAATTCTAAAGAATTCCAATCAAATTCCTGCAAACATTTTCGTAAGAAGTCCTAATAAGGCCAAAACCAGAAGAATGAAATATGTGCTATACGCTCCTCAGATCTGCATTTCACAGACTGAAAAACAGTACTTGAAGGAGAATGACTTATTTTAATGATTTTAACAACCTTCAAAGGCTTCTACGTTTCCTAGATTAAACCAACTTTTACTAATTGTCACATCCTGGCACTTTAGCAGACCAAACACTATGAAAATATCACACGAAACACTTCTGCACTGCAGTACTTTTAAGAACCAAAATGCTACAGATTTCTAGCTTATCCTGCAAAATGAAGCAAAACCAGTGTTTTGTTAAACGCTGAAATTTTTTACTTAGTCCTGCTGGGGAATATTACCTAAACGGTTGACAACATAGCGTCCCAGGAAACCTGTAGCCCCAAAGACAGTGGCCACGATGCCACTAACAGAGGATCGTCCACTTCTTCCATGAGGGATCACCGCATGATGAACTTGGCGGTGCTGCAGCAACACAGATGGTGCTGCAGCTAACACAGAAACGCCAGGGCCTACAACACAAAACGGGAGAGAGCGCATGTTACAAGCTAAAAGTTATCAGTGTCAAACCATAGTTAATGTTATTTTTCCCATGACAGATTCATTTCCTCTAATCTCCCTCAGCAAAATTTCCCATGTCAAGAGTCCTGACAGACTGTTGCAGAGACATCTGGATAGATTGGAGGACAGTAGGCTTGAGCAAGTTGTTATAAGAGTCAAAGACCAAATTACAACGCGAAAGGTGCAGACTAAGGTTATCGGTTCCTAAACAGCAAGTAAAGCTTAACTGGCTAGCATTAGTACTTGATGTATAAGGTGAGGCACAGAGGTTAAACAAATAAAGAATACTTGCTACAGGTAGGTCCCATTCAAGTATATTCACATCCTGTTCCCAGATCTAGAAGTTGCAGGACAAAGACCTCAGAATCACTCCAGATGCAGTTAACCAGACTTTTTACCTCAGTCTAAATATAGCAGACCCAAATGCTGGAAGAGCAACCCTCCTATATCGAATCTCTGGGAGTGAGGATAAACAAAGAAATGCAAAGAGCCAGAGCCACGACACATAGAATTGCCTCCAAGCTGCTCCTTTTCTCAAAGAACGATGAAAAGTTGAAAGCCAGGGAAACAGGACATCACTAGGCTATTGCCGAGGTAGCTCCAACAGGGAGTTTGAAGAGAAGAAGCCTATGTCCTCTCCAACAAAGTTAGCCAAAAGCAAGAAATTAACTGATTGTAAGAGATTTTTGAAATTAGAAGTGTTTAATGTTAGTACATGTCCATGATTATAAAAAAAAAAAAAGGAACAGATGAAATATAGAGTGCGTTAACATGCTACAGATATCTGGCTGTTGACAAGAGCAGACTGTAGGAACTGACCTTGGAAAACTAGCTTGAGAATATAACAGAAATCCAGTAACTGACCTTCCAACTTTTAGTAAGTCATGGCCATAAGCATTTTCTGGATAAGAATAAGCAAGTTTCATCTGCCCCATATAAATCTATGTACCAAGAATTATCATGAAAACAAGACTAATATTTGATATCAGAATGATGGATGCATTAGGAAACCACCAAAAAAAAAATCCCACTTGTACACTGAAAGAGTACATTTTATCCACATATGGTTACGTATTACCAGTTACCCTGTGACACTGATGTTGTAGCCATGATATTAAGAAGACAAAAAGGACAAGGTGTGTTTGGACAAATTATATTTTTTTAGATCAGCTAATAGAATTCAAACCAGAAAAAAAACCAGCAAGATTTCAGTGCCTTAAGGAGGTATTTCTGTACCCGAAAGTTTGTCTATCCCTCCTCTTTCCGTACTGCACAAATTGGAATAAAAAGAGATACCACATCTCCAATCTTGTCCTGAAAGTAGGCTGGCACCCACTTAAATAAATAAAGCAATCCCATATATACATTTGTACTTATGAAATTGATACAATATACCTAGAAGATATACTCCAATTGGCTGACAGAAATGGGACAAAATAAGATATTACCTACACAAATTTCAAGTAGGTATATGACTTCCTTAAAAGCAACTCTCCTACCAAATAGGTCCAAGTTCAGGAACAGTTAAATTGGGCACGGTATCTGCCTTAAAGTGACAGATACACAGGGCCTCTCCATTACTGGAGCGGAAACCTTGAGACTAAGTATGAGAAAGAAGGAAAATATACCCTTTGATAAAGACCCAACAAACAAACAAAACATACAACACTAACCTTATAAAGAAAAAACTCCACACCCAAGCAAAAAAACCCAACTTGTCAAAGATCTGCTGCAGTTTAATAGAAATATACATTTCTGTGGTATCCAATTAATGTCTTAAAACTATATGTCAGGTTCTTAAAGTAATGCAGTATGTTCATATTAAACTTTACAACACCTCAAACTGAAATTTTACGGAACGTGCCAAATCATCACTGCTATATTCACTAGTTATCTTCACTCTCTGCTTTTTCTACCATCTAGTTAATTTTACATTGCCCTCTAAAAACTTAATGTATACTTCTGCAAAATTACCATGAAGGTGAAGACAGTAATTTCAATGGATTTCCAATATAGCACGTTTTAAAACCCATTACCACGTTATCTTTACAATGTTATCTGACACAAAATACACAAACATGTGGCTTATGCCCTAAATTTTTACATTCAAAAATCTTTTGGGGGGAAGAGGGAATTTTTTTTATTTATTCTTTTAAATGACAACAACAGAATAAAGTTGCAAATGAAATCAGGAGTGTATCCTGAATACTCCGTAGAGAATAAAGCCTGTAGTTATGTAATGGATACCTGGAGAGTGGACATTAACCAAGCTCAGTATGAGCGCAAGTGCAAAGGATAATATTGAGAGAGGTGGTTTGATTAACTTGCTACCTTTATTCTTGCAGTGTTCTAATAACGAGGATTTTGCTACTGATTTTTAGAAAAAGCAGGCTCACAGAGAAATGACTGGGTTCTTTATAATCAACAAGATACCTTCAAGTATGCAAAGAAGCTACATGGTATGCTGAGATGGTGAAAGAGAAAGCTCAGTACTACGTTTACGTACACTTCTCTAGAATCTAAAGGTTTGTAAAAAAAATAATCACACAATATCCACATTTAGAGAACTAACACTATATGTTACTTTCAGATAGGAATATTTCAGTCCTTACAATACAAAACCTAAAAGCAACATTTTAGTCCAATGTGAGCCCCTGCTGAAAAAAAGTCTTATTAAACAGAACAACCCATGTAAGAAGGACAGGAAAGTTAATCTGAAAAATATTCTACATGTCTTTCAACTACTTTGTAGTTTTTTTGCTGTTATTTCTGCAAAAATTATTGATGATATTCTCTTCATGATGCTATGACTGTCACACTAACAAATAACATCCAATTCCTCTTTTGTATTCTCCCACCTGCGCATATACTCCTGTTGTCACCTTCCTTATTCTGCAAGGTCTTTACTGGTGTACTTCTTTTCTTGTTCCATAACTGTACAAGATCTGTCACAATATATCACCATCTATGGCTCAGTGCCCAGTGACTACCACGTTACAAAAAAAAAAAAAACAACACACAGTTGAGTTTTAAGGACATGCATGAGACTCAAAGAAAGCAGGCTAGAGAGATCCTCACACCGATTCACAACCAGTAAAGGACCTTCCATGTGGCACAGAGCCCTGTCAAAATGCAACACGTAATAACTCTGGACTACATAACTTAATAGATCCATACAGCTTTCACAACTTATGTTAGTACCGTCAGACTGAGCGACACTGCTAAAAGCTCTGAGCTTCAGTGTAACACACACTTACTCAGAGATTATTTACCCAAAAGAGTACAATTTCATCTTCTTCACTAACCATAATCTATTTCTCACTGTAAATTTACTTTAGCAATCCATATCTGAAACAGTTTTTGAGCACTGATTTGAATTAAACCTCAAATACCCACAGTAAACAAGAACCATCTTTTTCTTTCAAAGACACATTGCTACAATTAGAAGCATGTTACATTCTTCCCTCCCTTTTCTCAACCAAAAAGTCCCGTTTCCCATCTCCCACTTTACTCAACAGAGGAGCATGTGCTGAATCAATTTAACTAAATATCAGTTCTGTTTTGGCAGCAAAGGCCCAAATACAAGCTTTATATATAATTTTTGGTAACTGAGCACGCTTGTAGACCACGGCCAAAATATCAAGGTCGTAAAAGGAATCCAAACTTTTAGCCTACAGGGCAGCATTTTATTTGCCGAGATTTTGACAGTCCCAGTGAGGCAACTCACTGTATCGCTACACCGGCAGCCTGAGCCAACCCCAGGCAGCCATTAGGGCGGCAAACCCCAGTTCCCTAAAGAGAAGGAAGGCAGAAACCCCACCATTCCCACCGCAAGCAGTTATCTTAAACAGCTGCTTTTCAGGCGCTGCCCTGTGAGTTCCCTCGCCCGGCTCCCCACCGAGGGCGCCCCGCGGTGAGCGCAGGCAGGCCCGCGGGCAGGCCGCTGGCACCGCACCGTACAGGCTCGGGCCGAGAGCGCAAGGGCAGCCTGGTTCCCCCGCGGCCCGGCGGGGAGAAGAAGCGCCCCGGGCCCTGGGCGGCGGTGACACTCACCTGCCCTTGGCAACAAGAGGCCGCGGGCAGCACGGGAGCAGCGAGCCACGGCCGCCATCTTGCCTTACCCAACAACCCTCGCGCCGGACGGCAGCGACCGCAGGAGAGGGAATGCGCATGCGTAACCCCAGCCGTCGCAGCACGCGTGCGTGTGTGAACACTGTTTACCGTCTCCCGAAGGGCGGGGTTGGAGGGCGGAGCTGCGAGCACATGAGGCCCCGCCCCGCGGTTGGGCCCCGCCCACCCCCCGGCTGCGGGGCCGCGGGGCCGGGCGGGGGTTCCCTCAGCCGGGGGCGGGCTATGGTCCCGCTGGGGCGGCTGCAGCCCCCGCCGAGCTCCCCTCCCCGGCCTCTGGGCACGGCTGCGGGCAGTCGTAGTCCCTGGCAGCCGAGTAAAACACCGGCACAGGTTGCCCAGAGGGGTGGTAGATGCCCCATCCCTGGAGACGTTCACAGTCAGGCTGGACGGGGCTCTGAGCAACCTGATCTAGTTGGAGATGTCCCTGCTCATTTAGGGGGGTTGGACTAGATGAGCTTTGAAGGTCCCTTCCAACCCCAACTATTCTGTGATTCTATGGTGGGCTGGAGCCCAGCCAGCCCCTGGTGGACAGGGCGGCCGGGGTGTGAGCGCTGTGGCAGGGAATGGCTCCGAGTCTGGGCCAGGCCGGGGAAGGACACTTGAGGCCATGGGCTCACAGCTCCGGAGAGTGGGACGGAAGTTTAGAAGCACCTAAGATAGGAATTTCAGAGCAGGGGTTACCCCCAACGTTTGCAGGTGTATGTGAAAACCCCAAGCTTAAATATTTATTTCTCTCCCTCGGGGAAATGCTTTTTCTCAGGTCCTTGTGCCTGCTTCCGAGTGCCTGTCAAGCAGGAAAGCAGCCAAGTCTAACAATTAAATGACAGTAACTTTGGCCACTACTGAGCTGGACTGATTGAAAACATTTTCAGTAACTCATTACTTATGCCTTGAATTACCTGGCCTCATTAAATTAGCCTTTAAATGGGCATTAAAGAATTTTATGATTACAGACATGCAACTACTCTAAAATTCCTAACTCCCTCTGTCAGCCCAGGTCTTCAACATTTCACTGAGACTTTTTCCCCTAAGCAAGTGCTGCTGTGAATGTTGCATCACAATCACACACAGGGCACTCTAAATCTGCCACTCGCACTATTATAACCTCGTTTTTCCCATGGGTTCCCATTGCTTTTTAGCCTGCATTGAATACAAATGGCCATTCTTTTGTAACCTGGCTTACACCACTGTAGCCAGTGCTCATATTCACAAAAATGTTTTTAAAACATCAGTGCAGTAAAAGGCAGAGCAGTAAGAGAATATTTCTAGCAATTCGGTACAGACTCCAAAATAGTCAATTTTAACTCAACTCCTTTTCTGACACAGATCTTAAGGGACAGTTCTGCCAAAGCTGTGGCATAGTGGGTGATTTGGAGGTTTAGGCAGAAATCTGGATGCTCTGTGAACTCTTGTCACCTCCAGCTCTCAGCGACAACACACTTTTTTTCTTTGATGTGTAAGCCAGGTGCACATCAAACTAAACGTGCTCATCTCTTTTTACTGGTAGCTGGGAACCACAGCAGCAAGTCCCCTCCATGTCCTACCCTCAAACTACCTACACACCACCGCTCTCTCCACATTCGTTATGCCTGATGGTCTCACCAGAGCTTTTCTGAGTGGCCCAGCCTGCCTCACCACCTTTGGGAAATCCAGTTTGTACCTTTGTGCTTAGATATGGTACGAAACATCTGATGCTCACAATGTGTATTTGTAGGTAATGGGTGCTCATGGAAAGTGGTGGGAATTTACCAGGCGAAGCTGGGTACCTATCCTCATTTCAGAACTGGCAAACAGCTACATGAAGGCAACTGTCCAGCTCCAGTATCTCACACAGACATTTTGTTCTTGATCCAAGTCAGAACCTCTTGCTGTGGAGGCTTAGAATCATAGAATCATGGAATCATTTTAGTTGGAAGGGACGCTCAAGATCATTAACTCCAACCATAACCTAACTCTGGCACTAAACCATGTCCCTAAGAATCTCATCTAAATGCCTCTTAAACACCTCCAGGGATGGTGACTCCCCCACTTCCCCGGGCAGTCTGTTCCAGTGCCTGACAACGCTTTTCATGAAGAAATTTTTCCCAATATCCAACTTGACCCTTACTTGCTTTGTATGGTGACATAAATGTCCATGGAAAGTGATTTTGTAACAAATTCTAAGTTTGGACTAGAAAGAGAAGGATGAATTAAGGCTAAGGCAATGGAGTATAAATCAGAAGATGTGCCTTCTGCTCCAGGCTTGCCATCACTTTCAGAAAGATGAACTAGAGCTCTGTGGTTTCCACTCTCCATTTTTAAAACAATATTTTTGTATTTCAGCAGTGCTGTTGGAGGGCTGAGATGTGCTAGTTGACCAGAGATGCTTATGTCTTATAGTGATGTAATCACAAAAAAAAAAGCAGGAAGATAATGGACACATCCAGCTTGTTACAGCTCCAATTGCAAGTTAACTAGGTTAAATGTGCAATTTACAGGGAGATGAATTTGATTTTAAAAACAATTTGGATCATCATTTTGCTGATTAAGGACTATCTCACTGTATTTGAATCCGAGGGAAGTTAGGGGCAAACATCTAAAAGCAGCCTCAGGGCTACACCTAAAATGTGTGAGGATTTATTAGAAGTCCTGTGCTGAGTGTTTCTGGCATCTCTCAGCTCTTCCACATCAGGAAACAGCAGGCTAATTGCACATGCTGGCTTTAAGGGCTGGCAGGTGTAGAAGGCATGCCTCAGTTTCCACACACCCCAGCACCCTTTGTGTCCTTGTGGCCTTACTGTTGTTACGGAAATGCTGATGTCACTCTGCTTTCTGGCTGGAGCGAGATAAGCGGGAGACCAAAGAGCCTGTCTGGTGAGAGTGACTGAACAGCTTAGTTATAAAACCATCCATTGAAAGCTGCCTGGACCCAACAAACACAACAGTGCTGCTGAGGCAGGAAGGTCCAGTTGATTCTTCAGATTATTCAGCGCATGTAAGGGATAAATAAGGCCATGAGCTAATGCCTGGAGACCCCATTTTCTTTCTGATTTTGCCATCTTTTGAATTCATCTGGATGTTTCAGTGATCTAAGAAACCTTTTTGAAATAGTTCCAGACTATTCACTTCTGAGGCTTCTCCTCACCATAGTCTCCCTTGTCCCTAATCTGGCTTTTTTGAGAGGTGTGTGAGGAACAGCCAGCAGATACTCTCCTTCCTCTGAAGCTCCTCCTTCCTTTTCTGCTGGCTTTGTCCGCTGAGGAGTTTCAGTGGCTTAGGCCAGCAGTCAGGAAGGATGCAGGATGGGAGGCAGGAGGTGCCTCTGCTCTGCACATGCCATATTGCATCTGCTGTATGGTATCTGCATCTGTTTCATTTGCTGACTCCCCAAACAGTGTTTGATTTGTAAGATTTTATGTCATTTTCCCAAGGTGTTCACCTCTCATGCTGCAATTAAAGCACCCCATGAATCAGAATGAAAGCCATTTCTGAGTGCAAGAAAACTGACATATGCTGCAGAGATCTTGGTGTGATAGGTTGTTTCCTGTGATTCTACTTATGAATTTGACTTAGACAAAGTGAAACGACATGCTGTAGATGGCAGGATGAGATCACAGCATTGCCAGTGGATCAAGCACCACATTAGCACTTGGGAGACCAAGGGTGCGTTCCCGATTTTGCTGCTGGTCTGCTCCATGACATATAGAAGTCGTGTCACATTGTCACATCTCAGCTTCCCCACCCATAAAGTGCAATAATGATGCCTACTTTGTGAAACATTTAGTAATATACTAATGAAAAGCACTCTATTATATTGATATTATTGTTAGTGGTTAACTTTATTTTCTATAGGTAGTATATTTTTAGGTTAACATCTTAATCTTACAGCTTCCTGTGTTGATATAGAATAATAACTTTTATGATACCTGTTTTGCTTTTTAATTTTTTTTCTTAGTAGTGGGACACTGTTATTGTTTTCTTTATCCTTGTAAGAGTGGTATCCTAAGTTATCCCAGCTTCTCCACAAATTGTCTTTCTCGTAGTATACAACAATAAATAACTTGAGAAAAACAGATGTGACCATCTCACATTAAGACCTACACAAATAAAATATTTAAGTGCTGACAATAACAGCTTGTTCTTAGATAAACAAAAAGGTATAGTGGGTTAAATTCAGCCTGGCTGAAATAGATGTTATACCTACATGTGAGGCCTCTGGGACAGAAGTGTCATGGGAAGAAGGTGAGGCCACATGGCAACCACATTTCCTGGAACTCAGAGCAAGGTGCAGAGGGAACAGGGGGTCCCCAAAGCTTTGTTTTGCCACCAGTGTGAATTTGTGGTTACTTTGGTGCAGTGGCAGCACCAGGGAAAACAGTGAGCACTCACATCCATTGTCCTTCCAGTAGATCATAGAACCATCAAATCACAGAATAGTTTGGGTCAGAAGGGACCTTCAAAGGTCATCTAGTCCAACCCCCCTGCAATAAGCAGGGACAACTTCAGCTACATCATCTTGGATGTTAGCTAAGGGATAGTTGGTACTTGCACTGTCCTGGATCCCACTCAGCACATCTGACCCAGTGTCAGACTCCAATACTTTCTAAATAGGTGCTTTTAGATATTCCACACTTGAGGGGTTTAATCTTTAATATCAGATTTACTTACCTGAAAGTATTTGACGTTACAAAGGATTTTCATTTAGTAGAATGGCACAGCAATGTACGTAAATCACAATACAAGTACAAATTACACTTAGCAGACTACAACGATTGCAGTAGGCAGCTGAATCACAATACACGCGTTTCTCATGGTAGGTCTCTATAACATGCTCGCCATCATGACAATGGGCATCCTCTGCTGCTGGGAAGTCATATTATACGTGGTCTGAAGCCAGGACAAGGAAGAGTATTGATAGAAGTCTCAGAAGTGTGTAGTCTAGAACTGTTTCAAAGGGGCCTCTCATGTATCAATTCCTCATCCCGCTCTGGTTTACGCAGGAAGACATTTGTGCTTGTTGGATTAAGTCAGGGATGGGCAGTTCTACAGCCAGTTGATTCAGGCAGCTGATGTAGCCATTTCTCTAGAACAAAGGCCGCCCTCCGGTTCCCCTTTGTGTCAAGGAAAATTCAACATTTTGTGCGACAGCTGTGATCAGTCACTGCGTATTTTCTTCCCTGAGATTCATGAGCATGCTGACCTTGCCTGTCTCCTCAGAGGCTTTTTCAGTCATTGGGGTTCAATGATTGTCACGTTCAGGATCTGCGTAAAACATTGCTCCAAAGAATTATCAGAATGCCTCTATTTGTATTGTCTGTAATCCATAAATCTTAATTTCCAGCAACTCTTCCTCAGACAGTACCAACTGCCTTATCTGGTAAGAGATTCACTTTTTGGATAGGTTGCGGTGCCCCATCCCTGGAAATATCCAAGGCCAGGCTGGACGGGGCTCTGAGCAACCTGATCTAGTTGAAGATGTCCCTGCTCATGGCAGGGAGGTTCGACTAGATGACCTTTGAAGGTCCTTTCGAACCCAAACTATTCTATGATTCTATGAACAGTTAGGTTCAATGACAGCAAGACATCCCTGAGGCTTCCCATTCCCGTTTATCATCTTGCTGAATTGCACTGACAGAACTGTTTTTCTTGGTCCTCTTTGCTCTCCAGCAAGGTAGGCTTTATGCCACCATAAACTGGCTGGAATGAGTTGAGCTGGGATTTTTGCTGATTTAAAAGGACACGGTCAGATTGAAAATTAATAACTTCCAAAGTAAAATGAATAAAAAGAATTTCAGGTGCCATACCTGTTCTTGAGTTTTCATTATCAGGATTTTGTAATCCAAGTTGTAAGCATCTTTTCCTACCTCCCGCATAAAGTAGGAAGTTGGATGAGAAGATGATATGATTGAAAAAAGCAATCAAAATTTATGTCAAATGCACAAAATACAGTGCAGTCTACTACCAAGACGATTCAATGTCTATGGCAAACACATTATTGTGGATGTCAGATCCAGGACTGAGCCACCAGATTTTCACTTGAAGATGAAAACCACTCAAAATCCAAAGAAGCCAAAGCGAGCAGAGGGTGAGGCCACTACTTGAAGGCAAGTGAGAGTTAGAAGAGGTTTCCTTTTAGGCTGACAGACTCTCTAATCTTGTCATTGCAATGGTTTATAAAGAAATTAATGAAAAGTCAGATGGCCCTGACCCATACTTTGCTGTCCTTGGAGAGCCTGGTCATAAATCTGTTGGACTAGGTACAAATAAAGATAAAAATCATCCATCAGCAAATGTTACTCATCTCAATATGAAAGAAACTAAATATGAAGAGAGTCCATCTTCCAACAAGAGGTTTTCTATAAAGAAATAAACTAGTCTTCCAGTAGAAATGAGTTTTTCCAGAAGAGAAGAGTGGGACAAAAAGAGAAGCAAAAATGGCATCACAAAAAAAGAAAAGAAAACAAACAAAAAAAGCCACACACACAAAAAACCCCACACACATTTTGGCCAAGATGAATTTGCAAATAAAGCAAGCATAGACATACTAATTTATAGAAATAATGTAGCTTCAGTCATAATGGTCTCAGTGATGAAGACCATGGAATGTCAGGCAAATGACTCAAACATAGCTTGTATTGTGCCAAAAACTTGCTACTGAAGCACTCTAAAGTTTGGTTTCAGACTTAATAGACTCCTCTATGAAAAACTTACATGTCATAGCAGGCCAACTCTTGACTAATTCAGAGTTTGCTTCTTCAGTGAAGCTGACTCTGTTCACCTCTGGCAGTCAGAAGGCTGCAGAAATTAGTGCAAAACCTGGAGGAGATAATGTCTAGCATATGCCTCCGCGAAGACAGGTTGAAGAACAGGTGCAAAGACTCAAAACAAAGGTTTACAGCAACAAGGACTGAAACACTGCCAAAACAAAAAGAAACAACCTGTGCAGATGCAGTGGGTAACCACATTATTAAGCAAGGGTTTACCCTCTGGCATGAAGACCAAAACCAGTACAGCCAATGCTCAAAATCATAACCAGGAAGGGAAGCTGAAGCAAGATCACCAAAGAACATGCCCTGGAGTTCGGAAATTTGGGATGTAGCCAAAATGTAACCAGAGTCATGGACTTGATTTTGATTGCACTGTTGCCCATACAGTGTCATCTAATCTAGCAGAAGAATGCCAACAAAAAGCAACAGAAGGTGGCAATGCTGGCAAAACAGGTCCCACTGCCTTTGGGTTGTTATTACAGGGGTCTCATGATCCTACCTTCCAAAGATTTGCAGAAAGATGTCAGAATCCACCAAAAGAAGCTGAAGAAATAGATTCACAGAAGTCAGACACTGAAAAGCAGAAGCCAGAAAATGATGTGCCCCGTGCGACGTTAATGCTAATCCAGAAGTTAATAAGCAAAAATAGAAGAGGGGTTTTTTTTGTTTGCAAAGTAGAAAGCCAGCCTGGAAATCCAATTATTGATGAAACAAAAACACTGGGAAAAACACTAAGGGACATATTTGTCTTTCAGACACTGAAAAATCCTGTAAAGAGGCCATATCTGGACTGACTAAAATGCTTGCTGATCAACTTGACCTGAGCAGAGGTAGCAGCAGGGTACATTTTATTGTCAGTCTGGTGGATATGGTGCTAAAGCTGTGTCTTATAATAGTTAAATCCAGCAACCCTGAGTCACTTCTGGCAGAGTGGAGGAGCGAGGAGGGTGGCACAGGACCTGTAGGCTCTGAGGGCATGGAAACTGCTGACTCCATGTCTGAAATCCAGTAAAGGTACTACAGGACACAGGGTGGTAGTGGTGAATCAGAATCCTTCTCAGAATGTAACAGCTCTGAGCCCTTTTGCAGCAGGTGATTGCCTCTCAGGCAGATGTGCTTGCTCTCCACTTCTCAGATGGCGATAAGTTAATGAATAAGCAAGGCAGAAATTAGAACGTGACTGGACTTAGTTATTTGGTTGGTTCCCCCCATCTTGCTGCCTTATGAGGAACAAAAATCTTTTTCCTCAAGAAAAGATTTTCTAGACATTTCTCTTTTTAAGCTAGCTCCTGCATAGCAATACTGCTAATCTATAGTCTTGTTACAAAAGTATAAACAGGAAATAAAGACGTACAGAATAATACCGACCTTGAGCTCAGCACAAAGGTGGTTCAAAATTATCTTATATGCTGTATTTCCCACAAATTCAGTGGGTCTAATTTTAAAGGTAACAAATACATTTACTTTCCAAATTTATTACGTAAATTAAGATGTTTACATTTGGAAATGTTCTAATGGCAATGCCATTTAATAAAGAAATATTTACATTATAAACATTGTGAGTTGTTCACAAACATTTTTACTGACGTTACTGAATTGCTATGGATTCTGAGTATCCAAATAATTCAGAACCTCAAATTACTTTTCACTCTATATTTATTATATTTCTTTCAACTTGGACAATGAAGAGCAGTCTGAGTCGTGTTCAGAGCAGCTCTTCACCTCTTGTAATCATTCCGTTTGGCAGCCTCTTACAGAACACAGCCATGGAGAATTCAAGCCTCCAACAGCAGGATGGAAGTAGAGGATTGAGATACATCTGCTACATCCTGCTCACTCACACACACAGACACATATGTGCACAGTCTCTTCAGTTCCCTTTTAAAATAATTGACCTTATCAGTACATCTGGTGTATCACACCTGTATATCACTTCTGGTTTATAGCACACTTCCGTTGTGTTTCTGTTTTTTTGCAGCTTCAGAAACCATCATCAGTGGCATTGGAGAAGGGATACAAAGTGTGAGGGATTTTACAAGCAGTGCTGAAATACAAGAGGGGAAGGCCGTCTGGTGAGGCTGTAGGCAACTCTGTTCAGTTGCCAGTCTTGAACTGGCTGTTCCCTGTCGTGTCCTCACCAGCAGCATGATGCTGGGCCAGCAAAGCATAGCATGCTATGTCAGCCAAGAACTTAGCACAACTCCATCATCTCAGACTCATTTATACAGCCGTGATTTGTAGGAGCTGATATTAGTTGCACTACTCCTGCTTGGCAAACATATGGATTTAGAAAATATACAAAATAGGTGGGGAAGTCAGTATGAAAAAAAATAGTCAGTCGTAAAATCTACTGTTTACCTACCTCCTTGGAGCAAATTTTACATGCTCTTCTTGGCTGTTTCTACCAGAGTTCCTGTCCTTCCCGAGTACCTTTCTTCAGGCAGAGATTATCCCCATGCAGAGGGACCCAAGGTCTTTACCCCAAGTTTTCACTCTTCTTAGAGTCAAGCCCAGGAGATACTGAGTCATTACCAGGTTTGTTTCTCCTCTGTACACACCAAATGCAATACAGCTTGATTCTCCCTCTGTCCGTTAGATAACTGCCCATGAATGGAATGGGGAAGTAGGAGTATAAAAGGAAAAGCAAGCTCCTTGCTCTCTGAAGCAACTCAGGGTTTGCAGCAAACCAGCTTGTCGCTCATGCACTCCAGTCCTTGTCCCCCAGCAAGCTCTATGGTTTTAGCATTTCTCCAACTTTGCTCTTTATCCCCTTCAAAGAATTTGCAAGTTTGAGACTAGTGTCTAAACAACCAGTTTTTTTGTTCTGTACTGTGTAGTCTGTTCTTTAGAAATCTGCACAGTGTCATGAGAAAAATCACGGAGATCCAGGGAGAGCAATTTGTGACAAAAATGTAGGGACTGGAGATTAAGAGTGATTTTATATAATGTGAAAAATAGAAAAAAATAGTATAGTATTGAAATTTTTAGATAATGCCAATAATGAAAAGACAAAAATGACCACTGAGGGCATAGAGTATGACTCAGAAAAAAAAATGAGATTACATACAGTTTCAGGACAGAATAATATAATATTTATAATATAATCTGTAATATCAGGAAAGACAGAATTTAGAATAATGCAAGGCAGCTGTAAAGAAAAAAAAAAGCTGAAATACAAATACATGGTGGAATGCAGAAGACAGGAAAACAACACCAAAAGAGGCCAAGGAGTGACAGTGAACATCAAGTGAGATGTGTTTGCAATACGCTATTATACACTGCATGAAAGCAGAGGGACTATAAGGAAATATGTTAAGGCCTGACTTAGCAAAGTACAAGGCTACCATAGTCCTCAGTTGTACATTCCTACAAGATTGCTCCTTGAATGGTAAATCTAGTCCGAGAAACTACTTTAACAGAGAAATACTGAAATAATGGAGGAAATTTAGAAGATATAAAATTTATAACGGGCTACAAGATGTCGTTTTTTTGGAATAATTAAATTAGGGGTTACAAGACTTCATGAGAATGGACATATAACATGATGTCTGCTTGTGCAAAAGATCTTTAAATATTTAAATAAGAAAGGAATTTGCTTAGAAATGTAATAGAATACATAACTAAAATAACAGAGGTAAATACCAGTAAGTAGTTGTTGTGGTTTAGTCCCAGCTGGCAACTAGAACCACATGGCCACTTGTTTACTCCTCTCCCACTGGTAGGATGTGATAAAAACAGCTTAACAGAATAGAAGAAGAAGAAATAAACAACAACAATAATAACAATAAAAGAATATACAAAGCAAGGGATACACAATACAATTGCTCACAAAACTGATGCCTAGCCTGCTCCTAAACAGCAGTACCCCAAGCAGTAATTCCCTGCCCCAGCCAGCTCCCTCAGCTATATACCGAGCATGACATCATATGGTATCAAATACCCTTTTGGCTAATTTGGGTCAGCTGTCCTGGGTGTGCCCTCTTTCAGCTTCCTGTGAAAACTAACTCTATCCCAGCTGAACCCAGGACAGTAATCACTACCCTTCATCAGGATTTATAACTCTGTACTTCCTAGGTGATCCTGGCCAGTTATTTGTGTTACTTTATGAACACTTACATGGCAGTAGATATACATAAAGGTTACAAAGAAGGTCAGTGAATTGAGAACTAACGTGTTTCTGGTTCTTGCAGCATATTGAATGCATTTTTGCCCACGTTTGATTGTGTTTGCACTACTGTTAAATCTGGAATGACTCCATGGAGTTCAGTAAACAAACTGACTCTCTGCACCCCAAAGGGCTCCTGTGACAGAACTAGGACCATGGTAGAGAGACAGCACGAGTCTTGGGTGACCTGGCCTGTATATTCCCAGGTGGTTCTGCTTCCTACACAGGCATATTTTGCCAACCCAGTATTTCTCAGCAGGAAACTGGCATGGCTTGTTCCAGTACTCATGCTGTATTTTCCACTACTGAAGGCCCTCAGAGAGGATCCTGCACAACGAACTCAGTAAGTGATTTTGTTCAACACACCTTCTCTGTGCTTAATGTGGTGAAGCCCAACATCAGACCCTTTCCATGTGTTCATAAGTTACAGTGATAGAAAGAAAAAATATCAGATAAAATTCCTTTCACAGTGAACAGGAAAAGTTGCATGGAGAAAAGCTCTCTGCACAGCTGGAGGACCACACAGATCAACCTCATTTGCCAAATTATAACGATGATCTCATTTCAGTGCATGATGTAGTTAAAACAGGGAGGTCTAATTAAAGCTTGCTTTGGATGGAGAAATAGTGTCAAGTGCAGGGATAAGTGGAAGGATTGGTTTACTCTGTGGCTATCATCTTAGCAGAGCTAAGAGACAGACTTCTCAGACTGTAGGTTAGTTCCTTTGGAAATATTATCTTCCGCTTCCTTCCAAATGGACAAGTAAGAGCTGTCAAGAGTTAGAAAAGGACACAGCAATCACAAAGAGAGTATTAGAGGCCAAGAGAACCAAACTAATTTTTACATTGGGTAACAGGACATCTAACTCCTGTGTGTAAGTACAAATAAGTTCACTATGGGAGTCTGTAGATCTCACACAGAGCAAACACAGACTTTCCCATTGCTTCCACCAGCTGACATAAGGTCTTTCATGAAGTCATGGTGTGCTTGGACTTGTCGTTATGGCAGGAGCTGCTGAGTGTGCCACTGACAGAATGGAACTTTGTGTTAAAGAAAACATCTGAAACAAAATTATTGCTTCTAGACTCTGAGGAAATAGAGGTCTCAGAAATTAATATGTTGTTTTTCTCTGTAACTAGGTTAAAAAGGTGCTGCCAAAAGTACACCGAGTGGGGTGTAGTGTTTCTGTCGTCTCTGTCTACCTACATTCTAAAGTTCCTCGCATAAGCAAGGGTCTGGAGTTTGATTTGATTGCTTTTATCAAGTGGAAAAGGAATTTTCCTCAATGGCTTTAGATCTCCTTTTGAACAGACAGGTAGGGATGGCTTGTAGCCAACGCAGGTAAAAGAGACTAACAATTTGTAAGAACTGAAAAACTAAGAGATTGTCAATATCTGCATTCATGGGGTTTTTGACCCATGCTCATTTCTATGATCTCATCACCTGAATTCTTCCCCACTTACTTGCCTAGTTTTTTCTTCCAACTAATCTCAGAAATTTTGAATATCCAGCATTGATACAATTCTGTGTCCATAGAACCCAGTAAGAGGAATTTTACTGTTTACTAATGTCAGTGAATCAAGACCTTGCTCAGACTTTCTTACTATGCATAAACTAGGGAGGGGTAAAAGGGTGCTTGTTACGTTACTCACTCTGTTGGAAAACAGTGTTCAGCCAGTTCATCATTAGGCCATATCTGTAGAGGTGGCTGTTTGTCTCCAGGTGAAGCTTCAGGGACTCAACACCAAAGCTATTTCCCAGGGCAGGTGGTCAGTTTAATTTCTAAACACTTCTAGCCAAATTTTCAGTGGAGGTATAAATCAACTGGTAGACTGTTAACATGAGTGCTGGGGGATTTATTTGTGTGCCTCAGTTGCAGCAGCAGCAAACCTGAATTTGAAAGTCCCAGCTGAACTGCATCCATTACAGTGGTGCTTTAAACACACCAATCTAATTCACTATCCTCAATCAGCCAGGAGACTCCTTTGTAACATAAATGATTTCCAGGCTTTGCTTTCCCACTGAGGGTACTATTTCAGATTATATTTCCCCAAGTATGTTAGTATGCATTTTCCAAGCTGAACCCTGTTTTATTTTTGGCCTGCATTTCAAATACCTGTGTTTTACTTCTCTGTCATCTCTCATTTGCAGTTCTTCACCTCATATGTATATTTTCTTAAACTTTAGTTTGTATATAAATGGATTTAAAACATTATTGCACACCTTCCCAAGTTTAGCATGTTCTTGGCTAATGCTCCTTTCTGTTTGTAAGCACAGAATCAAAGAAGATAAATTTACAGGAGACCTGAAAAGGTCTTCTGGTCTATTCCCCTGCTCCACCATAGCATCAGTGCTACCTAAATTGTTCCTAGCAGACATTTGCTTCGTACCTGCTTAAAAGTCTCCAAAATTAAAAATTCCATTATTTCTCTAGGCAGTGTATTCTGTCCTGTTCTATAAACCATCCTCACCAATAGAAAATGTGTCCCAGTGTTTAGTTTAACTTTCCCCTGAAAGACTTACAATGGCTGAATAATCACCATGTTGATCCTTTGTCTTCACCAGTTTTCATTCCAGTGTCTTCTTTCAGATTGACCAGAGACCAGAAATCTGTGCTCCCTTAAAGATATGATTCTGAGTTATTTTCAGTGAGAGCGAAAGAAAGGAATATTACCCATTTCTTAGCAGTTTCATTATTATTTGCTTATTTGTTTGTTTTCCAGGTTTAGCTTGAGAGTGGTCCATAACAAAAGAGGATTTCAGGAGAGATCTCAAGGAGAAACTTTGACTTGCCATTTAAAAAAGTTTAGCGGCACAGCAACTACAATAGCTAATAGCCACATAGAGACATCTTAGGAAACATTTTACACAAAAGACACAGTGAAAGCAGATTCTAAGAAATTTCAGTTATATTTGGCAGTGCAGTGGGTGTAGGTCAATTCTTGGATTTTTGTTTTAAAGCAGCAGTTCACTGTGGGTAAAGGGAGTCAGCCTGACAGACGTGGTGACTTCAGCCTGCAGCCCTGCGGACCAAATACCTTTTGGAAAATAGAGTGGGGTTTGCATTCATCTGACTGCTCCTCCAGATCCCTTGGTGAGTGTCACGTGCAGACTGATAAATTCATTATTATTGCCTTCATGTCCTTTTCTTCCTGGTCTTCTGACCCCAGAACACTATGAAGAATGAAAAATGTTTTGTGTCCACAGCCTTTGGTCACTGAGCATGTTACTGCAACCATCTTTTTGCTTAATGTGACTCACTGAATAGCCATTGGTTGGTGGCAACTTCTGGTAACTAGGGGCCTCAATTGGATCTCATCCAGTCTCTCGCAGACCAATTCAACACTCAGAGAGACAGAGCAATCTTTCCATCGACTTTAAAAAGCATTGGCTTTGGCTGTCTCCATAGACTTCACCTTCTATCACAATATTCTGAGCTACTTAGCTGTCACTGGTAACCTTTTAGAGTCTTTCTATCACTTAGTCACAAGTAAAGCTGAAGACTTCATCTAAAAATGCCTGGAAATTATATTATAATTTTATCTTAACCCATAAATCCATAAATATTTCAGACTGGTGTGTTGCTGAAGACAGTCAGGCCCCAGGCACGCCAGAATGTTTTAAGCAGGATTACATTAGCACAGGTCAAAGATGACCCCTGGAGGACTAATAAATGCTGGCATAACTGTGCTGGGTTTATAGTTGTGCTGGGTCTTTAAGAAGAGATTCCACTGCCTTTAACCAAGTGTCTTACAGGTTCAAATTACTAAATGCTCTTTTGGAGTTCATGAACAGGGAACCAAGGTTGGCAGATAGCCGGTGAAAGGCAGGGTGGTATTAGCAATAGTTTTCTTACTGGGGCCAAGGGAAAGCTTTGTTTTTTCCATCTGAATGGCAGGAAACTACATGCACCAGCTGATCTCAGTGTCTGTCTGTGTTCAACTTCTCTTCTACAATTTGTTTATTCCCTTTTTTCACTTTCTTCCTTTCAGGCCAGTTTTTCTCCCTATCTTTTCTGCTCATTCATATTCTGTTACTCATATCTCTTTTCACTCCCACCTGCATTCTTTCACCAATTGATTTGGTTATTTGTTATAATCTATTTTTTACATGTCATTATTTCAATTGCATTAGCACCAACAGGCTGAACTAAGACTGAGTTCCCATTGTACAGTTAAAATGTTAGCAACAGGCAGTCCCCACTCTGAAGATATACTTTGAGTGGGCAAGAAAAGAGAAGCAAAATGAATTTCCCGAGGTTCTACAGCAGGTCAGCGTCAGAGCAGAAATTAGTGCTGAACTCTCTCAGCTTGGTCTCCTGAGTCTCAGCCTAGTTTCTGTCTATCATATCTGTTATTTTCTTCCTCTTTTTGTGTGTGAAAGTACATATTTTGTTCTTGGCAGTCTTGATCATCTGTCCATGCAGGACCAATCAGGGAATGGTAGGCAGAGTTTTTGTGTTATTAATAATGTTGTCTTCCCACACCTTTTCCCGGAACTTTATCCCCAAAGTTGAGGCACCTCCTGGGATTTGTGTGTAAAAGTGCTATGCCATTTCTGCTTTTGCTCCAAAGCCTTGATACACTTGGTGCACTGTATGAGCAAGGCTGAGTCTCAAAGTTGAACTTGTCCACTGATTTTTGAGCAAGTTTGTAAGCTTTTAGCACTCTCTGGAGGAGGAGAGTCTGAATACTTTCTGCTCCTTAAGGTGTGTCATAGCTGCTTTATGTAAGGCGTTTGACACAGGGACAAGAAGAGACAATACAACTTACGCTATTTAAATACCTTGGGTTCGGCTTGCTTAACCACAAAGTAGATGCTCTGAGCCCTTGTTACAACCAGTCTTGTTGACAAAATGTCACTGAACCTGGCCTACTTAACCCCGTTTCTCACCTCACAATACAGTTGTAACACCAGCCATTCCTCCACTTACTACAGCAACTGGGAAAACTCAGGAATTAACACATTTCTAGAATAAATTGTCTCAGAGATGTGTTTCCCTTTGAGAATGAGAGGTGAAATTATGTTCTTAACCTCTTTCACCTTGCCTTTGCCACCTTTACCACCTCAGCTTTTGATGGTAACTGCAGGCATACTTCCAAGAGCTCATGTGTGAAATAACCAGGGAGGTCCAAACAAAAAAGCACCTTCACAAGATTAACCCTGAGAGATTTTCCCCTCTCCTTCCTCCTTCTTCCTAAATATTCTCCTCACTGGATATAAATGTAGGGTATTATCACTTCAACAGTCAACAGGCTAAAAAAAAGCCTCAATTTTCAGTCACTTGAACAAGTGCTTGTTTAAATGATCCTTTTCCAGATCTGTGGAAAGAAAGCTAAACTTATAATCTGTAATTTTGTCAAAGTCAATCTGGGCCATACTAGCATCTAGGAAAGCAAAACAAAGAAAATCCCCAAACCCAGCACACAAGCTTATTTGAGTGGCAAACCAAAGACATAAAATCAAGAAAGAATCTCTGTGGATGGTTTCCTCTGCACAGAAAATCTTGAGCTTTGAGACATTTTGACAAGCCAAATGCTGGGTTTGTCTGATTATAGGTGCTGTTGTCAGTAGATTTATTTTGTGGATCTCTTTAGAGATTAACTCCAGTTCCGAGGTTTTGTATTTTGATGCAGGGCGCGTTTTGTATTTCGATTGCGTATGTGTTGGAGATATTCATTAGGCTTTCAGAAGGATATTCCATAGCTGTAAGCCTTTTAAATCACATACAATGTGTTTCTTATTTCCCTATGGCATTCTGCTTGCATCTGCTTGGTATGTGGAACGTCCAGGCCAGCCACATTTCAGTGGACTGTTTGTCTCCCAGTGATGGAGCACGTGGCTGATAATACAGGGACATGTAAGCATTCATGGTGCTTTTCTTTTGAAAGCACATGCCTAGTGTTTAACACAGTCAATACTTTTAGGGACACAAACAAGACAGAATTGTCCTCTGTGCCCAAGAAGAAGAGAAAATATTGGAGCATTTGTTCTTGCGGAAACTTCACATTTAAGGTTCATAGAAAATAGACTTGAAATTCCTCCTCTTAAGGCAACGATGAGGATTCACAAAGAATGTTGATTATGTTTGCTAGTTTATTTGCTAGCAAAAACCCTGGATCTTTCTTGGTGGCTACAATATCAGTGCATTCCTGCTTCACTATGAAATAGTTTACTGATGGCTGCAGCAGGCAAGCAGGGCAAAGCCTGAGGACAGAAAAGCTGTAAGAATATGTAAGAGAGAAATCCTCCTGTTCTTCCTTTTTTTTCTTTTTCTGCACTCACCACAAAGGAGCAAGGAGAAAAGCCTAAGACATGAGAGCTAGGATTCCTTAAATTCCCCGAACACCACGCAGCTGCCTAAATACCCTTGCGTCTACCAAGTGTTTTCCCACAGGTCACTAAGCATCTGAACATCTGCTGCTGGATAGATGTACTTCACTCCTTTCCCTAACCAGGGTGAGTGCGTTGAGCCCTGGTTAAGCTCTGTTAGTTTCCACAGGAGCTCTCCCTGTGGTTCACTTGCAGAGTTGAGTATAATCGATGTTTTCAGAGCATGATTCCTAGGTGAGGCTCCACACACAGAAGCCAGAAAAGGAGTTTCTTTCTTTGCCTCATGCTGGGCACTTGGATGAAATAGTTAGCATCCAGAGTCAGATCTCCCTTCAGTCCAAGCACATGTGTATTCATTTCTCCAAAGCAGATGGTAAATAGTCGGGTCAACAACCTCAGAAGAAGAGACTAAGACAGCCTCCTTTCCACAGATAGCTCTGTGGTTGGATGTTCAGTGCAAAGGCAGTAACCATATCACATGGAGCAAGGACTGAATCTGAACCTGGCATAGGCTGTTCCTCTTATAGAAGGTTGTACATTGCAAGTAAGAACTTTCTTGGCTCAAGAACAAAGCTCCAGAAGAAAGCTTGTTGGTGGGAAGTCCAAACAGAGATGGATGCTCTTCCATAGAAGACTAGCATTATGCCACCTCCCATTTATTGGTGACAACATAGGTGTTTCCCCTAGTTTTTTAGGGTGCTGTGTTTTGGTATGCCTGACTCTACACATGTATTATTTTCTGGGTGCCTTGCTCAACCAACGACTCTGATTGAATGCTTTGGGTGTCTAAAAGCTATGAATCTTCATGGATCTAGCAGAGAAAGCTTGCTTACGGGACAGGGTAGACCTGCGAGAAGAATTCCACAGAGTTAACAAGACAGCTGTTCTCTCTGCCTTCCCTTTTCAGCAGTTTCCAGTTTTATGTAAAAGGGATGTTGGGTGTATATTCTGGTGTTTCCAAAACTAAGACATTTAGTGAGACAGAGACTCAGCTGCATTAAGCCAGAATGCTCCATAAAAATAGTGGATGTCACTAAGGAACTGCCATGATTTTAGTCTTTTTAATGCTTATTAACGTTATTCAAAGATTAAAAATTCCCAATATCATGCTTTTAAATGGGGAAAACTGCAGTGTTTTAGTAACTCAGAATCTTAACAAGACATAACTGTACCCATTTTGCTTCCCCACTTAAAATTTTGCATGGCATGATGGAGCAGGAGGCGCCATCAAATGGGCTCAGTATCCCCTTTCACAAATAAAGTGTGTACAAAGTGTGTCAGCATTTCAACTGGGGCCCTTCTCCTGAAGGCCGTTAATTAGTGCAGAACGCAGACTTCAGTTCTTTTGCCAGGGTAGATGAAAATGATTTTGGAAGACAGCCCAGACAGAGGAATTTGTCATAGGTTAGAACTGTTCCAACTCTAAGAACCAAGTGTACGGCTTATGCAAATCACTTTGCTAAACACAGATTCTGTGTTAACTTTTTTAAGGCTTTTTCTTTGACTAGCAATAAGAGCTCACTTGCCAGATCTTGTCTGAAATTAAAAAGAAGTGATTCCTTCTCTGCACCCAAAAAAAAAAAAAAAAAGAAAGAAAAATGTTTCTAGTCTAAAACATGTCAAGAAAGAGCTGGGATGTAAGAATAAGGCAAATGTTCATAGGAAGTAGAAATGGAAAAGCCCAATGACATCATCGCTCCATCTGCCCAGAGCCGTCAGATTCCTCAGTACAATGTGCTCCACAGTGCATTGAAGATGAGGCTGGAAGAAGCACTGAGCTGTGTCTCAGACTGCACTGAAGAAATGGCTCCACAAATTGAATGTCAGACCGTTTTCATGATAACTGGCAGGTGCTGCCACCGTTCCCTCCAATAAACCTATTCATAGCACATAAATCTGAATGCAGGTATGTCTGGCATCTGTTTCAAATTGTTAATGCTGAATTTTGTCGACCGTTATCAAGTTTTTTGGTGCTTTAAAGTTGCTGGTTAGCATTTAAAGCTCTATTAAGTAACAGTGCTTAACTGTTGCAGTGGTTTGTTTGGGTTTTTTTCCGAAGTCCAGCACCAGCAAAATTTCAGAAATGCCTTTTTTATACTCTTAGAAAGGCAGTGTGAAGAGAAAGAACTTTATGCAGATTTGGCGACAACTCTGTGATGGGGCTTTAGAGGAATGTTGTCTTAGTTTCTCTGCTTCCCGTGGTATTTTCTACTGGAAAGGTTAAGTATTTCCTTCTTTCCTGCTTCATCCTTCACAGATCAGCCAAGATCTGAAGAGAAAGCTCCAGCTACATCAGTGACGCCATGTTTTGTCACAAGGTCCTATTAGAGTAATGTGAACTTGCCCCATCCCTTGCCACATTTAAGCCATTTCAGCTGATTGAATTTACAGGCATTTCAGGCAAATAAAACATAGGTACAGACTGCTGCTGCAGATTAAAAGAAAAAAAAAAAAAAGAAAAAGACATCAGTTTCTGCCTTCTGCAAAGAAAACATGTTGTTCAGAGAATAAGCTGCATTTCCAGTAGGATATCTGAAGATGACACAAAGCATTTCTAGGAGTTATGCATGTTTCTTTCCATGGCAATTGAATGCCTTTCTCTTGCTCGCTCCCACACCTGCCCAAATCTTTAGCTTCAGTTCAACAGAGTGGCTGAGAACAGCCACTGACGTCCTTCCCCAGACATATAAATGTAAAAAAACCCCTGAGGCCCAATTGTATCTGTCATTTCTACCAACACTCGTGGGCTGCCGAGGCTGAAAACAATCCTCCCCCGTCCTGTACCAGGACTGTGCAGTTATTGTTGTTCTCGCTGTTTTGTCCTGTGGCGATGCCCTCGGGATCCCCTGCATGGAGCACAGAGAGACAGGGAGCAAAACCCAGCCTGAGCTGTGAACTGCTTGTGAATCACTTGAGCAGATAAACACGAGGGAGGACTTGATACTCATTATTTCCATTTTGCAGGGGCCAGTGAGCTGCTTGCCCAAAGGCACCTGGAAAGCCTCTGGCAGAGCCAGGAGCTGAGCCTGGAGCTTGTAGGTCCCAGACAGGTCTGCTGGCCAAAGGAGTCATTGGTGTCTCCTAGAACAGCTCCCGCCTCTCGGGTGTAAGGCTGCACCTCCCTGGGAAGCATGTCTCACAGCCCTGGCCCTGGTGGGGACACAAGTCAGTGGGAGTTGGGCTGCAGCATGAGACTCTTCATGGTATCTTCCAGCCGCCTCTGGCAGCTCCATGGAATTCCCTCAGCCTGGGCTGAGGTGATCAAGGACAGTTATCTACATCAGGGCTAGGCTTCTGGAAGACTAGCTTTCCTGTGTCAACAGCAGCCACCAGGTCCCTCACATCCTCAAGGAGAGCATGGGTGCATCTTCATTTCCTAGCCAGGCCAGGTCAGCTGCCATTTCCGACCAGATTGCACAGTGTGATCAGACTTTCCAACAACCTGAGCAGGTGGCTTCTCTCCTCTCCTGCCCCTGTCCAGCAGGGCTCCCTACAAGCTGCTGTTTGCAGTGAACACTCCACCTTTCCCTCTTCCAACTCCTGCACCTTCGCTGGTGTTGTCTCACCTCTCTCCATCACCAGTGCTCCTTTCCACTTGCCCCGTAACCCCTTCTGCATAGCATGCAATGGCATTCTGGGCACTGTGGTGGTTACTTTGCGTGTATGCTGATGTTGCTGTGGAGAGAGCGCAGACTCCCTGCCTCGCTCTCCTGGCCTTGTCCATGATTGCAAGCTCTCCATCACTGGGGCAAAAGCCTTCCCCATTGCACCAAGACAACATCTGTGCCTTAATCTCCTATGCTTTTTCCTTTGAGGACAGGCTGAGAGAGTTGAGGTTGTTCAACCTGGAGAAGAGAAGGCTCCAGGGAGTCCTAATTGCAGCCTTTCAGTACTTAAAAGGGTCCTGTAAGAAAGATGAGGACAGACTTTTTTAGAAGGGCATGTTACAACAGTACAAGGGGTAATGGTTTTAAACTAAAAGAAGGGAGATTCAGGCTAGACATGAATAAGATATTTTTTACAATGAGGGCGACAAAATACTGGCCCAGGTTGCCCAGAGAGGTGATAGATGCCCCATCCCTGGAGACATTCAAGGCTGGGCTGGACGGGGCTCTGAGCAACTTGATCTAGTTGAAGATGTCCCTGCTCATGGTAGAGGGTTGGACTGGATGACCTTTGAAGGTCTTTTCCAACCCAAACTATTCTATGATTGTAAGATTCCATGATTCTATCTCTACTCTGGTCTCATTTTACAGCATATAAACTTTAACTTCCCCCTTTTTTTCATTTTCTTTTCTGCTGTTCTTCAACTTGACGCCTTGTGCATATCTGATACTTGTGTTAGTCTTTTGTACTTTCTATTTATGATCTGCTTATGGTTTAATTCCTATTATGTCTATTTGGTTCCTATATAAAGTGAAGTTTATTGTTGGGGCTGATCCAAAACTGGAAGGAAAATGTCATCGCTTTTTTTTCTCCCCATCAAAATCTGAGGTTTCGCATTCAGCTCTCTGAGTGGGTGAGAGTTTTGCTATTTTCAGAAACATTTTAGTCAAAACCTCCAACTCTGTTGTCCAACAAAATCTGAATTCATGCTGAAAGTTCCAGCCAGCTCTGCTCTACTGCTGCAGTTCTAAAATGATGTCACTTTGTGGACATTTCCTAATAAATAGTTGCCAGTTTGGGGGGGAAACTCCATTCTCTTTAAAATGATTGCCTGCCCCATAGAGTACATCTCACACAATAACAATAAGATGCCTAAAAGAAACCGGAAAGATGCCCCAGGTTCAACAGACCTGAATTTTGAGGGGAATTTCAAGACTGGTAAACTCTGTCAATGGACAGAGCAAGGCTCTTTGCAAGCAGTGTGTATTCTGTTCCCTTTGCTAGCTATGCACATTTAGCATAGGGAAAACATTTTGAAATGTCCTTGTTAACAGCACTCAAAAGATGAAGCTGAACTTCTCAAGAGGCAACAACAGCAAAAGCAGTACAAGTTCGGAGTGATTTTACAGCTTACGTCACGGGTAAAACCTGCTTTTCTGCTGTGTTCATAACCTTGCTTCACTACAGGGTGGCTGAGGTATCCAGAAAATGGTCTGGGAAGACAGCTCTTAGCACATGGCAGCATCATTTTGGGGTATGCCACAATGAGCTGAGGAGGATTTTCTCACCTCATGGCTTTGAACTTCATCTCTATACCTCCTTGGCCTGTATTGCAGCTCTCAGTTCTAAGGATCAGAGCTGGACATCCCACATGTCAAGCATAAAAAACGACATTACTGGTAGATACAAGCACACAGGCATTGCACAGTGGATCATTTTAATAAGCGTGTGTTGCTCTGCACCCTGTTTCCAAGAAGACCAGAAGAAGTGAGGACCTTAAATCAGGTCGTAACAGTTGCAGGTATTGAGGCAGTGAGCAGTAAGCATGTAAGGTATGATGTCTTCACTGCTTTTCCTGATTGTGGAAAAAAAAAGTGTGTGATACTGCTCACATGCATAATGCTGAGGAGATCTGACCATGACAACAATGAAAGACCCAGCTTATCACTATAGTACACACTGAATTTCATGAAGGTGCTCAATTGCCGTTGTTTTCTGTGGACTAGATTATTTTCTTAAACCTTTAGAGTGCTCTGCCAAACTGAAGGACCCAAATCACACTACTGAGGTTTCCAAAAGATACAGTAAGAGCGCTTGGCCTAGAGTCCTAGTGAACCCACTATTCCTACCTATAGAAGTGACTAGAAGAAACCCAAACCTGATCACAGTCTTTGTCACACGAGGCTCTCATCGGGCACAGACCGCAACATCCCAGCTCTGCATTCTGCACGCAGCTCTCGTGGCAGCTGCTTACAACAACAGGGGCTCTATTCTGTCTTGCCCAGGCAGGAAAACAGAAGCATAGTGAAAACATAAGCTACTCAGACAAGATTAAATGCAAGCCATGTAGTGATGAACACCACAAGAAGCATTCAGGTTTCCATTCTCGGGTCTGTGCCCTGCTGCCTCGAGTAGATGCCACTCTGGCGCTACTGAGCTCATCTCCACCTGTATGCCCATTTGTGTGTTCCTCCTCCCCACTACAGATACAGAAATATGCTGGAGTCCAACCTGAGCTCAGCTAGCAGAGATGTCTCAGTAAATCTATGAGCAGACTTGCAGCTGAATGCAGGGACAGCAGCATTTCCACCACTGCTATCATAAAAAAAGGCACTAGGACGTACCTCAGTGTTGATTGCAGAGCTCAGGCAGTTCATACCAGGCCTTGATCTGAGTAACTGTGCTTTCCTCTAAATCCAAAACCAAAGTCATTTTGACAAACAAGCAGAGGGGTCAGGAGGAAAAATTTTCATTAAGGCAGAAATTTTTAGGCTACTTGAGACTCCAGCTTTTATGCAGAAGCCATTAACAAGTAAATGCATTTTATATGTCTGATCTTTGCAAATTCTGTCCCAAGTCAGCACAGGACTGTGATTAATTGCAAGGTTTGCATTGCATAGTCTGTCTTGTAACAGTTGGAAGGACAGTCTTTTCCCTTGATAGTGCCTGAGTGTCAGGTTCAGGAAGCACATCTAGATTTGGTGGCCATGCCTTCTCCTCTGACTGAGATTAGCTACCATCTGGCAATGCTTCAGAGAATAACATTTCCCTGTTGTCACTTCCTTTGTCTGATGGTCTGTAACATCTGACCTCTGCTTCACAGGTCATGGCCTTCACCTCCTTTTTTTTCCAATAGGAATAACGACAGCAGGGTTAAGTTTATATGATACCTCTGGTAAGTGCTACTTGTGAGCACTGGGCTTTTGCAGTGCTCCTCCTCTCTTTGATGCTAAAGTTTCTGTTTTGACCTCCTTGCAGCATTAAATCAGACTGCCCTATCTGCCACCAATCTGGCCCCCTGGTTAGCGGGGTCTGCACTTCTGTTTCTCTCTTCAGACTCATGACTTGTGAAAATCCAGAGCTGAAGGTGTACATCAGTTGTCTTCTGAAAAGATTTTTTTTTTCTTTTCCCTTAATCAGAGCCTTAAAATCTCTCTCTCATTCAATTATATAGCTCTTATTCCTTGCTCTATGTGTAACTGATGGACTAAAGGGCCACCAACCATCAAAGCAAGAGACAGTCTTGGCTCCAAAGCACTTCCTCTCCAGTGTCAAACAGAGGACATTTTCCATTTTTGTTTATAAAAGGACTGAATTCCACAGCAAGACGCCCATCAGCTACTGTGAGAACAAAATTTCTTGTTAAAGGACCTCCCTAAATTCATGGCAGAATGTTCTGGCAAGACAAGTATGGAGCCCTAAACTCCTGAATGTCTGTCTTGTCTTGTAGCAGCACAAGTACATCCTTCCTTATATGAACCCTGCACCAGCATCACTGACAAGAGGAGCATTTCCACAACAGGGTCTGCCATCCTCTTCCGCTGTGACTTTCCCTACCACTGTGCAGTGTCTTCCCATTCTTATTACACAGGCTGAGAAGCTCAAGCTGAAAAAGTCTTCTGCATTGAATTTAGGGCCCACATAAACGGTAAGCTTGACAGCCTTGGAAGCAAACATCTAGCCACATATGAGAGGTATAGACATGGGAACAGGAATACAAATGCTCCTTGCATGAACCTGGCAATTCCTGGTCCTCAGGTGCAAGATCTCCCTGTACAATGATATCATTCTACTTTCTGTGGCCATTCAGGCATGTGATTTTGAAGAAACCAGACAGATGCTGGTGCTCTGCTCCCCCTGGAAATCAGTTCAGATCAGACTCCCAAGGACTTTTTGGTCCCTTAACTGCCCCAAGTGGCAAGAAGAGCTGCTGAATGCGTTGACAGTTCAATGATATATCTGCTAATATCCTGGAAACCAAACTGTGCGAGTCCCACAGCCATCTCTTGCCAGTCCCTGCCACTGCCTGGGATCACAGAGCATAAGCAACTCATAAGCTCTGCAAGCATGTGGCTTCACCCCGTGGCCAGCAGCAAGGCTGTGATGATGCTGGGATGGCTGAGTAAACTGAATCCCTACCTCTGGGAGGAAGCAAGGCTGGAGAGATGAGAGCAACCATCCCCAGGTCAGCCTGGGAGGGAGCTGCAGGCCCAGGCGTGCCCCAGCCTGTGGTGGAGCAGGGAACCCTCAGGAAAACCTCTGTCTCTGATTTCCTCCCAGGACACCTCTTCCCTGGCTCTCCGAGGCATGGTTAGCTGTCGTGCTGCTTTCAGTCATGTGGAGATTTTAGTGTGAGATTCCTGGCTGGGAAAGGTTGGAAACTCCTCAGGCACCATTCGCCGCAAAGATGCATTTAACAAGTATGGCCAGATAGTGCTGTCACTGTGATCAGAGGCCACATCAGGCGCAATTTCCTTTCTAGGCTCCTTTCAGCCTCATTTCTCTGATAGAGCTATGCAAGTGCCACGTAGTCCATTAAAACCAAAACAAAACAAAAACTAAAAACCCCAAACAAACACACACACAAACCCAAACGAAAACAAACAACAACAAAAAAAGCATCAGTTTGGACAAGATAAGGATGTATTTGCCTCAAGAATCAGCAATAACATCATTAGCACTTTCCAGAACTTGTACCATTGTCCTGGGGATGACAAGAGTAAAATTGTTTGAGTGCTAAATTTATGGCAGAATAATGTGTTCAAGAGTGAACAAAAACAAAACAAAACAAAAACAAAACAACCAACCAAACACACACATAAAACAAACAAAAAACAAACCGACAAACAACAACAACAACAAAAAACAAGTGTTCTCACTGCTGTTACTGCTGGCTGGTAGATGTTTTGCATTTAATTCCCCGTTCTCTCTCATTGCTAGGAGCTGGGCTGGAATACTGCTGCTGCTTCCCATTTGGCTGGAGAGGGGAAGTCTCTTTCAGGCATCCTTCCTTATTTTGGAAGTATCACCCAAATTATTACTGAAGAGGCTTTTAAAATTGTAAAGGTTTCAAAACGAAACTACGTCCAGTAATTTCAACAGGTGTGAAGTAGCTCGAATTGAATTTTTGGAAGCAAAGGAAAAAAAGAAAGAAAAATATATATTATTCCATTCTTAACGTTCTGAAACAACACCGTTATTTTCCACACTTGACCAACGGTGTCCACCCCTCTCCAGCATCTTCCCCGAGCGATCGGCTCTTGGCCGACCCAGGCAGCCGAAGCCCGGCTCCCCGGCGGGCCGGGCGCTGGTGGTGCCGGCAGAGGGCGAGCGCGGATCGCCGCAGCCGTGGGACGGAACCGCAGCCGTGGGACGGAGCCGCAGCCGTGGGACGGAGCCGCCAAACCCGCCGCCTCCTCTCGGCCCCGCAGCTGCCGCGGGACGGAGCCGCCGCCGCCCGGCCCCGCCGCCCTGGGCGTTTGGTTCCTGCGGGGATGGGGGTACCGGCAGCCCCGCACCTTCGGTCCCCGTTCCTGCCCGAAATCGCAGAGTGACACATACATTATATATGTAGCCGCCTCCAGCCGGGGATGGATGCCCATCGTTGACATTACACCTGGCAATCTGCGGGTTTAAGCTACCTGGTCAGCCTTATCTTTGTCCCTGAGCGTGTTTGGGGACTTAGCAGCTGAAAAAGAGAATCAGATTGTCCCGGCTGAATCTCATTCCCAGCAAAGCAGAGCACTGGCCTCGGCAGGGCCCTCTGGCTACTACTGTAGTACCAACTTTTCTATCTTCTCTTTTCCGTCTGTTTTTGCTCCTTCTCTGCTTTCACCTACCTGCTCAAACCTGAGCTGCTGCGACAGATTCTCTTCTGCAACAAGCCTCCCTTCAGCAGAGGACCAAAGCATAAAATGGCTTACCTTTCTTGAAGGGCTCCTTTTTGCTGCCAGAAGGACTGGGGGAACTTCAACAGAGAAGGAAGCCCACTGTTTTACGACTGCTTTAGTCCGATGTCTCAGAGCGTTGACTGGCTTTACGTACAGGTCAACCAGACATGCAAAACTGCTGGGATTGCGTATGAGTAACGCAAGCCATGCAAAGATTTACTTGTCATCTTAGCTAGGGAATGACCACTTTAAGATACTCACGTATGTTGAACACAAGATCCCTTTTTACCATTATGGATAATAAGACATTTTCTCTGTATGTCCAAGAACCTAGAAAACCCAGGAGAAAATAGTCCAGGGCATCTTTCTTTGGACTTGGCAACTACTTTAACACTCAGAAGTTAACCACACAGCTAACAGAAGAATGTGCAGTAATTCATTTTTAATGATCATTTCCTGGGTGTGGTAAGTGGTTTTGTCGCTTTAAATTCTTATGCAAATAAAATCAGGCTAATCTTCTTAAATAGGTAGCTGTAGCTGTGTCAGCCTATTCTGAGCTGGCAGGAGAGCTGCATAATACTTGGAATTCTCTAAATTGTTCATGTCAGTGGGATATCAACAATCGGCACAATAATAATGATAATAGGCATGTGTTTGCTTGCAAAGAAATTATTGCATAACTAAGGGCCTCATTAAGGGTTTTCAATACCTCAGAAGAATGCCCCTAACTTTCTGATTGTTTTCATCCTATTAATACCAACATCACACAAGCCACTCCCCAAGAGGCTTATAACAAGCATGTTGTTTTAATCACTGGTTAGTTAGGAAATTCAGATGCAGCAACATATTTGAAATGAATTAACAATGCAGTTATGTCTGGAGTCCTTTGATTAACAGAGAAAAGTGCCTGCTTTGCGACTGCCATCTCTCCAAAGTAATGTCATTCCAGTGTCCTTGGATGGTGCAACAACACTCCTAATGTGATTCCAGGTAGAGGAGCAGTAATTGTAAAATGTAAACCTTGTAGTAATTTCTACAAGATCCTGCTAAAGAAAGTGAACGGTACCAACACAGCCACACCCCAGCAACACAGGAAACCAAATGACAGCTCTGTGGCACTGAGGGAAGATCACCCACATCAACAAGTCCAGAGCATCCCAGTCACAAGCGTCCTGCAGTCTTGAGAAGTTCCAGGGAGTATCCATGCCCACAGCGCATGTCACAAAATGCTCCATCACTCAAAACAGTCTGAAAGCCTTTGCCACCAAACCTACTGTGCCACAGGAGAAGAGACAGAGAGATGAACAGCATGGCCAGATTTCCAAATCACCCTCTTACAGGGGTTTTATTAGGTGAAGATGCCCAGATGACAGGGTAATCTGAAGCACGTTGACAGCCCTCAGGACTACTTCTACACTTCTGAGGCTAGAGTCTCTGCACACAGTCGTAAAATGGCTGCATGATTATATGAGGCAGGACTGAGATCTGCAGGGCTGGATCTACTTTTCCACTTGTGGGCCCAAAGCCTGGGTCTTTAGCTTTTCTTGAGATGGCAGTAGATAATAAAGGAAGCCAACCACAGCCCACGCTGCAAAGCAAGGGAAACAAAAACAACACAATAATCCCTGCCAATGTGACCTACGGCAAAATTCCTTCCTGACCCTAGACCTGGCGATCAGGTTTAACCCAAGTATGTGAGCCACACCTGCCCACAGATACTTGAGAAATTTTCCAATACTACTACAAGCATAAGCATGCTTGTCTAGCCTCCTTTTTTCCAGCCAGGGCACTGTTGGTGCTTCAAAAAGTGAAATTAAACTCTACAGTGTAGGTCATGAATCATGGCAGTTGTGAAGATGATTTCTTCCTAGTTCTTCAAGCAGCCAGCAGAAGCACGAAGCAGGTGACTGACACAAGATAAACACAGTACAGAAAGTGGCAACTGAGTCACCTTCGAACTCCTTCCCGCTTCCCTGCCACAAGCTTAGAATAACGATAAATCAATGCCTACATCCCCCAGCCGTATCCTGATGTCCTTCCCACTTGCAAATACAAAGCAAAGGGATGAAACAAAACTACCTGACAGGGAAAGCAGAACAGCAACCTGGAAAGAGCTGAAAGAGCCAGTGATGTTCTAGCTACATGTCAGCCATAGTCCTGCAGTGTCAGCACAACTTGCGCCAGCATCTTGTACCAGCACTCTTACTGGGGCCATCAGTGGTCATGGATGCGGCCACCCGGCATCTTTCCCCTTTGTTATTCTCCACAGTCTGCTGGTGAAACCGGTTGCTGCCTTGCTCCCCTTGTTTTCTCTGCTGAGGCATCCAGTCAGTACCCTCCTCTCCAAGTTCTTCCCCACAAAGTCTCCATCCAGACTTCGTAGAGTCCAGCTGTTAGGTCTACTTTTACCTCCAGAGAGGCACAGTTTACACCAGGGCTGTGCTACACAGCTGAAATAAAGAGACCACAACCCCTGCACTGTAAGGAAAAACTAGGCAGGGCATTCTGCCTGCACTGTTGCTTGCAGCTGAAGACCTCATGGTTCTCCTCAATACCTCAGTGCACCTTGTGCACGACTTCAGCTTTGTAGGCAAAAGCAACTCCGGTGGCACAGAAGTCGTCAAAAGAGTCTTTAGCACAAATACCCCCAGATAAAATTTCTACCATGCTTTCTAACTTTGCTGCCTTCAGGACTCTTTGACTGCAATATAGACTGGGGTGAGCTTTGCTGCCAGCCACTTTAGGCACAATTTTTCTGTCCATTCATCTCCAGCATGAATAATGGCCTTGTGGTTGCTCCAACTTCACAGCTTAGCACAAGTGTGTGAAAAAAGCAGCATAACCACATGCAGCTAAAGTCTGGCCCATTCAGTCAGTTCCTCACTCATGCCAACAGACAGTTCCCACCACAGAGGGCACAGAGTTGGGGTTTCTCTACTTCCAAGTCCTTCTCCACTTCTGCTCCACCAGCATCTTTGAACTGAGTGCAGACAGGGCCAGATTCTCTTCCCTTTGAAGTTAAGAGCAAAAGTGCTTTTGTCTTTGCTTCTGAACAGGCTCATTCCCCATGAAGTCAGTGGGATATAGGCTTCTAAAAGCCCAAGTCACGTGTGAAATTGGTACTTCAGCTCCAAGGTAAGGTGGCTGATTTTGAATGTTTCTGTCCTCTGTTCCTCAGTTAAGGCTGTATGACTGCAGGCAGCTCATGAAACTAACAATATGTAGCTTACTTACAACTTTGTTCCTTGTCCTTCTCACCCTGAACTTGCCAAGGACTCACAGAATCATTTTGATTGGAAAAGACCTTTAAGATCATCAAGTCCAACCATTAACACTGCCAAGTCCACCTCTACACCGTGTCCGTAAGAACCTCATCTACACATCTTTTAAACACTTCCAGGGATAGTGACTCAAACATTTCCCTGGGCAGCCTGTTCCAACGCCTGACAACCCTTTCCATGAAGAAATGTTTCCTAATATCCAATCTAAACCTCCCCTGGTGCAACTTGAGGCCATTTTCTCTCATCCTATCGCTTGCTACTTGGGAGAAGAGACCAACACCCTCCATGCTACAACCTCTTTTCAGTTAGTTGTAGAGGGCAATAAGGTCTCCCCTTGGCCTCCTTTTTTCCAGGCTAAACAGCCCCAGTTCCCTCAGCCGCTCCTTATAACACTCGTACTCCAGACCCTTCGCCAGCTTCGTTGCCCTTCTCTGAATGCGCTCCAGTTCCTCAATACCTAGCACAACCATAACTGTGTAGTAATTACTACAGACAATGTAACACCAGCTGTGAAGTTGCAATACAGCCACTGTAATAAATGATAACAGCAACAAGCATGTTAATGTTTTATCATTCTCTCAGCTTTGGTTACCCCATGTCTGAAGGCTATGCATAAATGCTAGCCTACCTGTGCTCTTACCATGTCCACTCTGTAAATGTAAGATAACCCCCTTCTTCCACTTAAATTGAGTGTACACACATTAGTATAAAAACATGCAAAACAGATATGCAATCAGTGAAGTTTCTGATAATTGGAAGATCTGTGTTCCACATTTTAAGCTTATCAAGTTGTATTTTTAAAAATAAAATAAATAACTAAATAAACTGGCTGCATATATGGTTTTAGGCTTTTATTCTGACAGTCTAGGATAAGGTCAGGGCCAGTGGTAGGAGCAAGGCTGAGGAAAGAATTATGGTTAAGGATAAATGAGCATGTGCAGTTCTCCTTAGTTTATCACGGATCTCTGCTGGTAATACTGAATATACAAAAGAGACCAGATGGTTGGCAAATACAAATTGGATCACATTATCAGTGAAGCCATAATTTTCATACAACTTACAAACCAGACTGTATGTTGCAGCAAAGGGCAGGAAAATCATAACCTCATGATCAGTGCAGAGGGTGTGGGAAGCAGTGCCATGCTGATTGGGTATGAGGTGTTTGGACTCCTTGGCCGTTGACTTGCTGCGGGAACTCCATCAAGACCCTCACGCAGGCTTCTACTCTCCCCCCACCTTTGGTCTGGTTTTATTTTGTCTGAAAGCCTGGGAACAGTCACTGTCTCTCAACACGTGTCTTCTTCAGAGCCTAGCATGACAGTCTGATTTCACAAGGACACTCTATATCCTACAGAAAACACAGGCAAAAGCTTTACTAAAACAACATCGTTTACACTGTGATTATCTACAACACTGTGGTCCAGCAGTAAATAAAAAGTGGACAGAGTCATCTGCCAGGCAGGAAAGGAGATAGACTTTGCCTCATCTAGAAGTAGATGAGCTCCTCTGCCCTCCTTTTAACCCCGTTACCACTGCTTGGATCAGGATCTGTCACTTCTTCACTTTCTGACACATCTGTGCCAGTTCAGTAAGCCTGGTTTTGTACTTGTTTCCTTTGGATTTATTTAGAGGTAAAACCCTACAAGGTCTGCTATGCCAGAATCCTACTTATCGTCCTCACCGGGGAAGAGTTGTACAGCCAGAACCGCTAGGACTGCAGCACGCATCTCTAAGGCTTTGTCTTCAGGACCACCCATTTTCAGTCACAGCAGAAATACACATCAGTCCTGGGAGCTCAGGAATGGTTTCTGCGCACTGTGTCAGTAGACCTAGGGTAGAAAATCAAGGCTAGCTGCCTCTGTAAGAAGCTACCACCAGATATTCTCAAAGGAAAATCACTTTGAAATGAAGTGTCATACTGCTCTGCGGGAGCACAAGTGACTGTGTTCTGTGGTATCGTGGGATATCGCAGGATTTTTCTGACAATCATGGGGAGAGAACAAAAGGATTTTTAAAGCCATTTCTGTACTAGCTAAATCTATGTGGGATACCACAAGTGTTCCCTCCAGCAGATTTCAAAGGTCCGCCATAACCAATACAGGTCCTCATTGCTCGATTCTGTAACCTTGGCAACAGTAGCAGCAATATTGTACTCTGAAGACATACTGAGCAAGGTCAATGGACCTGATTTGGAGCTGACAGTGTTACTACGTTGAAGCCAGTGCAGTTATTTCCGTGTGAGAGGAGAAACCAACCAGTATTTTGCCCTGTGGATCTGAGGCACCATCGAGAACCCTGCTGTCTCCTGCTTTCTCTGCAGGACCGCAGGTGACACTGCAGTGGCAACAGCAGCCACACTGAAACTAAACCCAAATACATAGATTTGGTAACAGAGGAAAATAGCATGTCTCAAAGATGATGCCTGTGATGAAGTCTTCAGCAACTCAGTCTTTCAGGCACTGCCTGAGTAGCAAGCTACCAACTTAGTGCCTTACACACTGAGATGTTTCTAAGGTAACGTCTTCTTAGAAAGAGATCAAATATGAACCTGTTTTGCATGGCTGTGTTTTGCACCAGTGCTTCCAGAATTCTGCAGCTCTTTCTTCTTTGTTTTGCTACAGATTGTACAGATGAGTGTTTCACATCAGGTGCTTCTTAGAAGCCCTTTTAACAGAAGCAGGATATTTGAGGCATCAAATTGCATCCCATGGGAGTTGCAATATTAGACCATGGAGCAGTTTATAAGTCCTAAAGCACAAATAGCATCTTATATTTTGTCTATTTACTTAGCTAGGCAATGGTGCCCTGCTCCACTAAATTTTGGCTTAAATCAGCAATCATTTGTCTTAATATTTTTCTCCTAGACTGTTACCCCCATGTGGTTTATGCTAGGATGGTATGCTGTAATCTCCTGATGCAACAAATACATGAGAGCAAAACCAACATGGTGTGAGAGACCAAACATCAAGGATTCAGTGTCTGGTCTTTTCAAACATTAGGCCTGAATAATCAGTTGGTTGACTCAACTTCGCTCTTTGCTTTGCACACAGTTCAAAGCAGGAAAACCACGATCTCTTCAGATCACTGAAGGACTTCCCTGGAGAATTTCTCTTTTCCCCTTATGCAGCATGTTAAGCTTCTGGCTTTCGCCCTGCCAGACCAGAGGCTGGTGAATAGTTATGGTAATTTTTGTGGCTGATGAATTATTCTGTGGAAGAATTCTGGTACTGTTACTATTTATTATTTGCTGAGTGCTGGCAACATGCTTCCACCTCAAAAAAGAGACTTTACATGGGGAAACTTCTTTATCTGCATATGCATATGAATATGCCCTCCCTTCTACCTCAAATTCCAATAAGTCATCATTTCTCTGTGAGTTTCTGCATGAAGTGCCCTTACAGGAGTGATGCCTGGATGGAGAGAGAGACCAAGACAGTGGATATGGACTTGATCAAGAACATTAGTGTATGTCTTCTGGAATGAATGCTCTCATGTGGGAGAAACTCATCAGAGGTGCCTCCTCCAGCTGTGCAGAGCAGCCCCAAGCAGGAGCCACATTTGTGCAGTCATGGTTGACTGCGTGCCAGATGTAGCCACTCTGCCCCTCTCCAGGCCCACACCAAGAACAATGGCAATCCCATTGTGCACGTCTCTCAGTGGAGATGCAATGGTCCCAGGGCACTTAAAGACCAACACAAGGAACAGTGGGAAGTGAAACAGCTCTTACCAGCACAGGCTTCAGGTTATGTCTGCTGTATTTAATAGTACTGTGCTCAAAACCATGTGTGCCCCATGGACAAGATCAGCCATTATTCACGACAGAGCTACCTTGATCCTTCTGGACTGGGGAGCAACAGCCTAAAAGCTCTGGGGCAGCTCTCTTTAAACCAAACCTGTATTAACATGAATAATACAAGCTGCCTCAAATATTTATTTTGATATTGAAGTACATTTATCTTAGCCTTTCCCTAAACATCCTCAGCAGTCTTCCACTGAAGTGGGAAGATCAGCACAAGGAATACCGCAAATACCAAGGTAGTGTTATCTGTTTTTTCTAAAGCAAACTTGGCAGATTTTGAAAGGACACCCACTGTGGCAAATTCCAAGCTTCAGTAAAACCTTTTGATAATGGAAATATGAAATCTCAGATATCGATAATGGAGGCCAGATTCTGTGTTTTGTTGTGACCTTTTCAGACTGGGGCAGAAAAGGAAGCATGCAGCTTTGCAGCAGTGGAGGATTGGGAGAGAAGCTCAGGGACATGCCCTCCCCTACAGCTCCTGAAACAAGGGGCACACTAGAGATGTACAGAGATATGATGGGAACGTGTAACTTCAGCTCGTAAAACTGGTACTAATTGGCTGGGGAGGCATCAATAATATTTTCTATTTGCACTGCCACCCCACCCAACTCAGTCATTTCCAACTGGACAATATGTGGACATAGGACTGGTTGAAGAATGTGGTCCCTTAACTGATTATTAAATATTTCAGAAAACTTTCAACTTTGTTAATTCTACCACTTATTCTCAGGGCAGGGATACTTACGGATACTTCCTCCATCCTTTTCAAGCAAACAGAGGCAAATGCAGCACATTATCAAAACAGAGAAAATTCAGGCAGAAGACTAGGGAAAACCTACTGAATGATGACACCTATTTCTCTGCTGAGTAGCATCAGTGTATAAAGAAGATGCTGTATCTGATTCACCGGGGACTTCAGTATGGAAAACTCCAGATCCCGCAATGGGACAAAACAGTCTTGCCTCCACTGGAAGTGGACAGTCGCATTGTGTGCCCTGGCAAATTTTTCTCTTCCAGAACACACCATGTAGACAGCTCTGAGGAAGAAACCTCTGCCTCTGTTCCCTTTTGTACATGCAGGCTATTGTATGCATGCTGAAAGTAGTCTGCATTTGAGTTGGCCAGAGATAAACCAGTTCCTTTGCATCCATCAGCATGTTTGTTTTCACCTCTACCTAGCCACGGGTACCATAGTGCATGTTTCTAAACAGCAGATTATCAGAAAGCACGAGGTGAGGTTGCAGCCAGACTGTGGTTTCTTCTCTCTCTCTTTGAGGCAGAGAGCATTTGTAACCACTTTCCTGTCTTCACAGAGCTGCTGATGACTGCATCTTCTTGGAATTTGCTTGCTCGTGCTGGCGCACAGCAGCAGGCAGAACCACCGCAGCTGCCGGGGGCTCGCAGATTGTCTCTCTTCTCCCACGGCTAGCCGGGGTCACTCCGGTTTCTGCTTCCAGGGAAGGGGAGTCCAGGGGTGTGTGTGTGATCTAGATCCAGCTAAACTCATGGTGGAGAGTGAAGCTGGAGGGGGGTGGGAGGAAGTGGGAGTGAAGAGGAGATTAACTCTGCTTGAAGCCCAGCGAGACGCTGAACCACGCTGCAGCAGCTGATGGGCGGCGGGGTGGGTGTGGGATATTTGGCCCTTACCTCTCCACATCAAAGCTCTTGAGAAAAAAAAAAAGCATCCCAAGGATAAGGGAGAGTAATTCAACAGGGTCACAGTGTCTCTTCTGTGGAGACCGAGCACTTCTAACAAAAGGCAGCTGATCAGGGCAGGGGCGACTGAATGCAGCTTAGGGAAGATGTCTTGGGCCTGAACTTCCTATGAAATCGTTGTGTGGCCTCAAAGGTGAGTGGCTCCCCGACCTCTGCCTCCATGGGGGGTGGTCACGGACTCAGGCAGAAGGAAGCAGCAGCACACAGAAGACACGTGGAAAGGCTGGCTGTTGCCATCAGTACAGTGGGTTAGGTCTCAACTGGGATGAGTCCTGAGCCCCTTTGACAGGAGGGCTTTCCCATTTCACTCCAGGTGAGGATTTGGCTCACCTCCTGCGGTATCCATTCAGAAAAGCCACACAACCTCTGTTTGGAAAAGCGTGTCCTGCGGAGTTCCCCCTTTTTGGATGAAATCTGTGTTTCACCTTTAATCTCTCTCTCTGTCTCGCTAATCTTACCTCGCAGGATATAGCGCTCTCTATCGCTGCTTCCATCTAAATCTGGTCTAACTATAGTCCTTACTTCTTTTTCTTTTCTGGGTTGTTTTTGTTTTTTTTTTTTTGACCAGTTTAATTCTATCCAGCTTGCGCTGGTGCTGCTCCCTGGTGGGAAATTCCTAGGGGGTGCAGGCTGTTGATGCTCAGAGCAGAATTTTGGAAGCTGGGCTCTGTGGACCATCTTTTGAAGCTCCTTCTGACTGGGCTGCGGGCGTGGGCTCCTCATGGGTTCTGTAACAACTTGTGCAGCCCACAGCCTCTGAAAAAAACCAGCTTGTGGTACTTAAATGACTGCTCGGTTTTGCCCAGGCCTGCTCAGCCTTTCAAGTGTTTTTTGCTTCTTCACACAGTCTCTTTAAGCACGAGCACCAGGGTGGGCACTAGGCTCTTCTCACTGATCCATTAGCTGTCATAGCCTGACACTTTCAGGGAGGGAGTGTATGAAATGTAGGTGTCCCCGTCTCTCTGGCTGGTGACAGCCCTTCCTCTGTGTCAGCACCCTTGCTTGAAGAGTGGTGTGGGAGTTAGATCTGGGACCTGATCCACTGGCATATAAACCTGGGGTGGTAAATGATTTGTTTCCAGCCAGGTTAGCTCCCCCATTCAGCTAACCCTGTTGCAGTTTGAGATCTCACAGAGCTACAACACAGGCAATGGGAGCAAGCAACTAGTGCCAAGAGAAAGAAGGAGAGGATCACCACTTTTAATGCTTTCCTAGCTAAAAGCCATTCTACCTTGGCTGTGAACACTGCGTCCTTGCTATTGCCTTCGTTCTGAATACCCTGAGTCTTGAATCCTGCTTCCACTCTCCATACAGTCCCATCTGTCCTCTACCACACAGCCACAATATAGAGCACAGTTTCCCCTGGGTTTGGATCTTCTGCATGTTCACCTTAGACTTTGGCTTCTGATGTGCAGTTCTTCTGATTCTTTTTCCAGCGAATTACTCCCTGATGGTTGAATATCACCAAAGCTGACACAATTAGTTGAAGCTGCACTGGCCAAATTTTCTGCTGTTCTCTGCCAAAAAGATCCCCAGACTTTTAGGACAAGAGAAAACTTGGTCCTACTGTACTGCAGTAGAGGACAGTATGAGCAATTATTGCCAATAAATGAAACACAAGGATAAGATTAAAAAAAAAAACAAAACAAACAAACCCCAGCATAATGGGCTAAACACAGGTCTACTACAAATAAGTAGTATCTGTGTCTCCATCAATACGTACTGATGACATATCTTGCTGATAAGTGCAATGAGGAAACCAAGGAAACCTAAACAGCATGTGAGAACTTTCTCATTCTCCAAGCAGTTTTACAAGTTTGCTGTCTTTGAACACTCAGGGCCTGATCCAAAGCCCTGTGAAGTCAACAGAAGGAATGCCAATGTTTTCAGAGCCTCTTGGATCTTGCTTGCCTGCCCTGGCCCCTGGAGGGGAAGAGGAGGCAGAGCTGTTAGGGGAAAACAGATTCTCATGCTTCAAGAATTTTTTCTGGATTCCTTGGGGCGTGTCAGGCTCACAGCATGCCAGCAACTGGAAAATGTACACTCGGAGTCCTCTCCTTTGCCATAATCTTCCATCACTAATCAGATGAATAAAGTACCTTTGCTTCATCTGACTTACCCCATAATGCAACTGGTGAAAGCCTTGAATACCCCTCTTGAATTGTAAGGTCACTGCATGGTTTTTGCCCAAAGTGTTCTCAGCCTGGGAAAAAAAATGGTGTTGTCCAGTAGATGAAAACACTGTGATCTCTTTAGAGATCCTTTAGGTTTTGAGAACGGGAATGAGTAAAGGAGGCATCCACTGCACATCCTCTTTTTATTCCATTTCAGCCTTAAGTTTCATTTCAGAATGATGGAAATATGTCTGCCTGTTTTAGGGGCATAGCTCAATTCTGGATCATCAAAGGCAATTCCAAATTTTGCTGCCTGCTTGCGTTGGAAACCTCTTGAGATTTTTGTTAGTATACATGATCTCCACTAGGACAAGCAGCAAGTAAAAAAAAAAAATAAACTAAGAGTTTGAGAACCAGACAGAAAAGAGCAGAATAAATGTGGAAAATACGCCACATCAAAATGTCAGACAGCTACATGTCCTTCGCACATCAAAGACTACAATACCCTAGAAGGCAAAAGCCACCCCAATTCTATCTAACCTCCAGTGAGTAAGGGCTGGAATTCAGGTGTAACTCATGCAGGTGAGTTAAACCACAAGCCAAGGGCTGTTCCACACTTGTAGTAAAGTGATCAGCAAAGGCACGAGCGCTGGAAGAGGGGTACACAAAACCTCCCTGTAGTCTCCACTGGGTTTTCAGAGGTGGATACTGGTTCTTTCCGAAGGCCAGGATCATTTGGAGCAGTGGCAGGAGACTGGGAACAGTTAACATGTTCCTGATTGTCCCTTGACTCCTTGTAAAAGGACTTGCCTGCTTAGGACTGCTCTAATCTATAGCCGGAGCACAGTAGGTATAGCTAAAGGATGCTAAAGGACTCTCAGTACTGATAAACTAAAGAAAGGGAGGAATTTCAGTTCAGGAATTTGTAAACAGCTGAGAACGGAGCTAAGTGTAAAGCCTCCTCGGGTCGAATTGAACTCCTCTGCAACAGTACGCGTGTCTGTGCTCGAGCAGGAGGCACTCATGGTCAGCGTTCTCTTTAGGGGGTGTTTGGCACCTTCTGGGTTTGTTTTTGCTTCAATGCTTCCACACACACCTTCCAGTTTAAGCAAGGGGAGGGGACAGGCATGTGTGAGACCATATGCCCATGCTAACATGATTATGCCACTCATACCAATACCAGCAACAAAACAATAAGCAGAATCAGACAGCACTGGCCCCACCATGTGTGGCCTGCACACGCAAAGGAAGGGTAAGAGTGTGCCAAAACCTGAGTCTACAGCCAGAGAGAAATGGCTGACTAACAGAAACGGGGACTGTGGTGTGTATAAGTGACACTCTGCTGGTGTGTGCATGTGTGTGTAATGAGTTGCACATGTGTAGTCTGCTTTGTGTGTGTGTGTGTGCATGAGGCGTGCCTCAGCCTTCATCATTTTGAATGATTTTTTTCTGCTTTTGCCAGCATGGGAAGGCTGCCTCCCACTGCTTCACCACACTGCTCTCCTCCCTCTCTTGCTGGCCCAGCCATGCTGCCAACGTTTCAGCTGCATCCATCCAATCCATGCGAATATTTAAAGCTGTTAAATTGATGGGCTGAGTAAATAGGATTAGCCCCATGTGCCCAAGGGGGGAGCGCCACTGCTTGCACAGACTGATAGGAAGACAAGGGGGAAGGCTGACGAGGAGAAGATTGCTTTCAAGCCGACAAGAATATGCTATATGGGAGGTACACAGATAGCTTCCAATCTGCCGGGGATTGGATTAGACATGCTCTTAAATGTGAAGTGCCTATACAAATCTGAGGCTTAGCTGGTGCCGGTCTGCTGAGAGCCTGCCGAGGTGCTCCCCAAGGATTGCTGCCACCCCAGCAGGCCTTGTAGACGTCTGACTGTCAGGGGGCAGAAAGCCCCCGCTGCTGGGGCCTGTCTAGCCCACCATCCCAGGCATTGGATCTTTAACCTGCTCCGGGTGAAAGCTGAGATCCTTTGCCTCCATCTGTTCACATGAGACGGCTTTACAATTGCCCCTGTAACCTACCAAAGTGAAGCGTGAAGTGATCTCTCACTCCCTGGTGGAAGGAAATCTCTCCCTCCCTCCATCTCCCCCTCCTCTTTTTTTTCCTCTTCCAGATGAAGAATTCAAATGTCTTTCATGGTCTGTTTAAAATATAAAGTAGGTCCTTGACATATTTTTTGAAGCCATGCTTGTCTGGGCATTGATTATTGTTACTAACAGCGATGTGAGCCAAATGCTTCCTTTTTTCCCCAAGCTTTGATAATATCTCCAAGAACTTTGGCTGCTTTTTTATGAAGTCAGTTTCAGAACCAAAATACCAATAAAAAAGGGTACACCTGGCCTGTTATGTAGGAAAGCAGTGAAGGGCATTGGGTGAGACCTTTCTTAGGTTTATAGAAAAATAGCTCCAAATATTTTTAATTGGAGCAGAAAAAAAATATTGTAGTTACTGAACAGAGGAAAAATTAAATTAATTTTCCAGCACAGTATGCGATTGTGATAACCGGGGTCTATTACATAGATATTATCCTTCACTTATTTTCTAGTCAGAGGAAAAATATTGGTGAGGAAAACCTTTGTTTAACACCTATTTTGACAGTGGTTAGGCAGCACTCTGATGTCCATGTGCTCACTCTTAATTAAACACTGACCTTGTTTTTAAAACAGATGCTTGCCCTGATACTCTGTAAAGGTAAAAAGTTATATATCTTTGTTTTCTTTTTCCCTTATTTTTCTTTATTCTGCCTGGAAATAACAATATCTCGTCTGTGAGGTGTAAGCTGCAACAATAATTTGGATGAATAGAAATAGCTGAGAAAAATACAGGAAACACCATGATCTCTGTTGCCTGTTGAAAAAAAAAAAAAAAAAAAAAGAAAAAATTTTAAAATCCTGTTTTAGCCAGAGAGAAAAAGGAACAAAGAAGGGATTTGACTTTAAGAAGTGAGTTACAGAGTCAGAAGACAAATTCAGGTGTCAGTACTGACTCCTAACCTGCTGCTCTTGTTACTTATCCTGGGTTACAGGCAGGCAAAGGCCTGAGGCAGGAGCAGAGCAATGCCTTTTGGGCACAATCAAAATTAAAGTGCAGCATTTCTCTCTGCAGGAAAGGGCTGGGCTTCCTCATCATCACTCAAAAGCTGACTGAGAAATACATCTAGACTTCAGGGAGACATTTGTGTCACAATAATATGTAGCTATGTATACAGGTGTGATATATAACATAGATGCTACCAGTAAGTGATATAATAAATGGAATGCAAGAACTTTCAAACATGATGGAGTTTCTTCACTACAGTGTGGTGAACCCCAGCAAATAAGGTACACAGGAGGGAACGAAGCTGGCCAGGGTGTCCACTGGCCCATGGCAGCTGGGAAAGAGACACCAGAACTTCTCAGCTGCAGAGTCCAAGCTTAGTCTTGCTGCCTGAGGATGAAGGGCTCAGGCTGGCCCACAGCCAGGCTGCTTCTGACAGTGGAAGACAGAAAGGAAGATGCGAGTGACCCAAGCCCAACCTCCCAACCCAGCAGCAGCAGCTCCCTTGTCCTTTCCCTGATTAACAACAGCAGCAGAGACCATCCTGGCTCTTTCAGACCAGCAAAGAGGACAGCCGGGTTACAGTTATTTTGCACACACACTTTGCACATCCCAGCTTGTAGCCCTGTGTAAGTACCTGCTTCGCCTCTGCCTCATGGGGCACCTCTGAAGGTCTGCACACTAATGTGGTGGGAAAACAAGCCTTGAGCCAAGAAAGTATCTCCTTTTAGTGACATGAGGGAAACCTGATCTCACTCTTTGTCTCAGCAGCTAACAAATCCTGAAATGACTTCGCACTGAGTGACAAGTGCACCTTTTTAATGAGTCAGTGATTCATAAAAAGGAATGGGGAAGGGTGTTCTTCTGAGCCCTTATGCCATACCTTGAATGTAGATCCTTCCACTGACATCTGTCAGTATTAGATGCCCTGTTTCCCCCCAGCCCAGCCCACATGAACACCTAGACCTCTGTGGGTTTCTGTGCTGGATCAGAAAGGGCAGGGAGCACCAGTCCATAAATCAACCCACAGAGACTTGATTCTCATCAGAAACAACCTTCAGAGCAACAGAACTGGGCTCAGCTCATCACTTACTCCTGCTTCTTAGTTGTACACCTAAAAGCTGAAACCAACCTACCATATTTTTAATTTCCCAGATGCTGGCATCTCCTGATACAATAACTGAGGCCCGTTGCTCACCTTAACATCAGGTTGAATCCAGGTACCACATGGTCACTGGTAGACTGATGGTAACATTGTTGGAAAGAGTGGGTCCCAAGCAGCTTCTCCACTGATCAGGTCTCTGCTTCTAAGAACATGAATTATTTCTCCATTAGTTTAGGAGCTGTGGTGATGACATGCTTGGTTGTGCTGTTTTCCCATTAGGCATGGGGGTACCTTGAGTGGGCCTGATGGTATTATCATGTGCTGGAAACTGAACCCAGCTATCTAAGCATTTCTTCTCCTGTCCTGGGGGCTTCTGTGTATCTGATACCCACTGCTGCTTCTCTTTATTTTCTTCCTTATGCTTCTGCTGAGGTGATTTCTCAGTAGGCATCTTCTTTCCATTTCTCTGGCAGTCTCTACCATTTAGACACATCATCTGCATTTACTGCCTTCTAATTCAGCACCTCCAGCCATACGATTGTGGACAAATTCCCAAACTACTTACATAGCGTTTAACTTTTGGGCACATATGGGCATCAGAAGAGGCCCCTAGTCAGAACCTGAACACTGGGAGAAGCTTTAGACTCTCTACGCTCCAGGAAGGAGGCAGATGGGAGTAGTACCCCAGCTCCCTCAGCTGAGGATCAGCTCTCACCCTCAGGCCCTAGAGCTGTGTCCAGTGCCCTAGAACCACTATGCACATCAGGCGTTTTAAAAATTTCTGTCTAGAAGTTAATGACACCCTTCACCTTCTTCTGAGGAATAACCAGACATTAACATACACTCTTTACGTGAGATGAAATTCTCCTGCTTTCTCACCTTTCTATCAAGTTTAACTAATAAGCTAATAGAACTGAATGCAGATGATACTTTCAGTAGAAACTTGGTTTTCTAAGCACTCCCTGGTCATAGTCACTCTTCACTAGTTTTGTGTGTGGATGTGTGTATGTCGTGGTTTAACCCCAGGTAGCAACTAAGCACCATGCAGCTGCTCACTGACTCCCCACCCCAGTGGGAAAGCGGGGAGAATCAGAAGAGGAAAAGTGAGAAAACTTGTGGGTTGAGATAAAGGCAGTTTAACAGGTAAAGCAAAAGCCACACATACAAGCAAAGCAATTCATTCACTACCTCCCATCGGCAAACTGGTGTGCCACCATCTCCAGGCCAGCAGGGCTCCATTGCGCGTAATGTTTACTTGGGAAGACGAATGCCATAACTCCAAACATCCCTCCCTTCTTTCTTGCCCCCAAATATATCATGAGCAGGACATTATATGGTGTGGAATGTCCCTTTGGCCAGTTTGGGTCACGTGTCCTGGCTGTGACCCCTCGCAGCTTCTTCTGCACCTGCAGCCTCCTGGCTGAAAAGTCCTTGAGTAAGTAGAAACATGGCTTGGCAAAAGCCAAAATATCATTGTGTTATCAACATTCTTCTCATATTGAATCCAAAACACAGCACTATACCAGCTAATACGAAGAAAATTAACTCTATCCCAGCTGAAACCAGGACAGTGTACATGACCATTCCTCTGTGGCCATCCATTCCTCCCTCTGATCTGTCCCACTTCACTCAGTCCCACCCCACTGCAGCAGATACATCAATCTACAGCAGGCAGCAGTGTACATCTGCACAACAGGACTGCTTCCCCAGATGACTGCAGTCTTAATTCATTTTTGAACTTCCTGACATGATCTATCTGAAGATTACCTGCTTATTTCTGGACACTGAAGCCACTGAGTATTCTGCTGGTTCCAAATCAAACTTCTGACTCCAGTCAACTTCTTCTGTCTTAGCAGTGTTTCCATTTCTTTGCTTGAATAGCACCAAAAGGACCTTGTAGGTTCCCTGAACTGACTTCATTTTTCTTCCTTTTCTGGCCTCATTAAAGCTGTTCCTGATTTTATCGCTTCTTCCTGCACTTGTGCACTTGAATGTTATGTAATTAGATCAGATAACCTATTCAAACAAAGTAAGAGGAAATTAGAGATGGAAAGGCTTCTTTAGATCGATGAGACAAGCCCCACTCCCTTGGGAAGAGGGCAGGAAAGGAACATGCACTCCTAATTCACCCAAGTGGAGTGGTGTTCATTTTGCCCTTCAGAACCAGCTCCAGACTCGGACCTCAATACTGGGATACTTTACCTAACACTTAGCCTACTTAATTTGTTGGCCCACACCTAGTTTTGCTCCTCACCACTCAAAATATTTTCTAAAGAGTCATCCTCTAAAAATACTTGTTCACATCTAACTCCATCATTATTCAGCTGAGCTTTGCATTTCCTAAAGACAATTATAAAATCTTCCCACTGACCTCAGTGGCCTTTTTCTTGGTTTCTCAACCTTTCCTCCCAAACAGAGGACTATTACCACATCTTTCTAATGCACTTCTCTCTCTCAGACACCTGTGCAATTTGCTCCAAAGAGAATCAGATTCCTGAATCCAGTGCAATGATTTGACTCTGTTACTACAAGACTGTCCATGAAAGGAAAGGTCCTTGGTCCTTCCCATGGAAAGCTTTCCTGCTGTGGTGGAACACTTGGTAGACTCCAGGAACTCATCAGTGACAGGTGGCATTCCTCAGGGGTTGATATTGGGTCTGGCGCTGTTTAACATCTTTGTCAGTGACATGGACAATGGGACTGAGTGCACCCTCAGCAACTTTGCCAACGACACCAAGCTGTGTGGTGCAGTCAACATGCTGGAGAGAAGGGATGCCATCCAGAGGGACTTAACAGGCTGGAGAGGTGGGCACATGTGAACCTCATGAAATTCAATAAAGCCAAGGGCAAGGTCCTACACATGGGTTGGGACAATCCTAAGCACACATACAGGCTGGGAAGAGAGTGGATTGAGAGCAGCCCTGAGGAGAAGGGCTTAGGGGAATTGGTTGATGAGAAGCTCAACATCACCCAGCAATGTGTGCTCACAATCCAGAAAGCCCACCATATCCTGGGCTGTATCAAAACAAGCATGACCAGCAGATTGTCCCCCTCTGTTCTCATGAGAACCTACCTTCAGCTGTGAGGACTCTAACATTATAAGGTCAGGGACCTGTTGGAGCAAGTTCAGAGGAGGACCGTGAAGATGATCAGAGGGATGGAGCACCTCTCCTACAAATACATGCTTAGAGACTTAAAGTTGTTCAGCCTGGAGAAGAAAAGGCTCTGGGGAGACCTTATAGCAGCCTTCCAGTACCTGAAGGGGGCCTACAGGAAAGCTGGAGAGGGACTTTTTACAAGGGCATGCAGTGATAGGACAAGGGGTAATGTCTTTAAACTGAAAGGGGGTAGGTTTAGATTAGATAGAAGGAAGAAATTCTTCACCAGGACGGTGGTGAGGCAATGGAATAGGTGGGAACAGGGATGTCCCATCTCTAGAAGTGTTCAAGGCAGGGCTGGGTGGGTTTTAAGCAACCTGGTCTAGTAGAAGGTGTCCTGCCCATGGCAGGGAAATTGGAACTAGATGATCTTTAAGGTCCCTTCCAGTCCAAACCATTATATGATTCTGTGATTCTGTTATCTGAATGCTCCACAACCTATATCATCATGAATGCCTGTGAAACTACCTACTTCAATTGCAAATTATCTTTTTGGATAGGAAACCAAGATTAGGGGTTTGGGGCAGTCAGTGAAGTTGTTTCCTTAATTTTCCCTCTGGCCATGGGAGCCCAGGGAGTGACTTGTACCAAACCGCAGCCCACGTGTACATTTGGCAACAATCCTGTGGATTTGCAGGATTCCCTTTAGATTTCTGCTTGCTGTTCAAACATCCTCCAGAGTATGTCACTGTAGGCCTCCTTGGCTCTTTGACACTATTTAGAGTGATAAGGACAACTCTACAGAGAAACAAAACTGCATTCAACCACATAGAAATCAATGGAAAAACTACTCTGTCTTTGGAAATGAAGGCAGTTTATGGGTCTACTGAAGCCACAGAGCAGAAACAGGAGACATCCAGTTTAGACCTGACTTCATGGACATTAGGCTGGGCTATTCTGGTAAGAATCCATTCTGGCCATTGACCTCAAAGAACAGCAGTACGTTAGCATGAAATGAAGCTAATGTATCAGAGAGTTGAGAACAAAGGAATTTTGGATTAATATAAACTTGTACATTGACTCCTGTCATCTTGCCCATTGTTACATTTTTGCTTATGTTTACTCATCTGTGTTATAAGCATAATATTTATCTGCATTATCCCATCACTGTGATATTAAAGGCAATTATAAAATCTTAAGTTGGATAGTGTCTTCACAACGTTATGTAGCTGCCAAGTATTGTGTGATGGAGGTGGGAGACAGTAAAAGGCCACTGAGATCAAAGAGAACAAGTGACTAGACAAAGCAGAAGTAAACTGGCATGAGGTAACTGCTGATTCACGTCTGTTGAAAATCTGACTTCAATGAAGCAAAGGTGAAGAGTAGCAGAGGAGGAATAAGGGAAAGTAGGACTCCTTCAAGAGGAAGAGATGGCCACATTCATGTGGGTTGAATGTGAAAGGGTGAGAATAAGCATGATGTTAACTTACTAGGGAAGGAAATAAACAGATGGAGGGGAAGAAGAAAAATCTCAAGCTTCACAAGACTAGGAGGAGATAGCATGGATAGCTTAGAAACAGAAGACAGAAGAAGAACAAGGAAATGGTGGAAAGCAATAAGCTACAAAAGACAGCTCAGATTGTTGCTCCTCCAGAGCAGGAATTATTTTGCATTGTCTTTCTACAATGCCTTATACTGCAGGGTCGTGTTTGGAGATGGCTCTCCGGTGTTACCGCAATGCAAATGAAATAATAATCAGCTACAAACACTCGGTAGCTGCATCACCCAATTATAATCATTGTTGGAATAACACTTAAGGTAATTTATCTTATCTATACATGTTATTTTTAGCCCTTAACAGCTGACCAGTAGTTGTAGATGCTGAAAAAGATCTTGAGTGGCTGTTTCAATATTTGTTAAATATTTATTAAGTAGACATACTAAATTAGAGGAAAAAAAGCTGAGATGCCTTCAGAATGTGCATATAACCTAGTTAACAGAAACCAAATTGACTCCTAGATTCAAAGCATATATGGTGTAATTATCCCTTTAAACTTCTGGACTTCTCGCAGTAACAGTGGTAACACTACGTAGATACCGAAATAATTTTTTACAATACTTACTGGGGGAAAAAAAAAAAAGTAGTACATTTTGGAGAGCTGTATCAATCTCAAAGAGTTTGCTTTCAATGTGAGTTCCAGATACTATATTTTATTTTCTCCAGTGTTAACCAATTTTAAAGGTACTTGGACAAGATTCTGGAGTTAAAGAAGGACACACGCAATAAGAATTTTCAAGTTTTTGCCCAATTTTAAAAAGCCACTGAGGAGTCTAAATTGAACTAGTGCAATTCTAATGCAGCTCCCACTGAACTCATACTAACACTGGCAGAAAAAAGAACTAAGTTAAGACAATATTAAGCATTTTCGTGATCCTATTCTGCAGGATTCAGGAGAACAGAAGAATGTGAATTACTGAGACACCTACACCTATCTGACCACAGATATTTCGGGTATCAAGAAAATCTGTGGGGCGAAATTTGCAAAGGTACTTAATCCCTTCAGTTTCAATAGGAGTTAGGCATCGCTGTTGCTAAAAATCTGGACTCAAGATATTCAGTCTTCGAGCGCTTTATTCAGGCAGTTGTTCTTTCACAGTAATTCAAATCCATCAGCAGAACAAGTTGTTTTCTCTTTTTTTTAGACTTTGACAAACCAAGCAATTACTCATGATTCATCATTGAGAAGGAATATATACCTATTAATTACAATAGTAATATTCACAGAAAATGTTTTTATGGCGTCTTCCATTTGAAGAGCTGTTTCATTATCCAGCACCTAGAAAATGAACATTTTTCACATTTCATAGTTAAGAAAACTGACACCTACTGCTGTAGAACCCACAGACGATTTAAGACAGGTGGGGATCTTTTGGACACATAAGGCTGCTCATAGGAATCCCAGGCAAACACATCCTAAAATTCCTTCCTAAAACTCATCAAGCACCACCTTAATTAAACATCTTAGTTAGACTTTTCTGCCCCCATGATTCTAGTGTGTCTGAGCCCAAAACTGTAGTTTATATGTATATAGGGCTTGGCTTAAGCACAAAATTAAATGGTTTGCTGAGCTGGGTTTCAGGTTTCCTGCCACATATTTGGGGAGGTTTAGCATTCAAGCAACAGTGCCTCTGCTTTGCTCAGAAATGCAGCTTCCCGGAGGTGACCTCAGGATGCAGCATTGCTCTCCACTTGCCAGACAAGCTGGTTGAAAGGCAGGAGGCACAGTGGAGCTTTGCTGGGTCCCCTCTGATGTTGTTGAGTCACCCTTGGCTTGTGGTATGGATCCCTGCCAACCAGCCACCTGAACTGCTTGGGTGCTCTCCTAGCCAGGCACTGCTGCCTCCTGCATCTCAGCCTTCACATTCCATACCGCTTGCAAGCATGTGAATAATGCATGGTATTCCTCCGGTTGTTTCTCCCTGGCCTCCTCGCTTTACAGGAACTGAAAGCCTTTGCCGTAGGAGGAAATCCCTGGAGATATCCATAGAGGTTCCCTTGGCTGGGCGCTGTTAAGAATAAAGGGTCTGAGTGGTATTTCCATTCCTGGCAGGGCCCCAGACTTGCACAACATAAAGCAAGTGACTTAACCTTTCCATACCTTAATTCCCTTTGGGTGAACTGAGACATAGTGTCTCACGTTAGTACTGGGAATGCTGTGGTGCAATATCAGGGCAGAGCTTCAGTCTCCTCTGAAGGCTGTAATAGATAGACAAGCTGCTTCCCATACCATGGGCTATGAAAGATCCACACTTTTCCTGATCAAAGCACTGCCTTCCCAGGATTTCTGGGGAATAATTCTGGTGCAAAAACTGCAAAAACTGAGACCAGAACTTGTCCCATCATGTTTCCTCTTCCTTCTCCCAAGCTGATGTTAAACAGCAGCACTCCAGATTGTTCTGTCTTCCTGTCACTGATGGAGTCCTGATGGTATTTGTCTTAAAGAATAGATATATACCAATTCCCCATCAGCAATACGACTCGCAGGGTAAATTTTTAAAGGTATTCCAGTTACCTACATGTGCCTAAATATCTTCAAAGTCCTTTGCTTTTCATATGTGGCCCAAGTTCCCTGAAGTCTTCAATGATCAAGTTCATGATATACTTGAGTCTCTGGCTAAATAAGGAACCCATGGCTGCCCACAAGCCCTACTGCAATGTAGTAGTCAGGTGCCTTTCAGAGATCTGCCTATCTCTTCCTCCTCACCTCCTTGTTTGCCTCTTTATGTAAAGCCCCATACTGCATTTGTTTCTTTCCACCATATCACAGTGGAAGCTCATGTCTATTTTGCCCTTATCACCCTGGAGACCCTCAGCCCTGATTGCTTTCCATATTCCACCCTCCTGCTGTGTAATTAGATTTCTGAATATTTTCTCCCAGATGTGTGAGAAGCTTCTTTTCAACTCACCATACTTCCAGTTCCTGATGTACTGTCCGTCCATCCCCATCACTGTGCAGTTGTATAATCTGCCAAAATTTTGATCTTCTTACTCATATCACCTAGCAACTCCTTGCAAAAGTTTCGATATATCAAGCTGTCACTGCATATCCGTTCTGCACTGAAGAGGCATCAGCATAGCCTGGTAGTACTGCTTATCCCTACATACACCTCTTTACAGCTACAGATACAACCACTTTTAACAGCAGTCCATCTCTGACCCCTTTCAGACTCCAGTGTTCTCTAAGTACTACCCCTTGCACAACAATTTTCAGTTCTGTGTATGCATATGACTACCCACTGAGGCTGAATTCAGCTTTCGTGTTGTTTATGATACAAACTTGGTTTCAACGCTCTGCCTCTCCTGCATCTTTGTTCATTAATTAGGTGGACAGGCTTGCATGGGTTTATCTAAAAGTCCGAGAATTTTAAAATTATGCTTTGATTATGAGAGCTTAGTATGCTTTTAAAGCTCTCAGTTGGTTGAGACTTTCTTTGGGATTTGTCAAAGGTGAAGTAAGCCCACATACATTTTTCTATAGCCAGGCAAAATGCACAGAGGCTTGTTTTATGGGTAGATGTTCTCACTGGAAGAGGCAGCAAGACAGAGAGAGTGTGCTAGAGCTAGAGCTCTACAGCATCCTGGCCTTTTTACAATGGAAGGCCAAAACTCAAGGGGTCTTCAAAAAACAGCAGCCTGTATCATTTCCTTCAGGCAACACTGAGTTCTCTCTTTCCATATGCAAACGCATGTCAGGCACCCTGGCTCATTTTATGACCTGCAGAAGGATTGCATGCCTGAATATTGGAGGGCAGGGGGTCAAACCTTTAGTCCAGTGCTGGCCAGCTGGCAGCTCTTGTGCTTCAGGTAGCCTGAGGGACAGTTTGTACAGCCCATGGGGACCAGGTCTCTGACCCCTTTTCCTTTCCCTGCTTTTCCTGGAGCAGAGTGTTTCCCATCTCCCCACAGGTCTCAGGCATGTCTTGGCTGCGCCCTTGTACCATTTGCATGCTCTAATCCCAGCATGGTGAGTGACTGACACAGAGCATCTTCCACTTGACTGCAGAAGGTGGCCAGCAGCGATTTGCACAGAAGTTGTGACCTGGCCACAGGAGACTGTGTGAGCCTGCTCACTGAGAGCAGGACCACCAGGAGTGAACATTTGCATGCCAAGCAGTCTTGACAGCTGTACTTGTCCCTTCCACTGTGACAGTCACTCTACAGGCACCAAGGCAAAACTGCTTGCAGTCGTGTCTTTGTAAAGAGCATCCCATGATCAGCTTACCCTTAACAGGATCTTCATCGGCTTCCCAAATGTAGCTGCTGGCCCTTGGTCTCTCTGCCTAAAGGTCTGGTGATTTCATATGGGGGTCTAATTACCTGAAATTGAAGTTAGAGCCTTGGGCTGTGACAAAGCCGAACGGGTTACTGGTATCCTACCATTTATATGACATCTGTTCCTTTCTTCATCAGACTACTCTATACCTCTCTGGGTACAGGTACAATCAACTTACTTTTTAAAAAGACCATTCAGACTGCACTGCTATCAAGCCTGGTTGAATCTCCATAAAGATGCCTAATGTCTCAATAGATACCCTTCTCCACAGGGAGTTTTCTACCATAAATACGAAGAGCTTTTACCCTAACATTACTGTCCTTGTCCAGAGTAAAGAGGATTACCTTCACCCTTCCTCTGCAGTTCCTAACTAAAGCATTTTTCTTGTGCAAGCAACATCCTGGTGATACAGGGATGTACATACATTTTCTGCTTCGAAATGAAACAAAACATGGTTGTATGGAAACTTGTCTTCAGGTCTCTCTTAAGGTGTTTGCCACATCATTTGCTTTCTCTTCTTTGCTTACTATTCCCTCTGTGTGATCGGTCCTGTCGGATGAGATGTTGTAGGATATGGTTCCAGCCTGCATGTCTCCCAAATGCAGGATGCATCAGCTCTTATCAAGCACATGTTCCAACTTCTGCAGAGCATCAGTAGGAATGCTGGCTTAAGGTGTTTATCACAAACGTGTTCAGAGGAATGAAACCAGAGTTCATCTGAAACAGACTTCTAAGGTACTAATACATGAACAAGTTACCATGGGATGGATAAATTTGGAGTGCAGCTGTTCCTCCACAGCAAATACACACATGCATGCTTTTTTTACTCAATGAGGAAGAAGCAAAGCTGTGTTGATACCCTAGAGGGTACACTGGGGTAACAGCCAGGACACCAGTGGTCACACCTGGTGCTGTGGAAGCTCACACTTGACCCTCTTGGTAAGTGCTTCCATCCCCAGAGAAGCCATGCCTCCCCTGCTCTTCCCCTGGCACATGAAGGCTTGCAGAGACCCTGGCAGAGCTCAGCAAGCAGCAAAGGTGCTGGTTGGGAACCCACCAGCAGGCAGTGGCACCCAGCAGAGGGCAGTGGTGCCTGCGCCAATGTCTCCCCCTCCAGTCCCTGCGGTCCTGCACCCCCCATCTCCCCAAAATCACCCTGCATCGCCTCTCAGCTGGCATGAAACCTGGACATGTAAGCCTGATCTCCTTCCCTTTGCAGCTGTAAGGGCAGCAGATGACCGCTCAAGCGTCTATATCTGTGGGTGCTTGCCAACCACTAACTGGTGTCACGGACCCGTGGTTCTCCTGCCACTTGGACGGCCGTGAGTAAGAAAGCGCTGGGATGGAGAAAATTATGGTGGGAGTACTTCTAAATGCCATTCCTATTCTGGGGAGATTGGTTTTCTCAGGGAAAAAAATAAAACTGTGACCTAGTGGTTAATGTACACGCAGAGGAGTCAGAAGTCAGTTTTTATGTGGTTTGAACTGGTTCATTCATATCTAATTAAAATAGAAAGAAGGGGGGCAGCTCATTTTATGCTCAGTTAATCAAGAGACTGCAGAAGTGACTTCTTTTCCTCTAGGGATATTGATAACTGCTGGATTCAGCCCTATTGAACTGGATTGGTTAAACTGCTCTTTTCCATTTAAAGTAATTTCAAGAAACCCTTGAAGACAAAGGCCAAGGCCACAGTACAAAATCGCTGAAGCTGAAGTCCATTTGAAATCTCATTCCAACCCTGAACCACATCTGATTCTAGCCCTCAAGCTCATCACTATTTTGTTCCATTGTAGACAACTGGTCCTGCACCCGCTGGTATATCATATATGATATTCAGAGCTTGGCTAAGGAAGACCCTGAAAAATCTTTTTTAGAACTGAAACTAGCTCTATTCTAAGTGGGGTATTGGACTTTAGAGATGCCTGTCGACCTAAATTATTCTGTGACTTTCTGGCTGTATGGCCCACATCCTGCCATTCATATATATGGAAGTTATATCGTGCGGGAAGAAGCCAGTGAGAAGGAACTTCAGCCCTTTCAACCCCTTCTGCCTCGTGTCCCCATGCTCATAGTGCAGCCAAAAAAACATTGGAGACCACTTCTCTGTCTAACAACTCTGCTAGTGAAACATTTAAGAAGTTCTTTATGTGATAAGGCTGGAGCAAAAGGGAAGAGCTGGGCAGTGGATCCTTTTCACACTTTCAGGGGATCTGCAACAGAAGAAGAGGTCACACAATCAGACCACAGTGCCTCAGAGCATGCAAGCACACTCATTGCCTCGCTGATACTATTCGTGATGCTTAAAGCTAAGCACAGGCTTATGTATTTAGTCAGGTGAGAACCATATGTCATATCGGAAGTGAGGACCTTAGGGTGTTTCTACAAACCTTCAAGGAGGAATTGTCATGCCAGCCATGTAAGCACTGGCTTCCTATGGACAGAAGCAGAAATAATCAAGATCTGGCTTAGGGTCTTATAACTACAACTCATCTTTTCTTAGAAATTATAACATGGAACAAGACATGCTTAATTACAGGTAAAACTTTGTCTTTAAAAAGATTTTTAAAAAATAAACTTTATAGGTGCCCAACTAGGCTGTTTTCTTCTCATGATACCAGCTGAATTTATAAGGGATATTTTCTTTCCTTATAAAGCTGACCTCACTCATAAGGACAATCACATGCAAAGCAGCAGAAGCGATCAGTAGACCAGAGTAAACTGATTAACTGAACTGATGAAAAATGGGATCTAAATTCCACTATATTTTCTTAAAAGCTGCTCCTCTCGGAGGCATATGTGAACAGCTTAGTTTAGTTATAGAATCACAGGATCTCATTCTGCTTTCACATCAGAGTAATTCTGAAGTAATTCCATTAAAGTGAGCAGAGTTACAGTGATGTGAGATCACCATCAGTTAGAAATGGAAAATTCCTAATAGCTTATCCAGTTCATAAGCCTAGGGCTAGCGTGCAGTTATTCATTGCACTAAAACCACATTTAATTCTTTAAAATATGAATAGTGGAAAATGGTGCTTGGGAGGTGTTTTGGTCGTTTTGCGAGGTTTGTTTAATTCCTCATCTAGTTTCTCCTCTTGGGAAAATCCTTATTTTTGACTGAAAACCAAAACCTCAGCTACATTGCCCAATAAATGATATATGGAATGAGGTAGACACACATTATGACAGTGTAATTCAGGGTGCCTCATGTGCCCATTCTCCCCTACTGGTTGTGGATCACCATTAGAGTAGTGAGACATGGAGGTTTTAGAGAAGTTATTGTAGAGACAAAGCAACATGGCAATGCTGGACAGCTTGGAGTATCACCTCCACGGCCCTATGGCAGAATTTCTTGCACATTGTGTTAGAATAACATGTTGCACAGCACGTATCCTTTTGTCAAAGAGATTTCTGTTTTCCAGCAAAAGGTCTATTCTGTAGCATGAAGACATTTCTCACTGAACCCACTCTTCTCTTAGATCCACTCTATCTGAAACGCCTCTTCCTGCTCAAGAATAATTTCAAAAGAAACATTTTAACCAGACCTCATAGTAAAGAGATTTCAAACAGAAGAGAAACTCTCTCTTTTTTTGGAAAGGGCCCAGAGGAGCTCCACCAAGATGATCAGAGGGCTGGAACACCTCTTCTGTGACGACAGGCTGAGAGAGTTGGGGTTGTTCAGCCTGGAGAAGAGGGGGGCTCTGGGGGGACTTTATTGTGGCCTTTCGGTACTTAAAAGGAGCCTATAAGAAGGATGGGGACAGACTTTTTAGCAGGGCGTGTTACGATAGGACAAGTGGTATCATTTTAAACTAAAGGAAGGGAGATTCAGGCTAGACATGAGGAAGAAATTTTTTACAATGAGGGTGGTGAAACACTGGAACAGGTTTCCCAGACAGGTGGTAGATGCCCCATTCCTGGAGACATTCAAGGCCAGGCTGGACGGGGCTCTGAGCAACCTGATCTAGTTGGAGATGTCCCTGCTCATGGCAGGGGGTTAGACTATATGAGCTTTGAAGGTCCCTTCCAACCCAAACTATTCTATGATTCCATGCTTCTCTTTTATCTTAGGAATACATAAATATAGCTATTTGAGTGTTTTCACGTACAAGAATTTTGCTGATGACATGGGAACATTGCAGGAGGGGAACACTGCTTTACTCTCTCCCTGTGTACTTAGCACCAGAGCTGTTTGCTAAAAGCCATTCCTGTAGAGGGACCTGGGGCATCCCACGATTGGTGTGCACTGATTCCTGCATCCAAAGGGGTCCATACCAGGTGCTGCAGAAGAAGTTGCTGATCCCAGGCCCTGACAACGGCACTCGCAGAAATTACTTGCTGACTGCTCAGGGCTAGTAGACATAGAAGTACCAAGTCACTGGCTTTAACTTCCAAAACTATTGGTCAACTCTGGTTCTAGTCTTGCTGTTTCCTAGCATTTTGTTCCAAGTCTCATGGTGCTTGTGGTTCAGGTGAAGGAGCTGCAGTAAAGAAGAAAGGCTGTCTCTGGCCAGTGCAGGGAGCTAGAGGTACTCTTGGAATATAAACACATTGATTCAGAGAAAGGTCTCCAGGCAGTTGGGGCTTCTGTACATCACTAGGCTGTACATACGTTCACAATAGCAAGCATTTCTTGATGCTATTGGAAAAATACCTGAACATCTGATCCCTCCTGTTACAGTAGCAGGCTTCTAGCCCTCTGGTGCATGGAGAACTCACTCTTAAACACCCATTAAAGCATATTAGAAGAAATGCACTATCATCAAACCTATGAGGACTTCTGAATAGAACCACAACAAGAAAAACTCTATCTTTAAGATGAGCTTGATGTTGTGATAAAGTTATATTGTTATATAGAACTTGTTATTGTTATAAATGATGCAGTTGCCTGCTACACAAGGGGAAAATCATTTATCCATTCATCTCTTATACTGTATGTCATTATAAAGTCATGTGATTTCTAAGCAAAAATCTCATAATCAGGGAGACTGACCCGGACTGAACAATAAAAATGTTCCCACAGAGCAAACTGCTTAGTAGTTTTTATAAATGAGGACACCTGCTTAGATGCTAAACAGGGTTTCACAAAGAAGTTTTTTATTAATGATTCATTTGCCTTACACCTTTAAAAGCTGAGGTCTAAAATCAATCTGCTTGTGAAAGTCCTTGCTAAAGCGTGTGAGGCAAATGTGACCGTAAATCACACAAGACACTAAGCAGAGTCCGATACCATTTCCCTGTGAACAAAAAGCAGTAAGAAATCTCACAGCTGCTGTTCCTGCCCTTCAGCAACATTTAATTTTTACTGATTGACACAACACCTACGCACCACAACATCCACAAGAGGCATCAGGTCTGTTTCAGGAAAAGAAAATTATTCCGTATTGTCAACAGCTGGCAGAGGCCACCAGGAACTGCTTCTTCATTCATTTTTCTCAGATGCCCATCAAGAACTGTCATCACATATCAAACAAAGCAAGTATCAGGCAGCATGTGTGTTTCGATGCTGGCATACAAGGCCTATTCCCCCATCACTGGGAGGCGTGTAGTGAGGCATGTCAGCCATGACAAGTGAGCAAAGCAGGTACAAAGTGGGCCCAAACTTTCCAGAGTTGGTCACCTTTGAAGATAACTTTTGCTGTGGGTGGTAATGGCAAAAGAACACAGAAGAGAATCTGGACCTATTCAGACCAGGTACCCTGCCTCATGAGGTGAAGGCTGTTGCCTCCATGGCATTAATATTTGCCCTTCACTGTGGACTGATGGGGGCAAAAGGACTTTGCATGATGAAGTCAAGAGCTAACCCCTGGCATTATTTGCATTGAGATAAATGGGGCTCTGAGGACCGTGATGTTCTTTTTACCTACGCAGATTTATGATTAACATTTGTGGGAGTACTGTGCATGTATGGGCAGGATGTACAGGATATCCCTTGATATGTACGAAAAACGGTATACGAAAAAAGTTTTGTCATTTGTGTGCAAGCCATTTTGGTCAGTATTAAAGCCAAAAGGCAACATGAAATACTGCATATGCTTGTGATGCAGTAGTGAAGAATAAAGTGTTTCACTGAAGTAACAGAGGGAACTGGAGGTGTGTGAAATACATTTTCCACACTGGAATGCGATCAAGATATTGGGTAAATGCCACTGCTGCTGAGAAAGGACCACAGACTTCTCCAAAGCCCTAAGTGGTTAGGAACTTGGTTTCTCAGTCATGTCCAAAACTCAGCAGATTTAGTAGAGCAGCCCCGCTTAGTACCCTTGGGTGCTTGGTTCAATACTGAGTCAGAAGGAAGAACATTACCCACTGAGTCACCAGCCCTGCTTCCTCCAGTGCTGCCTTCTCTCTGCTGGTTATCCACTCAAGCCCAAACATGCTTAGCATACAAGATCTAACAGGACTGCACCCCTGAGAAGGATGGCTGGCACAGAATGAAAGCCTTGTGAGTGCCAGGGTGTCACAGTAATCCGCACAAGAGCCGCTGTTTATGAGGTCTGCTGGGTGATTTTTGGCATGAACACCATGCTCACCTCTCAAGGAGGCAGTGCACTGTAGATGTTCACCCCCGCTGTCCATCACCTCCGCAAATACAACCTACGTGTGGGTTGCATTGAACAGATTGCTGAGCCCAAGCTCGTGCCATGCAAAGGAAGGCTTCAATTGCCTGAGGAATGCAGCTGTCTCCCACCCTCTCCTCTGGAGACGTCTGAGCCTCCCAGAAAGGATGTGGAAAAGCCCAAAACCCATGCTGTGTTTGATCTGAACTGTGCTTAGCCTATCTCTTGTCTTTGAAAATATACTGAACTCATTTAGGGTGGCAAGAAGAGAGCTTGTGCTAGAAATAGAAGATCTATATTTAACACATGGTCTTAGCACAAAATAAAATCACTGTGGCCCCTCAAAGTTAGGAAGTTTTGCTTGGAAATGCATTCCAGGGTTTATCAGATTTCTCTCATCTGCAGCATCCAAGAGAAAAAACTTCCTAGATATGGTGTAATTGCATGCCCAACAGACTGGACCCAGATACATACTTTGGTTTTAAGATTAAAAAAATCTTCCGGTCACACACATCATGCACATGTAAGTAATTTATAGCCTTCAAGTACTAACCCTTCACAGCCTGAAGCCGGGACAAGTTCCTTCTCTATTTTCACAGGCCTGTTATCGTTATGCAAGCTTTCATTCTGAAACTCAAACTCACATGAAAAATACCCAGGTTAGTGAATCCGAAACTCAGCCTAAGCAACTCAAATGAAAATGTTGTGTGTCTGTTAACCCATTCTTGTTTCCCCTCTTAGGGGCAGACTGCTTATTCTCCCAGCAGCCCAGCTCATCCTGCCATACATGAAGTTTTCTGCAGGTATGATGGTTTGGCTTCAGCTCCTCAGACTCCCTTCACATGTCCCTGCCTCTCACACTCAAACCTGTATTCTTCCACATCTCCAAGGAGGGATGGTGGAAGGAAGATTCCTGGATCTTCACAACTATTTTTTTTCTGTACTACTCATTGTATGGCCACAAGTAGCGACCTCAGATGCTGAAGGCTGTGCTTTCTTACTCATCAGTCCTCAGGCAAGCTGCTTCTGCTACTGCCTGGTGATCTAGATGCGAGGAAGAGTTCCTGGGGCAAGTTCCAAGTAACGGAGGATGAAGAGTAAAGTAGGGTTGAAGCCTGCAGAGGTCCAATGTCTAAGTGCTTCCAAGAAGGTTTAAAATAGAGTATCACACCAGTAGAAGAAACAAAAGACTCTATTAAACTGACCACGATATGGGTGGAAGAAGATGTCAGATCTAACAATTAGTTGCCTCATGGCTTGGGTCAAACTAATCAATATTTCTGCCTGTATTTTTTCTACACATAAAATGGATATAATAATATTTACTTTTTCAGCTTTTGTAGCATTTTGATTAAAAATTGCATTTTTAAAGCCCTGTGGAATATCTGTTATTCAGAGACACAGATGGGAAAGATTGCCAACAGACGTTAATATCTAGGGAGAAGACAAGGAAATGAAAGCACAGGTATTAAAGGTGCCAGAAAGAATAAAGATGTAACCAGGAAAGAAAAAATATTATTAGAGCCATCTAAGTGCTGGACCAAAAAATGGAGAGGAGGAATACTATACGGAAAAGATAAAGGAAAGGTAATTTTTCACAAAGAGAAATGAAAACGAGCAGTAACAAATATGAACAAAGAGAAAAAGCAGTGAGTTAAGAAGTAAGATGAAAGTGTTAGTTTCTCTTAGTAGGACTTGTTACCATGTAAGTACCAGCAAATGGATTGCACAGGAGAAGGAGAGGACAGAAAATAGAAAAAAAAGAAAAAAGCAGAAAAGTAGATAATCAGGGAAAAGTATAAGTCAAACCTAACATTTTAATGATTTTTAATTTTTTTTTTTCAGTAATTGTGTTTTTCTTTGGGAAACCAATATTTTTTGTTAAAAATAGTTTTCAACAAGAATCTTCAGTGTTGGTCAGAAAGAAGAACAGAAAACCTAAGCTTAGTAACCCAAAACCTTTCTGTGTTATACTTAAAACTTCTGTGTTTTCGGGGTATTTTTACAAAAAAAAATATGTTTCTGGAGGAAAATCATCACTTCCCAAACACCTCTGTTTTTAGGCCTCTGTTCTCAATTAACCTGGTACTCATTTGCAGTATGGCTCTTTGCAGCACCGCAGCAATATGGTATACCAAAGGGTTACAAAAGAGCCTGCCTGGTACTAAAAATCCACACTGGTGGTTTATGGCAGCTACCAGCCAGCCTTTCTTTTTCTCGCTGCATCTGGGAAGAGAAGCATGGGATGTCAAATCTTCCAGTGAGAACTTCCCATGGCACAAAATCATGATGGGAAGGAAAAGGAGAGAAAAAGACACAATGTACAAAAATAACCTTAGCAAGGATGAATCTTGATTTTCACCTTGGATGTGTGATTGAACCCCAGATCATTCACAAGTAATCCTTTTGTTTTTGTTGGTACATGTCTGAAACATCAGCTAAACTAACTGCACTCTGGGACAGATTCTGTAACAACGCTGTCAGAACAGACAATCGCAGTGGTAAATGTGAATAAGTCACCAGAGCATATCTGTTGCTTTCTGCCCACAGAAATTTGTCTTAGTGGCACTGTTCCCATTTACAAGCTTTGTGCTTGAGGGGATGAGAAAAGCTGCCCAGATGATCATGGGAAAGTTTATACATACAGCCGCTTGGCCAGCAAAGCTCTTGGTGAAACACGCTGCGAGGCTGGTGCCTGCCCATGGATGTGGCTCTGAGGGCATTCAGCCTCCAAGCAGGTTAGCTTGCTGAGGCCATGGATCTGCTCCAGCATCTGCTGACTGGAGCAAAGCAGCCGTCTGAGGGGCAGGAGGGCACTGTGCAAGAAGCCGTTTGCCAGTGCACGGGTAAAGGTTTTGGTGGACAGAGCCATGCAAGAAGTTAGTTGCCAAAGGACTCAAACATTTTGGTGGACAGAGGTAACTCCTTCTGCTGTGTAGCTGCACATCAGGAGTCCCAGTGGGTCTAGCATCATCCTTATCTCACTGACTACATAGCCCCCTCGCCACTGGGCAGCCCCCAGGCTGAACCTGTCTGGCACTGCTAGAAAGATCAAAACCTGGTATCAGCAGTTCCTCACTGTGATGGAAACCTAGAGACCTGCTCCTCCCAGCTTCACCTACCTGGCACAAGTGAACTCTTGTATTTGTCATCGTTGGCGTTGCTATGGCCACTGCATGCAGGTATAAACCTTGCCCAGGGGACATTGCTACAAGAGAATAGGGTGCAGCTCAGGAAAGGGTACTGCTCTATTGACATGATTTGTTTTCATGACCAATCCCGGTCTCTGGAGTTTATCCATTCAGTTGCTTTTGCAGGAAATCTCCTCATGACAGAGCACTAGTGTATTTAGTAATAATATTTTACATCTATGTTGGGCTCTGTGCATTCCAAGTGCTATACAAATGCAAACTCATTCATCTTATCTTTTTATCTCATGACAGTTGCCTGCAGTGCTGAGTTGGTTTGATCCCAACCTCACAGACCTTTCAACAGTGGAATTGTTACCTGACTAATTATCTGTCTAAATAACCATGAAGGACTGGTAGCTGGGCTCCACTCTCAGTTTTAACCAGCAGCTCCCGTCACTTCAGTGAGAGGCCTCTAGGTTTTTCTGCTGCTGAAGGTAGGAAAAAGAAAATCTTGGAGGTAATTTTAGTTTAGTTTGTTATCACCATGAGGGTGTTCACTAGGGGCAAAACCGTTTTCAGAATCACAGGAACACTTGCCATTGATTCATGGGAAATGCAGGTGAATATCTCTATGAATTTTACCCTCAGGCAATATAAGGTGAGGCTAATATAGGGCTAACTTCTATTGCTCCCACCCTTTCTCCATTTCCTGTCTCCAAATACATTCATACCTCCCTGGATAAATAATCAACTCAGAGTAAGTTTTTAGGATTGTGAAAATAGACTAATCAGCAGAGACAGCTATGTCTTGGAGTCCAAAACATTTAGAGATTAAAGTGAGAATTTTTCTCCAAGCTGATCTGAGTTAGAGCATGAAAGGAAATTGAAACAAGTAGCAGATGTTGTTGTAGAAAGAGGGAGAACATGAGGCAGAGATTAGGCACCTTTTAGACATGGTCTAAAACCTCTATACTTTATTTGTGGCTGTCTACAGCCTGGATAAGGCTGAACATGGCTGTGAAAAGACAGTATGCCAAATGGGAGGAACTCCATAGGTGTGAAAGTAGTTTTATAAACAGCGAAAGTAAACTCATTGAAGCTCCGTGCACCAAAACTGGCAGGAACAGTTAGGCTCCAAAATGCTGCAAATACTAACATGTAATAATTCAATGCAAAGCCTAAGGCCATGCCTTTAGAGAATTTTTATCCTAAATTAGGATAGGCCATTCATTGCAAAGAAGTAATAACATTTCCCATAGCAGCCAATCTTAAGAGGTCTTCCTGCTTGTTGCATGCAACTCTAGTCACTCAAGTCCAATGCTGATGAACTCAGACTGGAAGAGCTGCACAGAAGAACTTCAATGAAGGCGTACACGGAATGGCTGCCAAGGATGGGGAAAAACAAGTAATTATCAAACAGAAGTCAGTCCTAATAGTTGGAACCATTATAACAGTGATAAATTCCAAAAGCAGAACTGAATTAGCTCTGTCAAAGGAAATAAAGGCAAATGGAACAAGCTATCTCACACTAAAAAGCCAACAGAAAGTAGCTTGTTTAGCTTTTTCAGCTTAGGAAAAAAAAATCTCAGCAGGTATATGACTTTCCTTTTTGAAAATATGGGAAAGAAAAGAGCTATTTAAACTCAAGACAATGTTTGCACAGGGTACTGCATATAAACTACTCATAGAGAAATGTATGCAGGAAATCAGAAGAATGTTTCAAACCATCAGAGGAAGGAAGTTTTGGAGGAGCTTTCAAGAGCAGCAGCAGGAGAAAACTTTCTATTCCATTTAAAAAAAAAAAAATCAGTGTATGAAATGAATTTCACTCTGTGGTTTCCCTTGGCACCAGGAAACAGGACTCAGCTACTTCAGATGTCATTTCCAGACCTGTTTCCTGTGTATCTCCTCTTTCCCTGCCACCTCAGACATTTTCAGGTTGAATACATGATTTAAACCCCTGGTCTTTAACATTAATGCTAAGTACTAGCATGAGATATGAGAGTAGAAAAAAATGCTCCAAGCTTAAGTTTTCAAAAATTTTCTTAATTTAGCCTTAGGAATGAGAAAACAAGAGGAAGGATCTCTCACTAACCATAATCTCTCCCATCACATCAGCTGTCTTCGGGACCCTTCTTCATAGCAGCAACCTGAAACAAATCAGCACCATAGTTACTATTTTTAAGCAACTTCCAATATTTTTTTTTATCAGGATTGAACTGAGGCAAAACCACTTTACATAATGCTGTGTAGCCTGGGTCTGGCAACTCTTAAGGTTGCCAGAAGCATGAGTTGTGTAATACAGATACAATTCCAAGCAAGACTGACATGTGTTTAGAAAACACATTTGGAGTTTTTCTGAGAGGTCTTTTGCAACCTACTACAGCCAGTTTTTGCTTTCTTGAGCATCACTCAGAGACTTGGTGAATTATTCACCCAGAATTTTAGATTCAATTTATTTATTGAAAACTCCTTAAAACTTATGAAGATATTTTAATCAAGTCTTTGTATGTTCACTCAGCACATCACCATTATTCTGCAGTGGAAAAGTATGTTTGCCACAGAACTTGGTATTAAAGACAGTATTGGGTATTGTGTCCTATCCCAATGAAGTCCATGTGACCCAAGGCAAACATATATTTGTGCTACTATTGTCAGTTCAATGTCATCTATTGTGTATGTTGTGTCTTCAACAGTTTCTCTATGGATCTTTTCTGCTTCCTTTATCTGAAAAACTGATCTGTAGAGAGGAATGGGGATAAGAAACACTTCACTCCCAACTCCAGAGATTGGGTTGACTTACCTACCAAAAAAATTTGACTTTCTGAATTTCACTTATTAATTTCATGGTAGAGAGCAAGAACAGAAGCATGACCTTATGTTCCAAAAAGAGCCATTCATTTGCACCATGCATTGCAACATTTGGACCCAGGTTACCTGGTGTGTTTGAAGCAAAGTCTTCAGTTTGCCTTTCACCACACCCACTTTCTAGATGATATCCTGTTAATGCTTGCCTCTGTCCTTTACTGTTGAAAGCTAGGTGCTGACTCTCAGACCCATGGGCTCAGGATTCTCAGTCCGTCTTTGCTGGTCAGGCTTCCAGTGTTACAGTGTTGCATGATGCGAGAACTTTTTTTTCTACAATTTCTGCCATGTTTGCTGGTGGTATCAAGTAAGACAATTTGTCAGGTATATCTAGCCAGAGTACATTAGAGACATGATTAGAGACATGACAAATCTGACCAGCTGAAAAAAAAATGCTTTATGAGGCCAACAAAAGCTGCAGCGACTGATTCAGTACCTCAGCCTATTTCTCCTTGAGAAAGGCCTCATCTTTTTGTTGAAGTTATTGATTCAAGTCAATGTTAGGTGCAGCTCTCCACCAGGATCAGCTAGGCTGCCTATGGCTTCAACACGGTGCTTGAGGAAGCTTGAAGTTCAAAACCCTAATGGTGACCTCTGAAAGGATGATCCACCATCCCTAAAACACAAGTGTGACTGTTCCCATGTCCCAGCCTTCTGCCCGCATTTGAGACGACAGTTTTAACATCCATAAAGAAGGCTGTCCTCACTGCCCTTTGCTTTCAGCCTGAGTGGGGGCTGATCTATGGGATTCTCAGTCAAGAAAGCCTGTGCAAAATGACTCTCCCAGTTTGGCAGAGCCAGGCTGATGACAGCTGAGCTTCCACTGGTAGCCTGGGGCATGAGCTCTGCCCAGGAGTCTTGAACTTTGCAAGTGAGCTACTGGAAGGTTTCCCAGACTTGGGGAAGCGATGCCATGCCCAACCCTGCCCCCATGCCCAGGCCTGAAGAAGGAGGCTGGTACCAAGTTTAGCCACCATCTGCTGCAGTGTACCTTCAGCTGCCAACAGCATTTTCGTGCCCGTGGGGACATGAAACTGCTGTTTGCGCACAAGGTGTAACTGTTCGACAGCCGAGCCTACTGCGTCCTTGTTGCTCCATCTAGTACTGTTATTGCTGTACCAGCCTTTGATAAGGCGAGGGTCTGAGATAGCTACTGTACTTTCAAGTCTGCCTCCAAATAAGCGGCTACCTTTCATCTTTGTTTTATTGCCAAGGACAGAGACAGACAGGCCAGACCACTGGCTGGCTAATAAGTAATAGGGAACTTTGCAGAGTCCCACAGTCCTCCTCATAAGGTGGTATATTTTTTATACATATAGATTTATACTTACATATTTTTATATCTATAGCTCCCGTAGTGTGAGGAGCAGGCAAGGGCCAGCACATGGTGTATGCATACGCCAGTGGAAATGCATGTCTGCAAAGGGACTCAGCTGTAACTGAGTAACTTGACAGATAGAACAAACTCTTTCAGCCCTTTGCTCTTTCCAGTCCCGAAATATGACAGCTTAATCATTTCCTAGACACAAAATGTCACCAAGATAAAGCAAAGTTTATAAAGGAGGACTGGTCACATCACAGAAAAATCTGGTAATATATCAAAGCAAAGAAACTCAAAGTTCAGGAAACGTTTGTTTTCCTCAGTGCTTCCCCCTTCCCTCTCTCAGCACTCACAAAGCTGGAAATTAAGCCTGAAGGTTCCTTAAACAAATATAGCTCTGTCCTTAACATCACCATATGGCTCACCATCAGTGCCACATTTGGTAAACTGTGAAAGTCGAAACCCAGTTGCTTTGTTCCAGCTCTTCACAGATACGAAGGCACTGAAATTTTGCTGAAATAACTGAAATTGAAGTTTCCTCTGATAATTAGTTTATAGCTTTATATGGCTTACAGTATCATCAAACCCATTCAAATTTAGACAGGATTTTCTCCCCACCAAAATAAGAACATCTTAATGCTTTCAAAACCACATTTCATCTGACAGGAGAAGCACTGCCTTGCCATGAGGGATGGAGTTAATGCATTATGCCTCTCTTCCAGAGACATCATTTACAACTCTGCAGAGGCTCATCAGCCTCTCTGCTCAGATCCCTATCCCACTAATCTGGGTTATATCAATAAATTTCAACTTGGAAGCCAGGGTCAGCTTTTGCCTTCATGCACATAACACAGCTGAAGTGACCCACATGAAATGCCACCACACTAAAATCAGTATGGGCAGGAGGCAATTCTGGCCTTCCACACTTCAGTCTGCACCGCTCAGTGTTTTTTTGTTGTGTGTCTAGCTATTGTGCTAGGTGCCGTGCAAAAAATAAATGACTAGGAGAAAGAGCCCCAGAGGAGGAGTTTGTTCTTCCAAGCAATTCATACCCTCCTCTCAATAACCGCGCAGCATTTATTATCTACCTTGAGAGGACAAGGGTTGGTTTTTGTAAAGTGTATAATTACATGCATACACTGTATAGAACTGTCCCTGACCTCTAGCATAATTAGTCATGTGGTTTCTTGTAAGTGCTTCTTGGGTGCTTAGATGAATCACTGAATTTTGAGGTTTGTCATCAGTAATTTTTGGTAACACATCTTAGCCAACAGCATGATTATCCATATTTGTTTGTTTTTTATTTTATGTTCCTTTACCAGAAGACCTTTGGGGATTGGTGGCTTTCTACAGCTGACGGTCTGAATGGTTAGGCTGGGTTTACTAGCCATATTTATTTGTAATGTCTTAGTGTTTGTAAAAAGCCCCAAGGCCTGTACAAACTTGCTGGAGGATGCAGTCCCAGCCCTGGGGAACTTTCATTCTCCATCAAGAGCGACAGGGTATAGAAAAGCACACAAGCAAAGCTATGAGAATGAGGATATAAATAACCATATCAGTCATGGATTTCCAGAAGTATGTAGATGTTCAAAGATACATCAGGTACCGAGAAAAATGCATAATAAAAATACACAAAACAATGTATTGATTGTGTTGGATGTTTAATTTCCATGGAGGATTAGCAGAACTTAAGTGCCTTCTTCTCTCCATTTTGTATGCCACCACAGTGCATAGGCACATACTTGAATACATGATGGCTTTTATAAACCTGAATTTATTATTTTTATTTTTTGAAGTTGAGTTTTCATAGATTTATACTAGAAAAATAATCCCTGATGGAGGTGTTACTGGAGATGGAGAAAGGATAAGAAACTCATGTAGAAGTGGTGCAGAAGAGAAAAAAAAGTGAGAGGGAAGAAGGTAAAAAGAACAAGACGAGAGAGGGGTTAGGGTGAGGGTTTGCAGTGAGAGCAGCTGAGTGTCTTCAGTAGCAGAGAAGAGCAGGATAAAGAAATCAGGACCAAAGGCAGTGCAGGTAAAAAAAAAAGTATAAATAAAATAAAATTAAAAAATAAAATCCAAGTGAATCCTGAGACTAACAGGCCAGTTTTGCTGGCTTTCTGCAGACCAGGTCTCAGGAACAATGGTGAGCTTTACAGCGATAGCAACAACTACCCACTATCCCTCCCTCACAACAAAAGCAAAAGCAGCAAGTTGCACAGTAAAGACAAATGCACTTTCTTGCAACTCCAACACTAAACCTACCTGCCGTGAATCTTTTCATTTCTTTTCTCCAAGGACTGTAACATTTCACACTGTGGCAGACTGATACGGATTGTATTTGCTGTATAAACATTAGTGGTTGTGGGCACGGAGCTCAGAAACAGGGAATCTCCTTGGATCCAAATACCTCAGGTCTGTCTCTCAGAGCTGCACCGTTACCTCGAAGACATGAATGACACCATGTTTCCCAAGCAGAAGCCTTGAGTTTGCTGTCTTGGAGAAGATATTCAGGATGAGGCAAAGGGGACTGCAGGGTGGGAAAGAAGAAAAAGGAAGGGAAACCCAAGCTTTTGCAAGCAGGCACTCATGAAAGTCCCTGCCCGTAACAAGGCTTTTTAAGCCTGTTTGAAGCCTGTAACTCCACAAGTGGCTGTCTCACCCCCCGGCAAGGCACTGAGGTTGGGGCTGGTGGATGGCAAATGGCAGAGGAGAACCATCAGCTCTGTCTGTGAGGATCTTAGGCATGCATGCCTGAGGAATGGAAATACATTGCTTAGCACATGTTCATGCTGGAAAATGAGTTATGGGATGTCTTTCTCCATGCCGCTAATGAAAGAAGGACGGATGCCACCACGTCATGCATAACCAGACACCTCTTTTGCAAAGCAGAGACAAGTGTCCACAGACCTGCAGGCACTGCACTCTGTTCCCCTCTGCAAGGGCTTGCCGGTAGTGGAGCACAACCATGCTGGTTTTGACTGAAGTCCAAGTGCCACTTGAAGGTTTTCATCCAGGTGACTGTGTTTTTTAATCTCTAACATCCTAGTTTAAATCAGACTGATCTCAGTATCAGCCTAACAGAGCGGATCATTTGGTGACACAGAGAAATGAAAACTTTCCCCTTAGGAAAGGAGAAGAAAACTTAATCTGCAGAGACAAATTGTAAAAAGCCATGCTCCTCCTCCAAACCTGTGCCTACACTGGGTGGTTAGGGGCATCCTGGAAACCAGGAACTTTGAGCAGAGCAAGAGACAAGTCCAAGTGCAAACTGGAGAGTGCATCTCCTCACATCAAGCAGTGGAAGGCAAATAAAATGCAGACAATGCTTGAAAACTCCTGCACTGTTTTTTCTTGTGTTTTGATAACAGCAATTGAGAAGCTTGACAGCTTACAATAATTTCTCCTGCTATGGTCATTGTGCCTTCTTTAAAATTGACCAAGTCAGTGCAAGTAGCAAGATGTCACTGGCTACTGAAACACTGTGCTTTTGGTTTTGAAATTTGTATTAAAAATTTGGAGAAGTCCTGATCAAAAAATACGTACTACAGCCACAGAGGCAGTCCCCTCCTTTAAAATCCTAGCATGAAGCTATTAAACTTACTCTCCACTCAGTTTATTATGAAGAGAGCCTTAACTACATTGAGGACTTGGCCAGCCAGCCACTAACTTTCACTTCTTGATGCTTTCTTGATCTCTTATAACTCACTGTAGACCATATTGTTGGGTTTTGTTTTTGTTGGTTTGGTTTGGTTTTTTGTTCTTTTGGGTTTTTTTTTAAGTATGTGTGGGTGCATATTAGCTGTTAAAAAGCAACTTGCATACCTTAGCTGCACTCAGCCAAGAAGCAGCCACAGAACCCAACCTAATAAATCACAACAAGGGGAACTCACAACAGTGGGGCACTCACGCTGCCTTCAGAGCACTGGAGTCTGATACCAGAGCTGCCAGATTCACCCTTGCCCACCTGGAGCTCCAGGAGGACATGTCCTCCAGCAGGATATGTCCTCCAGCAAGAACAGCTGCCACAATTCTGGTTGAGCATGGTAAATATTTTCAGCCAAAAGAAAGGGGAGATGAGTGTTTCCAGCAGTTTCCAAAAAAACAGATTCAAACACTGCCTCAATTCTGCTCCAGTGTTGTTTCTGTTATCTGGCCAGCTCTCATCAGTAGCTTCTTTTGGACCCATAAAAACAGCCACATAGAAAGAAAATACTCTCCTGACAGGGGGACCGGGCTGTTTTCAGGAAAAAAAAAAAAATATACATATATATACACACATATATATGTATATATAAGAGGAAGAAATAAATTGGGTTTTTTGGAGCGTTTGCCACAAACTCCCCCTTCTCCATCCTTTCCTAGGAGAGCATACCTGGTTTCAGTGAAGGCAGGTTGTTTCATGGTCTCCCTTAACACAGCTCCACTAATAAAAACACCATTTAAAAAAAGTGTACCAAAGGCTAGAGAATAACTGGGGTGAGCACAGCCACAAGCTCACTGATTTGTCACAATGTGGGGAAATACAACTTTCCACAGAAAAAGCCATGGAAATTGTCTGCCTTAGGATACAGAAAAGGTCTTGAGTGATTTGAAAGCTTCTCTGTTTTCCAAACGATATCAGATCTAGCAAGACAGAATGTCATCTTATACCCCTTGCTTCACTCGCCATCTTAGATGGTCATAACTGTACCCCTGTTAGTTTGGAAATACTGACAGCCTTTTCCTGTTCCTGCAGACCAGAGCAGTGTTTTTGGTGAGGTGTCCTGCGTACCACTCACCTGTCACCCTTCCAGAACAGTATCAGAGTGTTTTGCCCTGTTGGTCTATGCCAGACAGCTTGCTAGAAAGCCCAGCACAAGCCAGACAGCATAATCAAATGCAACATCTTCTGCTTCAGTGAAAAAAAAAAAAAAACACCAGAAACTGGGCCAATGCCTTAAAGTAAATAAATCTTTAAGATCTATGGAAATCTGAAAAGAGGCGTGTTTTATAGTGGTCTTAATGTAGATTTTGCCTATCCCGTGAGGTCTGATGGTGACCCAAGCCTTGAATTTTGGCTTTGGTTTTAAAAACATTATAGTGCTCAGGCTGATTTTCAACGAATCCAGCTCTGGGGCTTCTGGCATGGGATCAAAAACTACAAAAGAAATGGGTCACAAAGCTGCTATCTTATAGAAAATTCTCTCTGCCAATTCAATTTTGCCAATAAAACCTGATAGTTAGCATTTCAGGGACAGTCTTTGGGCTGGAGCAGGGCAGGCCTGGGTGATGGTTGGCACAGAATTATAGAATCATTTCATTTGGAAGAGACCCTCAGGATCACCTAGTCCAACCTAACTCTAGCACTAAATCATGTCCCTAAGAACCTCGTCTAAATGTCTTTTAAACACCTCCAGGGATGGTGACTCCACCACTTCCCTGAGCATAACAGCAATGACATTGACATATCACATACTCCATCTCCTTTGGTAGAAAAGGCACTGGATACCCATGCCTAATTTGGATCTTGCAAGGAGGGCTGCTAAGCACAGGGTGCACTCATCCAATATGAATGATGGTGAAATGATGGTCTCACTGTGACAGTAACGATGGATGAGGAATTAGGGGCAGACCTATGGTTCCTGTGGTCTGCTGTTGCATGAGTGTTTTCCCAGTCAGCAAAACCAACATGAGGCAGTTTGATCCTTAGCATTTCCCTACCTGGCCCAATCAACCCTTCCCTCCCTGCACTGCAGGTCATCACACCAGTTCAGCCAGCAGAAGCATTCACTACACATTGAAACACGGTACATGTAGAATAGAACCTCCAGCAGAAAAGTCGTTTATTCACATATTCATATCAAACTAAACCCACTTAATTTAAAAATATGTGTTAAAGCATTTACTTTCAATTTAAAAACCTCAGACCTACAGCACCTCATGTCACTATATAGGGGAGGGCAGCTGCTGTTGTGTCTTGCTCCTCCTCCTCTCCCCACACTGTCCAGCCATGTGCTCTCCCAGCCTCGTGCTCCAGCACTCACTGCTTTCACTTCTGTGAGCTGCTGTGACTAACTCAACAGAAAGCTACCCAGCCAGATTAGCTTCCCACTGCCCTAGCACATCACAGCAGTTCAGACAACCAGACAGATGAGTAGTCCTGCCCCAGTATTGTGGGGAGCTGTGCCTTTAGCTTGCAGCGTCCACTTTCAGCCAAGTCGGGCTCAGTGAGCTGCTGCCTGTTCCCTGCAGCCCTGTCTATTCCCATCCCTCCCACTCATGTTCAATGTAGCCATCAGTCCCCCATATAACAAGTCGTTTTGGTTCCCTGGTGTGAAGGAACTCTGTTCTTTGCTGTTGCCAAATGAGTTTTTGGTCAGATAAGACACTAGAAGTGACTCACACTGTGGCCACACGACAGCTGCTTTCAATGCAAGGGAAGCAGAGGCAGCACTTACCTGAAAAAGTACAACTCCCTTTAAAAAGCACACCTCCCATCCAGGCCAATCAACCTAATTTAAGACCTGCTGTGGTCCCTGGCTCATTCCTGCCTGTAGCTGTGCATTTTTGTCCTTTTGTTTGCACCAGCACTGATGCTCACCCCACACAGAACCGTTCCAGCTTGCTAAACTGGAAGAAAACACTTAGCTTACTTTTCTGAAGGGGTTTGATGCAGGTTTAGCAGGCTGGACTAGCTTACCTTGTGGATTACAGAAGGGGAGTGAGGAGGGGTAGAGCAGCCCCAGTTCAGATCAGCTGCACTCACCGAGGAAGCTCAGCGAGAACCTGAGCCTGCAGCGAGTTCCAAAGAAACGATGACACTCAGGATTTACCCCCTTCATGTCGAAGGGGATGTTAGCTCTGAAACTGCACAGTGGTAATACAGATAAGCTCTCTGGCTGCTGGTAGTTTTATTAGAAACATCCATCTAATAGGATAATCCCTAACTCAAACAGCTCTCCCCAGGGTCAGAAGCCACAACTATGCTCAGCCCATACAGAAAAACCTCAGGTTTTCTCCACGACAGCTTCCTGTAAATGTCACACATTTGTCAATACAAAAATCTGCTGGGTATTGAAAACAGAGGATGTGGAGGCAGTATGAAATGGAATATAATTTAAAATAAATAACACAAGGGCTACCACCAAGCGTACTAGTGACTTTTACACACAACTGAGTGAAACCCACTGGACTTTTCATGTTTAAATGAAATTGACACATAATTTTGAGTCTGCTGCCCCCCCTGCCACACATTTTAGGAATGTGGGAAGAGACTTTGACTCCATTGCGGACATTGCATGCGATCTTACTGAAAACCCAATTTCAAGCACAGAAATGGATCAACTTAAATACAAAGGGAAAATGACAGACAAATTAGGCCCAAATATTCCCTAAGAACAACCAAAGATGAGAAAAAGGAAAGTGAGGGACAGATAACCAATGGATAAAATGTATTCCTAAAATGCTGGGAGTTTTAAAACAAAACGCTTTCACAGGAGTATTAGAAACAAAGTAGAAGCAAGGTGGAAACAGCAAGTGATGTGCTGCCTGTTTTATTTTCACTGAGCAAAATCACAGAGCAAACAAAAACTACAGAGAGAGAGAATGCAAAGGTTAGTTCAAAATGCTTTTAGCTTTAAACTGTCAACAGCACATCAGCCAGAAGCTTTAACTCCATATGTGTCTCTCTGATAAAGGGAATCTTATTTCAAATTTCTGTCTCTATTTGCATCATTGCCTTGTGGGTTATTCTGACGCTTTGCTTAGCATGTGCTTGCCTTTCCAACAAGCCAGGGCAGCCAGAGCGATGCACTCCCCAGTAGCATTCAAAGAGAAGAAAAACCACTCCAGAAATACATGGCAGGGATGAGTAAGCAAGCCTGCCTGGTTGTTGACCCGCGATATACTCAGCAGTTCCAGCAGAGGAAATATTTATCTTAGAAGGGTGCGTAGCTTCCGCTGGGTTTTCACTCCAGCACTAAAACTGGGTGCTGGAAGCTTTAACGATTAGGTGATTTTATTTTTTCCCCCTTTTGAGTCACAGCAGTGACTTCTGCTGTGTGCTTTACCTGCTTGAGCAAACAGCCGGTGCTGTTTGGTGTATTTCAGGGCCTGACCGGGAAACTTCTCGCAATGTGCAGCGACAGCCCAAAATGTTACCTCCCTTGCAAGTTAGCAACATGGATAAATAGCAAAGCAGATTGGCTGGGTCACAGGTAGGCGACCTACCCTCCTCCAATAAAATCTGCCTTCCTAGGCTGGGTCTCTGGAATCCTAACACCGCTGTTAGGCCAAGAGCAGAGATCCTCATGCCTGTGGTATTTGCTCAGAGGGCATGACCACTTTGGGCAAGTCTTTCATGTGAGTCAGCTTTAGCTGATCCATGGGAAAATTCCTTTGTGTTGTCAGGCAGGGTTTGCTCACAGTTTCAAAGGATAATCCGACTCAAAGGAAAATGCATCTAAATTTTAGCATATTTCAGTCAGCTCTTCAATTAAACCTGGTGCAAAGCAAAGGATGCTTGGTTTTCTTTGCAGGTCAATTTTAGTAAGGAGAGCCCTCAATAAGGAGCCTGTGCTTTCTGAAATATGCCGCCCTCTCGCTGGATTCTACATCATCTCTGACCACAACAAGCGTCATATATGCAAATAGCATTGAAGTAGATTCAGAAGAAAAGTTTAAATTCTGACTATGACACCTGGAGAAAGTAAATTAAAGAGCTAATCCTGCAAACTTTTATTCCTTTGGCTACCCGGTGTCCTGTCAGGTTCTTTAGCCATCAAAGAAGGGGCAGCAGGGTCGGCGCAAAATCAGGGCAAAATACCTTCCACTCACCTCCCATGTTCCTGCGTGACGAGCACCCGGAAGCCTTCACTCCCTCATCGCTGTGGAAGGGCTGTTCACTCAGGACAGGCCAAGGGCACTGGAAATCCTGGTGTCATTTTGATTGCTCAGTCAATGGCTGCGACAGTCAGGTCTCCATCAGTTGAATTCACTGCTGATGTTGTGCAACATGAGTAATAATGGGGGAACACAGGTTCACCTTCTTACAGAGCCTGCAGTAACACATACATTGTCCATCCCAAGGGTCCTAAGCACTACTGCCAGGTAAACAAATGATGGTCATTGTATGATGGTAAACACGCGCCAGGTGTTCGGAGCCATTCTACACTATATCTGCAACCTGGCTCAATTCTCCCCAACGCAGTTTCTGCATCCCTAAAAATGTCCCATCCATTTTCCATGACACCTGACATTAAGAGAATCTCAGGGACTAGGAGGGTTTCATATGTGGGTCAGCAGAGAAGTCCTGCTCTTCTGACACGAAGAAGTTGAGGACATCTGCAGGGAATGAGGAGCTTGCAAACTGGATGCATGGACACAGTAGTTTAGTTCCAAACGCTTGACTGGTATGAACCGTCATGGCCTATCGATTTCAGTGGACAAAGCTGTGTTGTTCTATGCCATCTGAGAAGGGTGATATAATGTATTGTAATCACTCAGCCATCAGTCATGTCAAGAAATAAGTTGCTAAGCACACTTTTTTTTCCAGTGTAAGTTGCCAATTCTTTTTTTTTATGAAGATAACCTTCAAAATGCCTTCAAACTCACTACCACTGAAAGTCTGTCAAGGTGATCTTTCTTACAGAAATCAGATTAGTTACAGCTCCTCTTGCCCCATCTCATAGCAGGCTCTGAATTTTCAGAAGGTCAAAAGCACAAGATTCACAGCCTGAATCACGGTCAGTCCCCTCCATCCTCATGAAGTGAAGGTGGTTCAGGGATCTGGGTGCTGAAGATGCATTGCTCTGTCACAGACCTCTACCATAGCATTGGAAAAGTCACTTCAGGCTGACACGTGGAAGAAGTTAGCACAGCTCACCAGGTTACTGGACATCCACTGAACTCTAAGGAAAAGCATGCTTTTACAAACCTCCTTCACAGGAACTTCAACATTTCACCTCGTGCTTGAAGGGAGCTCTTCCTGATGTGATAAGTCACATGTAAGGTGAACGCTGTGGGAAGATTTCTGATGGCCTGCAAATGCAGAGAGTGTGGAAGTCCCACTAGATGTCCCTCTGCCTCTTTATGCACTTGCATAGGCTTAACATTATGAGCTGTCTCAGCTGTGTTCAGGTGCTGGACCTGTAAAATGGGATCAGTAGATACTTCCCTGTTACATGGAGCTTAAGGAAGGAGCAATACATAAACAGCTATGAGATGCTTGGATACTGCAGTAATGGCAATTCATAAATAGCTCCTGTACCTGCCTGATGTCTGATGGCCACCCTTGCAAATAACTACCAATTACTAGATGCTGCCACACTTACCTCTTGTAGGAGTCTCCCTGCAGCTTCTCTTGTCCAATACCAACAGTACTGTTTGCAAAAAAGAAGGAACTGGCCCTCTGGTGCTGTAAAGCATGTCCTGACAGGTGCTGGAAACCTCTGTATGACTAAAGACAATATTTGGTATCCAGCCCTTTTGGGGACACATGCTGACTTAAAAGTGTCTGGTAACATTTTCACTGTTTAACAAAGGTTTTATGAAAACCTGTTTCACCTTCTAGACTGTTTATGAAGAATTTCTTGTGGCTACTATTTGCATACTTGCTGTTCCCACAGATCTCTGCAAGGACTTTGTGTGTGTGTGTGTGTGTGTATGTTACTTGCTACAACATGAAGAACATGAAAAGTAAATGCAGTGGAAAATTCAGGGCATAACGTTCTTCAACACAAGGCACTGGAAAATAGTTTGGAGGTATTGTGTCATTAGTACAGAGGTTTCCAGAGGTGCCCTCTATAAATTCTGTCGAAAGTCCTTGTCTTAGAAAGGCTCCTATACAACCAGTCTGAAGTCCCATACGCTCATGCCCTTTCAGTCACATGAGGCTCCTCTAAGGTCTATTGGACTGTTGTTTTGGACAATGGCCCATCTGCTCAAATCTTAGATGATGACTGAGTCAGTTCTAAAGTGTATAAGCATCTAAAACCCATTGAAGTAATTGACAATTAAACACTTAACCACACTAAAGAACTGGGGTTTTGGATAGTGTACCAGGTGGAAAAGGGCACAACATTCACATCCACAGACAAAAACAGTAAATGACAAAATGACAGCTGACTTTCGTATCATCCTACTGTTGGGATCAAAGTGATCAGCTGCACAACGAATATGCAAACCAGCAGGGGCAAAACCCCTGAACAAATAAATGATTGTTGAATCAGATACAGCTGTAGAACCAACATTAGATTCTCATACACAAGGGTCATAACACAGACTTGTGTGAGCATCAGACTTAAATATCTTTTTCATCTCATTTTTCTGATATGCTGTTAGTGCAGGAGGGCTCTCTAGAAGCTGTCAAGAAGTCCCACTACCATTCATCAAAAAATGAAAAATGAAACTTCTAAGCAGGAGAACATTTGCCTTGGATCGTGGAAACTATGCTGAGTTCTTCTCAGGCAGCATCCCCCACATGAACCATCTCTGCAGGGATTGACACATCTTTCAAGATCCTCTGTTTTAGGCTCTAATGCTGATCTATACAGCTTTGAACTTTTGGTCTTCCACTGCTTACGTCCTCCTTTGGTAGTCATCCTTGGCCATCTTACACGACCAGCTTTCTGAATTTTAACCAGCAGTCCTCCAAGCCCTGTTCTGTAGCTGAGGGAAGCAGCCTACATCAAACTCCCTTCCTTCCACCACAGCACCCAACTATTTGGTATCTTTGGCTCCTCTGGAAGTAAACGTAGGCTTCCTCTAAAGAGAGCAATTAGATGATTAGAGGACAGATTATTAAATACCTAATCATCTAACTGCCTTGTGTTCTGAATAAGTCAATTGTTTTATGAAAAGACAAAGTGTGGTCATAGAGCTATAAGCTGTATCATAATGCATATTCACAGGGCTGGGGTGAAAAAGAACCAGAATAAGGCTGGCATCTGTAGCCTTGTTTCTGACATTTCCCATCTTTTAAATGTGAGGCACTATTTAGACATGGTATTTTCTGAAATAACTATTATTTTCTTACTGAATTCCTTATTGAAGGGACTCATCTCTTTCTGTTGATTTTACATCACACTTCGTATGACTGTTGAAAATTATTTGGAAGTGACCTTAGTGTCATCATGAAAACAAAATATCTTGCCTACTAATACTGCAAACAAGTCCACATTAAGTGTACTATTAATCTGTTTCATCTTTGAGACATGTAATATTTTCTGGCTAATTTTTTGCAGGCTTACAAACTACTAGTAGCACACTTTCCCAAGTCAATAGTCAAGTAAACCAATCCACCCTCACAAGCCCATTAAGTGTAATTAAAGCAAAGAGTGTTTACAGATATGTGCTTACTAGTATTTCTGATACCAAGGCTAAGGATAATTTGCATATGAGATAGGATCCAGTGCTCAAGTTTGAGCCTGTAGAGCACATGACTTTTGCCTTTAGTTTTGAAAGCAGGATTGCTTTCTGGGATGCCAGGATCACTTTCACAGGGGCTGGAGTGTTTCTTGAAAGTAAAAAAAAGACACCTGCCTGACAACACCAGGCTTCTTTTCGAGACACTGTTTGCTCTACAGTACTGTCCAAAGGCTTCTCTAGAAGGCAGAGCCCTGGGCTCCTGGACCCATTGGTCAAGCTGAGAGGTGGGAGGCAGGGACTCAGAAGGCAGGGAAAAAGTACCAGTACCTCTTAGGGAGGCAGAGGGGAAAGAAGCAATGGGATTGTGAGTCTATCTACTGAAGGGCTGTAGCCAGCGTCCTGAGGTTGCCACTCAGTTTTTGGCGTAGCCAAAATGAACAGCTGTACCAAGCCACTCTCATCCAAGTACCTGCTACAGATCACAGTGCCTTCTGCAAGATACCCAACTTCTCAAAGGCATGCCTGCAATAGTTGAAAACAGTGACCAACTCACCTGAGTAGAAGGATATAAAGCAGAAGACTCTACCCAGCAAGCAGTCTGGAGCATTTTTCTTTTCCCCTTGCTTTTTGCTTAGATCACAGCTTGGGCTTTTCTAGCAATGGCTGGGAGCCAAATTCCCTAAAACTGCTAGAAAGGCAGTTCTCATACTATTTACAGCATAACCGGAAGCCAGAATTAGCAGATATCTCATGAGTAAGCTCATTCTCATGAGATTTCTGGTCCAACTTTGCACACTGGAGGAGTTAGAAGTGTTATGGCAGGACCGTGTTAAGCTCCGTGCAAATGTTACATGCCCGGACCAGCGTATTGCTTTTAACTGCAATATTTTAATAAAAGGTGTGCCAGCACCCAAGAAATAGAAGGGGGGGAGTTGCCCAACTACTAGGTTATCTCATGTTCTGGCAAGGGGAGCCTTGCAAAGCCACTCGGCTGTGTGCTGCATACAGATAGGGCCAGAAAACAAGATGTTTACTGACTGCCTTGGGTGAGGCAGTCCTTTGCCAGGAGATGGGAGACGTGGTTTTGATTTCTCTCACTTTTTCCCAAACAGACCTCTTCCTTTCTCTAGATGAGTATTTAATTATTGGGCTATGAGGAACAAAGAAGACACATCCCAGAAAGGTCGGTCCGTCGGGCTTCTCCTGCATGCCAGATTTTCTGAGGATCCCTCTGGGCTTGACTCAGAGGTGAGACAGGTTGGGGTGAGAAACCCACTCCAGGAAGGAGAAGCGTCATGCTGACAGCTTCAGGACGTGGAGGTTTGCTGCACCCCCCCCACTACAAAATCCTCAGTGCCAAGGGAACTTCAACCAAGTAAGGCACCTGGAGAGCTAAGGTGCAGTAAGAATCAGTGTTTCAGAGTCTCAGGGTGCCCAGTGCTGGACTTGAGGACCAAATAAGCACATTCTCTGTTTTTTGATCAATGTGTGTTGCCCATTTCCACTTTCTGGATTTGCAGATTTTGTCCCAATGTGCATTTTCTCCCAATTTATTTTCAGATAGCAAAACTGAATACCACATAATTATTCTAGGTGAACTCCCAATCTAAATTGTCACTTTCTTTAATCTGAAAGCACAAGATAAACCCAAATTCATAAGAGCTTCTTCTTGCTGAATAGATACTTATCTGATGATTCACCAACACTTACGGTTGTCATGTCAAACTTTAAAGCAATTTGAAATGATGAGTTATGAACTAAAATGGTATGGAAAGTCAAGAGACACAGAGAACTTCATGGGCCTTCTTCAACAGGAGCAGCAGGACTTCCTTTTATGTCAGTGTGTTTAGACCTAACTTATAACTTGTGTTCAATGAAGAGGGCTTTTTTTTTACTCTTTTTGTTAGAAAGGAATATCTGTTCCTATGCCTACTAAAGGCAAGGGCAAAATTCTTCTTTTTTTTCTTTTTTTTAAATATATGTTTGAAACCTCTATTTATTTATACACCAATTAAAAAGTTCCATCCTTCCAGCTGGAAAAATGCTGTCAGACCAAATTTGTTACGTACTGTACATTTTATTTTTGGAGCAGGGAGCTAACAGTAAGTTGAGAGATTTTTTTTTTTTTCCCAGCAGAAAAGATATAGCGAATGTTTTTAGACATTCCTGGAATTAGATCAGTTTTTGAACTGGAAGCAAAATAAAGCGGCTTACATCATGAAAAAAAAAAAAAAGGCAAAACCTGTGCAATTATATTAGGAATACTAGTATTAAAAACAATTATTGTGACTGTTATTTATTGACCAATACCTATCTCAACTGGCATTTGTGAGGTAAGACTGATTACCCAAGAGACAGACCTCTGTGTTTCCAGGAAAATTGTGGCAATTTTTCAGTAAATTCTCATTCACTATTTCCAGCACATCAGTTTCAATTCTGCATCTTCCTTATGCTTGGTCTTCGTAGTAATCAGTACAGTGAACTTTTTATAGAAAAGCTTTTCTGTTGCAGAGTAAATTCTAAGCAAATGCTGCAGAATATTTCCATGAAGAGCCTGGAATGCACATTTGTGATTTACTTTAGAAACCTAACTGCAGAATTTACATTCCTCAGGGAACAGGAACATAGTTCTGATGATGTTTTTCCAATAAACTAGTTTGAAGTTCAAATATTTGCAGCAAAATATTTCTGTTGACCATTGGGGTATGTGTATGCATCACAACACTGATGCAAATAGATTTTAAATAAGTCAGTGAGACAATTTCTAGATCGAGTCAGAAAACCATAATTCCATTCCATACCTAAGACAGAATTGGTACCATCAAGTAAAATGCATTACACATCAGTGAAACTGCATTTCCTGACAGAAGCTGAAATTCAGCAAAAATATGTGATCACCATTTTCATGTCAAAAGAATGCAAGTTCATCAATTAAATTATTTCTTTTACCTCAGTAAATCTTACGTTACTGGACATAACAAATCATAGTTTTTGAATCACATTCTTGAAGGAGTGTTCTCAACCTGAAATAGCTGTCTGGCAGGTCTCTTTTGAGCTTGGGACATGAAGGGAAATGAAGTAGCTAGTGGAAGTATTTTTACAGTATGTCCCTTTGCAAAAAAAAACTAAAAAAAACCCCACACCCCAAAAACCAGTTATCTAATCTTCAGGTTTGTTCTTATAAAAAGGAAAAAGGAAATGGTAAAAGCCACTTGATCTAGAAACTCCACAAACTTTTTATACCCTGGGGTCAATGCAGCATCAAAAGGGATATGGCAGCAAGGGCATCACATGGTCTGGGAGTACCTGATGCATGAGCGAGGGCCCAGAGGTAGGGATGCCCAAAGCTTTTTGTAACACCTACAGTAAACACACACCTTTGGCTAGTACTTCATTAAACTTGATACATTAGGCCACTATATAAAGAGCTTGATCTAGTAAAATTCTGATGAACTTCCCTACTACTAGTTGAGAAATGTTAGGACTAGAGAAACTTGACAAAAATAAGAGCAACTTTCACTTTCCTTAGTCTATGATGCTGAGAAGGGAAAGCTTTCAGCCGAAGGAAAGACAGCGGGACTCTTCAAAAGTGACTCATGCTCAATCAAAAACGAGTTCTGAAGAAAGATTTTGGACATGCAACCAGCACATGTATTTGTGTATATTATACCTGTGCTAGCAAAGCAGCTTAAACACAATGGGTTCATTCTGCTCCCCCTGCCCAATAAAATCACTAGTGTGGCTTCAGAATTACATTGGTATGAAAGCAAATTCCGGCCCCAAAGTTGTGGTCTGTCTGTTCATTCTCACTGTGCAGGAGATGGTATTACTCCACCACCAGGATTTTAGCAGGTTAGCAAAAAGAAGATAATACACCTAATGTCTTTATTATGAAAAATTTAAAATCTTGGCTAGCTTTTATTATTCCCAAGGCAAAAGCAGGTAACCCTTTCTTTTTAATGCAAGAAACAGTTTTAATTAAAAAACGTGCAACGAAATTACATGTTTGGAATTCTAAACTTCTATAGAAATTCACAGTTTCCCAGACTGAGATAGGAAAATATTCTCCTCAAAAAAGACAAAGCTATAAACATCTAAAATCAACATGGTTTAACAGATCACTGCAGTTCTTAATGGCAGCAGACCCAAAAGGTTCTTGCTACTCTCAGGACAAAAAAAAAATCCTATCTCAGTATACCAGACTTTTTTTCTTTTTTCTTTTTTCTTTTTTTTTTAATCCCCACAGGTAGCTTGCTTTGGCAACCTGAGAAAGGCTTTACAGCATACATATCTTGGCGCCTGCTTTTTTTCCAAAATCTTTAACTCCTCTTGTAGGAAGCATGAGCTGCTGGTGGGAGGAGGAGGAAGAGGAGTAGGTCCACTTGGGTTCTGTCCATGTCAGTTGGTCTCCAAAGTTCTAGTCATTTTTTGATACTGCCTTGTTTTGTCAGTGCCAGGCATCTCAGTTTACCAATTTTATTAAAGCTAGCCTAACTATGTGGTCATAAGTGACCAAATACTCTTGACTTGGGTCATTGGGACTGTGTAAAAAAATTGCTTGAAAGCTTGCTCGTTAAATTCTCTCAAAGTCTAGTATTTGTCTGAGTGGGATCTCAACTCTGATGCTTTGCAATAGGAGAGAAAAGAATTTATTGTTCATGATCTGATATCTCATAAGCACTGCTTGAAAGGAGGCAGTGGCGAAGTTGCTTAAATATCCCAGCCTGCTAATGTGTTCATCCTGCACCGAGTCGTGCTCTCCCCCTGCCATCTGTTCAATGAGGAGACAGAGAACTGTAAGAGTTCTTGATTTCAGCCTGCCAGAGCAAAAGACACTTTTTTCTGGGAGAAACTTGCCCTCAGAGGGAAGCGCTAAGAGATAAGCCTTCTGCTAAGACTATACTTGCTCACATGCTGGCATCACAGACAACACTCAAGAGCGCTGAAGGAAAGGATGAGAATAGAACTGCTGACGTGTTTGAATGAGACATATATAAGACTGTTGGTCAAATAGCATGTTGCCTAGATTTGCATCTGTTCCAGGTGTATGCCATGATCAGACAATGGGGGCAAGCCACAGGGAAGCAGATCACAGAGTTCACTTTCCATGTCCATGGATTTGGTTGCACAGCCACACACAAGCATGACCTTAGGCTGCCATATGAACAGGACATCTCTGTGAGGTAGATTCATCTTCATAGCCTGGGTGAGCAAATGGAGCACCAGGAAATGATGCCAGTGCAGGAAGCCAAAGGCTTGGTCAACTGAGAGTGTCTACAGGGGTGGCTGCTTCTGTCCTACAGCCTCAGCCTGAAAGGACACATTTTGGGAAAGGACAGTTGTTGCTAGAGCCAGAGCAGATTCTTTGCACCCATCCCACTGTTTCCAATGCAGGCCTGTGGAAGCAGTAGAACAGTGTTGCCTCTGCATCCATCCAGCTGCTTGCCAGGCCCTGGTGCACACCCCAAGGTTCAGCTGCCCGTGCCCAAGTCCAGCTCAGCAATGTTGCAGTTGTGTGAACTCTCTGACTGCTGAGAAATAACTGCGTGGGAAAGAGCTGGGAGAAGCCTCACTGGGACACTCTCCACTTCCCTTGGGAGCTGCCTTTAAAGCTCAGGCTCTCAGTCTTGGTCCTTGCATGAGCTACATAGGAGCTGCGCCTGTGCCTGTGCCTGGCCATGCATTGGTTCGGACCTTTGACTCCACACGTGGATCCTGCCTCATTTTTCCAGACTTGTCTGGCTACCATTGATCTTCTGGCTGCTCCAGTTCACCTGTGTTCAGGTCCTGTGGCCCTTCACAGAATCACAGAATGGTTAGGATTGGAAGAGACATCTGGAGATCATCTAGTGATCTAGTAACTACTCCTACATTTATACAGTCCTAAAATTACATTCGGCCCTTTGAAGGCAACCACGAGGCTGAGGTGCCCCCCCCGCCCCACCTCCCTGTGAAAATGAGTTTGACAGCCCTGATATAGTCCAACACACCTGCTGAAGCAGGTTCACCCAGAGCAGATAGCACAGGATTGCATCCAGGTGGGTTTTGAATGTCTCCAGAGAAGGACACTCCACAACCTCTCTGGGCAGCCTGTTCCAGTGTTCTGTCACCCTCAAAGTAAAGAAGTTTTTCCTCATATTCAGATGGAACCTCCTGTACTTCAGCCTGTGCCTGTTGCCCCTCATCCTATCGCTGGGAATCACAGAAAGGAGTCTGGTCCCATCCTCTTGACATTCACCCTTGAGATACTTATAAACATTGGTAAGATCCCCTCTTAACCTTCTCTTCTCCAGACTGAGCAGACCCAGCTCTCTCAGCCTCTCCTCGTAAGAAAGGTGCTCTAGGCCCCTAATCATCTTCGTAGCCTGCCACTGGAACCCCTCCATTAATTCTTTATCCTTCTTAAACTGGGGAGCCCAGAACTGGATGCAGTACTGCAGATGTGGCCTCAGCAGGGCAGAGTAGAAATAAATAAAATAAACAAATGGTTTATCCGTTCAATTTTTTCAGGTTCAGGTGCTGCAGGACTGCAGCCTGCTTGGTGACACACCACCCTGCCCACCCTGTGGTCACCATTAGCTCCCAGATCGCCTTCCCATGGGGTGCAGCACTCCTCTCCTGCTGGTCCCTGACACCCTTAAGTTCTCTGCTGTAGCCTACTGCCTCACCTCACTAGCTGATGGGAGGGACTCGGGACAGAGAACAGTTAAGCCAGGTTTATTTTTCACTCATTTAAATCCAGTGGATTTAGGGACCTGTTTCTGATGCATGGTAACCAGAAGTGAACCACCGTATGTACTTTAAGGATGGGAAAGTCTTGTTCATTTGTTTTTGCTATCAGTATTGTTCCCTGCAGCGTATTCTCCAGAGATGTGTCCTGCTCATCTTCACATGACCAAGGGACTGGAAATTTCATCATTTCCTAGGAACACTATCATACAGCCTAAAAAAATCCTAGCATTAGGAAATACTAAGAAAGCAAACATCTTCTGAGGGAATAAAAAGGCACTCAGAAGCCTGTGAATTGAGCTGCTGACCCAGTAACAGTTCCTGTGTTAAGCTGGGCAATGTTTGTTAACTCTGTGATCCATGGACCACTGGAAGTGTCGCCCACAAAAATCCCAGAGAAACCAACCAACATGTTCCAGAAAACCAGCAGAAAAACCCAGCTCTCCCAGCACCAAATGCACAAAGACCACTGAAAGCCATAGGAACTAGGGTATCTGAGTTCACATCTGTACATTCCCATCCATTTGCAGAAACGTCATGGGCTCCTAAGCAGTTTGGGGACCTCCATGGATCTATTTGTTGCCTCCTGGTTTGTTGCAATTGTGGTAAGTCTGTATTTCAGGCAAGATCTCATGGATATTCATGAAGACAATTGACTGTTTAGGGAGACCTATCTTTGTGAAGTTCATGAAGATGTGAACTTCGGTGAATTCTTCTGTGGTTTGACTTGTTTAACAGGTCACTATAACAAAAAAATAGTCCCATGCAGAAAATAAAGTCTTGTTTCACTGACCAACCCAAGCTGACACTGTTGTCCTCTAATATCCTTCCACTTTTAAGGCTATACACTTATTATGTCCTATTGTCACAGTATTTTTTAAGCATTATTTCTGAAGAAGGAGAGATAAAAGAGTTTTCTTTGAAAGGCAATGCAGTGCCTGCCTGGAAGCCCTTGGCCCAGTCCCCATCCAAGTGTTGGAGGGTATGTTTCTTTAAGGTTGGTTATGTGTTCATTTGACAGGGCAAGTGCATACGTGAAACAAGCTTCTGTTGAAGCTTTAAGTCTGCAGGGGAATTTTCTAATGATCGTTTTTAGTTAATAGGCACAAGTTGTCAGCCTGAGCTGGGAAAGCCTTTTTTTGTGTGTGCCAATTCCACCCCCTCTTTTTTTTTTTTTTTTTTTTGTCATGGATTTAGTTCCCACAGCTAATGCACCTAATAATGAGACTGGGCAAGCGAATGCCAGCGTAATGATATGGAGCTTGTTTGGCCCTGACAAAGAACACAGAGAGCGTCTGGATGGCCTAAACGACAGGCCAAGGGCTCTATTAATCCCAAATGATCTCTCGCCTTGCATGCCACCGAATCCCACAGAAGGAAGGCTGCAGAACTGGGCTGCACCTCAAGATGGGAGAGGTGTCCAGCAGGGACTCGACCGTGCCCTACAATGCCCCCTGAGCCCCTGTCATGGGGCTTTTCAATAAATGGGGGTCAAAACAGAGAAACAATCCAGGGTTAAGCCCTTGACTGAATATTTTAATCACTGTTTCCTAACACACATACACACCAACCAGTTACAGAAAGAGAAAACATCTTTTAAAACTTACCAGACAGGTTACAAGGACCTTGCTCAGCCCCAGCTACCCCAGCTTCGGTGGAAAGCAGGGGGTGGTATTCTGTCTTTTTAACTAGCATTTTCCCTTCAGTGGTTTCCCTCTCCCTTCCTCTCCTTTTTCAGGCTGAGTTAATAAACACCTAGCAACTTACTTCATGGCGTCTGTGTGCAAACAGCTCCCACTGAGCCAGTGAAAACTATTCCTGCAAGAAGTCGACTGGAGCCTATTCCACCTCGGCCTCCCAGAGCACTCCACAAAGGAAGGTGGTGTTCTGGTGTATGGTCCATTTCACAGATCAGACCACCCCAAATCCCTTCCCACGGTTCCTGTCCCACCACTTCAGTCACTGATGGGACATGAACCAAGCCTCCTAGCTCCCAGCCATCCTCCGTTTCTATGGCTTGGCTTCAGTTTTGCATTTGTCACAGCCCAACAAATCCTCCTCAACACAAGGAGCTCTGAGCATGCAAGAAGAGCAGGTAAAAATCACTGTGGGCACAAAAGACATTGGGGGGAGGTAAGTCTGGTAGCAGATGACAGCTTAGTTGTGCCCTAGAAGATGCCATTAGGGCTCCTTTTATTTAACTGGAATCAAAACAGAGGAAATTATTATGGGCTAGGCCTTGAGGTGATGATCAGAAATATTTTGTAGTATAGAAAATATTTTCTAAACAGTACATTTTGCCATAGATATTTTTTTCTCTGAAAATTTATTCCAGAAAAATTTTCCGATATTTTAAGAAAAAAAGAAGAAAAACAAAACAAAACAAAATTTGTTTCATTAGCTGTAGATCTTCTTTCAAGAAGGAGAACTAACAGAAAGAAGTCCATCTAATACTCTCATTTTTGTTCTATCAATGTTTTTTGTAAGAGCAAACAACATATTATTTAAGTAGCTCTATGGATAAGTAATTTGCTTTAATGTATTTTTATGCTTACAGAATATCTGCCAGAAAATGGTCATATTCTCCATACTGTACAAAAATATTCAGCACTGAGGAGATTTTCGAATCATTTACATACTATTGCATTATTTTAAACAAATTCTTCTCTTTGCTAGAGGAAACAGTTGCTTTGTTGTAATTGGTCAGCTGAGTCTATGGCGTATGTTTCATGTCCCCAGCTGGAAGACCATGTTTCCCCTATGAATATAAATGTTCATAGATGGAAATACTGACCTATCCAAGGTTGAAATCTGTATAGACTGGTTGTTTGTGATAAATGAACTTAACTGCGTGAATGCTCACAGAAGGCTGAAATGAGTGGAATATTAGTACGGCTGAAACAAATTCATGTATTGATTTTAGTGAATGCTCATACAGAAATGTTCACAGAACCAATTTGATCTGAAAGTATCTGGTGAGATGCTTCTATGTACAATCAATGCTTAACACGTCAATAGGACCTCCGTAAAACTGCTTTGCACACTAACGATGATTTTGTTATCAGGCACAGGATAAATGCCATTACGAAGACACATTAGGTTCTTTGCTTTTCTGTGAAGAAAAATACTAATTCGAGCATTGCTTGTGGTTATGACAGGCAGGTAGATTGCACATGAAGCTATGGATTCTGCTTTGCTATTACATGCTCTAGAAGGAAGCTCTCAAGAAACAATCATCTGTGTTATAGGTAGTATTTGAGGTGTAGCATTATTATTTTCTTAATCAGAGCCTTTTACTGTACACTTAAAAAAAACCCTATTAGCATTTTCTTTTCAGATGCTTTGCTGCACCACAGCTGCTATGACTCTGCAGTCAGGAAAGCAGAACTGCTGTGACTGCAATTCAGGAAAGAAGTTGAAAAGAGAGAAGAAAAAAAATAAGGCTTTCTAAGACAGCTAGAAGAAAGCATGCCAATTAAATTTTTAAAGAGAGACAGAGGGTGGGAAGAAAAAAAGAGCTAAAAAGCTGGAGGAACCTGGGGAAAGTTGGGGAGGAGAGAAGGAAAGGGACACAAGAGAACCATATAAGTGAGAAATGGGATGAAGGACAAAGTGAGGAAAGTTAAGGCACTGCACAGCAGCAGTGCACACATTGAGCACAATTACTGAGGGAGAAGAGGGAAAGGAGGATCAGAAGAATACATATGATGAAAACAGGAAGAAAATTCCATGCAAGGAAAGAAGGGAATTCACACAGAACCAAGAGAGAAAGCAAAGAGGAACGTGACAAGGACAAGAAACCTTTTTTTTTTAGAGCAGTGTTGTCTTTCTGAGCAGGAAAGCAGTGAACAAGTGAGAACTGATATGCAATTTGTGTTAATAATGTACTGTGTTCCCTGCATGTGCTCAGTCTATATACTTCATTGCAAATTTAGGTGATCAGGAATCATTTAAGATGCATTCCTTGGATGGGTTAGCATACTTCTGAAAAGGCAATCTAATATTGAGAGCACTTTACTGAAATGAACACCAGGATGACTCATCCTTCTTCATAATAATGTTAGAGCCAATACTGTGACATATGCCAAGAACACACCAGTGTCACTATTATTTCAGAAAATCCTAAATAATTTGCTACAATTTATTAAGCCAGCACAATGGAGAAACATAGCTTGTTCTCTCCGTAGGACAAGCCTCATGTATCATTCAACAGTTAGATGCTTAACTTCACTCACAAATAGTTTAATCAAAGACAACGTGATTTCTTGTGCCCATAAGGTTAAGCACATACAGGCAGCTTTGCCAAGTCAGAACTTATACTTCCGCCACCAAATCAGGCAGTTTCCATTAAAACCTTCAGAACTGCACATTAACTCCCAGGCACTAAATGATGGATCACATACAAATGCTCATTTTCCTAACTCTATGCTATTACTTCTATAAGAAAGTCTCGGAAGTTAGGGCTGATAAAAATAAGACTGGAAGCTTATTGATGCTGGCAAGCTTCACAGTTTTGCTAAAAGCTAGGGAAGGATGGGGCTTTGCTTTATCTTCTGCTGATTAAGGGGCAATATCAGAAGCAAGAGAACAAATATATCCCAGGAACCATCCCCCACATACACACACATTTCCAACAACTGATGAATTAGAATACAAAGTCCCATTTTCAAAATTCTCTAATGTACTAAAGATTTTAAATTCTAATAAAAGTCAAGGAGATTTGGGGCTTTCCCCTGCGTTCTTTTCAGGATTATACTTGACACCTAGAAATTCTGTTTTCCATATATACTGTATATTTTACTAAATCATTACTCTGGGACTACAAAGGAACTTGATATTAAGCCTTTGGCTGTGGTTGTTTAAGCTAAATTTTTCAGGTGTGTAGGTGCTTCAAAACAAAGATCGACAAACAAAATCCGGTTAAGGAGGGACTACCAAAAATTATGTTCCTTCCCCTCAAAAGGACCCGAAGCCAAATGCATGAAGAAGTGTGTGCAGATGTACTTGTGCACACAGCCAAATATTTGGTTTGTTTGTGGCAGAAGAAATTTGGCTGCTCCTCCTACCATGGCAACCAAAACTTCAGGTTTCTCAGGAGAGGTGGCCCATAGTCACATACGTAGCAGAGAATCTGAGAATCTTCCCTCTTTGATGAAAACTTTGAAATACTTCATACTTACTATTTTCTGTGCTTTCTAAGGATTATACAGTAGCTCAAAGACACCCTTTACAGGACAGCAAAACAGTTAAAGAAAACAACCGTCATCTGACTATAGTGTCTCACATTTTGGGGAGGGATAAGAACACCAGTCTATCTAAGCTGGTCCTATTACAAGACTCAAAATTTCACCTGTACTTTAACCCTGACTTGTCAGAGGAGAATGAAGTTTTTTCACAGCTCCAATGCCTTTGAACATAACCCCACATGTGGATCTCTGAGAAACAACAAGTTTTTATAAGCAGGACCTTATTTTGATCTAGAATTTCTCATTCAGAACTCTTGATTTCTACAAGTAAGGTCAGTGCCTTCCTCAGTGCACAGACAAGAAAGCAGAGGGATAGGAAGGCGTACAGCCTGATTAGCCCAAGAATGATACCAAGCTCCTGTCCTCCTCTTTCTGCAATCTTCCTATGCTCTAATATCTATGTGGAGTACAGATAAATGATCCATCTCACTTCTGTGGTACCAGAAAATCTGAAAGTTGTTTTTTTTTACCTGTCTCCTACATTCAGTGTCCCTTTTCTTCCTCTCTTCATTCTCCTCCGATTTTATACAGTTTTACCATTGCAACAGAAGTTAAGGATTCGTGTTAAAAGACCTGTGCTGCATAAGCAGTCCTGCAATTGCAGGTATCTGTTAGACCTTCACATGTTGTAATTTAGTATGTATCTGCTAATGATTAGGACAGTTTGAACAATCTGAAGATCCTGTTGACTTCTCACTAAGTTCCTTTGCAGTAGGAGAATAATAATTATTGAGCACAATATGTGGTATGCATGCAGCACAGAATTTCCAGACATTAATGTTTCTTGGAGGTTGCTGAAGCAGTCAAATGAAAATGAGTCATTACCTTACAACTGTATTAGGGAAAAGAGCTACTTCTGTTGGTTTGAGGTTTGTTAAACTAAAGCACATGTTGGATGGAAGCAGTAGCTCTGAAGCAGACATCTCAAGCATAGCTGGAATCACAGCATAGCCATGTAAATGATTTGCACACTGGTACCAAGAATAAATATTTATTGAGCCTTCCTTAAAAAATGTAACAATTGTTTTGCTTATCACTATTGTAGATTGCAGGATGTCGTGTATAAACATTTACATTTTCTCATTGTTCCCACCAGTGAGCATTTGAATTTCACTGTAAACAATGGCTTTGCATTTGGTGGGGAATGTCAAGTTTCACATCCTACCAGTGGTGGTAGGCACAGCTGTTCACATTGCAAACTTGGGTGGAGAAAGCCAAAATGCAGGCAACCTCCTGGCTCAGGTGAGGAACCTTTCCAAGGAAAGGTGCCTCCAGGTAGGGTGGGAGTCCACCTGCAAGACTTTGCTCCTTGCACGTTCTTTGCAATGCTCATCACAATGCTGTGTGCACCACAGGGAAGTGGTACCACACAGCCCCTCACAGAGTAACTCTTGACAGAGTAGCTGTACTGTAACACCATTTAAAGCAGCCATTAAGAAAAGAGAAGATTCAAATTGTGCTGGCCACAAATGACATTTCTGAGGCTCCATCAGATTTCCCATCCAGTGCAGTTTACTCACATCCTGGAATCACAAGAAGGGAAAATGAGGCAGCTTCTGTGCTCCCTGTGCCTGTTTCAGCAATCCTCTGAGCCACAGCTGCTCTGGAGACCTTTCCTTTGGCCAGAGAAAAAAAGAAATCTTAGGAACAGACTCCCAAAGGTATGTGGGCACATAAAGGTGTAGCCAAACACCCACATGATTTTTCAAGAATACCTCCGCTACCTTGGAGCTTTCAGAAAACCTTCCTTAGTGCCTATCTGCATTTTTAGGCACCCACATGCCTTTGAAAAGTTGGCCTTTAGCCCCTTATCCTTATGAAAGTATTTCCCCTGGAAGAAATGACTAGCAATTAGTTTAAGAACGAGGCGCTCCCTTTTAAATCCAGTACAAATAGCTGGAGTAGATAAATCACCAAAAGACCAATGACTCTAGATAGACATTATGCCAAAGTAACTCATAGGAATATAATTTTTAAGCTACCTGACTATGTTAATGCATGGATAAAGTGTTCAAATCCTGTTACAGAAGGTTTTTAAATATAGTTCTCACTTAGCAACTGTTTTCCAAAATTAAGGTACTAATGTCAGAATTAAAGAGTGTTAAAAAGAAGTTTCCTGAAAACTGATTTCCGCAATGGTTTATTGAGTTGCAGAAGTGAATGAACAATTTGATAGCTTGAATAATAAAAATCTGATAATGTAGAAAATAATGGACACAATATCCATTAACTGGCTGAGGCAACTAAGAAACTTCCTTCACAAGCACAGTGATACAACATTCTCCATTGTAACATTTGTTACCAACACCTTTCGAAGATGGCAAATGAGACAGATACCTGATCAGACCCAATGTGATAATTCCACAGAGATATTTTTCACATGTATTTGAGTAGTATCTGTGTGCTCTCCTTGCACACTGAGCTGCTGTGATTCTCCAAAGTGATTAGGTTTCGAAGTCCTGAGATCTTTCTATGTGCTACAAATTTCCTGATGCTGAATGAACAGCCCAGAGTTTGTACTGGGCTTCTTATCCCTTTTGGTGCTATGGGAAGAACAGCAGACAGTCCATAAACCAAGCAGAGAAAAGGTAAATGTATCTTCACCAAGACATCATCATTAGAACCACATCAGAATATAGTAATAATTTCCTGCCAGAAATATGCAAACAAATGGAAAAATCACTTCTTAAAAATTGTCATTATGTTTTTCAACTTGACATTATAACAAAGACACAAAGAGAAATCAAATACAGTGTACCCTTTCTCCATCAGCTCCAGATCTAGGGCATTGTGTGCTTCTTTTATGTATCAGGGCAATTACGCTCTTCATGCTCATCTGGAAGGGAAGAGAGGGGATAACGTACTTGCCTGAACACAATGAACATGAAAGGGGCAAGTAGGAACCCAGACCTCCTGAGCATGTTTGACTTTTTTCACAGGTGGATGTCTAAGGCATGAATACACTTTTCAGTATATGATTAGTCAAGGCTACACACTTCTCTTTCTCAATAGTTCAAGTTAGGTGACAAAATAGAGAATTTTGCCAACAAGCTGGACAGCATGATGTGAAAAACTTGCCATGGTAATGCCCATACTTTCCAAAGTACACCTCACACATCTGGACCACCTGTGTTGGGTTTGACTACTACAGACACACTGATATCCTATGGATTCTTAAAAGATGCTCTAATGGAGGCACAAGTGAGTTCATCTGCAAAACAGACAAAACAAAGAATCAGGAGAGACCAATATGGGTTTGTGATTGCTTGTGCCAAGCAAACCAGTAGCAGAGAAGGAGTAAATCAACTAAGAATGGCTAATTTGAACAGCAGTTCCCTGGACATTGTAGGAATTGTATCCATTAAGACAAAGATTGTCTTAGCAAATGTTGATTAGCAAGTCGTTGTTTTATTTAACCAATCCTATTTCCTACAATTTTCAGCCAACACGCTGTTCCTGAACAACTTCATTCACATAGTCAACAGTCACACCCTCATGGAGTGGCTACTGCTGGCCATCTACAGCATTTGGGATTACTTCTGTGCTGCAAATAGATAACTGGATATATAAATGGCAAAATTCCTTTAGAGGTTTCTGGACAAATAGTTGTTTGTGCTAAGAAATGAGAAAATCTGTGATTCATACTGATATTGCAAAGTCCTTTGCAAATGTTGCCCCAGCCAGAAATCATACATATTTTCAAAAAGTTATTTCTGAATCAATTGGTGTCATACCAGTTCTAGCTCACAGGTATGCAAAGGGAAAAAGACACATATATGTCAATAAGTTAATTCTGACAAAGAGATGGGGGAAATAGAGAAGGTATTGAAATACACTCAATAGGCTAAACTATCTTGATAATTTTGTGACTTATCATTACCTCCCACCCAACCACTCATTCCTCTTGTGCATTCAATGCATCTTTTTTTCTTAAAGTCTGTAATATCTGTGAAACAGTATGTACCAGCTGTGTAGAGTGGACGCTGACCAAGATGAGCTCCCTTGGCATTGTTGCAGTACAAACATTATTAATAACAATAGCAATAGAAATATCGAAGTTTAACTGCATGTCTATTAATGCTCATTGTCAAAGATTCCCAATGATCACCAGTTATAGAAAAAAACCATTCCATCTAATTCAGACATTCACAGATGACTAACTGCTAGGGAGGAATGATATCCATTAACAAATGAGGACAGGAGGAAGAAAGTTATTGTTGAGTTAAAATGAGCAACAAGGAACTCCTTTTCAAAACGTATCAACAGCTCCAGAAGTTCTCTGTAAAAGAATGAATATCCTGTGAGTATAAACTGTTGGTAAATGGCAGGAAAGAGAGCTCCTGGCACTTGTGAACATGTATAAAACATCTGGTGCTGGCAACAGGCATACCAAACCTCAGCTGACATACAGTGAATAGTGACACCATGGACTTCAGATGGCAAGTAATCTGATGAAATAAAAAAAATTAGTGGATGAGAGAGTGTTAGGGATGTATTTGGATTTTGGTCCATCATGTGTTCGTGTGTTGAAATAAAAGAAAATAATCAAAAGTTCATAAAGTTTACTAGAAATTGAACAGCCTTGCCTAGACAGAAAACCCACTGAAACCCACTGAGATTGTATTTACTTTGTTATAATTATAAACCTTTTGGCTGCAAAAGCCTGACGCTGATTTACATCTTCTGAGGTACAAGCCCCACTTCTAGAAAGAGTTCAAAAGAAAGAGAAAAATACTGAGTGTGGGAGAAGCCTAATGGGTTGGTTTGGGTTTGGTTTAATTTCAAGAGTGCCCAAGGGAGAAGAGGAGCAAAAAATACTGTAGTATGGGTTATGAGTCTCTCCACATTAGGAGAAGAAGGGATAAACAACTCAGGAGAGGGGAATAGTCAAAAGAGAGAGTTCTGTTAAAAACAGAGACAGAAAATAAAATAACTTGATTTGGAAACATGTTCTCTTTAATTAATTCTCTTTCCATGTTCTATTTTGACTGATTACATTGCTGAGGAAAATAGTTTGTGTACTTAGAAGAGATAATGGGAAACCAACATGAAGAAAAATACTTAGCGAGAAGGAAAGAGAGATGAGAACAAGAGATGTTGTGGACAAGAATTGTGACAGTAAACCTCTCTTTACTTCAACCATAACCATGATGAGATCTCACAGCTGGAACGGGAAGCAAGACCAGCTTAACAAATGCAATATAACATCAAGGTTAATAATGACAACCACCCACCAATGGAACTGGTAGAGACTCCAACATCATAAGTATTTAAGTCAAGATTCAATGTTCTTCTAAGAGCCTTACTTTCAGTTGTCTGGGGTGTGTGGGCTTTCTGCAGAACAGAAGAAAGCTCTAAAGCCAGCACCATACAAATAATCACAATGCTCTTTTCTGGCTTTATACTATGACCACAAGACTTTTAGCCTGGTTGCTGTGAACGGCGTCCTCAGGTGGATCTCTCACAGCAGTCAGTCACACCTCCCAGACCCATTCAGTGGCTACTGAAAGCTCTTTTAAAGTAACTGAAACCCAGCAGGTATCCCAGAGGAGACCTCATCTGAGAAGAATACTTATGCCGTAAGCTTCATGGTGGGTGCAGAGTACACAGAGGCAAGAGCTGAAAGACTCCAGGATGAATTTGCAATTCCTTGGTCACTTGCACAGCTTCCAGCTCCCTGCAGTGGTACTGGGGCTCTACCTTTTGAAATCACTGCAATCTGAGCAATTATGAATGTCTTTCCAGAAAGTCATAAGGCTTTTCAGAGGAGCACTCCTCTCCATTTCTCAAGTTGTGAACAAGATTTTTTTTTGTATTACTAGAGCTATTCAGCACAGCTCCATAGAAACACGTGGAACAACACTGGTGTAAAGCATATGCAAGCGAGAGAGAAACCAGACCTCTTACATTCAGTCTGCCCTACTCAGAAAACAGGACAGCAGCAGAGACTCAGCGTAAAGACGTGGCATGTGCAGTGGCGGCCCCAACCCATTGAATCTGGTTACAGGTACACACTTCAATGTAGAACAAACCATGGTCGATGAAGTTCTATTTTGGAAATGTGCATCAACCTCATAACAAGATAACAACATTCTGTGAAACCCAGATATAGGATTTGAACTTAGTGTTCCTCCAAAGTATAGGTACATTCAGTGAGTTCCATATTTTGTTTTGGTATCCTTTTCTACTTACCTATCACTGAAAAGAACTATATGTTTACATAAATGCCTTGGCTGCTTCTCTGATCTTACCATCTTACCTCAGGAATTTTTCCTTTTTTTTTTTTTTTTTGGTTGAGAAGGTGTCTCCCCAAGCATACTCATATTCTTTAGGCACACTACTTCTGTCTTTCCTCACCCATCAGCAAGCAAATTTGGCTCCCGTATTAGCAGCTGTTCCTACCTTATGATAGCCTTTTTACTAGTGTAGCCCAAAACATGCATTTGTACCATGCATCTGGTCACTTACACACCATGGCCGCCAGCAGAGCTACAATCCAAACCTCTGGAAATGCAGCTCCTCATCTGTCAGACTGGGAAATAATGAGGGAAGCTCTTGCATCTGTATATGCCCCTCATATATAACAGTGCCATGTAACAGATTTTCAGACCAGGAGGTTTCATTATGATCATCTAAGACTGCAGAATCCAGGCAATAATGTCAGTCTTAAGGCCAGAGCTTCTGTCAGAGTTAGACCAAATAATTTACAGTAATCCAGAGAGGCAATGAAGACGCCCTCAGTCCTCACCTGAGAAGCTGTGTCAACAGCTCATGCTCCTCCTTGTTGAAAACATGCATTTTATTTCAGACCTGAGCTATCTGGAGAGCTTTATAATGACTGGATTTTGTTATGCTTCTGTCTATGTAATTAAATGGTCCCCTCCAGCCGTGGTTATCCCCCTTCAAGGGGTGCTCTCAACTGTAATCAAATCACCGCTTCATCTGCAGTGGGTGGGTGGCTCATGGGTTTCGCCACCCTAGATCACAGGCTGGCACTTCACCATACCTGCCGCTGTAAGTATCTCACACAAAGCATCATCTCCCTGGGCTTTTCCCTGCCCACCAAAACTTCAGCTCTCTGGCAGAAGCAGTAGCAGACTGAACAGTGCCACGCTCCGGCCACCTCCATGGCTTCACGGGGAAAAAGACGCATGTGCATATGTGTGTGTGTGTCCATGGGATCTGCTGGTCAAATGTTTTCCTTTCCCAGGGGATATATTTGACATCAAGATAAAGGGGCAGCGTGGAAAACAAACTTACTTCCCCACCCCCCCACCTCTCCTCGGAGTTTGGTATTGTAAAACAAGCCGCGCTAGATGAGATTCTTTTTGAAAGCTCCTGGTTATCTTAGCAGCTGTAATATAAACCACAATCTCCTTGAAGTATCCCCCTGCCACAGCTCCCTTCCTAGTGGGGGATGGAGGTGCAAAAGATACCATAGTACTCATGGGGAACAACATTTTTTTTTGTAAGTTCAGGCATTTTTTTAAGGTGGCTAATGCAATACTGTATGTTTTCTTTTGGAGTTCTGCTAAACCCGTTAGTTACATATGTGCAAAATGTGATAGCGTACATCTCTCTACACCTCATTAGTGGTATCTCCCTTGCCTTTGTTTCGGTCATGTTGAACTACAGTGGGAAGTAAAAGGGGTGATGGTTATGAAGTGTGTGGGTGAAGGGCATAATCAGAGTTGTTCTCTGTGAGTGTTGCTTGTTTTGATGTTAAGGCTGTTCGAGGTGCCTCCTGCTGAACCATGTCCCATGCAAGTTAGCTCACAAATGTGTGCTGCAGAGGAAACATTCCTGTAATTTTGATACCCTGCAAGGACGATGCCTGAAGCACAAGCACCTGTGTGTTAGGTAGTCACAAGACTTTCAGTTGGTACCTCTTGTGGTCGCCCAAGGGAGCCTTTCTCCTCTTGCAACTTCTGGCCTTTGAAAGCAAGGGATCTGGCCCCATGAAGAGGATCAAAGAGGTGTCTGGAATGTCTAGCAGGCAGTGATCTCCACACCTGTGTTCCTTAACCCACTCCAGTTTTTTTTCTCCTTCTCAATTTCCTCCTCTGTGGCTGTGAATATGACTGGAGAAGAAAGAGGAAAGTGGAGGTCCCAGGCTGGAGAAGACATTGGCTCCCCCTTCTGCAGCTGATTTGCCACTACAAGCAGTAGCCAAAACCTTCCCCCTCCTCCGAAAAGCCCTGGCCCCCTGCCAGGCTGGGTAGGATGTTCCCTGCGCTAGGTCAAGCCGAAGGCACAGCAATAAAGAAGGAGCAGGTCATGGAAACCTGTTTCCATTATGGTGCTTGTAAACAACCTTCCAGATTATCTTCTTGATTATCGTAAACTACCTGTGCTGTTTCCATCTCTGAGGAGCTGATCGCTTTTAAGCCTTGCAGCAGCACTGTTGTGGCAGACAGTACCGGTGGGGGCAGAGGGCCAGCAGGAACCTGGCTCAAGGGTTTCAGTGTCTCTGGCAGAGGGTTTTCCCCCCCTGTCAGGCGAGTTCATTCTTGACTTGCCAAGATCACCAGCTCAAGGAGGGGAGGCAGATCTGGAGACCACCTCTCAATCAAATGCATCACTAGTTACCGTCTTAAAAGCTACTTCTGTCTTGTCCATCTTACCTAATAACCTGTAGTTTAAACTACATCCTACAATTGAAACTCTTTTTTTGTGGAAAACACATTTGTCACTCTTTCAACTCCTTCAAAGAAGCAAATAAATGAGTAATGCTTTCAAAGCTACCTGTGTAACTCAGGAGCTTGCATCCCACTGTTTTTCATGCTAAGCAATTCTGATTTTTTTTTTTTTTTAAATCTTGGCCCAAAATCTAATTTCCAAAAATAATTAAGGTGGTTAGGAGCCACAAAGTCTAACTCTAAATTGAATTTGGTCTCATAAGTCATTGCATGCTTTGGAAACGCTAACTTTGATGTGGCAGACACTGTAACTGGGAGCACTCATTACAGGTTTTGGGGTTTTTTTATTTAATATCTAATTCAATGACAGGATGAGAGGGTTTGAACACCACCAGATTGAAGCACCCAAGCTCAGCCAATGTAGCTGGACACATGCATGTGCTCCTACTCCCCGACCAGCATGAGATGAAAAGTGTTTAACTTCTGTTGCTGTCCTCTGAGGTTTAACACGCCCTGGCTTACCTTACGTTTGCCACAGACTAGGAGCGTGCATGTAGTCACCACCGCGGAGACAACTACCATTGAATCATTAAGCAGCAGTAACTGTCGTGTGTCTTCCCTCCCAGTCTGGTTCTCGGGCTGGGTCCCCCCAGCCCTGTGGGACCCACCTCCATCAATCTGCTGGGACCTCTGTTTCCAGGCTCAGCCAATACATCACACATTGGCATGGATGCATTTCAGTAATGAAAAATTAAAATGCTTTTGTCGGGTCCTCAAATCAGGATGAGTTTTTCCTTTACTATTTGTAACAATGGCTTATCTCTTTTTCTTTCCTTTGATCACCCTGAGGCACTGTGATAAATGGAGCTGGTCTGCATCAGTCACCCCACAGACCCCAGGCAAAGGGCAGTTCCTGCTGCAGAGAGCAGCCAGCCAGCCTGGACAGGAGGGGCAAGGATGGAGGAGGTGGCACAACCAGGAAAACAAAGAGATGGCAGCAAAAAGTCAAAAAGTTTCTTCATGTGAATTTTCACCTTCCTCCAGTGTCACCAAGGAGATGGAAAGTCTAAGGAAAAAGAGAGAGCAGCAAGGGTTGAAAAAAGCACAGTGGGGAAAACTTCAACAAGGAGACAGGGCACATCACCCATTTCCCTCTGCCTCAGCTGCTTTCTCTGAGTTCAGAGCTGGTGACGGCATCTGGCCAGCTTTTGGCTGCCTCCTCCCAGAGGTCAGAGTGAGGGAGGACGCCACAGGGTTTCCAGTGATGCTTCATAAACAGCAAGTAATCACAGCCAAGGCAATCATTTTGTCAAAGTCAGGGAAAAGGACATCCCAAACAAGACAAAAGCATGAAAACTGAGGAAATGCACATTGTCTGGTAGCACCAAACAGTAAGTAAGCGTGACGGGGGAAAGAGACACGCTGTAAATCAATCATCAAGGTGCTATTGATGGTCTTTATTATGGTGCAAGCCACCAGAAACTCCTGCAAAATCAGTGGAGATATGCAGGGAGACCATATCTATTAAACAAAATTGAGCCCACAAAGTCTGTGCTCGCTATTAGTATTCCCAGGTCTGATTTTATTTATTATTTTTAATTTGAATGAAGACAAAAGAGCTTTCATCCCTCCCGAAAAAAAAAAAAAAAGGTTTTATTGTTGCTACTTGCAGCATCAGAGAAGGTGTATTGTGTTTCTGAATTTCTACATTAGCATATTTCTGAAATTCCTCTGGTCTTGATCACTTCATATGGTTTACACAGAATGGTGCTTCACAGAAGTGCTTTAACGTGTCACATCTGCACAACCCCATGAATAACAATGAAATGTAAAAAGCCATGGATAACTGCAGAGAGAAAAATTCACAAAAATAAAGAGCTTCTCAGCTGCTACAACAAAATTGTTGCCTTGAGGTTAGTCCATTGTGCAGCACATCAGAACAAGATGTAGCCAACGCTGGCTTATGTTCCTGCCTCTGGCGTTGATGTCTCTGCAACTATGCACAACTTTTAAAAATTCTCTCTTAATTGATGTTTTAGAATTAAAAGTGTGTAAAATGGCAATACTATTAAGGGCTTTTAAGAATAAGTCAGAATTGTCAACGCCCCAAAACCAAAAGTTTTTATGGAAATGCAGAAGTTTTGACAAAACCTTGGGAATAGTTAATGGTTTCTAGGGTCCCAGATGGAGCCTGTTGCAGCAAGAGGCACCGAAGGGCAAAAGTGGGCGGAGCATTTGTGCTCTCCCGTTCCCCTTCTAGGCAGCTGCAAAATCCCACCTTCCTCTGACAGAACCTCTCCTACTGAGGCACCTACTTCCTTCTTAGCTTTAGCTGAAGCATCCCCACAGGTATTTACAGGCTGAGGAAGCCAGGTGACCTCTTGACAAATGGTGACTTTAAATTCCTTCCATCCCTTCCAGCCCAGGCAATGAGCAGGACTGATTTATTTCAGATAATGGTAGTTGCTTTTTTCCCATTCCGAAAAAAAATGCTTCAAATTGCATTGTATAAAGCACTCTAGACTTGAAACAGGATGGTCTCATTTTCCAGTAAAAAATAAAATCAAGAAAAATAGATAAAATGAATAATGAAAAACATTGACTGGGGAGAGAAAGTAGCTGTGTCTCCCATTTTCCAGTACTAAGTGGTGAGGCTTCTCAGCCAAGTTGCCTGAGGTTCTAGACCCTTCTTTTTGCTTTAGGAGACTCACATCTCAAGGTAGTGCCTTCACTGCCTCAGTGCTTTCACTAGGAGAAGAGTGAAAGCTACGCTCAGTCCCTTTGCTGACCTGAGTCCACTTTGCCTAAATAAACATGCAAGAATCACAGAATCACAGAATGTTAGGGATTGGAAGGGACCTCAAAAGATCATCTAGTCCAATCCCCCTGCCAGAGCAGGAACACTTAGGTGAGGTTACATAGGAAGGCGTCCAGGCGGGTTTTGAATGTCTCCAGAGAAGAAGACTCCACAACCTCCCTGGGCAGCCTGTTCCAGTGTTCCGTCACCCTCACTGAGAAGAAGTTTCTTCTCAAATTTAAGTGGAATCTCTTGTGTTCCAGCTTGAACCCATTACCCCTTGTCTTACTGTTGGTTGTCACCGAGAAGAGCCTGGCTCCATCCTCGTGACACCCACGCTTTATATATTTATAAACATTGATGAGGTCACCCCTCAGTCTCCTCCAAGCTAAAGAGACCCAGCTCCCTCAGCCTTTCCTCATAAGGGAGATGCTCCACTCCCTTAATCATCTTCGTTGCCCTGTGATCAGAGATCAGAGATCAGAGCTTGTGACTCAGATGCTCCATCTCTTTGGTAAGTGTCCTCGGGACAGGCTGGCCATCACTTTTACTTACCCCTGACTCCCCCTCCCTGCCTCAGTCTCCCAGCTTGGTAAATATTTAAGTATTCCTGGCAGAGCAGAATGGTTCCTGTAGGAACAACCATGAACATCACCAACCAAACTACCCCAAATATGAAATTACGATGGAAAGTGATTTGGCATCACATCGCCTCAGGAAAAGGAGAGGCTTGAGCTTGTCTCTCTCATACCCTGGATGCTAATAGATAAAAAGGCGACATACATTTTTCCTTTGGTTTTGTCAGTGTGTCTTAATATGTTTTTTCTCTAAAGAACTTTTCAGCAAACATCATTCAAATTTGTGAACAGTTTCTAGACAATAAAACCAGTATTTTTTCAGCAAAATTCCCATTTGCCACCAAAGGAAAGAAAAATCACCCAGCTCTGTTTTACTACATGCATGTGAGCTACAATTTCATAAGGACTTGAACCCTAGCATGAAATTCACTCAACCTTGGCCCAAAAAAAAGCTGCAATTAACCAAGAGCAGTACATACATTTGAGGGACATCCATGTGATAGTCAGAAAGTCTCAACACACCAACCTCATTCAGACCATTTCCCGAGATGAAGGGGAGGATCTGGGGCAGGGACAGGGTTGCGTCCCCTCCCATTTTACCAGAGCGGTAAAGAGCACCTCTCTTGCATACTCGTGTGTATTATATTCCACTTCTTGTAACACTCCATATAATGTTGTTTCTATGCTATGAAGGGTATCTGGGTCTCCACTTGACTAATCACTGGCCACTGGAGGGTCCTCTCTGCAGCTTGGGAACTTGACCTCCGATAACACCCATTTGACAGAGATGCAGATACATGTGGCTCCCCTCACTCATCCCCACTCACCCTAGGAGTTCTCCTCCGATGCCCTGTCAGAATAGGCTTTCAGACAAAAGGTTCTGGTGAAATCAACAACAGTCAAAGGAATGTGGCCTTCTGGCCTAACAGCCTTTGATTGATACTCTTTATTTCAACAAAACCTTAACTTGGTTAAAAATGTAGCATACAACATGTTTTGGCATTTCCAGGCAGGACATGTCTGCAGAACTAGCAGGGTCACTGAGGCAATGTGTTTCAAAGCAAATAACGGGGCTCGCTTTCAAAATCACAAGGTCGCTTTATCTGTACATATTTCTTCTGTTGTCTGCCAAGCTGCTGCTTTAAAAAATAATCATGTCAATACTCTTATTTACTACCTGCTTTACAATAATGCCCAGAGGCCTGACAAACTGAGGGTTTCCTGGTGCCAGATGCATAATGAGACACAGCCCCTTGCCCTGCAGAGCTTCCCATCCCACCAGGCTGTTTGCAGACGGGGATTTGGAGCACAGAGCCGAGGGAAAGCTGAGACTGCAGAAGCGGAAAGCTTGGTGCAGAGATGAAGGCTGAAGCCTGCTTTGAGAGCCATGCCGTGCTCCTCACACATCCCTCTCCTAAACAAGAGCCCCATTTTCCAGAAGGTAACCCCCTTAATGCCTTCTACATGGAGTTTCTGCATGTGTCCTCCACTGTACAAGCATTCTGCCCACCATGGCCAGTCCCTCACCCCCTCAAGAAATGGGATAAGCAACACCAGCCCCTGGAGAGATATCTCCAGGAAAGACCCTTCATATCTTGACCCTTATGCACGAGAGGTACAGGGCTCCTTCACATGCTCTTCCTGCTCTCCATGGGAAATTTCATGGTCTCTTTCCCCCCTAAGAAAAATTGCAATGCTCTCACATGAAATTGGAAGTGTTTCAAAGCTCAAGATGCCAATGGTGTCTACTTTAGAATGAATTTTTGATCCCTTTAACAAAGAAGTGCCAGAATTTCCATGACAGATAGAGAGTCAGGAGAGATTTCATCTGCAGAAACCTCTGTCCTACAACAATATTTTATTGAAATGTTAACTATAATACCAAGGTATTTTACAGCTCCACCCTTTGGAAATGATTTTCTTAGAGAAGAGGAAAAATGTTTAATGCCTCAGTTTTCTAACAGCCATTCGGCCTCCACTTGCAAACAAAATTTTTCAAAATATTTTTCTTTCCTATCACACCCTATTACATTTCTTTGGGTGTCAGCAACTTCTTCCCTCTGTTGCGGCAGTGCTGCCTTTCACTAGCATGCCTGGTTCCTGCTGCTCTCACATTAGGAAGGAATCATTTACTGTCCTTTGCAAAGCCTGCCAGGTACTCCCTCATGGCAAAAAGCCCCAACTACACTTTAGGCAGAGCAGCTATCCCCACTCCTGCATGGTTCTAGTTGGTTAATGAATAGAGCAATATCAGGATATCCCAATATTTGAGAAAGACACTTCCAAAGAAAACAGACAAGTGCAGGGAAATGTACTTGCAAACCAGGAAGGTGGAATACGTTTCTTTCCAAGGCTGTCCGTAGTCTGTCCTAAGTAACAGAGAACCTTCCTGCAACCTGCAAAAATAGGCTGCTGATGACCTCACATGCTCAGAAATTTAGTTTTTATTTCTGCAGATGCTGACACCTTCACCACACGGCCTCTCAAGCTGCTGTGTTAGGCACTCATTGAAGTACTAATTGCATTATCTTCTACCCTTGCATTCAGATGGATGCTTTACATATGTGAAAGATACCTCTATAAAACAAAAAAGTAGCAGTCTTCTCTGGAGAATGGGAATACATGAGGAAGCATCAAAGTAAACAATTAAGAATTTGTATCTGGAGATTTCCGCATAATGCATACCAAAATTTCGTCCACCTATTTTCAAACCGGAACACCATTAAATACTGAAATGATGAACCTCTTAATCTCCCTTAATGAGATTGTGTCTGCTTAGCTGCTCATAACACATTTTAGGGATGGGTTCTTTTGGCTGATAGGACTTTTTGCCCACATTGGTACCACTAACCATAATCAAGTTGTCTCCTATCTTTCCTTTGGATAAACCAGACCTGGTCTTCTGTAGTATAAACATTACAACAGATACCAGAAATTGTCACATTCATTAAGATGCACTAACTAAATTGCTTGCACTGATGAGAGTCCTATCTGAGACTCCAGAGAAAAGAACAAACTTTACACGGAAGAAATATATCGAAGGAGACAAAAGCTGCAGTCTAGCAACAGTAACCTGGAAGTGTCCGCAACTTAAGCTCAATGAAGGTGTGAGCAAGATCTTCAGCCAGTGCAAACTGATGCTGCTGGGGCTACAGTAGTTTGTATCATTTGAAAATGATCTGGCCCAAGATCGACATCTTTTAGCAATCCTAACAGAAAAAAATAACTTATTAGTTAAGCTATTCCTCAAACCTTGGACTAGCTGATCTTTAATAGCAGCATCAACGCATAAAATGGCATTCTGCCTAGTGTAGCCTCAGTCTAAATGCCCTCATATCTTTCTACTCTTTCCAGACAGGTAACTAATTGTTTAGTCAAATATGCTGCCCTCCAGCCCTGGAACCAAAAAAGCAGAGGATCCCATGATCATCATCCTGGCATGTGCACATCCAAAATCAATGCAGCCTCAGGTTATTTTGTATGTAGGATATCATGGCCCTTTCAAATAAAAGTCTCATTTAGTGTAAGAGAGCAACAAATCACTCTACATTCCCCCTCTCAAGGTGCTTGAGATATATTTACTCACACTTATGTACCTACTCTGCTTTGCCTTGGCTGTATTCAGAGAACTGTGCCTGTAGTCATGAACAGGACGTATCTCACTGAAGGATCTACTTTGTTATCAGGGCTACATATTGCCCAACACCATTCTCCCTCCAGAGCTAAGTAGATGAGATATGACTGCTTCACGCTCAACAGACTTCCATTATTAGAGTCCCATCCCTGATCAGATGGCATTTCACAAACTGCCTCTTTCTGATTTCCTGTGCTACACAAATATCATTGCTTCCTTGAGGCTGTAGGAGATGTAGGATTGTCCACTCCATTTGACTGAAAGCCTCTGGACACAAAACAGCTGCAAGAAGAACCATGGCTTTTACAGAGATAGATGGTCAGAAGCTGCTAGAGGCTCAAGTCCAGAACCACTTTGTTACCAGTGATTTATGTGACATCCTTAATTTCTAAAAGCCAGCTGCTTCCAAAAACAGCTACAAACAAAGAGGCCAGACTCTGATCTTGGTTATGTCAGTTTATCTCTGCAGTTACTCCGAACTTACACCAGGTAAGCAGAGATCAGGATTTAGCTCTGTCTCGCTTTGCCTTGGTCATAAATAAGCCCATTAGGGTTTGTCCCGATGATGTAATGCTTTAATGTAATACCCCACATCCAGTTGTGTCAGTGAAGTTGCTCTGGGGGCAGACAGAGCTCGGATTAGTTATTTCCCATGCTTCTCACACAGGGCAAATTAAAGTTTTATTCCCAGACACCATCCCTGTGTTCTTAACTCTCTAGCCCAGACAGCTGCTTGACTGTTGTTCCAAATGTGGCATTAGGGGCAAACAACAGCAATACATCCTGCCCACTGAGTCCAGAAAATCCCAGAATGAGACAGCATGGACAATGATCGTGCTCTTTAGTACAGTACGCTTTTAACTATAAAGCCCCAGGATTACAGGGCAGGAGGAGTTTGTCACTCTTGGCTAGGCAGCCTCCAGAGGGATGGCTTTTCAGACAGAAACATCTTAAAGGCAGTTGCTACAAATCTGGGCTGTAACTCACAGCACAGGAATTTGGCCTAATCAAGGCCTCTATATGATTAAAACATTGAACAATCATTTAATTTAAAGGTATAAATACCTAAACACACTAGGAAACAGGCAGCAGTATAAGGAAAAAACAGGATGCAGTAGAAAATTTGGTGCTTGCTACTAGGATATGCTGACTGCCTTCAATGAAAAATCAGCTGACTTCAGTTTCTGTCTGCCTCTACAGGAAGAGAAAGGCATACCTGCTGGATAGCAGCCACATAATACCTGTATGGAGAGCTCCTTGATTTACATCCAGAATAAGAAGACGAAATACTGCTGCTTCCCATCATATGCTTGTAAATCTCATAATAATTTTACTGAATTTTCACCTTGAGCTCCTGGAGTGCTGTAAACCAGTGTGAATCTCAGCTCTCCTATTAAAAAATATTAGTATTCTGTCCCTGAGTTGCAGAGAAATGCTTGAAAACGTATACTAAGTGAAGACTACTGATGCAAAGAGTGAAAAAGGAAATAAGAACTCAAAATTAGAGCAGAACAGGGTTTAGGAGAGGTACTCAGAAACTGGAAGCAGTGTCCCTGCAACCTCTGTCAGTCTCACATGCACCCAGAACATTGCTAGTGCAATCGACCCTGCAGAAAATACTGTCATATGTCTTGTGGCCCAGCAGTCCTTCATCACCCCGTGCTGATTTAGGGAGGTATCTGAAATTCGGATGCAAGCACTGAGAGATCCAGAAGTGTTTTACAGGCTGCAGCCCTAGCACTGCATTTGTATCAACACTCACAGTTTTCAATGAATCAACAAAGAGTGGCTTTGCCAGAGAAGCCAGAAGAAAATGTTGCAAATACCCCAGGCACAACTTCTGCAATGGTTACAGAGAAGGAACAAAACAACCCTTCCTAGCCTGGCCCCTGTGGACACACGCTACGAGAGCAATAAAACAGGCATCCTATTGGGATGCTTCCATCCCAGAGTCTCGCCTGCGGGCCGGGGCCCTGTTTTCTTCTGCTATGGCTATGGCTGGTTCCCCGCCAGCTGCTGGGAGGGCCCGTCTCCCTTTCGGGGCCCTCAACTCCCACTTCTCCAGCTCACTGCTCTCCAGCCTTCCTGCACAGCCAGCTCCCAAGCTGCTGCCTCCTCCTCTCCTGCAGTTTCCCATTGACTGGGGCCCCTTCTGCCTGGAGGTAGTTGGGAATTCTTCAGTAGGAGCAGCCACCTCATTCAAACCAAACATCTCCAAGGATGTCTTCTGAGTCAAGAAAGCTTGAACTTAGAAATAGGGTGAGTGGCCTATGTTGTGTGCTAGCAAATTTCTCTCTCGTTTTCTGTCTCAACAGATATGCAGCTACTCGCACAGAGAAGTAGAGCAACTCTGATCAGGTAGACAGGGAGAGAGATTCAGCTCTGGGCTGCGGAAATATTCCTGCTAGACGCGGGAGAAGCAGTTTCACATTTTTTCTATAAATCTGGCTAAATGGCAACTCAAACCAAATCCCCGCAGCCCAAATTAGGCACTTTCACCACCCCCATGTTCAGTGGCAGGTCTCTGATTTTTCACCCATCATCACCTCTTTTCTTTACAGGTTGGATCTCTCCTGCAAATATTGGATGAAATCTGGTGACTTCTGCAGATGATCGGACTCTTCCTTTGTACTTACCCTTCGTCAAAGTAAGAAATGCACCTTACAAAAGAGTAAAAGCTTCAAATAATTATAAAACATCCCCCAAGTATGTAAATAATAATCCAGTGTGTCCAAATACTTTTAAAAAAAGAGAAGGGAACATATATTTGACTTCATTAGAGACAAACCACATGGCTTATTCTGGGTACTTTCTGTCAATATATACCAACACAGCAGGTACATTCCCTGTGACTTGAAAGAGGCACCGCACAAGATTAGGTGGTTATTTTTGTGGCATGTCCTTGTCAGCATTTCTCAGCCATGTTCCTGCTCATGAAAGAGGGTGTGACGGTACAGCTTTATGAATGAATAATGTCAGTGTTTGACTGATTCACAGGCAGTCTGCTGAAGATGATGTGATTTGTTAAATGTGAAAATCCATGCCAATATTAAATGCTAGTCCTTTCTTATCCTCTCGCAGCAATCAGAGCTAGCCTGCATATGAACATCAGCTGGTTTGTAACACCATGTAAGTGGAATGTTAAGGATGTAACATTTTTAGCTATTCAAGCACTTGGGTGAAACTCATGACTATTTCTTGGGCATGCAATGTGATTTAGAAGTAGACATTCCTTGTAATACTGAGTGTCAGAAAGAACACCATCGTAGTTCTACAACATAACCGATTCCAGCAATCAAAATGAGGTCACTCATGCCATTCTACAAAACAGATTTACATACTGCAGTAGTCTTGCAAACCCATAGACCATGCAATTTTATGGCACCGATGAATCAACACGGAAGCTTTGGCATTAGCAGTAATCTTCCGACCCACTGAGCAATAATTGTCTCCACATGAAGACCTGTAGAGGGACTGTCTACAGATCTAGGTGCTGCTCAACATGATTTCAAGAGTAGGTCTTTCAGGTAACATTAGAATTGGCACATTACATTCAGAAAACCGAGTGTTAAGAGTTTGAAAAATTGTTGTCGTATCGTACCACATTACAGATGTTTGCAATGCAGAGATCAATTTTCTTTGTATTTTCACTATTATAAGAATAACTCTTATACCAAGGTCCATGCTCCTTTGAAAACTTTAAAACTGGCAATGTAAAGGCACAGTAAACTGGTTCCATGCATCAGTCACTACTTTGAGTATTTTTGTCAAATTCATCAATAAAACCTAATCCTAACAAGTGACCATTTCTCACCTTGATGGTAAATTCCCTCCTGAAGGAAAGATCACCTTAATTCCAAGTAGATAGAGCATCTGTCACACACACACAGAAAATGAAAAGGAAAACACATGTGATTACCACCCTGTGAGTCAGAGCAGTCACCCTCAAGCCAGTCCTCCTTGCATTGCACTGAGGCAGCCAGACAACCTCCTCCCTCATTGGTTCTGCCATACTCGTCATTTCATTGTCCATGCTCTAGGACATCCAAGAAAGCCCATCTCTTGCTCAATAACCAGGAGATGTCTGGGGACTCTGGTCTCCATCCCAGCATTGGATGATGCAGAGCTCTACTGCTGGCTAAACGCACAAAGCTCAAACCAGCAGCCTTGAAGCTGGGGGTGCACTGAATAACTTTACACCAAGCGATGAGAGCACCTCAGCTCTTCCCCCTAAGTGCTCAACAGTAATAACAAGAGCTTCAGGGACCACATGAACTGGCCTCCACCCTGTGTTTCTCTTCAATTCTGCAACACAAACACCCTCAGATGAGTCCATAATCTACAGGAATTTCCCAAACATAACCTCTTTTCTCAGTGCCTTTTCTACTGCCTTTGTCACTTACTGAAAGTAGACCATGTTACAAAGGAAGGTTAGCCTAAGTTCATCAGACATCATTCTCCATCCACCGGTCTTCCAAGCAAAAGTGCTTTATCATCAAAAATCCCCCTTTCTGAGCAGATCCTCTGCTTGGAGCATCTCAGGGAGTTCTGGACTGTTACTCTGAGTGGTTGCCAACAAGTTTCTGCAGTGATTGCCTCTCTCTCACCTTTCTCCTTTTCTCTCTACCCAGATGTGCAGTTCTGGATACTGAACCTATCCTCAGTGAAAGACAGCTCTGAGATCTGAAAGAGGAATGCAGTACTGTGGAAAAAAAGCAATAGAGAAGGAAAATCACTGTGACTCCAGGTTGTAGGGCAATGTCAGAGGGAAACTGAGTTTGGGAAGAGACCTCATAAGGTCATGTAGTATAATCTCCTGCCCAAAAAAGGGTCAGCTTCTTTGAGCATGAGACCAGGCCATGTTGTTTAGGGCTTTATCTGACTGGGTCTTTAACACATCCGTAAGTGGAAATTGCACAGCCTTCTCTGGGCAACCTTGCATGACCTTGTGATGAAAAAGCTTTTCCCTATACCTAGCCAGAACCTCTCTTCTGTCAATTTATGTTCACTGTCTCTTGTTCTCCTGACACGCACCACTGTGAAGGGCCTGGCTCCAACTTCTTGGTAAACAAAATTGCCTCTTCTCAAGGCTGAACAAGCCCCATTCCTTCTGCATGTCTGCATGGGGTACATGCTCCAGCCTCCTCTTGGCATCCCTCTGCTGAACTCTCTCCACTTTGTCAATGTCTTACTTCTACTGGGGGTTCTAGTACTGAATGCTGTAGACTTGTTATGGTCTAACAAGTGCTGAGTAGATGGAGATAATCACTTCCCTCAACATACTGGCTATTCTTCTGCTAATACCGCCCAGGATACTGCCAGTGTATTTTCTTGCCAGGGCACACTGCTGGCTCATGTTCAGCTTACTGTCTATCAGCACACCCAGGCAGGGCTGCTCCCCAGCCAGTCAGTTCCCAGCCTGTACTGTTGCCAGGGGTTATTCTTTCCCAGGTGTAAAATTTTGCATTTGTCCTTGTTGAATTTTATAAGGTTCCTGTTGTCCCATTCCTCCGGCCTGCTGAGGTTTCTCTGAATGGCAGCCCTGCCCTACAACTTATCTACTGATGCCCCCAATTTGATGACATCTAGAAACTTTTAAGTGTGCCACCACTGCCTTCATGTCATTGATAAAGATGTTAAACAGGACTTGTTATATACACCTACAGAGTCTGTTTTGTGCCTCCAGGTAGAATAACCCTCATTAGCCACTACACTTTCAGCTCTATCACCCAACCAGCTTTTTACCCATCCAGATCATAACATCGTAACTTTAATACAAGAATATTGTAGGAGACAGTGTGAAAAATCTTCTTTATCACAGAACAAAAACTGGTTCGTTTTCTGATAAGACACTGTGAAAATCAGATTTATTTTTAAATCAGCCAAAATGTCTATTTGTGTTATTTTGTAATCTTTTTTCAGTATTGCTACTTGATAATCAGTTGAGCAAGTTTTCAATAGAAAAAGGTGTTCATTACTCCCTGAGTTCAAAGAGAGTCCCCACCTGCCTCACACTGCTTTCGATTCTCCACCTCATGCCATTGCCCTCCAAACCAGCACTTCAGAGTTGAATGGCTCTCTTGGCAGATTGCTGGGAGCCTTCTCTTCTTCGGATCTGTAAGCGTGCAGCAGCCAACTGGCCTGCAAGTAGCAGCAGAAAATAGCTAAGTTAAAGAAAGCATCGAAAAGTTTGGATGCCTATCTGAATGCTAGCTGCTTCCATTAGTAATAATCCATTGTTCGGTGAGGGAGCTAGTACTAATGACCCCTGTTCAGGAAAGCATTTAAACAGAGGCTTAACTCTGTCGCTATTCAGGCTGGCACTTACGTCTCAGTTTAAGTGCTGCGCTGAATAGACTTTTTTTTCTGAATCAGGGCCAATTTCAGTTCATCATCCCTCAGGAACAGATGCATTCTTCCCCCCTTTCTAAAAAATGTGGAAAAACATGTAGCTAATATTTAACATGGAAGGGGGAACAGTCTAGGATACAAAGAGGGATCTCATGTCTTCCTGTCGGCACAGATCTACCTACCCTGTGTTCCCTCCACAATCAGTGGTGCTCACTTGAGATTTCTCATGGATGGTGGAGGTCATTGCAATCCTCCACCATGTGAAGCAAGAGAATGTGTCACATCAGGTTGGGATAATGGACATCACCTCCTCCTGAATCCATCTTTACATTCCTGGGAAGTAGCATCTCATTTTTGAAAAATGCTGTAAGATTCAGGAGAGAAAGAGCAACAAAGTGAAAATAATGAAAGCCATTATTCAGTGAGTCATGGCTGACTACCCAACATTGATAAAGCAGTAAGAACATGTGTCATCTCCTGAGGCTCAGCTATGGCTTTATGAAGAGGGGCTGGAAGGCAATACAGCAACTGCACTATGTTAGGGGGAAGTTTATGACCACGCATTGAGAAGGAAGAATAACAAAGGATACTCTCAGAGATATAAAGGGCTGTTAAGCAGCAAATTCCTGTATCTGTCTTCCACGGGCCCCTTTAAAAACTCAAGGAGTGGGTTTTTTTCAGCAGCATGTTTGCAGGCAGCCACAACTACCCCAGCCACTGCCTTCCTCTACTAGGTAACACACAAGGCTCCCATCCCATGAGACACCTCTCCCCACAGATCCAGAGAAGAAGGGCTACCTGACCCCCTGGCAGGGCTGTTTGAGGCACCTGAGCACTGAGCACAAGAATAGGTGTATTTCTGTATAAGTTCAACCCAAGAAAAGAAAAGTGACATTGAGACTTTTGACTTTGCGAAGAAACCGGTGACGCTAGCACAATATATGCTGTAACTTGCAGAGTTAACGCTATTGGCAAATTAAGTGTTGTTTGTGTTCAGCACAGGCAGGGGAGGAAGGAAATAGGAAGATTAATTAGAAGTTTTCTAGTTGGTAAACATGATGACTAGAATCCATGAAGCAGCTCTCAGTCCCACTGGAAAAAATGGTATCCTAATGTCTTTAGCCCTGGTACAAATCAAAAGCATCCCTGTCACTAAGATGCTAAAAACAAGTTAAAAGGATGGTGGACATTTTCCTTTAGTTTCATTGAGCTCGTTATTAATGTGGGAAGAAAGGAGAAGGGGAAGTGTTGTGCTAGAAGAGCTAGAAGAGCTTTGTAATTTTCTGCAGGGAGCCTGGAAAAGCAAAATCCACATCTAATACTAACATTGGACTATGACAATGTTTTCATTGCATTCAATGTATTCCACAAGGTTCAGCTATGTAAATATATGGGCTGCTTTTTTCCTCAATACAGGGTGCAGTTTGTGAAGCCTAAGGAATTTCTGGTTGCATTTTCTCATATATGATCTAGAAGCCTTCCTTTCTCTTTCATATTATAAACATATTATTACAAATAGGCAGTGAATAGACCTTTATATTTTTTCTTGCATTACTTTAAAAAAATGAATTGTTATCAGATTTAATGATATGATAAGCTTTAAAGTTCCCCTGGGAAGCTACCACAGCCATACTGATTTACATAAGCATTTTCCTACACATAATACAGCATGCAAGCTCTCTGATCTCATTATTCATTAGAAAATTAATGATATCTCTCAAACGTGAAAGCAGACCAGTTCTGCAGAGAGTGCTGGAAATTGGCTAGTTCTCGACGCGGTAGTCATTTTCAATTTACTGGCTTGAAAAAAAGATGCTTTTAAGCAAATAAAAGGGTGCTGACATCAAACAGATACTTGTCTTGCTGCCAGGGAACGAGATGCCTTTTAAGGCAGGAAGGTGGGACTTGAGTGATGTGAATAGGAAGAAAAGAAAACAAGCCAGTCAGAGTTAAGCAGCTCTGCCCCATTCATGAAAAATGTCTAGGCTCATTTCCTCATTGCCAGAGGTCTTTTTTGCTTAAATTCTAAAGCCCATGCTCTGTTCTTGCCAATAATAAATAGCAGCCTGTTGTTAGAAAAAGTGCAAACTATGGAGGTTTTTTTAAGTGCTTTTCCCCAAGCTACACAAATTGTGGCATCCCACAGATCAAGAGACAATGTTAATAAATGCCTCAAACCTTTGCTGATAACTATATCCTGAAACTGAGACTGTCTGAGATTGTTGCAGAATGAACTATGGCATATTCACTCATGGGGAGCAAAAGGCTGGTAATCAAGGATGGTGTAAATTGCCATATGACTGACCAGACTAAGATCTGATTTTTATCCTGGCTTTATTTAGATTATGGGACAAGCAATTAGCAAAGGCTAAATCCACTATGTAAGTCTGCTAGTGTTGGATATGACTAACAAACAGGATGATTGTTTCTGTCGCTGTAGTAACACAACTGTCAGGGCACTGGGAGAGGGGGCTCTCAATGCACAGTGTCTCAGAGTGGAACACCTTTGTGTCCATCTCATAGTAAAACGGATGAAACCTGGGCATGCTGTTTGTTGAAACAGATGCAATCTTTCTTTGTGAGATTTGATTGCTGCTTTTTAATGCAATTCATAGATCAGACAGCAACAGAAATCGTTCTGGGGTGTGGTAGAAAAGGGATATTAGACATGCACTGCAACATCCTGTTTTGGAACTAGTTAATATGAGGCTCACAGGCTCAGCATTACAAAATTCTGCACTCAAGCTGTCACTTGCCAAATTTTTTGAACATTAGTTTTGTTTTTTCTTTCCTGTGATCGGTAGCGACATAAAAGGAAACATCTGGTTCTGCAGTGTCCGAATTAGGGGATGCCATAGGAAAAACACACCAAAGTGACATCAGATTTGAAATAACCAAGCAGCATGAGAATTCATGCAATTTTCAGACTCTTCTAGTAGGGAAGCAGAAATCTACCGCTGTGATGGGAATATCCACCAGGAATCCACCAGTATAGAAAGAGTGCTACTGTTGCACCGATGTATTGACCACCTCTTCAACCATTATGATATCTAGCAAATACAGGATGCAAAATAATTAAACAAAGTAAAAATCATCCAGTTATAGCTGTCACCTGAGTGTCAATTGTGAGGATAAAACTTGCACGCATTTTCCGATTTGAGATAAATGTCCTTCAAGGGAAGCAATGGATTTAGCAGAGAACATTTCTATGGACCTCTAATGTTTGAGTTTCAGATTAAAATCTCTGATGGGTCTTTATTAATAGTAAGAGGTATTAGGCTAAAATATCAAGACATGGTTGGAGAGAGAAAAAGAGATTTCCAGTCTGGAAGGAAAAATCTTACTTGTTCCTACATGATTCATCAGCTGCAAGGTTCCTATATGGAACCTCTCAAATCTGCACCGGAAACTATCATACATGAAGTGAAATTCTCTTAGCCACAGGATAAATCCGTATGGCCCCAAACAGTGCAGCTGAGAACAAGGTGGTCAACATGTACAAATATCTGGAGAGGGTTTATGGTCTGCAAAAACAATGGAAGTGTCTCACTCAAAACAGCAGCTGGGCTAAGTGCACTTACTCACCAGTTTGAACTACTGGATACCTGAACGGAGCAATTTGAAGACACTTTACAAGCAAGATTGTGAACCCCTTATACTCTCCATGGCATGAACCAGTCCCTGCCCCAAAGTGCTTACAGCTGAAATACAGACACAGACAGACAATGTGACTTCTCTCAAGCAGCTGGAGACAGAGTTGGAAACAACATGTAGGTCAGTTTGCTTTAAGCCACTGACCTGCACAGCCTTTGGATTACTGTGATTATTGCTGTTCCACTAGTATCTAGAGACACAAAGACAATTATACTGTTGTGCTAGTTTCTGTACAGTCACACAACAAAAAGATGGTCCCTGCTCCAGCGACCTTTCAAGCTAAAGCAGAGCCATTAGAAAGGCAGGGGAGCACAGGCAAGCAATGAGATGAGAAGTATTTTTACAAGTAATTTCCCTTAAATTGCAGTTTAACAAATACTTGAGGTTGACATAAGACAGCACTGAAAGTAACAGATCTGATCTCCTGCACCACTCCTCCCTTCTGCCAGCATGAGTCTTTCTGCAGCCAGGTGAAATGGCATAGGGAAATGAAAAAAATAATATTCTTTTTCTTTTCTGGGTTGTTTTTAAGGCAGTTTTGCTCCTTAGTCAGACTCAGGGCCACACAAAAAGAGTAGCCAGAAGACACAGAGCAAGAATGGGACTGTTTCTTTAGGCAGCAGTGCTAGTTGGTTTTAAAAAGTTTGTTGAATCCAACACTGTTTGGGCAACTATTGGTCCTATAGTGAAACCAGTTAAATTATGAGGATGCCTTTAAAGGGAACATTATAGGCAAGGATGCTCCCAGGACTAGTGAAATTAAGGCTTTCCTCTGGAAATCTCAGTAAATGAATCTGAAAGAAGTGTGCACTGTCTTGCTGTTTAATCATTAGTTATGCCTTCCATGATGGCAGGAACCATGCACAATGATACCCCCAAAGGGGGGGAAGATTAAGGAGCAAAAAGGAGCTTTAAAAAGCTCAAAATGCCAACCAAGTATGCCACATATAAAATCAATAGGACATGCTTTATCTCTCTGGGAAGATGGGAGTCATGAGTTTTGAAAGAATGTTATGGATATTGAACACAAGTCATCATAGAAGAACTATGAATTATTATAACAGTCTTGAAAATGTGAACAGCGAGAAAACTATCCAACCTCCGAAGAATTTGCAGAGGAAGACACACAAAAAGGACCATGGGATGATAGAAGGCCATGAAGAGGGCAGAAGGAGGATTCATTCTTCTTTCAAGCTGTATGACCACAAGAGTTGGGAACAGCAGCTTTAGGTGAACAGGTAAGGAGCAGAAAAGATGCACAAGTTAATTAAGTAGGGTACAGAAAAGTTGTAGCTAGCTTCAGAGATATTAATTTGTGTCCCACAGACCTAAAGCTTAACTGTGAAACAGAACCTTTAAGATATGAGGTGACCTGTAGATTTCTACACCTGAGGAAAACCTCAACACAAGCTCACTCTGAAGAAAGTGCCCAGTGAAAATGGGTCACTCCACTCTGGGGAAAACCCTAGAGGACAACTAAGGCTATGAACCAAGGCCAGGGATGCTCTGAAATGAACATCTTGTTTTCTTCTAGGAGTTAGAAAATGTTCCAAAGCTCTGATCAAATCCCAGACATTTGGGTTTTCTACAACGGGCTTCACACTGTTCCTTGTAGGTTTGCCTGGTGCTAGCAGTCAATGCAGGAGGATGTGGTAAACCTAAAGTACTTCTAATTAGTACTAAACTAGTTTCCCAAGGGTTTGTCTAGTAAACGTGGACAAACCCTTGGATGACCACTGCCCAAGGGGAGATGGAAAATTGAAGGCACTGGAGTAGGTTTCTCACCAAACCACCACTATCACTTTGAGGACTGGTGTTACCTTGCGCTAGTTCTTGTGAAGGCATTTTCTTATGGAAGTGTGTAAGTTCTTGTCTTTTTGGCAATAAGCAAGCCAAGGAGACACACTGACACAGGACAAGTACACAGTGTCATACTTCTAGTTCAGCACTCAAGTTTATAGTCTGGATAGTAATGAATTGCTGTGGGCTACATTTTTAAGATGGGTGCCTAAATCCACATTTCTGCTTCTAAAAGCAGGTACTTACGAATCTAAAAATAGGTCTGCATAATTATCCTTTGGAAAGCAGTTTTTAAACTATGCAGCTGACACTTGGGAATTCCAAGTGGCTGATCAAACTGAATAGAAAACTGTAGCTATAAAGTGAATGAGCGACCAGACTATATTGAAAAGACCAGCTTATTATGACGAGAAAAGCCAGTAGCACTTTTCCCATGATCGCCCTTCAGCACTCTGATTTTCACAGTACGAAGTCCAAAGAAGACAAGAATTTAATAGTGATACACACATCTGGATATTGCCCTATTCTGTAGTTTGCTTTTTGTTTTTATTAGACTTAAATTTTATTTCAGTGGGATGTTCTCTTTAATTTGCAAAGCACATGAGGCAACTTGTGTATTCAGGAAGCTATTAACCACAAACCTCTGATTCCGGGGGAAGAGAGAGGAGGGCAAAATTACTGGAAATTGAGATTTAGAAAAAAATAGTGTGGATATTAGTTGAAAAAAGCAGAAGAAATTGCTATATGAATCACGCCAAACAGAATAAAACTCTGGATGTAGAAATCTATTTTCTGGATTCTCTCACAAAGACTGTCTCTCTGTTGAGGCAGTCATATCCATGATATGCACCTGGTACCAGCAAAGTGTGTGCCACACAAAGAGCAGAAGTTGAAGTGTAGCACTAGAACTATAAAGTTACTTCCAAAAATAATAAAACTCTAACATCAGTTTCAGCATTGCGATTTCAGATGTGATCTCTGCTTTAAGAAGATTCTTGCCTTTAGTATTGATCTGGATCTGTCACACATACCTGATATAACACAAAGCAAGACAGCAACAACACATAGTACCTGATGTGGCATAACCCTGCTGGTACAGGGTTAACCTCTCAACAACTTCTAATGCACTTGAACCAACAAGGTGAGATGACATGATGCTTATCTTGGTGTCCTGTGGAGGCAGCATTTGTGATCTGATGTTACGAATCCTAAAGCTAGGCTCATCATAGTGTCAAACTACATCCAGACATGTATAGTTTCAGATGAGCTGAATTATGGAGATACTTTTGTCTTTCAGAGCAAGGATATCTAAGAGACATCAGAACACTAAAAGCCCCTAGGAGCCCATGTTTTCCTCCATTGACTCCAAGGGGAGCCTACGCAGCTAGCTCCCATGGAGATGCCTGGAGACAGGCAAGACAACTGCCATTCCTGCTGTTGCCTTTAGACAGCTATACCTCAGGTGTCTAGTCTCACCCAGACACTTAGCAGTAGGTGAGCTGAATCCTGGCCTGGATTTACAGAGAAATATGGAGTTGTATAGGACTTATTCTGCAAATCATATACACTTCTTTTTCATTGGCTCCTGGAAGGTTTTTCCATTACGTGCTGTGACTTCTGGTATCAGGTAGCTTGGGATAGAGATATTCCAGAGAGGCACAAAACACGTGATACAATGGCCCTAGTCTGCTGCAGATCCCAGAATAATAAGTGTGAACTAGATCCGAAGCTCATCTTATAGGACACAGAAGGCAAAGAAAATGTATAGTCTTCTCCACTGATCTGTGCTGGAGGTGATCTGCAAAGGGTGCCTCACAGTTCTGTTCTCTACAACCCAAGGACCATCCAAAGTTTTTATTCCAGTAGACATGCTAATATTAATTCATGTAAAACTAAATCAACATTATATATTTAGATCCATACTCTATTAGATTTGCAAAATCTTTTTTACATTTCAATATGAAAGTTTCTACTGCATAGGAAGATGATGTTCACCACAACTCATCAGTTAAAGAGGCCAATAAACAAATGTGTATGTGCAGAAGAACACAGCAATGGGAGAATACTAAGCACAATGCAAGGTGATGGAACTCCTATGATTTTTTATCTTTCTCATAGGCAGAAGACTGAAAAGGATGTTCCAGAAATAAGTCACATCCTATTCAGCTTTTTCAGGTGGTGACCTCAGTTGAAACAGCAGCAGTATCTTTTTTTTTGAGATTTGCTTTTAGATCGTCACATTTTGAAGACAAGTTCCAAACTCCTGCAACACTTCTTATTTACTATGCATCCTCCTGGAGGGCTTTTTACAGCTTCTCATTTCTGCAGTAGGATTTCAATTCCTTGAGTGACAGGAAGTGAATTACTGTGGCCCATTTCAGTATGTGTACTATGACCTGAGAGGCTTCAACTTCATTTGCGTTGTCTGAGACAAAGCAGGAAGAGATCATAGGGACCTTATAAGGCCAGGTGCAGTCATTAGATACGCCAGTGGGGAAAGTAGTTCAAGAAACGTCGTGACCAAGTATTAGTGCTCGTAAGCGGAAGAGGGTAAACGGAATTCTTATACCTGTAGATAGAAGCCCTGTTCCACACAGTGCAGGAAGGGGGAAGAGACAGACTGGTGTCATCTCTGTGCCAATGTCCCTGATTCTAGAGACAGCAAATTGCCAGCTCAGCCTCGGGAAAAGAAAAAGTAGCTGCAGAACTGCTGTGCTGTACAAGCCAGTGAATCTCTTGCTGAGACCACTGGCATATCAGGACATACAAATGGCTACCTCGAGGTTTGCAGATCCCACTCCACTGTTCAGACCCCTGAAGTCTTATGCTTGGCATTGGTGTGTGCTGCAGCACCAACGTTTTTTTCTCAGTTCTCCCGAGAGTGTCTTGCCATAGACCTGCAAGACACCTGTACGAAAGCCGGAAACAAAGGCTTAGCTTATGAGCAGTGCTAGCAAAAATTTTCCAGCAGAATATTTTTATCTCAGAAGGTGTCATTTCGTCAAAATGTAATCTTTCCACTGGAACTTGCTAGTTTTGACAATGTTACCATTCCAAAGCCCACACAAAATTAAAATTTATGTTTTAATAAGATCAAGCCCCTTCTGTATTGCAACAAATGTCATTATTTTTCCTTTTAAAATGAGTTTTATTTTTGAAATTTAAAGAAATAAAACCCAGAAGTAAATGCCTACATTTGATTCCTCAAATTATGGGTGGCTACATAACATATTTGTACAATCACTCTGTCTCACAAGACTTTTTTTTTTCTTCGATAGTGAGGAGATAAATCAAAAACCTGGAGCAAACCTGGCATGTCCTTAATGACAGAGGTTATGGAATCTGGCCAGCAGTTTTTCTAAGACTATATGGAAAGCCAGAACCACACAGTCCTCCCTCTTCTCTCATCATTTGCTATTCCTGACAGATTTTGAGGACTGATTCTACTAGGAGAGTCTCAGAGAAGATGTTGGGAGGCCAGGAATCTTGCAAAATCCTCAGAGTTGACAGTCAGTGTGAATCTGCATGAACTCTGTGCCTACTCCCAAATATTCCCATGGAAAAGACCACTCACTGGGGTGAAACTGAGCTCTTTGCAAAGGGTCCATGTGACGGTTGTGCAAATCTCTTTACTACCAGGCCTTTTAGGACCTCTTCCTGCCATCATTTCATACTTTAGAAATGGCCCTTCCTTTGAAAACTCTTGCTGTTACAAGGGGACTGCTTACTCCACCTGAGCTCCTCTTTTTCTTGAGAGTCAGGGGTCTCCACAGCTGCAAAACTCTTAAACGGCACCACACATCAGCACACCCCTGTGCCTGAGCAGAGCGCTGATGCCCAACAAGGAAGACATCAGCAGAGCACACCTGGGTTGCTGGCCCTTTACCAAAAATTAATTCCACCCCTGAAGTGCACAATGGTGAAACACACTGACTTTCAAAAGGGACTTCTACACAGAGCTACACCAGGCCATATGGAGATAATCAAACCAGCCTGCAAGGCTGTTGGGGTACCCAAAGCAGTGTACCTGCCATAGTGCATTGCTCAGTGTTGGCTAACACAACCTTTGTATCAAAGACACTCAGTCCTCTGAGCAGAGCTGCTAAAACTGAAGAGGAGGGTAAAGCTACCCTCTTTGGAGACTTAGGGTCTCTACCAGGCCTGACACCTACACTAGTTCAGTGTGATACATCTGCACAGCACTGTACCCCATGATGTTAGCCTTTCTAAGACTCATATCTCAGTATGGAGAATAATGGGGCACCATCACCACCCACGCATTTTGGTACAAACAGCTGAAAAGCAAAAGCAGTAGATTGTGTCACGTGGAATATGGGTGACTGCATTGCATTTCTTTTGACTTCTCTACAGCTACATCTAATAGTTATGCACTTTATGGCAAAGCTATTACCAACTCCATGGCAAACATGCACTGTATGACATGTGTAGTGCTCCTGGAAAATGTTCTTTTGTGCTCAGTTTAGCAGAGATGAGTTTATTGGTATGAGCTGCAGCAGCAAGAAAAGATAGACTTTTAGACAATATCACTGGTGGCCATCGTACAGTTAACACTAGTTGGGTTCCTAAATACCAGGGGGACAAATTCTTGTAACAGGATGTAATTAGTGGGTGTTAGACCATGCTTTAATTTGTCGCTTAGCACTCCCATGAAATTGGTTCTTTGGGGCACATCAGAGAGGAGAAGTAGTAACTTGAAAAGATGTTTCCCAAATTTTTATTCCTGTCACTTGTTCCATTGAAGCCAATGAAAATACCCACATCAGTAGTGGAGTTGTGAAATCCGTTTCTTCCATTTGATTACCTTATACAGGAGGAAAGTAAGTTACAGGATGATGATTCCCCAAAGCCAGTCACTTCCCCCTGATACTTCCCATCTTAGCTGGGTATTTTTGCAGAAGTTCTTATCTCAGCAGCCTGTAGTCAAGCAGTGGGAGGTGTGAACAAAGACAATCATGAAAGCAATGGTACTGTTGTTTCCCCCTCTGAATTAAAGTCATCTGAAAGCCTAGCTGATAGCTCAGAGCGTGATGCTGAAGGGTGCACCACTCCATAACAAGAACAGAAAGCCTGAGAGCCTTGGCCTCCACCGCAATACAATCAGGGTGCCTTGCAGCTCAAATTGCTACTATTTTGTGGGTCACTACCTCCTCCAATATTCTGTGTGCCCTCTCTTGTTTTCTTTTCATTTGCTATGCAGGCTCGCAGACCTTCCTGCTAGGCTTCGCTTGGGAGGCCCAGAACCCCCGTTTTGCAAATCCTAACAGGACCTTGATGGATGCTGATGTCTCTGCCTTTGATATCATTTTACCAGTGAAACCTTTGATCTGTCAGCAGTCTTTATATCAATGCAGTCATCTCATAAAATGGAGAGTATGACAAAAATATCTGTTGTGCTAACGTAGAGTATTTCCCCCCACCCCTCATAAAAATGCAGCATTAGGGAATTTACTTTAACTTCCAGCAGCCAGATGTGCTGTGAGTGTAGAACTGGGACCCAAAAAAATTATTTCCTTTTATTTTTCTTTTTTTTCTTTTTTTTTCTTTAAAAAAAGAAGCAGTCTGGTAAAGGAACTTGTAAAGCAACAAGTACTGTACATTATGATTCAGAGCAGCAAGGGACAGCTGGAGAGACTTGATTGGCTCCAGCCCAATGAAACAGAGGCTTCTTGTGACCAGCTGCTGTGCTGCAGCATGAATGACAAGGGTAATAATTGATTACTAACTGGCAGCTCAAAAGGAAGAAAGAATTAACAAGAGTGATGAGGTGCTTTACAGCTTGGTAACTGTAAAACCAGTAGAACAATTAGGGGAAAAAGAAAGGGTTTTCACTTCTTACCTTAGAGTTACAAGGACAGTGCTAGTTATTGTAAATTGCATGACAAGCAAGCCAGAGGGGCAGGTCAATGAGTAATATGGGGGCTTTGCACACCCACAGGTCCTGCAGAATCATTCAGCGGATTTACCGGGGAGCAGCTAAAACTCAGTCAAAAGCATCCAGCCACGCCAATTACATTGGTCGTCAAGGAAAGGTCTCTGAGCCGTCAGCCATAATATCATAGTGGATCTGAAACCTCCAGCAAATGGGGCATTGTGACAAACCAATTCTTTGCCTTTCAGTGGGCACTCGATGGCAAATACACTCTTTCTACCCTGAGAATAAATGCATGCCTTTTTCTTTTCCTTCTTTGGTTTTTTTTCACCCCCCTTCTTGTAAATGGCTTTTGTGTTCACCAGTAAATGCACTGGATGCATTGTTGCTACACCTTTCTTCAAGGAGCTTGTACTGACCTCATGCTCTGGGCCATGTAAAGCCTTCTGGCCGCGGAGAGCCAGGCTCTGCCCCTTTTTCATGCAGAGTAGCACCTCACTTTGGGCCAGATCATGGCCAGCATGCCAATGCAAGAAGGAAGGGGCAATAACGTGTCCTGTGTCTTGCTTCTCACACACAGGGGAATAATAGCCTCTGCGGACTATGCCCTTTCCTTACTCGAAGTGGGAAGAAGGGAGAACTTGATAGATCCTTCATTTCCTTTCCCAAGGCATCTGGCAGCAGGAAGCACGTGCTGTGCCAGCTACAGACCCGTCACGGTTTGCTCCCTGCCCAGAGCAGCAAGGAGACAGGTTTGTCCCAGCAGTAGCTTCAGCAGTGGGTGGCTCCTTTCCTGGGGCTGAAGCACTGTAGTCTGATCTAGCTCTCTGTGAGCAGAGCCAGTAAAATCAATGGGGCTAGTCATGGGGAAAGGTATCATTCAGCATGAGCAAAGCTGGCAGCTTCTGGTCTGACATATGGAAAATGCTCTTCTAGCTGGTTGAAGTCTCTTCAACACAGTCCAGTCTCACCCCTCCTCCCGCTCCAGAATCTGCTGTCCTTGTGCTTATGAAGTAGCTCCTTACCGCTGGCAAGACCTGACACCCTCCAACTCAAAGTTAACAAGATTCGTCTCTCACATCTTCAGCCATCTAAAAGCTAAACAACCCATCCAAATTGGCATTTTAGCCATCTTCTACAGTCACCGCAAAAAATCCTCTCCCCCAAGAGGTGAATTCTTACTACCTACCTCAAATGCCTACTCTAGGATGGTGCACCATCCTCCTGTCATGCTCGCCTATGGACTTTGAATTTTTTGGAGGATGAAGACATGGGAGAGACATTGTCAAGCCCTTTTCAGATCTTACTCTGACATTTGAGACCAATGAAGTCAACGAGCAACGTACTAAGGGGATCAGATTCGGTCTTCTCTGCAACTAGAGGTGCAGCCCCTTTGGCTGCATGGCAGGGAAGATGGCAAGCTCAGGTTGCTAACATGTCCTTCCATTGACAAGAAAAGCTGATATGACAGAAGGGAGCCGAGTTTCTCCAGGACAGGACTAACTGGGGCTGTCCTTGCTCCCACTTAGTGGAACATTAATGGAATAAATTTCAGACAGAGGATATTGCAGTGAAGCTCAAGATGTACAAAAGAAGCATGTCTTCATCAGTCCACCCTTGAAGACTCTCTTAAGGAGTGTAGAAGGAACTTTACTAGAAAATCTACCAAAAATTCAAGGCCTGGGGGTGGGTTGGCAGGTCTGGGTTTTTTGTTATTATACACATAGCGCAAAAATGTGCTTGACTAATCTAAACCTTGTGTTGCTGTCTTATACTGCTAGAGCAATTATAGCTGAGGAAAAAAAAAATCACCCAATATGGAAATACTTTTTTTTCATGTTTGACATTTTTACATTTTTACTGACAGGGCAAAGCCTATGATTTAATTGGTCTCCATTTCCCATAACTGCTGAGAAGGGGACTGGCCCCTCCTCCACATTTCTCAAAGGGCTGATGATTAGAAAGAAGGCCATGCAAAACCCAAAGGAGTTAACTCCATCTATCATGTAGCACTGTTGAACTAGCAAAAAAAAAAAAAAAAAAGCCACCAAAGGAAAAAAAAAAAACCAGAAACAAAACCAAAACAACACAACAACAACAACAACAAAACCACACAACTTTCTCCCAAAGCTTGTGAGTCTCTGTGGCAGAAATGGGATCACTTTGAAGAAACGAGATATTTTTGCTACTCATTCAGGAAAATGAGAAGCTCTTCTGCTTTTCTTTTGCTAAAGCACATTCCTTCCACGTCCTTTTTTTCACTCCTATTACCCTTTTTAGTAGCAATACCACAGCCTGCTGGGAAGAAAGAAAGACAAGAAAGGAAGAAAAAAGGAAGCAAGCAAGCAAGACCAGAGGCCCCAGCTCTGCTCTTGTCAAAGGTGGTGGACCCACCTCAGTGTGTCAAGCTAATTGCCTTCAGTATGGACCAAACAGAGACACAAAGTCCTGGCCCAGGAAAAGACAAGTGGCAGCTGTTTCCTCCACAGAAGATGTAGAGATGCAGCTGCAAGCATGAAAGACCAAATAATCAGGTGGTCATAGAGACAAAAGAAACTGGGAGCAGAGCACAAATTATGTCATTGGTGGTGATTAAGGTGTTCAGAGCTTGGGAAGAATTAAAAACTATTCCAGATCAGAAACTGATCTTCTCAAACCTGTAAGATTACAGTTAATTTTTCATTTCAGCCATCTCCTATGCATGCTGGCACCATCCCCTCATGATGCTCCAGTGACTTATGGGAATGGGAGGGTGCCACAGGTGACAAGGAGAGATCTTATTCTGTGGAAACATGGCATATAAGTTCTGTGAGCATCTGGGGGTGGCCACAAGTAAGATACCGACTTGCTTTGCAGGCAGAAATGTCAGCTGCTGTAAGTGCAGTTAGCAGATAAAACCTTTCTTTCAGTGGCTTATCATTTTGCCACATTACTAAGTTCAAGTGTTACCTGTACAAGACATTTGGCCATAGTGGAGAGAGGTATCCCGGGGTTTAACTGCTGGTTTGGCCTTTTCTTAGACATTAGCAAAAATAAGAGCAAAGAGGTGGAAAGCTAGCCTGTCTTGACCATGTCTGAAAAAATTATGTGGTGACTTTTGAGTTGTCATTTTCAGAGACACCATCCTTACTATGTCCCAACTCCTCACAGCCCTCACCTGGGACCTGTCAGTGTATGCACAGACCCAATGGAGCAGAAGGTGCCCCTCAGGTCTCACCAGGGAAGGAAAAATGAACCTCAACTTTCCCTGTGGCTGCCTCTGTCAACCAGCCTGAGCCACACTGAGGGGCACCAAAGGCTGTTTCTTGGAGGCAGCTGGGGTGGTCTGGCTGTCACTCCAACAAAGAGAGGGAAAATAGAGTAGTGATCAGGAGACCAAGAAAGAAGCAGCATGACTGAATCAGATAAGAAAAAGTCTGGAGCAAGAAGACAGAGTTGGATACGGGGACGGAGTAAGGAATAAGGAAAGGAGATTGGAGCTCACCATGAAGGAGAAACTGGACTGGGACAAGTGGCCAGGATTTGTTGTGGGAAAAGGAGAGTGGAGAGTTGGTATTGATTTGGGACATCAAGTCTAGAGAGAGACTCTAGGAGTGGATGGGCAAGAAGAGAGACAAATGAGAAGGGAATCTGGAACTGTGATTCACCAACAAAAGTACAGTGTGTCTCACAGACGATTTGTTCTTATCCCATTTTATAGATGAGGGAACTAGATCACAAGGACATTAAGTGACTTCACCAAAGACATGCAGGTAATTATGAAGTTAAATAACAACCCTTCTCAGGAAGAGTGGGGTTTGCCATGTGACCACTGTTCTTTTTGAGACTGGGTTGAATGCCTCTCATGCCTTCACAATGAGATGTAGGAAACTTCAGTTTTTCTCAGAGCTCTCCTGCTGACCAGCAAGGAGCATGGGTCACTCACTCTACCTCTCTGGGGTTCTGTTGCCTGTGGCTTTCAGGACAATATGTGATGCACCAAGCAACTCACTAAAGCATCACATTGCGGGAGACTCAGTTGAGCCCCAGACCATGCCCTGTGAGAGCGAAGTAGGGCATGAGGTTTACTCATTCAATACTGTCTGCTTACAGCTCAAAGGTTTCAGGTTTTGATGCAAAGCCAAATTTACCAAGGCAAAGAGAAAAAAAAAATCTAGTAGTCTGCAATATTAAGGATCCTGAAGAAAAGAGCAAGAAAAGGAACTACCTACCTGGAGGTGTACTTTCCTACCTTGCACAACTTTATTTATACAAGTGAGTCTGGTTCATGTGACTCGTTCAGACAGCTCCAGTGGGACTTATTTAGTGAAAAGGACAGTACAGAAAAGGATTTGTAAACTCTGGGAGAAACCCAAATTCCCATGAAAAGCGTCTTTGGAATCTTTCAACAGCTTTCCAGTGACTTGCACTGTTCATTGCGGGTTTCTAAAAACATACTAACAAGCAGACAATAGCTTAGCAGCAAGCGGACTAATAAAATTATTATTATTATTATCATTATAATCATCATCATCACCATCATCATCATTATGATCATCATGATCATCATCCCATTATTATTCCACTAGATTCACCAATAGGGAGGGAAGGGTAATTCCTCTTTCTAAATTATCAACTGCTGCTGAAATCACAATACTGCCTCACAGAAACCTCCAGACATTTTTCTTTGCTTTCATTATCACATGCTAAATACATTATGATCCACCATGCGCCCCCACAATTTCAAGCTTATTTTGTGACTTCTACTAGTCTACAAACTTTATGAATAAATCTAGATATTTTGAGAATAATATTCCATGCTGCCACTTAAGGAGGAGGAGAATATGGAGATATTGTTAGATACTACGAATTTGCTCACAAAGATGTAGAATAAAGAGGGTAGGTGCCTCGTGAGACTACAATCAGATTGAAATTACTTATGATTCAAATTGAAAGTAAAAAGCACTGATGCACTCATTGCTTGCAATTAAAGTGCACATCACAGGGGAGTTAGGATTATTAAGCAAAACTGAGAGTGTTGCAGCTAAAACACCTATTCTTCTAATTCTCTGGTTAGACATTCTCATTTCTTCACTTCACCTACACATGTTCAGGGCTTCCCCTTTGCTGCCATCAAACTTTCAGAATAAAAATCTTTATTTCTAAACCAAGTTCATTACAGTAAAAGCAGCAGAGAGTGCAAGACCCTGGGAAAACTGTTCTGAGAAGAGTGTTGTTCTTACGGTAAAGCACTGGACAGAGATATCTGAAACAGGCACAGTTCCTCGGTCCTCTGTAGGTTTTTCCTGTATGTCCGATCAAGTCATTCAGTGCATCTGTGCTTCAATTCCCAAATGTCAAGAGAGGGTGATACCACAACATTCCCACACTCAGCTTGACAGGACTGTGTCAAGTATAGACTTTGAAGGTTGGGTTTGAGACTTTGCTTCTGCTTGGTCTCTGGTCTTTGTCACCAAGCTGCCCGTTTGTCTCATACAGCACCAAGGGAGGCTCAGCTGGGCTCAGGAAACCCTCTGCCCCTTGACAAGCTTCTCCACATACTCAGTGCAGTTGTTCTTTACCTGCATGCTCCCTGGAACACCAGATTTACAGCACATGTGCAGAATGAATTGATGGCAAAAGTCCCATGACTTTCCTTTGGGACAGTGGGCCCCAGAGAGCAACGACTGGGGGTTCTCAAGACTGGAACAAAAGCACACAAAGGAAAAAAGTTCAAGAATTCGGGCACACAGCACAGTTAGAAGGCAGTCTTTGTCTTTAGTCTTGTGTATATTTACATTAAAACATCAGAGGAACACAGGAATGGTCTTGGGAAGTAAGATCTGTGGAGTAACCTTTGGACTAATGCAGCTTGTGACCACCTAGCAGGTAGAACATTAGGTCAGGCAAAGGAGACTTGACCTTTTAAAGATGACGCTAACCCTGATCCTTCTTCATAAGATGCTTTTCACGTGGGCTCTATATGATCATTTCACACTGCCTGCCTTCCTGATCTTGCACCTCTTCCAATCATTCTGCTGAGCTTCCCAGCATACATTTGTGCTCATGCCTCATCTGGGCCAGGGCAACATATCTTGCTAAAAATTCCCTCTCAGACCCCCTTCCTTTTATACAGCGAGAGTAAAACAAAGGAATCAGAACACAGCATGTGACTGTAGCCTTCAAGTTTAAGCCCACACTAGCAAACATATATCTATATTCACATTAGATTCACAACAAAAAAGCCTAACAAGTCTATGTTCTAAGCTATGAGAAAAGGAGGAATAAAAAGAAAGAAATAAAGCTATCTGGTTGGAGAAGAGATAAAAGCTGCACACAGGAAAGCACAGAGCTTGGGCCATGGCTTTTTGCTATTACTTGTCAAAAAGGCAAGACAGAGGCTTTTTGAGTGCAGTTAATATCAGCAGTAGGGGAATTTCCCCACCAATGGGAAAACCGCAGCAAAATTTCACAAGGAGGAGACGTGTGAGAAACAAGTTCTGATGTTCAGCGCCACCTCACCACACCTTATATCCCTCTCTTGGAGGAACACCTTGTGCCATGCAATGCTTTAGCATCGTGAGGTCTCATGCAACTGGCAGGAACAGCTACACAACTCTGGAGGCTTCCAACCATACGACTGCATGTGGGCTGCCAAGACCCTGCTCTGTGCTCCCTCACATAGCCCTGCAGACTTGTCCCAGCTCCAACCAGGGGAACTCACATTCACCTCTAGCCTTGCGTGCTTTTTAATGCCTGGCAACCCAGCATCTTTCTCCACAAGAGAGTAATATGGGGACTGTACTACTCATCTTTCTCCAGGAGTGAGTACCCTGTTTCCCTGAAAATAAGACAGGGTCTTATATTAGTTTTTGCTCAAAAACTTATTACTTTTCTACACGTATAGCTGCTTGGACACTATTTAAATTGACTTTTTATGAACTGTAACTAGGGCTCATTTTTTGAGTAAGGCTTATATTTCGAGCATCCTCAAAAATCCTGAAAAATCATGCTAGCGGTTATTGTCAGGGTAGGTCTTCTTTTCGGGGAAACCGGGTAATATGGGGACCGTACTACTAACCTCATTTAGGCATTCAAAGAAGGAAGTCAGGTTCGTTAAGCCTTGCAGAAAGTGGCACCCAATGATAACTGTCGCATCACTTTGATTCCAGGGGCACCATCACAACCCAGTGGGACAAAGCAGCTGGACTAGGCTCCTCAGGTCAGATGACCCCAGGCACCACGATATTGGTCAGGATGGGGCTACCTCTTCATGCACTGCGTGAGCTTTATGTTCTCTGGGAGGAGACGGCTGTGGGTGCCAGGGATGGATATGCAGAACAGTTACATCAGGGCACTGCGTGTCCGGAAGTAAACCCAACAGGAAGGATATGCTTTTGCAGGATGTGTTCGTCATATTACTTGAAGCTTTAGGTGAAAGGCAACTCTTTCACTCAGATATCCCTCCATGACCAAGGACTTCACACTGTCTCAGAAGAGCAGTGCAGCACAGAAGGGTTTCAGTGCAGCTAGAGAAGTGCTACTGATGACAGATGCAATATAAGTGAGCACAGAGAAAAGCTCTTTCAGTTTGTTAAAATGTAAGGCTTAGAGCCTGGAAGAGGGGAGGTTGGAACCAGCCCTATGGAAAACTCCTGTGGAATTTAATAGAAAAAAAATATTACAGATTTTGAAAGCTTATTGGGAATATTCCTTGCCCTGAAAAGGTTTTGGGGTTTTTGCACTGGTTTCCTTGAAATCTGTCCTCACACATTTCTGTGGACCCTCCTGGATTCATACCTATTACATTTCACTAGACTTTTCCATGCAGACATGCAAACTGAAACCACAGAAAATATTTTCATGCACCCTCCACCCTCCAGAGCAAACCCACCACGTTCTCCCCGACTCCAGCGAGGTGTGACGTGGCGGCTTCCTCAGAGGTGCCAGCCAGCTGCAGCAGGCAGAGAGGCAGCAGAACCTGGGTGGAGGGAAATAAAGCCAGCTTTTAGGTAAAAATCTTGTGCTCACTACCTTTTTCCTTCTTTCTTTTGCAGCCAAGCTGCACAGTGCTAAATCAATAGGCTCACAAATCTGACAAAGTTTATAAGCCAGTCTTGGTTGAGAACAGTGACAATTCTAAATATGAGGTGTCCATGAGCTAGCAAATCCTGCTCTGGTGAACGTGAGCACACCTCCTGTTGAGACCAGAGGGAGCTGCTCCCAATTACACTAGTGCTGAATATGGCCCCATTACTGAATTTTTTAATTGTTGGACATTGTCAAAAAAAAAAAAAAAACACTGGAAAAATGTGCATTCTATCAAGTGTTGTGAAACTGTGTGGGTTGGAGAAGGCTCAGTTTTTAATAAAGGAAACATTCATTGCATCCTATTTCAAGGACTTCTGCTAGATAGAAAGGAGGAGGCAAGCAGGAAGCTGAGGCCTTCCTCCTGCTAGTTCTCCCTTTGCTATCAAACAACATTTTTAATGAAAAATAAAAGGGGAAAGAAAAAAAAAAAAAAGAGGGGAATCAGAAATCCCTTTTCTTCTTTCTTCATTCTTAGTGGCTGTGTACATGTAAGCGTGGAGGCCAGGGAAGTTTCCTTACCTTCGCCAGGGTTAGAGCCTGGCATCACATACAGTGTGAGAGTGCTGTGTGCTCACCTGGCTCTGTGGGGATCTTGACCATGTCCGCTTCACAGGAAAAGGGGACAGACTAGCCTTTTTACTGCTACTATCAGTTAATTTTTGAAAGGTTCCTATGGAACATCAGAAAAAATATATGTATATTTAGTATATATATTTAGAGACAGATTTAAACCAACCTGAAAACTCAGCATATGTTCCTTGAGTTATGTCCAGGCATACCTACAGTCTTCAGTTCTATTACATTTTCAGAGATGTTTTCCACTAGGACAGTATCAGCCTCCAGAGTTTTAGGTATAGTTCATTCTTCCCAGCTTCCCTCTGCTCTGCTTCCTCCTTATTGTTTTCATCTGCTAGTACATCCCTGCCTGATTTGTCATAATTTCATGTTGACATACTGTAGCAAGACAATTGCAGCTGCTGTCTCTGAAGAATGCAAACAGGGATCTGTCATCTCCTCTCCCTCTCTTTCTCCCTTCCTTCCCCTCCCCCTCACAGCAGGGATGGATTTCTCCAGGAACGAAGGGACCGTGCCACCAAGAAGTGACTGTGGTCTGCCCGTGCAGACAGCGGGCAGATGATCCCTTGTCAGTCAGGTCTCGGTTTGGAAATCGCAGTTTATGCTCAGGCTAAAGGCTCACCCGTGCAAGTGTCTGTATGTTTATGTAGTCAACTCTGGGATGCAAACGGCATTCCTCTTATCATACGGAGAAAGGATATGAGCTCATTCATAAAGAATCCAGGCTCTGGGGTGCCCCACTCACTTAATCCAAGCATCCCCTTCATGCCCCTTCTTCTGAGAGAGTGGAAGAAAAGCAAAGCACAGTGCTATTGGCTTTTAATAAGTGGGATAATATATTTCAGAGAGGAGCTCAGACAGGAGAGGAAATGAACTTGGCTAGACAGTCACTTATAATAAAAAAAAGGGGGGGGGGAATTTGCAAAGCTCATTCCATTATTTCATGTAAATATACTTGACTGGTTTAAGACAGGCTGATATAATCATAAGATGCAGAATAAGACTAAAGGCCATCTCTTCCCTTTAGACAGATCCAACAATGCAGTACCGTTTATTAGTCTGCTTGATAAAGAAACAAATAGATTATTGGCTTGGCAATTGCTGACTGTCAAAATAAGCAAAGCTCTAAACCTTGTACTAAGCCTCTGATCCTGGAAAAAGGCCCAGGGACTGGCACAGCACCCAAATCGGCTCACTGGGGCTCCACCTGGGCTAAGGGATCAGCTTGGGTGGCATGCTTTGCCTGTCTGGGCTTAAAACGGGAGCGATGAGCAACTGATGTTGTGGGCACATGATGCAGCGTACACAGAAATAGGAGTGTAACTGGGACACAGGGGTGAGTCAGAAAGGTTTTCTACCCAGGGCTTAGGTTGAACACATAACCCCCAAGTGCTGAAGTAATTCGTAAAATGAGATTTAGGTGGGAGAAGAGCAAGGAAGAACAGGGAGAGAGTTGTTGCCACTGAATGTGGTGTTACTGTTTGGGGCTCATTAAAACAGAGGACATGAAAAAGCTGGGAATGGGTCAGAAAGGAGCGGCAATGGTCCTGCAAACCTGCAATGAGACCAGAGCTGGCTCTCACCCTGGGCAATGCAGGCATTTAACACCTACGAGAGCAGACAACCGCAGGCAGCACCAGGTCTGCTCTGCCCATGCCAGGCTGGCTGCTGTCAGCTGAGGGAAAAGGCAGGACACGTGGCACAGCCGTGATTGTGCCAGAAGGTGCGTCTCTCCTGCCCTTCTGCCACAGCTTCAACACTTTCACCCAGTCTTCCCCTTCCCTGGACAAAACCTGTCCGCCACCCCTTGCAAGACGATAAAGCTCAGCTCTGCCTGCAGGACCAGGGTGCCTTGAGCCAGCCCCTGAAAAACATTTGGGTGACTTCAGCCTGTTTATTTTATCCAAGAAGCTGTGCCCAAGCAAATCGTAGAACCATAGAACCATTTCAGTTGGAAAAGACCTTTAAGATCATAGAGTCCAACCATAAACCTAACACTGCCAAGTCCACCACTAAACCATGTCTCTAAGTGCCCCGTCTACCCATCTTTTGAATATCTCCAGGGATGGTGACTCGAGCACTTCCCTGGGCAAAAAGAAACTTACTCCAAAATCAAGTAACTAAGCTTCTTCTCCCATAATGTGAAGGCTGTTCCAGTAACAGACATCAGTGTGAAGCATTTCAGTAACTAAGTACCACAACAGTATTGTGAGTATTTTGATATTCCCTCAAAATGCCTTTAAAATTACCTATTGGTGTATATTAGGTATTCTACATTGGTTGTCTTTGCTGTGTATTAAAATAAAATTCATATATAACAATATATAACTTGGAAGTGAGAAAGTAATGTTTCTAAGTGCTTGCACAGAAAAACCACAGAGCTCTCACCTAGCAAGTGAAAAGCCTAGCAAGACTTCGGATAGCAAGGTGACATCTGAAAAGAGATACATTTAGGCTAGGGGTGAAATGGAACAACACCCCCAGGCATGAAGGGGTTGCAACATAATGAGATATCTTTGGATCATGGTGACTGACTTTCCCTCTAGGCACAGTCAAGTTCAGCCTCCTAATACAGGGGCTTGACACAGGGACTGCTGGACAGGGTGTCCTTTTTGGTGTGACCAAGGAGCTCACACAAGATAATTTCAACAGTCTCTGCCAGCTATAGTGCCAGAGAGGCTCAGAGCAGCCCCAGTGCAGTTAGGACACAATCTCAAAGTCCCTGAGAACTCAAAGAAAGAGAAGCTGCAGGGGGTGGAAGAAAGGAGATGCTGTAATCTGCAGCCGAGGGGTAGACCAGCACAGACAGAGCTGAAGAGGGATGATAGTATCTCAAAGGGGATACTAGCACCGCTCAGTTTTGCAGTGCTGATACAGGAATGGAGCAGATCCTGGGTGAACCTGTACAAAGGAGCATGTACCTCCTGGATCTGTGCTTGTTAGCCCACTCTGCAAAGGGGTTAGAAATAGCTCACTTCCCAAACTCTGCCCCACTCCACTGCCAGTCCCACCAACACCCCCTAACCACCAGTCCTTAGGCTGAGCTACATCTCCAGCACTCCTAGTGAAGGTGCCATGCAAGACCACAGGCACAGGGTTACACTGTCATCTTCAAAGGCTTGCTCAAGATCACGCAAGAAAGCTGTGTGAATGTAAAGCATAGAAACAACCTTCTGAGTCTTGAGCTACCCTGTTTCCCTGAAAAGAAGCCCTACCCCAAAAATAAGCCCTAGCATGATTTTTCAGGATTTTTGAGGATGCTCGAAATAGAAGTCCTACTCCAAAAATAAACTCTAGTTACATTTCATAAAAAAGTCAGCTATACGTGTGAAAAAATAATAAGTTACGGAGCAAAAATTCATATAAGACCCTGCCTTATTTTTGGGGAACCAGAGTCGTAACTAACTCATGAGGCACATTTTTCCAGTGGGATTTTTTTCATAAAACCATGCCTGAAACATTCCCATCTTGCTCCTGCACAAGTCAATGGGGAGTCTGTAATCATTGTCAGCAGGAACAGCATCATCCATGTACAGTAGTGAGTTAAAATGTTAGAAATAGAGACAGCTACACATTGTAGCGAAGGCAATTTTGCCAATGCGTGGGATTTATCATTTCTTCACGATACTCTTCTATTTAAACTTCCAGCTCCCAAAGATATGTGGTGACATAAGCAATTCACTGGTATTCATTAAGTGAATCTTCAGTGCTTGTTGGTGAGAACACTTAAAAATGTAAGACGAGATGAATGAAAACTGAAAAATGTGAATAGGACTTGAGTTACTTTCTAAATCTCATTTTTCAACCACTCCTGTAAATACTTGCAGCCTGAACTTTTGTCACTGACAATATTTCTTATGCTTTAAAGTGTGGGGTGAAGATTATAGTCTTCCAAAATTAATGGTAACATACTGTCACAAAAATGCAAACACCTTTTTTAAGATTTGTAATTGTCTAAGTGGTTTATTGTTTTCAAAAAATATTTTTAAAACATTTTCTTTTAAATCTCATGTCATGACTGAGCTGGCTTTAAGTAATGTTTTCTACCATGTGGCAACTGATACAAAAATATTATAAAATAATTTGAAGGGAAAATATAAATTGAGAATGAAGATTATTTCTAAATTTTTATCATATTTATTCACTTTTCAACACAGCTAGCAATTTTGGATACTCTTTCCAGAACCTGATCTTGAATTAATCTAAAGGAGCCCCATTGTCAGAAGAGTTCAGTTTCAGCTGTGAACATACAGCACACAGAAAATCTAGTCCCTCTGAGGTATCACATTATGAACAGCTGGAAGCAAGGCACAGAAGTCCACTAGTCAATTTAAAAACTCTTGCCCATGATGAATTGTTGTGCTTATACTCTATAAAAGGGCAGAGGGTTGAATACGTTCATGTCATATTGCTTTTTTAACATATGTAGTTCTTCAAATTCACGTTACATTTGCATCTAGCAGGACACCACACACCTGGGGACACTTTTGCCAACACTGTAACTTCAACTCTTAGCCAAAAAATGCATGCAGTAGTAGATACCTTTTCCTGAAAGTATCTCTGTCAATACTTGTGAAGTACTCAAGGGACAAGGATGGCGAGCATGACAGACAATCACAGGAAGGCAGTAATCGCTCCCTCCTGACTGCAGGGCTCAGAAGTGGATGGTGAGGTATGGGGATGTACACTGACCCTGATGATAAAACAAATCCTGCTTATCTACCTACTGAGCAAGCATGATGGGATGGAGTTGGATGTTCATTTTTTCTGTCATTTCCCAGCCCTGAGAGTGCCTGAATTTAAGCAGAATGACACTGCTTTTCCCACAACACATGTGGGCTATAGCTAGCTGGGAAGAGGCCTTTTCCTTTAAAAAAAAAATAATAAAGACAAAACAAGATTTTCCCATTTTCGCTAAAAAAAAAAAAAAAAAAGTAACCTTGAGTTTTCTCATTTTCACTTAAAAAAAAATCACTCAAACAAACATGCTCTTCAGTTTGGGAGGAAAAACCCATAAGCTTTCTAGAAACAGAAGTTGCATCCAAATTTCGCATCCAAATTTCTACAGAATTAATAAGCTGCTCTGTCGAATACATTCTGGTAGAAAATTTTCCACTGTTTCCTCAGATAGCACACACACTTGTACACAAAATTGCATGCATATTTCTTTCCATTTCTATCCGGTTGTCTTGTAAAGGTCTAAAAGGCTAACATCAGCTCCTGTGAATGCAGAAAAAGAGCACTGCATCCATTTTACAGATGTGCAACAAGATTAATCAGATTTGCTCAAGGACACACAAGAAGTCTGTGCAACAGCTGGGAAGAAAACCCCAAGTTCTAGTCATGTGCTTTAGCCACAGAATTATCCTTACTCTTGGAAAAGCAGAGGGGTGCTTTTGTAGAAAACAATGAGTTGTAAAGCCTGAGGAAAATAAACTCTCCCGGGCTTTTTCTTAAGCAGGGCTGGAGAAAGAATTTGTCATAGATGGGTTGCTTGTAGGGATGTTTAAACGCGGATTTTGGTCCCATTTGTAGTCTCGTTTGCTTTAGTAAATAAATATGTACATATGTTTAGGTGGGCTTGAATAAATCTTCATCAGTGAAAGACTCCTTCACAAAACCACTGGTGCAGAGAAGAGCCCAGCTTCCCGCTGCTCGCAAGCGACGCCACACCCATGCCACCCCACTGACGTCATAAATGCTAAATTCTTTCATCGTTGTTTGAAACAAGAACTCCATTATAAGCCAAATTTTGACTCTTCCTCTAGACAAAAAATAATCAGCCTGAACTTTCGCAGGCATGATATTATCCCAGGGTAGAACGTCCTTTTAGGAAACTTGAGGCTGAATGAACAAAGTTTTCAAGACACTTTGGGTAAGAGAAGCAGGGGAGATGACAAGGTAGCATAGAAAAACGAGCTGCTTTTATATTTTCCTAGCTTACTACTTAGGAAAAACCTTCTAGGCAGGAATAACGAGGGGGGAACAAGGCAGGTTTTCTTTTCTACATGATATCACCAGTTGCACACACTGCAGCAATATCTATAAGCTCTAAGTGACCAAAAAACTCCAGAGCAGCCTGTGTCAGGAGGGGCAATGCAAGGTGGAAAGTAGCTCTGGAACAGCCAGTACAATCTGCGCATACTTTGACTCATTGAATAATTCAGGTGTGGAGGGACCTCTGGAGGTCCCTAGTCCAACTCTTTGCTCACAGCAATGCCAATTCCAAAGCTACATGAGATCTCACAGGGCATTGTCCAGTCAAGCTTGGACAATGTCCAAGGATGGGTATCCCTCAGGTTCCCTGAGCTCCTGCTCTTGTTCTGCACCACTCTCACAGGGAAGAATTTTTCTTAATTAAAAAACCCAGAATTTTTCTTGTTGCAACATGTGTCCCTTGCCTCTGGTCCTTTATCTGTGCACTTCTGAGAAGAACCTCGTTCTGCCTTTTCTACGCACCCCCTTTAGCCAGTGGAAGATTGTACCTAGATCCACCTGAGTCTTCTCGAATCTGCACAAACTTGTCACCCTCAGTCTCCCCACATACACCACGTCCTCCAGCCCCTGACCATCCTAGAGGCTCTTTGCAGGACTTGCCCCAGTTTGTCAGCTTCTCCTTGCTCTTCCTCCAGAAGGAACACATGCAACAGTGGCACCTGGTGCACATATTGACTCAGTCTACCTCAGGCTGGCCTGATCTGGCCACACCAACTGCAAATATGGCTTCAGATGCAGTGCACACAGGCATGCAGAGAGAGGCAAAAGTGAGAGCAGAAAGGTTCAATGCCCTGGCCTCAAGGTCCAGAAGTAAACAGATGGGGATCTACAAGACCAGTTCTTCCCAAAGGTTGCTTCATGCCTAGTGTAGTCCATCTCTGTACCCTTCCCAGGACGCTCTTCCTAGAGCCACCTCCAGTTTCCCAGCTGCAGAGGTGTACAGGCAAGACCAGACTCTGGCACACTTACTGACACAAAGAAGCTCCTTATTCCAGTAAAGCTCCCATTGATTTCAGGGCAACTGTTTTTGCAGGAACACTTGACCAAGCTCTGTTAAAACTGGCATCTTTTTGGTAGAAAACACCACTGGTGTTTTCAGCATATGCAGTATCTGAAGTGTCTACCTGAAGGAGTTGTCCAGGTGATGGGCACAGCTTTCCAGCTTATTTAACTCCATCATGGTCCATAGCAGACTTCAGTGTCATTGTAGACAGATTTTCCTCTCCATCTGCACAGAAAGAGCATGTAAGGGGTAACCAGGGCAGCACAACTGAAGCAAGCAGCTGCATGGCTCTGAGAACTGGCTGTTCCACACCAGAGGAATGGACTGTGGTTTTTGAAGGCAAAGTAACACATGACAACAGCCCAGTGATACCACAGTTATCTACAATGTACTGCGTGCCTTTTGTCCAGCATGAGGAGAGTCCTGGGGAATAAAGGTGGCTGAGTAGTTTAGTTCCTCCTCCCTGTGGCAGGGTGGAAGGGAAAAAACGCTTGATCAAGATGTTCATGGATGACAGTCAAGTCTTCCTGACGGGATTGCTTTCTGGGGTCATTCATACAGGGGAGAGCTGAAATAATAGCCAACTCCAGGGGAGCTGCCTGCTCCTGGATCTAAAGAATACAAAGAATTTGATGTCTTTTTGTGGCCCTATTTTTCCTGTGTAATATATGCTGTAGGCTCTGACTGTAGGTGAGGACTAGAGCTTTGATATCTTCTAGAATTCACTCATTTTCTTAAATAATTTGGGTAAATGGTATTAACAAGAGTTTTCACATGGAAATTGAAACCTAAGTATGTCTGGTATGTGGCAGAGATAATCAGAGCAATACTGAAGCAGCATATGATAATTTTTTTCTTTCATGCATCCTTGTCTAACTGTCTAGCACTTTTGCTGTATAACTTTTCCTCCACAAGAGCTCTGCCTAATCTCTGTGTGGCTTCACAGTGCCATCTTTGAAAATGAAAACAAAACCAAAACCAGCTTGTCACAGTAATGTTTTTCCATTTTCTTAAAAAATAAGATACCCACATACCCTAAAAGCTACAGCAGCCAGAACTGCAGAACCAGCAAGAAGGGATCTAAGCCCAGTGGCAGATTGAAGACCTGAGGTGCTGAGGCAAATGATGAGAGAAATCAGAGCTTCCTAGTGCCAAAACCAGGTAATTCCCCGATCACCAGCAGAGCATGTAGCTTTTTCTTCCATCCCCAGAATATCCACTGACACTAAGCTTTTAAAAACACAATTTTTCTATAACTTACTGACATACGACTGTTGTAATGCTTTTCTCCTTCTGAGGCTCCAGCCTTCTGAGGCTCCAGTTGTAGAGCCCTGGTAAGTAAAGAAACTTGGCTTTCCAAGCAATAGGTCCTCTAAAAGCTGTGTAGTCTTTGCAAGCTTTCTAAAAAACTCATTTAAAAAAATATATTTTGAATAAACAGAAATCTTACTTACATGACCCTAAAGACAGCAACACTTGTACAAAGCAAATCCATACATTAGCTGCATGCCTTCAACATCCATGAGTAATGAGGCATCTCCAGCCCTACAATGAGATTTTGATGTCAGACACCACTGTCATGTATTTTCTCCCTCTCATATATATGCATGTGTGTGAGAAAACCCCACCTTCATAGATGGTATGTCTTTCTAGCAACATTTTCACATGAGAGAGGGAGGCTGAGGTAATCTTATTATCACCAAAACATTGTAAAAACAGCAGAGCATTGGAGAACTTTAATCCTTTTCTAAATTATGGACTGAGAACATTACAATCATGCTGAGCACAAAGGCAGAGCTGTAACTTGACAGGCTTGTATAATTTACAGCCTCCATAGTAAAAGAGGTGTTTTTATTAAATGACTGCCTGAATTTCTACAGCCACTTCAGACACTGATGATACTGGGGAGGCTTGCATTCTGCTGTCATCATTCAAATATTTCCCTTTCACCACATGTATATGGCTGGAATTCCAGTTCAAAACTCATATACCGTTATTTATCTACTACTGTTCGCCAATTCGGCACTGAAGATATTTACGCTGGTATCTCATGTCACACACCTTGAAGAGCTTTTGTTTCTCATTTTATAAAGCTAAGTTTTCTTTATCAAATAAGCATAAAACATTAACTAAACAATAAGCAAAATCCACTTATCACCAGGAAATGCCCCTTGCAAAGAAGGCCTGCATTTTATGATCATGTATTCAAATTTCTATTTAAACTAAAATAACATATGACAAATAAAGAACTGAAGATTTTTTGCTGACTGAATACTCATTTGCCATAAGTACCTAACATTATTTTTCCCTTCTGTATTGCACAGAAAAGAAGAGCAATCGTACAGTGAACTAGTAAAAATACTTTTATCAGCATCCACTACATATTTTTGCACTGATAAAATAAGACCAGGCAAATAGAGTGGGTGACTTCAGTCTCAACATCACAGTGCATACTCTAGAAGGATGTTTACACTTCTGGAATGAAAACAATTCATAACCAAGTTTTTAACTTAAAATAAGTAACATAAATATTTATCAGACTAGCGTTTCAAGGCCTATATTACTAAACTATTTCTGTATTATATTGGGAGTGACAGCTATTGTTAAAATTGAAATGCTTTCGTACCAGAAAATTAACTGAAATCCATTTAGCCAGCACGGAATTTTGCATTAATGACTATACATTTGTTCGGCTTAGAAAAGTCAGGTCAGAAATTTCAGATAGATCTTATCCTGAGAATGTGTTTTGTTTAGTTTTACCTCTTCTGTGGATCCCACTGATAGTTGGTAGAGAGCCTGCATCCCTCCCTCATTTGAGGCAGGTCCTAGAGGATGAATTCTGAATATTATTCCACAGTACATAGGCAGCTGCTGAGCTTTAAGCCTGTGAATATTTCCATTGACTCCAGTGCAAGCAGATACACGCTTAAACAAGTGCTTTTTACTGGATGAGATGCACAGCACTCAATCTTTTGCTGTATCAAGCCCTCATGCCTCAATTGGTCATCCTCAGATCATCATTCCTCACTCTCAGAAAGAAGCTCCTTTGCTTTTATCATCCTGGTGAGACCTCATCTGGAATATTGTGTCCAGTTCTGGGCCCCTCAGTTCAAGAAGGACAGGGAACTGCTGGAGAGAGTCCAGCGCAGGGCAACAAAGATGATTAAGGGAGTGGAGCATCTCCCTTATGAGGAAAGGCTGAGGGAGCTGGGTCTCTTTAGCTTGGAGAAGAGGAGACTGAGGGGTGACCTCATCAATGTTTATAAATATATAAAGGGTGGGTGTCACCAGGATGGAGCCAGGCTCTTCTCGGTGACAACCAACAGTAAGACAAGGGGTAATGGGTTCAAGCTGGAACACAAGAGGTTCCACTTAAATTTGAGAAGAAACTTCTTCTCAGTGAGGGTGACGGAACACTGGAACAGGCTGCCCAGGGGGGTTGTGGATTCTCCTTCTCTGGAGACATTCAAAACCCGCCTGGACGCCTTCCTGTGTAACCTCACCTAGGTGTTCCTGCTCTGGCAGGGGGATTGGACTAGATGATCTTTCGAGGTCCCTTCCAATCCCTAACATTCTGTGATTCTGTGATCACCTTTGAATGACATCCCTCCACAGTCTTCAAAACTAATTTTTTAATATATCTGCCAACCACTCTGTTGAGACAATTGAAGGTGGAGCATAGCATCCCCAGCACAAATCCACAAAATCAAAGAACTGCATCTTCAGGCCATCAATTCACATATGACACTGTCTCCTCCACTCCTACAGCTACTAACACCTCCCATGGTGTGCTGTGGGTGGTTGAGCCAAGCTCCTAAAGCCTTAACTGTGCCCTGTTTGATGTGCAAACCTTTATTAGGTTGGTTTTTTTCCTCCATCACTGCTACAGCTGGTGCAGGAGTATGTTGTACTCAGAAACGTTGGTTTGGAAACAAGTGCTTGAGGAATAGACATTAAAGGGAGAAAAAGAGACATTTTGTCAGAAGGGCCAGAGATGAAAATGGAGAGCATCATCAGTGAGATGAAATGGTGGCAGGAGAGAAGAAATGTGCTCCTCGTGCATGGCAGAAGAGAGGAGAACACCGTTTCATTATTTCCCTGACTTTACAAGTCTCAATGAGGTATGTTTCATACTTAAAGAAGTCTAATTACCTCCAGTGAGGCTTTGCACAGCTATTTACATTACTTTTTAACCACTTAAGAAAAAGAATTGCATGCAGGTTGATTGGGATAGAAGAGCCTTACACTGAAGAACATACCTCCAAGCAGCTCCACTTCAATGCTTCTGCATCAGCAGCTCCACAAGAACTAGCAGAAAATCATTGCTGTTGAAATCCAAGGTTTGCTGCTTAAAGAGGTATGTAGTTATGTCTACCCTAGTCAGCAAGATCTGTGCGCACTCAGCCCCATCAATAACATGAAGGTGGTGTTGCTTAGTTACACCATGGATAATGGCTGGAAATGGAAGGAAATCTAATTTCAATTTTAAATCAGCTGTTGAATCAGAAAAACAGCATCCAGGATGCTAGGCTTTTTTAATGGACTACGCATTTGTATATATGTAGTCCATATATATATATCTGTATATGAATTTAAAAACAGAAAGGGTTGAATTTCACACAGTGTCTAATTTCAAAGACTTTCTGTAAGAGTCTTAAGAGTATTAAGAGAAAAAAAATCTAAAAAAAAAAAAAATCCAACTGCAAAACAAATGTCAAAGGGCGTTAAAACTAAGCTTACATGAAATTTCACACCAATTGGCCACCTAGATTAACCAAGGAATTTATGCTCCATTATAGCTTTGGAGTCATTTCAAGGTACCGCTTTCATGTACTTGAACAGAGGGATTTGCATTTGCCCACAGAAAGGCACACTCCTGATTGCTTTTCCAGGTGGCATCTCAGATATTGTGTCTGGTATCTAAAGGTGTTCCAACTTTCAGTAGACTGTTAGGACTCTTTCTATATTTGAACACTCTGATGTTTAATAAAAGCTGATGCTTTAGGTTCATTTACTGTTATTGCCCCACATGAGCATTTCATAGTGGGTAAGGAAGTACAAAGTCTAAAATGAGTCTTTATACATGAGGTAACTCACACAGAAGACATTGTGGTGCAGCTTCTTTGAGATTTTATCTGTGCTGAGTTTTTAGTAATATTTTCTCTCAACTAAAAAAATCATTAATGCAAAAAAAAAAAAAAAAAGAGCCCCCAGGGTAGCACAAGGACAGCATGTCTACATGACACTGTGCTTGAGTCAACAGGACAGCACAGCTTTTGGACCATGATAATGTCTGCAGCATGGGGATGTATGAGTTCCTCTGGGCCCAATGATACCTTTCAAAGTATTTTTGCTATAGGGCTTGGTACATTTTTAACATATAAAAGGCAATGTTTGTGTTTTTTTCTTTTCCCACTCTATGGTCTCTCTTTTTGTGGAAGTTTTCTGGTGGACAGCATTGTGTAAGTTTCTGGGGATCTACTTTGCTCAGTTTTTGCTTGTTTCACTCTTTTTTCAGATATCTTTCTGTTTTTCTGACTTGCACTGACTGTCAGAATTCTCTTCCATTATAGGTCTGGCAAATGTTCCCATTGGAGATTCCTTGTCTTGCCTCACACAGTTCTGCTTTCTTAAGAACATCCTGTTGCAAAGGATCTGCATCTCAGTCATAACGTCCTGGATTAATAATAGATTTATCCAGAAATTATTTCTCTCCTAATTGTTAGAGTAGGAAATCCTGGAAAGGGAAAACTTTGTGAAGTGTTTCTCATTCCCCAGAAAAAAAAAAAAAATCAGTTCATTAGATCTTGAAAACACAGTTTTCAGGCAGAGAACGAGGAGCCTTAAGAAAGCCTGAGCTTTGCCAACCTTTCAGAGGCCTGGTTAGGCATCCAAAGCCATTTATGAACAGATCATTACTATCATTACTACCACTAGGGGAGGGGTCAACCAATTTAGATGCCTTGTGACACATCCACACAAAATAAGAATTATAATCTTAGTCTCTCATATTTGGTGGTTTTAGTCCACTTGTATGTTACTTAGAATGAGGATTTTTCTCTCTGTTCAGTAGAGTTATGAAAATAGCAGGAATTACTAAAAGTAAGAAAATAGTTCTGTAATCCTGCAAAAAATATCAATGGCATTTTTATCCTATTTTACATTTTTCTTTATGTTGTCTAATTCTTTAGACATCCCAAAGAAACAAATATTTGTGTCCTAAATGCTCCAATAGGTGAAAAATAACTAATACAAGAGAAAGGGATTGATTTCCCTTGGTAAAAAAATGGGTACATTCATAAAAATGCACATAGCACAGAGAAAGTGTTTCAAACTAAAATGTTTCATAAGGCCTCAGAATGTATTTCAGACTAATAAAATGAAGTAACAGTGACAAACTCGCAAGCCAGCTGCTTAGTCTTTTCTCAACTTCCCACTCAAACATGCAGGACATGAGGTAGACAGATAAAGACCTAATGACTGAAGTAAGCCAAGGAGACTGCAGTAACTAGAGAGCTCATCTGATTAGTGAGTAGATGAATTCTCCATACCATCAATAGAAAGGTGATAAATAAATCAATTCAAGCTAGAAACAAGAAGAGTGTGAAGACAGAAGATAGTATTTCCACAAACTGTTTGGGTTCTCGCTTCTTCCAGTCTCACCTCATCACACTCAGTGTTGCAAGTCTCACCTCATCAAGCTCAAATCAATTGACCATCACACATCTGACAGACCTGAGAAGCATTAGGTGAGATCACCCAGGAAGCTCTTTAATCTTCAACGTGAGAGACTACCGGAAGTCACAATAGAGCAAAACCATGTTAGTGAACCTGTTCACTGGAGTGAAGGCAGTAGCTTGGTGGCCCTAATCTAACCAAGGTTAATGGTGATCAAAAGTCACTACTCTCTTGATTGCTGATTGCAAAGATCAAGTCAGTGCAACACATTCATGAGGAATTTAAAAAAAATGAGTTTCTACTGAACAAATGTACTTCCAGTCGCCCCTTGCTAGCATGTCATGCTGGCATCCAAAAATTTTAGAGGACAATATGGAGACCAAATGTCTCACATGCACTGTGAGAAGGGTTAATACTGCAAGGAAGGACGCCAAAGCTGTAAGAAACTATCTGAATCCATTAACTTTTTGACAGATATTCAGACAGCTGAGGTTTAAGTGAAGATACGTAATTTTTGAGTGCTAAGGCAGTGACAACAAACTCCATTTTACACCTTAGTTCTTTCTGGATGAAACTTTTGGTTAGGAATTCTACCATTAGAAGTGGACACAGCTGCACTATTCCATAGAAGCGCAGAAACACAGAATGTCCTGAGTTGGCAGGGAACCACAAAGATCATTGAGTCCAACTCCTGACTCTGCACAGGGCAACTTAACATTAAACCATATATCTAAGAGTGTTGTCCAAATGCTTGGTGCCATGGCCACTTCCCTCAGGAGTTTGTTCCTGTGCTTGACCACCTTCTCAGTGAAGAATTTTTTTTAATATCCAGCTTGAACTTACCCTGATGCAGCTTTAAGCCATTTCCTTGCATCCAGAAAGAAGAGGTCAGCACCTCCAACCCCACTCCCCCTCATCAGGAAGTTGTAGACAGTATTTGGAAATAAAGGATCAGGAACATCAGAATCTGAAGCAGTTCAGAGTCTGTTCATGTCTGCTATACGGAGAAAAATGTGCACTGTACAGCTTACCTCTTAATTCTAGATTTTAACAAATTGTCTGACGCAGACCTGTGTCTTTTATCATGTTTCTTGAGTCAGTCTATAAAAAATTAAATAACTCCTCTGGTTTGAGACTACCAGTCTTGTAGGCAACCTGGCAATGTTAAAAGTAATTTTAAAGAAAAAGCAATTTCACAGCTCACATGCAGACACCTATTTGTGTGGGAAAAAAAACAAAAGCCAAAAATAAAAAACCAAACCAAACCAAACCAAAACAAAAAAAACCACACACAAAACAAACAAACAAAAAACACAAAAAAAAACCAAAACAACAAACAAACAAACAAAAAACAAACAAACAAAAACCAAAGCTGCTACATTGTCCTGTTTTGGGAAAGCCCCACCTCAAAGGCAGGGAAACCCCTCAGGCACACTGGGACCCACCTACCATGGGCTTTTGTACCTCAAAAACTTTCAGATTTGAGAATCTGGGCTTTTCTGCCCTGCTGTACTATTACAGCCATGTTATTATTTGCATTACAGTAGTGCTTAGAGACCTCAGCCAAAGGCATAAGTCTCATAGCACTAGACACAACACATGCAGGCTGTTCCAGACTGCTCCTTCTCTAACACATCATCACCTAAATGGACGCAGCAGACAAAAGAGAGCAGAAGAAAATACCAGTGAATCCATTTCATATGTGGGAAACTGATTCCCACTTGGGCCAAGGCCACTCAGCATCACTGAGTAAATAAGAGCTGTCTGTACTTTCAGGGAGGTTTGCTGAAGTAAGAAGACCATAAATAAGAATCCTTCCCAGAGAAAGTGAAAAAATTGTCTAAGGTCAAGCAAGAATTGTGTTGCACAGCCAGGACTTTAAGTGTAAAAGACATGTTTCTGAGAGCAAGATATTGTTAAGTACAGAAGCACTAGGCAAGAGGACTAAAAAAAAATAATAATGTACTCCTTCCTTTTATTATTGCTGTCTATAAAAGGAGTGTCTCAAACAAGATTGGAGCTACATTGTCCTGGACACCTTACAAACACTGTGAAGCAGTGTTTAAATTTCTTTTTTTACGTAAGTCTTTCTGCTGAGAATAACTTGGTTTCTGCCTTAGTAAAAAATGCCATTGACTGTGTTATTTTTATTTTAAAGTAACTATCTCATATTTGCAAAACACAACTTACTAACCCAACAAACAACTCTCCCCTTGGCTATGCAATTCGTATATCACTTCATTAACAAAAGCAGTTTATGATAGTGAATTGGACTGGATGATCCTTGTGAGTCCCTTCCAACTCAGGACACTAGAATTCCATGAGAACCTACACCAAATCTCCGAATGGGCAACAAGGGTCAAATTTCACCTTGGTTTACGAGTCAGCGATTTGTACACTTGGTACACCAATCTCATTTCAGTGATGTCCTAGATTTCTGTCAAAGTGCAAGTTAAGAATATAAATTCAAGATTCTCCAGAGGGCAAGCACAGGTTTCAGGGAGAGGAGAGGAGATGAGAAGAGAGAGGAGAGAGGAGAGAGGAGAGAGGAGAGGAGAGGGGAGGAGAGGAGAGGAGAGGAGAGGAGAGGAGAGGAGAGGAGAGGAGAGGAGAGGAGAGGAGAGGAGAGGAGAGGAGAGGAGAGGAGAGGAGAGGAGAGGAGAGGAGAGGAGAGGACAAGGTTTATGGTTGCACCTCTTCAGATTAAAGCACAAACCGAGCCAAGGCAATCCTCTTGTAAACTTTGGCTTTTACTCATAACATCTTTTCTGAATGGAAGATCGATGGAAGATCAACAAGAGATGACTTCTCCTGTAGTGAAGACCACACTTTTAAATTCAGCTGGTTATTCCACACGGACATCTGCATTTCTTTACAGCGAAGCCTATCAAAACACTGGAGTGACGACTGAATGGCCAACATAATTTGCTCCTTTTGTATCAGAGGTCCAGACTTTAATTACACAATTACAGACTATTTCTCAAACTCAAAGAGATCTCTCACCTTTTAACTGACCTGCAATTTCACAAATATTTTCTTTTCTATCGGTAAGGGATACACCTCTGCAAAATTGAAAGAAGTCATATAGGTGCTCTGTATTACTTTGTGGGGATCGTATTTTTCACGTTATGCCTGAACCAATTGATGACCCGTTGTCACAGATCTGAGGCAGTCCTCCTGCCCTCCTCCAGATCTGTGTGCCACAAAATCTGGAGCTCATCTGGTGTCCCGCTGAACTAATTTGGGGGATGGGGGAACATGAATGACCTAAAGTGGCGGCGAACTAGCGCAGCTGCAACAACTGAGAAGTTTCCTGCTGGGTTAGGCGCCAGCGCTGGCTCCCTGCCTGACCTGGGAAACTCCACCACTGGCACAAGAGAGGTGAGGGGGTGATGTGGTGGGCGCAGGACTGCCCTGTTCAGTGGCAGCTAGCTGTCTGACCGGCTCGAAACACCCTGCATACTCAGGTATACTAGTTTAGCCTTTCCATAGTAGGGATATTGACTTTTTAACCATTTTCCAGCTGTGAATTTTCCAGAGGAATGGTGGACCTCATCCACAGGCACAGATCAATGCTTAGCCTACATTAGCCTATATGCACTCCTTGGAATCAGTCCACCAGTACCCCAGGTGTCTGTAGGTAAAGCATAATGGCAAGCAACAGCATATACTTTCAGACTAATGGTTGTCTTGCTTCCTTTGAAATTACTGCAAGCTCTGATTGATCAATTAGGAAAAAAAAAAACAAAAACAAAACCACAACAACAACAACAACAACAACAACAAAAAACCCCAAACAAACAAAAAACCAACCAACCAAAAAAACAAACCAAAAAAACCCCACAAACAAACAAAAAAAATTCAAATATATTTAACTTACTGCTGGCAGAGCACAGGGAAAAGTCATGTTCAAAATCTAGTGGTTTATCCTTCACTACTCTGCTTTACTAACACACCAAACTAATGATGGAGAGGAAGAAGAAACCATTATTGGCACCACAGCCTTGGGTCTTCTCCAGCGCGCAAAGCTCCTCAGTGGGCAGAGAGCAAGCACAACCTCTAAGCCCAGACTATTCACATTGGCTATTGGAGAAACAACCAGGCAGCCTTGAGAAGACAAGCAAACCCAAGAATTTCCCGAAGGATGTTTGACATGGATTAAGCCAGGTGGGATTAGGTCATGGCGGAAATGTTTTAGGTACATCAGGTCTGTATTTAATCTGATGCTGCACATACACCTCAATTTACTAAAAGCCAGCAAAAATGCAGAGGAAGTTTAGTAAAAGTTTTGCAAATGTATTTTTTATGGAGACCTGTGAGCACCCATGAGTTTTCAAAGTTATAAAAAACCATATCTCCAAAATGAGAGGGAGAAGTGTCTCTAGTTATAGCCCTGCTACAATGACTTCTCACAGAAAAGGTCATGTACCTATTATTTGACTGAAGATCCATTGATGCAAACCTACTTGAAGGTCAAACTTAAGCTACAAGGTATCGGAGCTTACTGAGTGGCACGACAATGTATCAGCCCAGATGTTTTTTTAGTAGGAGCTGGTAAACAAAAATTACAAAGCAACTGGCCACATTCTCAGATAGGTTAGAATAATGTTTTTTCTGCCATTTACCAGGTAAGTCTCAACCGGCACAATAGTCCACTCACAGAAAGGCAGGAGGAAAGCACTGTTTTTGAGTCTAACTCACTTTCCAGAGGCTGGGTCTTCGGCAAGGTGGCCAGAGTGTTGTATTTACATAGACACCAAATTAATCAAATGTAACCTTACCTGATAAAAACCTAAATAAAATTAAGTAATGACTTTGAGATCTAACCCACAGTCTAAAGTTTTACACAACCTTCCCTACACTTGGACTAAATATTCCAATTTTCTTGTGAGGTTTCAAGATGTCTTTACAAGCGCACAACTTCAAAGTGAAAAAGATCTAGTGTCTATCATTAGGAGAGAGCAGGCATGCAAGGATGCAAACATCTGTGTGCTGGAAAATGAAATAATTTAGAATTTGAGTTGATTAGACCCAGGAATTTCCAACACCAGGAAAATATCGCCATGTTTATCTTCCTCCTGCCTTGGGAGATAGTCATCAAACGCAAGAGCAAAAATACTATATAAAATTGCAAAGCTCTTAATTATGTCACTCTCTACCAAAGAAATTTCAGCATCCCTCAACTGATATGTTTTTGACGTGATCTGCTGAATTCATGCTACTCATTTCATTTTGAGCTAGCTCAAAATTCAGCAGCACTTCACAGTGGTGCCAGGGTGCTGCCTCCTGGGAAGGAGCAGTGAAGGAGCTCACAACCTTCTTCATTGCTACAGGCCACTCCATTCATGTTCTCTTGCCACCTGGAGTTGCTTCCTTAAAGGGGAGACCACTACATCATGGGGGGATGTGGTCTCATCAGAGAGCCCAGCCACAAGACTGCAACTCCGCTTCGCAGGAAGCAACACACCACAGGTTCACGTGGAGCCCCTGCCAGTCAAATCATCTGGGGACATTTCAAAAAAACAAACTATTTGAATTCAGACTCACTTGAAAGAAAATACTGTTGGGAAGCTTACTGGGAAGATTCAGATTGTTTTGAAAAATCTCAGCAAGATTTTTTTTTCCTTAGAATAACAGAAATATTTTGTTGTCACTGAATTGCTACCAAGTATGCAATGCAAGTATCTCTGTTGGAGGACCAACACACATGGAGAAAATTCATAGTACAAAATGCCAGATGTATGATGATCTAGTTTTGTTTTCCATTGTTATCTCTACCAGATGGTTTTATATCTGACCATGATTTGCAAAGCACCAAAAATTTAGCTTTAAATATACATATATTTCTAAATTCTAATTTTCTAAATTCATATATTTTCTAAATTCCTTGGATTGTATTTTTTTGTGGTATATACTTGTTAAAAGTTCATTCTCTCCTTCCATACAGTCTTTTCCTTAACACTTGCAGCGCTGTAGACACTTTTGTTTCAAATGTTTGTATCTCCAAAGATATGCTCAAAAGAATGTCCATCCTCCCATCGCTGTGGCTCTTTTCCTAATAAACCTTTTGAAATGAAGGGTCACCCAGAGCCTCAGCATACCTGCTTGTAATCCTAGCTGAGACATCAAGGGTTTTTTCAAGGTATTTCTAGGTATAAGAATTTAAATAACATACTGTTAGCCTATCTACCATTGATGGCTGGGTCATCTCAGACTGTGAGAGACCCAAATGCCCAAAGTAATGAGTGGCTTTGACTGCTTAAGAGTCAATGCCTACTCTTTCAAAAGTGCCCTTTGGAACACAGACCAAGGATGACACTGTGTGCAAGCACTCTGAATTGTTGGATATTTGACAGGGAAGTGTTTTGTCTGGTGGCGCATCCAGTAATACACTCTTTGCAGCAATACTCCTTCTTCCCAGGACTTACAGCCCAGCGCAATGCAGGGTGGCTGTAAGACTCCCTCATCACATAAGTCCAGCTTTTATCCAAAATACAGTATGGAAACAACTAGAGGGTGGGAGTGGAGGGGGTGGTACATCATTAGACATCTCCAGGGTAAGCGAATCGTGAGAAATAGCCATTAGGAGGTTGAGAAAACTGCTTTTTGCCAGATAAATTTGATTAATTTTTGGATGGGTTACACAATTAGTGGGGGAAGGGAATACAAGAGACACAATGTGTTTGGATTTTAGTAAAATATTTGATCCCATGTCCCATGAAACCATCAGTGGAGAAATTAGTCCAAATTGGCTTGGGAAAAAAGTAGTAACATGTGATGTGAAAACTGGCAAGAAGACCAGAAACAAAGGGTAATGATAAACAGCAATGTATCAAATTAGAAGGACTTTGGTTTTTCTTTCCTGGGGTGTTAAAATCATCAGTGTTAGTACCGGTGCTATTAAACTGCATTCATCATATGATCCAGGATAAATGAATTATCTGTGCATGCATGAAAGTTGCAGGTGATAATAAATTGAGAATAAATATAAATATAAACATAAGCAAGGAATAAAGAAAAAAAGCAGAGGTATTAAGGAGTTTCTGCTGGAGCCTGGAAGAATCAGGTGGAGATCTGGACCAGGGCAGTGATATTGAGGAGGATAACAGCCTAGAACTGGTGAGTTAGAAACAGACCTGACCCCAAGGCTGCCCAGAGTTCAAGCTCCAGTCCAGAAAAATCCTTAAGGAGGTGCTTAACTCCAGGCATGTAAATAGTTCCTGAATCACTGAGAATGAAATTAAGCCCACAAAAAGCTTTAATGAATTGAGACCAGACTGCTCAGCACCTTGCAGGCTGAGCCCTTCTCTGTTTTTATCCATGGTGCATCTTTCATCTGCTTGATATATGCTATAGCTATCGGCTCTGCGAGCTCGGGAGGCTGTTTCTTACAGAGCAGCAGTTGTGGATTCTGCTCACACAAAAGGATTTTGGAAGTCCAAATTCAGCTCAGCTTCAAGCAGAAAGAGGACTGAAAATTCCACACTTCTCCATGGACAAAAATTTTATCAGCAATGATAAACTGCTCCAGGACAGTTCAGAGGATTTTGGTTTGTGCTCAGATTTTCTTTGACAGCGAGATCACACAAACTCAAAATAAAGACCTACTGAAAGAGTTGTTTCAGAGTGAAAAATTATAAAAGAATACTTCATGAAAAATAAAATTTTTTTAAAAGTTTAGATTGGGTATTTTCCTGGGTTTTCCTTTACACAATTTCAGATAAACCAAAACCAGTTTACGAAAGAACTCAACATTTTACAGGATAGGCATTTGCTAATGAAAACAATTTGACCTGTCCTTCTCCCCTTGTATTCACCTGGTACCTTTTTATCTTTGTCATAACAAATATTGAAAATAGATTGCTCACTCTCTGTATGCCTTGTACAAGAAATTCTGATTTTTGATTCTCACCAGTAATTCACATGCTACCTAATGCACACTGTTCCTACTGCTCTACAGTCCCCAGAACTGTCAAATGACCTTTGCCTTCCCACCTCAGCAGAAACTTCACCTTCAGCTTTGCTTGGCCTTGAAAACTCCATAGGCTTTGACACTTTTTTTTTCATAACATTTCTGCTGGGTAAGTTCTTTGTGGGGAAAAACAACAACAACAACTTCAAAACAAAACAGAAAACAGCATAGATCTTCCTCTGTACAATCACAGTATTTAGTGTGTTTTATTAGGTCTTGTGGCTTTCTCTTATGATCCAAAGTTCTGGAGCCATAGATTATGGAAGAATTTTCACCTTCACATAAAAAATTAAAAAAAAAAGGGGGGGAGGGGGTTGAAAATAAGGTTTCAGTGTTCAAATGCAAAAGGAATGAAATGTACCACTGCTTTCAAGCTCATGCATTTCAGAGGATCCTACAATGCTGGCAACGTAGCAACTATCACCCCTGGATGCTATCCAACAACTTGCTACGTTACTATTTTACTTCCTTATCAGAAGGCTTGGTCTCATCACCTACCGTCCTGAAGTCCCCACCATAGCTCTGCCCCAGCTCCAGTTTGGACTTCACCACTGCCCAAAGAAACCTCCACCATTTAGAAGAGAAAACACACAGGAAAGTCTCTGACAACTTCTTAGAAGTTCTTTTTCCTCCACACCCAGGTGGTTTTGACTTGACAGTGACTCGAATTATCACCAGAAGATTTCTGGGTAGAAAGCTTATGCAAATGAAGCTCTTCCACCGACTCTCCCTCCCCTTCTTCACCAACAGGTGGGAGTGGAGAGTTCCATAGTCGAAGCCCCCACCACTCCAGCAGAGCCCCCCAACCTCCCCTCACTCCTGCCCTCCTTGCAGAGGGTTCCCTTCCAGCCCTTCTCACACTGGCAGGTGAAAATGAGCTACTGTCAGGCTGAGAGCCTCATCCACATCCCACTTAAGGCTGCGATCTGTAACTGGGAAGTTACTGCTGTGGCGAGTGAGGAAAAACCTTTATCAAAAATGTTACACAATTCAACATCTCAGAAGTGGTTAAAACTGAGCAGGATGGTGCCTACCAACAGAAGGTTCTTAGACTCTCAGACACTTTAAGGGACACCCCAGGGACTCACCTTTTCTTGTGCAACACCGTGCACCTAGCAAGGTTAAATTCAATCTGCCCTTCCAGTCTTCTTTCCTTTATTTTTCCCCAGTGAAGATAAAGTTTTAAAAACTTAGAAAAATTCGATTATAATTAAATGGAAAAACTCCAAGAGAGAGAGAATTATGCCAGTGAGTGGAGTCCACAGGTGTTAGCATTATCTATATGGGAGCTGGAAAGAAGATTGAATTGGTCTTTGTTTGCACCAGCTGATGAATACCATGCTTCCATGAAAATCATGGGGTTTGTTTTTCCCTGGTCAAGGACAGTTTGAAGGAAGATGCAGGTGACCATGCAGGACTCCACAGAGCACTGAAACCTCCAGCATCCCTGGCTGGTAGTCATGCTGGCATTCTCTGAACATAAGTAGTTTGCTGACTGACAGAGCCTTCGAAAGCTGTTTGATGAAGAATCAGTTTGTAGGAACAACAGGGAAGCAAAACTCCCTGTTGGTGCAGGAGATGACGATTCCAGCAAAGCCCTTGATCTTTTCCGCTCTTCCATGATACACTCTCCCCATAGCTTTGCTTTTGGCTTTTCCTGAAGGTAATGAACCCCTTTGACATCAGCACCTTTGTTCAGTGGCCTGTGATTTGCAGAGGACTTGCCTTGGTGATGCAGCTCATCCCTTCCATGTTACTTTTTAGAGTAAAATTTTCATTTCTCACTTGTTTACAAAGTACTGTCCCCATTAATAAAGTTTTATAGATTATAAAAATTCCCAGGTGTAAAATATTAAGTCACATCACTGTGTAAGCAATGCCCCCAACATATTTTGTTTTCTTTAAGTCTTCAGCTAAAAGCATTTTATAACATTTGGGTTGTCACCGATACTATGTTCTTTTACTTCAGCTCCTCATTTTGCTCAGATTACTGCCAGATTTCTCAGTTCCCCCTCCTGCCAACTGAGACGATGCAGTATCTCCGGGCCAGTACCATGCTGCAGCCTGTCAAAATGTGATGGAAGATGGCCCTGAATCCTTCCTTGACTTAAATCGCAGCTGTCATTTTCCATCAGTGCCCACTGTTGAAGCTTAGCTCCTGTTGGCACAACACCCTATGTAGAGTTTAAGCTGCTGGTCTCCACTTTTCACAGAACTGACACTTTTAAGTCCCCATCCACATGCTTCTTCACCCAAAACAAACAGACAAAAACCAACAAAAAAAATTCGCCTTCCTCTTGCTCCTCTGACTTTTACTCTCTGGTCCTATTGCCTCTGTGCCTAAGGTGCAACACACTTCTCTCCCCTCACTCACATTGCCACGTCCATCAGTTCACCACAGTATTAAGCCATCGTTAGTACGAGCAGAAAACAAAACAATTCAGAGGAACCTTTTTCTAGGGTCTCAGTGTCAGATGAGGAGCATTTGGAATAGGGTAGGTCTAGCAGCAACATCTCCCCAGCATGAGACCTTGCTCTTAGGATGACACTTCATCTGCATTGGCTGGGGACCACTGTCCCAAGTGGGGTTGGTAACCACAGCCCAGGCTCCCATGATGGTACCGACCACACACGCAGCATTACAATGAGAGGCAGCAGGTGGGTCTGAACCAAAAGGCAGGGAGCCCAGGGAAGAAATTAGGTGGTACCATTCAGCATGCTGAGTGGCAGTCACAGGACATCAGATGCCTTGCCACTGCCAAGTTTCTGTGGGGGTCGAGGAAGAGAAAGCAGCATGGAAAGGTCTGTGGGATGGCGAAGAGACTATGTTTTATAAGGAGAACTTTCATTACGCAAAACCAGTAGAGGAGAAAGTGCACACTTGTTGGAAGGTGCTATCAATGAGCTAGCTGTGTCACTTATATCACTTACCCCTTTATACTTCTTTTCCTCATCTCTTTCAGTTAGTTACATGTCCTGATCTCATCGGGTGAAAATGAGGAATACTTTTTCCAGAGCAGAAGCTGATGCCCTGGCTTTGTGTGAGTCGGTGTGAGAGCTAATTCGGCCAGAGTATTGCATTTTTTTTTCAGTTGACCACGGAATAAATGTCTCTCAAGTCTGACTCCTTTCCACAAGGCTGTAATGCACGTAGACCTACACCAAAAGAGCAATATGCCTTGGCAGGCTAACATCTGCCAGGGCTGGCTTCACTGTCTTAAGCTGTTAAAAATCATGTAACACTTTCACTCTGCCTTTCTATCTGCTCTAAGCACTTTTTGTAACAGGTGAATGCCATGGAAGCCTTCACTTATTTTTCCTCACAGGTCTCTTGTTGAAGGAGAAGTGGACCACATGTCTAAAATGACCAGGCTGCCCTAAGAGAAGGTGGAGCTGAATCTAGGTCTCCTTGCTAGCACATGGACGTGTGTTCACCTCTGCACAAACACAGATTCGTAGCACAATCTTTTCTCCAGCAACCTTGCAATACCACACATAAGACAACAGACAGATGAAGCAAAGCAGGAAAGCAATGGGACACAACTGAGCCGGTTCAGACCAAGGACCTGCCTTGCCTGGTCTCATGTCTCCAGCTATGCCCAGATTTCATTTGTTTTCTTTTTCTTTTCCAGTATCAGGCCTGGGTTTGGTGCTTCCCCTGCCTCCCACCATGCTCACACCAGAGCTCACTACTGGCAAGGGCCCAAGCAGCTGTGACACAGGGCTGTTTCAAGGAGGCTGAGAAGAGCTGGGCACAACCCTGCTACCCTCCCTTGTCCATCTGTCTGCATATTCCTCCCCCTGTCCTGAGCCCACACTGCCCTCCCTAGCACATACAAATGTCCATGCTGGCAAAGCCCCTTGGCAGAGGGGGCAAAAAGTGGCCAGCTCTGTGCCAAACCCGTCGTTGGACATGCTGGCCTTCCCCTTCCCTCCTCAAAAATACCTCCTCCACTTCGCCTGGGGTGAGCTGACCACCCAAGCACACTTGGCGTGGTATCCCCTCCCATGGCACCAGGATCTGTCTCTGTCCTTGTGCCCACTTGTGCAAGAGTGGACAGTGGATGGTGCCAGCTAAATGGGTCAGTTGCTGATGGGTTTTTTTTCATACATGTGGAAGAATTACTCCGAGAATGGAAAAAAGTAGTTAAGGAAGCAGGGGAAAAAAAAAAAAAAACCCAAAGCTGATGTCCTCAGGGTCCACAGGCAAAATCCAAAGCTCTAAGAAAAAGTGAGAGAGATGCAAGAACGGGACAAGTGTATATGATACTTCTCCACATACATTCTCATTTCCATCCTGCTGAGGAGACAATGGCAGCCAGTGTGCCTGGCTAGGCCCACCATCCTCTGCCTGCTGAACAGCTGGCAAAATTTACTGAATCAAACCTCAGAGCATGCCTGAAATGGACATACGTCAAGATAACTGTATCTTCTTTCCTTGCAGACAGAGGAAAGCTATGTGATTTGCACATGTCGGAGCTGGAACTACCGGGGAAACCCTGATCCTCCGTTAAGCTCTGACCACTAAAAACAGGGGCTCCCCTTAGAAGGCAATGTCCTGTTAAACAGCAGATAGAAATATAAGCATTAGGCTGTGAGATAGCATTTCCCTTTCTGTCACATGAAAGATGAGTTCATTATAGAACATCCTCTCTCAAGCCTGTAGGGAAAAGCTTGGAGGCTCACAGATAAAACAGATTGAGTTATGTCTTCCTTTGCTTTAAGTGGGTACAAGGATTTTTATTGTCTGCAATGTTAGAAACATTGCATCGTCCAAAAGACCTTGTTCATTTATCAGCTTTCTTAAAAATCTTTTGTTCACAAGCCTGCTTGTGTGTGCGAACACAGAAAAAATTCAGCTCTATCTAGTATCAGCCCGCAGCTGTTCAGTGACAGAAGGACTCAAAAGCTACGGATATGAACATGGGAAAATCCACCCAAAGCAGAAGGAAGACACAAGTAAGCAACAGCTGCATGACAAGAATATGCTGTTTCTGCAGCGCGAAAAGAAAAAAAAAAAAAGACACTGTAGTTATAGTAAGCATCAGAAAGTTGTCACCAAACATTATAATTGTGATTCAGTCTAGAAGAAAAGCAAAATTACATCTCCTTCTAACTTTCTCTATGTATCTGATGCTTTTCTGGACATATGTTCTGATTCCCAGCAGGGTCTGGAAACTCTGAGCCAGGAGCTGGGTCCTTTGAACCATCTTCTAAGCACTGGAGTCAGCAGATTTCAATCTGTCCCTGACTTTCACAGGGAAAAGGACAAGATGAGCAAAAAAAACCTGAGTCCCCCAAACCTGCTAAATCCTTTCAAAACCCTGCTTTTTTTAAAAAAAAAAATTTGATTATTCATAATATTGCTGGGCTTAGTCACAGCATGTTGGACTCGTGCTTTTTATGCTTCCTTAAACCAAACAGATCCCAGGCACAGCAGATTTCTAAGTGTGTCTTCAGAGCACAGGTCATCCCTCGAGCAACTCTCCGTGAGACCCTACAGCCAGAACAGGAGACACTCTGACTTTCCAAGCTCTCAGGAGTTTCATCTTATATTTTGCATGGACTCCACCCTTGTAGGCTCTCTACTTTGTAATTTACCACCTCAGGAATAAACATCTACTAAGAAACATCGCAGATCAACTGTGTAACATTTCTAAAAATAAACAATTTCTACTTGACATATGCAAGAAAATATATAGAGCTAAATAACGCAACAGAAGAGCCCATCTGCACTCTCCTGTGCCTGGTTCTTCACCATCCTTTATCATCCACTTTCCAGGTCCTCTCAGGAGAACCTTCTGTCACTCCTGCGCATAGTCTCTCCACATGAAATTTAAGCCTTTCCTCTGCAGCTCCTGTTTTCAGGTACTGTCTCATTTTTGAAGGACTCATCTTTTGCAGAAGTATATTTCTCTCTTCCCTATTTTCCTCCCCAAGTTTTCTTTGCATATGGCTTCTTAGCTCCGCTTCTAAGGCAATGCTTTTCTCTCAAACTCTGCCTGCTCCAGAGAAGCTGGGTAGCCTGACCTTTTCCAGGATGGAGCAATTACTGTGTTATCTGAAGCTAACGAGCCCATTCAGGTGCCAAGAGTCTCTAATAGTCCATCTATTCATAGACAGAGAAACCAGCTCCACTCTCTTCTTTCCTAGTGCAATGTTTGTGAGATAAGGGAACAACAAAAGACAGTCCTAGAACATAAGGGGGAGAGACAATATACAAAATGAAACTGGGATTCTATATTGTGCATACATTATTTTAAAATACTACCTATCACATCCACTCTGAGGGAGATCATAGAATCATAGAATAGTTTGGGTTGGACGGGCCCTTTCAAAGGTCATCTAGTCCAACTCACCTGCCATGAGCAGGGATATCTTCAACTAGATTGGGTTGCTCAGAGCCCCATCCAGCCTGGCTTTGAATGTTTCCAGGGATGGGGCAACCCGTTACACTATTTTACCAGCCTAATTGTAAAAAATTTCTTCCTGATGTCTAGCCTGAAGGTCCTCTAGCCCAGTATCCTGACTCTGCCAGTGGACAATACCTAGGGAAGAGCTGAAGAATAGGATGAGGAGCTGGCAACATTGCCCCAGGAACCAACTCCTTGTTCAAAGAGGTTATTGACACATGAAGATGAGTTGAAAGCCCAGGTGAGAGTTTCAGCATACAGTGAAATGAGACAGTGGCACAACAGAGTTTTGCTAGGCGTACAGATTTCCAACATCAGGGATGAAAAAAGAGCATAACTCACAACCAAGAACAGAGAAAGAGAGGAGACAGTGGAGGAGATCTGGAGGTTTCAGTGAAGGAGAGTGGTATGGAATACGTGCTAGTGATTTTATTAGTTAATAAGGTGGTTTAGTTCCATTTACCAATAAAACCCCTGGCTACAGATCCTGAACACTACTTCCTGATATGGAGTTATGTCAAGAGACAGCAACCACCTATCAGCGCTTCTTGCTGTTTTTCAAATACTCAGGAAACTTCAAGGAGATGGACAAATGTTGCAGCCGGGCAAACTCTGAGCAGGTACAAGGGAAAGGTTCTTCTTCCCCAAGAGTGATGCAGCAGCAAGAGAGATTACCCAGAGGGGCTGTGGGATCCCTATCTTTGGATATTTTGGCAGGACAAGGCCTAGAGCAACCCAATCTATCTTGCAAAGTGGCCCTGTTGTGCGCAGTGGATTGGACTAGATGACTTCCAAACTAACTCCCTCTGTGAGACACGTTTCTCTCAGACCTGTGCATATTTACATCCAGTAAGACAAACGAAGGGCAGCAGCACCCTTTAGGGAGCATCAAGTCATGCACGGGAAGTTGTATATGCCTGTGAACGCCAACTTTAGAATCATGGAAAACAGTAATCAAGCAAAAGGGTTTCCTAGTCAAAAGCAAAACAAAATGCCGTAGAAGCGAGGTAGCAGAGCTGCAGAGAGGAGAGGACATTTCTTCTGATAGCCCTGGGAGAAGCAGCTCTTGAGAAATCACTCACCATCGCCCTGATGCTGCCATCCTCGTCAAAGTGGTTTTTTGCCCCTGTAGGTTGCTGGAGGAGCTTTGGGAGTTGTCTAGGGGCAGGAGCAGCAGATTTTGCAGAGACCTGTGAGAATTTCTTTCCACTTTAACAGGAGGGCAGCTATCACTTCAGCTCCTTTCCTGTCTCAGTCGCTGCCCAAGTGACATCAGGAGTTTTGCCCAGAACAAAAAGGAACCTCTTCAAGATTTTGGATGTAGCTCAGACAAAGCAGACAAGACTTTCACTATGCCTAGCAAAACACCTCAGTCAGCCAAAAACTACCTGCATGAAAGTGCTGGGAGCTTAAATCTGGAACGGCTGGGGCTAGAGCTTGAAACAAAGACGTTCATCAACCTTTTGCAGAAAGGCAGAAGGCCAGTAGTCCCTGAGGTCTTTTTTCCCCACTATTCACACAAGTGCCCAGCGAAGCCTCAACAAGGGCAGCAGTTTTGAGCTTGAGGACCTGGCATGGCAAGGGATGGTAAGGAGCTCATGGATGAGAGGGGTTTCACACCACCCACCATTTCTTACTTCTCAAGAAAACCGTGTCTTCAAAAGCCATGTGGCACCTGGCAAGTGACTGAAGACTCTGGGTGTAATTGTACACACTGGTGCTGAGACACTCTGTTACAGGAATAAAGTACTGCATTCACAAAAGAGGAGGAGAGAGAGAAAAAAGAAGCAACTGATAGTGCTGCATTCAGGTGGTCATCAATATTACATGCAATGTAATATTTTAGGCTATTATTGTTTTACAAGTAATTCATTTTCTCAGGTGTAGATGTAATTGACATAGAGCAGAGTAATACAATATCTGAACTATTTATCTGTGGAATAGCCTTTAATTTACCAGTTTTAGAAGAGGAAATTAACCAATAAAATTGTTTGCTTAAATAGAGGGTTTATATTTACAGTGTTTTATTTTGGTTTACTCTTGCTTTGTTTTGTTTTTACGTGCTTGTCTGCTTGTCAGGTAATAAAACTTTCTTCATTCTATTTATTTGTTTGACCACATTAAGAAGACTCAAAGTCACCAGATCTAGAAAGTATTTCATAGTCCCCAGAATGCAAAGGAGACATCCAAAATACCGTATCAAAGGGTATTTAAGTCAAAATACTTGTGAAACTAATATTTTTTATGGACAGGTTCTGATGCTTTTAGAGACAAAATAAGCCAAGTGCTGAGGGGAAACATAGTTTTTCTTCCCTTTAAAAATCCACCTGTTTTCAGAAGTCAAATGTGCTCTATACATCTGCACAGAACGAGATGTTCAACTTATGTCCATAACAAGTTGTCACTTAACACAGTCATTCACATGGGGTCCAAAACAGAATCTCACACTTGCTTTAGTTTCTTGCTATTTGCCAGACAATACATGCTTCATATGTTTCAGCAAACTATCCAGCATGGGACCCTGTGCAATGGTAATTCTCTTACTGCAGATTAACAGAATTGTTATACTTACTTTTAAAATACAGCTGCTTCTAGGAATAAATATGATTATTTAGCAGCCAACAGCAATGTAAAGACAACCAAGGCATGCAGTATCCCTTTCCAGTTCCCCATAAAAGGACCAATTTGCTATGAAGGTCTTCCTTCCCTCTCTCCTGTTTGTATATATAGACCTGGGCAAGCTACAGGCATATATTAAATGTAAAATCTTTGCCTCAGTGTAGACAGAAAGAAAATACAATGGGATTGAAGCTCCACATTTGTTTTGGTAAGAGCAAACCCACATGTATTGGATCAAGACTGAGAGACCACAGAGGAAAGTCAGAACATTACTTCTGAAGGAAGGTATGTGACAGCAAGATGCTTCAAAAATTGGAGAAAAAAAGATCGCGCGTTTAATGTGGAAGCCTTCATTGAACTGACTGTTATAAATATCCCAGAGACCACGGAAATCACACAGCAGAACGCAAGAGGTTAAGATCACAGTCAATTTTAAGCAGAAAAGCAAGTTGATTCTGTCACCTTCAGATCGTATCATACTGTTACTGATGAAAGAGATATCAATGGTTCATACCTGTAATTTGTCAAAACTGTTCTTGTTCTGTCAAACATCTGCTCCAAAAGCCACACCACTTCTCCACACATCACTTAGCAAAAAAAGAGTGACTGTGTTTATGTACAGTTCTGCATACCAGGGGCCCGATTCTGTAAAAAATATCAAGTGCTTTCCCTTTCATTTGATTTCCTGGTGTGTGGGAGGCACCTGTTATGTGTTCCTGCTCCCTGCAAATGCACAGCAGCCTTATCACCCAGCTCACCGAGGAGAGAATCGAGCCAGAAGCACTCACTGCAAAGTACGCAGCACCCCTGCAAGATAAGGCTGTGGCACCAGGAGAGTTAAGCAACACAAAAATTTCCCTGTCTCCCATATAGCAAGAAAAATCCCAATCCTAGACTTTCAGCTCCAGCAGAAATTTCTCATCGGTTTCCACTCCTTTGCTGCAGGATCTCACTCTAATTCTGCATGTGCCTGCATTACCACAGGTGATAGATTCTATACAGATTCATAGATCCAACACTTTTAAGGCCACAATGCATCACAGGGATTACATATCTGATTTTTTTTGGTGTAACTAGTCACAGAACACAACTCAGTAGCTCCTCCTTCAACTCTGCAACTGTGATTTGTGGTAGATTCCAATTTTCAGGCTTTAACCCCACCTAAACTTAAGACACAACCCTAAATAAAACATCAAGGGATTAATTAAACTTGCAGTTGAAAAGTTCCCTTTGTTGTTCACCTAAATGTACTGCTACCACTTTTGTCATCCTAAATCTGCCTGAACTTCTCTATATTTCTCTAGTTTATGTTCATGTCAAACCTGGGAGTCCCTTTGGGCTAACTGCAATGAATTTATGAAGTCTTCCAGCCTTAAGCGTGAGTCCCAGGTATATGATCATTCTTGCAGCTCTTCTTTTGAGTCCCTTCCCATCACTCCTAGCAAGAAATCCATGAGCGGAGTTGTGCACTCCTTGCACTGGGCACTGCAGAAACACAGTTTCTAATTACTGCTCTGAAGAAGTTTAAGCTGAGGAATGAGAAAGAATAAAGAAGAAACTTTGCATAAAACAGAAATTAGTAAATAATTAAATGTATGTTAAGCAATCACACGTAATTCATTAGTTAAAGCTGTAACTGTTGTGTCTGCATAAAATCACCCTCTAAAGGCAAGCATAGTTTTATTACAGGATATATTTCACCTGCTCAGTAATTATGTTGTTTAAGGTGGCTGTTAATGATAAAGCTGCCACTACACATGTATTTAGAGTTGAAAATTACCTGTACAATTAAAAACAACTCATTGAAAATGCATGGGCAATGCGCAGTAGTTCCTGAGGTATCCAAGTCATTTTCTAGTCTTTAATCAGAAAACAGAGGAAAGAAAATATGATTTTTATTATGTTGTTCCTGTTGAATGCACAGCATAGAATTATGGAATTTACCTTTGAACAGCTAAAAATCAGATATTAAAAATTTTTTTAAAAAGAAAGAAACTACCAAGATAGGCTGCTTCCAATGACCGAAGCTGGAATATTTTTATTTTAAATCTATTACATGTTTTCTTATCCACAGTGTGTGTTTCCTTTCGGGGCTTTCCTCAGCTTGGACAGTGGAAATACATTCATCTGTTTCTTTTTTGGCTTCCAGTCGGTTTCACTTTCAGATTCTCATGTTTCACGCTCCAGTCTTCAGGTTTCAAGCACTGCAAGGGAATACTTATTTCATTTAAACAAACAAAAAACCTGCGGCCGCGGGCGCGCACACACAACATGTCTTTTGGTCTGCGGTTCAAATGCAAAGCTTGATCCCATGCTGTCCCCCAAAGCACCTTCAAGATGGTTCTCTGGGATTCGCAAAGAAAATAAATGAAATAAACAGGAGTGATGACGAATTAAAGATCTATTTTTAAAAAAACGCGAGTCACCGGGTTTTGCAGTGCTCTCGGACTAACACCAATAAAATACCATTACATATTACCGATTTCGTGATAACTGCGTGCCGGGCTAATGGTGAGGAGCCGTGACACCACGACTTGATGACCCGAAGAAGAGGGGCTCCCAAAACATAAGCGGTGACCGCGGCATTGCTCCCGGGCGGCTGCGGTGGGCCTGGGGACAGGACGATCCCCTCCTACCGGGCTGCGGGGAGGGCCGGCGGCGCGGCTGTCGCGGGAGCGCGGTTCCCCCGCGGCCGCGGGGCGAGGCGGCGGCTCCGGGCGGGGCGCAGCGCTGCTCCGCGGGAGCGCCCACCTGGGGCTGCGCGCACCGCCGCTCCCGGAGCCGCCGGCGGAAAAAACATATACCGACGATATTTGATTTAATCATTTATGCTTTTAAACGGGCGAAGCAGCTCAGCAAAAGAAGGGGAGCAAGTGCGAAAAGTTTTGGTTTGTTTTTTGGTTTTTGTTGTTTGTGGTTGTTTGTTTTTTTTTTCCGGGGGGGAGGGTGGTATTTAACATATGGCACTCGGTAATCTCTACACGGAGGCTGTTAAAACATCTGCTGCCTCCAAACGCATGCGGCAGCGCCCGTGGGCACGGGGGCAAGGCGAAGGGGGCAGCTCGGGCACGCCGGCTTCCGCGCCCGCGGGGCGCCCGACGGCCGCACCGGCTGCCTGCGCGCCCACCGCCTTTCACAGGACCGGCGTTTCCCCTTTGGAAACGGTACGGAGTATAAAAAGGCCGTCGCACCGGCGAAAAGTGGTGGGGTTTTTTTGGTGTGTTTGGGGTTTTTTTTTTGTCTTTTTAATGACGTCGCTGCAGATCAACGGCACCTCCGCGTGCAGAGCTGGCATGCTTCCATTTATTGATTTAGGGTTATGTTTTGTTTTGTTTTTCCCTAATGGGACCCGACCCCTCCCCCTCACCTCCCCAGCAAGGTGGCGGGGAGGCAGCTGCCCGCCCGCGGGGCTCTTGGGTGCCCTCCCGGCGGCCGCCCCGTCGCAGGGAGCGGGCGGGGGGGGCCCGCATCCCTCACCCTGGTCGCCGCCGCCGGCAGCCGCGCCGTGCCCCAGACATCACTCCACTTCGGAAAGTCGGTACTGGACAATTAGGACACCCGTTGTCCTCCCCCCCGAAACCCACATAAATCACAATCGCTGCATTGTCGGGCTACAAAGCCAGACGGGAGCGCTTATGAATTTAAGTTTGGAGAAGGAAAACGTGCGCTGACACAACACGCTCCCTGTTCACAGGAGTAGCCAGGAAGGGGAAATGAATGGTGGAACTTAAAGAGCCTTTCATTGCGGAGCACGCCGCGCCGCAGCGGGTCCCCGCTCGCCGCCCTCGACGTACGGCGGGGGGTACCCCCTCCTCGCTGCCTTCCTTCGCCCTCCTAACACGCGAGCCTTGCCGGGCAAAGCTCTGCCCAATTCCGCCTACGGCGGGCTCGGCCCCGGTAAGCTCCCGCCTCGGAGGGGTGGGCGAGCGAGGGGCCACACGCGGTGCCCGGCAGCGCCCGGACGGCGCCGCCGCCACTTCGTTTCAGCTGTGGCCGGGACCAGGGGGGCGCGGAACTGATTTTGCGAGGAAATGCTGCTAGTAACGCGTGGAGGGCTCGGCTGTTCCGGGCCGGTTGTCCTGGGTCGGCTCCGTGTTACCGGGGACGGGAGGGATGGGAGTCCTGCTGGCTCTTTGGTGGCGAAGTAGCCATTTGCTCTTACGGGCGGGTTAGGTACTGGGCCGTTCCAGCCGGTTTTTGCAAGGGACCCCCTACCGCTGGACGCCGCAGAGATGCCACCCACGGCAAAGCTGGTCCCATCCCTCCCATCCTTTTTGATGCAGAGGGGCGAAGGCTGGCGAGGGACAGGGTGCGTTTGCCCATTCGCGGGCAACGACGGCCGGTCGCCTGCCTTCCCCGATGCCGGCAAGACCCATGCAGCTCCCGGGACGGGCAGTGCGGTCAGGTGAGGGGGCCGCACCTCGCCCCCTTTCCTCCCGGGCGGCTTTCGGTGTCGGGCAGCATGCGTCCTTAAAATATAATCTGCCCGGTAACAATCAGCGCGCAGCGGCGAGAGCCCCAGAGCTATTGGCTATGCAAATGGAGGGAGGGGAAGCGGCGCCCCAAACTCCCCACTCACACTTTTAAGGCGGTATTTCTTTCCCTCCCGCCTAGCCCACCTCCGCGGCGCCCGGGGCGGGGGGGCGGGGGGGCGGCCGCTCCGGGGAGGGTGCTCCTCGCATACCCCGCGGGGCCGCCGCCGCTCCGCGCCCACCCGGGCAGCTCATCCCCTGCCGGCCCTGGGCAGCTCGTTCCCCCTCGGGAGCCTCTGCTCTCTGTAGGAGGCAGCGGCAGAGACTTCGCAAAGTTGACACATTTTGCAGGCGGGGAGCGACTGCGACGGCGGCGAAGTCCGAGTAGGGTGGAAGTCACCCGGTACGGGACATAACTTTTCTCCCTCCCACACCCCCCCCCCCCCGCCCGGTGACCTCTCTCCCTCCTCCCTCCCTCGCTGCGTTTCCTAGAAAGTTATATCAGTGTGGCCATGCCGTGCTAAAACGGTTCCCCTGCTAGTAACGCGTATATGTGCCGGAGGAAGTAGCATGGTGATTGTTGTTAGATTTCGGCTCGCGAACGCCGCCGAACCCCCACCCCTCGAGGAGCTTTGGGGTGTTCTTCGGGTTTGCTGTTAGGCTGCAGTTAGCAGAGAGCTGTGTGCTCCGTGCAGCTGCAGATTAAGGGGGTACGGGAGGGGGGAGGAGTGAATCAAGGGCTTGAGCGGGGGGAACGGGGAGTGCATCTGGCACTCTGCTGAGCCCCAGGACATTTCATCCTTCGCCCCCATCGTCTCAGTAGGTACAGAGGGAGAGCCCCTAGTTTCTTACAATAAGAGGGTGGAAATAGATTGAGACGGGCACCCGCAGAAGGAAAGTGTGGAGCGGATTTAATTTGGTTGCTGGAAGGAAGAAAAAGAGAAGCTGTCATTTGTGTATGTGTCCCTATACGAGGGCCTCCTGGTTCCTTGTTAGCTTATAGAGAGGAAAAAAAAAAAAACGCGTTTGATGTTACGTCTGACCAGCTGCTGTTCTCCATAATAACAAGAGAGAGAGAGAGAACCGCCTGCCCTGGTGAGTTGCGTCACTTTGCTTCAACTTTAGGCTAGAAATCAAGAGAGGGAGAGACGAGTTTCAAGGGAGGCAGGAGCGAGCTGGAAAGCCCTGCCGTCTTCCTCCCACCCACCTACCCCTCCTCCTCCTTTACCCCTCTCCTTTCCCCACCCCTTTTCCCCCTCCAAAAAAAAAAAAAAAAACTTTTCCATCAGAGAAAGAGGGAGATCTCTTTGGAAACATGGAGCTGCTGTGCTGCGAGGTGGATCCCATGAGGAGAGCTCTGCCTGACCCAAACTTGCTCTACGATGACCGCGTTTTGCACAACCTATTAACCATAGAGGAGAGGTATCTGCCCCAATGCTCCTACTTCAAATGCGTTCAGAAGGACATCCAGCCCTTCATGAGGAGGATGGTGGCCACTTGGATGCTAGAGGTCTGTATCCCGGTGCTTTCCCCGGCCCCATGGAGCGGTGCCGGCCGGGGCAGGGGGGGAAGCAGGGTGGCCGGGTGCGGACTCCTCGCCACGGGCAGCACCACCGCCACGCCTCGTCCCCCTCTCGCCCTGCAGCCTCTTGCCCCTCCGGTCGCGGTGGGGGTTCTCCTTGTGTCTTCTCTCCCCTTCACCACCTCCTGAGCTCACCCGGTGCGCTGCGGTGGGGGAAGGGGCACGGGGAGCATCGACAGACCGCGGTGGAAATTGCCCCTTCCGGGGGGCTGCCGCAAAGCGGGGGTGCTGGAGGCTAGGAAATGGGGTGGGGGGCGGAAGGGAAGTTGGAAAAGTCAGTTTCAATTAAAAAGCAAAGAAAAGCTGCCTCGGGCTGCGAGCGGCCGGGAGCGCTTGAGATGGAGGCGTTTCTGGGAAAAGGGAGCTGCGCCCCGGCAGGGCGAGGGACGGAGGGTGCCCGGTGCCCCCCGCGTTTTGCCCAGCGAGGATTTTGTGCCCACGTATGCAGTGGTGAGGACGTGCCTTTTTTTCGCCATGTTGCGTTGCATGCAACTCTGCTCGGAGGCGCCGAGCCCGTCTTTACCCCTCCTTTCTAAGAAGGGGCTCGGAAGTGCACCCCGTCGCTGCACCCCAGTCCCCTCGGCCTGGCAGGGGCTGCTGGGCAGCCCGAGCGGTCGGCGAATCCCCCCTTCGCCCCGATACTTCAGGCGGGGCGGCAGCGGGCCCAGATCCCTGCAGACTCGCCTGCCTTGCCCCGGCCCCACCACCCATCATTTGCCCCTTCGGATCTCCTTTGGGGGAGATCTTTCCCGGACCAAACCCCCTGGGTTGGAAAGACCAGGCTCCCCGCTTGGTTTTCATGTGCGATTTGTGCTTTTTCTCCCAGGCTCCGATTTTTTGTAAATTTTTGAAACAATTTTTTCGCTCGCTCCTGCTAAAAGGATCCAGCCTGCTCGGGCTCTCCCCACCCCACCTCGCCGTCGCTGTGTCTCCCGTCCTTCCCCTCCCACGCCGGATCGGGGGCGCAGGGCTGGGGGACACCCCTCGGGGGAATTTTTGCAATTGTCGGAAACGATAGGGGACCGTCCCAGGATGCCACCGGCACCAAAACCGGGACCCCCGGGGAAGTTTTAATATTTTTATCGATTTTTTGAAAATATGACGAAATCAAAAAAAAAAAAAAAAAAGAAAAAATTGGGTCGCAAAAAAAAAAAAAAGTCGGAGGCTGCTAGCTTGCTGCTGGATGGGGCTCTTCGGCTCTCCCACACAGTGTCTTGAATTCATTTCTTACTGAATGAACTAAAGGAATGTGAAAGCCGATTGACAGCCTTCCCAGCCTCTCCAGAGATCTCCCCCTCCCCCAAAATTTAGCTCCCCGGGAAACAAAAATAGCAGGAGCCATAGCAGGGAGGCAGTGGTCTATTTTGTGGGATCACTCATTTATTTATTTTTTCCTTCTTATCTTTTTCTCTCTTCCTCCCCCTCCCAACCCATCTTCCCTTCCACACGCTCCTCGCTTTGCAGGTCTGTGAAGAGCAGAAGTGTGAAGAAGAAGTTTTCCCTCTGGCCATGAATTACTTGGACAGATTCTTAGCTGTGGTGCCCACTCGAAAGTGCCATCTGCAGCTGCTGGGGGCAGTGTGCATGTTCCTGGCCTCGAAGCTGAAAGAGACAATCCCCCTCACAGCCGAGAAGCTGTGCATATACACGGACAATTCCATCAAACCCCAAGAGCTGCTGGTAAGCAGCCCCCTTCCACCTTCTCTCCAACAGCTCTTGCACTGGTGGTCTTCTCCTTCCCTCTCACCTTTTTGCACGGCGAGCCGTCACTTTTGCCACCGCCCTCCCTTAAAAAAATCACGCTTTTGACGGGTTTTTACACACTCTGTGAATTGCCAAAAAAGTGTTGAAGGTTCACGAGAGGGGTCGGCCCAAAACCGCAGGCGCGTGGTGCTGGTAGCGGGAGGGACACGCGGGACCTCCCTGATGGCTCTGGCTCCTCCGCAGCCGCCCGGCCATGCGGTGCTGAGACCCGCTCCGCGCCTCATTCACGGGCACAGCGCTGCCGGCGGGGGCCGTGCACCCCGCCCTCCGCACGCACACAGACACGCGTACGCCCTGTCCCCCCCGTGGGTGCGGGTGTCCCCGCGCGGGGACCTCGCGGGGCCGGCGGGGAGGTGCCGGGCGCACGTGCGCGGGGCGGGCGGCGCGGGGCGGCGGCGCCACCTGGCGGCAGACACGCGGCAGCGGCGGCGGGCGGGACTTGAGTCCGGGAGCGGCTGCCGGGCGGGGGGGACCCGCTCCGGGGGGATCCGCTCCGGGGGGATCCGCTCCGGGGGGACCCGCTCCGGGGGGACGCCGGCTGCAGAGCCCGCCCGGTTCCCCCTGTCTGTTAAGCTGCCGTCGGGCCGACGGTGTCACCAGGGTGGATTCCTGTCCTTGCTGAAGGCCAGGGGGACTTTTGCCGTCGGGTGGGATCTAGGAAGGCTCCGATGCCAGCGGGTAAATGGCTGGTGTTGTAACTTGGGAGGCTGTGGGGTTGACACTATGGCTTCTGCGAACGTGGTTCCCCCGTAGGTTATCGCTGAGGCAGGTGGCGAGATGAACATTGAGCTCCGTTTAAGCATCGCTGTGAGTAAAAAGCCGCGTCTGGTACTTCTCGTGGTGGTACTTCTGCTGTGTGCAATTCAGACATAGTGCAAGTAGAAACAAAAGGAATCAAAATGATTTAATGGAATAATTAATATTTGCAGAGCACTTCATGGTACAGATCATAGGCAAATATTTAAGCCGCTCGGTGAAACGTATATCCAGTCAGATAGCTTTGCTCGCAGATCCTGGTGAATGCACGTAGCCAGCGGAATCCCAGGAGAATTTCTCCTATGAATCACTGGGTGAAGGCAATGGGAATTCCCCCCAGGGAGGGGCTGGGCCTTCATGCTTCTGCAGAGTAAAGAGCTTTGCACTGCAAACCCTGCCATAACTGTCAGACATGAGATGTCCTGTTGATAGTCCAGAGTGTTGCGGGAAGTGCTGTGGCCCCCGCACAAGAAGATGTGGAACGGTGTGCCTACCTTTTTGTGCCACGTGGATTTAAGCATGTGTTTTAAGTACTTCCTTGTTGTCAGTTTTCTAGAGTAAGTGCCCTTCTATATCAAAATATATATTAGTAACGTTGCAAAAATCAGTCTTTAGTTAATGTAATTGCCATTATGTTCAAACATTCTACAGATTTTCTTGAGAAATAAAAAAATCTAGTTTCTGGGGCCAGTTGCATACGTGAACATGAGTTTTCAAGCTATGGAGCGCTCTGTCATAATCCAGCAGGAATGTCTGTAGGAAAGTAACTTGCTGTTAAGGCAGGCATCTATTCAGAGAAACGACTGCAGAAATGGCATTGTGGGGTCCATGTTTATGGTTTCTCAGCAACACTGGTTGACGTCTCCTCGGCTGCAAAATTAAGGGACTTTTTTTTCGACTTGCCAGCTCTACAAGCTTAGCTGGGGCTCCCCTCCACGCTGGGCTCCATCAGGCTCATGCATCATCAGGACTCAAGAATCGGTGCATAGAATTTACTTCATAACTAACAGTTGATGCATGAGACAGAAATGAGTCCAAGGCCTGAGCTTTGTTCACTCACTGTAAGGTATTTAAAACTTATTTTCAATGTTGAAGCATGCAGGTCTAGCCCTACTTGAGCCCCATGGCCAGATCTGTTGATTAGGTACGATTTCTACATGTAATCATATTGCAGGGAATGGCCGGGAGTTACATATGCACCCAAGCTTTCTTTTGATTTCACTGGAAGTTTTAGGCGTGCAAAGAATGTGGGAATGGATCCTACGTGATTTATTGGCAGATAATTTACACAGGCTACTGCTCAGCTGTGTTACATGCATTTCCTTTCTGCAAAGCCTGTCTCGGAGTAGTTCAAGCACCATCAGATTTATCTGCAAGAGCTTTTGAATACAGCTTTGGGAGAGAATGCCATTAAGCTAACTTCCCCAGTGTTAAAAAAAAGAATGTACATCTACGTTATTTTTGTGCATGGTTTTCTCTAGGACTTTAAATGGCTATAAAGTAAGGACTATAGCCATTTAAAAGAAGTTACTAGGAAAGGACCACAGTGACCTTGGCAATATCTAATTGCAGGCTAAACTTTCTGGGTGGGCATTCAGCACTGGATACAAAAAAAGTAAAATCTTGGCAGGAGCTGCCAGGTCTCATTATATTCAGTAGAGCTTGACATTTCCAGTGTTTTTTACAAAAAAAAAATAAAAGTCAACCACTTCAAAGCAGTAGGGGCATATGGAAAAAAATGTTTGAGCAAAACCAATTCAGAAGTGATATAATTACAATCAGAGAAATAAGTGAGGCAGTTTGTTTTCCAGGTTTGCTTATGGCTTTTCTTTTCCCTTCCCCATCCCCTTACCCCCTGCAGGAATGGGAGCTGGTGGTGCTGGGGAAGTTGAAGTGGAACCTTGCAGCCGTCACCCCGCACGATTTCACTGAACACATCCTAAGGAAGCTGCCTCTACCTAAAGACAAGTTGCTTTTGATCCGGAAGCATGCGCAAACGTTCATTGCTGTTTGTGCCACAGGTAGGCCAGGGTGCTCTGGGTGCTCCTGCTGCTGGCCCTGCAGTTGAAAGGGCAGATGAGTCGCTGGTGGTACGAGGGCTTCTCACCCCCTCCGTCCTTATGTGACGTGGGAAGAGCCACTCAAGCTGGTGGGCCTGTTTACAAAAGGCTTCATGAATCAAGCTCTGATACGGCATGTAAACAGAATTCATACAATTGGGAGCTGTAGTGCAGTTGCCATCCTGCTCCTCCTACTAATGTGTGGTGCTTTTGTGGTAAAGGCAGTAAGACTGGATTAGACCGTATGATTTTCTGCTTTGCCTGTTCACTTAATGTTTTTAAAGGGCCACAGGTCATTTGTAGGGACAGATGTGGGACAACCAAAATACTAGAAGCTGTTATGGCACATTAGTCCAAAATGCTTTGGGCTAATGCATTAAATTAACGTGTTTGTAAATTTTTCATTAACTGGACACTGTCCAGAGGAAAGGCAAAAATTGTATTTTAACGTATATTTGATGCTACTTCATTACAGAACCGTAGGGAATTACAATTTTTAAAGTTTTTTGTTGTTTTTTTTTTTTAATTGGGGTTATTTATCTAACTTCACTCCCAAGAACACAGTGAAACTAGTCTGTTTCATATGGAACCATTACACTCCCCTTTTGTTGTATGTTTGGCTGAGTACAGTTTCTGAAGATTTAGATGACAATCATTGCTTCTGTGGAAGAGAGACTTTTATTTTATATCTGTCTGCAAAACACATTTTTTTGTTTGCCTTTTTTTTTTTTCCTTCCGTTGACTTCTAGAAAATAAGTGTACTCTTAATCTTCATCCAAAGGATTAACAGACCACTTCTTAGAAGCTAGACCTGGAACAGATAAACAGCATGTAGTGTTTTCCAGGGTTATTATCAAGTAGTATATGGCTCAGTGTTTGCATTCAGTACAGTCTGACATACCTTGTCCTTTGTAATAGAAACAGTTCTGCCTGTGTGTTTGCAGAAGGAAAAGGAAGACGGTGTGCAGCTTTTGGTATGAATGTCTACTGCGGTGTCTGCTTCTCGATATTTGAGATGTAGTGACTGCTTTTACAATGCAGGCGAGTTTTTGCTACCTCAGTCAGTGTGTGTTAGAGCATCTTACATTGGCTGAGTTAGGCTAATTGACTTTTTGGCTACCAAGATGCTCAACGTCTGCAGGATCAGTCTTGGTAATTCATCAGTCATTTCTGGACTGATTAGATTTTTACTCTAGGATTCATCTGTTACATCAGCTTTGCCTTCTTTCTTTGCTTTCTCTCCTTACCTGGGATTCATTCACACTGCTCTTTTTCTTCTAATAAAGGTGGTCTTTCTTGTGGACGTTTCCTCAAAACACCATCAGCCATCAACCTCTGATGTACCTGAATGTTGTCTTCCAAACCAGACCAATCTTCTCTCTCTTTTTTTGCTTTAACCTCCTATAATAGTGTTTTGTTTTGTTTTTATCTCTTCCAAGAAGATGTTTTCTTGAGAGACATAGATTTAGTTATGATTTAACTTTTCAAATTCTGGTCTGTAATCCTTTGCCCTTGCAGTTTTCCTTATAACCAGATCATCACAGCACTGTGGGCCATGAAAGAACTTCCAAAGTCTGTGGCTTCTTTCCACCTTTTCTCCATGAATTTTTTCACAGTTAGCTCCATGATTTACTAGTGCATTTACCAAGACCCAAAATAGCATCCCCTTTCCAACCCTGAAACCAGTCATGCACTTCTTTCATGTGTTTCCCACGTGTGATCTGCTTCTCATGTTGTAAGTCTCCAATGCAGGAACTGAAGTCCTTTACGGAGAGTTTAAAGAGGCAACAAGTCAGTTTCTTTTCTTGCATGTGAAAGACATAATTTGCTGCATACAGAGCTTCCCAAAAGACAGGGCACCATGGTGGTGGCTGTAGATTTTCTTTTCTTCTCATCTAATTTTCCACAGACCACTCTGTTGGCGTTTAGTTTTGAGGAGGACCAACAAACCACTGTAGTTTTGAAAGAAGGGATCTTACCCAAGCCCTCACTCCCAGTTTTCTACCTCATTTCCAGTTTACTAGCAGTGTACTGCCCCACTATAGAAATGTCGTGTTATTACTACTGTATTTCCCTTTCACTGCCATTCTTTTCAAAAGTTGTTCTTACCCTCCTCGGTGAAGAAAAGCCCCTTCTCATCAAACTTCCTTCCAGATCCAGTTGTCATTTCCTTTTCTTGTCCTATTTGTTGCAGAGCTTTCGTTGGCCACTGTGTTTCTTCTTTCCCTTTCTCCCTCAAAGCTTCTGCTCTCCACCGGCTTGGGTTAAGCCTGCTGTTTCATTTCCCCATTTGCCCTCTTTCAGCAGGATGACCTGCTTCGACATGTGGCTGCCTCTTCCCTTGCTCCCTCCATGCAGTTTTTTAGTCCGGTTTTGTCTCTTTACTGTTATGAGACCTGACCTTGCTGGCTGGCTAACAGCTCTGGTTTGGAGCACAGCACTGAATATCTTTTTATTTCCCGATTCATCTCAGTGCAGCTTTCTCATCTCTCAGGTATTTTTTCTTCTTGTTTAGTGCATCGTGCAAAATCTGGCATATTTTTAGCTTTTTTCCTCTAGCCTGAGTTCTTCATCACGAACTGCTCCGTTTTGATTTCCCAGCAAAAGCGGTATAGCAGAAATTCCTGAGTGTTCCCTGCCTTCACAGAGACAGCTGGGATCTCGGTCCTGCAATATTTTGCATCACCTAAGGGAGATGGGGAGAAGCAGCCATTAACAGTTCTGGATGTTGTGCTGGATGTATACATTGGATCATTTTGATATTCATCTCTATTCTCCTTTCCAGTTGAATGTTATGCAAAAGGAGGTGATATTCAGTTCTTTTGTATATTCCTCTCAGTCATGGTCTAGCATGTTGGCATCCTCTCTATTTCTCTGTCTTTATTTTGAGCCCCGTTTCTGAAACAAGCGGCATGGATCTAAATCCACAGCCTCTCCCCAGTCCTTGTGGTGATTAAGGATTCACATGAGCGTGGCTGAAACTGGGATGTATCCCTCATTGCTCTTGGTCCAATCTGAACGTATGGCTACTGAGCAAGACAGAAGCCGGATAAGAAGCTTTCTCTTTCCCCTGCCCTGCACCCACAATGCTTTCAGGAGCCTCCTTCTTCACTGGAAATGGCTGAAAGTGGTGTTCACCCACAGCCTGTTCTGGCTGTGCTTCCAACACCATGGCCGTGCAAACAGGGTGCATCATTAAGCAAAAACATGATCTTTTGGCTGGGAATTGCCCACGCATAGGCCAGCTTTCTTCAAGCTGCCTCGCTTGCTGTACAGGAGGCGCATATAGATTTACAAGTACTGGCATAGCCTAGTCTGTCATGATGTCATTTGTTTTCTCATCCCACTGGTGGCTCCCCGTTGGAGTTTGATCCTCCTTCAGGAGTCTTCTGCATTTTAAAGGCACTAAGAGGCTGCATCTGAACCCTCCTTATAAGAAAGCTTGGCAAAATTGATGCTTACTACTTTTTCAGCATGGGAGGATGCTGTTTATTTGTGAGCCCAATGGAGATCATCCTTCTTCTGCTCTCTGGGATCATTGCTTTGTACCCTTTGTTCCTCCCCTGTCTCTTCACATGGTATTCCCGAGTTTGGGAATGTTTTCTCTGGGGTTCTCTGCTTGTACGTGCCATTCTCCAAGCCAAGGAATCGCTCCTAGAGGAGTGGGAAAGGGCACTGGTTACAGAGCTGCATGCAGACCAGAAGAGGACCATTCCTTATTTCCTTGACTTCAGTGTGTCCTTCATTTCTTCCAGGTGTCCTTCATTTCTTCCAGGCTGTTCAGAGTCACAGATGGACAGCTGCTTCCTTGCCTTACACTCTCTTGTTGGAGGCTGTACGTGCCACTGTTTTGGCACAGGATACCCCTTTTTATCTCAGTGCCTATAAGGGAGTGGGTTTTGAGAGAGGACAGGCTGTGCAAGTCAGGGTTTCCAGAAGAGGAGCTGTACATCTCTGAATGCAAACTGTAATGGAGAGGCTCATCTCAGTGAGGAGGTTTCCAGTGTTTTATTTAAGTGGCATGTAAAACTTGGAAGCAAAAAGCTTTGCAGACTTGCAGAGACAGAAGGCAACTTGTGTGGATTTCTAGACTCAGCCTTTTGCATGGTCTCTCCTGTGCTTCAGCCGAGTCCTATGGCAGGTGAGATGTTCCCATGATGGATACAATGCAGCATCTCATAGACTGGTGGCTTTCAAAGCCTGTGTCGGCAAAGGGGCTAAGAAAGTGGAGGAAAATTTCAGCTTTAAGTCAGTTTTGTACTGTGTGCCAAACCTCTGCCCACTGTTGCTGGGACATTAATCATCTGCATTTGAAAGCTGAGAAGGCTTTTTTAAAACTTCTGGGCCAAATGCTGGGTCCTTACTCAGACAGAAGTTCTGCGGAAGTCAATGGGAGTGTTGTCTGAGCTAAGACTGCAAGATGAGGCCCAAAACCCTACTAGTGATCTGGAGGGTAACCACACGGAATGCTTTGTATCACTAACAGGCATATTTGGTCCTCAGGACTCCTGCTGGGCAAGTCTACTATGCATCCTTCCCCTCTCTGCCAATGTAAGAGTTACTGCGGTCTGTCCCTGCAGAGGATAAAAGTGTGATGCAAGTTTTATTCAGGACCTATTCTTTGCAGAGGGGAAGACGCCCACAGAGGCTTTGTTGTGTGAATTAATCTCTTAGAAATAAAATACATGTTGCAAAGTGGCAGTGATTGCACAGATACATCTTGCATGACAGAAGAAAGAATAATCCCTATCGATTTATTGCCATACAAAAGAAGGCTCTTTCTTGTGCCTGGGAGAGGCAGCTCATATCAGCATATTGAGCTTTCCAGAGAAATGAAACCACAAGAATCATGAAAGCTCCATCAACAAGTAGCAGGACCTGGGGAGTGTTTCTTGTAAGCAGAATCACTCTTTAAGTTGTGGGACCCATCAGATCTGGGAAGATGAGGTGCAAGGAAATGGAGGAAGAGAGACTCCACTGATACGAGCTGGCGTAATTCCTGTGCTGCCAGATAAGTTGCCCTCCTTCCTACCAGCTGCAGATCTGACCTTTTGATGTTTCAAGTGCAAACAGAATACTGATCCTTGGTTCAGCTTCCTTACTGAAGGTGTAGAACAAATGAAACTAAAAATCAGTGCAAACAGTTGTTCAGGAATAGAGTTTATGATCAGCTAATAAGCAGGTTTTACTGAGTGCTCATATACTTTACGTAGGCTGTTTAACATGTTTCCCTCTCTCTACCTCACTTGAATGGCTGTGATGTAGCATAAGTATTTAGGATACTTTAGACACATTTGTATAAAGGCCAAATACTTTTTGCCGTACTGTAGCCTAGTAACAGAATTAGGTATATGCTCTCTTGCCTACTCAAAGAACAGAAGCAGGTCTGCATCCTATTTTACTTGACAATTTTTTGTTTGATTGTACTTGGTACTGCTATGCCCTGTTTTTAAGGGCTGAAGAGTTGTCTGATTTTGCCTTCAAAAACAGAGAGAGTTAACATGGGGAAAAATTGCTGTATGTTGTAGAAATAACAAGAGCAAGAGAAAAAAAATGGCCAATGCAGTGAAACCCAACTGCATTTGAAAAAAAGGTAGCACACTGATGCTGGAATTGCATTTAGATCACAACAGGCAAGAATTAAATTCACTACTTACATCTTTCCCTTAGACCTTTATTTTAAACTTACCTGGTACAATATAGATCCATGCTTGTCCTCATAGCAAAGTCACTGGCTGGGTGAAGTTTGAGGCTGATGACTGTCATGACTCTGTTCTCCTGATGGAGGTAACATTCTTTTTTTTTTCCCCCTGTGAAAGCATTGTCTTCCTCAAGACAGGTATCTAATTCTCCATTTGCAACTCTGAAAATAAACCCCTATCAAATTATAGAGATGAAAACTGGCTGTTTAAAAAACCAACCAAACAAAGCAAAACAACAAGAAAACAAACCACAAACAAACAAACAAAACAACCTGTGGCAAGAGTCGTAACAAGGGTCATTTTGAGAAGGTAGAGTTCCCACCTGACTTTGGCACACCGAGAACATTCAGCCTGGGTATTTGTCAATGCTCTTTTCCTTCTGGCAGTTTTCATTTGTTGGCTGCAAGTTAGGGCTTCCCCTTGCAGGACCTCTCTGGGTTCCTGTCTCCAGTTCCCTGACTGTCAAACCTTGCATTTTCCTGGCTCGGAGGTAGTGAAGTCCACTGGATCAGGAGAGAGCCAGCAAAACAGCTTGGCCACGGCGCGCAGGGTCCTAAAACCTGGCCACTGCTTACGTGTGCCACACCGGCAGAAGAACATCCTCAGTACGTGCATACATGCGTGCCCTGGCTGTGTTGGCTCCGGTCTGAAAGCAGAGTGCAGATTTAGAGTACCCTGAGTTTGTTCAATGGCTCCAGCTGCCTGGACCAGAGGTGGCTGTGTTTCAAAGGGCACCATTTCTTATATTGGCTTCTTGTATTTCCAGCACTGAAGTCAGTTGAGTTGCACAAGGTCGGTCCCTTGTTTTTATTAAGGTCCTTTAGGAAAAAAGTGATACCGATACGGGAATGGGATGGTTTCTGGTGTTTATTGCCTGGGAATAGAAGGTAAAACAAGTCCTGCTTTCTAATAACCCATTTCTTCCTTGACGTGCTCATGTGCTCAGATTTTTGTAGACTACACGTTGTTGCACTACTCCTCTGACTTCTAATGAGACTCTTTTGTACTTTGCCACAGAATTGCATAAATCACAACAAAGTTAGAGACAGAGCCATGTCTTCGGCACAGGCTTTGGATGCTTGTTAGCCAAGGTTGTGCATAGGTCCAAAAGAAGGGCTTAGCCCATAGCCTTGCTTCAGGTGTCCAGTAAGAAGTGCTTTTTACAAGATTCCCTCTGTAATTCAGGGTTCAATATCTCCAACAAGAATTTAAAGTAAGAGCATCTGTTTCAGCGTCACGTGTTTAGGTCCTCTCTCTCTCCCTTTTACTTTGATTTTTTTTTTTTTTTTAAAATCTCAGGGCAAGCTTTGACTTAATTCTGGGAGAAGTTTTACCTGGGTGAAAACTGAGTGAGGCTGGTGAGACTTGGCTTGTTGTCATGGGGGAAGTGAAGATAGAGGTTTATAGTTGAAAATAATGTGTAAAAAGCTTGTTTTGAACTTCTTGATGGAATGTAAAGGACTCGGAGGGGGGTTATGCATCCCCTCAGATACGGTACTTAATATTTATGCTTTCATTGCACCTTGACAAACATTTCACGTAGTTATTGCTTTGCTTGAATATGGAAATATGTTAATTATGGCCTTTATTCCACTGCCTGCTCTTTTCCTCAGCCTTTTCTATTCAACCCTCTAGGTGGCCCAGCACAATGTGGCTTCTTTTCTTTCAATGAGCTCTTTCCACACTAACAGGGTCCAGGGTGATGTGGAGAACCATGTGCACAAAATTGGTGCACCACCCCCTATCCCTTTGTGGGCATGTCAGGTTAAATTCATATCAGCAGGAGGGTCACTGCCATGATTTTCAATAGCGCGAGATGAGGTGATGACTTCAGACAATGGTGCCACACTCTCCAGTTGGAGACACTTGCCTCACCAGTTGCAGTAGTTAATTAATATGCTAAAAATAGAAGCCAGTGATACAAATCGCTGCCTGTTGTACAACAAAGACTGGGCATGTGTAGCTTTGATAGCCAAGTTTATGGTGCTTGTTATGGAGGGAAGTTAGTTTAGAGCTAGAGGCAATCTAAGACTTTCTGGATGCTGAGCTTTAGTCACTCTGGGCCTCTGGCCATTCGCTCGCTGTCTCATTTGCATTATGAATGACATTAAGGGAACTAACAAGGTTATTGGGCATAGAAATGTTCTCATGTGACCCCACGTGGAAGCAGACCTACAGCAGTGCTAGTTGGCAGGGGCACTGTGGCTCTTTATTCAGCTTCCTAGGAAGACGGTTTCCGGGAGAAGATGTAAAATCAACCAGGAGAAAACCGACATTCGGGTAACGTGAAGGTCTTGATGCAAGCCCCTGGAAGGCAAGGAAGTTCGGAGGGCAGGCTGGAGCTGTGTCCTTCACTCAGCCCGCCGTGCCTGGCCAGTGCTGAGCATTGGGTGCAAGACATGGGAGATCCCTGTTGCTTGGGTCTCCCCACCAGCCGCTCAGGGCTGGGTGAAGCTGCTCCGTGGGGGCTCAATGACCACATGTGATGGTGTGGGTCCATTCGGGCCTCCGGGTGGGTCTGTTTCTCCCTGCCGCTGACTCAAATGGTGGGTGGGAGGGGGTGGGTGTTCGTTCTCACCCACTGCATCATAGTTTCCATAGGGATTGTCCAAATGCCGGCAGAGTTTGAGAGGTTTCGCTTCATCTTTTTACTACATCTTCCCCGAAACTCGAGACAAGGAGTGGTAAATTATGGAAAGTCTGTTGCCACCCGTAGTTCCCATGGATAGCTAGGAGACAGTTTGGTAAGTCCAAGGGTTGGGAGTCACTTCCCAACTTAGGACCACGTTGGCCCATGAGCAGCCTCATTCATGCCAATGCGAGCACATGGAATTCACAAACCCAAGCAAATGCAGTGTGTACAAGAGGAGAAACAGACCCGTGGAGATGTAGTCTGCTTTAGTTTATCCGTTCTCTGAAGAAATTCATGGGATTGCTCATGAATCACTATGTAGATGAGAGCAGATTTTGGGGATGCCAGGTCTCTTCCATAAATGTTTGAACGTTCTTAAATTTTATAGACACTTGTTATTTCCTCCATGGACTAGGAGGAGACTCAGGACAGCCACGCAAGCACATAAACATTTATGATCTTTATAAAAACCTCTTAAAATTGAAGTCCTTTAACTATTCCTGGTTTTCCTATTGGACTTTTTAAACTCATTGCTCACTGGGCTTTGTAAACTGGTGGCCCAGCTATCACACTTCTTCCGTGGAGCCACCAGCTACCAGACCAACCTACAGGAACAAGTTACTGCAACATTTCACCCAGTGCCGAGTCCTGGGGCCCCCTGTCAGCAGCAATAAGCAAGAAGAGAGGCAAAACAGCATAAACCAAGAGCTGTTTTGAGGGCTTAAAATCCCACTGTATTTGTGACCTGCACTTGAGGTCTGGCCCAATGGCAAGTGCAACCGCAGGCTGAGGTGCTGGGGATCGGGTGCACTCTGGGGAGTGCGTGTGCCCTGTGTCAGGTCGTCTTGTCTGTTTTCCCTGGCCATCCATTTACAGGCGGGATGGGGCTGTCCCTTGCACGTGCATGTATAAATGCACGTGAGATAAATGTGAAAGCAATTCCTGTTACCTCGCCACGTGCCGAGATCAGCATCCTCAGGGCTGCGTCCCATACTGATAAGTAGGAGTCAAGGTTTTCTCATTGACTCACTCATTAGTGGGGGCAATAGAACTTAATTTCCAAAAACATCAGCTTTCCTATGTGCAGTGGGTTCTCAGTAGTGCATAATTATTATTTTTATAATAATGGCATATATATATTTCATAATAATAGTTCATTGCTACCGTCAGTGGGAATTTGCTCCTTGAGAAGTGGTTGTCAGGGGGTGATGTCTGCTGAGCTCTCCCAGTGGGGAAGACAGTGGACTTCAGCAGCATGCAGTGGTGAGCTTGCAGGTAGTCGCCTCCTGGTGGCTTTGTGAGAAAGATAAATCCATGTGAGGGTTTGATCTCCCTACTTCTAACATCCCTTCTCCAGTCTGTCTGGATGAACGTTATGACCTGAGTCCCATTCTTACCTGACCGCTTCATTCCTTGTGGGTCCCGGAGACGTATTCCAGCCTAGAGAAGAACATGCCATCTCCACAGCGATTTGCGGTATCTGCCAGCTGAGAGTCTGGGAGGCCCAAGAACAACTCTCCATGTGTCCAAAACTTGAGCAGTTACACAGACATCAGCAGGGTTACAGAATTTGTGGAGCCTAAGAGAGAAGTCCTGGGATCTGCCCTTGACAGAAGGGCAGTTTTCTGTAACATTCCGTTTCTATAAATAGACCGAATACATTGCTTGTCATTTATTTTGTATTATTTATGTGGGTTTCCGTTTCTTTCCCCTCCATTCCCCCCGAGCTGAAAATTGGTAGAGAAAGAACTGTTAATGAGTTATTGTTGAACCAAAGAACTTGCAAACCAGATTTTGTTTTTGGAAGGTATCAGTAATCCAGAAGATCTCCTGGAAATGGTATTTAGTAAGACATGCCAATAAGCCAGAGTCTATGGCAGTATCATAAAACATAAAATTGTCTTATGAAGGTCACAAGAACATTTAGTTTTATTTTCATTTCTCTCGTGATCCACACAGATGTGTGAGAGGAAGTTTTGAAATGTATTTTCAACCTGTTCGTTAAGAAATGGCAGTAATGACAAATGTGATCTTTGTTTTTTCTTTGGTTACGTAGCTATGGGCTGTAAGTGTTCTCACTTACTAATTGCAAAGGTGGTAAAGATGAATCATTAATTAAAAGCTCTTTCCTGGACAGGTCTTTAAAAGCTCAAGTTAATTAAGTCTTTAAAAACTGATGTGACTAAAAATCTCAGTTTGGTCCTTTGTGATACCTTATTCCAGTTAGTTTTACGGTTATACAGAGAGCTCTAATGTGACCAAGACCCAAATTTCTGACATAAATTACAGAAAGCCTCCTTCTTCTCTTTCTTTTTCTTTAAAACTAAGGAAAGACTATTAAATATTGTCCAGGTTTACTTTATGCATCAGTGAGAATAAAAGACTGAACCACATTTCCATTTTAATTTGCAGATCTGTTACCCCTCCTTTGACTGCTTGTGATGAGCAGTATGACTAATGAGCTCCGCCAGACCAAAAAGAGTGGCACTTTTCCCTTTCTTCTACTTCCCCGTTTTTTATTCTTGGGTGTGGTTTTTTTATGTTGCTTGCCTCTGATGTTTTGCAGCTTTTCTTGTCTGGGCTTGGACTAATTCCCAGATCTGTTCTTGCAGATTTTAACTTTGCCCTGTACCCACCATCAATGATAGCAACTGGAAGTGTGGGAGCAGCCATCTGTGGCCTTCAGCTCGATGATGGGGACAGCCTCACGGACCTCCTGGCCAAGATCACAAACACAGATGTGGTGAGTGTCCCACATTCCTCTTCTCCTTTCACTTCTGTGGGTGCGGTAGAGAACAGGGCCATCAAACCCAGCCTGATCCTAAAAGCCTAAAGGAGAGAAGGAGTGCGGACCTCCTGGAGAAAGCGGGTTGCAGGCACGGAGCCTGCACCTTGCCTGCAGTGCTTTGGATGTCCAAAGCTCCTTGGCCTCCCCCGCCAGGATCGATTTTCATTCACACTTTGTTCAGCAGCTTGGTGTGGAGAGCCTGCTCTGCCCACGGTGGCTGATGGTCAGGCTTGCTATAGAGGGGAGCCGCCTCGGGTACTGCCCCGGACGATGGGGCGAGCAGGCAAACAGCATCCCTGGGGGCATGAGGTAAACCAGTATGTGCATCGGTCCTGTGTTTGCAGCCTTGAAACTGCTCCTCATCCTCATTGAGCTACCATCTAAACATCCTTCACTTGTGAAGTGAATAATGAGGAAGTGAATAATGAGCTAATCCTCCAGCACTGGCAGGATACAAGGCAGGTGCAGCCCAGGCTGTCTGGGTTTTTGTCTGTAACTTCGTTAAGCTCACCCCATGAAGGGCATTTCTTTCCTTGTCAGAAAGTCCTGTTGTCTGTCAGAGAGGTGAATCTGATCAATCGTTCAATGTGATCAATAGTTCAATGGTGCTCAAGCTCACTCAGAAGTGAGTTTGCTGATCTGGGGTCAGCTTCTGATGGGGACATCAGAAAAACCCAAACCTGACAGCTGTGCTTGGCAGTCTCAGCAGAAAGCTGGGAGGACTGAAAGGAGTGCTCAGGGTGTCTTCCCAAGGAGTGGTGCATCTCCTGCTGCATCCTCGTGTCGGTGGGACACTGTGGGGAGAGCTTATGCTTCTGCAAATCCAAACCACTCGGTCTGTGAATAAACAGGAGTTTAATCTCTTGTGAAGCTGACATGTTTAGCCATGATGAAACTCACTTGGAAGAAAATGAGTAAGGCTTTCTGAAATGCAGGCCACTAATAAGATGATGCGCTTTTTTTACCATAAAAGTATCCGTTTCAAATTTGTTGTCCTTAACCTGTGCTGACTACAAATCCTTTGATTGCTTTTACTTCGCAGAGTAAATACACTGTGCATTAGGTTTGTCATAACATTGTCAAGAGAAGGTTTGTTTTTTCCAACAAAAGTTCTATGTTTTGTTAAAAAGGAGTAGTCACCTTTAACAAAAAGGGAAGAATTTTGCTATTTCTTTTTTTCTTTCAATGAGATTGACCCTAATTTTCAAGTGCCATTCTGGGGCTTCTTATTTCTTTTGATTGGAACTGGGTTTTGCAGAGAAAAAGGAACATTTCCGATTCTGAATGCTTATAATGTAAATCAAGTAGCTGCAGAAAATTAACATACATTTATTTCAGTATAAATGAAAATTTTACACAGGTAATTGCTCTGTTGCGTCTCTTTATAAATGTGGAGAAATAGAGTGGTGATACGTTACACTAAGCAGCAGGAGCATGCAAGAAGAAGAATCCTATATAACAATTCAGGCTGCATCACCTGGTGCAAGTATTGCACAAAGCTTATTTGTACAGTTGTTACATTTAGACTGCGTAAATCCATTAAGTTTACTTCTTTTATGTGGATAATAAGAATTATCTGTTATTGGTACTGATATTGGAAGTTATTGCCTGAATGAAATTTTCTCCTTGGATCTTCGTGTGACTGGATGTAACATGATAAGTTAGATGCTGCATCCAGCAAATGTCTGGGAGGAGTCTTATGACAAGCGGGTAGATGTGAGAGGGACATTAGAAACTAGGTGGAGGAAGATGAGGATTTAGGAAGAGGCTAGCATCTTGTTAGCAAAGATGCTGTCTTCAGCCAAGGTTGTGAATATCTACAGAATAAGGAAAATGTTGCTAGCCACTAAGAGCTTCTTGTATAACTCCATGTATTTATTAACTCTATGGAGTGTCTGAAGGGTTGGTGCCCCACCACTGTGATTTTCCTTGTTATACGATGATGCCAAATGAAGTTGTTCCTGCTGGGCTGCTGCTTATTTTTGTGCTTGTTTTTGCTCATCTATGCTCACACAACTGTCCATATCCTTGTATTTCAAACCCATCCTGGAACTGATCCATCTTAAAGAAGGGAGGAAGGACCACTAGTTGTTTTGGAGTTGGTGGGACAAAGAGGGGCTTGCTTGGTTTCTAAGCTGGATCAGTTCACTGGTCGGTTTCCAAGAGCAGCCTCACTAACAGCGGGGAGAGCTGTGCACCGTGGCACAGGGAAGGACCACAGGGCGAGATGGGGATGAGAGGAGTATCTGGAACCATCGTTGCCGGTGAGCTGCTTGTACTACAGCTATAGATATTGCAGCCCAATGAACCACCTTGGTAGTCAACAGGACAAGGATAATGATGAGAGCAAGAGAATGACAGCGTGGGGTGAGGAATGGGAACACAAATAGCCCTTACGGTGGCAGAGGAGGGACAGGGAGGCTTGCAGAGTGCAGGAGAAGAGAGTAATGGGAAAGCTTAGGGGGAGCCTTCACATGGTCGGCACCTACTTCTGCTGCTGTGAAGCAGAACAGAGCACATCACTGCTGGCCGGAATCGCTGGATAGTCCTTTGGAAATCCTTTTTGAAGGCAGAGGCAAGAGGTGCTCAGGTACCACCAAAACCCAGACCTAGAATAGATACCCTGAGCAGAGCTCATCGTTTTGTTCCTATACCAGCTGATTCATGATGCAGTCTTCCCATCACCAGACCACGTTCCCCATATTGGTGAGCTCCAGATAAACTTCTGATATTGCTTCCACAGTATTTTAACACTTGTTGGAAGGAATATGCCAAAGTAGCCCTTGCTGGTGTATTTGTATTTGATGTGTTTGGTGGATTTTGATCAACCATTGAGTAGCTGTGAGTAGCTGGGTTTCATCTTTCTTGAGATGCCAGAGAGTTAGTTGTTCAGGGTTGTTCTTCATCTCCTCTAAGAGTTTCCCTGTACAGTCACAAGGATCTTTTCCCTCCTTGCTCTTTTTCAGCATTGGCAGGCCTGCATGGTGCTGATGGTACTCAGCCCTTAGGCGTGGGCAAGCAGGCTCAACACATGGGCCAGGTCCACGAGGGACACATCATTGGGACCTTGCAAGATATTTAGTTGTACCTTGATTCCCTGGTCACAGGGAAGAGCATTTCCCTCCCTTACCCATCACTTTTGCCAGCAAAAGCGTTTTGAGCATCGCTTCTTGACGGAACCCTTGCTGCAGTATCCTGTTCCTTAGCCACCTTTCCATTGGGTTATTGCAATTGTGCTGCATGGGGTCATGTTCAGAAGGTCCTGCAAGGATAGATGCAGCTGCTGGCTTGCACACCTGCTCTTCACAGGGGGAGTTACACCCACGAGCGTTCCTGCTGCACCTCTCTCTGTGTTTCTTTCTGGTTGCTGGTGGGTGCCTTGCTGCTTCACCTGTGGAGCCCTGCTTGAATCGGAGTCCCAGATGACTCTTCCCCTGCTTGGTCTGGGTACCGGGGATATTTGGGAAGGCTTGTAGGGACAGAAGTCACAACAGGATGTCTTTCTGCTGGAATTTTCTTTCTCCTTGGTATGGTAGAGCCCACATTAATTGATTTTCCAAGCATGTTGAGAGCATAATACTCAGAACTACTTTTGCGTGGGAATACATGGCTTTTTTGCTGTCTTTGGAGTTTTTCTCTATTCTCTTTATTTGTTATTTATTGATACACATTTAAAGCTTATGTTATTTATCATATAGGAGGGACTTGAAGCTTTCTTGGGCATGCCAGTGCTTCTTAATGTGAGGCCCTTTTGCAGCATCTTGCAGATTGGACAAACTTTCTGTCTCTGGTGCTGAATTTTTCTATCCTGATTGTTTTAGTCTGAAAGAAAATAGCTGTCAAAACAGCTCAGTAGTTCTTAAGTGGCTAAAAATAAAAAGATGATGTTTCTTTGCATTGAAAATTTCTTCATGCCTTTTACTTGAAATTAGCAGATTTATTTTTTTTTTTTTTTTTGTCAGAAATGTGGTTTTGCCATCCTGGTGAAAATCTTCCCAAATTTGGCTGAGCATATGTGACTTTGGAAAAAAAAAGTAAATACTCTTCCCAAATAACAAAGAGCTCTTAACATTTTACTGGTTACATCCTCTCCAACAGAACAAGAGTCTCAGACCACAGCAGCACAGACTGCTGAGGGAGAGTCTCACTTGGCCCCCAAATCAGGGCGCACTTGGGACAACAGGAGCTTCTAGATAATTTAATTGCTAAAAAATTTAAGTCTTTGCAGAAGTTAGAGGTGCTGTCATTTTTTCAAGATGTTTCTGTTGTTATGGCAGAGGTGGCCTTAACTCAAAGTCTGTCTCCTGCAAGCTTTGAAGTCGCAGCCCAACTAAAGGTGGACAGAATTTCTGACTTGGGCAAAATAGTGTATTTTTCATTAGCCAGCTATTTGGAAATAGGAGAAATATTTTGGTAGATACTTTACTGCAACTTTTGGGTTGGAATCAGGGCCCTGGAGCGCAAAGTTTTATCCCACATATTAAAGCTTGAGGGAGAAATAAGTAACTGAAAACAGGGTCACAGGGAAGTATGGGGCAGTTTCAGCAATAGGTAGTAATACCATCCTCATCTGTAAAATGTATTATTGGAAAAAATGTACTGGCTAGATTGTGTAAGAGTTAGCCCAAGGCTGTGTTAATGAAGAGTAAAGACTATTGTAATATATTTTATGCTGGGACTTAATTGGAGTTGAATGAACAGCTTCAGTTATCTCATTTCCTAATTTCTGATGCCCAAAGAGCTGTTCCTGCAGCAACACAATTAATTCATCCTCACTGTGTGAATGACTTTGTTTTCAAAGGAGAGGTTAGGGAAGAGGAAGAAACGAGCTCGGGAGCAACACGTGGTAGAAAAGCAAAGGAGCTCACAGAAATTACAGTTCTGCAGAGGGAAAACTTTTTGCTCCCTGCCCCCTCCACACTGTGCCTCCTGGTAGCCCACAGGAAACAGCAGAGAGCTGGGGAAGAGTCCTTCCCAACCAGAGAGCTTCTGCTTCTTTTTCTTCTGGGGTGTGCGATTGCTTAGCATGGAAGCAGATGATGGGACTCTCTCATTGGCTTTCCAAAAAATGTCAAGCATGAAAAATTTCAGCTTCAAAGTTGCAAGCGTATGAAAATAGAGAATGATAATGAAATCCTGATGCAACTTAACTGCAATGAGCTTTTCTGAACTTTAACTGCTTCATAATAATAATTTGAGGGTGCTATCTGTTTTTTAGGAAATAGCATAAACCAAGAGCTGAAATCAATGGAGTTATTTTAGATTTACAATGGTGTAACTGAGACTGGAGTTTGGCATTTAGTGCTATAATGTTTTTTAACAGATGTTTCATTAAGAATTAAACCAAAAAATATTATTAATAAACAGCATTTAATTTAGGACCCAGCTGTTGAGTAAGCAGACAACCAACACACAAGCATTTCTTTCAAAAACACATTGGTGTCAGCTATCCTTGTATGAATCCAAAGCAGCACTCCAGACTTCAGAGAAGATCGTACGCGGCATCCTGCCAGTGTTGTTCTAGGGATAACAGTTATTTCTGATAAATAGCTGCCCTGGGCCATTTGGTGAAGGTTGAATCACAGTCTGAAGAGGCAGTGACAATGAGGCCATGCAAACCTCAGTTTCATTACTCCTTCCATCTACCAGAATAAACACTAGGGAGCTACTCTTAGAGAAGCTGAGAAGGTCAGCAGCCTTATGGGTAGCAAAAGTAGCTCTGTGTGGTATATCTAAGTTGCCTTTTCTGATCATTATTGTCCCAAAGAATAGCTAAGAACCAGTCCCACACAGCTTCACACAGCTCTGTAGGATGGGGATTGCATATTCTGAGCTGTTTTGCTGCCAGAGAGTGGGAACGTTTCCTTTGCTGTTTCAGGGAGAGGAGAGGCTGGTGGGCAAAGAGTTAATGGACCTGCTCACAGGAAACGCCTGAGCTCCCTGTGCATCTCTTAGTGGGTCATTGCAGTGGAAAAATAAACAACTGGGGAAGTCAGGAATTTCCATAGCATCCCAGACCAGCACTCCAGTGCATGCAGCATCCTGTCCCCGGTGGAGCCAGATGCTTCAGAGGAGGATACGAGCATCCCCGCCGCGCACAATTACGGGATGTGAGGAAGGATAGCTGAATGGGTAGGGCACATCTTATGACCTTGGAATCAGTGCTCTGCTTTGCCACAGACTTCTCTCGGGCAGATCTGTGTCCTCACCTCCTGGAAGAGCAGCCGTCAGTCCAGCGTGTCAGCTCGCTAACCATGGGTCTGGAACCAGCTTCTCTGACCCTGCCTGGGAGCATTCTCGTAAATTATGTGCAGGGCATGCATGCCCTGGTCTGTTTACTGCCGGCATCTCCCTCGAGTCTGTCCCGAGTCCTTCCATTCTCTGGTACCCTGGATCTCCTTGTGGAGGAGAAGTACATTAAGGTTTCTGAGGAGCTCACGAAACTCCTGCAGTGGTAGGTAGATGAGGCCTCTACTTGTTACAAAGCATCTTCGGGCAGAATTCTGTAGGCTAAAGTCAGTGAGAATTAGACACACAACTAAGTTCTAAAGATAAACCTACTCTGAGCAGCAAGTTACATTAGTTGACCTCGAGAGGTCCCTTCCAACCTCCTTCTGTGAGGTTGAGCGCACTGAAACATAGAAGCGATTATCTCATATTAAAAATGTGTTCAGGTTTACATCATTTACAAATACTGGCAAGGTTAGATCCCAAATTAAGCTGGTTAGTAGCTGTTTGTGTAATGAACTCTTGCAGCGCCATAGCTGCCAGAAGGGCAGGCCAGGTTCACTCTGTGTGATAGTGAGGGTTATACGTGCACATAAGGATCATCTTCTTCCTAGAGCCCAGCTCTCAAGGTTGCATCTGGACAACAAAGGTTGTCCTCCCCGGCATCCGCTGCAGGGGGAAGGTTTTCAGGGAGAGCCAACATGTGGGCTTGTTACATGGGTTCAAGTCCTTTTTAAAAGTCCGTTGCCAGATGGGAACTGGTGTGTATTGAGTGGTTTTGAAAACCCAAAGCATATTTAAAGGCCTGAAGTAGAAAGAAAAATGGAACCAATCTTTTCTTAAAGTCTTGTCAAACAGCTGGCCTTGAGCCCTTTAAAATGTGGAGTGAGGCTGTTCTGAAGTCTGGATGGCATTTAAAATGGCATCTAAAATATCTCCACCGAAATGTACTACGTATGTCTGTGCTGGGTTGTTTGTTTTGGTTTTTTTTCCCAAGGTCTGAAGAGTCCCTTCATAAAGATCTCTTCAAATTTCTGCACAGAAACAACATTCAGAACCACCACGCTCAAGAATTCAGTTTCTGTTGAGCTGAAGTATAAAATAACCTATCTTGAATGGATAGCATTTGAACATTGTCACTACAGCACATACACCGTTTATCCCCTCCTTTGTAGTGTTCAGGGCCTGTGGTTTTGGAACCAAGTAACAGGACTCGCTGTATCTTATCCTGCCTTATTTGTTGCAGACCACATTTTGTATGCAAGGAAACAACAGACCAAATAGCCTCCAAAAGAAAGGAAGAATGAGATAGTTTCCTAAGTTGTCTTTGCCTGAGTTGGCAGCTGCTCCGCTTCATTCAGTTTTTTGTTCCCCAGTGAGTGCTGTGCGTGTGTAGCAACAATGGGGTGATGCAGTTACACTGCGGGCTCATGGCGGAGTTCCGTCAGATCCATTCATAAATACAGCCCCGGCCGGCGTGCCGAGGAAGCCGGGGCCCCCCCCAGGAACCAGCTCCGCAGCCCAAAGCATCGCGGCTGCCGGAGGAGGTCACGGGCCAGCGATGGAGACTGTGGTCAGAGACTTGCCCCCGACCTCTGGCGGGGAATCCTTGCTCGGCTCGTACAGCTTTGTGTAACGCAGGCAGGTTGTCACAGCTTTTTTTTTTTTTTAAATCCCCTTTTTCAATAAGCGCTGGCGGCATTCGTTACAGCGGGGTAAATTCACTACTTTTCACAGTTGCAAAGTCTACCTGTTAGACAGAGATGATCAGCGTGAAATCCCAAGTTGCATTAAGCAGGGAGTGTTAATTTCAGGCATGGCATCTGCCCCTGGATCACACTGCCAGTGCTTTGGCTTCACTCTCACTTTTTCCAGTTCTGAAAACATTGTTCTCTCCTGTTGCTATGAGAAATACCCACACCAGCAACAGGAAACCAACAAACTGACTGTTGAAGCAAACAGTAGAACTGAATCTAGAAAGTACACTGTTGAAAGTGCTGAAAAGACCAAAAAATTGCAGAGAAAAACGTGCCATCTTTCAGATGCTTCATGTTAGTCATCTCATATATTGCATTATTACAATAATGTAGCAATAGTAAGTGGAGAGATTCTGGCAGAGATAAGTCTTGGATTTTGGGGGAGGGTTGTGTTTTGGTTTTGTTGTTTGGTTTTTTGTTTGGGTTTTTTTGGAGTCTACAATAAACGCCCTTTCAAACAGCAAATCACTATTTTCTGTACTTACATATGGAAAAACAGAGACATAGACACTTATCTGTAATTGGTGCTCTTTGTTACCGTAGCAAAAATAGACCCATTTAGGAGGGAAAATATTTCTGGTTTTAAACTGTGTCCATGAGATCACTGAGGTACAGTAAATGGGCATGATTTTCTCATAGCGGTTTTTCAGGCTCTTGTTTTGGAGAATGTCGGCGAGCTAAAGGCCAGCGCTTGTCACACGAAGGCCCTGCTTTGGGAAGGAATCCCTGTTTATGTCAACAATGAAGCATGTACTTTGGAGAGGTTTGAATTGGGGCTTAAATGTGAACCAGCGGAGGAATCCAGACATCTTTTGTATTTAGGAGTACAGATGACACGTTCCATGCTGGAATTTATGTAAATCCCAGCTCTTTAATGCATATCGGATTGCTGCTTTCCTGAATTATCCAAGCAATGCATACATGACGGGTGAACAGTATTGTCACTTCAAATATCTCCAGCATCCTTTCAATTTATTATACCAGGTCCTGCACCTAAAAAAAGTCATTTTCTGGTTTCCCTTTTGCACTTAGTTTTAAGAAAGAGGAAGAGATCGCAGGCGTTAACAGTTATTCGTGAAGCAATTAATGTATATGTGGAAAACCAGCCACCCTTTAACACAAAAACTCCAGAGGGCTTTTGCAGCTTTCCCAGCTTTGGGACTTGGAGCCCTCAGCAAAGCACCCAGGGTTTGAATCCAGGCTTCTAAATCTGGTCAGAAAATGCAGGAGCATCAAGAAGTATCCGGTAGGGTTATAGCTCAGTATTTTGCATTGTTTGTATGCATATGTTATATATCACAACAGCCCTACTGTTACTCTGCTGCTTCTGGTTGTAAAGGAGAGTAGGGTTGCAGTTTGGCTTCTGAAAGCCCTTGAGAAATGACCGACTCGGTGAGAGAGCGGGATTGTCCTCAGCCTTGACATTGCAAAGGATTTCATGACCTGGCCTTGCTGTTGGCCTAGGCTCGGCACAGCCGGGGCTGTGGTGGCGATGGCAGATGTGCTGATCCCTGCCAGATTCCCTGGGGTTACCAAGCTCTGCTCTTGGCAGCTGGACATCTGTACGTCCCAGGTATGGTGTTGCTTCTTTTCAGTTGTTTCTCACTGGTCCGATCAAAGCTGTTTAACTGGCTCAGGCTTTGGCTGGTGCTGGTCTTAGTTATTCTGTGGTTGCTGATGCACAGCACCTCATCATAAAGCTAAGATCTTGTCAAGGGTTAAGCAATGTTTAACAGTATGAAAATGGAACCTTGTTAAACAATAGTTTTGCAGTCTTTGGTTTCTTCCTTAAGTGCTGCCATAACACATTTTCTGTGAACACTGGTATTCCCACGTGAGTGCCATCTTGGATGCGCAAAAGCTGTGTGGCTGCAATGCTCAGACCAGCTGCCGTGTACCCAGGTGTTTCCCTAAATTTAGTTTTTGACAAACAAACCAACATTAGGAGCCTTGCTGGGCTAAGCTCGCTTATTTCTTCTCCCAGGCAAGACCAAAACTGAGATGCACAAGGGGAATCTAAACATCACGATACAAAAAGCTCTATGTCCTGAGGCACTGTGGAAGGGACCAGAGCTCAGTTCATCACTTCTGGACAGCATCTTCCCTGCCTGCCGGGGTCGGCGAGCGGCGAAGCTGTGGTGGCTGCTGGCACAAGGAGCCCATGGTCTGGCAGACTTGTGGTTAGGTGACCAGCATGGATCCAGGGCTGCGCTATCGTTTCTCGGCCCTGCCTGGCTGTGAAATGAAGCTGGTGGTTTAAGTGTGTTTTAGAGTGGTTGTCATCATGGGAGTAGGTGCAATAAATACACAGCCACAGTCTGCATACAGCTGCAGAGCTTCTGGATTGATTCAAAATGGAGAAGGAGAGAAAAGATGTGTGGTGGAGATAGTTCGCTTCTCGTGATAGCCCTCCACTATCGGCATTTGAGAGGAGTGATCTTTTGCTTTGTGGAGAAGGTGGCATACTGCTGCTCAGTTACTGCAGGACCTGATGCAGAGACCATTGTCATCCACGAGGTACCACCTATCAGCTTCAGTTTGAATGGGGTGCCAAGGAAGACTTGAAAATGGTTAGATAAAGTCTATGGCAGAAACTCAAGCCAAGTTGCTAAAACAACTATGAAATGCCTTTTGAATACCCTCCTCTTTTTTTTTGTTGTTTTCCCTTTTTTTAAAAAAAAAAAAATCAGTCCAGTCATGATGTTGCAAAATGGGGAGGATGTCTTGCACTCAGTAAAGCTGAACTCAGTACTAAGCTATGGCAACAGGCTGCGTGGGTCACGATGAGGTGGGTCGTCCTGGAGCTTAGAGCAGTCAGGACTGAAAATCCCAGTGATTACCAGTGCAAAGCAAGAACCCATTGGTTGAGTTGCGTGGGATGCCTCCCTTAATAGTTTGTCAATGTGCTACAAACAATTTAAAACTGGAAGCTGGGGGGCAGTATAGGGCAAATATATTGCAGAAATATTGAAAAGTTCAAGAAAATTAATTATGTATAGTATTCTGCAGGATCTTTCCTGGTGCTTGTGCTTTCTTTCAAGATTGGCATGAATGGAAATTGAAATCCTCAATTATTATTTACTCGAAGTAGATCCTGCCATAGCACTGCTGATTCCTCCTTCCAGTCATCCTCACTGCCAGCATTTCAATCACAGCCGCAAGGACACTCCTCGTCAGACACAGAAAAGCATTTCTTTTCCTTCAAATGCATTTCAAGTGTGCTAGTAAAATCACCCAGGGATGAAAAAGTCTTAGAAAAAAAAGCACCCAAAAGTTAATTGCCTTTTTAGTTCTGTACATGCTGAAGTAAAAATAAAACTATGGAATGGAAAGTACCTGAACTATTTTAATCATTAAAACTACTAGACCGTATAGAAGAATGAGGAAGTTGATCCATGTGACACACACTTAAAAAACTTCTTTATAAAAACAACAAAGGCAGCCCTACGATATTCTGAAGGAATGGCCCAGTCCCTGTATTGCAAAATCTGGGGCAATTTCTTCAGTGTATTATAGCGTTCTTTCAAGGAAGATTTGCTGAAAATAGTGCAATTCATATTTTTTTCTTTGTTAAGTTTTTTAAAGCTTTAACTTTCCTCATCAGTGTTATCTAAAGTTTGCAAAATGAAAGTTCACCAGTAAAATATGTACACGTGCAGCAAATCCACGTGAAATTTGGAGGGGTTAAAACCACTGCATCATAGAAGGGCCAGGCTGTTTGTCCTGATAGTTTTTTTGTATTTTTTGTATTATGTCACTTAACTTTGGATTGACAGAAAGGTCCAGTGAAGCAAACAGAAGTGGTAGCCCCATCTATAAAATAAGCCACTTGTTGTATCACACTACGACAATTGGGCTGATAAGACACTAATCATAAATTAATGATAAATTAATTTTTTTTCCTTTCACCCATGAGATTACCATTCAGCTGGTGTACTTCATACATCTTAAAGCTAGTTGTGGACTGAGACTGAGTTCAAGTGCACATCGAATGTGGTTTTAGGATTTTTCATGTGAGTACAAGCACTTTGCTCACATCACATTGCTAGGTGTAAACTTCTTCTGCTAATTCCAGTTTATTAAAAAAGCCATTGGCAAATTTAGTTGGCATCTTATTGGGCGTAAAACACGTTGCTCAAATCTGTCCACAACACAGAATCACAGAATCGTTTAGGTTGGGAAAGATGTTTAAGATCATCAGTTTCACTCTGACATTGTGCTGTGCCAGCTATCATCTCTTGTCCCGCAGCTACCATGGTGAGTAAAAACCCATCGTGTCACCTGAATACCTCAGCAGAAGCAGTGATGTGGGCCTGTGCGTGATCTTCAGCAGACCAGGATGGGGGGCTGATGGGCTGATGCACAGAGCCGGGATTAAGGATTGCAGTCACAACATCAGGTGGATGATTTTATTGCATCTCCATCATCAGTACTGGAGAGTGCATCTGCTGGTGTGTTCCAGCACGTTTTGCTGCACGACTGAGGTTCACTCGTGAATCTGGCGTTGGGTTTTTTTTCCTTACTAGATTTTGATTGTAGAACTTGACAACTTGTGAAAGAAAGGTTTCACCAGTTCGGGTTTGTGCTGGCCAGACAATTTCAGCTCCTGGATGGATGATGCTACATGGACAAGACTAATGAAACAGAATGTATTACTCAGACTAATAAAAACCTGAGTATTAGTGTGCAAACAGCAACACTTTTTTGGGAAGCTGTTTCATGCTGAATGCAACATGCTAGTCATTTTACCATAATATTCTTTGTTTCAAAGAATTCATTGGTACGTCATTTTAAGTTCAAAATGTAACTGTAGACCAGAGCTAACACATGACAGAAAAAATACATCTGTGGCCTGTGGATCCCCATATGAAATAAAATCCATGCAAACTGTGATGGCTCCAGTCTGGACCCCTTCATTGGTTTTATGTACAAAATAGATCAGAAATGACCCATTTTTCTATAGAATTACCTAGAGCCTTTATCCTCTTCATACATTAAATGACGTATCATATTGACCATCAGAAGTTTGTATAATAATGGTGTAAATGATCATATATAAGGGTGTTTAGAAACAGACAAAGTTGGCTCCAAGTGCTCAAGCCTTGAAGCCTTGTGTTCCGCGTGTTACCACCCTTCCTTCCCCAATCCTGGCTGCAAGGAAATTGCCTCATTAAGCTTTCCAGTCTGAAACTGCTTGTACAAAATCTGGCTTATTTTCAGAAGGGCATACTATTATGAAATTGTTCACCACCGAGCTTTAAAATAAGAGATTCTTACACCAAAAAAAAAAGGGCATTATGAAAGTAGTCTGTTACAAGTGTCTCCAAACTAGTGCCCCTGCTCTTTTTTCCATTTGAAAATGTCTTGACCCTGAAGCAACTTATTGCCATTGCCGTCTCACAAACAGGTGAGTGCTTACAGTGGACCTAAAACCCACCCAAGCTAATAGTGGCAAATTTTTTTTTATCTGAGTTTCTGATAGCTTTTGCTAGCTAGATGCTTCGGAAGAAAGTCAAAGGAATTTGTCTAGCTCCCATTGTTAAACATGCAATTCCATCCAGTATTAGGAAATCATTAAGTCCCAAATAATGCAAGAGCAAGCCCTAGCTATAAATAAAAAAACTTTACCTGGTTAAACAGAAATACATATTCTTACCTTAAAAGAAGTACCTTTGCCAGCAGCAGCAGGAAAGTGGTGACAGACAGAGAAGCCCTCTTCTCCTTAACCTTTTGCTAAAAGGGAAGGAAGAACCCCATGAGGTGAGGCGTTTGCCTCAGTCTCTCACTTCCGAGGCTTCCTGCCCCACTCCGAGTAAATTAAATACTAAAGCTTCCCTCGTCTCCAGGTGCGGGAGTCCAGCAGACCGCAGTCCCCACCCGATGGGAGTGCAGGCAGGGATGGGCAGCTGCCCAGGGCTCTGCCTGCCAGGCAGCCCTGGGAGGCCTGGGTTTAGGCATGCACCCCTCTGTCAAACCCTGGCTGTAATGAAGCTGATGCCTGAACCCTGTTTTGGGTAACTGTGGGGTTTTTGGCTTAAGTTCCTGCTGGCAGGGTGTCCCAGGAGGAGCTGTGCAGCATGGGGTGCTGGGAGAGGTGGTGGGTGCTGGTGCGGGGATGGAGGCAGAGATGCAGCCCACCGTGGGTCTACCCAGGTCCGCAGCCTGGGTGCTGGGAAGGGGAAGCAGCCACCAGGCACACTGTGACCAGTGTTTGCCAACACAGCCTTTCTGCCGTTTCTCTCAAGTGGTCATTTCTTCAGCACACCAATAATATCTGCGTCCCACCGAGATGACCTGACATTTCAAGTGCTGTGTGGTTCTGAGCCCCACGGTTATTCACTGGTGGCAGATGATTGTGATTATGCACTCACTGTGGCAATGCAGTGGTGTTACCCATGAGATACCTCTGGTCTTCCGAGAGCATAATTCCTGCTCAGTCTTGGGATGAATTACAGCAGTGAGGGAAATCAGGCACAACCCAGAGGCGGCTACAAAGAGCTCAGGGTGATTTCTGCAACACATCTGACACAGGAGACCTTCCATTGTATGGGCAAGGACTGATGTGACCAAGAGCAGGCTGCAGAACTCCCTTGCTGTATTGTGGGTTACACTGGTGGCAGCTGGAGCTCAGGACCAGAGTGTGGTGCTCCGTGAGGCAAGGAGCCTACAGCCAGATGCCTGAATTCAGCGTTCAGTGCTCCCCAGGCCATCTTAAACAAACCTTCCGTGTCCCAGCTTCTTTTGACATCATGCTCTCTCTGTATTCTGACTCTGCACCAGTGGTATGGCACATACATACCATTTTTCCTATAACCTGGTGTCCCCAGGAAGGAAATGTTGGTGCCTGGGCTGGCAGGGAACTCCTGTGCACCCCTGCAGGGACCCACCTGTGCTCAGCTGGGCTAAGATGCAACCAGGGATGGTGGTTGCCTTCCTCCAAAGTGTGGGCCTCCTTGACCATAAAGGCTCTGAATGAATGCAATATGCAGTTTTCTGAGCCATGTGTCTTCTCTAACCTTGGCTGCATATCTTGAGGGTATCAAAAGGTATCTGACCCTCCCTTCATGTGCCATGCCAATTTCTAATCATACTTAATCTGCTCAAAAAAAAAGACAATTGGAAACTTTGGTTAAGAGCTGGCTTATGTTGGTAAAATCGCCTGCTTTCCTTAACCTTGCCTTTGACATAGCAGCACGTTTTGTAGTGGTTTCTCTCCTTCCATAAAAAAGCCAGCCTGAGGCAGAGGGTAAATCGTGGGAAAGTTTAGCTCTTGAGAAAGCTGCTTGCAGTGAGAAGCATTACTTGTAGCAGAGTGGTGTTGGGGTAGGTATGGTACAGCTGCGAGCCAGTTAACTGGACCACAGCTCCTTTTTCAGGAGCAGTCCCACAGTCCCCAGCTTTTGGGACAAAAGGGAGGGCTCAATCTGCCCGCCACATGTACAGGATGTTGCAGCAGAGGTTTTTTGTGTCACTGTGCCCCATACTCTGTTTCACTCACCACACTGACGGAACAAACTTCTGAGTCATATTGCACACAGGTAGCCCAGATACTCAGATTTCGATGGCATCTCGCTCTGGCTGTAGCTGGTGTGATCCACATCACTGTGAATATTTTTCTCTCTAATACAGCCAGCATCTCATCCAACCCCTTTTTCCTGGATCAGTTTGAAAAACTGTCCGTCAAGGCATATCTTTGGCAGATATGCCTTCAGAGAAAAGTTATGATGCTTTGTTATATAAAGCAGGACTGTTTCACGATGAGGAGAGGACATGATTTTGCAGCTAGCAGCTGCTGGCTAGTAGCCAAGAAAAATGGGTGTTCATGACCCACGAGAGTTAATTGCACCCATCACGAATATAAATGTCGTCAGCGGAGCAGATACTGTGCGTTTGACGTGTTTTGCCAGTCTGCCTAGGATGACAAATTAAACCTCCATACATGAATATTTCAAAGTCTCCTGAGTAACCTGGTATTGCGTGGAGAAAGCAGGTGGTGTCCCCAGAGCTGCAGTCGCATCCCATGCTCAGTTCCTGGGCTGATACCAGCACCCGTGGGACCCCATGGAGGTCAGTTCCCAGCTCTGTCCTTCAGCTCTTCTGCCTGAAAGTGGGAATGGTGATACCGGGTCTCCACCACCCCTGCCAGGTGCTGCCAGGGCTCTGGTTAAAATACTTTGCTGTGAAACTCCTTGCTACCAAAAACTGTGTTTTTCTGCTGCCTGAAGTCTTTGTGAGAGACCCAGCTCTTACACAGACTGAGGCTTCAGTGAGTTTATGGGATCGATACCTTTTCCAGTATTGCAGAAGGACTTCACAGGGCTCGTTTTAGAAAAAAACATTTATTGTATCACCATCTACCCACCTACACAGTGTCATATTGATACTCTCACATCCTCAGCATGCTGCACGTAATTGGCGTTGTGTTTATACAGTCATGGCTTGGGTTTTATTTTTCAGTTTCTGCTATAGCCAAGTGTTTGTCAATGCTTTCTCACACTTTTTTTTTAAGAAATATCCATATTATTTGGTCTTCCAGCATATTATCAAGAATGCAGAACATCCTGTAATACTTGTGTTGGTGTACTGTATCTTGCTCTTTCTCCAAGTGTTGTGTAGTATAATTTGTAAAGTAGTGGTCTCTGAGGCTTGGCTGTGCATTTTTTACTTAAATCTTTTTCTAATAGCTGTACTTGCTTTAATGTCTTCTGTGAATTATCACAAATAAATACTCCTAGGGCTGCTAAAATAATGCTGCTCTCAGAGTGAAGGTATGGGAGCATACCCTACACGTCCTCTTCCTCCTCAGCTGCTGAAATCTCTTTTTTTCTCTGGAATGCGCTCAGAGAATGATAACATGGCTGCGTGTTTGGGGCTGCGTCATTAATTCCTCTTGTGTGAATTTTCACAGATAAACAGACCCTTCTTTTGCTTTTGCCTTGGGGACCCAAATGCGTGAATGATAAAAACACGGAGACAGAGCACTGCGCTTTTTTCAGGGAACTCAAAATGACTTTGATTTTCCATCAGTTTGCTTGATGG